>NC_140303.1:6633747-8062978 GCF_964211825.1 Aythya ferina
GTGACAGGCTGTGATGGAACCCAGCCTTCCCTGCCCTCCTGCTTTCCCACCCCGAGCCTTGCTTGTCCCACCAGCGGCAGCTCTGTGCGAGCTGTCTGAAATGGGGCCGGCCGGCCAGCTGCCTACCTGACCCCTGCAACCTGAAGGCTGGCGGGCTGCTTTCTATCTGCTCTTACTTCACAGCGTTTTGGTGCCTGCAGGACAGCGGCTGATGGTCAGGAGACTTCCTAGCAGCCTCTTGGTGCTTTCATCAGGCTGGGTGTCGTGCTGCATGTCGGTTTCCTGAAATGTGAGCAGCCTGGTTGTAGGCTGTCCTGTAGCTATTGTACTCCTGCGCGCACTTTCTGGGCTTCTTGTGCTTAACCTTGTTGGATGTTGCTCAGAAAAGAAGCCAAAGGGCCGGTGTGTTGCCATACAGCACAGCTTGCAGTCATTTGCTTGAATATTTTCAAGAGTTTCGTTTTCCTTGTAGCTGAACGCTGCATTGCACAAGTGAGGAGGATTCAAGTCCCGTGAATAAAACAGCTACGGTTCTGCAAATTTTGTTCCACGGAGCAAAGCGGGGCTCTCCTGGCCGCACACAGCTGTGTGAGAAGTCCCATAGAGGGGGCACTTCGTATAGTCTTGGGAGTATAATTCCTGTCCTTGCCATAAAGGGAGACGCATACTGTGGATTTCTCAGATACTTAAAATGCCAGAGAAAACACTTGTGAAAATATTGACTTCAGGTTTTGGTAGCTGTTTAGCAAAAATCATACATTTTACTGTTTTTTTTTCTTTTATTATTATTATTTTTAAGGCAAATCTTATGTGGGATGTCTGTTGAGTTAAGTTATTACGTCTCACTTCTTAGTTTGTTGCTATTATGGAAATTAGGGGATGAGCCAGTAATGTAGCAACACCTTCTGGGATGTACTTCCCATATGCTGATGGCTGAGGAAACCGAGACATACGTGGTAAGCCAGAGAGCAAAATACATTGTAATAAATTAGGGACATCTGTTTGCACTTATTTCACTTATTCATCTTCCTGTTTGGGAATGTAATAACTTTTGTCTACCATACGTACGAGGAAGCTGCTTCTCATAAGCTCAATATATTGCAAATAAAAACATGGAGAGAAAACAGAGCTATTTGTACTGTGAGGGGTGGTGAACAGCAAGGAGGAAGGTAGCGCATCCTACACATTGGTCTGGTTTAAGAGTATACACAAGGGGTTTTCAGTCCTGATGGAGTTCCTGGCTGAAGCTCCAAAACGCTGCCAAATGGGGACATTTTTGCCCTTCATTTGTCTTGGTTTCAGTACCAGCTCGTGCAGAGGTCCAAGAGCAGTGTATGTTGTGTTGGACTGCAAGTGATTTTGTGTTGGCTGCTGCTTCACTTCTCCCCACTCAGTTGGTCAAGTGTCACTTGAACGTAGGTGCCATGTTAAACAAATTTCAGAGGTACTTGGGGAAACAAGTAAGGTGCTTTTGGAAGTGCAAACGAGGAAAAAAAAAACTCTCAGACTTTCAAAAAGTATGTAAAACTGGTGCTGCAGTCATTTATCATGCCAGTGGTGGAAAAAATGAGAACAATTAGAAACTGGTTATGTCAACCACAGTGGAAGCAAGAAATAAGTTTTGCAGAAGTATCTGACAGAGTTTATGGCAGTGAGAGTGACATCCATATATTGATAAATAAGTCAAACCAATAAAGCGGGTAAATATATACATATATATAATAATAAAAGAGCTGTAATGCTTCTTTAAACCAGATTAACTTTGTTGTTGTTATCATTGCTGTGCTTTTAAGTAATGCCAGCTTCTATATTATTATTATTATTTTTCCTCTTGGAACTATTGCAGGCTGATCTGTTTTGCTCAGGAGCACTTGGCTGCCAGTGCAGTATAGTTCACACACTTAAAATGCACATCAAAATGTGAAAAACAGACACTTTCAAGCCTAGTACAGGAAAATTTGTTATTTTGCTCCTAGCTGTTTTAAGTGTGTCCATTAAAATGTTACACAGGAATAAAGGCAGCTCTGCAAATGCCTTTATGTTCTTTGTAGGGGCATGGACAGGCTGAGAGATGGAGTGAGTGCCCAGAAGATGGCTTAAATAGCACAATTTCAGCTGTGCCTACTTGGAAGCTCTGCTGGAGGGATTTCCACACACAGTGCTGTCTTTCCTCTTCCTTTAGGACTCAGTATAGAGGAAAGCACTAGCAGAAGCGGTGCACGCTGCTGCCATCCTTTCCCATCCATTTGGACTTGTAAATGTGATTGCTTTCTTTGACATGGTTATTTAAGAAAGCTAGAAACACACCTTGAGTGGAAGGTCTCTTGGTAACTTGGCTGAGAGCTGTAGCTGTGGGAATTGCCTCCTCCAAAAGGATCCGTCTGTGCAGAGCCCATGGGGGCATGGCAGTGGTGGCCCAGTGCCACAACCTCATATTTCTCACCGCAGCCCTAGATTTGCCATTAGGTTCTCATCAGTTTCTGCATCTCACCTTTGTCTGAGCATGTTGTGTTGGTTTGTCCTTCCCTGTCCCACTCTGGCAGTGTCAGCCCTATGTCAGCTGAGATCAGTGTGAGCCCTAGCATTGATTAAAAGTATCTGAACTAATTTCCCTCTTTCCACTGTGTGAACAAGAACAGACAAATGAGGGTTGTCCCCTCTGAATTCATGATCCTCTCTGCCCTCTTTGAATTCGACAGGTCTTGAACTTTGGAAACCAAATAAAGGAGAGATCTGGCTTAATGGAGACAGAAACAGCTGAGCTGATCGAGTTGGGGCTATTAAAATGTCCATCAACCTGTCCCTGATCACAGAGACATTATCTTCAGGGGGAAAAGAGGTTAAAATATTGTACAGCCTCCTCTCTGTGACAGGTGCTGGGAATACGATGGCAAGAAGTGCACTGTAGCTATGAGGGGGAAATTATTGAGCATCCATACCAGATGCTCCCCTGGTTTTCCTGGATCTGTCAACCTGACTGAGAGTTCCTAAGGAGAATGAGATGAAAAGGGGTCAAAAACATCTCAGTCTTGCTAGCTCTCACAATCGGAGTGAGGATCTCAAGATACCTGCTTTTTCTTTTCACAGAGTTCTAGGTTTTAGGATCATTTGCTTAAATGTATGCCTCTGCTTTGTGTGAGAGAAAGCATGTGTGTGTGTGCACCTGTATCAGTGTTTGTGGGTCTGATCATTGTGAATCTCTCAAAACCAGAAGTGATTATGGCTCTGAACAAGCAGAAAATGAGAATCTATTATTTATTAAAAAAAAAAAAAAAAAAGAAAAAACACACAAAAATACACAACAAACTCAGTTCTTCGGGGACTGGCTCACGACTTCTGAATATCTGTGGTTGGCTCCCCTGCCTGTAACAGTGTGGGAAGGAGAAATTACCTCCAGAAGAATCCTGAGGAAGTTTCTTCCTATGAATGAGTGGACACTTGCTCAAAAATTCTGGAATCCACACAACTGAGGTGCTCATAAGCCGCCATCCACATCAGCTTGGCTTTTTCAGAAGATGCGTTGTGGTTGAAGAGTAATTGTGTCTGATGGTTGTTGTACAGGCTTTTTTTCCCCCACTATTTACAAATGTAGATTATTGCCCTAGAAACCAGAATGGTCATTTCTTTCTCTCAGTCTCCCATTCTCACATTTTGGCACGTGCACCGTTTATTTCTTGGTGAAGTCTTTTCATCCTTGCAATTTGTTTCAATACGGTAGCATTCCCTTGGGTCCATTTGGTCATGTAAAACACTGCAGGATTGGTTCTTTTTAACAGTAACGTGTATTAACAGGTCAACTCACTAGATTTTACTTGGTTTTCAGTGTTTTGTGAGAAAAGAAATGCACGGATACTTGTGTGTACATGTGGGGAAGCAGTTCCTCTGAAGGCAAACCTTTATGCAATGCTACAATCCTTTAAAAAAACAGAGCAGATGTTCGTGGCCTGTGTGCAGCTATTTTTCCATATACAGAGAAAGGCAATGAACTCAGAGCCAAAAAAATTATAAAGTACTAATAAAAAATAGCCGAAATTCCAGCTGGAGGCACGTGATCTGTCCTTATATGTACACTGATTGTTTCGCCCATGTTTGTCTTTGTGACCCTGCTCATTTTTGTGTATGAGGTCGTGATGATAGAAGAAATTTTGAGAAAAATTTGATTAGAAAGAATAAATCCAAGTGCTGACCCAATTGATAATCCAGTTGGATTGGAGAAGAGACTTTATCTTATTTTATAGCCAAAAGAACCTATCCTCAGCCTAATGCATAGGGCAAAATTAAGTATCCTTTAGTGTAAAATGAATTAATCAGATTAACTTGGAATTTCAGTTTTTGACAAAGGCTTCTTGGAGGTGAACATTCAAAGCATGAGGAAAGCCTTGTGCTCGCTGCCCAAACCCTCCCAGTGCAGCAGACCCACCTTGCTGAAGTGTCCTCAACCCTTGGCGAGAGCGTCACATGCAAGAGGCCCGGTGCTATCTGAACTGCAATGTGTAATGCATTAATTCAAAGCATAGTCAGAAGGGAATGAGGAAAACTGTGGTTTTAGTCGTATAAAACAAATGTTCTTCAGTTACTGAAGAAATCAGATGCTTTCAAGCTGCAGAAAAGTCGCTGATAAGACACGTAATGTTCTGAGGGTGAGGGGTACCGTGTGGGTGACACCGTGTCCTGGTTATATAGCTGATGTAAGCCATACATTGTGCCTTTATAAATTATACCTTTTCTCCACAGTTTTTGACACTGATAATTTTTTGACGATTTATGTTTTTTCTGACTTTTTGAGTTACCAGAGAAAGAGAAAGCGATGGCAATTTTGTTTCCTAGTTGCCCGTTATTGAAATTGCCTACCGTAAAAATTCATGTTGCGCAAGTAAGAAATCCTACGTTGTGGTGCCTTCTCTTCCAGGAACTCCAGCATTGCTTGCGTGTCCTGGAACTGACACATTCCTAAAACTCTTATCAACAATTCAACAAATTTGGGACATTTTCCAAGTTAATAGTTTAAAAAGGCCCACATGTTTAGACTTCCTTATTGCAAACAAGGGCACTTAGACACTCTTGCCTTTTGCATATTTAAGTTTTTGAATAATTGCTAATGAACGTTACAAACTTCTGCAGATGAAGGGAAATAGATACGAGAAGTGGGAAATCTAACCCTGTGTTGCTTGTGATAGCGATGGTCTTTTGATGCCATGATGCTCTAAAGCATCCTTACTACGGGTCAAGGAATATGTTGATGATTCTGAACATATTTGGTGTCGATATTAGGAGTTATTTCCTTATGGAAAATACAGACATGGAATATTCTGTGACTCTCTTTAATGCTTATATATCAGAGATTGGGAACTACAGCCACTATGGATGGAAACAGATAACAACTTTTTGCACTTAGGGTTCTTATATTAGTGAGGTGTTCGGCCACCAGACGTGCCCTGAGCTGCGACACACCTCAGTTTGCCCATGGTTGCTGTCTGCTAGAAGCAGAGCTTGGCTGCCATTGGGTTTCCACATCAAAACTCTTGTCTTATAGGCTGCTTTATGGTTATGAAAATAGTAGCACTTAGTCTACTATATAGTAGACTAAGGATGATTGTCTGAGGGCCAGCGGTGCGCTGCTTTCCTGCAGGAAGCCTCTATTCATGCGGGCCCTTGAGATTCTGGTTTTATTAGCTGCCAAAGAAAGGTTTTGTCTCCAAAGAGCCAGGCTAAGGTTGTTCCTTGGCCATGCTGCTGCCAGTTGAAGGTTGACTGGAGGTTTGGAGAGCTCGTGGTTTTCTGCAGCTTCGTGTAAATACTACAGTTGGGAGGATGATATAATGGGGCTGTTTTTATAGGGAGAAACTTCCACGGTGTTTTGTGCCTTTGCTGTTTTTCATTTATAGCCTTTGGACCAGATAACGGTAGCATGGGTGGACAAGGGAATTAATGTGAATCTCTGTGCCCCTGTTCTTGGGATAATGTGGCTGAGTAGAAACAAAAACAGCAACTCTGACGCTGCTGGCAGGAACTCAGAGGTTTGGACGTGACCTCATTGAGAGCAGGAAGGCAAGAGTACGCTGTTTCATTCAGGCCTGCTCCCTGCCGAGCAGTAGATGTCTGATTGAGAATGTCAGTGCAATGTCTTCACCAAACACTCATCGGTCACCAAGTCCTTGCCAGCAGCCGTCAGCAAGCTGAGGACCTGAAGTGAAATATTAGAGGCACAATGGCCCCGTAGTGTAGGATGGGAGGGAATAAGGGAGGTCAAAGGAATCATTGTGAGTCTGTGTCTTGGCCCAGTTGCTCCAAGATTAATATTGCACTCTAAAATGACCATGAAAATAGTGGCTTAGCCAGGAAGAAATTGCTCCTCATTTGGGAGGAACTTGTGCCACCTGTCCCTGGATAGCCGTATTATTTGGGTTCCTTCAGACACTGGGCTGAGACTTTGCTTTAAAGCAGTCCTTCTAACAGTAGATCATGGATGATCTTGATTTCTTTTTTTTCTTTTTTAATCACTTTCCAGTCTAAGGTATCACGTCTGCCATCCTGTTAAATATCTCAACAGGACAAAGTAAGATATTTAAGGAAAAAAATTAAACCAGAACCAGTAAATGCAAGGCGTGCTTGCTTGCTTGCCTGTTTTCCATTCAGCTTTGCACAAACATTTTCTTTACAGGGTTCCACCAAGTTTTTGACGTAATGAGAATGTGATTTAACGGCACAGTGACAGCTGTCCTGTGATAATTACTTTTGTTGCATTTTCTACTTAGCTCAAAGTGGTTGCTGCAGTGCCTTGGGTTTTCCAAATACCTCCCATGTTCAGTGGTTGGGTAAAGGCATCTCATGGCACGTTGTTGGAATAACTGAAATCTCACTGGCGATTGAAATCTCACATTAAGCCGTCAGCTTAAGGAAGGTAAGGTCAAAAACAGGAGAGCGTTTCGGTGGTGCCTGTGACCAGAAACTTGTCAAGGAAATCAGCTGCAGTGGAGGTGAACCCCTGAGGGCTCCGACTGGCAAAGCAAGGAGAGGTTCTGGGGTTGTCCTGCCTCAACCCTGCCTGACATCATGACTGCTGGTAGTATCTTCTGGAGCTGTCAGGTATTATTTCTACAGGGAAAGGACACTTATTGAAGGTTTGGAAAATTCATCAGGAAGATTGAAAATCTATTAGACTTCAAGTTTTTGGAGATACGAACAAATCTTTCCAAAATATTTTGGGGTTCAAACTCAAAGACGGTGCTGCAGCACCTCTCAGTCCCCTAGACTCATACATGTACGTGGTGTGTAGTGTGGAATTACAACATACATGGCTGTTACAGGGGAAAGATGTAGTAGAGTTATTTTCTTCTTTTTTTATTTTGTTTTTATTTTTTTTATTTTGTTTTTTCCCGTCTTCTCCAGATATTTTCAAAAGACTGCTGTTTGAGGGCTTTATACAGTGTTATATGAAAGCATTTCACTGAAAAGAAAGTGGTTGGTGCTTCTGTCTCCTGAATTCTTAAAGCCAGTGTTGGTTTGAATGTTGCTGTTGTGAGCGGTGGGACAGTTAATTAAAGGTACAAGATTAACAGTAATTTATCTCCATTGTGGATGATACCTTGTGGTTTCACAGGTGGTGTTCTGTAGTCATCTTGGTCAGGAAAAAAGCAGGATACGAATGAACTTCACAGATGACACTGAGGAATGAAATACTCGCCATCTGTGCAAAAACATGGGTAAATCAACGAGCAGAATTGTCTTAGAAAAGTGTAGGCTGGTGATTCAAAAAACTAAAAGCAAACAAAAAGCAGAGCTCGCATTATGCTGTGTGATCAGAGGAGGGTAAAACTAAGGATGCAATTCTCTGTCAGATAGTAGGATCTAGTAGAGAAAGCAGCCTTCTCAGCACGTGTTTTCATGTTAGGCAGAAAAGCGTGAGGGAAAGATGGAGAAGGCTTTTGCTCATCATTCAGCTACCAACCCCAGGTAAAGGTAGATATTTTTCCTTAATGCTAACTCACGGGGAACAGGGAAGAGTTTTTCATGTGAAAAGCTGATATATATGCCTTCAGAGTGATTCCTCAGAAATGTGAGCTATTAAAATAATGCCTTTGGTGAAAGGTGTAGAGGACCAAATTGGTGCATTAAGCATACATTGCCTCTAATGAGACATAGCATAAGATTTGTTAGCAATCCTGTATTTTATTAAAACTGAACCTTTAAAAACAGCTTGAGTTGTCTGAGCAGCAAAGAGGAATGCATGTGGCAACAACTTCTGAAGACATGAGGATTTTCACAGGCCCAGTATTCAAATCACAGTACTTTGATGTCATTATTATAGGCAGATCACAGAAAAGGCTCCCAGTTTTGCATCTGAAATCCCATTTAGGTTATCCAATGCTTTGTTGAGTAGAAGTCTTAGTGGAAAAAATATTTTAATTTCAAGTTGCATGTACTAGAAAAGAAATCAAGTCTGCATGTAATAAGCATCATCTTTTGTATTTATTGTAAATATCTTTAATTTAGAACTCTTTCAAATCAGAAACATTTTGGACTGTAATGCTACTGGTATAAATGCTGAAATTTTTCACAGAAATTCATTTGTGTTAGTAATTCCCAGCGTGTTAAATCTTAGATTAGTGTAATACATAGTTCATTATATATGCAGTATATTATATATGTATAGTGCATTTATATATCTGGTGATGTCTCAAGACGTCAGACATTCCCACTGTATGGGAACTACATTGCAAGGCGTCTCACTGGAGAAGGTAATGGAGGATGATTTCCAGATGTTTAAATGCTTGTTTTGGCAAGAGGCAGAAAACACTGGAACATGCATTGGCAACAAAGGAAGAAAGGAAGCAAAGAACCTGATGTAAGAGACGTTGAGCCTGGCGACAAAGACAGCAGAACATGGAAAATGGAGCTGTGTGGGGAAGGGAGAGCCAACACCACAGTGTGGCTGCTCTGACAGCACTGGATATTAAAATTATACTAATGACAGACAGAGTGCCACCAGTCTGCTTCAGAAATCAGGGACAAGTTGTTCTTTACCTGATTTTCATTTTTCTGGTTGCAACTTTGGCTGTAGTGAGAGAAAGTTTTATCTAAACCTGGATGCTGAGACTGAGTTGTTATGGTGTAATCTGATTGTATCTTGTTACCGTAAAGTGCGGGATCTTCCTACGAGTTTGTGCAGTGCTGCTGAACACAAAGCATCCTTGATCTCCGATGAAGCCTTAGGGAACTACTGTAATATATGTACTGAGTCATCATGCTAATAATATTTTTGTTGAATCGCATGGATTTTCAGTTGGAATAGCTGACTCACTTCGGAAGTGGAATCTGGGCCCTGTGCAGAGAAATCTCTAGATGCTGAGCCACAGGACTTTTTGCTTGCTGTAAGGTTTCAGTACATACACCTCTTTGTCAGGTTTGTCTTCCTTTGAGCAGACAGGCTTTGCAGCTTCTCAAATTGCATCAAATCGTGCACATTTCCATTTATTTAGCTTTTTGGGAGGCAGGGAGAGAAGAGTTAAGTCTCGATCTCTTCAGGCTATGCATATTTGTCCTCATGAAGGATTCCAGGGCCAACCACTGTGAATTGTACTGCTCTAATTTTTATTAGTGATATCTTTCTCATGGTTCTACAATTGAGGATATGAAGAACTCAATACTTTAATTTTTCCCCCCCCTCCAGCTGTTCTCTGTTTCTTCGAGCCTTCCCTGGTTTCCTAGGAAACCCCTGTAGGATGGAATTTGTCTGTTTTACAGGCACTGTGCAAGATAGGCAGTGGATTTTGTTTGTGTTTGAATGTAATGAACACAGAAAGCAAATGTTTGGCGATTTAAACCTCCCATTCAGTGGAGTGCTTTAGAGTCCAACTTAAAGTGCATGAATAGCCTTTTTTCTTACAATGGCGTGACTTGTAGTTAGCTGTGTTTGCCTAAATACCTTAATGAATGAGGATTTCAATTATTTCAGTTTTTCATTTTGCTTATCCAAAAGATTAAATGTTTAAACTTGTTTCAAAATGTAGCTGAAAATACAGCACTTCTTGTGAGATAAAACGGCATTGTGAGCTGAAAGATGGCAAGCTGAAGTGAAAGCTGAATAAAAAAGGTATGGGTTTAATGTACCCTTGTTATCTCCCAGCATAATAAAATAAATTGCTTTTGGTTAGGGGAGCGGTCCATGTTCAAACTTTGAGTTTTTCACTATACAACCACAAGATTTGCAGCTGATTTAGCTAAAGGGGTATGCTCTTACTGAAACTGGTCTCCAGTGGCTGTTGGTTGCAACTACCAGCTTACTCTTCTGGCCTCAAAGAAAATAAAAATCAGAGTGATTTTTCCTGGATTGGATTTTATTTCTTTATAAGGTGGTTAAATTCACTCTTCCTGTTTGCTTTTTTTTTTTTTTTTTTCTTTTTAAATGTCTTCTCCCTTGTGAAGGCTGAAAGACTGAAATTCCTCCCCGAAGTTAGGAAGACACAGAATTTTCTAAGTCATTTGTTTATACAGCGTAAAGCAGTTCACAATGTAATGTAAATACCAGGACACTGATGCTCCGAAGTTTGCAGACAGTATTGACTTAAAACTGTTTATTCAAATGGCAGAGCTAGCTCCAGGACATTGTGTCATAGGCAGGCAAGGCAAATAGCTAAGCATTCGGAGTCCTTCTGATACAAAACAAACTTTGGTTGGAGGCTAGAGCTGTTTGCTTCGGCCAGGTTCTCCTAGCACTTGTTTCTGTGGGTGGAAGGTCTGCGCCCCACTAACCCTGAGCCATCTGGTACAAATAGGATGGGGATTTGGTGAATTATTTCTGAGCTCGTGCAGGAAAAGCTGCTCGTGAAAGCTCCTCTTCAGGGAAGGGACCCTGAAGATCATCTAGTTCCAACCCCTGCCATGGGCAGGGATATATATTGTACAGTGAATATTTCTTGTGTAGTGCAGCATGATCTTGTCAGACATCTGAAATATTTCTTTCAAGTCTTACTGGACTAAACATATCCCCTGTTCCTAAGGGTGATGTACGCATGTGTCATTCGTGAGCTCTGCTACACGTTCTGGTAACCCAAAAATGGATTTGGGGCTGGGAGCAGTTGCAGATTTAGCCATCACCCATGCACATAGACATACCACACACCAGGAAACACAAAATGAGTCCTCAAAATGCTTCCTTCCTATGTTATACTATTTTTCTTGTTTATTTTATTTTTTTTTCCCCCCTCCTTTTCTTTTCTCCTCTCCTCATCTTGTGGGAAACAAGTTGGAGTGTCCTACCAGACAGCTCTGGTTTTGGCAATGGAATTGTCTTCACACTAAGGCAATGTTTTAATTTCTGTTCAACCAGGTCTGTAATCAGTTTGCCAGCACTTCTAGTAATGCACTCTCTCCTGCATCATGAGGAGTCTGATGTGCTTACAAAATTCAGGCTTGCTTAGCCTTTGAAGTTTTTGGGTGTCACTCAGGTCCTATGTTGTGCCAGTGCGTACCAGTCACATTAATTTCTAAAGCAAGTTTTGGAGCAGAGTCTGCTGCCTCTGCAGTACGCCCTGAGTCAATGTTACAAGTGCTTCTGATCCGTGTAGTTACATACAAAGAGTTCAGGGCAGCAATAACATTTTTGTTCTTCATCAACCAGCAACAGAGATTTAGAGCAGGAAATAGCTGCAGAGAGATTTCTCAAGATCTGTTAAAGTGCCCCACTAACCGTACTTCAATATTCCTGTATTTTATGGACTTTAGAAGGGGTTTTATTTCTGGATTGCTTTCTTGAAAACTCTGTAGAGCGACGTCATTGTAAAATGTCATCCCCTTTCAAAACGCTCTGCATACACAAATGTATGCAGTTTCTTCACGTGTTAAGATGCTGCTCTGCTAACAGGTGGGGAAATGGAAGCAGAGAGGGTTTAGGCATCCATTTCCAGCTGTATGCTGCTCCTGAATATTCCCTCCAGATACTCTGATACCCAGCCATTGCTTTCAAAGATTTATTCACGTAATGTCCACCTTCTGTGTAAGGGCGTCTCACAGGGAGCTCTAGACACCTGTTTTATATTTAATTGTTTAGCTCCATTGCACGAGGATGTTGTGCAAAAGACTTGCACCGGCTGGTGTACACTGTCCTATTTGGAAGAAGATGCTTTTGGTAACAGAGATATGATTTATATGGATGCTATTCTGTTCTTTCATTGTTTATTACCAGATGTGCATCTGGGATTTAATTTATTGCCCTTAAGATATTCCGAAGAGGAATTGTGTTCTGAATGAAGCAATCACAGCCTTTGTACCTTACCAGTTGGCTCTTCTGCCACGGTGCCTGATCCCTGGGCTCCTCAGGGTATGTTCTTTTTGGAGTGAGCTCGCCAGTAAAGGATGAGTCCTGTTTTCCATACTGACCTCAAACTGTACATAATTACATAAATCCAGCCAACCATAACAATGAGGTGCACATAGAGAATGTACTTCACAGAGGGATTTTATAGAGCTCGCAGTGCTGTTAAGTTGAAATTACATAGCATTTTCTGGGAAATGTATGGTTATGTCCTCTGCTGTGCCTTCCCCGGTGCTGTGCCATAAAAGAAATGCAATGTTGGTGTCAGTGCTGCTGGAAGGTTGGCTCTTTGCAGTATTGAGTGAGGGGGTGGTGGAGGGAATTTCCCTCTGGCAGTCTGACATTTACCTAGGGCAGCTGAGCAGGGTTTGGACTTGGGGTTGGCAGTTAGATTCACTGCAGAACTGCCTCCTCCTTAGGGTGGGAAACACATTTTGGGCAGGGAATTCACTTTTATTTGACCAAGATGTTAACTTTCCCCCTTCTTACATGCCCCTTCTTGCTCCCCGCCCGATGAGCAGTGACCGCAGTGCTCTGGCTCCCTTGCTCCTTCCTCGCGCCCCGTGTGTCCTCGGCTCAGTCTGGGTGCCACCTTCGAGCACCGCCTCAAGCTGGCAAAACCAAGTGCCTGAGATCCTACTAACTCCAAAATGATTTTCACTTTAGCTGTTCGTGTTACTTTGAGGAGAAAAAAGGAGAAGTGCTTAATTGAATACACACCAGTTCTCACTTGTCAATTGGCTGTCCCAGTGGTGGTTCGGGTTTGGTTTCTGCACTGAAAAAGTTTAAAATCAACTTTTTTCTTGTTATCCTTGATAGATTGACATGAAGAACATGCTAAATTTCAAATGAATGTTTCAAACAGTTGGTTTTTATTTTCACGGCTAAACTAAACTGGTTATGAAATGGAAATTAGCTGTACTTGATCCTTGTACAAGTTGGCACCTAGCTACCAACCTTACCTTACATATTTTGCCTACAGTTTAAACACTTTTTGTGCTCTAGGAATTCAAATAGCTTGTGAGACACACACCTGTGCAGATCTGGTGTATAACTGGGAGGGTAAATGTTTTATTTGAATGCAGTATTAATGGGTTTATTTGAGCTTGGAGAATTTTGGCTGAGAAAACGAGGATTGATTTTATTTTCTTCTTCTTATTTTTAAATGCAGCTCTCAGGAGGTTCGCTTTTTATTTATTTTACCTCTGATCTGCAGTATGAACTGTAAGTTCAGGGCTTGGAAATGGTCTTAGGCAAGCTGCTTGGAAGTTGAAACCCCTTTCACCCGAAGGGGTTGTGCCTGCAGCTGGTGCCGAGAGTCAGGAGCACGAACTGACTCAAGGGTGACCTCCATGAGCTTGCTCGAGTCTTCTGGGCTGGGATTTCTCCATGTTCCGTGGGTCGTTGTTGGTTCTGAAATCTGCACAGAATGACTGAAATAAAGGCAAGCCACCGTTTGTTTATGTCAGCTTCCATGAAGGAGGCCTATCCTAGGCTCTAGGCAACCTGCCATCAATTATCCACACAATTCATAACAATAAAAGCAAAAAAGCAGCAAACCGCATTTGCCAACTGCCTTAGCTTAGGGGAAATGAAATCATCCAGCCCCTCGTGTTCCCTTAGGCCCTGCAACCCAGCCCCTATCAAACATTTGTTCCAGAAACAAGCTCTGTCTCTGTTGGAGTTGAAAATGTACATGTTAATATATTCCAACAGATCATGAAATTTCCTAGCTTAGAAGGTTGGCTGTGCCAAGCTCCTCTTGTGCAGACTATAATTTCCTTTCTAAAGAGAGAAGAAGCATCTGGACCCACTCAGTCCTGGAGCAGAGTGCCTCCTCCACGTCAGCACGCCGGCGCTGCTCAGCTGCGGGCTGCCTGCAGCCACCGCCTTCGAGCCCCACGCTCAGGATTGGAACCAAACCCCCAGGACTGAGTGCCCTGAAATGGTCAGAAAGCTCTGTTCCTGACCCAGACTGGGTTGCGAGGGGTCATCGATGCACGCTGCTGGCATGGCTCTGCGCTCTCTGAGAGACAGGGCATGAGCACAAAACCTCCTCCCAGCATTGCTAGCATTAGGAACCTAGAAGGTGCAGGGTCTGCTTTCATTCACCTATGCAAAGTACAAGGGAAGAGGCTACACTTAGCTTTTTAAGATTAGAATTGAACTGGAAATTTAGGATTTTCTCAGTTTGTTTATGAAAATTTGTTTTAAACTTCCATTCTCTGCCAGTGTCTCCTGGTAGAAATTTTATGGTAACGAAATTTTTGTCAAAGACCACATTTAAATCTGACGATACACTTTTACTATATTTGGGAAGAATGACAGATTATTAATCTGTCATTAATTGGGAAGAGAGTTATGTGGTATCTAAATCCAGTCCTGGTTTCATCTCCCTAGCTCTTTCTAGACTATTCTTTTCTCTGTTTTCTTTCTAAGAGAAAATACAGTAACGTTATTCTTGGCACTAGATTAACCCAGGGCGTGTTGGCCACTGGCATGCTAGGGTTGGTGGAGATATAAAACTGGGGCTCTCACAACACATTAATCAGGGAGATTGGAACAAGATGGAGAGGAGTTGTCTCCTGGCCTTATTGTCTTGAGGGGGGAAAAAGGCTCGTGTAAATCACAGGGGTGCCATTACTTCAGTGGAATAACTTACATAAGCCAAAGATCTGCAACGTTATCCAGAGATCGGGTGATGGGGTGTTTGGTTTCATGCTTTTTTCCCTCTCTGTTGTCTGTAAAATCACGCCGTATACGATAACGATCTGGAGGGTTTCTAGTGTGGTGCTGCTCTGTTCGTGGAGGTATGCGTAGCTATTGCTAACCATGGTAAGCAGTCATGCAATGAAAATATTATCCTTACTGATGCTTACCTTTTGCATACAGAGTACATCAGTAAATTTGGAAATACTCCCTAACCTTCAGGCTGTAATTTGGTGATAGAGGGAACTCCCATAATGCATGAATTTCTACACAGGAAAAACAACAAATAAAAACGTTGTGATTCATTGTTTGCTCCTCACTTGGCCCTGACCTGGCATGGCCCTGAAATATGTGAATAAAGCCTGGGAGTAGTGCCTCTTCACTCGGTTAGTGGGATGTTGCCACATTTCACACTTCTTCATGTCCTAGATGCAGAAAGCGAGAGGGACCTTTTCTTCCTGCTCAGCTGAGAAGCTAGTTTTAACTTCATTAGTTCCGATGATGCTCTTCAGACATTGTTTAACCTTGTGTATGGAAATGGGTGGGTTTAGAGCCCTGTGATGTTTGTGGCAGTGAAGTCTACGGGCAGTGAACCAGGTGGGTTGCAGTGTATGAATTCCCAGTCTGCAGCAGCTTACCTGGTATTTCCACTGGTGCCACAGTAAACTTTTTGAGAAAGGACCGAGTCTTTTTGCCTGATTCTGAGGCTCCAGGTGTTACCATAAAACAGATTCCGATGCTACCAGTAAAAGTAATAATACTACTGCCTAAAAATAGCTACAGGGAGCTTGTTTGTCTCCTCACTGAACGGTTTTACTACTGAACTAAAGCATTTGGGATATCATCAAGATTACGTTCTAGTAAAATGAATAAAATCAAGCAAATGATTTGCATCTGTAAAGACCCATGTAGTCCTTTCCTGTACTTTCTCTGGCAGTAAAACAGCTGATAAGATTAAGGTGCATAGAAGCTAATTGGTAATGTATGTATTTTCACTTCTTGAGATCGTGTCATTGCCTGGAAGTACAGAAATTATTTGATTGCTACGTGGCACGTCTTAATAGAGAAGGGTGGGGGACATACTGAAGCTGTGAAGAACATATGAAGGAATTTGTGTATGCATATGTGGAACAAAAGTAAAAGGAAAAAAGCATATTATGTTGATGAATGAATGTTAGGGAGTATCATTTAAAAAGAAGTAGAAGACATTTGTGAATGTTGGCATCGTGTGATGCTATTTCTTTCTTTTCCCGACTTCTATGGGAACATTTAGGAATAATTTATGCCTAAAAAGTTCTTTCTCTTGTGGTCAAGTTACTGTGTCTCTGAACAAGAGGCAGAAGATAGCATAAAAAGAATTTCACTGTTTTTGAAAAAACAAGGAATTTAACCTCAGTGAGTTTTTTTTCTTTTAGCCTTGTTCTAAATCATTAGAGCTTAGATTTTTTTTCTTATTTATTCTCAAGATTTTCAATTTCTGTGTATTTAATGTTATCTAGAATTCACACAAAACTAAGTAATGTGGTTGAATGCAAGTTGTTTTAGTTAATAATACACCTTGTATTATACAAGAAAAATATCCAAGCAAATGTACATAAACAAAGTTAATTACATGCCCTACTTTTGTAGTTAATGGATTACCATAATGAGATGAGATGTGAGTTTTCTTTCTCCAAATAACTCTTCAGTTTTTCTCCAGTTGATAAACATAACTGAATAAGGCTGGAGTAGTTTGGGAAAATAAAAGGATGAAGACATAAATGAAGCCACTGCCAAAAGCCTTCAGAATTCCCTCCTTATGGGCATTTTCTTCAGTTGCATTAGAAATCTTGAGCTGCATCTGGAAATAAGTGAAATCAAAATGTGTTGTAGCCAGCATGGAGTGGCAGGAAACAGTGTTAATCTTTGTGGTCTGTGATGTTTATTTATATAGCCATGGGTTAAAGCAGAGCCTCATACAGTTGGTACATTGAAGCTGAGAGGATGTCTATTTGATAATACTTGATATCTTGGCATCTCATCAGTTTCATTAATGTCAATGTTGGCTGTGTTTGTTTCATAATTGTAATGAAGGCTTATTTTACAGCACGCCTCACCTCCAAGGTGAAATGTGACCTGTAATTCCCTTTAAATTAGACGAGGTAGAAAGAAAGTATAACATTAATTTGAAGCAATGCAGATGATGAAGTAGTTAAGTGAATAACTTAGAGAATTAAGAGAAAAAAAAAAAAAGAAAACCCAACTTTCACTTCCTGTGTACTTTTAAAATGAATTTGAAGTTGAGAAAGAGGGCAGTTGCTTTCACTTATTTGCTTATTTGTTATTAAACATTTGTTGTTGCTAATTAAGACATGTGAGATGATTCAAATGCTAGAAGCATGAGAATGTAGAACAGACTTCTAGCTCTGAATATACAGAGTGGCTTTTGCAAACATTTCTATGTTTAGGGATGTTTGTTACCACGGTATAAGTAAAGAGACAGTAGGTTCTGGCTTGTGTTGCTGGAGACTCAAAGTAAACGCTTTATTAAAAAAAAAAAAAAAAAAAGTTTTTTCCCATTGTAAGCGATCTTCGGTTAGGATCAAGGCAGTGCAAGCAAGTAGGAGTTGATTTCCCTTTTCATGACTGTGCTGACCAAGCTTGAATGTGGAATTCCCATTTCTCTTACAGATGTGGAGGGAAGTACTGATAATCAGACAGAAGTTTAGAGAGTAGAACAAATAAGCCAAGCTTGGTATGTATTGTTTAAGAGTAAAATCTGTTAAAAACAGATGGACAGTGAGTATACAAAACCAGCTGCGGAGTATGTGTGTCAGGGTGGAAGCAGTTACTTGTGGAGGGTTGGAGAAAAGAGTTCATGGGTTTCTTTCCAGTGGATGAAAAGGCAGGTACTTGGTTCAGTTCTTCAGTACTACTGTTGTTAATGTTGATTGTAATGCAGTTGCATTTGTGATAGATGTATTGCTTAAATCTCTAAAACATTTTAAAATGCGTGTAACAAAATGTACCCAGCAAATTTAATTTGCTGTTATTCATTCCTGCGGTGTAGTTACTCTTTTTAAGGATCATTTCATCTACTGTATAAATTACTTTGTAGTAAAAGTGCCATGAAGCACATGAAGTTTGTGAGATAAAAGCTAGAATAAAAAAGGGGAGATTATAAAATGGCCAGATGCTGTAGTTGCAAACTATATAAAACGTGAAAATAAACTTGGTCTTCTGGTCATATTATCTGCAGTGCCCTTGCTTTGCTTCCTGCATCTCCAGTGGAGTAGGGAAGATTTTCTGAGGCTTGGCAGTGGGCTCTATTCAGCTTGCTATCTCAGATGGAATCACTTCACTTCAAAATCAGAAGTTTCCAGTTCCCTGGGACATTTTTAAGATGTGAACAGGGAGACAGATGAAATGTAAAATCACCCTTGGCAAATTCTGGGAACAAATTTATTTACATGGAACAGAGTTCAGTGACTTCCCACTGTATACAGTTAGGCAAGAAATATTGAAATAATTTTAACACCAAAATCAGTGCTGCTATTGAGAAGCAAGTAAAATGAGCAAACCAGTAGATTTCAGCCTGACACTGAAAAATGCTTTTTGGTTTTATAGGAGTATTCATTTACACAACCTAGGTGTTAAACAGAATGTAACTTAAAAAAAAATCAAAAGATTTTAACAAAAGAGAGAAAACCCCAACCAACCAAAAAAAAAAAAAAAAAAAGAAAAAAAAAACAAAGACAAAAAACTAAACACCAACCAATCAAATTCAAACCACCAAAAAAAGCGCAGGTCGTCTTCCAACTAAGTGCAGGCTAAGGTCAGATTTCTGAAAAGTGACCTCTGGTTGGATGTTTCGTTGGCCAACTGAAAGAAAGAAAAGGAGGAATGTACTTGATGAGTAGCTGTCCTCAGAGGGTCTCGAGATGAATGGGCCTACTATTTCAAAGAGGTAAAGATTTCAGCGTTCTAAATTGGGAGATTTTGAGGCCTGAATTTGAAAGGAGCAATTTATTTGCCCTTTTTACTTCAGGTTGAGTGGTAGCTGTACATCATTTCATTAGAAAACAACAATAGAGGATATCTTTCCAGCTGAACAACCAGAAACAAGGGGCAACTTTCAAATATTCCACATTCCGCCACTGTAAAATAGGAACAAATTAATGTTATATAACCTAGGTTTTTTGAAACTTCAAGGCATTTAATAACTAAATTCCATTTAATAATGGAATTAACTGTCTTTAAAATATTTTATATAAACTTTATGCCATCTTAATTTGTTTCACAGTACAGTGGGAAAAGATCTCCTTCAATTATGAATTTCATAAATAACACTTGCAGAGTATTAATCATAACTCTAAACTATTACATGCTCAAACTATATTTACACATTTGAAATGCTTCAGAGTGTATACATACTGTATGTATAGTATTTGATTTATGTAATGTGAAGGTAAGGATCCTAATCTCCTTAGAAAGAGATTGTATGGCAAACCTAGCGCATATCTGTCTTACCTGAATTCATTTGATGAGAAAAAGAAAGTGGTAGGAAAAATATATTTCAAAAGGGATTTTTGAGTACTGTTAGTATTAGTATTTTTTTTCAGGCACTGTATCTGCTAATTCCATCGGATTCCATCACGTGTGATGCTACATCAGAGGTTTTAAGTTCTTCAGAGTTAACTAACAACCTCAGCCCTTCCCCTTCCATATCAGCAAAATACTTCCAACCTCATTAAAGGTTGCAGCAAAAGGTTTATGTTAATTATGCAAGCTACATGGCAGGTAAATTATTTTCGTGTTCCTAATAAAGCAAAATACAAAGAGTAAACCAAGGCGGTAAGGAATTTTAACGCTAGAAGATTACCTAATAGTTCTAGCTGAATTCAGCCATCAGGGTTTTGCAAAGCCAGACATGTGCAAGCTGAAACTGGAGCAGAGTCAAACCAAAACACGAGTTGTTCTATGAGCATTAAAACCCATCCAGCCCTGTGCATAGGTTATTGAAAAGTAGCATGAAGCTTGCATACTAGTGCCAGCAGTTCCTGACTGCAACAGCATGACCAAACCTGCTAGCGAAACCACATGGCAGCCGGTTTGATGCAGCCATGCATTTGCACTCCTTGGCAAAAACATTTTCTGGAGGTCGAGACAGAGCCCCAGCTATTGCAAATAAAGTGAGAGTCGGTTAAATACAGCCACAAGTGAACTACTGCTACCTAGGTCAAAGTGGTTATGCAAACACTATTGGGTTATCTGTTTATGGTGGTTTTACCTGATTTTAATTCTTTTGAATTTTAGAGCCATTCGGTAGATTTGTAGTAAGTGGCAAATGAGTTTCATTCTCAGCAGTGTATTTGCGGGATGCAGGAAGCAAATATCAGCTGGCTTCCTTGACAATTTAATAGCATGAATATATAAATTTATGTGGGGCCTTTACCCACTTTAGGTACACTAGGACCATGGGCGCTGAGATAAATTACTGTAGGGAAGGAGGAAGGACATCTCCAACTGTCTCAGTCCCAGGAGCACTGTATGGGTATGTACCGTGTGTGGAAGCATCTGGTGCTGTTCGAGAAGCTGTGGTGCATCCTGCCCAGCCTTCAGCTCATAGTCCAGAAGAGTTGTGGGTCTCCTGTGTGCCCTGTGTTGGGCCTGCTAGCCTCGCGTAGGTGTCTTGACTAGTGTCATGTCTAAAACATCACAATGTGACCTACCTTTAAGTGATTGAACCAAGCCTGATTTATTAAGGAGTGTGTACTAGGTGTTTATGTACTTCAGTGTTTATGTGTGGGTTTTTGTGGCTCTCTTGCACCTGAAGTAATTTTCAGACTTTATTATTGTCTCTTGCAACCCTGCCTTTTGGTTTTTGAAGGATAATTTACGGACTGATTTAAGTTAGTAATGAATTTAGTGTAATACTTAAAACTGTATAAATGCCCCAAAGTTCCTTGTATTTCACCCAAAATTTTAATTTTAGTTGAAAAAAAGAGAACTAAACAACTATTAATAATGGTGCAACTAAAGAACAAAATCAGTAAGCCCACTCATATTTGCACATGTGAAGTCAACATTCAGAGGCTAAATGGCGAACCTGTAGAAGGCTGGACAAGCCCTAGAGAAATGAGAAGGGTGGCCCAGAGGAGGGCACTATGGTTTCTGAGGAGGCCGCCAGGAATGCATTGGTCCAGGGGACCCAGTGAGAATGTGGTTGTGGGCACACAAGGGCAGGACACGGAGGAGCCCAGGCTACCAGGTGGATGTCTGGAGCAGGAGAGCAGAAAGCTAGAGTAGGAGCAGGCATGGGGACACGGGAATCCCAAGCTCAGCTGTGCCAGGAGGTATATCAAGCAGAAAGAAAAACCACTAGATTTCTCTTATATAAATAGTGCATCTCAAATGTCAGGCTTTCAGTTTGAGGAAAATTGACTGTGAGTAGCTGGACCTGCCAGAACCTGAGAGTAAACACACGGCCAGTTGCACGTCAGGACTCATCACTGAGCTTTTTCTCTTCTCAGCACCTTGAATGTATGTTACAACAAAATGCCCTTGCTCCCTTTGATTTATAATTGAGTTGTTTTCTGCCATCTGGGGCAATAAACGAAGTTCAGACTGCTTGATAATGCTAAAAAGGAGCATCCCCTTTGATGTTTTGCATCAGTGAATATGGAGATACTTAGTACTCTTGAAGTTGAGTAAACATGAATTTATTAGTGTTTTTTTTTTTTTTTTTTTTTTTTTTTTTTTTTTTTTTTTTGTGTGTGTGTGTTGTTTTGTGTGAGTACAAAGATGTTTTGTGGGAGGAGGATGTCAGAGCAAAGATAGGATTTGGAAAATGTTTACATGGTGCTGATACATATAATGCTGATGTTAGCCTTTCTGGGTAACTGTGGAAACACATGTGCAATTAATTAAGGCTTGGTTACCAATAACACAATCTGAAATGGAAAACTAGAACTAAACAAAAAGAAGGAACAATTTGATGCTGGTAACAGAAGACGTGGCTAATGTCATGCAGCTGAAATATAGTTAATGCTGTGCCGATGAAGATCTCCTTTACTTTTATGAAAAGTTAGCTGTTACGAATCTAAAACACAACTGGATAGGACACCTCTTGCCAAAGATGACTGCTATTAAGCCCGTATTTTATATGCGGGAGACCATAACCTCTTAGAAACAATAGACTAATTCAAGCCAAAATGGGGGAGGAAGTTTTCTGGTTACATGCTTGAATCTGCAGGGTAAATAAGCAGGCGTGTTCGTAGATGTGCACGTGCAGTTACTGCACGGACCGCTCACCTCAGTGTACGAAGCACAGCCGAGCACGCAGCCCAGGCCTCCCCCCAGAGTTAGCTGTGCTCAGCCCTGTCCCAAGGGCCTTCCCAGCAATTCCAGTGTGCCTCTTAGTGGGTGAAACTCCCTGGTGTCCCGGTCATCTGCCTTCTCTTCCCTTGCCCAGACGGGTTTGTCTGAGCCAGGGTGTCCACGTCACACCTTCCTTTGATGCCTCCTGCTCTTGGTGTGGCTCAGACCTCATGGGGAGCTGTGATCCAGCTGCTGGGGCTTTAAAGGCTGGGGGATATTGAAGCAAGCGAGGAAAATTAAAGGTAGGCACAGTACACGATAAATTAATTAAAACAATCATCTCGTGAAGGGAAGGCCCAAGTGAAGGTAAACAGGAGGAATTCAGGGCTTTCAAACTTTTACTCTGTTCCTTATTCTGTCCTTCACAGCCATCAGTGTTAGGGCAGCAGGCCAGCGTGTTTGGTCTTTCTTATGGCTTATTAGCACACACAATCAGCTGGCTAACTGCAGGGTTAATGAGCAAGTTCTGGCTGCTGCTTGTCCTTTTAATGCAGTAATAAGGAATGTGTCTGGCTGTTGGAATATATTAGTTACAATTTGTCTCATGCTCTTTTTTTCTTGCATGAGAAGTGCCAAGTAGTTGGGCTGCAGGGAACGTGAGAATGGTTTATTTTTTTTGGAAATTCTAGAAAATAAACCAAAGCAGAGTCTTCTGGAATGTTAGAAACCTGAGAAATGCCCAGTTGAGGATGCATTTCTTGCAAGACACCGTATAATTTAGGAACACAATGCCAGATTATGTCAGCTCTTGCGGAGTGTGGAAAGTAGCCTGAAAGTTTTCAAATGGAGATGACCTCTTGCCAGGCTGCAGATCTGGGTGGAACCCCATTGGATTTCTGGTGACAGACAAATGTCTGCTTGTCTATGAACAACTGCACTTCTATCTTAATTTCTAGACTTCTAGATTGATATTCTTTTCTGATTCGGTCTTTGGCATAAAATGAAGTTCTGCTATGGCAAATTCTTGAATAAACCCTTGTATACTGGTAGACAGGCTATTTTTATAACGTCCTTTGTCTGTTTAGCTTCATCTGCTTAAATTTGCATGCTTGAACGGTTAGCAAGTGTATTGATAGCAGGAATTTTATACAGTGTTTCACTTAATAAACACCAAAGGTGCTTTTGGGTTATCAGCTCCCCAGATGAAAGCTTGCATATTCTGAACGAATCTAGAAAATGTTTCAATAATATACAATGGAATCAATTTGGGAACTGATTTTCTTTTTGTGCCTAAGTGAACAAAACAGTAGCTTTGTCCTTAGTGCCAGGAAGATGTGTTCTCACCACTACCTAATTAATGTGTATTTACTCTTGCTAATGGAGAAAAACAGCCTGGATTTTGCTGTAAGGTAACTGTCCAAGACCATTATGAACTACGCCTTCATCTGTACTTAGCCACTTCCTACCGTATCCCAGCTCTGTCACTTAAAGAACATGAACAGAGTGGGAGTAGCTTGAAATTTGGTAGTGGGTTAGGGTGATTATTTTATTTCTGAAAGGACAAGAGAGAATTTTTGGGGATGGAGAAGGACTATCTTATGGGATGAATGGAACTGAAGTTTAAGACACAGAAGAAACTGCACAGTTGTGTTAAGAAAGGGTATGCCACCCCGAATACACGCTTCTAAAGGAATTGCTGGAACAAAAATACATCGGTATTGCCAATCCAAAGTCTTCCAGAATCATGAGTCATGCTAAAATAATTGTAAGCTTAGCTTTTTTAGGTGTCTTCTGGGTTTGTTTGAGTTTGTAGCCCCTTTTAAAAAACAAAACCACAAAAAAAAAAACACTTGGAGTTTACATTTTACAGCTTTCCTCTTTCCATGAGCAAGCATGTGGGATAGATTTGTCATTTTTTCCAAGACAGCTTAAATCCTCACAAATAATCCAGAATCTATAGTCTTAAGAAAAATACCATCTATCCTCAGACTTACCAGAAAAACATGGGAACAGATAGGGTAACACATCCTCTATTTATTACTCCTTAGTACTGGGCGATGGGGTTTTCTCTGGAGTATAGGTAAGGTAGAAGGAGGATGAACTATACTTCCTATTAATATTTGATGTAATAGTGGAATAATAATTCTATTCAATATTCCTTGGAAGTAGTTTTATTGTTTTAGTTATGATAAATATGTTCTGCTCATGAATAGTGGGAGAAATAGATGATTTCCTAAGTCATGGTGAAAGCCAGAAATGTTAGACTTGTCAGCGTATGTCTATTAGCTCTCTATAAGTTAAACTTTAATTCTGAGTGAAACATTTAAAACTTTTGTGGTTTTATGTTTGTTTGTTTTACACACTTTATTTGATATGTTGAATTATGTAGGATACATACTTACTCAAAACAGGAACAATTTAGAATTTATAATTCATTTATAATTCATGCATTTCATATTTCTGGAAAGGTCCAACCAGAATACAGCAAAATAGAACATGGCTTAATACATTTTCCAAATGGCTTTTTGTACCGCTGCTCTTAGAAATTTCAAAATCTGTTTAGCTGTGCTGTTCCTGTAAGAAAAGATGGTGTTGCCTGGCTTCAAAGGTGAATTGTAGCTAAGAAATATTTTTAAAGAGTTTTAAAACAGCTAGTCTGAAACACTCTTTGGGGGGGGGGGGGGAAAGGTATTTGGTACTGTACTACCTTTTTCTTTCCTTTTTTTTTTTTTTTTTTTTTTTTTTTTTTTTTTTTTTTTTTGTTTACTTTTAAATGAAAAGGGGTGAGATGGTGTAATGGATATCTGTCTAAATCAGTGCTGGGTAACTCTTCTCAAATCCATGGCTTCTATTTAAGACTTGAACTTGTCTTCTGTTCTCGGAGGTCAAGTAAAAGACCTGTTCCTACAGGCTGTTTTGTGTTATTGTGTCCAGATCCCATTAACTAAACCGATTTGGCTGCCTTTTCCTTTTTGGTAACGTAGTGATTTCTGAAAGCTGCCAGCAGGGCTTGGAAGGCTGCTCTCAGAGATGAAGAAGGAGAGCGAACCTTTCCTTCTAGGTTAAGCTGATGCATATGGAAGGGGGTAGAACAGCAAGCATTGCAATGGTGATTTCTGATCCTGGTTTCCAAAATATACCATCCTTTATAGATGAACTAACGCCATGTGTGCGTAGGGGATTATTCTGGATCTGCCCCAATGGGATTAGAAGCTTTCAGCTCATGGCTGAAGGCGGTGGCTGGCAGAGCTGGGGATCTTGGATGCCGCTCCGGCTCTCTAATGTGTCTTCACAGCACCTGAAACTTAACAGCTACAAGCTGGGGCCTTGTTTTATTGAAAAGAAAATGTTCCACGTTGTGCCTGCTTTTCATTTTCCAAATGCACTGTGTGGTGAGCACCCAGACACCGCATTTAGGAAACACTGGAGTGTATTTGATTAAAGGCCCTTTGGAGCTCTTCCCGCAGGGTCAGCTGAACCCAGCACGGCTTCCTCCAGATTTGTGCCATCACTGTGCCATTCTCCTGTGATGCACATTTAGGCTGTCAGCTAGTGCCCCAAATGGCAATGATAATATTGTCCTCTCCCTACCTGTTTGGTGGTGCTTGCTAATGGCAAACTGGAGTTTACCTAGAGTTATTAGTCCCCAGAAACTGAGATTTAAAACAAGCAGTGCCAAACGAGCAGCTGAAACTGAGTAATGTGTCTCTGTGGGATGATCTTTTTCTCTTGTGATGCAGGTTCTGTATTAGGTGCCATAGCCTAGATCAGGAGGTTTTCTTTATTTTGAGTCTGTCAGAAACTAATAACATGAAATAGAAAGAAAATGCAGAGGCAATGATTTGTTGAGTGTAAGTGGCAAGGAAAATCAGTGCTGGCCAAGGACTGAAAACAAATCACATCAAGCTTTGTGCTAGCCTGGGCCTTCAGACTGATTTTTATTCCACATTCTTTGAATTCAATTTGCCTTGGGATTAGGGAGATATTTATAAAGAAATGGAATAGTTTCCTGAACTCTGGAAGAAAAGCTATTTCCGTATGAAATAGCCTTTCTGGCTGTGTCTCAGGTTCCCATATGTATTAAAACACTGGAAAAAATGTGCCCTGTTCTTTAGTGCTAAGGTGGGATGTAATCGATTATAAAGACATGTGAAATGTATATTTTTCTTCCATGCTTAAGTTGCTCACTATTGCTACTGGGATTTTTCCTTTATTGAAAGTCTATTTTATCTCTCTTTATACATACCTAGTTCTCATTAGCACTGGGGAGGATACAAAAGATATGTGGAGCAGGGGTGCCGTGACTGCAGGGAAGGAAAACGAGAGATTTGAAAGTAGAACCAACAATTTGCCTAAGTTTCAGATATACGGATGCATACCTCCTGACAGAAAGGTAATGGTTCAAAATATGTCTCATTCTTAGAAGCTGAAGTTACCTGGCTGAGAAAATAGATACTCTGAGGTACAGTAGAACTGGTTATTTTCCTAAGATAGTATTTAATATTACTATTCATGTAGAGATACTCTGTGATTACTGTGTGCTTTAATAATGTCACCAAGAGCAGCCATATATAATTTGTGTTCTTTATTATATATTATTTATTATATATATTATATATATGTTGTATATAATATATATATATATAAATATAATTATCATATATTATTTCTGTGAGCTTTACTACAATTTGCAACAGATTACATGGGATCTATCTGGAGATTTGTTTAGGGAAATGATGCAAATATGCTTCCTTTCTTTTATTCGTGGAGGGAAGCTTCCAGTCCACCACACACTCACTGCTCGTAATTTGTCCCCCAGTTTTTCCCCAGACAGCAGCCTCAGATAGGCTTTGTCCTTATGACATGCAAACAGCTGGTTTCACACAGTTAAATTAATTACTTCTGTCCTTAATGCCTCTTTGTCTTGCTAGACTTTGATAAATCACTCAAAACTAGATAGGACAGAAGAATGATTAACAACAATATTGTCTATTCCTAACACAAGCACTTTGCATGCTCTGGAATGCATTTGACTTTTTTTTTAAATGCAAACCAAGCTGATACTGGCCTGCTATTTTGTTCCGGTGTCCAGTTGTTGTTGTTTTTTTAACTGCTGAGAACATGCATGAAATGCCTGTTAAATACAGTACGTCGAACTGGATACATTTCCAGACTGAACTGTTTGAAAGACGAAAATACACGCTATGCACATAAATCTACTGGAAATTCAGAATGGCTGAAATCCCAGATTGATGGTGTCTGTTTGCCATTTATTTATTTATTTATTTAAGTCATAAACCAAAACTCCATGGAGTATTACATTTAATGGAAAGAAAATGAAACTGGTATTTCAGGCTGTGGCTCCCATCCCTGGCAGTCACCGATTTGTCAGTGTGCAGAGAGGTTGAATCCTTGGTGGAGGAAGGTCAACGCAGCGATGTTCACGGGAATGGGGCAGTAAGGGGCTACACCAAGGGCAGCTTCCAATCCCCTGCCTGTGTTTATATCCTTTGGTAAACTGTTGTATCATGTACTGTGTCAGTAATTTAATTTATCAATGTTTGTATTGACAAACAGAAGGTTTTGTTTCAGGTTCCTCAAAAACTCGGCTTTAGGCTCAGATCGATCCTTTCAGAATTTTCTGTGTAACTGTGAGGCGATACTCAGGTTAGGTTAAAATGGGAAGAGAAAAAGTAAACTCCTGTTTATGCTATTTGCCATTAAAGATAGATGTCTAATACTAAAACACCTTTTAAAAAGCAGTTGAGGAAAGCAAACAAACAAAAACACAATAAAATCCAAAATAGATTTTGAACAATGCATTTGCACTGATGATCCTTAGCAGGATGAGGTGCAAGTGTGTGTCTCGTCCAGCTGCTAAGGGTTTGCAGCCAGGCAGCAGGGGAACATTGTGCTATAGGGTCAAGTCCCCAGTTCCCTGTAGCAGAACGGTCACTGTCCCCTGGGGGCTGACCTGAGCCCTAGGGGTGAAATGATCGCATCCAGCAGCCAGTGCCAGGGGATACTAAACAGCAGCAGGGCCTATTTCTAGCTGCTCTTTCTATTTTTGGGTAGTGAACTGTGAGGGGAAGAGGCTGCAAGATAAATGTCTGCAGAATTGCTTTGTGTTTTGCTATGCATCTAGAAGTTTTGAGGTTGTTCTGGCAAGTGATGGCTTGGTTTGTTGAGTTAGATATCTCAGCATGTATTTATTATGCTCTCCAACAGATGTGAAAGATTGCAAATGAAATAAAGCATTTTAAAATATTCTGTGCACTGTAGTCAGTGGAAATCTGAAGAAAGCACGTAAGGTTTAAGCACTGACCACTTGTTTGCAGCACAAAAAAGCTGATGGATGCTAATTCCTCCTGGACCCTCAGGCGTGGGTTATGACTGAGGAAGGATTGCTCTAGCAGAGAAGTTGCTTATGTCTCGGGGCAAGTGTTTTTCAAGGTGATATTTCAAGTGCCACTTGGTATAGTCGATGTCTTAAATTTGACTCTCTGGAATTTTGGGAAACTGGGGAGAGTTTGGGTAGGTGTATTTATTACACTTAGTGGTGAGATGACTGAAGGTAGCTGAACTTCTAGGCATAGCAAGGAAACTGGGGAATAAAAACAGAGGCAGTTGTTTCTTTGCTTGTTTTTTTTATACTCCAGAATGAGTTTTAGCAATTAATGTGAATGTAGAAAATACAAGACAGAGACTGAGCAGCAGCAATAGTCCACAGAAATGTCCTTTAATTTGTCTTGGTGTGAACAGCTGATGTAAAAAAAAAAAAAAAAGAAAAAAAAAAGAAAAAAAAGAAAAAAAGAGAGAAGGGATCGTGTGGGAGAACTTGGTGTTGCAAAACTTAGATCAATGTTTTTCATAGGTAGAGCACTTTGATCTTTGCTAAACCATAATTCCTCCTCTGGGGTGTTTTGAAGAGTTCACCGTGAGAAGCTGCAGTGTGAGTGGGTGGATGTGGCAGGAAACTACCACTTATATCCTAGGAAAATGACCTCCTGTGATATAAAAATAGATAGAAAACGTGGCACAAAAGCTCGTTTGTCTCTAGAGACTGGCACGATCTCTGAGAGGAGGGGAAGTCATCCAAAGGGTTTTTGGGGGTACCCATCGGAGCTTTAGCACCAAGGCAAAATGAAATGATAGCTTTACAGTGGCTTTTGAACCAGTGGGGATTTGGGAGCCAAAAAATACATCTGCAATAATTGAATAAAAGTCTAATCATACCATAAATCAAGTTAATCTTACCTGAAACAAACACAACTGGGCTTTTTTAAACAAAGCTCAGCTCCTTCTCAGAAGTACTTTATTAGAGGAATCAGTTTTGGTTTTAAAGCTTTCATGCAGCATGAAACAATCATTGAAGAATAATAAACTAGAGTTTCGGTTTGGTTTGGAAATGTGGGCTTGTTTTGTTGTTGTTCTTTTCCAGCTTGGGAATTGTAGAGCAGTTTGGAGGACAATCTGTGGGGTTTTGTTTTGGACTGGAGAAGGCATTAGTTATCTGTATCTCACTCATGCCAATTCTCTTTGAGACTGTTTCAGGAGAAATGACGTAACCATGGGACAACGTTTTGGTGGGGATTTTTTTTTTTTTTTTTTTTTTTTTGGAAATAGCTTCCTCTGTACTTCTGTGTTTCAGTGTCATTAATAAACTTTTCTGAGATGAAGATGTCTGCAAAAGCATTGGTGACTGATAGCCTAATAAATGTCACTTTTCTTGAAAGTAACTGGCGTAGGGAAGGTGTGCTTGAAGATGTCCATTGAGAAACTCCAGCTGGCTGGAGTTTCTCAATGGACAGCTGGAGTTCTTAAAAAAGAACTCTTCTACTGCTCAACTGACTGATTAGGAGATGTGGATTTATCGCTTAGGACTGCTTCACAATCCATGGTGAATTCATTTCAAGTTAGGTTTCTTGTAGCATCCCCTGTGCTAAGAAATTTATAGAAATCACAGGTTAGGAAAATGCATAGTAGTGTCATGAACGGCTTTTATTTTATTTTAGCTAGCATCCTGCAGTGCCCACAAACCTTACCCAGATTTCAGAGCTTGGAGGCGTTGTGACTTAGTGAAGCTTTGTTTCCTTCTGTTGTTATCTGAAGTTGAATCTCTGGTGCTTTATTAATGTGATTCCCCACTTGAAACTGGAGACTGGAAACTTCTCACGTGTTGAAAGGAGCCTTATAAAGTGGGCACATTATGGCTGAACCCCAAGCTATTTGAATGACTCCTTAATATCAGAGACTGCTGTGTACATTGAGTCCCGGATGAAGCAGGGGTTTCAGAAGATGAATGTGGAATAAACCTTGCTCAGTTCTCTATATGATAATAAATATGTAAATGTTAAATAGCAATTTGTGTAGCACCTTGTTAAGTTTGTGAAAGATTATTTGCTGGATTCTTGGAGGTGAAGGGACTCTCAGACCAACAATTCTCTGGCCCTCTGTACGTCACACTTCATTTATTGTCACCACTTCATCCCTGAGCCCAGTAATCACTGCTTGACAAAACCATTTTTATTGATTACGTCATTATTAAAAACCTTAGTACACCTCATTCTTCCAATTGTCAAGAACTATAGAGGTACCTTTCAGTTTTTTGGTGGCTCCTCATCTAATTAGAAAGCACAGTCTGGGAGGCACAGGTGAGGTTCTTGTGGACATTTGGACATTTGGCTCTCATCTGTGCTTCTTGATGATGTCAGTGGGGTCTGATGCCCTGTCCGTTTCCTTTGTGTTAGGAGTCTTGAAACCACAATATTCGTTTAGTATTTGCACAAATATATAATTTAAATTTATCACCTGTTTCATTCACTGTTCACTGACTACCATGACACAATCTTTATTCTCTTGTGCCTCAGTGAAAGCATCAAAATATAACAAAGATTTCTGTTACTTGGATTTTGTAACCTGTTACAGTATGTCAGTATTCATTCATCCTAGAAATCTTGTCCTAGTGTTTGTTTGTGAAGGCTGACTGCAATCTGGTTATTACCAGATTGCCCAGGGGTGTGGAGTTGAAGCTATTACAACCCAGAGGGGCTATATCTGTAATGACGGCCAGACTTGTTTGTTAGGCTTTCTTTGCTTTCATGCACGCAGATCAGCGAGGTTATAAAGAGCTTTCTTTGCCTGTGGGAGAGTCATGGAGCTGCTGCTAACATGGCGTGATAGGGCATGAACATGAGGGTCACTAACACAAGGGATGCACCACCAGTGCCTGCTGTCCTTCTTGAAACTTGCTTCTTCACTCTGGCTGCATGCACCTGAAGCTAGCTTCCAGAGGGGTGAGTGAGGCCTCAGGCACATTTGGACAGGAGCGCCTTGTGGAGGACCCAGAAATTCAGTTCAAAAGAATTGCTTAAGAAATGAGACGCTGCAGTTGGTTCTGGTGTCATCTCCAAAGGATGGTACGGACCAGGGATGGATCATGTAGTCCACCTATGAATTATCTCAAATGTAGGGTAAATGTAGCAGCACTTTTCCTCTAGTTATTTATTTTTTCAAATACTATACAGTTAGGTGTCTAGTGAACACACTATATATAGTATATATATTTCTAGATGCGCACACTATCTGGTAATATCTATCCATTCTACTTTTCCAAATATTGCCTCAAGTGAATTCTATTAAATTGTAGAGGCAATGCACAAAGATATTTACTGAAGTTCAGTAAGCAAATCACCTATGAAGGAAGTATAGAAGATTAAATTATTTTGGAGAGAAATAATTTAATATTTTGACAATCTAACTCATAAACTTAGATTTAATTACATATTTAATATTGCTTCATCAAAAATGAGCATTGCAGGTCTACTAATATAATAGCAAAGAAAAAATTAGGTTAACACCATTAACTGAAATATTATTTGAATTAAGCTTTGAAATGTAATTACGAAATGCTCTACAGTCATTGTGGAGAACATGATTTCTCCTGATGTTTCTAGCAGTGCACACAGTGGACATTCACCAAACCAAAGCTTTTAATCCATGTGGCAGGTTGCATGGTAGAACTGGTAAATGCCAATATCTAAGAATTATGATAGAGTGATTTATTTTAAAATTCATTTGCATTTAAAAAAAAATTTGGTCTGCATGAGATTTTTTGTATTTAGTTTGTTGTGTTTACAACTGACAAATAATAGCTAGTGAGTTATTTTGAGTTATTTCTTTTTTTTAATGATATTTTTTACCTAGTTCTAATGGTCAGTTGCTCAGCAGCTGCAAGAGATTATTGCTTTAGAATTGATGGTATTCTATAATTCCATTTTGTAATCTTACTAGGGTGAAGTAAATGGTCCTTTTATTTATTATTATTCCCTTATAAATGCCATAACTGTATATCACTCGGCAGTTGCCTTTCTGTTTTGTTGGAAAGATGCTATAAAGTACAAAGAACAATGCCCGAGCTATGTGCTTTTGTAAGTTGTTATTTTTGAATTACAGACAGGATCGAGTGTAAACTACCCTGCTCTGCATAATATCAGAAGTGCAGGGGACCCTGAAACAACAAGGCTCTTCTGTTCTTCAAGCATTCATATCCAAAAAATGCCTCAGAATGAGGTTTACGTCTGAACACAACATATTTTTAACTTTGTTTATCAAAATGATGCAGAAAAGATGCAGAACTGTGCTCTGTGGGTCAGTGAATGACCTGAAATGACACTCAGTTTATGTCATTAATTTTATTTAAAAACAAAAGCAAATAATTTGATCTCCTAATACACTAAAAGCACATTTTGCATTCCAAAAACTTCTTGACAGACATTTGTTGAATCACAGTTTTATAAATATGGCTAGATAATAGTAATAAAGTGTATTTTGATGTGACTAAGGAATAGTTTGTGTTTTGGTATAATGCATTTCAGCACTAAGATTTTCTCCTGATGTTGAAGAAAAGCTCATTTTCACCTCCTATATTGCTTCCTTGTGGAAACAAATAAATAACAACAACCAATCCACAACCCAAACCTACAAAATATACTCCATGGTAGTTTTAAGTTGATGGATTTGTAAATAGATGGTATTGCATTAAAGTCAAATCACAGCATTTTCATGTGCTCTGGCAGTTTCTGTCAGCAGTGTGCAGCGGGGTGCCCCTGCTCATGGAAGCAGGCTTCTCTGCACTCGTCCTGCAATGTAGCAACAGGGAAGATCCACCTCGTGCCCCAAAGTAAATACAAATTTGTATTAGGTTCTTGTGGTCACACATCCTTGTACAGAGCTACACAGAGGTTATACCCTGCCAAAATGCCACACAGCTCAGTGCTCAGCCTTGATTACTCAGTCACTCAGAAACAAAGCAACAGTCTTCAAGTTTCTAAAAATTGCCTCTCTGGGGGATTTCCCAGACGCTTAATTGATGTAATTATATATATATATATATATATATATATACACACACACTATATATATATATAAAAAATAAATATATAAATAATATTTATAATATATATATAAAATATATGAAACACTATTTTGTAGCTTGGATGGGTGTAACCTTTGTTGTACTCTGTACATTCCTCTGTTTTAAATATGAGAGTAACTTTGATAGTTCAGAGCATCTGACACAAATTTAGTCTGCCACGGTGGCAGCATTCAGTTTATTATTTATTTTCAGTGCCTTCCACAACAGTTAAAAAAAAAAACAAAAAAACAAAAAAAAAACCCTCTAATAAAAAAAAAATCCAACACTACCACCAAAACGAAAAAAAAAAACCAAGGTAAAAAAAATCCTGTCAAGCAGTGAGCCAATTCCTTGTCAATAAAGAATTTGTGGCCTAAATAAGAGGAAATTGGAATACCCCAAAGTTTGTAGCACAAGAAGAACAAAGCTAGTCAATACAAAGTAAATTGAGTACATGTACACAGGAGAACCCAATCCACTTTTACTGAAATTAAGAAAAGTTGTGTTTGTTAAATTAGAGTGGCCCAAACCATGATGGCATTGGATCCAGCACTGAGTAGACATGGAAGCTTTGTTAGTTCTATCTTTAATATAGATCTTAAAAAATCAGTTCACTTTCAACAAATACATTTAGCATACATGCACTCAGTTATCTTAGATAATCATCAGCTCTAGATCAAATTGTGCCTCTGGGTCTCTTTGCACAAATCCCATTTTGTAGTTGGGAGCACAGGATGGACCCTAACTTCTGTATTTAGAACAGTATTCAGGTTAAATGCTTTGGAGAAGGACAGGGCTGAACTAATATTGTCTGAAATGTATCTGAACAGTCTTTGTAAATCTGGGATTAGTTCCAGCAGCAATGGATCTGTGATGATCCTTTAATCAAAGACATCTTCATTTAGGAGCTAACCTTCTCCATCTATCACAAACAGCTGTTTTATCTGTGTTATCTTCAGTTTCTAACCACACTTATCTTTGGTTTACAGCTGTTCATAAAACTGCATATTGCACACACACATATTTGTACCTATATAGCCACTACATGACAGATACAATATGCATTATCCTTCTGCAATGGTGCTGGGGACACCAAGAGCAGCAGGCTGAGATCCCCCTTGCTTGCCAAACTCATTTCTGGTAGAAGTCAGAGAACTGCTGGGAACCCCCCAGTTCCTCTGTCAGTCTGCTCCCACACAAACTACCTTCTCTCTTTTCCAATAGTAGCTCAAGAATGACTTTTTCCCCATTTTTTCCAAGTAACTCCTGGGATTATATCTTGCTAGTTGATGTAGAAATTTCATCTGCCAGCTAGAAAACCACTGGAAACAGGGAGGCTTTTTACAGAATTGCTGGCACAACTTTATCTATAGCATAGCAGTGTAAGCCATCAGTTTCATGTAAAGTGGTTATTTATCTTTTCTTGTCAAACTTATCACTATGAAAAGACATTGCTCTCTCTTTTTTTTTTCAGTGTCTATAACATACAGGAGTGCAGTTACTGACATGCTGAGAATGAACTTTATGAAAGACAGCTGTCCATTTTGATACCATGCAGTTAATATATCAATTTACTCATCCTTCATTACTAGAGGCAGAAAGTTGCTCCTTTTTTTTTGCTCCCCTTGTTCATCAGTGTTGGCGGCTCTTCAGGGATACAGCACACAGGACCACATTTAGATGTGCATCTCGTTCTGCAGCTCTTAAAATTGTGACTCAGCCTGCTCAAACTGGTGTAGGAGGCAGCTGCCCTGAAGGGTCGATGTAAGCAGTGGGTGATGCTGCTGTTCCAGTAGCTTCAGTGCAACTGAAGGTCAACCCATTCTTGCTCAAAAGTGCAACCTAAAAATCTTGTGAGTGGGCTAGCAGCATGAAATAAATTTGTCACGTTAAGAGCATCCTAGTACAGTTCGCATCGTTACAGAAAGTCTGAAATCTCACATCCCTTTTTGCAAAGAGCCGGGCAGCAAAGCAAGGAGATAAGCATTGGTGTGTTAGTATTTCACTTTTAGATCACTGATTATTTAAGGCAAAATTGAAGTTACACTAAGTTAGAAAGCTGGTTGGAAGGTCTACCCAATACAAACACTGGTGTGCATTTTTAATTTCTAAAGTAATAACTCATTTCCTGCAGTGCATTTTGTTTTGAAAAAATCATTCATTTTAGCAACCCGTTAATCAATTTGATTCCGGGTATGACCCTTCTAATCTGGTAGAGTTCACATTTTAAAAATGCAATGATAGCATACTTGGCTTTACCTGCACAAAAGATTGTTGGAAGTTGGATTGTAGCTGCATGAGGCTACAAGAGCACAAACCAATGGTGGAGAAGGAGTTGGTGAGGAAGGACATTGGCAATATTGCATTTCTTCACTACTGTGAATAATTTTAGCAATGGGACACTGTGTTCTGGAAATTATCACAGACCTCTAGTGTACTTTGTGGATAGATGCCAGCTACTTCTAATCCTCTGGGAACTTTCTTAGAACAGAATGATAGATATCTATATAAAAAACAGATGCTGACTTAGGCACTAAAAGTTAAAATCTTTAGCTGGTGTAAATGGTAGAAGATCCAGTTTACTGATAGCTACTGATTTTTAATAGCTGTAACTTGTCGTACCAGCTGAGAATGCAATGCCTTATTTCCAGCATTTTTCTTCAACTATAAGAAATACGAGTGTCTTTGGGGATGCTTTGATGACTGTGATATTCTGAAGGAGGTAAAAGATTGGAGTTTGTTCTAAAGCTGTGCTAAGTCTGAAGTATAATGTTCCTAATTAATTAACGTCATTTCAGGCATTTCAGTTGGCTGGTAGAACAAAAAAAAATGTTTATTTACGTACAGATGTTAGTCTTATTTTGCACAGCATTGGGAGTAGTGACTCAAGCAACCTTACCTCTTAAGAGACTTCAACATATAAATGTCTTACAGGCATAAGCTTCCAAGATAATGGTCTCAATTATGTCCTCTCGCTCATAATGAGCATCAGACTTTCCTCATGTTACCAAAAGCATGTTCCCATGTATTTCTCATGTATTTTGTACCTCACTGAACTGGATTCCTATTTCTAAATCGATGGTAAGGGATGTTAAATGCTTGTCTATTCCTAAATCAATGAGCTGTGATTTTTTTTTTTTAATTTTATTATTTTTTTTTTTTCCCAAGAGGATGAGGCATTTTGGTTTACTTCTTGCCTATGGAGTTACTGATTCTTCCTAAATTTTATTGGACATTTCTCAAATGGGGAGTTGTAATGTTAAGGGATCCCTTAGCATTCCAGGAGATGTAAGGTGCTGAAGGAAAGAAAAGATGTGTTGTTTTCTTAGGGAAAGGAAACAGAGGTTCAGAGGAGAAATTTAGTTTTTGGAAGAAGAAGGGAAGAGCTTTGTGGTTCAGAAAATGAAAGATGAAAGATGGTGAAGGGCCTAGAGGGGAAGACGTATGAGGAGCGGCTGAGGGCACTGGGCCTGTTCAGCCTGGAGGAGGGCTGAGGGGAGACCTCATCACGGCCTACAACTTCCTCGTGAGGGGCAGTGGAGGGGCAGGCACCAATCTATTCTCTTTAGTCACCAGTGACAGGACCTACGGGAATGGTGTCAAGTTGCAGCAGAGGAGGTTCAGGCTGGACATCAGGAACAGGTTCTTCACTGAGAGGGTTGTTGTGCCCTGGAACAGGCTCCCCAGGGAAGCAGTCACTGCACCAAGCCTGTCACAGTTTAAGAAGCGTTTGGGCTGTGCACTTAGTCATATGGTCTGAATTTTTGGGTAGACCTGTGTGGTGCCAGGAGTTGGACTCGATGATCCTTATGGGTCCCTTCCAACTCGGGATATTCTATGATTCTATGAATTATTCCATTCCATTCTTTAAGAAAAGTCCTAATCTGTAAGGTTAGTTGAAGTAATCGGGCTGCACTTATTAGTTGGTTGTATTGCGGTCTTACATGCTTTGTGAAAGATGTGATAGATGACACAATTAATTCACCACTAATAGTCGCTTCTAGCCATCTACTATATTAGAGGGAAAACATAAACTGAAAGGTGTTTAGAAGGAGCTGAAGCAATATGATGCATGAGAAATTTCAGTGCCTCTGAATGCAACACAGCCATGAGAAGCTTCTCACAGCATGAGAAGCATTAAGCCCTCGGACATTACTGTGTGTCTTTTCATTCCAGAGGTTTGATCCCCAAAATCTTATCATTTCATAGCACTGAAGGCCAAGTAATAGTAAGGAAAATAGCAGTTCAGGTTTCAGGTGTGTTTTTTTTTTTTTGTTTGTTCTGTTTTTCCATTTGGGTATGCAGTACAATCATGTGGCTTGGGAGACAGCTAAACTAGGTCTCAGACTTTCACTGCTGAACCAAGGTGAAGGCAGTACACATTCTAGCTTCCAGCTGGTCATTTCCACTTCAAAGACAAAACCAGGACTGGTCACAGAAGAGCCCAGTTGTGGGCCAGGGTTCCCTGTGTAGTTCCTGCAGAGTTCTGGATGCAGTGGAAGACCGAACACTTACACCAACGATAGGGCATAGGCACTCAAATTATAGTGTGTCCACTATACCACCCACACAGAGCTATCTATCTCAAGTCTATGTGAAACATGAACTTGCAGTCAAATGTCTTAAGTTCTCTCAACACTACACGGATTTTCATTCTTTTATAAAAGGGAAAATAAACCAGGTTTGCAAGATTTATGCATTATGGGCACCTGCTTGCAGCTTCCACCTCTGCTGGGAGAGTTAACTGCTGCAGAAAGACCAGAAAGACATTGGTATTTATAGAGCTTGGCTGTGGAAAAAAAAAAAAAAAAAAAAAAAAAAAAAAAGTTGCTTGGATGCAGCCTTCCTGGGCTTTTAAAGGCTTCTATTAAAGAAACAATGGAAGGATAAAATTAAAAAGATATGAAAAATGATAAAGTAGTTTTTGAAAGGAAGAACTAAGGGAAATAGAAAGTAAATGAAGTTCAAAGCATACAGTTGCTGGAGGTGATGACGGCTGGTTTGTTTTAAACTACAGATCCCTACTTGAATTTTAATTCATTCAAACCCTTTTTACCATGGACAATTTGCCTGACAAAAGTTCATAATGCTTCATCCTGAAGCATGGAAGGATATCCAATGAATAAAAGCGGGAGAGCCTGCAGGAAAGCCTTTCATTTCCTCTGTCCCAGAAATCCTAATCCTACAGGAGAGCAAAGTAAAGGCTGGTATGTATCTTTTTTTTAAGAACATTTATTAATGTTATACATCTAAATGACAGGGTGGACAGGATTTTTTCTTTGCTGACTTTTGTTTTTAACATTCAATGACATTTTTTATTCTTGTTAATTTTTAAAAAATTAAAATTATGGAGTAGGGATATTCTTTCCCTGACCTAGCTTTATTCTTCTTCTGGTAGGAATTACATTAAATTAAATTGGTCTGCAAATGTAAAACTCTACTTGAAGACATCCTGGCAGTTGCAGTATGCAGACACCAGTCTGATAGAGAGGAAGCTGCTTGGAAATATCCATGGCTTTCCTAGCTGGAAATTCAGGATGAACTGAGGTAACCTTGAGGGGTCTGATGACTCAGTAATAAGGTAGAATCAGGTCAGGTCAATGAAAATGCTTTTCCTCAATTTGACTTGGGTGTCTGTTTTTACAAGGCTTTCTTGATATAAAGGTCTCTGTAGCAAAGCCAATGTTTTCTTGACTGAAATATGTTATTTCAAGCATTCTGAAAATAAAAAGAAGGTTTTCAAGTGGATGTATCTAGTAAAATTACATTCTTTGGTATTTCAGTAATTCAGTGCTTTCCAACAACCAAAAAAAAATGTAGAAAAATTCCTGACTGATGCAAATTGTCCTGCTCTGACATTCAGTCTCAAGGATTTTGATTATTCATAGCTATCCTTTATTGAAATGGACTGGATTCTGCTCACTTGTTGCTTATCGACACTTATTTTTAGACACTGAGAGAAGGAAATTTCTTATTGTTCCTGTAAGTAACAAATAAGTTTAATTTCTGCAGGAGTTAAATTTCTTCTTGGACACGAGATGTACATAAACCACCATTTTTCTCTCTCACATATGTGACCGACTTTTGATTGCATTTGATACTAAGCTGCTCCTTTATAACCTTCATCCTTGATGCTGTGCAGAAAGCAGCTAGAATGCCCTGAGGGCTGCTAAAGCCTATTCCATATCATCTTGAAGCCAGAAGTTGCTGACTGAGCTGTCTGAAGTGTGGCGAAGGTAATGGTAGCAGAAAAGAAACAGAGGTTTTGTTGCTGGAATCTTTGCAGACTTTCTTGCTTACTATTCTTTTTTTATTTTCAGAGGCCCAAGGTTTCAGCAAATGAATAGCTATGCTGTACAAACTGCATGTTATGAGTATAGCTTTCCAGTAGTACCTTCCTACTCCACCCAAGCACTGGGTGGTTTTCTCTTCAATCTGAAATACTGAGCCTGTTGGAATGTAAGGATTTTTAATTATGGAACTGACTTTTCTTACTAATTACAAATCTTTATTTTTAGTTAAAAAAGAGGGTGATATTAGCCAGCAGAGGATGCATTTAGGGGATTGCGTGAATACACTTTGCAAACCGCAATGTAAAAGAGCTTTGTGGAAAAGGCAATGTAATGATAGGTTTCTATTGAACTTTGATGTGTATGGCTTCAAAGAATGAGGATGTTTGGGCAGTAGCAAGTGTGTTTCTCTTAGATGTAATAAGACAACATCCATACCCTTTTTGTCTGACTTCAAAGGACATAAATCCTACAAAATAAGGAAGGCAAACCAGCTCTTTTACAGTGCAAAGTAGTTATTTTGTCAGTCAAACTTTGAGCATTATTGCATATATGAAACTAGAACAGTGGAACTTGCCCGAGTTTGGTAGGTGGGTACACAGACGAGCTCAGCTTGCAGGTAGGGGCTAGCTGCTTCATGAATTTTCCTGTTGCTGTCAAGTTGGTTAAATCTGATTGCCTTCTACGATGAGATAATTGGCTCGGCGAGCAAAGGGAAGGCAGTGGATATTGTTTACCTTGCGTTTAGCAAGGCTTTTGATGCAGTCTCCCATGGCATCTGTATCCACATTGAGAAAGTATGGACTGAAGGGCTCCAAGGTGAATGAAAGCAACAATGTTAATGAAAAGCTGGCTGAGTTCAAAGAGTAATGGCAGGCAGCTCAAAGACCAGCTGGTGGCTAGTTAATAGTGGCATTCCTCCAACAGTGGTCAGTGCTGGGGCCAAGACGATTAATTTGTTTCAGCGTGCACCCTTAAATACTTTGTTGGTGGGCAAATTGGGAAGACTGGCTGATATGCTGGATGGCAGGGCTGCTGGTTAGAGGGATCTAGACAGAAATGGGGTGATGGAAACTTCACTATGTTTAACAAAGGCAAGTGCATCTGGAAGAGGATGAACTGGGGATTGACTTGCTGGGGAGCAGCTTTGAAGAAAATGACCTAGGGTTCTCTGGGTCAAATGACATAGAGCTCTTTCAGATGTTCATTTTGGGCCTTTCAGGTCAAGAATAAGACCAGAGTGTGTAAATGGGTGGGCCACCAAGAAATGAAGGAGCTGATGCACGTGTTGTAGGTTGAGTGATCTGGATCTGCTCATCTTGAGCAAAGAGGTTGTCCTGTGTTTGCCATCAGAACTGAGCGTGGGATTTAGTCCGCTAAGGCTGGCGCTGTGGTGTGTGGTGTTCACACAGACCAGCTCTGCTCTCAGTGTCACAGCAGATGGCAGCTTACTGCCCAGCCCCACCTCAGGTAGTTAAGTATACGCGTATAGAAGGGGTTACTTACAGTGCTCAGGTGTCAGAATGTATTTTCTCACCATCTGACACGAGATGAAAACACACAGCAGTGCGAGGCACCTGTACAATGTCGCAGCAAGCAGCTCCCTTTGTGCTTTCAGAAATGGTTCTCCAGGAGCTGACGCAGCGCAATCTCACCCCATCACCTGGGCAGTCGGTTTCTGGCCAGGTGACGACCAGGAGGCCTGCTTGTGATGCACTTACAGATTTATCACAGGAATCCAAATGTCCTGTGAGTGTGGAAACTGCATCTTGCTGATACAAGTTTCTTCACAGCCAAAACACATCTTTATTTATTTATTTATTTATTTATTTATTTATTTATTTATTTTTTTACTGGTGCATAGCAGTGTAAGATTGGACTTTGGAAAGACCCAAATGAAGCACTCATAGATTCCAAAACAGTGTGCCAGAGTAGACAGTCAGAGAACATTACATTTTCATTTTAAAGTGTTACTATTTTAGACATTAGGCACAGTTCCTTACATCCTGATAAGATCTGCAGCAGCAGGTTGGCCAGAATTCCCTCTGTCAGAGCGTGATTGCTTCAAAAACAAAGCCAAAGCATTCAGCCTCACAGTTTTAACTCTGTTTTAATTTTAAAGACAATGCCTATATTGCAGGACTTGTGAAAATTCAGCAGTGCTGAGCCCTGGCCCTACTGTGCTTCCACAGACTGGAACCATGCTTGTGGCAGCACGGGCTCCAGCAGAAACCAGGCTCCCCGTTACAGACTTGAGCTTTTAACTATTTCCTCCAAGTGCCGAAATCTGCTACGGTGTTTTCTCAGGCATGCCCCGAACGCCTCCCCGTAACTATCTGTGTGCAGCCTCAGACATTTGGAAGTAATTCCATTTCCCACTGTATGCTTGAGGCTTGCTTGTTGTCATCAGGGGCTATTTGTATGAGCACTGCTGCAGGCCAGGCTCTTCAGCTCCCTCTTCAACCTTTTCTCCTACCAAGGAATTTGAGCAGCCATTCTACTTCTGAACCAAAGTAACAACAGAGAAAAATAAAGACATTTTTATACACCTGTCCTTATTTACAGGATGACTCGAGTGAGTTAGTAAAACCAAATGCTTTTCTGCTATGCACAGACCCAAGGCTGTAAGGTTACCCACAGAAAAAGACCAACGTGACCAATTTTTACAGTGCACTGCCCTGTTCATAGGATAAGATGGGGTCTTTAGAAAGGCTGCCTTGTTTATTAATTGGCTCAGGAATGATGAAGTCAATATGCAGATACAACAGCATCAGATACTCTTAATGAATTGAGCAGTGTAAGAAACAGTGGATAACGCTGTGGGAGCATCAAGAGAAATCCTGTTTACCAGAAGGGCTCCCAGCATATTCTGCCTTCATATCCAGCACGTGTTGGACCTTGTAATTAAAATATTGTTCTTGATTGTCGTGTTTTGGAAATTAACTATTTCCATTAAAAAAAAAAAAAAAAAGAGCGAAACTATTGCTCTTACTGGTTGAGCCATAACTATATGAACCTGTGAGTGAGGGGAAATCTGGACCAACAAACCAAATGTGGGGTAGTATTGCTCCCATCTGGTTAAGGAAATGTGAGGAATCAGTTATATTAGAATATCAAGTTAAAATTCACTCAGAGGAGTCTAGCAATATCCTAAGAATGGTTCTTGCTTTTCAGCTTTCCCCACTCATCCAAATCTCGAATCACAGTGCTGAGATGGAAAACAGAATTATTTATTTTATCAAAATTTTCTGTAAGAGACAAAACCAATAGCCAGATCACACTCAAAGAGGCCTTTACCTGGGAGTTTCTCTCTTCTCCTGACTCAACATATATTGGTTTATCATTGATTTTTGCTTCCAGACTGCTCTTCAGAGCTTTGAGTTTAGGTTTTCTTGGTTGACAAACCTTGGGGGGTGAAATCCCTCTCCGTGGTGCCAGCCAGAACAGCTGGCCAGCTGCACAGTGCATGTCTTCAGTAAGGCTCTGGTTAACTGCTGTAGCAATTTCAGCAGTTCATTAAGTCCCTGCTTGGGAGCTGACTTACATCTTGATACTTGGCAGTATTTATTCGTACTTAATGTTATGGTAGTGGACTCTGCAAGAAAAACAGTTGAGTCTCTGTAATTTTCCATTCCTAAAATACACATTTTAAAATTACCTGTGTTATTTAGGAATACACCCTGGGTCTTTTATTATTATTCTCAAACATGGCACAAGGGCTTCAGCTCCGTCTCTAGATGATTAACTAAGCAATCACCTTGAAATCTCATGATGAACTGAGACCACTGGACTTCTTTAATCTGTAGGATGCTTCTCAAATATTTATTTCATATGAACTTTGCAAGTAATCCGGTAAGGTGTTTAAGCAGGAACCAGATGTGCCTGGGGACACAGATGTCACAGTACACCTCATGGGACCTCAGGGTCCTATAATGAATAAATCCTCAGTGCTAGACTCCTGAGGGGTCTGTATGTCTCATTCCTAATTTACTGGCTTGACTGTGCAGGGGAATTTAACTGCCTTTCAAGACACGGAGAGGACATTCATCTGTAACACTTAGTGGATTAACAGTGTGTGAAAGACCTTGGTACTGGTGAGCTTTTCTAAGAGATTGCTGTTATTTGCATGTAAGTGCATCCTTGTGCTGTTGCTATTACTTCTAGGTCATTGAGAAGCATGACACATCTTGAATGGAGACATCTGAACACAAATTTGATTTGATAATGCCAGTCAAACATAAAGAGAATACTGAATTATTTTATTATTATAATTGCTAAGGGATTCCAGGTTCCTCCTCATACATGTAGCTACAAATTACTTCCTCTGCAAGCTGTCCGTGCTAATCACTATTAAGAAGAATCCTTTCTATGGAACAAATGCAAAAGTTATCAAAAGATAAAATCTCTACAGGCAGTGTGATTCCTATGGGAGTAAATAGGAGTTCTTTTTTTCCCATTGATTTAATGAGAACTGGATCAAGCTCTGTGTTAATATTGTAGCAGGCTGGCAATCAAGCATTGTTAACACCAAGCTACTCTTGTCCATCTCTTGGCACTCCGTCCACATGCACAATGGTACATCTGCAAAATGGCTGTTTGCACGTACTGTCCTTCACTTTGATTTTCTTCTGCACCTCTGCTTTTTGAGTCAGCAGGATTAGATTGTAATGCATAACTTGAAATTCAGCTTTTCATATACTAGAGTTTTCTTGCAGGGTTATGTTTTGTATGTTTTAACTTAAACACTAAGTATTTTACTGCAATCTTGTATTTCCATATACTTTCCACAGTCTAGAATCAGGCTACAAAGATGAGAAGCTACCTGCAGAAGCTCTTTTCTCTCCAGTCTTTCTCATTCTGTAATATTTCCTTTTCTGTTCTAGACTTTTTATGTTAAACAATGTAAAAAAGTAGTGGACTTTGCGTAGAATATGCATCAAGAAGTCCCTCTTGGCAGAAAGAAAGCATAACACTGGCAGCCGGAGCTTTAAGGACCAGCCGTCATCTCTTCTGGCTCTGTTAGGCTGTGTTCTCTGCCTCTGGAGGTCCACCAGCATTTACACTCCTTTAATTATGGCATTGCTTGAGCGAGTAAAAGTGAAATGAAATGGAGCTGCTTTGCTGTTGAATCCTTCTCTTTTCCCTATCTATAAAAACAACAAGACCCATTTTCTCCCACTTTACTCTCTGATTTCCATTTCTCTCCCCTGTGTCAGCCCTTGGAAGAGCAGCCTGCTGGCCAAGCTCTGCTCACCAGGCAACGTGTGCCATAAAAGCAAGCAAGTGGTGGATCTCCGGGTGCACTTGCACCATGGTGCACATCTGCTAGTGCAAGATTTCAGTGGTTTCGTACGCTCTCTCTTAAAACATTCGTCGTGTCCTTGGCTCGTTGAGGAGGGGAATTAACATGGATATTTGCTTGCAAAGAAACCAAGCTCAGCAAAAATGCCCAAAGCAGGGTGTGGCTTGCACGCCTTTGCTGGACGCCTTTGGGCTTTGCTCGTGTGACTGATGGGCTTTGACAGCCATCTAGTGGCTGGGAGGTTTTTATTTATTTATTTATTTATTTATTTATTTATTTTCCTCAGTAATTTGTACAACTTCAGTGTTGTCAGAGCTGGGCCTGGGTATGTCAGTGCATGACGTGATTTCTACTTGCAAAGAGTTGATACTTGGTCTCTGAACATGATGATTTGATATATCAGCTGCGGCTGACTTTGGACTTCTGGTTGAACAGTTCTTTCATGCCAAAATGATATTCCAACAGATTAATGTATAACAGAAAAAAAATCACATTATAGTCATGGTGCATTTCATTGAAAACTTCTTTCTGAAAGGTCCTTTTGTACAAGCACACAAATGAATGTCTTTAAATATTTCCTAGGGTATTTTTTGTACCTTGCCTTTTGTGTTTGCAGGCTGCTCTGAGACTCATTTTCCCTGACTCAAACGGATTGGTGACCCTGTGAATTCTGTCCTCAGGTTCAATAGCGGTAATAGTTGTACTTGTTGGTGAGAAAGGAGTTGGTTAATTGACTACCAGATCATTTTGCTACATTAACAATTTCCAAAGCTGCTTCTGGAGTCATTCAGCATCTTGTGTTACAACTGCAGAGGTAGAAAGAACATGCGAAACAAATACTTAGTGACTCGGTCTCTATAATTAAAAAACTCGTTGATTTCCAAGGCAGGGAAGAAAAAGAGTAGTACAATTTCTTTTGCTGCTTTTCTGCTGGTCTGGGTATGGATGGATAACGTGCCTACACCTCTGACAGTGAAACATTAAAAGGTGCTTGTGGGATGAGTTGGAGGTGTAGGAGCTGCTCTCTGCAGGTTACTCTTAGTGTAGCACAGTCACAGCCTAAAGGAAAACTAGAGACAGCAAATGTGGTAAAAAAGATTTGAAATAAAAAAAACGTTTGCTTTTCTTTTAAAGTTATCAGTGTATCTGCAATCTGAGAGGAAGCCAGACTTCTTAAAATATTTCCAGAAGTGAGTATGTGCTGGTTTGCCCCCTCCCTTTGCCTGCCTGTCCCTTCCCCAGCCGCCGAGCAGGGCTCCGGCAGAAGCCAGTCACCACCTGGCGCAGTTCTGATTTGCCAAAGCAGTTGCTGTGTGGTTTATTTGAAGCCGTGACAGAAGGCTGACTTTGGGCTCAGTAACTCAGAAATTTCATTTATGCAAACTGCAGCTCTGGAACAGCACAGCGAGTTCTACTGGTGCTACGTTAAGGAAGACACAGACCATATGCCAGACATCTGGGGGAAAAAGGCTAAATATGTCAGACAGCACGTTATGTCATGCACACAAGGGAGAAGTGAGAAGAGTGCTTTTCAAAATGGTTCTGCAGTTTGGAAAGTGATTCTCACAGTATCCTAAATGGGCTGTGCACCACACTTGGTCGATGTCTTTACTTCACACTGAAAACATTTCCTCCCAAGCTTCTGTGGCACCCCTTTGAGTCGTTTTGTCAGTGTATGTGATGAACCAGTTGAAGAGGAGATGACCTGGTATACATTTGGATTTCAGTTTCTGTTGGGAAGCTGCAGAAGCTGATGATGGCAGGCAACAGTTAATGACACATCTGCTCCGTTTCTCTGAGCTTTGACATTGATGGAGTAACGGGACTTGAGTTAAGGCACAAAGCTGAAATCCTAAATCTGTTCCTGTTTATTGCTTTGTGATTTTCTGTTTACATCTGGTTCAAGTTAGGGCAGAAATGCATAGAACAGTGAAGCTGACCTTGTGCTTGGTGCTGTTAATTGTTATGCTAATAACAGCTTTTCTTAAAAAATGCTGATTGTGATCTTTGACTACTGGGATGCACCCAGAATATGTATGTAGAGCTACCTCTGTTCCTAGTCTTACTTTGGTTCAAAATTAGAGCTGTTTGGGAAACTTCAGCCCGTGGTTTTAACCAGATTGTTCCAGTTCCAAAGACATTTTTGATAGAAGGGTTTCTGTGGTCAGCTGGAGTTGCCACCCAGGATAAGATGAATCCTTGCCACGGTATCCCAAGGTCAGAAGAGTTGTTTGGAGCACAGGAGGCTGCGTGTGGGAGCTCTGCTGCCTATGGCTCTGAGGAGGGAATCTTGGCACTGGGGTTTTTGGGTTGCAGGTTTGGGACCCATTGCCTGGGGACTGTCTGAGGACAGTTCGTTCCTACTGCGGGAGCTTGTGTTGTGTGGAGCTTTAGAGGATGAAGTATTCATTGGGCCAAAGTGAAAAAGTCTCTTTTCTGTTGATAGGGCATTTTTAAAAATGTTGGACAGCCAAAGAATTTTTTTTTTAAGTGTATTTTATTTTAAAATTGTATTTTATTTTTAGGAGGAGGTTGTTACTTCATTATTAAAAAAAAAAACAAAAAACAAAACAAAACAAAAAAAAAAACACAAACAAAAAAAACAACAACTCTCCCTTCAGCCCCCCAAAAACCAAAACCAACCCAAACAACAACTACAGATATTTGGACTGTTTGCTTACACAATAGGAAGAAAACAAAGGCATAGACTTAACTACAGATAGAACAATACCTAAAGGGACAGTCATGTTCCCCCTCAAACAGGGAAATTTTTGAAAAAGTTAAGTTCTCTCAGAACATTAACAAAAAAAAAAAAAAAAAAAAAAAACAAACAATAAAAGAGAGAGAGAGAGAATTCAACCTAGGGAAGTCGTTCTGTCTTGGTGACAGTAGACTGGAAAACTACATTGAATGGATTTCTAAATGGAATTAATGGAATTCAAGAAAAATAAATAAAGGTGACAATACTAAGGCAAGAAAGAAAGACAATTTGCTATAAAGCACATGGATTAGGGTAAAAAAGATGCATAACTTTAGTAAAATAGGATGAGCTCCATACAAACGTGAGAAATACATACACAGATAGGACATTCATATAGTCAGTAGATGCTGCACTGATGTAAATGGCCACGTAGACAATCTATTATATACAGATACTCCTAAGGCAATACGCTTTTGAGACCTTGTGGTGGAGTTGTGCTTCTCCACAACGACTCCATTTTACTTCTCCTTGTCTGAGGAATAAGGTGGTAAAATAAGAAAGACGTTTAAGATGACTGGTATTTAAAAGCCATTAACTTCAGCTGTGCTGGTAGACTGTTTTCTCCATGTATGTGGTGCTGCTTTTCATCTCCAGACCTGCTCTTTCCTCATCCTAATACTCCTTTGATTTCACAGTTGGAAAATGTTTTATATATCCTCAGCCTTTTTTCCAGGAGAAGACGGTGAAGAAATCGCCTGCACTCAGAATGGCCAGATGTACCTGAACCGGGATATTTGGAAGCCATCGCCTTGCCAGATTTGCGTCTGTGACAACGGAGCTATTCTTTGCGATGAAATCCAGTGTCAAGATGTGCTGGAGTGTGAGAACCCACAGGTGCCCCCAGGGGAGTGCTGTCCTGTGTGTCCCCATACGACACGAGATTTTGACAACGGCATTGGTAAGATTGCTTTCCAGTTCACTTTTTGTTGAAAGGAGAACCAGTCAGGCTGGCCTTGAGAATGAGATTTGCTCTGCTGTGGTTCCAAATGGGATAGGGAGACCCTGATGAAATCTAGATCTGTTCCCCGTTTCAAGTCTGAATACGCAGGAAGGTTGGTGGTGAGGTTAAAGTTCTCTAAAATCAGCCCAAAGGAGTAGGAACCTCACGATACTGAAGTTTCTAATCGCATTTCCATAGTGAAAGTTTAAATCTGAAGAGAGTAAATACTTGGCAGCTGTTTTCTGTCTTGGTTTGCACCTGAGCTGGCTCTGGAAACAGTTTTCTTCTGACTATGAATGTGATTAAGCCCAAAGGCTTTACAGCTCCGAGGTTGAGCTGAATTCCATCTTGATATTTCAAGGAGATTGCTTTCTGGGTTCTTTTTGTGGTTCATCTGGAACTGAAAGATGAATATGCTAAGACATAATAAAATAGGGCATTCTTTGATAGAAAGCTCAATTCCAGGCCTCTCCAATAGCTGAATCAATGTAAATCTTATACATAAGTGGTGAAATGTAAGCACTATAAAGCGTTTCCCCAAGGTGAAACACAAACACACAGTTCTCTCGTGAGACATCAGAAAAAGAAAGTAGTATAAAGTATTCTTAACTTCCTGCTTGCACACTTTCTGTGATATACCTTCAAGATAATGTCTTTTCCAGTCCATTTTTAATTCTGGGAGAGACTTGGATGAAGTAAATCCCTCCAAATATTGTCCTAAGAGAAAATCTCTTAACGTGTAATTAATATTCATTAATACAGTGCATTGCATTATCTGAACTATTCTTTATACGACAATTAAAGCATTTATTTATTTTTTCAGGAGGTATAATGACTGTTGATTAACTTAGTATAGAACGAAATAGTAACGAAGAGTGCATGGTAGGGACTTGTGTAATTGAGCAATGGAGCAAGATGTGGCAAGCATTAATAAACAGATGGGGTGCCTCCTGCTGTGTTTTGGGAGGCATTAGGCCAAAGCCAACAGATACACCCATAAGATATAAGAGCAGTATGGAAACATTCCAGAATTCCTTACTGTTAGTCAAGGTATTAATAAAATATTCCTCTGAAGGATGTTTGTGGATAGGAGTGTGGCTACGTGGCTCTGAATTCAGGCATGTGTGATATTGTAAAATTTTAACAAAAAAAAAAGTCAAAGACCCTCCAGTCAGCTCTGTCTTTTGAAAAACACTGTGTTGTATGTTGTGGATCCGTCAGCATTGCTTGTGTGCAGATCTGTAATAAAACTTTGTTTGACTTGACTGCCAACCATTCAGCCAGTGCTAAAAGCTTCTGAGAGTTCCCCACAGGACGTTCTGCATTCCTGAAGTGCTGCTTCTTACCTTTGCAATGCTGGAAAAGGCTGAGGGTCAGGGACATCACTGAGACCTTTCTGGTTCCTCACACCTGAAGGAGGGAGGATGTGTATCTCTGGGACCTTCTCCAGGTCTCTGTGCATCCAGGATCTGGATAGTTCTAGTTGTAACACCTTCACTCAACTGTTACCATGTCTGTCTTTTGGAGTAAAAACATTAATTGTTTCTCTCTCTCTTTTTTTTTTTTTATCCCTTTTAATAGGTAGAGGAAGAAAGGTAAGACTTCCTTTATTTGTTTACTTATTTTTAAACAGATTACAACTGTTAAAAAGTCTCTCGCGTCACCTTGGAGCACTTTCCAGTAAATAAATATAAACTCTTGTAAAAGCAATTAATTCTTTTTCTCTTGTTCTTCCTCAAGATGGGAAGAAGCAAATCTTCATGGAAAAAATCCTGGGATGCAGGCAAAAAATCCTAGTCTTAATATAGAGAATCCCCTGACTGAAAATCCCTGCTGTCTGCATCAAAGGAATTCCAGTTTAAGTAGTTTGGTTGTTTCATATCAGGCAGTGCCACAAAATGATGGAAGGGAACCACCATTTTATTAGAAGTCAAAGTCCTAAAACTTTCATCTTGGCTTTGCTGAAACTTTTTGCTGCCTGGTGTGCACTAGGTAGCACAGCCACTCTTTAAACATTCCTGCTGTATTTGCTGACACTTTGTGCAGGAGGTATGTATTATATTCAGGTGCAAGGCATTACTGCATCTTGTCTAGACATCCTGGGGTTGGCTTTAAACTACACATAATTCAGGCAACAGCCACAAGATAGCTGTTGCACTACTGTATATAGGGCAGAGCAGCCCCTGAGGTATCGTGCAAGGCTGGTACATCAGCTTTGCAGCCCATCTTGCTTATCGCTGCACCAAATGTAATTGCAGGAACCTATATGACAATTTCTACTGGTAGGCAAACATACCCCAGATCTGTTCTGCCTTACTGGTATCCCAGAACACTGATGTGATGAGCTCCATCACAAAGTTATAGCTCCAAGATCAAGTTTTTCAAGATGTTTTACACCGCTCTTTGAGCTAAATCATGTTTTTAAGAATAACTTTGTTTTTCTTACATTTGCTGATGCATTTAATTTTATATACTTGGCCATGAATAAATTGGGCTTTGTCTAAATCACTAGAGGGTTGCCCAAATATCTTAAAAATACTCAGCCATAGTTAAAGGTATGAAACTACTGTTAAAAATGGTAATTTTTTTTGACACCCTTTGTGCTTTCACTGTGGAATTAGTTCAGGGTGCCCCAGGCAGCTTGCATTGCATCACGACTATGTTTGAGGCACCGCTAAGTAAAACATTGGCAGCTGATACCTGAGGGCTCATGCAGGTCCCCTCCGACAGACAGCTCTGTAGGTGCTGGGTATGGCTGAGTGTAGGATGGAGACGCGTGGTCCTGGCACTGCCAAAGGACTGCAACGGTGTGTTTCTGCACAGAGACACGCTTCCACGGGCATCACAGCTTACGGTGTGCAATTAAATGTGGAGAAGATCTATTCTTATAGGAGAAATTAAAATGCATTCTGATAAATGAGTTTCTGAGATGGTAAGCAGCCTCAAGAAGTAATTGAAATTAATTTTAGGTTATCAAGTATATACTCTCCTTAAAACTGAGCATCTCTCTATGGAGAGGTAGTTTGTGGAAATAAATGGACTGTGACCAGCTCACTACTTGCTAAATGAGGCAGGAAATTTTGTGTGTTTACAAAGCCCTCATTTTCTCTTAATAAAATGGTTACCACCAGTAGGTCTAAATCGAGTTATTTTATTTAATGTGTAATCATTGTGAACACATTCAGCACAGAGAAAAGTCAATTGCTAAATGCAATCCCCTTCATTCTGAGGCCGTGCAACATTGCTTTGTATTCTGTCCCTACACTGCAGGTGGACATGCAGGTTTTGTATGTCCATGTTATGAATTCTAATTTAATGTCTTGAAGAAATGGCATCTGAATGCATTTCAGCTGAATCAAATCATCCCATAACAGAGCGGCAGCATGTTTTCTACTACTTAAAAAAAATGATGGTAATTTCTTACTGTGTATCTTTTTTTCATCCAGCATATTGTGCAGTTAGAGAAACTCAGTTAATTTATAGCCTTCATTTAATCAGTGTCTGTACTCATTAAAATAGTGTGGCTTAACTATTGCAGGGACTTTAATTTAGTCACAGTTGTATCCTTAGAAAAATCTCTGCATTTGTCTCAGTCACAGGAATTACATTGGTGAAACCTACTGTTAATTTCACTTGTTTTCTGCCATCTGATGATTTTGCATCTTTTTCCTACAGGGGCAAAAAGGAGAACCTGGAATAGTGCCACCTGTGAGTCCATTTTTTCTTCATTTATCTACACCCCCCAGAAGTGTACATTTCAGTGCTTAAGACAGAATCGCAGCTATTAAAGAAATGCAATACAAATGTACAAGCTGGTAGTGAAAGGTGTGGAATGAATTACCCTGTGTCACATATGTGACATTGGAAATGCCTGTCATTTGCATTTTGGGAAAAGAATCTTAGAGTTAAAAGTGTCATAATCTTTATAGTTAAATTCTGTGGAGGTATGGTTGTATATTAGTGTTTGGAAAGAGTAGAAACATTAAGGAAAATGATATAAATTCTCCCTTTCTACATTTATTGTTGTACATTTCTGGAATTATAGAATCATTTACGTTGGAAAAGACCCATAATATTGTCAACTTCAACCATCATCTAACACTCAAAAACTTGCTAAAGTCCACTGCTAAACCAGGACCCTAAGTGCCATACCCACATATGTTTTAAACACCTCCAGGCATGGCAACTCCACCAACTCCCTGAGCAGCCTGTTACAATGCCTAACCATTCCTGCTTTAAAGTGTGGAAACAAAAGGCTAGGTAAATAATTGAGACTAAATCATTGTCATTCACTTATTTATCTCCTTTTTTTTTTTTTGTTCTTTTTCTTTTTCCTTTTTTTCTCCTTTGTATAGAATAACAATGATACTTTGTTATAGGCATAACATTGTGTGGTAACTTTAATTTCTATTGCCTTCTTTAGGTTTCAGGAATACGAGGCCGCCCAGGACCTGCAGTGAGTATTTTCTGAACTTCTCTTTCTCTGATAATAGCATTCTCCACTTTCTGCCACTTCTGTTTTGTGTTGTGAGAATGATGTGAAGGAAGAATTTTCCATGCGTGTGATAGGGGGCATTGTCTGCCGGACTGCTGAATTTGAGGAGGTTTCACAATTCTGGGATTTTGTACTAGTGTCAGGTCAGCCAATGCCCTAAGCAAACGGATGTGTGCTTTTAGAACATGCATGTCTGAGGACCTTTGAGCAAGGTTGTCGCTGGGGAATGCTTTTCTAACAGGAGTAGGAGGAGATGCAGTATGCTCTCCAGCTGCGACTAAGCAGAGAGCAGTTCTGGACTAGCAGGAAGGGTGTCTCAGACCTGTGCAACTCACTATTTATAGACTTCAGCACTCAGAAAACCTGTGCTAAATTAAGCTGTAGAGCATGTGAGATATGAAACCATTTTGTAGATCTCTAAATCCTGGTTCTATTCCATTCAGGCAACGTGCATTTGAGAAGAGATAGCTGAATATTCAGTGGTCATAGCTGTTTCCTTTATGATCATGTGGAGAAAAAAAATACCAAAAATTAAGTTTCAAATAAGCATGTTGTTTCATATCTTCAAAGCTTTATAAGTCATTAGCTACTTTAAGAGGCGTTCAATATTTCCAAACTTTCTTTTAGGGACCTCCAGGTTCACAAGGACCACGAGGAGAACGAGGACCTAAGGGAAGACCTGTAAGTTATTAAATATTTTTAAAATTAAGCTCTGGAGTAACCTTAAGAGGTTAGATGGCTTTGAACTTTCTCCATGTCTTTGAGAGTTACCAGAGCTTTCCTCATATCTTCCAAGAATTAACTAACAAACAGAAAAAATGTTTATATCTCACCATCTCTGGATGTTCTGAAATAACTGATAGAAGCTTAGCAGTATTTCCACTAAAAGCCATAGTTTTTCAACAGTTACTTGAAGCAGCGTCTGAGAGTACATTTTTTTTTCCAGTATTTAAAAGACAAAAGCAACAACAACAACAACAACAAAAAAAAACAAATCTAGAACATCATCTTCCTCTGTTTTAAGAACTTGCTGATTTTTTTTTTGCTGGTTTCTGTTGTGTATCAGCAGCTGTGTGGACTTTGTGGATCAGAGTATTTCAGAAAAGACAAAGCTCAGGAAGTTAGCAGGAGTTAATATGTGACTACATATGTTGGTATGCTGGTGAATAATATAATCAAGATTGCTCAGTGGAAATACAGACTTCATAAGGGAATTTCAGCGTCTGCATGTGGAGAACCACAGAAAGGCCAAAAGGGAGTGCTGAAAATACCAAAGACGACACGTTCCTGTTGAAAAAGCTAGGGCAAAATGCAGAAGCTGTTTTTAGCAGGTTTTAAAGAATAGTATCATTGTAATTTCTATGTAGATATTTTCCTATCCCTCAGGAGAGAGCAAGCCAATACTTAGTGTATTTTGCTTGAATAACAGAGCTGCGTTTTAGGCATAGGTCTAAAATCAACTCTTTTTTGCTGTTCCTCCAGTGGATGTCTGTTGTCCATAGATGGTAAAGATAGTGCTTCTAAAGGCAAGGAATAAGTGTGTAGCCTCTGATTTGGATGCCAAGACACTGCTCCTCTCTGGATCACCTTAAGACCTTTGATGAATAGCTATCAAGATACATAAAAGAATTCTTGGAATAATTGTGAAACCTTATCATTTGCAGAGGAACCTCGACTGTGTTTGCAGAGATATCTGAAGCATCTTCCCAGAGTGCAAGTTTATCAATGAGACACTAAATTTCTGGTCCTGTGCCATGAGTTCCTTGTATGTCTTTACAGAGTGGTGGCTAGAAACACTTAAAATATCAAAAGGCTGTGAACAGTTTTGAGTTGCTTTGACATGGATTATTAATAGTGCTTTAAAGGGATATCAAGGCATTAGGAACCAGTCAGCTTCTTTGAAAACATAATGTCAAAGGTTTTGGTGAGACCTTGTGTGTCTAAAAAAGCAAAGAGTAGTACTTTAGACAGGGAGTGCCTGCTAGTGCAGGATTCATGAATTCAGGACTATTAGCATGTAATATTCTTCAAATTCTTTGTTAGCATAACACTGAGAGAGAAACACCAAGGCTAGAGTGTGTTTGCATTTACAAAACACATCCGGGGAGGGGGAGTTTTAGAGTCACAGAATCACAGAATCTCCTAGGTTGGAAGAGACCTCAAGGTCATCGAGTCCAACCTCCAACCTAACGCTAACAGCCCTCCACTAAACCATATCCCTAAGCTCTACATCTAAACGTCTTTTGAAGACTTCCAGGGATGGTGACTCCACCACTTCCCTGGGCAGCCTGTTCCAGTGCCTCACAACCCTTTCAGTGAAGAAGTTCTTCCTAACATCTAACCTAAAACTCCCCTGGCTCAACTTAAACCCATTCCCCCTCGTCCTGTCACCAGGCACGTGGGAGAACAGGCCAACCCCCACCTCGCTACAGCCTCCCTTGAGGTACCTAAAAAGAGCGATAAGGTCACCCCTGAGCCTCCTCTTCTCCAGGCTGAACAAGCCCAGCTCCCTCAGCCGCTCCTCGTAGGCCTTGTTCTCCAGGCCCCTCACCAGCTTCGTCGCCCTTCTCTGCACCCGCTCAAGCACCTCCATGTCCTTCTTGTAGCGAGGGGCCCAAAACTGAACACAGTACTCGAGGTGCGGCCTCACCAGAGCTGAGTACAGGGGGACGATCACCTCCCTAGCCCTGCTGGTCACGCTGTTCCTAATACAAGCCAGGATGCCATTACAACTAATCCTTTGAAGACAGAAAATAATCTTGAGCATGCGCAGAACCATCAGTGCATTTTGTTTCAGCATGCTTTTATACTAGATTGTAATTGAAGTAGCAGTAAAATAGATAGTAGTTTCAAAGTGCTCTACTGTGAATTGCATTTCCTTTTATTCCATTACAGGCAAAATCTGTACTAATGTCTCCTGACCAGCAGCAGCAATGGGCCAGAATTATTAAACTGTCATTATCCTGAATACATGTTTAAAGGATGCCATCTTGTGGCTTGTGCTAGGTTTTTAATATATTAAACCTCACTACTGTAAGCTGGTGGAAGAAAATGAAAGGTTTTTAATATGCATATAAATTCATATATATTATTAATTATAATCATTATTTTATTAAAATATAATACAATTTTCTTACATACCATCAGTTAGTTACCAGCTATAAATACAAACAAGCATTTCAGGGACTTTTGGGGTTTTGAGATAGGGGTGGTTGCAGTGTTGCTCTTGAAGCAGGATTGGTAACTAAAAAAGTAGTTCCTTTTCTAAGACAGAACTAAAAAGAATATCACTTTTCTAAATCAGATCTTGTTAATGCATCTCAGTTTGGGTACTGAAAAATCACTAGTTATTTTATAGAAGTCTGATGAATTCTTTTAGGCAAATCTGTTTTTTCTCTAATGCGTAGCTGTGTTTTCCTTTTGTGCTGAGAATAAAGGAAAGAAAACTTAAGGTTTTCCTCCTTCAGACATTGTACACTTTTAAGTTTGGCAGGGTATACTTATTTTTGATAGAAATACTAGATAATAAAGTTTTCTGAAAGAACCTTCTGTTCCCATCCAACGTGCAACGATCTACACATGAGTTTCAGAATAGCATCTATTTACAACTTATGTTCTGCAAGTGTATGTGTATGTGTATTTGATATGAAAAAAATGTCCTCTGATTACCAAGCATGTAGAAATTCAGGTCATAAAGATATATTGAGAAATAATAGGGAAAAATTAGCTTGTTTTCTGAGAGTTTCCAGGAACCCTATTGTCAGTGCTATGCCAATGTAGCTCTTTCCCAAAGAACGCTTTTTCTTTAAAGTGCACACTGTGCTAGTTCAAACCATACTAGTTCAGACCCTAAGTTCCACTGAAATTTGTTACAGACTGCATGGAAATATATGCCTCATCTCATGGAAATACAAGCAATCTGTCTGATTGTGTTTGTAAAGATGAGTCATTGAGCCAGGCTTCCAAAGTTTTCTGTGTAAGGATTCTTAAGGTAGAAGAGCTTGTTATACATTTTTTTTTTTTTTTTTCCCTCACTCTTTTCCAGCATTTTTCTTCCAACTGAAGGAAGCAAGTGTGACAATTAATTTGAAATCCATACTTATGATTGAAGTATATACGTATTGGCCATACTGCTATTGATTTTGTTCCATTAATGTCTTATTAGCTGCTTCTGTATTTAATTTTTGTTCTGACAAAACTGCATTCATAAGATGAATGCAATTTAGGAATCAAAAGTGAACAATAAAAATGGGAGCAATGGGATAGCCTCCTAACCTATTCTGCAAACACTAATTAGAGATAACATCAACACCAAGGGAGTTACTCTGCATTTTTGGCAGTGTAAGTGTTGGGAATTTAGGAATAGTATGAGCTAAACCATTTGTGATGTCAAGAGGCTGCAGAAATCAGTCTTGCTGGAATTCTCTGTGTGTGTTTTATGTATGTGCACTAATTTGAGCTATCTGTATTTTATAAATAAATTTTTGTTGTTCTATATAACACACAGCAGTTTATCAGGAATAGTATACTTGAAGTATAACTTGAAGTTATAGGAAGCCTAAGTTTCTAGAATAGCCTTTGAGAGAAATTGCTCCAATTTACTCGTGTGCTGGATTCATAACTCATTTTAGTCAGTGCTTCTGATCTGAAAGTAAGAATATATGTTGATGGATGTTTTTTTTTTTTTGGAAGATCTTTCTTTGCAAATTTGGATTTATCACAGATGATACCATTTGCCATTTACAAGGCTACTCCTGAATACCCGTGCACACTCTCTGCATTTATCATTTTATTTCTAGGGTCCTCGTGGTCCTCAAGGGATTGATGGGGAACCTGGTATCCCTGGCCAGCCTGGTGACCCTGGTCCTCCCGGACATCCTACCCACCCAGGACCAGATGGACTAAGCAGGGTAAGTTTTTCAATTGGTTTGATAGAAAGTGGAGTGAGTGTCTGGATAAGTTCACACGTAACAGAATAACTTCTCTATGCTTCAGCAAATACAGAAAACTATGTTCATCATTCCTGCCTCTCAGTAATGAGGGGCAGTGGCTAGAAGCAATGCAAGTTTCACTGAAAATTGGAACACGCTGAAAAGCTCTGAAAGGACACACCTCTTACAATGTATTTTAACAATTAGAAAAGCCAAGGTGCCCAAATCTAAGTAGGGTTCTATTAAATTCAAGGGTTCATGGAAACTGATAAACTAAATCAGGAATACAGAAGAAGAAGAAAAAAAGATGGATTATATTTCAGGAAATAATCAGTGGAGCATTTAAAATGCGGTCAAGTCTATTTCTTACTGAAATTAATCACACCACCACTTGGATGATTAAGTCAGAAATTATCTGTGGAAAGCCATGTTAACCAGCCCTAGATTTGGAAAATGTATTCTCCAAGGCTAATTTATTTTTTTTCCCCAAAAAATTCTGTGGAAGACTAATGATTGATAATGAAATACATATCTGAATTTCTGAAGTATATTCAGTTAAATGTTTGTTTCTGTTTGGAAGGTAGCTGTTTTGATTTCTACCTCCATTGTTCCTGCAACATCACTGAAAATCTCTTTCCAAATCTCTTCAGCACAGAGAACTGCAGAAGAACCAGGATGGGTGATAGACCACCATCCTTCATGAATTTCAACAAAAAATATGGAAGACTAGGTCTGGCCAGAAATTTAAGGCATTTTTGGTTTATATTTCTGTTTCTGAAGTTAGGCAATCTCCAGTCTTTAAGAAGCTGTGTTTGGAGATGAATTGCAGAAGACCTGAATATCCATATGTGCTGTAGGTTGTTCTCAGACATTTTAAGCTCTGACCTGCCATGAGCGAGGAACTGTCTCTGAACCAAACAAAATAAAACTGTTGATTTCAACTACATCTGCAAGCACAAAAATGGAAGGATGTCTGAGAGTTCTCTTTGCTCTAACTCATTTGTCGCTGCAAATTATCATGAATGAACAGCAGTGGCCTTCAACTTTGCTGGTTAAGGGCAGCACAGTCAAAATACTGATATGCAATCATAAAATTGGCTACATTTTCATTTAACTTCAGATGTTTCTAAACTTGAAGCACAGTAAGTGAAAACAAATCAGTCTTAGAAGAAATGAAGTAATATTGCAGGTGAAGCTAAGGTGTGATTCATATTGGAGGGCAGTGAAAGAAATCTAATTATTTTCTTGGGAAGCTTTCCTCTATCTAGGTCATCTTCATGTTCGTTTATTATTAAAGTGGGTGTAGAGTCAGAATAGTAAGCAGACAACATGATGCATTTGACTGTTTTTTGATTCTTTAGACCACGTCAAATGTATAGGAAAGAAGACTTTTATTTTACTGATTGAAACAAGAATTTACTTGTTAGTGCTGCAAAGCTAATGTAAGTAATGAAGAGTTGCATAGAATTTTGCCTTGTGAATCATCAATGTGACCAACACCTAAAATCACCCATCATATTTTTTTCAGCCATTTGCAGCTCAGATGGCAGGACTGGATGAAAAATCTGGACTTGGTAGTCAGATGGGACTGATGCCTGGTGCAGTGGTAAGACCAGATTAGCCCTGTACTGTAGAAAAATCTGAAGTGAAGCGCATATACAAAAACCAAAAGAATTCTCTCCTGAACTGTCTAACTATCTAGAACCTGAATATACAGAATTTTCTTGTGTAGTTTTGCATAGTATCTGAAAACAATGAAAAAAGGTTCTTTGGTTATAGTGAAAGCTTTTTGTCCCTCCTTTTTGTCTCTCCTCCTGAAATACAGCAGCTATTACCAATTAGGTATGGAAAAACAAACAAACAAAACACAACAAAACAAACAAAAAAACTTTAGATTTTCTCATTTCTTGAGTCACTGCAGAGGAACTGCAGAGCATCAGGTATAATGCAAAGCAGAACAAACAAATATGTAACTTTGAAGGCTCTTTTTCATGTTGTGACATCAAAGATAGTTATTTTTGGTAGCAATTTAAAAGAGTATTTCTGAAACCATCTGTGAGCTTATTATTTTAAGACGGACATTCTCTTTATCCAATGAGTCCAGTTTTATGATTTAAATCTCTCACTGTTTAGATATGCCCTTCACTTTTAGTGTAGTAAGAACAGTGGTAACATGGAACATATATATATTTTTACCATCTGTGAAAAACATTTTGCCACACTAAGCTGTCTCTGTCCGAACCCTTTTGGTTAATTTTTAAGTTTTTACTTTTTACTATGTGTACTACGTGTATTTACCATGTTGTGAAGATACTGCTAGATTTTTTTTTAACCTTTCCCCCCTATATTTTTTAGCATTCTTTCTCGAGGAAATTGTCCTTCAATAATTGCATTGTCCATGAGTTTTCCTACCTGTGTCTTATCCATCCAAGTCCCCACCAGTAAACTTTGAACGGTTTTAACACTCTTTGAAAGGTTCTCAGTAAAATTCAGTAACTGACTGTCATTCAGCTGATCCCCTGCGTTTTGGTTTTATTCTTAATTAGAACTTTTAAATGGCCTATGAGTAATTCTTTAGCATTTGGTTTGCAAAAAGGATTTAAAATGCAATGTAAATTTAAAATGCAATGTAAATACAATGTAAATGTAATTTGTAAAAATGAATGAACTGTGTGTTAAAGATGACCTCTGTCAAAATGCAAGTTATTGCCCACTATATATTTTTTTTGTGTTGCTAGAAGGAAAAACATTACTTTCAGGATTATTTTTACTTCATAGTACAAGTTACAATGAAGCATGAGATTTTTCTAAAAATACCATGAAAATGTAAAGGAGAATTTTCTGTAACAAACATCAACCACTTGGAAGCTGTTCTGGTATTTTGTGTGGTTCATGAAAATGCATCCTTCCATTGCTGCTTGTTCCTGCTCATGGCCAAGAACAGCCGTATGAGTTTATTTTGACATTAATTCCATTATTAGATTAATCTAAGTAATGACGTTCAATTCAAGGGGAGACTCTTCTCTCCAACTGTACCTGTAGTCTTACGTTTTTTTCAATACAGTTATGCATTATAAGGAAATTTTTGCTGTCAGCGCAGAATGAACATTACTTAGGGAAGCGTGATTTTCAGTGTGTAACTATTTATGGTTTTGATAGGGTCCAGTGGGTCCAAGAGGTCCTCAAGGTCTCCAAGGAAAACAAGTAAGTGTTTCATATCGTGGGATTTAAGATAATTGGCCAAAAAAGACAAATCACATAGTGACTTGTATATGTAGAACTCAGCTCTGAGCCGTGTCTTTCTTCAAGAATGGCTGAATGCATCTTCATCTAGATGTGAACCTAAATATACTGCTCTCGAACTCTGTTCCAGATGTACTCTATAGACAGAACTTAACTTGGAAAGAACAATTAATTAGACACTTAAAAAAGTTTAAATCCAACACACATCTTTTAATGAGTAAACAGTAATGAAAATGGTGTCTGTTCAGGTGTTTTAACTATTAGGATGGTGTTAGTTTACAGTGGGTTTGAAGTATGGCTGATGACTTATCCCTCAAGCTTTGGATCTTAGCATCTACCTTCCACTTGGCTTGCAGAGTGAATTGCTTCAGAATTAGAATCCAGATTGTTCCATGATCTGTTGTTTTCCTGATCGTGGATTTTAATTTACATCCTTTCATGTTTGCTTTTTGGAATTTTTAATTGTACTTATGTCACTAATTTTAGGGCGGTGCTGGCCCCACAGGCCCACCTGGTGAACCTGGAGATCCAGGACCTATGGTAAGGCAAAATAAACACAAACACTTCTACAATAAAATAGTAAACCGTTTATTATACCTCCTTATTTTAGAAGTTTATTTTTTTTTCTTCATGTTGTCTCAAGCAAAGCTATCAATTAACTACTACTTAGTCAAGAGTTGAGGGGTTCAAAGCATATTGCCATGTATCAGTGAATTTGAATTGTTTTGTATCTGAATTATAATTATGATTATTATAAGCAATCATTATTACTTTGCCACCACAGGCCTGAGGATGATTAAGCACTAACACTGTAGCTACTAGGTGTTGCTATCACACAAAGGAAGATTAAAATATTCTCTTTATTTTGGGAATTGATATAATGACCAAAGGTAAAAGTGAGAGACAATATGGGAATAAAAACAACTGTTTTTTATTTATTTATTTTTTCTCCTGAAGAATCCATCCTCCATTCTTATATAACTTAATGCTGGTTTCTTAGGGACAGGGTGGTTAGAAAGAGCACCACAGTATTTAACAAGCATGTTTTGGCATAAAGTCATCCTTTCTCTACACTTATTTTTGTAAAGCAAGACTTTCAGACGGAGCGATTTTAGTGATGTCTAAACTGACTTCTCAACAAATATATTTATTCCTTAGGGTCCAGTTGGTTCTCGCGGTCCAGAAGGACCTCCAGGCAAACCTGGTGAAGATGTAAGTTTGTTATTCTTCTTTTCTTGTTTTATTTTTAATAAAACAAATATTGGCTTCTTTGAGACAATGACTAACCAGCAGATGTGCCTGTCACAGCTACTCTTTTCTACTTCCTTTTCTTTGTAATCATACTTCTCATTATTGCAGTATTATAACAATAACCGTAGGAATGGATATTTTCCAGAATATCCTTTCTTCTCGTTACATGTTACCATGATACCTGTGGTTTAAACACTGTGTTTTTATTGTTTCTTGCCTCAGCCAGTTCTTCAATTAAGATATCTATCTTGAAATCAACCTTGATACATGCTTGACTGTATGCAGCAGTTACTAGGGAGCAATTTGCAGCACCTCCTCTCTTTGGGATCACGTGATGAGCTAGAACAACTGTAATGATAACATTTACCCAGATCAGGACAATAAAATTTTACTATATAAAAACTTAATAGTTTATTATATCCATAACTGATTTTATGACTATGTATACATGTATATTTATATTACATGTACAATACACAGATATACATAAATATATATGTAATGCACAACAGTAACCTAAGATTTTTCCATTAGACATATATTCTTTGTTTGCAAAGCATGTTAAATCTATCTGAGTTGTAAATTGTTACTGAGATGTGAGATGAAACCTGAAGGAGCCAGATGATTTAATGTAGAAATCACCATAGTTTCTGTAATTTTTGCTTTCCTGTAAACTGTACAAGAAGTCATAAGAATCTTTGGAAACAGTTTATTCTCAATTCTCAATGCACTGAAACTAAATCTCAATACTACTTGAAGAACTTGCTCCGTTTCCATTTATGTTTGTATGGGGCACTTTAATTGCATCTGTGATGTGATTTACTGTGTCTCTGTCCAGAAACTGTTTTTCTGAAGCCTTTCATATTCCTGCAGTCCAGTGTTCTGGAAGTATTTGAATTAACTGATTCACATAAAGGAATATTTGGTTGTGGCTGTGGAAGACTTTGAATAGTTCTTAAAATATGCTTGTTTAGTTCTACCACATTTTATTTCCTATTGCATCATGGAGAAAATAGTTACTGACTTAGAATTGAATTATACCCATTTTAAAACAGATTTTGAGTAGAAGTAATGAGCTATAATGCAAACGGTTTTAGATTGCTGCTCGTAATGAAATTTAAATTAATTTGTCAGCAAAGTGATGGCAAAAGTTTGCCTGGTTAATTCCCAGGAAAACCACATTGCAGCGCCACCTTGTGATGCTGAGAGGCATTTTGGACTCAATCTTCAGTTTCCACAATTCTTTGTTCAATACATTTTTTAAATTAACATGCCTAATGCACATTGTTAGTCAAGTGTGCATTTGATTTATGTCATTGACGTTGTTACAGTAAAGAGAAAATTTATAATACTGATGTGCTGACATAGGACATTTGAATATCATTATTTGTTTGAATAGAAAATGGTAAGATAATTTTATTTACTATATTTGCTATTTTCATATGTTCTTTTTTTTTTTTTTTTTTTTTCCTTAGGGTGAACCCGGTAGACCAGGACAATCTGGTGAGCCTGGATTCCCAGGATCTCCAGTAAGAACATAATTATTTACATTTTAGTAAATAATAATAATTGTGTCACCGGTATCTGTTTTAACAGTAAGTGCAAAGCTTGCCCTTTCAGTTTCTGAAGTACTTGTGTCAGCTAAGTCTAATGATCCTGATCAGTGTAATAGCTAAAAAACAAATAAGCGATTCAATGGCCCTTGTGTTAATGTTGAGAGTTGTTTTATAGGTGCATGTTTCAACTATTTCATAGATGAAATGTGCATAAAACAGATGACAGTGCATGCAAGTTGTACAGTTCCCAGTATTTCACAGTCATGTGCAAACAGTGCTGAGAGAATATAAAGTGATGTCAGGTTACGGTGGCAGTGTCTATCTTTCAAACAGTCAGTCTGAGGGACAGGGAAAGAAGGAATGGTATTGTAACTATAAATAAAATTTATTTTCAGTATGAAAAAGCGATTAAAGGATTTCCAAATAGTAGGTACATGTATTTATAGTGCAGAGGGTACTCATAACGTTTAACTTTAGAAATAAGAGAAAGCAGTTATGTCTAAAATGTCATTATCATCACATAGAATTTTGGTTCATATTATGAATTCTGCTTTTGTTTGTCCCATTTCTGCACCTTGAAGGGAGCTGTAGTGTGGCCAAAAAGGGGACAGATACATCTCAGAATGGAAGCCACTTGATACACATCATCTCTTAAGCTGCCTCCTTTTCTTTCAAGCATACAGCTTTTGCCTGGTAATTTTGTTAGCAACGGGAGATATGAGCTTATAGAGAGAGAGAAATGATCTTTTAATGAGGCAGCATTTTTTCCTAAGCTTCTCTCCAAAGCTTTTGTAAAACACAAAGACAGTGTTTTATAAGCTGCTTGAGGCTAATGTAGTCTGCCGAGTGTTCTGTTCAGATCAAGCTGTTTTATTTTTGCTCAATAAAATCATCTTCACTTCATATGTTTTTAGAATAGTGCATGCTATTGAACATCATCTGCATTTAAAGCCTCTAATAAAATCTTGGGAAAAGCTGATTTGAGAGAACATAGTTACATGTGCACTCAACCGAGGATACTGTGGAGAGTAGGGTATAGTAAAAGCATCCTGAAGGACTGAAGCACTGGGAATTTTTAGCTAGTAACTTCAGACAGTATTTCTCCCTTTGCTCATGATAAATCTAGTTTAACAGATTTGCAGGTTCTTTCTACAATGACAAGCTACTAGAGAATAGATTTGTGTTCTCTTTAAAATCAAAAGACTTTTGAATGAAGGAAAGAGGTATTTTTACTGCACACCCACAAAAATCAACTAAGAGTTTGCTGCAATTGAACAATATCAGATAGAACAGCATTGATTACACAGATGGTATGTCAGAGAAGTGTGTAATGCCTTGATCAATGACAAGCCTCATAGACTTCTACAGGTATGTCTGATGAGTATTTCCCCTTGGGCAGGATTTGCCTGCTTATGGGACTTGTCCCATATGTGTGCTTCATTTGATTGCTCTGGTTGTATAAGATGATATACATATACCCCTGCTTGAGCACAGCTCGAATAAATTGTTTTTATGGGCTCTATTCTGTCTAAAGAAGCATAATTTGTACAATTTCAAATTTACATGCTAGGCTTTGTACAATGACAGAGATTGTCCTTCACTGAAACTCACTGAGTATAAGTAACTTCAAGCAATCCAGCCTACTCGTTTCAGAAAATTCATACCTTTATGAAGTAATTTGTCCTTTAGGAATCTGTAGATTCTGGAGTAATTTCCAACTGAACCTTGTGATCAGATATTATCCACATAATTGACTATGGGAAAGACCTTTGTAACAAAGCCCTTTCTTACATTTCTTAATGCTAACAAGGAAACAGCTTGAGCATATATAAAGTGCTTTTCTCTCATGCTGAGGTCTTAGATGTTCTTTTTCAAAGTTACTTCATGGTGCTTCATTTTCTATTATATATCTTTATGAGTTTTCGGTATTCCAAAATGCATGAAATATGCTATTTTTGAAAATTTTGGTTGAGAGGCACTCAGTTTTTATTATTTTCACTAAGCAAGATACTGATGCACTTTCTTGAATAGAAAATCACAACTGAAGTGCCCTTGGTTGCAATGGGACCACACAGGGAGTGAAGTCCTCTCAAAGCAGAGAAAGTTAATCTCTGGTGTTGGTTTCCTAGATAGGTTTGAGAGGCTCCTTCTGGTACATGTTTTTTGCTTATTAAAAGAATGAATATAAGAAATTCTTTGAAAAACCTGTAAATGGACAAGGAATGAGTTGTAGGTCCATACAGCTGTGGAGAGCTGGGGGAGGTGGAAATGCCCAGCTGCCATTGAAGTGAAAAAGTCCCTTTCATTACTTAACCTTTCCTGAAAGAGAAATCCTGAAATTTGGTAGAAATTAAAGATCAAGGCAACTTTGGTTTAAATGCTAGGTATGTTTTCATTGCTGTTTGTCATGCTATCTGTCTGATATATTCTGATATAACATGTACAGTTAGCAGTTTGGCTTCAGTTTCTGTTTTATGTTAAACGATAACTGATTTTTGACTTCTGTTTAATTAAGGATTCTCCATATAAAGCTTCAAAACTTGATCTAGCATTGTGTTTTTTTTCATTACTTTTGTTGAAATTTAACGTTCGATCATACACCAATGTAAGCTATAAAACTTTTGGTATCAGTGAAAAAGCATATAACACGAGGATTGTCTAGCTTCATAGGATGTTATGTTGTATTATCTGTGATCCTCTCAAATTCTATACTTGGCTGTATTATTCACCAAGCTGAAGGAATATTAGGAATATTATTATTAATGCTACTACTGTCTTCCCTGTTAGCAACATTATTACTGGGGTTATCTGCAGAAATCAGTGTTTTACTTTTGTTGTTCTTGTTTTTCCTCCTTTTTTCTACTTAGGGGCCTCGAGGCTTTCCTGGTGCTCCAGGTCTTCCAGGTCTTAAGGGTCACAGGGTAAGAAACAAGGTTTCCCTCTCCTTATTCATAACGTTTCAAGACAATTTCAGTGCAAAGACATTCAGCTTGGTTTGTATTTGTGGTGAATTTGACTACACTGTTAGTCCTGCCAATCACAGCAGAAACACTGCCATTAGAGAGAAAGAGGGCCTTGCAGAAAATCAGCGCTATTCCCAGCTAAGCTGACCTCCGTGTTATATTCTTGTGTCTTCACTTTATTTTCAAATGTTCTGGGAATCTGGAAGAAGCCTGCGTGAGTCCTGCCAAGCTTCAGGAGGCACAAACCTGACAGTTCTCTCACTTTGTTGGCAAGTCTTGTGGTAGGGTGGGGAACTCGAGAGGTGGATATGTTTGCAAGATGGACTGATTACAAATTACTGAGTTTTCTGGCCAGAACTTTACTTCAGGGAGGAATAAATAGGTTTCCTATGGCTCAGAGCCTCATCCCTGTTGTTTTAGGATTTTTTTTTTTTAAACTCTTGTTTTAAAAAGGAAACTAAATCCAAGGAAATGTACCTTGTACAAATGGTTTCCATTTAGAAAAAAATTTAGAAACTTTTCCCCCTTTTCCATCTGTTTTTTATTTTTTCCCCCTTCTTTCTTGCTCTTGCCACCTCAGGTCCATTCTTAAGGCTTTAACATCGAATTATTTTAACAATAGTAGAAGTTTTGTGTGTGTGTGTATACCAATATAATCTTTCCATTTACAGGGATTGAAAGGACTTGACGGTCCAAAAGGTGAAATTGGAGCAGCTGGAGCAAAGGTATTTCCATCACTCAAGGAACTAAACACTTAAGCATGGCTTCTGAAATGCCAAAATAGTGAAAGGTAATAGATCTTTAGAACAAAGCTTTGTAACCTCTCCTATGAGTGGTACTTGCACGGAGTTACATTTTTCTTGGAGAGGCTATATGGAATTGCCTGTTTTTGTTGTGTGTTCAATCCATATCAAATATTATAAACTGGCATGTCTGGGCTCTGTACAGGAAGAGAGAGTTTGAGTGAACTGCTGGTCACAGTTTCACTTGGGGCTCAGTTTTAGTCCTGTAGAGTATCATGAGGTGAATTAACTAAGGTCTCTCTGTGACACCTACGCAGTGTTGAAGACAGTAAATTCTGTTAGCAAAGAGCCCATACACATTGCTGCTTGGCTAGTATATGGTTCTTGTTGGTTTTGTGGGAACTGGTTGAGAGACTGTTCCATTGCTTTCTGAATTCCCTTGGAAATCCTCAGTGTCAGACAAAGTTAAAACAGAGCGAGGACAGTTTTCTAATATTTTCTGTAGTTAATAAAATAAAGCAATTAAATCCTAACTTTCTTCTTTTAGGTTACTATAGTAGGTTTAAACTAGATTGGCTTAAAAGAAGCAGATGTTGCAGAGGAGACCAGAGTTTATCAAACCAAATATTTCTCACATAACAATTTTATTCTCGTAGTATTTTTGACCCTCACTGATGATCACCTTTACTACTTTGGCTCAAAGCAGTGACAACACGGGATAGCCAGCTGCATTCAATATTTTCAAGATGGACTAAAATTTATTTTAATAGAGCATAGAATTTTTTTTTTTCAGGATTTTCCATGCTAATCAGTACCAATACTGAAACATTTTGGTTTGCTGAAGATGATAATCATAGATGGGCTAAACCTATTCCTTCAGATTAAAAATGTAGTAAATGAAGGGAATCTTCCACAAATGTAAAATTAAATGTGAAATCAGGAGTTGAAAGCTTGTCTAAGATGAGATTTCTTTGCTAAGACTGTCTACCACTTTCTGTGGATGCAACAAGAGCTGAAACATCGGACTTGACAATACCCCATTAATTGATGAATGAAATGAAAATGAAAGAGAGAGATGGGAACACCAGGGGAGAAGAAGATGACAGTGTTTCCTGTATACCAAGGTTATATGAAATGATGCCCTCGGAGTAGGTGTGATGTGCACAAACAACTATGCAAATCTGACTCTTAGGTCTAACATAAGTGCAGAGGAAGGGAATGAGACATGTAGCTCTCTTATCTTATAACCTGTTCCCTCTAACTGTGTCGTTTCATTTCACTTTCTAGGGGGAATCTGGACCAACAGGTGCCATGGGTGCAACGGGTCCTCTAGTGAGTGTCACATGTAGTGGATATTACTTATAGAACTGTTTTTAAGATTGTTCATGTTGTTGCCAGTAGTGCATGCAGGAATTTTATGGTTTTGAGATCTGTACTTGATGTCTTGAGGCTGAGTTTTCTCCTTATTAAGGCTTTGTTTTCTATTGTACTAAGAGTAGTTTTAGTCCATTATAAGTTGTTTTTCCTGGCAATTCACAGGCACACAAATAATTATGATAAATTGGAAGATTTTAACAGAAATTCGAATGTAGGTTTGGTAGTTGTTTGCCAATGCACGGAAATTTAGGGGTAACTACATTCTTCTGCTTTTTTTTTTTTTTTTTTTTCCCCCCCTCCAGTGTGTTGATGCTTCATATGGATTAGACTATCACATTCTGTGATAGAAATGGAATAATTTAGATCAGAGATGCACTACGTAAGAAAATCACAGAGAGGATTTGGGAGGTTATGAGATTATGGTGAGGATAAGCATGTGTGGCATAAAAATAGATAAACTTTTTCTCAGAGTAGATTTCATTCAGATGTCATTTTGGAAAACTGTAAGCAGTATAACATTTCAAAAATCCACTTTCAGCAGTGCTTACAGATGTAAAGCACCTGTCTGATATCAGTTAATGGCATCTCTGTGAAGCACTATCTTGTGTCAGGCAGAATGCAATGTCCCTGAAGTGGAACCTAGTTTGTGAATGAGCCATAGTAAATGAGATTGCATTGTTGACCCTAGTGAGTGTATATAGAATTTATTCTAATGTGTTTAAAATGAGAAATACTGTTGGAGCAGGAAAAGAGAAATTGCAGTCTATTAAATTTCCACTGGGCAAGCCTGTGAGGCTGCAAGGATTTATGTAAGCTGCTACTACTTTCCTGCCATAGAACAAGATAAGGAACAATTGCAGGAGGCAAAAAACACAGCCCTTGGTTTTTGCAACCATCGTTCACATCGCCTGTTCTTATTGTGCTTGTAGTCTCAGTGAAACTAATCATGTTCTTGTTACAAACACATAAAGAAGATGGAACAGAAAAGTGCTGAAGAGTAATACAGTGCAGAACTTCTTTGAAGGAAAAGTAAAGTCAAGGCTTTTGAAGAAAAAGTAAAAAGAACTGAAAAAGATGGATTAAAAAGAGGGGGGTGGGATGGGGAGGGGAGCAGGAGCATCCTCTCTGCTATGGAGGAAAAATCAAGTGAGCTGTGTTTTCTACTTTTTGTTATTCTACAATGATGGCTCTTGAATGCTGATTTTATTTATTTATTTTAATTCTCTCTTCAAGGGACCTAGAGGAATGCCAGGAGAGAGAGGTCGAATTGGACCACAGGGTGCCCCTGTAAGTAGGTCTTGATTCTGTTTCCTTGTAATTCGTCTGTTTTAAAGCCATTAGCCTTTATGTGCTTTTTTTTTTTTTTTTTTTTTTTTTTTTTTTTTTTTTCTGTCTCACATGTGTGTGTGACTGCTAGTTACTTCCATTGTGACTTCTGCTTAAGAAAGTATAGACTGGACAGAGTTTTTGGGGTGAAGTGATTAATGCATATTTCAAAAGTCAAAAACAACTTTAAAAAGACAATGTTAGCTGCATGTTAATTTCTCATGATAGAATTGCCCAAGTATCCAAATATCCTCCCACCACTTATTTCCCACTTATTTCTGAGATTCATAAATTTCTTCTTCGTTTCTGTACAATATGGCTTTTCTCTTGAAAAAGAGAGAAAAAAAAGTTTGGAAACAAGATTAAAATGAAAATCTAGGCTTTCAATTTATATTAACTATTACCATTTAACTCCAGGCAAGAAAGCAATCTTGTTAAAAATTATTCTGCTTTTCAGCAAAAAGGGGGATTAGCCTTGACATGAGACCATATTTGAGTAGAAATTTCTCTCTGTTGCTTTACATCTAGTGTAAAAAAAGCTTGTGCTTTTTTTTCTTACATTTCTCCCCATGACATTTCTCTGCTCAATTTGCTATTGTTCCATACAATGACAGTGTCAAAATATCGTACTCTCTGAATTTAGTAGATAAATCTGTTTACTTAAAGTAAGCATAATTTCTTCCAGAAGTAATCCAGCATTTGTTTGAATGCTTTAGTCTGTATGGCTGTTACCACAACTTAAAAAAAAAAAAAAAATGTTCTTACAAATGTTTCTCTGTTTTCATATTTAGGGTGGACGTGGCCAGCACGGTATGCCTGGGAAGCCAGGGCCAATGGTAAGTTTCTTTCTTAATCACATTTTTAATTAACTTCATATTTAGCACTTGCCTTTTGACATCACCAGAAGAAACAAATGCCTGTTGGTAGTCGCTGGTAAAAGAAAGTGTCGCTATAATATCTGTAATTGGTTCTTGGTTCTGGCACTGACTGTAGCTTTAGTGCTGAGAAACAATGCTCTGTATTTTACTTCATCTAAAGGTTTTAATTTGCAGAGGGGTAGGATACAGCACCTTCCCTGGAGAGATGATGCTTTGCTGCTTTTATGAAGTAAGATCCATGTTTTAGGGCTATAATTGTCTTAATGATATGTACAACAGTTTATAATTGCAGGTTATCTTCCTTTACATACAAAGTTGACAAATGAGGTTATACCCATTCTCAGCAAGATAAAATGCACTCACCAATAGCAAAACTTGATACTTGCAATTAATCCATTGCAAAACATGTAAAAGACAGACTTTTAATTATAGGCTGTCACACATTGAACTGAAGAACCAGCAGCATGTGTGTGAACATTTTCCAAATTGATAAAAAGTGTCTTACTGAGAAAGCCTGGTATGCATGACTGTGGAAGTTCTGACATAATTGCAATTGAGCTGAGTATGACTGTGGCAGTTTAAAGTGTGGGTGTTAGCATACCAAATGGTGTTTTGTTCCTATGATGCAATATGACAGTGCATTTGCAAGATGCATTTGAGTCAATTCACATGAGCAAATGTATGAGGAAGCCAGTGTGATTATTAACAGTTATTCAGTAGTTATGTGTTGCTTTTGCAAACGGAAGTTTAAGACAATTTCATGCTCTTTGTGCTAGGCCAACTCACACCTTAAAATGTGGGGTTTTGTTTGTGTGTACGTTTGTTTTGCAAGCATCTCTTCTGGGATGCAGTTGACAGTTTCCGCCTGTTGATGCAGCCATCATGAACCAATCCCCAAACACACCTGACCACAATTAAAATTTCATTCTGTAGAGACTTTGTTTCATAGTGATATAAGCCCTGAGAAACATTTATTTTATATATGTCATCTTAATGAACAGTTTTCTGACAAACTTCATTTATTAAAAAAAAAAAAAAAAAGTAACTGGAATAGAAGCAGATAAGTATTTATCTAAAGGCTTAAAAACTCAGTTATTATCACAAAAAAGGGCAACTTACTAGAAGAAGCTTTGAAACAGTGAAAAGATTTTTCAGTACTGAAAGCAAAATAGAGTTAAAAGGCAAGCCGTTCTACATGAAGCTTGAAATTTTTATTTGGCATAAAATATGAGTTCAGCTTCACTGGATATGATAATTGGTTGACTAACATTTTTGGTAAATTCCCATTCAGAGTCACAAGGGAGATACTGATTCTTAATGCATATGTTTCTTATTGGAGGAAGAGTTAATGAAATGCATTGTTATCTGAGTCAGTACAGTGGTCTCCCCTAATTCTGGAATTCTCCTTGAAATGACAGAGAGATTTGGCAGATGTGTATTTGTGAGCCAATAAACTGGGACATAGGTTTTCAGAATTATACTTCCTGAGCTCTTACATCAGTTCTGTAGAAATCCAGTGCGAGGTCATGGCAGAAATGTTGTCTGTAATTAACACTCGCTGGTACAAATTGTTCTTATTAAGTTTGTCAGCAGAGCTTCACTACATGGAACATTTTTTTACAGTATGCATCATATTTTACAAAAAGAGCGAAAATCAGGAAAAGAGAGAGGAATCTTCTGGGAAGCCAGAATTGTAATGAATACTTATAACCACTGTGTGCCGCCACACAGAGTTTACAGCAGAAATGTTTGTCTGTTGAATATATTGTTCAGCACAAGAGGCATTATGGAAAGGGAAATGTTTTATAAATTTATTCAAAGGTCCTCAATAGGAAGCCTTTCTGTTTAACGGGGTTAGCATCATACCATGCAGGTATGTTACAGTATATACATCTGCAGTTTGCTGTCTAGTGACTTTGGCCAGTCTTCCATGTAATGCAAGTCCAGCTGGTTGCATCCATGCCCAACCATAAGGTGCACATGTGCTCTGCAGTACAAGGCACCATGAATTTGACTCTAGAATGAGAAATAGTGTAGCGACATCAATAGTGTGGTCTGCTCAAGCTGTCAGACTTTCCTCTGTATTGCTTTTGGGAACTGAAGATGACCTCTGCATGGAATAGTGTTTCATGGTATGCCATAAATGAGCCTTTCCTTCTCTTCCAGAAATATCTGCCTATATCTGGACAAAAAATCCAAGCAATTAACACTTCCTGCAGTACATTTTTGTCTACATAGCCTTGAAAACATGATACAAAACCTGCATTTTAAAGTTTGCAAATGAATTTGGTTGTGAGTTTGAGAATCTCAATGGAAGAGAAGAGTAGGAAGCATGAACATGCAGTTGCACAGCCTTTAATTATATTATTACTGGTCATATTCTTCACCTCAAAAATCTTGTGTAGCAACACAGTGGTTTCAATGGAGAAGTGACTAGTATTTCTCTTTTTTATAGGTTAGTGTTTTATGTTTAAAAGAATTGAAACTCTCCTTGGCTACTTTCTACAGGACAAATTGTGATCACTGAACAAATATCTTTTCCTTGCCATACCACAGTAATATAAACCTAGAAAGAGAAAATAAGATTTTACTAAAACTAAAATTGAAAAACAATTGCTATAATAACTTTGATTTGTGTAGGTTGCAATTTGCACATTAATAGCTGAATCAAGCTGCAAATTTGCTTACAATTCAGTAAATATATTATTAATACATCACAATTCCATAGAATTGTGTATATCTTGCAGAAAAAAAATATATTTTTTTTGTTATGAAAAATATTTTACGATGAAAATATATGTAATCCAAGAACCGTATTTACCCACTGATTTGATACTTATCTGTATGATCTAAACAGTGGAATTGTTTGTGTCTATCTTTTACAGGGTCCACTTGGCATAACTGGTTCTCCAGGTTTTCCAGGTGCTCCTGGTGTAAAGGTAAGTAAATAAATAAATGAAATAAAACTACCTTTTAGTATGTTTAACAACACAGAATCACCCTGGACTATGTAGTGTTTACGTAATGACCTGTACTCAGATCAATAAGAATTGCTGTGAAATCAGTCTTGATATTCTTGAGAAGGAAGATGGAAATCAGAAGTCAAATGAAATAATTGGAACTCACCACAATTAAGATTTTTTTTGTTGTTTTCACTTTAACTTGCACTACAGTATGATAATAAGATAACTGTTATGCTGTGCTCCCAAAATCTTGTGCAGTTTATTTAAAGAATAACAAGATGAGTTCTGCAAGTTGAGTTGTGATGACTAATCCAAGACTTAATATGGAAGCAGCACCTTCCGGTGACCAGTTTTGGCCAACAAGTTTTTGAGATGACCTAAAGTGGTACAAAAAATGCCTGAAACCCCAACAGAGATGTACCACAATTATTGCAGTAATTCAAATGATGATTTCAAACTTTTGTGGTTCTGAGTGATTGGGCTAACATGGAAAACTTTCACTAGTTCTGGTGCTGTGTTTGTGGGAATTTCCTCTCTTGTTTTTCTAGAAACTACTCAATTATTTTTTCCTAGTCTTGAGAATAAGTCTGCAAAGATAGAAAAGATGACTCATACAGTTTCCTTATACTTCTTTCAGTTGCCCTTCACCCAACTGCTCTTGGTTGCTTCTTTCCAATTCTTAAACATGACAGGATAAAATTATACAAAAAAAACCTTATTTTTCAATTAGCCAGGTAGCCAAGTTCAGCAGATGTTTTGTGTTGTCATAAAGCTGGCAACATTCATGAAACATTTTTTTTTTTTTTGGAAACGAGTCTTAATAATAGTATTAACATAACATATACAATAAAATAATAAGCCTTTTCAGTGCATGTCATGAAATGGTTTGGTATGGCTAAACAGTACTAAATATCTAAATAAATATTTGGAGAAACTGTCATGTGAAGAATCAATGAAAGCTTTTGAAAAGGAGGAGCTACCTTCAAGTTTGACCATCAGATGGTGTAAATTGGAATAGCTGCTTTGAACTTACACAAGCTAAGCAGACTACATGTTGAAAACGTGTACTTGAGTTCTGAAGATGCAATATTAATAGCATCAATTCCAAAACTCAGATTTCCTTAATAAAAATAAAATTCAAAGGAGATCTCAGAATAAATTGTTTTGTTGGAGGAGGATCCAGTCCACCCTGGCAAGGCTTTGCTGGGAATGATAATTTTTTTGGTCTATCATACTCTGATCAGCATAAGCTGTGACAATCAGAGTATTACAGAGTATTGCATGTATGCATATATATTTGTTTGTTTAATATATAATATCGTGCTGCAACAGCAAGTTAATTTGTACTGTGCAAAAAAACCCCAAATGTTACTCCCACATGTCAATGCTTGTAACAAAGCTAAAATAAAGCTTCTGAATTGCAAATCTGTCCTGGGATTTTAGATAGGGATGTCTGTCTAAAATATCTGATCTGATTTAGGCCACCGTATAGAGTGCTGCTTCTCTGTAGAAAGTTTCCTTTTATACATTGAGAAAAAAATCCATTTGTAGTTTTGAAGTTTTATGTTCACATCGATGCAGAATTAAGTCAAAATATATTTTAAGGATAATGAAGTATTTAAAGATCTGAGTTGTTTTTGTCTTATGAACCTAGTATTCCTCCTTAGTTACTTTGAAGTGCTACTATTTAGATCAAAATAATCTCCAGTTGTTTTATTCTGTGATGTCTTAGGGAGAAGCAGGTCCAACAGGTCCTCGTGGTCCTGAAGGCCCTCAAGGACAAAGAGGTGAAACAGGTCCACAAGGCCCAGCTGGATCACAAGGTCTTCCAGTAAGTATATTAAATCGAGTTCCTCAGTAGTTAAGTGTGTGCATGTTGACTGTTTATAGGGAATTTTAATACCCCATTTGATAGACAGTTAGTTTTGCCCAAATTACTTTTTCTCCAGAAAAGAAAACGTATCATTTATTTGTTTTCTGTTTTTGTTCAAAACAACTTTTTATAATTCAATTAAAAAAGCTTGGAAAGCTTCAAATTGCGCAGTGTGGTATAGTCTCAATCCTACAATTACTTTAAAGCTGAAGATACGAAGATGAAAAGTCACATTAACTTGCCCACTTTGTTACTATTTACATTTGCACAAATAACAGATCCTATGCTAATATATTTATTTAATAGTCTTTATCTTCTGCTCTTGTAAAGTGCAGAAAATTGCTATCTTCTGCTTTTGTTATCAATCTCTCCCTAACTAAAATTAATTTTAATGATTTGTGTGTTATTTTTAGGGTACTGAAGGGACAGATGGTTCCCCAGGTGCTAAAGGCCCAACCGTAAGTAGTCACATGGCTTGCTGAAGAAATTATATAAGTGGCTTTATTTTATTTCCTTATATATATTCTTATTTTTCTTTACCATGCTGTTATTTCTGTTTGTAGGGATCTCCTGGCACCGGAGGCCCCCCTGGCTTATCAGGTCCACCTGGCTCCCCAGGACCCCAAGGCAGTACTGGCCCACCTGGTATTCGAGGGCAGCCGGTAATGATGGCTTAGTTACCATGGAAATTACAATATCTAGCAAATGTGTCACTCCATGAAACTAAAACGGTGATTAGCAGTAAGGATCCTTTACATAAATTAATGAGTATGCTGAGAGTCAGATCTTGTGAGTCTTCTACAAGTCCAAAATACTGTTATGGCTTTCTTAGAAGTCTAAGTGTGTCTATATAAATTTTGAAAAACAGTAACTGTTATTTCCCCAAATTAAAATTTTTCACTAAAGTTTTTGTGCAAATGTCACAATAAACACACTAAAGGGAAAGAGAGACCATTGAAAATACCCTATTGTATTACCTACAACTAGTTACTAAACTAGAGAATGTTTTTCTATTTCATCACATAATCCAAAATGATCGAATTATTTATGCAGAGTTTTATCTCTATAGGTGTTAATCGTTGGATTTTTTTTTTTTTTTTTCAGGGAGACCCTGGTGTTCCAGGTTTCAAGGGAGAAGCAGGACCCAAAGGTGAACCAGTAAGTATAAGCTTTGTAAAACGAAAAGGAATCACAGAGGCTTGTAGGAGTATTTGGAATAGACTGGTACAGTTTTCAAGACTTTTCTGATGTTATTTCTCATGATTACTTCTGTTTGTCAAATACTTATTGTGGAAGACAAACCAAAGTGAACCTGGTTAGACAGTAGAAAAAGAATGGTAAAGCAGGTCCTTCGATGTTATAAATATCCCACCCCTTATAGGCCTCAAAGAACTCAAAGACAGAGAAACCAGCAGCTACTGAGGTTTCTGTACCAGTCAGAATTACTTCATTCTAATTTCTTCATCACACAAGAAATGGATCCCACTTGTTTCTTTTAAAACATTTAAAAGCACACACATCTGTTTGCTAATCATAATAAAAAAGTATTTGTTTAAACATACACTTAATACACTTTATACTTATGCAGCTGAATATATACAAATTATTAAAATAATATAAATATCTCTATACCTGTATGGTATGAATAGCTGTTTATCCCACAACTAATATTTATGAATTATTCTTTGGGAACATGGCTAATTTCATGCAGTAACCGTATGAATTATGGAGGAAAAGTAATTCCGCAAAGTTGGGTTCAGTTTGGTTTGTCAATCTATCTTTAGTTTTTCTTTCTCACCAGTTTAAGTGAGCATGCAACAACCAAAAAACCTGTGCAGATAAAATAATGTTTTCCTTACCACTGACTGGATTCTTGTTTCTTTGAGAATTTCTTCAAGAATGTCATTGATTTTGAGTCTTTTGCTACCTGTTCAATTGATCATAATAAATAAAATTAAAAATTATAATTTCTGAGAAAACAGATTGTTATAATAAGCACTGTAATAATAATAATAGAGTAGTAATAATAGTGTATAGACAAACTGTACAGTTAAAGTACAATTAATTCATAGTGAATTAATTCTTACTGAATAATTACCTTCTTACTGAATAATTTGCTTATAAATAATGAAAAAAGAGAAAAACCGATCCTGAAATGCTATGTTTTTTAACTGAATCAAAACCTTAACTATATTTTCTTTCCTCCTTTATTTGGAAGCAATGTTTATAATGTTTAGAAGATAATCTGTTTCAATGTGAGTGGTGGTGAGCTTAACAATGAATTTTCAAACATATTTTACTTTTAATAGGGTCCACAAGGTCCACAGGGTCCCATTGGTCCTATAGGTGAAGAAGGGAAAAGAGGCCCTCGAGGTGATCCTGGGTCAGTAGGTCCACCAGGTCCTGTTGGAGAGAGGGTAAGCAATCCAGAAGAATGTCTTGTGAGAGAGGCACTGACAATCTGAAAAGCTTTTGATCTTGACCTAACCATTAATTTTCATAGACTTTGGTTGTAGGTGTGGCCAAACTTTATTTTCCTAACAGTAGTCAAATAATGTCTACGACTTGGTTCTGTAGCAGATTACTGACTTTAGGATGTTGTCTTCTGTAACATACTATAATCTCTTTGAAAATGATACTCTGAAGCTCAGGATATAAAAATATGGGAAGATGTTTTTTGCATCCTGAATCGATTTTACTTCTTAGTACTATTTTTGGGGAAAGAAATCCATGTCAGTATGTATTACTTCTACAGTGGATATTCTAATTTGTGAATTCAGAGTACAGTACAGCATGGTAATGGCTTGGAGACATGACAAGCTAATCTGCAGATGATGTGCTTAACCCCTATACAAATGATCATCCCATTTTCAAAGAGGCTGGTCAGCATGCTTTTTTTTTTTTTTTTTTTTTTTTTTTTTTTTTTTTTTTTACCACTCCAAATGGACTAAAAGAACAAGATTAAAGTACTGAAGTACCAAATACTTTATTTACAATAAGTTATGTAAAAATTAAGGCAGTAATCTATCTATGGCTTTTCCTAGGGTGCTCCTGGAAACCGTGGTTTTCCAGGTTCTGATGGCTTGCCTGGACCAAAGGTAAATGAAATAAAAGTCTATTATTTGGTCTTTTTTTTCTTTTCTTTTTTTTTTTTTTTTAATTTTCATACATGCAGATATGAAAGAAAGTGTTCCATTAAAAACATATGCTTCTGGATAAGTGGGCAGAACCTCAAAATCACTGGAAGTAGATTCACAAGAAATTGGCAAATGCCAAGAAGGGGTCTGAATGTTTTGAGACTAAAAATTTATTGGGAAAATCACTTTGAATTGCTCTTATGTTCAGCTTTCACTGTATGCCCCTGAGTTAATGCTCCCTCAAGCTCAGATGTGAATAGATAAAAGACATTGACCTCTTTGTACTGCTATACTGCTATACTCATTGCTCTATAATAAGTGATTATTTGAAGAATTGCCTTTCTTTGTGTGTAGTATAGTTGTTCTAGCTTGTCCCTTGACCAGATCAACTTATCTGTGTTTTTACTAACTGCTGGAACATTTGCAGGGAAATGACTTACCTATGTGTTTGTCTAGTGTTTCTGCTAATCCTTAACTTTTTGGTAAAAATACAGGGATTCTGAAGTCCTTGTATAAACTTGCTTTATGGAAGAGTAGAAATTTGGAAAAAAAAAAGAAAAAGTAATAATGATAGAATATTGAGTTTTTGGAGCTCTGTTCTCAAAAAAATAAATCCTTAATTAAAGATATCTATTGTATTTGACTTTCTCTTACTGTGGCTGTTACACCTGTTAACAAATAGCCTATTGGTATCTTTGTAGGGTGCCCAAGGAGAGCGTGGGCCAGCTGGTTCTTCTGGTCCTAAAGGGGGTCAGGGAGATCCTGGGCGCCCTGGTGAACCTGGCCTCCCAGGTGCAAGGGTAAGTAGTTAATAACAGTACACTATAAGCCATGACTTTTTTCATTTTCAAAAGTTTGCAGGCATCACTTTGTAAAATTAAGAAGCTGCTGTACAAGGACAGATTTATTTCAGATTTATTTAATTTATTTTTTACTTAAAGGGTAAAGGCCAAAATACCTGTCATCTTTTTTCTGCTGATGTTGGAAAGCACAGGTTCCGTTTGTCTCTGAAAGAAACAGCCCTGATTTAGACTGGCTAATGCAACTTAAGGATGTGTGCTTGTAAAGCACATAGTTACCACAGCTAGTATGAATTAAAACTTAAACCTTCATTGTATTGGTGATAGATGACATATAGTTGACTGGTGCATGTCATCAAGAGACTTTTTTTCTGGAAAAAAATGTAGGGAGAATATGGAATGTCACAAAACGAGAGAGGAAACATCAAGAACAAGGTGTGATATAGTTCACTGGGTAATACTGGCAGAAGTAAAGATGAATCTGTGGGAAGTTCAAGAGGTGTAAAAATGAGAAAAAGGTGAATAGCAAAAAGGAACATCAAAGACAGTGGATGATAAAGCTGTAAAGTAATTTGAAGATAAAGATGAGGAATTTGGATGCAGAAAGGAAAATTGTGTGAAGAATATCTGAGTACTTTAACAATGGTAGTAACTGAGCATATCTTTTGGGTTAATTTACAATTTTCTGTTGTCCTAGACTTACATGTGCAACCTAACACCAATATTATTTCCACTTTTAGGGTTTGACGGGAAATCCAGGTGTTCAAGGCCCTGAAGGAAAACTTGGTCCTTTGGTAAGCAACAGAACAGTTGGTCTTTTCAGCTAATTCCACAGTAATTCAGAGATCTCAACTCATTAAAATTATGTTATTAACCTGATTTTTATTGATTTCTGAAGGTTCGTCTTCTCTTTTAAGTGTTCAGTTTGGATTCTCAACTCCAAAAATAGTGCAATTAATGTTTCTATAATTTTGTCTGTATAACAGTGTCTGCTTAGCAGTTGCTGCAATATTTTTCAATCATTGTGAACTAAATATTTTTTCTAAGTGTCTGTTTTGGGGAACAATAAAATAATTGTATGTAATGGCTCAATTATAACAATTACATATTTTCTTAGCTCAAACAGTGTGGCTAGAGCTCTGTCTGCTTTAAAGATGCTTTGACTGATAACTGTAGCACCAAACTACATTAATATTATTCTATATATGTAAACAATATAAGATAAAGTGTTTTAACTACCATTTGATATATTCACTTTAAAACAGAACATTCTAGCATTAAATGCTGTTTTTTTGTTATGATTGTTTGTTTGGTTTATGTTGGAAAGACATTTGTCTTCATCGCTGACCTTTTCCATCTGTGATTCCTGAGAAACAGCATGGGTTCAATTACTGAGCTGTGACAAAATGTATCCAATATTTTAATTCCATTTAAGGAAATTATTTTGCTGAAGTAATTCAAGTGATTATCTGGTCACTTCATGGTTGTTCTTAAATTCAGTCAGAGCTGGTTGGGCTCTAGTTACACTGGGAGTCATTTTCGAGAGTTTAATAGGCTTATGTGAATAAATAATATTTTTAATCTCATGTGTAAAATGCTTTTTCTCTGTAGGGTGCCCCTGGAGAAGATGGACGTCCTGGTCCTGCAGGTTCAATAGGAATCAGAGGTCAGCCAGGCAGCATGGGCCTTCCTGGGCCAAAGGGTAGTAGTGTGAGTATTGCACCTAGTACCCAAGGTCTGCATAACTTTAACCATTTGGAGACATATTAATAGCTGAAAACAAAACCTAAAAATGGTAATTTTTATTCCTGCAAATTAGGGTGATCCAGGAAAACCTGGAGAAGCAGGCAATGCGGGTGTCCCAGGACAGAGAGTGAGTGTGACTGTGATCATTTTCAGTGCTTACAGAAAGCATGCATTTCTGTTATGTATGTTCACTATACAAGGCTTTTTACTATGTAATCTTAATTTAGGGAGCTCCTGGTAAAGATGGTGAAGTTGGTCCTTCTGGTCCTGTTGGCCCACCAGTAAGTCAACTTTTTCAATACTGCTTGGCTATCTGACCTACCACCCATTCGTTGATCTTTCTGCCTCTGTTTTTATTTATCTTCATGCCACTTGTTGATTCCAAACAAAAACTTGAATAACATGAAAAGAAAATCTTACAAAAAATGTGGGCTTTGTATTAAGATGTGTTTATATTGGTATTCCAGTTCTTTTATGGCAATTATAAAAAAAAAAATAGCACAAGAGCAAAATTTTTTCATAGTTTATTTTCCTAGCTTCCTTAGTTTCAGTGGAACTGAGTGTTTTTCTATCAGCACAGAATTTTGGGGGAGGGTCTTAAAGAAATAAGGAGATAAGTTGTATCTTTTATATGTTTTAGATAGGGTACACCTTGGCCAGGGATAAGTAAAAATGTGTAATAAACAAATACATAATTGTAAATATACATATTCAGAGAGAAGGAAAATGTGGAACCTGACTCTATTCCTCTAACACTTTTTATTTCCTTTTGTGTAGGGTCTGGCAGGCGAAAGAGGAGAACAAGGCCCTCCAGGTCCTACAGGGTTTCAGGTATGTGCATTTATTTTTGTAAGATAAAATAAGTCATGTCTTTATTAACTTAATTTAGAGAAGTTCAATCAAGTGATGTTTAACATACAGCTTCAGAATTGATGGCAGTAGTGCTTAGAATGATTACTGATACGTAGCTTTCACATCAATTATACACTAAACTGAACTGGCAAAGGCTTAAATGGCAGCTCTGTATCTCTTGAGACAAAATTTGTTGTTTTTTTTTTCCAGTTTTTATTTGGAGATTTTCCGAAGATGTTCCAAATACAGAGCAAATATATATATTTATTTATAATAAAGTATTAATTAAGTGTATTAATTAAGTCAATCTGTTTATAGAGAACTTAATTTTTAGGAATAGTATATATATGTCTGACAAAAGTTAAAGGGTTGCTATTTCACTTAGAGTGGGGAAACACTGGTGTAATGTTCTTGTAACTATTTCACTTGGGGATCTCTGCTGGCATAATCCTGTACTGTGTACATTCATATTCTTGGTGTCTTAAATCTTGATTTACATAATTTTTCAGCATTTTTTAAACATAGCTTTTATTTTTTCCTTTTTTTTAATTTACATTTTAACAGGGCTTGCCTGGGCCACCAGGTCCTCCAGGTGAGGGAGGAAAACCAGGTGATCAGGTAATTTCTGTACAATTTGACAATAATTCACTTCATAATGTAGTTTTACCTTTTCTTTTATTCTCTTTGTAATTTAATTGCTCACACTGTTTCATAATATTTACTGATGCAGTTGACAAGCTGTCTATCAAGACTACTCTTGGATAAAATAATTACTAGAATATAGTCATCTTCTCTTGTCATGGACAGATAGTATCCAGAACTAGTCATTTACATTACAGTATCTTGGAAATGAAAATGTTTTGCTCTAATTTCCACAGCTATAAGGCTATGAATAATATTTTAATTCTAATGGTGAGCTCTCTTTTGCATAGGGTGTTCCTGGAGATCCTGGAGTTGTTGGTCCATTGGGCCCTAGGGTATGTATTTTCAAGTATTTTCTTTCAGAAATATTTATAACAGTTCTCTGAGGTTGAATGCAGATTCATTATATGAACTTTAACAGCTATCATGAACATTTTGTCTTTTTTATTTCATGTTTACCCCCAATAAAATGATTATATACATGGATACATTTTGAGGTGGTATGTTTTTCTGTGAAACTGACCACCTTTAATGGCTCCATAGCTCAAGAAGCAGTGTTAGTTAATAGCTGCTAAGGTATTTGAGCTCTTTTTTTAGTCTGTAAAACTGTTTGGTTTACAGTTTGTGAAATGGCTTTATTTTGCTGAACAATGCATGGTATTACCTGCCTTTAAAATAAAAACATAACACTTTTTTTCATTCGATTGGTTTGCCTAGAATGTGTTTGCAGGCTCTTTTATTAAATAGCAGTTCTGTGCTTATAGATAGTGTATTTAAGGTTTTTCCTACCAGACTTGTGCCCTAGCTACTAAATCATTAATATTTATCCTTTATTTTTTTATTTTATTTTATTTTTTTTTAGGGAGAGCGAGGCAATCCAGGGGAAAGGGGAGAGCCAGGTGCATCAGGACTTGCGGGTGAAAAGGGTATGGCTGGAGGTCATGGTCCTGATGGTCCAAAGGTAAGTTATAGGGAAATTTGTATTGCTGCAGTGAAGTCTTTTATAATTATTTTCATTTGCAAGAACATAAGAGAGATCTTTTCTTTTTTGTTTATGTTTTTCAGTAGAACAGGGCACAGCCATTTCTAAACTGCAAAAAGACCTTTAGTAATAGCTCTGTTTTAATAACCATGTCAGTTTACTTGAAGAAGATTGGCAGGGTTGTGTGTTGAAAAACAAATGCTGAAAATTGCATGCCTTTCTTTCACCTGCAACTGATTTAATGGGGCCTAGGAAGTTCACACCAATAAGGGAGTGCCTCAGTGTGGGAGCTGTAATAGATATGAGCTGTGAGAAGCAAAGCATAATTAAAAACCTCTGGCAACTTCTAGCTGTTGCTACTTTGTGTAATAGACCTATGTGGCATCAAGGGCAAGTTAGAGAGAAGCTCAAGCTTCTATTTTGGTCTGTTCTCACCACCAGTAAGTACTGAGTGCATGCTAATGTATTTGGAAGGACTAGGGTATTACAATTTCCTGAGTAACACAATGGGAAATGAAAAGTATTTGGACATGAATAAGGTCCAAATTTAAGAGAAAATTATTACTTAAAACTACCCCAGAGACTTCAACACAAGGCACAGCATGTTCTGCAGCCTAGAGACAAAGATACTTCTCAGATGAATAGACAACAACTTGCTCTTTATTTGTTTCAGGGAAGCCCAGGCCCAAGTGGGACGCCTGGTGATCCAGGCCCACCGGGTCTTCAAGGTATGCCTGGAGAAAGAGGGATTGCTGGAACACCAGGCCCAAAGGGCGATAGAGTAAGTCTCTCTATTTCTGTTGGGCTGAGTAGAATCACCCATCTCTTAATACTGCGCTTGTCCCAAGTAAGAACCATTCAGTGTCATAACTTAGACTTTCTGGGTATTTTCCACAGGGTGGCATAGGTGAGAAAGGTGCTGAAGGTACAGCTGGCAATGATGGGGCACGAGTAAGTAAATCTCTCACTGTTTAGACCTGCTCTTCACACAGAAGATTATTTATTGTGTTAGGGCTACTCAGGTCATAGAATTAAACAGTACTCAACTTGGAGATATGATGGGCTGAAGTTCTCATTCTGCCTGTGATCCAGATTTGATTTTCAAGTTTTTCCAAGATAGATGTGCACTGTATTCTGGTATGCCTGTGTTTCAAGCCCATATTTTATATAATAGATAATGGGATGTTAATGGAAAAGTCTCCCACAAGTAGCATGTTAATTTGGGAATTCTAAATATTCAATAAATTGATGTGGCTAGTGCTGTATGATCATCAAATGTAGTTGATTGGTTCAGATAGAGATTGGAACCTATTTGCCTAACTCCCTCATGAAAAGAAAAAGGAAACTTTTAAGGTGTGTGCAAGATATATATGAAACTTCAAAAGTAACAATAGAAACTTTAAGAGTGAAATACTAGCATAAAAGATAGTCTGCTTCTTGTAAGTCAGTGAAAAATGACTTCATTTCCTCTTGAGAGTGACAAATGAAGCCAGAGCTGTTTTTTATCATTGGCCTTATCCATAAATGTTGCAAAGGAGAAGATTAATTTAGTGAAGAAAGAGAGAATGAAGGAAAGCAAGGTTATTGAGATATGCGATTTTGGTTACTGGGAAAGGAAATGCTAGTGAATTTTAGATAAAGAAGACCTGATAATTATTAAGAAATAAAGGAGAATTTTTAAGAAATGAAGAAGCATATGGAAATAGTAACATATGAAAAGTTTTAAAATAACCATTTTGAATAACCATCATTTTTCTAACTTCTTTTCATCTTCATTTGTTCAAAAGGGTCTCCCTGGTCCAATAGGCCCAATGGGTCCAGCAGGTCCCACTGGTGAAAAGGTAAACAGAGTTTTATGGCATTTCCCTACTGAAGTTTCTAATCACCATGCTTTGTTGAAACTTTTGTTACTCATCAGATAAGTTACTTGGAAACTAACCTTAAATTTTATTTTAAGGGTGAACCAGGTCCTCGAGGTCTAGTTGGTCCTCCTGGCTCTCGTGGAAACCCTGTGAGTAAACATTTGTTTTTTTCCTGGCATAAGTTAAAAAATATTACCAAGGTATGGCTAATACCTAACTCTGATCCACACTCGAGGCATTTGTATCATTTACAAATGATACATATTTTCCTTTTTCTTCTCCTTCCTTTGTAGCCAAAATTTGTAGTTCCTGTCTTGATGCTGTGCACTTGTATTGCCAGATCCTGTTGCTCTGTCTTATGCTTGTTTTAGGGCAATCTTTACATAAAATTACCTTCATGTACCTCCGACCTGAAAGTATGACACCACTTTTAATTGTTTAAATCTTTTTAAAAGCATGCCCATGCCAGATACTACTGTATCCATAAGAATATTTAGATGGAAAAACTCAGAGATGCATCTTATTATTGGATATATCCAATTATGTTAATTCTTGTCATCTTCCATTTCTGATTTTAGAGATTTTGAGGGTTGGCTTGAATGATTAAAGATTTAGAAGCTTAGCCCTCCTAGGTCCTTCATACTGCTTGGAATTGATTATGTCTCTGTCATAAATCAGAACAATCTTAACTCCAGCATAAATTGGAAGAGCTTCCACTCCTCTGGGGAATGCTGGAGCTTGGCAGACTTCATCTCCCCCATTTCCAAACAAATGGTTTGTGGAAAGCTCAGTTGAAGCAGTTCACAGCCCATTCTGACCTTGTAGAAGAATACGCATTAGAATTATTATTATTATTTTTTATTTTTTTCCCCGATGAGAATGGTAGGTTCCATAGAGTGTATGTTCTTCAGCTAATCCCACAGCCACTGGAAGTGGTTTTCAGGATTAAGAGAAGAATTCCTCTTAATGCTGTTCTACTGCTTACATGTGTCTTCCATCTCTAAATTCCAAAAGTTTACATACAGTCTTGAACACACGGAAGATCTTGATGTCATCCTTTATATTGTGATTAAATGCTCATTTGATTCTGATTAATAGAGCAAGAATAGAATCACACTTATGACAAGAAATGGTTAGCTTCATTTCTTCTGTATTTACATGCAAATTTTACCATATATAGAAAGACAAATATGTTAAATACAATTATTCTTAATTTTTCAACCAGGGTTCCCGAGGAGAAAATGGCCCAACGGGTGCTGTTGGTTTTGCTGGTCCTCCGGTATGTGTTTTGTAATACTAATGAGTTTCCTTTAGTCATGCTTTGACTTTAGTTTCTTTCATTATGAATAATACTACAGTGTTCTGGAGTGAGTCACATTTTTGTTTCAAAAAGAGCTGTTGTTTTTTTTTTCCCCATCATTATATAAAGTAGAGAAGAGGGCCAATGAATACCCTAGACAGTTGAGAAGTAATTTTGTTGATAATATTATGTAATTGTTCACCAGATTTCATATCTTCATGAATATGCTATGTTGCTCCTTTGAGATTAAAATGAGGCAAGTTGTAAAGTGTCATCTACTAAAAGTAGAAAAGATTTCCTCCATGACTAGTGGAGGATGGACCGAATTGATGGAGCAAATAGAAAAATTGCGAGCTTTTCAGTGAATCCCTCCAAACTTTCCCACAGTCTAAATATTGTGATTCAATCTTTCACAAAGACTTAGGCAACTGCTTTCCCTGATGGGAAAAGAAAAATGTTTGTTCGGTCTCTTTTACTTTTAGATATGCAATAGGTGTCAAGGAAAATAGAAAATCTAAAGAAATGAAAAATATTAACTAGCTTGGAAACTATTGTTAATGGAAATACTGATTTCACAGAGTTTTCAGAAAACATATCTGTGTTCTGCAGATCGTGGTGAACTGTTACAGTTCTATTGAGTCGACCCAATTACCAAATGCACTGTTCTTTGAGCTGATTTGTTCTCCTGTTATTTTTTGACTTCTAGATATTTCTTACAAAATGTCTTTGTTAAGTTAGAAAAATGTGGTGTTCTCTGACTTGACGCCTCTTTTAAATATGATCTCTTATAGGGCCCTGATGGTCAGCCAGGTGTGAAAGGTGAACCTGGGGAACCTGGACAGAAAGGAGATGCTGGATCTCCAGGACCACAGGGTCTTGCAGGGTCTCCTGGTCCACCAGTAAGTATAAATAGCGTAATTGGAGAAACATTGGCATAGGTCGATCTTGCTTAATTAAAATGTCCAGAGTGTTCACTATCACCTCACTCTTTCTCATTTCATCTTAGGGTCCTTCAGGTGTTCCTGGTCTGAAAGGTGGTCGAGGAACTCAGGGTCCCCCTGTAAGTAGATTTAATTTTTTGTGAGGTGACTGAAGATAATCTAATACTGCAAATTTATGCAATGTGTGTATCATTCCTCATCTCGGCTCATGTTTCACAGTTTGTAACTATAGCATTTGCTCACTAATTCAGTTAGGCAAAACTTTAGGCAATCCATGCTATATTTCTTTCAGTAAGGTTGATATTAAAATATTTTTTAGGGTGCTACTGGATTCCCAGGATCTGCTGGAAGAGTTGGACCTCCAGGACCAACTGTAAGTCAATTGACATATTTCTCATAGGTGTAATTTATAATCTGGTCGTTGAGAAATTGAAGACTAAATGAAGTGGGAAGGATGAAGCAATGTTTATGGTCTGATGCTATGGAAGAGAGCACTGACTTTTGTGACTGCGTGTTTACATCCGACTTTATTAAATACAATTCATTAGTCTTGGGGTTGATCCAATGTGTCCAAATTAGTGCAGGATTTTCACTGGGCTAAGTAGGCTTTAGTTAGGCTTCAAGCTATTCAAGCTGCTCTGGTGAGTTAAAACAACAACCTTATCTTCCTTTCAACCATCCCCTTCAGTGATGACTGAAGTTAGGAGAGTTTTTGTGAAAGGAAGATGCTTCTTCCAGTTTATCTCATTATGGAGTTACTCATAAGATCTATTAAAATAAAGTAAGAACACACACATAAAAAAATCTCTCATGTCTAAACATTTTTAGAAACACTGTAGTTTAAAAAAATGCCTGTGAATATACAAGTGAAAATTCATCTCCACAAAGATGATTTTGTCCAAAATAACTTGCAGTCATTGTTAGTTTATCCGAAGGTAAAGCTTATGGAAAACATATTATAAATGTGAAATTCTTTAAAAGTCTTCGAGAAATTAACAAAGGTGTGTGAAAACACTTACTTGATATTCAAAAGAACAGGCAAGGAGTTATCTGGCAGCAGTTATACACCAGAGGCTAAAAAAGTAAAATAAAATGTATTTTAAAGGAGGGAGTTTGGAAAGGCAGTGGAATGAGAGAGAGGGGTAGAGCTTGGACATAATTTGAAAACCCTGGGAGTCCAGCACAGCTGTAAATTGAGATTGTACTAGCTCTCTGCTCTGTCACACTGTGGTCATCCCTTAGAGTGTGCATGTTTATAGTTAATCAAAACACATACCTTAGAGTTTAATAGTCCTTATTAGGAAAAGGTCCAATGTAACGATGTCTTTTAATCTTATTAGGGAGCTCCAGGACCTGCTGGGCCTATCGGTGAGCCAGGAAAGGAAGGTCCCCCAGGTCTTCGTGGTGATCCTGGTTCTCATGGCCGTGTGGGTGATCGAGGGCCAGCCGGGCCTCCTGGTGGTCCTGGAGACAAGGGTGATGCAGGGGAAGATGGGCAGCCGGTATGTCCTGGTTGTTGTTATTAATTCCCTCTAGGCTTGGTCTTGTTGTATTATTGCTACAGAAACGATGGTAACATCATTTTATCCATTGTGGATTTCAGGGACCAGATGGCCCTCCGGGTCCAGCAGGAACTACTGGTCAGAGAGGTATTGTTGGCATGCCAGGACAGCGAGGTGAAAGAGGCATGCCAGGATTGCCAGGTCCTGCGGTAAGTAATGACCAAGTTGATATACCAGCCTTAAACATTGTCGTGTTTGTGGGTTTGATAGTATAGTGCGCCATAATGTGAGGAGAAGATTGGAAATCTCCAATTCCTGGAGTGAATGTAGAGAGAATAGTGAATAACTAAATCTCATGAAAATGCATGAGGTTGGACATTTTGTTTCTGCCATTATTGGATGATCTGATCCTAAATTAAGCATAAGTGGGTAATATGTTAAGACTTCTGGCTAAAATATTCCTATCTGACTTGAAAGTAGATCTTTGAAAAAAAAAAAAAAACCACTGTTCAATTAGGTGCCCAAAGGTCACTTGAATGTGAGTAAATACCCTGTAACTGCTATTTCATAAATTTTGAACTACAATATTCTAAATTGCCATTTGTGCTCTCTTTACTTGCTTCTGGGGTTTATAGATACTTATTGGAAAGCATAATGATCCAGAAGATCAAGTCATTAAATAGAGTATTAATAAAATGATGATATGGAGGACCTGTCACTACCACTTGATCCATAAAGTCAATTTACAGCCAGAAATTATTGCAGACTAACAAAATATGTTGTTGGTGAGACAGACAAAGGAAAAAAAAAAAAAAAAAAAAAAAAGTTGCCTATTTCAAACTGCATTACATTTTTGCAGAGTTGGGAAGACCTTGTCTTTGATAAGGCCATCAGATATATTGACATGTCAAGGGGAGTGTGCACTTAGAGAGTTGCTGCTAGATAAACTTCTTGTGAAGCTACTTGATAATACAAGCCTATTCAAAAGTGACTAACACAATTCAATTGCTTAAAAATACGCATTATATTAAATACATATTCCAAATAAATAAGAAGAACACATTACTTAATTCTCAGTTTTAGGAAACTGTGAATGTTGATGGTACTTCAGATTCATGAATAGTGTTTTATAGTCAGCCTTTTTTTCTGGTGCTTTCTTCATTTAGTGATTAAAATTTTGATGTCACATTTCTCATCTATTTAGGGTACACCAGGAAAACAAGGTCCCACTGGGCCACCAGGTGATAAAGGTCCCCCAGGACCTATAGGCCAGTCAGGTGCCACTGGTCCCGTCGGTGAAGCTGGCCCAGAAGTAAGTGTTTGAGTCTAGTAATATACAAAAATAAGTAGTCTAGTTATTCTCCTATACTTGAAGCTAAGGATGGAGAACAGCTTTCTAGTTCTTGTGGAAATGTAAGATTATAAAGCTAATTGATAGTCCTGTATCTGTTTTGCAACTCTAGGGACCTGCTGGTAATGATGGTACTCCTGGACGAGATGGAGCTGTTGGAGAACGTGTAAGAATAAATTGTTTTATTAAGTCAATTATGCAAATCTCCATTTTTATTGTTGATTTATAGTGGATTTGTTTTCTTCATTCAGTTAACTGCCATGGAGAAGTTGTTTTAAAAGTATATTATAGCTTTGAATAATAAATATCTCTCAAAGTTGAGGAAACCTTTATAAGAACACCTGCCTCCAGAAAGTCAGACTTGAGTTCTTACAGAATGATTACCTTTGTAGATTGCAACTGTGAGAAAATAGATTAGGAATGCTAAAGACTTATTGCTTTGATCTAGTTAAGTCCTCTTCAGATAATTAATATTGAAATTATGTTTTGCAGGGTGATCGTGGTGAACCTGGCCCTGCAGGCTTACCAGGTTCTCCAGGGGGCCCAGGAACTCCAGGTCCTGTTGGCCCTCCAGGAGATGCAGGTCAAAGAGGTGAAACTGTAAGTGATGCCTTTTGTTTGTTTGGCTGGTTTTGTTTTGTTAGCTTTGTTTTTAATATTTTGCCTACTTTTGTGCATTGCCTCACGTGTCATCTCTATGCAATCTTTGTAGGGTTCTCGAGGTCCGATGGGTCCACCTGGTCGTGCAGGAAAAAGAGGTTTGCCTGTAAGTTCTCCATGATCACTGTGATTTTATCTGAGCTACTTTTTACAGGAATGTGTGTGAGAAACAGAACCCAAATGACAATGCTGAACAAGGTTTCAACTTTTAATGTTCTGACTGCAGATGAATACAGGTAGTCTTCTGAACTGTAAAGGTGCACAAATCTGTTTAAGTGCACCAGTATTTTTACTCTTTCTTTAAAATACTTTGCAGAGAAATAACAAGTGCTGTGGAAGTCTCTATTTGGAGTGTGATACTGCCCAGAGGATGGGAGACCTGAGTTAGTAAATTACTAAATTCTAATTCAAATGAAGGGTAAAGCAATGAACGCTGAACAAAAAGACAGATTTTAGGATCAAAATGGCAGAAATATTAAAGATTAAAAAAAAAATAAAAAAAATCACCTGTTCCTATGAAACTGCCTTATTCAGCTTATGAGATTCTGATATCAATCCAAATAGAAAAACAAACAAAAAAAAATCTATTTGTGTTACATAACTTTTTTACTGTCCAAGCTTGGAACAAAAAATGAATTGCAAACTTGGGAAATTCAAAAGAAAGCTGTCCAGTCCCTAAGCAGAAGTCATATGAGAGAAAGGAAAGTTTATAGAGTAGTTAATGACACTGATGCCACTGATAAACTATTTGGAATTTGGCATTGAAAATTTAGAATGAAATTAAGGATAACAAGTATAGAATTGAAAGCAGAAGCCATTTTTTTCCAATGATTCTTGAATTAGTATGAAAAACTTCAACCTATCTAAAATACCAAGAATGAAATTAAGACAGCAGTAGAACCAAGCTATTTGTATTGGGGAGCCTGAACACTGTTATCTGCAGTTAGAGAATGTAACTTCAGTTGTACTTTACTCATAATGAAGGCAAAAAGAGCTGTGAGAAGCACAGTATACAACATGGAGGTTTTCATACTCAAAACAGGTTTTATTGTTACAAGACTGTGAAAGATCCTTAATAGTTCGATCTTGTCCATGAAAATCATTTACCATATCCAGTAAGGCAAAGATACTTCACAATTTCATTACGTAGTTTGTTTAGCATCATTATTACAGTTTTTTGTTTTGTTTTGCTTTCTTTTTTACTCTATAATGAAACTAAACAGACTAAGTTTACCACACTTGAAATTAAGTATAACAGTTTTATGTAATTATTTCCGTATTCTTTCATAAAAATTAAGATTCCTAGAGCTGCCTCAGCATCACCTTCCTCTTAGCTTTAGAAGTGAAATAGGACTGAATACAGTGTCTAAAAGAAAATGATTTTTTTGATTTATTTATTTTTTTTCCAGTTAAGAATTTTACATTTCATTACTGATTCTTACAGGGTCCCCAAGGGCCTCGTGGTGACAAAGGTGACAATGGAGATCGGGGTGACAGGGGCCAGAAAGGACACAGGGGTTTCACTGGGCTTCAAGGCCTTCCTGGTCCTCCTGTAAGTTGTTTTGCTTATACTCTAATTTTATTTCCTTGGTAGTTAAACCATGTATTAGACACATATTAAATCCAACAAACAAACAAACAAAAACCATCAAAACAAATGAAAAAGCAAGTACACAAGAGCTCTTTTTTTTTTTTTTTTTTTTGTTTTCCCACAGTAGGTGTTTGTGAGTGGCCTGTCTGTCTACATTACATTTTTAATGCAATATTACAATTCTGCTTCATGGTGAAGTAAACCTGTGCTTTGCAAGATCTGCATTATCCTCTTCTTGTTTCATTTGCATCATCCCTGAAAGTGGCCAATCACTGACAGCACAAGATGTCAGCACAAGATGTTAAAAAAAAAAAAAAAAAAAAAAAAGTTGATAGTTTCAGATCATCACATTAGAGTGTGGAATAGTTTTTGTCAGTGTATTTGAACGCTCTACAGTCAAGAAATCAAATGCAAAGTCTCCTGAGGACTGTGACTGTCTCTCTAATATTTATAAGAACTTCATGTTTTCAGTGGCAATTGGTTGGAAATACTATCAAAAACTTATTTTTTTTGACAGTTCTTCACTGATCATGTTCAAGAGCTGAAAGTTTCAATATGTAGGCAAAGAGTTAAACAAAACAAAACCCAAAGCATCTTTCCACTTCATAATAGCAGTCAGTTACTCTTTTGTAAGCCAATCTGATTCTATGTATTGTGAAGCACCTGTCTTCTGGGGAAACAACTTTATATATACTTAAGCATCATTCTAAATATCTCAGTCATGACTGCTGTAGTTACCGTGTCTTTGTGACAAAAGAGAAAAAAAAAGATGAAAACTGATCAGAAGAGGAAAGGTATTACCCCTTGTTCCTGTATATTATAACCTTATTTGTACATAATGTTGTATATCACTCCCTATTTCTTTCAGACTAAAGGAATATACTGTAAATATCACAACAGTAATGATAGTTTCTTCTGTTTAGGGCCCTATTGGTGAACAGGGCAGTCCTGGCATTCCAGGCCCATTTGGTCCTCGGGTGAGTATAAGATTTCAGCCTGGAATTTTTCTTGCTTGTTTTTCCTAAGAACAGATTTCTGTTTGGGTTTCATTTTTAGTTTACTGGCTTTTATTGATTTCAATATCATGTTGATTACCATATCTTTTGCTGAAAGGCATTGTCTTGCTTAATATAACAAGGCATTAAGTTTATAGCTAGATAAATGTTCAGAATAAGTATAGGGCTACAGTTTGCTCATACAGACACTTATGCTACACCTGATTCAAAGCCACATATGTGGCAGTTCTGCTTATTGGTATTCTGCCTTTCTCACACCCTCTGGGTATCACTGACCCAAAATTAAAGGTGAAATATGAATCCTTGTATGTTCCCAAGTGACAAAATGTCTCTGGGTCTGTATGCATGTGGGCATACAGAAGCTACTCCAAAGTGTAGCACTTGGAATTTAACTCACTTAAATGTTTTAGGAAAAGAAATACTATGGATCCAGTGGATATATTGTCTGAGGTGATTAACGTTAGAAGAACAGCATTGAAACTGATTTCTTCATTTTAGAGGAGAAGAAAAAGTGCAATTTTTAAAGTTTGTTAATAGACATAAATGACTGTATTGCTTCCTGAAGAGGTATTGCTTGTAAAAATGCTGTTTTGTATACAACTGTTGTTAAATGCTAAAACAGATTCCTTCCTTCTCTTATTTTATCTAGGGTCCTCCAGGTCCAGTCGGTCCTTCAGGCAAAGATGGAAGTCCTGGGCCACTTGGGCCAGTTGGGCCTCCTGGTGTTAGAGGAAGTGTAGGAGAAGCTGGACCTGAGGTAAGCTGATAGGAATATGGAGAGAAGAGGTTACCTTCACGTAATGAGATTTTTTTTGCAATCCATTGCAGCACATTCTCAAATGTCCATGAGCTCAAGATAAATCATGATACTAGATACAGTTTCTCCAACAACTATTTAGGGTAACTATGTATAGGAATCATAAATCATAAAACTATGTAATATCATTCCAAGGAGGGTAGTTAGAAAATTAGAGTGGTCTGAGGACAGGGTGATGTGGATGAGCATGTGAAGAGTTAAAGAACGACGTTGCTTATTTTAGGAGCATAGATAAAAAGATGCCTAAAACAAAGAGCAAGACAAGACAGAGGAGGCACTTTCAGCTGTTTTCCTGTCTTGTAAGACAAATATTTATGGTGTTTCCTGTCTTTATTGTGCAAATGTTTACACTATTTCATTTGAATTTCTGCCAGTTACCAGAATTTCCATTTCTGCTGAGGAATCAATATTGAATGAATAGTCTGTGGTAAAGTTTATACATGTATCCAAATATTTCTTTTTGTGTAATGAGGCAATACAAGAAATAGTACATACCAATATTTTCAGTTTTGCTTTTCATGGTTACTTGCATGCCACTATTAATTGGAAACAATAAGAAATAAATGTTAAGCATTTCATTTGCCAGACATAGAGTGTATGCACTCTACGAGTTTGGGTGTATGCACTACTTTCGGAGCACTAATTAATCTCAAGGGAAATGCTACATTTTGATATACCCTCTGACGCACCAGAGATGCACCATCAAACTTACAGTGAAGGTATATTGCAGACTTTCCACTGCCAGAGAGCTCACAGAGCCTGCAGGTGGACATATAATGCTTATTGACAGATGTTTTCTGTCTCAAGGCTCAGTTACCTCCCCACATAGCACAGTCCATGTTAACAGAAGGACCTCAAAACCTGCCTCAGGGATATCTTATTCAGGAAAATACCTGCTGTGCCAAGTCAGGATGATGTGAATTCTGTTTCATATCTTTGGTGACCTGGGGCCAGAAAGCCCAGCACTATGAAAGAAAAACGTATAGATGGTGCCAAATTTTCCCTCCAGGTTTACCAATTGCAAGTGTGCCTGAGGTGATTCAGGGGAGGCAAGAATTTTAGATTGCTCTCAAAATTACTTGCAGCTGTTTGGGATTCTATTAAATAAAGCAATTAGGCTGGAGTTTGAGAACCAGGAGGGACAGATGGCTTAAAAAAATGGAATCAAGAAGCTGTTCCTTGATGACTTTTTCCAGCTGTTGTCTGCAAGCTAGAGTAAGAAAAAATTGAGCAAGGTATTAAAACAGTCAGTGAGGATATGAAGCAGAGTGCAGTTCTAATCTCTTCTCGGAGTGTGATACCTCATGTGCAGTTCTAATCTCTTACCTCTGATCCTGGAAATGTAGACTGCTTACCTATATCTGAATTTTCCCTGCACATCAAGGTGATTGGCCTTAAAGTTTTGCTTGTTTAGTCACTAGTTTCTATATCATTTTGCCTAGTATTCACTCTGCTGTGCCTCTATTGCCTTTTTTTGTTTGTTTTATCTTAGGGTCCACCAGGTGATCCTGGCCCTCCTGGTCCTCCAGGCCCTCCAGGCCACCTCACTGCTGCCATTGGTGACATTATGGGACACTATGATGATGCTATGGCAGATCCACTCCCAGAGTTTACTGAAGATGAAGCAGCTCCAGATGACCACAATAAAACAGACCCAGGAGTCCATGCCACACTGAAGTCACTGAGCAGCCAGATTGAGACTATGCGCAGCCCGGATGGTTCAAAGAAACACCCAGCACGGACTTGTGATGACCTGAAGCTGTGCCACCCATCCAAGATGAGTGGTGCGTATAAACACACCACCTTCTGTATGAGCCATATGATTCTGTCTTATTTCCCATATATACTCGGTCACTGCAAAAAAGCGTAGTACAGGTTTTGATGGTCTAAATCAACATTAACACTAAGTACTCAAAAACTTCTCATAAAAATTATTTCTTCTTCCCTATGAAGTATGTATTATGTTGTGCTGCATATTCATTTATTCAATATATATATTCAGATGTATCTTTTACATCTGAAATATTTGATACTTACACTTACTACTAATTCTGAAAGCGTTATTACAATGGAGTACCACTTATGTGATGATAGATGCAAGTTGGTACACCAGTTGTGAATATTGGCTTAATTGTTATTAGCTCAAAATGTTACCTGTGACTTGATGTCCTATGAATGCTTTCCATCCAGAATTCTCTGCTGCTGTTCCACATTAACAATTCATAGGTGGCAATATTCTTACACGCAAATTAGGAATCTCCCTAATTAACATGGGTTACTAGTGATAAATCAAAACACACATTGGATTGTCACATGAAAGATATTCATGCTTTTTTTTGGTTTTTTTTTTTTTTTTTTTTGTACTGTCAAGACATACTTTTTCTTATAACTCCCCTGTTATTTCAAGAATCTTAGTAATATAACAGAATTTTATATTTCATTTATTATTCTTTGTAGGTGAATATTGGATTGATCCTAACCAGGGATGTGTTGAAGATGCTATAAAAGTATACTGCAACATGGAAACTGGAGAGACCTGCATTTCTGCAAATCCTTCCACTATCCCACGTAAAACATGGTGGACCAGCAGATCATCTGACTTGAAGCCCGTTTGGTACGGCCTTGATATGAACAGGGGATCACAGGTAAATAAATATATTTTATTTCAAGAATTAACTACTGTGAACATTGATTCCTTCTGGTTTAGAATTTTATCTGCTCTACTGATCAGATTCTGAAACAGAGCATTTTAACTCTTGATTAGACTGGGTTATATACAGTTAGTTGTAATCATACAGAAATTATAGGAAAGGGAGCTGGGAGATGCAATGGAAGAACTTCTGAGGCAGGATTGGCTATAAATAAACCACTTCTGGTAGATGTTTATTTCTCTTGACCTTAAAAATTCCAGCTTTTTTTAACAACCTATTTTAGTAACTCAGTATCTTTGTATTTAGGGTGTATATTTACCCTAATATACGATTGAAATCACTGCTGTAATTGTTTAATTGAATTCTATATTTTCTTTCAGAAAGCTCCATGCTGCTAAAGTTACAAGTTTTACTTTATTAATTCTGTCACCTATTCTGTTTTTAAAGAAAATAAAGTTGTCATGTGCCATAGTGTTTCAGAAATGTTTATAAAATTTACAAGATCTTAATCAATTTTCAAGTAATAAATGGTGATCTATTTCATATCTTCACAGTTTGTGTATGGGGATACAGCTGTCACTCAAATGACATTCCTGCGCCTCCTATCAAAGGAAGCATCCCAGAATATCACTTACCTTTGTAAGAACAGTGTTGGGTACATGGATGAACAGACAAAGAACCTGAAAAAGGCAGTAATTCTGAAAGGGGCCAATGACCTGGAGATCAAAGCAGAGGGAAACAGCCGATTCAGATACACTGTGCTTCATGACAGCTGTTCAGTAAGTTCTGTCTCTTTGTCACTTGGTATGGGGTAAAAGGACTTTTGGCTTCTAACATTGGCAGTAATGGCAGTTCTTCCTTAATTTGGAAAAAAAGTAAATCCATAGAATAGGGTAACTACAATGCTGCAGAATTTCACCATGAATTATAGAAATAAGTGATTGCATAGGTATCTTAATAATTCCTATTTTATATAATAGAAGTCTTCATTATTTAGAGGATATTTATAACTTAGTAATTATTAGTGAGCATATGGAAATAGATATCTTCAGAGTTTGCATTTCCCAATATTTGTTTACTTCTGTGTTAAATCACACAAAGAAGTCAGTTAATCTCAAGCATCTGTCTACCAATTGGGTAGGATTATTGCAGCAATACCCTGGAGGAAATCCATTGTGGCTAACTGAATAGGAAAGGAAAATATTCCCCCCGAAAATTTTAGTGGCCTTAAAAAACAGAAAGTAGAAGTTGTGTAAATTTTGTCAAGTTCAATAGCATTCTCAGCCTAGTCCAAGATATGCAGCAAAATACGCCTAAAATTTGTTTTGCCCTTTATATATATCAGACTACTCTCTGTACTTTAAAGGAATGTACTTCAAGAATGTGGGTGCAGGTCACAAAAAGAAAAATTTAATATCAAAAAGATCAATCAATCCAGCTTGAGGGAGGAATCCTGCTGTCAGTTGGAAGGATCTGTTCATCACCGTAAAAGAAAGACATACGCATTTTAAAATAACCAAGGTGCAGTGTTGTAGGGGATGCATTACTCAGCAGAGATGCAGTGAGATAATTCTGAAATATCTCAGACAATTGACTCACCAGCTGGAATTCAGGCTGTTTCTCAGATGAGATGTGGACTGATTTCTTCTCTCTCTCCTCCCTTCCCCCCTTTTTTTCAGAAACGTAATGGGAACGTGGGCAAGACTGTCTTTGAGTACAGAACACAAAATGTGGCACGCTTACCTATCATAGATATTGCACCAGTGGATGTTGGCAGCACTGACCAGGAATTCGGAATTGAAATTGGGCCAGTTTGTTTTGTGTAAGAGGAAGGGGGGAGATTAATACACTACCCAGCCACAGCAGCAATTAAACACATGAACTTAGACTGATTGAAGTTAATCCTGAGACTCTTGAAGTAATGGCTGATATTGGATCAGCATTGTATATACAGTTCTTTTTAAATGCCCGGCCTCCTTTTGAATATTTATTTTACTTATAAACGTTCTGTTTTAAATGATTGAAACCGACTTTTTAGTACAACAGTACAATTTTAAGAGAACCGATGACCACCTTTTAAAAATGACATGAATATTTGTCCTTGCTTTTGTTTCAGGTAATTTCAGAATTTACAGGTATTCAAAATAGATAGTTTTAATGGGGGACTATGTAAAGCTCTAATAATTTCTTTTGCTTGGATGCATACTGAATAACAGAAAAGTAGAGCACTTTTGTGAACTGTTGGCAATATTTCAATCATATCTACTCTCTCTACCCCAGTTTATCTTCCTGTGGTTGCCAGTGTGTTAGCCATTCACAGATATCTGTCTCTTGTAGAAGAAAATCTCTCAGACAAAATCATCTGAATCTGGCATTGTCTTTCCTGCACTTTCCTATATAATAGTCTGCTCATAAAAGTATTCCACAGCCATGATTAATTTATGAAGCAAAAATACTACTGGGGTAAATACGAGATTTCAGTAGAGGTGTCCCATATCTTAAATTGTAAGGCCTGACTTCACTTCTCATGATGTATCTGTGTAATGCCATTAAATTATTATTAAGCTTCAAAATACATTTTAAACCCAATACTTGTCAATTTTCCAATACTTGCCCATCTAATAAGCCATTACATATCAAATTATACCGGTGTCTTATATATGGTGCCAATTTATGTATGTTGCAAATCATTCACATGTATATCAGACCAATTGCTAATAAAGAGAAAGAAAATTTAGAAATTCATTGATTTTAGCTGACATCCAGACATACATCACCAGTAATTTGGTCTTACTGGTCTTGAGCTGTCAAGGCAAGAAAATTCCATCATTTCTTAGCATGAGCTACCTCATCTCTGGAAGTTGGGATGCATTTAATATTCCTATTTTTATTTTAGATATTAAAAGGTGCTATGCTTCTGTTATTATTTTGAGAAAGGAGATAGGCAGGGCAAAAACAAACAAACAAAAAGTGATGGTGCTAAATGACTCTGTAGAAGGCCGATGAAATAAAGATGCTGACTGTCAATGTCATTTTCAGAGTTTAGCTGTTAGGCTTACGGTGTTTGAGAGAACAATGTTGCAGTGCATTTATTTGTTGGTCATGCAGTATATAAAATGATTTGTACCACCAGCATGCTTTATTTTGTAAAGTATGTGGGTACAAACTTACGTAGTTGTTTTTTTTTTTTTTTATTATTATTTCTTTACTGCATCTGTGCTCTCCAAGTTTTTTGTTTGTTTCTTTAAAAAAATAAAAATAAACAGCTGGGGCCATCCCTAAAGAAAGTCATGCACATAGCTTTATTCATGTATCTTTGCAAAGCATTTAATTAAATACATGCTTCTCGCTATGGAAGTGGTTTCCTTTTTGTAGAATTCCTTCCAGTGTGTCCCGTATCAGTTTGTTTCCGAAGTAAAAACAGAAGTATTTAACTTTTGTTGTGTTGCTGTTTGATGAACTCCTTTGCAATGTGTTCACCTGAAGTATTTTACACCTAAGAATATGAAAGTATCCTGAATAATACTTTGTGACAGTTTTCACAAGGTAGGTGTTGATTTGTATGGAGTAGTCACAAGAAATACTATTAAGGCTGCCAAACTTGTGTTGTCTGAGACTCCAGAGATTAGTATTTTTTGAGACTGAGCAAAATGTGATTTATCCGATTCCAAGTGTCAGTGTAAGTTACCTCTGACAGAATACAGTTTCTGGACAAGCCATAACGTTGCACTTTATTAAGGCGGGCAAGAATTTATGTTTGTTTCCTCCTGAAAGGGCAGGAGCTTTGGAAGTTCCCATATTGTCCGTAGGCACATCCACAGGAGCTGGGAGTGATCAGACGCATGCTGTCATTAGCTGTTGTTTTATTACCCACGCTGGAACACGAGCACTTCTTTTTTATTATGAAATGATTTCTGTTAATATGTGGCTCTGGAGTTGGCATATCATATTGTAGGCTTAAGAAATGTTTAGGTAATATTAACTACAGGGAATGATCTGAGGTATGGTGGCTCACTGCAACATGCTTGCGGAAAGGTAGGTATCTGATGGCGGTGATCGTGTCTCCAAGGGACATTTATCCAGAAGCACAAAGTAAAGAACATGTGGAGATAAAAGCACATTTGAAAGTTTTGTTGTTGTTGTTTCTTAATTTGTGATTTTCATCATCAGAATATCATAATCTATGATCAGTATAAATGTTTGGCGAGGTGGTTGAAGGAGAATAGTAGCTAATTGTAAGGGATATATGTTTTCTTTCTTTTCAAGTCTCTCTCTTTGCATCTCTATCTCCATACAAAGTGCGCGATATTTCCTCAGGAGGGTGCCTCAAGCACTGAAAGAGAGCTTTGACTAGGAAGCACCCTAAAATAATATTTTGTAAAAAACATCATTGGAGAATTGCTGAGGCAAAGCCTTGAAGTGTGAGCTCTCAGGAAACCAAAATAGTTAACTGAAGAGCTTTTGTAATGCAAATAGTTGGACATGTGTTTTTTCTGCTCTGGAATAACAATGTCTATTCTGTACATGCATATTACCTCTCTATTATTGTTTAAACTTTCCCCAAGTACTGTAGAACCTTTTTAAGCAAGGAAAAGAAAAAAAAAAAAAAAAAAAAAAAAGGTAAGGGAGTGGATGGGAGGCATTGGGGCAGGATTTCTCTTCTTGACGTTACTTCTCATCTGGCCACGTGGCATAGCCTTGTATAAATACAGCTTTAATTCCATGAATGTAGAATGAAAGAGCTAATAATTTGCAAAAGGCTGATTTGCTTCCAAAGTAACATTAATCAAATATTAGCTATTTAGGGCATTTAGTGCAATTCTCCTGTCTTTTTTGCTAATGGCCTTAGGGATGATAGAGAAGGTACTTTAAAACAGTTATGGCAGTAAAATGTCAGAAGCTTCATTTAAATCAATGTTATAATTAAAAGAATTGGTTATTGTTCTGCTTTTCATAACTGCCAGTCCCGCAGAATGCTGTCCTCCGTGAGAAAGGAACCCCAGTGCTTCCAGTAGCTGACACCTCCCAATAGCAGCTGTGCAGCAGTAGTGTGGCAAATAGTCACTAAAATCTCATCCAGAAGGTAAAATTTTGTTACCCACTACTCACAAATTGGCACTTTACTGTATGCTGAGAATGGTGGAGTTGGTGATACGATAGTTCAGCTTGAATGTTTAGAGAAAACCTATTTGGATTTATTTATTTATTTTTTTTTAAATTTGATTTAACCAACTCGTCTGGATTGTTCTTAAGCTCATATCATCACTGCTAAGCTTTTATCCCTGTGTCACTGAACTATAGCTATAAAATGTGCAACTTGACTCTGCAATTCTGCAGCTTCTTATAGGCTTGAGACCAAGAAGAGCTCCTCGGTTGTGAGGGGCCTTATCAGTGCAATGGGATCTCATCCTTTTTAATATCTCACTGAGAAGAAAAAAGCAGACGAGTTAAGAAAAGGAGCAGCTTTGGTCTGTGGAGCTACGAGTTCCTTAACTTTTCACCTTTGGGGCTTTGATTTTATATGATAGAATCCATTTTGGATGGATTTTCTTGAGCAGTGGCTCCTAACACTGATGACTTTTATAGAGTATTTAACTTAGATTTCTTACAAGTTAAATCTTTAAGAGAATATTTTCATTCTGAGGTATGAAAAAATGTGAAAGATCTCTCAGATATGTTCAGTGGGCCTTGAAGGGTCTGGCAAATATTCCCAGAGATGACAAGGTGTATTTCTCTGCAAGCACAATGTACAAGGAATTGAGATTCAGGTATCGCTGAGCCTATTCTTTTTTTGCTATTGACTAGTTTTAGTAAGCTTTCATCTTACATTTTGATAGTTTAATTATGCTTTCTCCAAGATGTTTTCTTTTATTGCTGCTTGACATCTCTTCCTAATTTTTTTGGGAGCGGTAAGGTGCTGTATAATGAATAATATTGTATCTTTTTAAAAAACAGTGCTCTTATTCCTTCTGTATTTCCTGATGAGCCCAGCTCTGAATGCATGAGTCAAATGCGATCAGAGCCTTCTCACAAAGAGCAATTTGTATTGAGCAGTTCTGGATGCTTAATATGTGGGGCAGAAAAGGAATTGATGAGACCAGAAGTTCAAACCTCATGTCCTCTCCCTCTCATGCTCCTTCCTTAACTATTTTTTATCTTCTCAGTAACTACGATAAACATTCAACTTTAAGTTTTTAATGCTAAAATCATTCTGTAGAGTACCAGGGTATTACACAACAGTAGAAAAATGCACCAAGCAACGTGGAAATTTAAGAAAGGAAATTTGATATCATTTGTATCTAGAGGCAACACAATTGAAGTCTGCAGAGCATAGCAATCAAAGAGAGGAGAATGAGGAAAAGCTTTTCTCTGTAAAGGCAAGTAAAAAGTCTAAAACTGGATTAAAAGCAAAATGTATTATTTATCTTATTACTCCTGGGTAAGGGCCCTGAAGTTTATTTTATCTTCTGTAGTTGGCTGAGATTGAGCAAAGCAGTTACTACACTGGTAAACGTGGGAAGGGCATTGCACGCTGAGAGGTGACGTGGTTGAAGAATATAGGTATAAGAAGGTGTGTGTGAGAAATTAGAAAAATAAAGAAGAGTTTGAAGCTTTAATCACAGAATTAAGGTTGGGAGGGAGCACCTGAGAACACCTAGTCCAACCCCCTGCTTAAGAAATCATCTATACTAGGTGCCCAGTCAGGGTTTGAGTGTCTCTGTGTGTGGACACTGGGAAACCTGTACCAGTGTTTGAACGCCATCGCAGTAAAAAATAAACAGAACAGTAGTAGTCTGGCTCCCTCATCTGCATTCCCTCCCATCAGCTATTTATACACATGAATGTATAAATTCCCCAGAGCCCCAGGCGAGCCTTCTGCAGGCCAAACAGTCCCAGCTCTCTCTGCTTCTCCTGGGAAAGATGCTCCAGTCCCTTCATCGTCACTGTGGTCCTGTGCTGGACTCATTGCAGTAAGTCTGTATTTCTCTTGTACAGGGGAGCCCAGAACTGAACACAACGCTCTAGGTGTGAGCTCAGCAGTGCTGAATAGGCAGGCAGGACCACTTCCTGTGACCTGATTTAGTTTAGTCAAATCTCCCTGGGAAGGCTCTCAGAATTTCAGATGAGATTCCAGAGGGAATTCCCAGTTCTAAAACTGTGTAAAAAATTATTTGAATCCTACATGAAATTTAAGAAAGTGATTAGGATTTTCCAGACAGCAGAACCCTCTATACAAAGGTGGCCTTCAGCAGCCTTTTGCTCAGAAATGTGCAAGGTTTTAAAATAACAGATAAGGTAATTTATCTACACAGTGACTAAATCTCTCAATCTACAGATTATTTTATTTATTTATTTATTTATTTATTTATTTTCAGGAAAGGGAGGATAAACTAAAGGCTTGATACTTGCTAGACAGTTGGACTCAATGAGAGAGGCTGTACTTATAATAACAACAACAACAAAAAGCATTCAGGAAGATATCAAAACAGATTCAAAACTAATAGCAGAACTAAACGTGAATGTAGAAATGGCAATGCAAAGAAAAAGATTCCCCATCGAGCAGGCAAATATCACACAGAAAACAAGGTATAAATTATAATAGAAAATGATGGTATTACCACACACCCCCCACAACAAAAGGTAAAACCAAACCATTAGTTCAATACATTAAATAGAAATGCTAAAGAAACTGTGGAGCCATAGACCTGGTTAGTGTGTTTATGATAGAAAAAAAATATGATTTTGATTCTAGATTACTCTGTCCACTAGATCATTATCTTATTGCTATGAGTTTAAAGATTTTGTTAAAGCCTGTGACTTCATGCAGTCATAGATATGGGTGCCATAATGTTAGATTCAGTTTCTTAAGAAGTATAATATCTTTAGCCTACATGTTTTTCTTGTCTTGTAGTTCAGTAAGTTAGCTACTGTTAAAACTGGAGGTAAGGCTTATTAATGTATCAAATAGCATGAGAAATATTATGAAGAATAATATGAGTAATGATTCAGAGCCCTTGACTGCCCCAAAAGCATATGTATGGTTGCAAAGGGAAAACTAAGTACAAAAGACCAGCTTTCTTGTGAAGTTGTTACTCACTCCTAGGAGCTGATTATAGGAAAAATAAAATATCTTTAGGAATAGAAAAAGAAACAATCTTTTGTTTGTTTGTTTGTTTGTTTTTCCATAAGCAGAATAAGAAAGGACACCATGTCAAACATGAGGAACAGGAACTGTGGTAAAGCCAGTGAGTTTTGGGGGAGGACCTGAGCAGAATGATGCAAAGATTAAAACTGAGATGCTTTATATGTGTACCCAATGTAGGAGAAAATTCAGAGACTAATTGCTAGTGTACCTCTTGTGCTATCGTGTATGCTTTATCATTTGTTGGGAGAAGATCTGGGAAAGTACTAAGGTATCATGCAACATTCTAACTGAATCTAAACTATAGAGGAGTTTCTTTCTATTCTGCCCCCTGCACCTTAATTTCTTGCACATTTTTGTTTCCTTGTGGTTAGAATAAGAAATCATCTTTTTATAAGTTCTTGCTCAAGGTTTTTCTAAATAATAATATTTCATAATCATTACAATCTATTGTGTTCTCAGTTTTGAAGATGGAGCACTATCAAATGTTTCTATTGTAGACTTTATTCCTTAATTGAGATATGGTTATGCATCCTCCAGAGAAAACTGCAGCCTTATTTAGGAATGTAAGTGCAGAAAAAACATGCAAGTTTGTGTCTGACAAAGAATCAAAGAACCGCCCTTTGACCTCAGTCAGCTGAGTCAAAAATCCCGCTGGTTGTAATAAAAGAACACTTTTGTAGTTCTGGAACCTCCAGTCAAATATTTTCCCTGTACGGTAGGGAGCAGTCTTCCCAGAGACACAGAAACACAACATTCACAGAACATTGTGAAAATTATAGGATCCATCATGGTAATCTAGGAACCTCTGTCCTTTAAGGAACATACATTATTCTAGATAAAAAATGAGTAAACCCAAAGCGTTTACTGCTGCCATATCAACACGGCCACTTCCTGACAGCAATCCTCTTCTCTGCCTTGCAGATGCAACCAAATGAACAAGGAAGCACCAATAGGCTTTTTTGGGTACCTTGGAGGTACTGTAACAAAGACAATAAAGCTGACATGTGAGTCATGACAGAAACCTTCACAAAACCCCTCAGGAATTGGGACTTGTAAATTGTGTTCTTAATGGATATGAACATAGACCTGAAATTCAGCAACAAGTTTTGATCCTTAATCCAGAGGTGTCCATGGCTAAATGAAAACTGAAAGGAGACCATGCAGTTTATCTTGTGAATCTCCTCTGGCAGTAATAGAGCAATTTTGAATGAGCATAGCTTTGTCATGGGCAACCTGGAGGAAAAGAAAAGAGGATGACCGCAGACCTGCTAGGCAGGAGGTGGCACAAGAAAAGTGGCTGCTGTGATGGGAAAGCAGCAGGGCAGGTTAGTGTCAATGCTTCCAGGAGACGCTCTTTAAGCTGTGGTTATTGCAGGACAAGGTACGGGTAAGAAGACAAGAGCACCAGGAGTTTTTTCTACGAGACTTAATCCATCCTGGAGTGGCAATCCCTCAGCACAGAGTGGATGACATCTGACCTCCTCATGGTAAACAGGTGGGCAGAAACAGCTGAGAAGGTGTTATGCTGAGAAGGTTCCCTATCTGAAATAAATATGAAACATGAAATATCTGATATATGAAAAATATCCTTCAAAATATCTTTCTCAGTACTTTAGGTTTGTAGATTGTCTTTATGATCATAAGATATAATTACAACCACATGCTGAATTAAAATGCTAAATATGAGGAAAAAGATTTCCTACACTTCTGTAGCTTAGGATTTGTGCAACAAACGCCTCCTTACTCACAGTTCTGGAAGAGAAGCGCTCAATTTAAAAATCATAACTTGTCAGACCTGATTTTTTTCCTGTGCTTTCTAAGGTCACAAGACATTTACATGATTTTTCAAAGAGCCACTAACGTCTGGTTGAAATGGGCACGTTATCCATTGCAAGCAAAACATTCTTATTTGGTGACCCTAGTACAAATTGAAATTTATATACCAAATGAAGACATGCTTGAATATGTGCTAAAATCAATTTAGAGCTTGAAAGCAAGTGTTGGTGTTTCCGTGCATCTTTGAAAGTTCTCTAATTGTTGTAACCTCTGCAAAATGGGGTTATTTCCAGAACTGCTGTGATCTTGATGCGCTGTCTATAGCGGTAAGTAATGGTGCTGCTAGCCTTAAAGTGGCAGGTAAGATTTATTATTGTTGTTGTTGTTGTCATTGTTATTGTTGTTATTATATTTACCATGTAAAATAAAAATTGGAGCCATTTGCAGACTGATACAATAGGAGTAAGAAATGGGACTAGAAACGTAAGTCTTCCAAAGGCTATCCTTATTTTCTAGGATAACTCTTTTTTTTAACGACGTGGTCTATTTCATATTTCCCTTGTCTCAAAGGCCTTCCTATAAAAGGGCAGAAGTATCAGAATCAATATTGGCCTAAGTAGTGACCTTCTGAAAAAAATGAAGGTTATTTGAAGTAAATTACTTAGGTTGAGTAATTATTAGCCATCATACAATCAGCCATGGTAGTAATGGAGATTAGAGGCTATTTTTCTCTGCCATGTGGGCTGAGAACAGGCTTTTCCAATGCATTTTTTCCATCAGCTAGCATTCCTAAGAACTGCTTTTGTAAAAGTTCAGTTCCAATTATTAGACTTCCCACCATGTAATGTATGTCAGACTAATATTACATGTACTTCCCATCTTCCACAAATGGTAGCTATTTTCATCATAAAATGGGGAGTTTTCCTGGGAGAGCCAATATTTTTTAATGAATTGCTGGCACTATTTTTTTGTGTTGTAAGTACAGTCATGTCTGCATTGATACGGTATTTGTGCTGGCAAAGTCTTCCCAGACCTTCAGTGCTCTGGTTCTGTGTGGGCCTGTCCAAATTTTGTGAAGCTAGAGCAGGCCGGTATCTTGGCTCAGCCCCACGCCTACTGAGGTTTCTTAAAAAACCTTCAGCATTTCTCCACTTATTTTTCCTGCTTGGTCCAATCTAGAAAGTATTTTTAGAGAGTGCCTGATTTGCAGTCAGTCGTCAGCAAGAGCATTTAGGACTTTATAATTTTTTTCCCTTAAGTAAGTTTTGTTGTCTGACCTTGTTGTAGGAGGGGCCTTCATCACCCTGGACTCTGAGGTGATGCATGGTGGTACAGTAATTCTGGCGGTTTTCTCTGGCTCCTCTTGCATGGTAAAGACTGAGTCAAGTCTATCAATCAGCCTCTACCTGTGGGAGAGGTTTCACAGCCAGGATTCTGGTGTGTGGCTAATTTCTTTCTTCTGGCCTGAAGCTCAGACACCACCAAAGTACTGAGGTAATTGCAACAACTTGAGCTTTTGTTAAGGTCAAGAGATAACTAAGCTGTGCATCTCTATCAGCTATAAATGATATGGAGATGCTTAGGTTGTCAGCTGTATCAAAATAACCAATGCCAGTAGCCTGCACTGTAGAAGACCCTTGGACCATTTTATATAAGCAGCCTACAATGGCCTGTTTAGATTGAGGCACGGTTTTGAGTGGAGAAGTAATTAAACTCTTGTGTTTCCTCCAAACTGAACTGTCTAGGTGCATGGGTACTGTTCTGGTTCTTTCTGTCAGAACTGAATCCAGGCTGATAGTCAGAGATGTTCACCGTGCTTGAAAACATGAGCCTGGAAGAAGAGCGGAAAAAGTAAGAAAATTTCATTGTATGATGCCATAAATTGCATTCCTTAGGATTACAAGGTTTGCCTTCAAGCAAAATTATCTGAGAAAAACAGTTAACATAGTACAAGTTACCTTATTGATTTGTTGTAATTTGTCTTACCTTATTAGTTTGTTCGAGGGAAAAAGTACAGTAAAAACAGTAAAATTAAAAAAGTCAGTTTTATGAAACAAGGAGTTTTATTAAGATATTTTATTATGTGTCTCTGTAAGGAATAGACCAACAACCATATAAAAGCTTACAAAGATGGTTAACCTTCAACACTATAAATGTGTTAATGTGAAAAAAGAAGTTCACAATTTTGCTTCTTTATTGACTTTTACAGTGAAGGGAAAAAATTCTGAGCAATGACATTCCAATGACAATCTTTGACAGGAGACATTTACAATTGCTTTTAATCCTTATATTTTGTTTTAAAAAGCAAGTCAATAACCCTGACTTGCAGAGTTAGGAGTGAAAAATACATTAGCACCATCATATTAGTCTTTTACACTTCCCTAATTTTAGTGGTCTTGACCAGCAATGACAGGAAAGTAGAGAAGCACCTTTGAAAACAGAATACAATCCAACAATAAAATTACGGTGACAACTGCCATTAAGGTATTAAGCTCTTAAAATACACTGTACTTTTGCACAGCTAATCAGTACAGCAATAACAGATTTTTGTACCAAATTATTCCACTGACTTAACCAATGGGTTTAATGTGTTTTGACTGATTTTTGATGGATTTTTTTTTTTTCTGGTTTGACTCATCAGACATCCCAGTTTCTGTCCATGTTGAGGTAGTTGAAACAGGGAAGTCTTTCTAGCTTTATGGACTGCATCTTAGAAAGCAGGGTAAACTTTTGTACTGGGAGCAATCAGTGCTTTGTAAATTGGCTAACATTCAACTAATAGAACACAGTGTTGTTTTATTAAGTGTTGAAGTTTTATTATAGCACCACGGAGACATGTTCTGAAGATGGAATTTGGTAAAAAAAAAAAAAAAAAAAAGAGCAAAAAGCATTTTTACTGTACTTTGTGTAATAGCAAAAAAAAAAAATAACCCTTGATATCAAATTAATTTTCCCCCAGAAATTTTGTTAATAAATAACTGGGATACAGATGGTCATCTGTACTAGCTGACAAGGTTAAAACAAAGGAGCACAGTTGGAGTGTGAATCTGTTTGCTGGGGTTTCAGAAAGAGCAGGATCTTCGATTTATAAGAAGCAGACTGGGCCAATGTCCACGCCAAATTCTTGATCAGGACCACCAATATCTATAGGTGCAATATCAACCACAGGCAACCTCATTGTCTTGCGTGTTCTGTATTCAAAGACTGTTTTACCCCATTCACCAGTGTGTTTCTGTGAAATGAAATAGGTAGAAAAATGTTAGAAATCAATGTTGGGCTATATAAACGTTATCCTATAGTTTACTGTATTTTCTACTTTATCTTTCCATATTATTTTATTCCTTTCAGCATCATAAAAACAGCACACAATCTCCTTAGAAATTAATATGTTGCTAGACATTCTTAATTTCTGGTCAGACACTTGTGTGGTGTTTTAGACGTTTCTGCTAAGAATGGATGGGATCCCTGATGACAGCTGGGTACTCTGGAGCAGTGCCCTGACTTAGTACTGAAATACGCTTGGTGTGCTGAGGGGTTGTACAAATGGCTACGCAGCTGGGAAAGTTTTTTTGGCTACAGGTCAGAGTGCTAGCAGTAATGAAGTAGCTCTTCATGTTCATATTTTAAAAATGGCCACAAAATGGCTGCGAAGTAGATGCATGCAGGTGTCCTTGTATGTTGCTAATCTACAGGTTGTTAGTGTTTTGGGATCCTAGCAGGAGGCAGAAATAATATCTAGTGTTTAATATTTATTACTGAAAAGGCAGCAGACAATGAAAGATTAGCATGCTCATTTATGTTACTGTTTTTCTCCAGTACTTTCTGCTGCAGTAAGGGAGGCACAGTTGAATATGCAAAATACTTGGGTTTGTGCATTCCCATAATCATAGCCTATGCGACTGGCTTGACTTTGCTAGCCTTGAATTTCTTGATTGACTGAGATGATTCACTTGCTGCTGCTGTTAGTTTTAGAGTTGACATGAGATTGGGATCAAAGCTTGGTCCCCATAACTTCACTGTGGGCCTCTAAATGTCTTTGGCTCTAGAGCAAGATGTCTGTAAAGTACAGATTTAATTGGGAGTGTGTGCAACATTCTACAGTTGCAACTGTGTCCTTTCCCAGGACCAAGATCTTTCAAGGCTCTCTCCCCCTTTATTCTGGGCCTAGTACTCTAGCAGGAGTTATTTATTAGACTACCACAGTAAAGTCTTGTTTACTTACAGTACAGCCGTCTTCCAGAACCGCATACATATATTTGCTGTTTCCTTCAGCCTTGATCTCACTTTCCACAGAGCTCATCAGCTTCAGAGCTTTTTTAACGTTTCCGCTGGCTTGATCCATGTAGGCAATGCTGTTCTTGCAGTGGTAGGTAATGTTCTGGGAGGCACGGCTGGAGAGGATGCGGAGGAACGCCAGCTGAACTTCTGAGACATCCTCTGGAAGGTCAGGATCGCCGTAGCTGAACTGCAGAGCACAAAACATAAGCAAAAGGCTTTCAATTAGTCATGCCTAGAGCTGGTTTATATAACTATTATTTACCCATTAAATAGTTAGTTCAGTTTAATTTCAGGATTATTTCTTAGTAAATTGTGATGTATATGAGTACATTATATGTACTACCTTTTTGGCTACTAACAGTGTTAATTTCTCACCTGGAAGCCTCCATTCATAGACTCTCCAAACCAAACATGTTTCTTTCCACTGTTTTCACTGGTCCACCAGTTTTTCCTTGGCACAGTGCTGGGGTTAGCAGAGAGGCATGTCTCACCAGTTTCCATATTACAATATACTTTAATAGCATCCATCTTGCAGCCTTGATTAGGATCAATCCAGTACTCTCCTACAGGTGGTAAAAAGAGTGAGTGTTCAGGGACTTAATATACATGTATTTGGAGAAGAATTCGACTGTATGACATTAGGCTTATTTCTATTTCAGAAAATAAGACTATATAAAAATACACTGCTTTTATGTGAATAGGGTTAAAAGACACTTAAATATACAACTTTTTTTTAAAAAAGGGATTTAAGCAAATTTTCACTTATAAGTATGTAAGGAGTGAATTGAAATCAGTGTATAGGCTGTGTAAATGCAGGGTATTTAAATGATTATTGTGTTTACCAACTTTATCATGACATTTGTAGAACAAATTAGATACTTTTTATAGCATATCTCTGAGTCTTTGAATATTCAAAGACAATAATATTCAGGAAAGATCTAGACCTGATACCATTAGCACAATAAAAACTTTGCATACCACTCTTAAGATCAGGATGGCAGAATTTCAGATCTCTGCAGTTACGAGCTGGATTCTTTCGTGATCCATCAGGACTAATGATGTTTTCGATCTGGTTGTTGATTGATTTCATTGAAGACATGATCTCACTCAGGTTGATGTCATTTTCTTTGGGCTCATCCCGATATTCATATCCATAGCCTACTGGACCTTTTTCACCAGCACCCAGGGAAGCTACACCACCACCGCAACATGGACCGGGAGGACCAGAAGGCCCAGGAAGACCAGGTTGGCCTGGTGGACCCTAAACAGAAACAGTGGAACATGATGCTGAGTAGAGATCACAGGTTAGAACTATAAATCTATGTGGACCCTAATCTTAAAAAAAAAAAAAAAGTCATTTCATTTACTTATTTATTCATAGCAAGTGACATTAAATATGTTAGACATTCCAGGCAAACATTTCTTTATGAATGAATATTTGTTAGGAAAATATTATTTTCCTAAACTTGGAATTTTCTTTTCCTAATTTTCTCAGGCTGTGACTGTCCTCCTTCTACTTAAGCTTTAGGAAGGTAGAACCCTTTTCACCAAAATCCAGAGGATGGGCTATTTCTTGGCTTTGTAAGTAGTGCCATGAGCTATGCTGGTGACCTCTACGGTGCTGGTCTCTTTGGAGGAATTTAAGAAAGCCCTTTTTTAAGACACAAAGGGAAGCTGTTCTCTGAAGTGGAGATTCTATCTTCCCAATGTACACAGAAAAGTCAATAATTATCTGAGACTAACAACACCTAATGCATCAGTAGTTACACTGAACTACAACTTTTTTTTTTTTGGACTTAGGCTTGACAGCTAGATCTGTCCTACCACAAGCTCAGTCCATGAAGTACAGAATTTTCTGAGGTAGAAATTCAAATGGGAGAGAGCTTTTGTTTAATGAACAATTGCTAAACAAGTATTTGAGTATGCACAGTTTACTTACTGCAGGGCCACTTTCACCCCTGTTACCACGGGGGCCAGGAGGACCAATAGGACCTGGATAGCCGCTTGTACCATCTTTTCCAGGGGGCCCAGCTGGTCCTGGGGGACCCTAGAACAAAGGTGAATGCATATATTATGGTAAAAATAGCTTACCAGATAGTCTTAATTCAAAAAATATTTGTGAGAGCTTTCTAAAATTTCTGTACAGTTTATCAGGTGTTTTCTTTTTCTTCAGCAGTTGCCTGTTAAGATGGTCATTTTAAAATTATTATTATTTTTATTATTATTATTTTTTAAACATGCTGAATCTTCCCTCCAGTTATGCTAAGTAAGGAGTTTTTCTTACCCTTGCACCTGAAGCTCCTGGACTTCCAATTGCACCTTGTGGACCCAGGGGACCCTATGAGGAACAGGTATGTAAGTCATTCCAGTAATATTTTGCAGCTAGCTGGATGTGCCTTAAAAAAATACACTGAAAACATCTTTATGATTGTATGAAATACAAGTTTATGAGAGTACTATGTCAGATATGAGAAAGAATAGTTGTCACTCTTGTACCAGTAAAAGTTACCAAATGTTCTCTTAATGAAAAAAAGAGACAGCCAACAGACATCAACAAGCTTAGAATGGTATCTTGTATTAAAAGAGCTAAACCATGTGTTTTAAAATGATTCATCTTCTCATTGAGAATAAATTGAAATAATGTATTAATTGAAATAATTTATCAGACTTCTTTTTACCCATAAGTGACTCAATAGGGTAATGGTGTGTTATTAAATAGATTTACATAGGTGGCATTTATAGTTAAAACTTCCATAATCTTGCCATCATTGATAGAATAACTATATGCTTTTTGGTTTCTTGATTCTCACTTCTACCATGCATGCTATTAAGAGTTCTTTCCACTATAACCCCCTCTTTAAGTTTTTACTTGTTGTAAAAACCTAGGGCATGCTTGTCTCTTACCCTTCAATTTTAGCTATTAAGAACTGTTCCAAATGGTAATGCATGTTTACAAGTCAGTAGTTTACAACTTCATGCCCATTATGCTCTGATATTAATTACTGTGGAAGATGCCTGACAGAAGAGACATCTTTAAACTCCAAGCAGGTTTTTTTTTTTTTTTAAATGGATTTAGATGCCTGTCTCGCATATTTTTTTTTTTTTTTTTTTTTTATCTCTGACAATTTAATCAAGAATAGCCTATATAAATGAGTACAAGGAACGTGTTTTATTTATTTATTTATATTTAAGTCAGAAAGACACAGAACTAAAAGGGATTTTAGCAAATTCAGCTCTAGCTCCTAGCAGCTTCTTCCAGTTCTTTTAATACTTTTTCAGGTTGATTCAGGAACATGAACTTTTCAACATGTATGACAATTAAATTACGCAAGTCATTTCTTCTTTGTATTTTTTTCTCTCCTCTGTGAATTAGCTAAAGCCAACTAGTTACCTGAGATGCAAACCACATAAATTAAGAACACAGATGAAATTCCTAATCCAATGCAAAATACTCACAGGAGGACCAGGGAGACCAGGGGTACCAGGAAATCCTCTATGACCCTTGATGCCTGCACTGCCTCGTTCACCGGTTTCACCTTTATCACCACGAGGACCTTGAGGACCCTTCAAGAGTAGATTTGCAATAAAAGGAGCATAGAAAGAAATGAGAAACATGACGAAATCTCAGGAAACAGTGAATGTGTTTTATCACAAATACTTTAAATGTGACTTACAGCAGGACCACGAGCACCAGCAGGACCAGCAGAGCCAGGAGGGCCAGGTGGACCCTGTAACACAATAAGAACAAGATAGAATGGATTCGTTGCAATTGACTAGACCACCTTTTTATTTCCAGATGAGTATCTTCAAAGCCAGAGACAAGGAAAAGCTACACACACTACATATATAATCAATAAGAATTTTGATCAGTTGTTTTTCTTACCAAAGTTAGTCTTACTCAGCTGCTCATATGCACCAATGCATACCTCATGCAGAAGACTCCTTTTTCAATTTGTGAGGTGCTCAGTGCATCCAGTGCTGGTGTCAGCACTTCAGAAAAATAACTTGAGTACTTCCAAAATTACTCCCTTAGTTTAATAAATAAGGCTGCTTACACTGAATGAACATTATATGGGATGAAAAGTAATGGCCTGGTGGGACGACGTGCTTTTTGGCATCTTAGGCATGTGAATTTTGAGTTTACTGTATACATAGTTATCTGCAATATAAATTGTGATGTCTTTCCCCTTGATATTTTTAAAGAAGTGGCCCTCAATGCCAAGAAACGAAGGCAGAAACAAATACAGATAGCTATAGTATCAGTCTTCCAAACTTCCATTTCTATTACTGCATGAAATTGACTTTTCATAGGAAAGGTATGTAAATAAGCAGTTGGCTATTTGTTTTGGTTTTACCTGAAATCCTCTTTCACCAGCTTTTCCAGGGGCACCATTGTTTCCTGCAGGCCCAGGGTGACCAGGAGGTCCTGGAGCTCCAGGAGGGCCACTTTCACCACGGTCACCCTGCAGATGGTAACAGCAAATAGAGAAAGAAAATCAACGTTTTATAGAATTTCAATGTAAAGACTGCATTCTTTGGAGTCTAACAGGATTGAGGAACAAGTTATACGGCACAGAGCTAACTACTTATATTGCCAATATTACATAGAGGTGACAATCTGAAGACAGTGTTCAGTCCTTACTTTGCCTCCTGGGGATCCATCACGTCCAGGCAAGCCATCCGATCCAGGGTTACCCTGGAAAAAAACAACAGTTGGTACAATTTGTTTATAAACTAGATTATGAACAATCACCATGTTTTCTATCAAACTGAAATAGTGCTCATCAGAGCAAGGGTTTTCAAAAAACTAAGCGTTTCTGGAGGTGGAGGGGCCCATAAAGTATTGATTGGACATTTTATTTTGTAAGTGCATGGGCAGTGAAGTCTCTTGTTCAGTTCCAAGTGAGACAGAGACATGGTCCACTGGTAGTAAAAAGTAAAACAAAGATTGTACTTTCTCCTAACATGAGAAGGCAATCTGCACAGGACATGGTCCATCAGGTGCTTGAGGGAAGCTTTGTGAACCTTAAAACATAGTTACTTCCTGAGTCTTTCGTATATAACTCACAAGCTATCAGGAAGGCCTAACACATCCACTCACATCTCTGCCGGGCTCTCCAGGTAAGCCTCTTTGTCCCATAGGACCTTGTGGACCAGGAGCACCACGTTCTCCTGGAACACCATTGACACCTGGTTTACCGTCTTCACCCTAAAGAAAGAGGGAAGAAATTTAATTGTAGAAAATGTGCTTATGAAATGCCATCATGTTATACATCTTTAGTGAAATATACAGTGCTTATGAAGGCGACCTCATAAAATGAAGTGCCAGTGTAACTGTGGTGATTTTGAATACTAGGAACAAGAGAAAAGAGGTGCCTCAGAGTAAGGTCAGCTATTTTGGCTGCCAGGCACACTGCTGACTCACGTTCAATTTGCTGTCTTGTTATATACTTCTAATGAACCTGGTCCAAAAGTCTTGGTATTAGAGACTAAAGACAACCTCACATCCCATAGCTGTCCAGTGGATGTTTTAAAGCCTGATCTTATGGTTGTAAAGGCAAATAACTGGATTAAAAAGCATTAAGAAGTACAACATTAATTACTGTTTTTAACTGCTGGATTACAGTCATCGCACTAATTTGGAGGCTATCATTTCAGTGAATGCACGCTCACCTTGCTACCGGCCATGCCAGCTGCTCCAGGGAGGCCACGTGGACCTGGCAAACCCGTGTTACCGCGGCTCCCAATGATACCTTGAGGACCAGGGTCGCCAGGTGCCCCCTGTTTGAGAGAAAGGTCAGTCAACACTGAGCATCTTTGACATTCAGGAAGATGGCTTCTGGTTCTTGATCATAGAATCATTGAGGTTGGACAGGACCTCCAAGCTCATCTGGTCCAGCCATCACCCTACTACCACTGTTACCCACTAAACCATGTCCCTAAGCACCACATCCAAACTTTCCTTGAACACCCCCAGGGACAGTGATGCCAGCACCTCCCTGGGGAACCCATTCCAATGCCTGACTGCACTTTGAGAAGAATTTTCTCCTAGTTTCTAACCTAAACCTCCCCTGGTGCAACTTGAGGCCATTCTCTCTAGTCCTATCACCTGTTAGTTACCTGTGAGACGAGGCTGACCCCCAGCTCCCCACACCTTCCTTTCCAGTAGCTGTAGAGAGCAATGAGGTCTCCCCTGAGCCTTCTCTTCACCAGACTAAACAACCCAGTTTGCTCAGCCATCATAGGTCTTGTGCTCCAGACCCTTCACCAGCTTCATAGCCCTTCTCTAGACACATTCCAGAGCTTCAATGTCCTTCACGTACTGAGGTGCCCAAAACTGAACACAGTACTTGAGGTGTCGCTGAGTACAAGGGGACAAAACAGAATCCCTACCTAGCGGTATAAAAGTCCCCAGCTTGCCATGTACTCACCCTTTCTCCACGAGGGCCTGGTGTCCCTTTTTCACCTGGTGGGCCAGGCTCACCTCTTACTCCAGGAGATCCTGAACTGCCAGGAGGACCAGCATTACCAGGGGGTCCAGGAGGCCCATCCTTGCCAGGAGGCCCTGCATTACCAGGGGGACCTGGACTACCCTAAACATTTTAAAAATAAGAGCATGAGTTGTATTATCATCTGAAACAGTGCTACACACTTACTGCATTGATCTTTCCTCACAAAAGCAAATCAAACTCGGTTCGTTGCCTAAAGGTAGCGTTAAGGCACAACCCCTATGCACCCAACTCTGAACTGGTTCTTATAAAGAGAATTAGTCCCATTGTCTACTGCTTTCAAGCCACATTTTTTTCTCCTGACTGTCTGGACATACAATTTGCATTTCACAGAATCAGAATCACAGAATCATCTAGGTTGGAAGAGACCTTCAAGATCACCTAGTCCAACCTCTGACCTAACACTAACCAGTCCTCCACTAAACCATATCACTAAGCTCTACATCTAAACGTCTTTTAAAGACCTTCAGGGATGGTGACTCAACTGATTCCCTGGGCAGCCTGTTCCAATACCTAACAACCCTTTCAGAAGGCATATTTGGAATGTCCAGTGGTTGTTATGCATCCAGGACAGGATGCACGTTCCTTATCCAAGGCTCTAACCCAGCATTTCTGAATAGTAGCAGTTCTAGCTGATTTCTAGATTCATTCATGCCAGCTAACTTTACTGCTATCTTGAATGTGTGCTGAATGATGCTTTTCATTAAAACTCTTAGCTTAGATGATCAATGGGAAGAATTGCATTGACTTTAATATTAACATTAAATAAAATCCTACTTTTTCTTATTATTTAGCAATATCTGCATCTGTCGTTAACTATAAAACCAAAAAAAATCTTTTATTCAAATATAACAGATGTTTTCTCAGGTCTTAGTTACAGTACAATGAATCATTTGTAATTTTTATTAAAAAGGGGTAAATACATCTTATTCGTTGTATTTGCTTAATCTTTAAAGCAAATCAAAACAGATTGATTTTTTACAGAGGGAGAGTAAACTCTCTTTAGTAGAAGTTTTTCTCTAGGCACAAACATCATATTCAAGATAACTTTGATTGCGCACTATTCATATCATGGTACATCCAGCTTAATCAAGATTAATAAGTCTAAAGATATCTGCAAGGTAAGAATACAACCTACATTGTTACCAGGGGGACCAGGTAGACCACGAGCACCAGGGAAACCAGCAGCACCCTGTAAGATACCAATAATTTTGTCAGTTTCTGAAGATTAGAAAAATGGCAATTTATCCAATTGATTTCTGTATAAAAGCTGACTTTATTTATTTATATGTATTTATTTATTTTAATAAAATCTGAATTAAACAGCCTGCAACTATCAGCTTTGTGAGGAATTTTCCCCCCCATACCTCATGGAAAGGTCCCACATGTCCCTCAAAGTTGAGCCAATTGTCTCTCAGAAACTTGTCATAGATATCATATAAATCTAATAACTGCTGAGATAAATGATTTATAGCTTTGTGTTGTCCCAGAAGCCATTTTGGCACCTTACTTATATTAAAATCTATGAAAACCTGCTCACAAATGCCTTAATCTTTATTACTCCTTGTGGAAGACTTCAGATATTCTTGAAATACAAATATTAAAGTCACTGAAGGCCTTGAGATTCATTTACATCATGTTTGTTTTAACACACAGGAACCATTCATCAGTTACTAAGTGAAAGAAACACTTACAGGGCCTCCAGGTGATCCACGTTCTCCTTTTGTTCCTTGGGGACCAGGTGGACCCTACATGGAAAGAAATAGACAAAGTAGATAATTTGAAAAACAAATAAGAAACTATTGGCTGCACCATGAAGTTACAGGCAGTTTGAATGATTGCACGTAGGCCAAGCCACCAGGAGGCTGAGGGAGAACTGAAGATGTGTTTCCATTTGGAGCAACGAGGAACAGCACATACTTACTGGTGCACCAGGGCCGCCTTGTGGACCTGCAGCTCCAGGGGGTCCAGCCTCTCCTCTTAGACCAGGTGGGCCTCTCTCTCCTTTCCCACCAGGTTCACCATTTTGGCCCTGTAGAAAAATTGTATTGTTATGTTATGACACGACAACAAGACAATGCAGACAATACCACTGTAATGAGAAACCATATATAGACACTCTCCTGAAGGGATGACCTTTATTGGTCTACTGGCGTGGGAAGGGAAGGGTAAAGAAAATGTTGCTTTGTGTGTGACTGAGTACAAAAAGAGTAGCAATTTTATTGGTATTGTAGCAATATATATTGCTACAAAATTAAATGTAAAGTAGTAAGTATTAACGTTAAAGTGGTTACATCCAAGTCTTTCTGAGATGAAAATTAATTCAGACAGATGAAAAATGGATAATCACATTCAATTGCTTGTAAGTATTTATACTTACTGGAGCACCAGGGAAGCCAGCAGGTCCAGGGAGACCTTGTTCTCCTCGTTCACCCTGTAGATAGCAACAAATCAGCAATGGAAGATGTCAGAAAAATAGGCTTCATATCAGAAGTTAGAGAACACTCATGAATAGAGCTGAAGTTTCTTTGCCTTAACGGGGGGAGGATTGGGGGAGGGTTAGGGTAGGGAAGCTGATGGACACATGACCAGACAAATGGCAAGCAAAAAAGGCAAACAACCAAAGCCAGCATTTGCTCCTGAGCTCTAAAAAACAACTGTTCAGTAATTATATGATAACTATCTAAAGTGTGACAAACTGATCTTGTATAAACCCTGACCACAGTCCATGTTGTTTCTTAGATGCAACTGAGAGCCACAAGTGGTTTTATTAAGGTAAGATACAGGAATATATATTTTACTTAACCATAAGACAAGATGGAAACAATTCAAGGAAATCCCTCTGCTTTATCTAGCAACTACTGGTTCAAACTCTTGCTCTGATCTGTCATTGTAGCCTTCCAATTCCTATAAAGCTTTAGAAGCTTTGACTTTCTGAAGCCCTTAGCATGTGTAAATCCCAAGAGTCAATGAGAGCTGAGTGTACTTAGTTTATTACTGACTCAACTGAATATGTTCTTGATAGGGACAGTTTACAACGTGGATGTTTCTACCAGGCTAGATGAGTAAAGGTATGCTGGAAGAAAACGACTGTCACTTACAGGACCACCACGGGAACCCATGGGACCTGGGGCACCTGCTGGACCAGTCTCTCCCTGTAAGGAACAAGAATGATTACCAGGATTTCCTCCTCTTCCCAGGAGACAGTGATGCTACTGTTCATGGCATCACGCATCTTTATGGAGGATGCTTTACCTTATCTCCAGGTGGGCCGGCAGGACCAGGAGGACCGATGGGACCGACATTACCCTAAACAATTAGAAAATAATATATTTTGTATCAAAATATGACGCTGTTATCTCATCTATTTTGATCAATATCATTATCAACATGTTTGCACTGAAACACAAATGTTATCTAAATGAAAGCAGCTCTACAATGGCAGCATGTTGTTGCACACTACATTTTGGAGTGATATACTGACATCATACTATTTTGTGATGTGAGATATCTCCAATTCATTTCTCATTATTTTTCCCCCCATATAAATCTAATCCAAAGCCACTTGAAGTCAGTGAGTCTCTCAATAGACAATAAAAGTCACCTATTGCTTTAACTTCTTTTATAGATAATTGGTCCATATTTCTCTGGTATAAATTCAACATCTCTTGACCAATGACCTCATTTTTTTTTCCTTGAGAATTCGATGTGTACCATATCGTTTGCAATCTATTTCTCTACTTCCTCCCACTTGTACAAGCTGCGTTAATATTTTTGCTGTCCCCTGTTATATTGATGTATATATTGCTTACATGTACTTGTTGGATTTATGTATACACTTCAAGTGCATATGCTATATAGATGTATAAATATATCATACATAGTAAACTGTAGTCTGTATGAGAGCCCTTGCTATCACAGTGTCTTTTTGTGCTTCATTATAACCAACAGTCTTCTCAGTTGGCTAGCTTAAGGAAGCTAATAACATTTTACCTACCTCTGCATTGGGACTTTCCCTCCAAAGCATTGTTCCAATTAACTATAATCTTATACTTGCAAAAACTGTTCTATCTACTTGGGCAGCCATGATCACGAAGATGATCACCAGATTTACACAGCCAGAATGAAATACAATGGGGTTACTATTTTAACTCTCCTAGATAGTATTTATTCACTGTAAGTGTACTCGCCTTCTAAGTGTAGACTATATGAAGCTAATTCATAAACTGTTAGAAGTTGAAAGACCACTCACCCTCTCTCCTCTTGCACCAGGAAGGCCATCAGCACCTTTGCCACCAGGTTCACCCTACCAAGCAGAAGATGTAAAAAGGATAAGCAAAAAGCAAGCAAGAGACAAAAAACCAACAAAACAAACAAACACACCACACATTACTGAGGAGAGCATCTCCTACTGAGGGTATCCAAATAACCATATTTCCTTATTGTGGTCATACAAATCTGAAACAAGATGACATTCTGCACAGTATTCAGCATCAGATACGGAATACTTGGATGCAAAAACTCCAGACTGATTCAAAATGGAGCCCATACTATAGGCAGACAACTTGGCATAAACTATTCTAGTTGTTTATTAGCTTCATTGGACCTGTTCTGTTTTATCCTTCCCTCACGAGATGAAGCAGAACAAAATAGCTAGCATATAATACCAGCTGTAAAATGCTGTATTTTATAAATGCATATGGTCCATATAATGCTGCTAAATCAACAATACTGCACAATCAGTACCTCTGAAATCAGGCCAAAAGTGAACACGTGAAAAAACTCCATGCCTTATGGGAGACTGACATTGGAAGGGTACGTGAGATGGGTGCGTTACCTTATCCCCTTTTGGTCCAGGACTTCCAGAAGGTCCTCTCTCGCCGGGCATTCCCTGTAAGCCAGGCAGCCCTGTGCCTCCAGGGGCTCCAGGGGGGCCAGCAGGACCCTAATGATTGACAAAACTAATTAGAAATAGTGGGGAAAAAAAATAATAAAGGGGGAGGGGGGTTATGAGGCATGACTGAATGCTGTACACGGCAACAGAAGGGCAGGCAAGTCTGTGGGTACCTTGGCACCTTCTGAGCCAGCTGGACCTGGCCCACCTCTCGCTCCAGGAGGTCCTGGAGGACCCTGTGCACCACGTTCACCTGGGATACCATTTTCACCCTGTGACAAAGAAACATGTTATTTGTTGTCAGGTTAATAATTGTCAATTTATTAATGTAACTGTAGAAATGATGCTATATGATTTACCTTAGGGCCTGGGAATCCGGGTCCTCCAATATCACCTTTTGGCCCCTGTTTATGAGAAAATAAACACAAGTTATCCATGCACCTAATAAATCTGCGTTGTGGTTGGCACCCTGTTTCTCCCTCTTATTATCCCTGAAAACAGATTTCTCTGCTCCGCAGAATGTTCATGGCTGTCTGAATTTGGAAATTTGGTAGATCTGGGAAGAGCTTTGAAAGGAAATAATACTTACTGGTTCTCCAGGCTTTCCATTTTCTCCAGCTGGTCCTGGTCCACCAGGCAATCCCTATAAGAAGGAACAGCATCATAAGGTAAGTCTAGGTTACATAGATAAAATAAGCATTCTTCTATTTAGCAAAATGTTTTGACACAAAGATGTGGACCCTACTCATTCACATCCTCTACAAAGGAGGAGTTACTTTGATAGTCAGCAGTTTAATATCCACAGAGTCAGCCATCTGGTTTGCAATTACAAAATAGCGAGCAATACATTTTATCAACTGATTGATTTGTTTTACTTCAAAGTATAATTACATGTATGCTAATGAAAGTGGTTAGATGTCTTTTTTCTTTCTCTTTTGTTTTGTTAGTCTGTTAAAAAGAATCAGAAAGAAATTAACTACAAACACACAGTACCTGGAGGCCAGGAGAACCTGATGGCCCTGGTTCTCCTCTCTCCCCAGAAGGACCCTAGAATCAAAGAGAAGAGGAAAAAATGAAACTGTCTCAGAATATTTCAGCAAAGAAACACCTCCACACCACCTCTAATCTATGTCTCCTTATCTTGAATCGGAGAAGATACTTCACAATTCTAAAGGCTAATGTATCTTAGTGTTCTGGTATTTTCTCTTTTCACCCCAACCACCAGATGTAATTTAGAAATATTTATCTCACTTAATATTTGTGTCACTTGACACTAGTCCAAAATTGCTAGCTCTGATAAACTTTGAAGGGAGCACTAATATGTCTCAATTAGAGAAGATGGTATATCCCTAACAGCTGTGAATTGACTTTTCATTTCAACTCACACCAGGACCTGACTCAGGGTTTTCCCAACATGGTTTTAATGTATGGAAATAATGGGGAAGAAGAGATCTGGTATTTGTCTTCTTAAAAGGAACTTTCTTTATATCATAAAAATATCCCTCCCCCCACCCCCCAAATTTACAGTCTCTTTCTGTAGGTTGCAGACCACCTTGGCAATAGCTGATAATTGACTCTTATGGGAGTCTAACACTTACAGGAGGTCCAGGAGGACCAGGGAGGCCAACATCACCATTCTTTCCAGCAGAACCCTAAACAAAGGCAAAATTTGCTATGGTTATGAGTTGGTATTTTTATATTAATTACTAATATTTTGGTGATTTTATAATATTTTTGTTATATTGTTAAAAAATCATGAATAAAACTTACAGGAGTTCCAGGTGGTCCGGCAGGGCCTCTTTCTCCATTCTTACCAGGTAGACCCTTACAAAAGAGTAAGATCACATTTAAAATAGCTGTTCTGGTCAAAATACAATAATTCAAAGCAGTAGCACCAAATTCCTCCACTAAGAAGCAATCATGAAGCAGTTGATTGCTCAAGCACAAGTGTGGAGAAATACCACTAACCTCATTTCCTTTAGGGCCGGGGAAACCCATTACACCTGGTTGACCACGTGGGCCTGGTGGGCCAGGTGGACCAGAACGGCCAGGTTCACCCTGGTTACCCTGGGATAAGCAGAAAAAAAATTAAGACATGGCATCTCTTAGGTGAAATAAATGCTTATCTATGAGTCATTAAATAGTCAAGGTGAGATCAAGCAAGAGACATTTAAACTCAAGACTTCACGCATTTTGAATTTCAACCAAGCTTCTATATAATTCAATATATTTGAAATATGGAGTATAAGATCCGCACAAAGCTATTACAATGAAACAGCACCTAAAGCGCTCTGGTAATTAAAACAAACAATAGACAATCAATACAAACAATAGTTTGTAATTAATCAATCAAACAAACAATAGTACATACTGGAGGGCCGGGCTTCCCATCGCTTCCAGCACTTCCTGGAATTCCAGGCAAACCCTGCAATTGAAGGAAAAAAAATGTTATTCTTCAGCTTAAAATGTGTAGCAATAAATAAATAAGTTTTTAAAATATTTTCTTGCTTTTAACTTCTTTATTAAAATCCTCTAATTAAGGGGAAAATTGAAGAAATCTTAACAAATAATTTTGCTAGGATTTAATCCCTTTCTCATAGATTTTCATGATCAAGCCATCAAACAACATGCAGCAAAAATATATTATTTCATTATTTGAGAAAAAACTCATTTCAGAGGGTAAAAAATCAAAGAATGAAACAAGTTTCACTGTGCCCTATACTTAAAAGCAACACAACTTATAATATATTTTTACTTATTTTGTTTTATATTTTAAAAAGAGATTACTTATGTTATATTTTAAGACATATTCATTTCCAATAAAATTTTAACTCCCAGAAGCCTTCATTCAAGCTCAAATTTCAGTGCATTTATTGCCATTGGTTTCTAATTCTTAGTACAGTTCACAGAATGTTATTATGTTTTGTGTGCGTTATACAATAAATTATCCCTGAAAGTCTTCTTGATTTATAACCTATGAAAATCTGACCAATTAGATTTATATTAATTTGCATTACTTGCAAATAAACGATATATAAAGCATTAAATATTTAAGTATATTAAAACATGCATATTAGTGCATAATTTAAACATATATTTAAATTTCAAATTTAGCTCTATTTAAATAAGTAAAACAATATCAAATGCAATAAACCAACTATCTATTAAATGTTATAACAACACATTTTATAATACACTTCAATATTCATTAAAACGTAAAAAAAAAGACAATACAGAAATTCATCTAATGCTAACTCACATTAAAGCCATAAGAATGCATGAGAGCTGTGGAGCATGTTCAGCTTCATATAAATTTCATACATTCACATCTGACAGATGTTTCTGAAAGCTCCACATTGCTGCATGGTTATCTATAGCACTATGAACGTATGTTCCAGATTCAAAGGAAGTAATGACATCACTAGAATTTGTTCTCTAATTGGACTTCTCTATTTTATCAGCTCAGATGAGGCATCTTTAATAGAATTTATCTTATTTTCTGTAGATATCTTGTCTTACTCTCATTCCTGGAAGACCAGGGCCTCCATCTTGTCCACGATCTCCTGCAGGTCCACTTGGGCCAGGGGGACCTGGACTGCCACGTTCACCTGCAGGACCCTAAAGAAAAAATATATATCATGAAGGAAATTGGAATCATATTGAATAGACAATTTCAGTTTCAAATTAACATGAATTCAACAGAAGTGTGGGATGGTTTTAGAGGAAGACTCATACCTTTTCGCCTGGAAGTCCATTGCTACCGGGTAAACCACGGAAACCAGGGGAGCCCTGTGAAATAAAAGAAACAAGTATGGATTTTAGACAAAATAACTTGGGTAATGGGAAATATTTTTTCTAAACCATTTACCTTTAGACATTCAGAAAATTAATGAAAGAAATACATGGAAATGACATTTCACTGTGCTAAGAAAGTCTGAAGAAGAATCTTCTCAAGGACATAACCCTATTGATATAATAGGTAGTCCTTCATTTTCTTTCAGCAGGCCGTACATTAGTCGTACATTACTCATGAGCATTTTTTTAAATACATATAAAAAATTAAACAACACAGTCAGTCTTGAAGAAATATTTTCTTCTAATTCAATACTGAAAAGTGCTCTACTGTATTTTTGTAATAATTATATTTACTACTATTTGTATTGCTTACAAAGAATTTTAATTATAAAATATAAATTGCAGCCTAATTTATATATGTAAAATTATTTGTTCACTGTGCATCACATAGATCATAGCTTCCTCATAGCTTTAGCAAGCACTGCAAGTGATTCTTAAATTAGGTGTTATAAATAAATGAATACAATTTCCTTTGATTTTGATGGGAAAAGAAATACAAAATTTGTGATGTTGTTGCTATTTTGTTATTCAATTAATCAATTCAAGAACTCCTTTGTGAGAATGCTCTTTGGAAAGTTACTGAATGTAGTAGCTGAAAAACTGCTGGTAATAATGACATTATAAGATATAAGATACCCTGACCATATTGTTATTGACATTATCGACGCTAAAGACATATTGATAATAAAGATGATGATATAATGACACATCCTGAATGTAGAATTTGCACTGATTTCACTTTTCAAAGCTAATGCTTTGTGATGGCTATCACAAATAGTTGTTTGTTTTTTATTTTTTAAACTGAGAAGACATTTTGAAAGTAGCATAAAAATTAAAAAATGTTTCTAATTCCTATGTGGTACTTACAGTTGTTTTTCAGCATGAAGCTTTAGATATGACTTCCACTTTAGTTCCTCAATATCAAAAAAAGAATTTAAAGTATTCCAGACTGAGATAGAGACAAACTCTGCAGCTGAGATTAGGAACTAGATAAGAATTCTCCCAAGTTTTGAAACCCTGTTCCACGTGTTGACATTGGTGAGAATTTATATGGAGTCAAATTTTGTCTCAAATAATTTTGAATACCAGCTTTTTTCACCTTTGTACTAACTCAAAATATACCTAGTATGCATGGTCGTCTACAGTGGCTTACCCTTTCTCCAGGTGTTCCAGGGACACCATTCTGGCCAGGTTCACCATTTGCACCTCTTTTGCCTTCCTCACCAGGAGGTCCAGGAGCACCTGGGGTGCCATTTTCACCCTGGCAACAATAACAAAAGCCACCAGTGACCTTAGGATTTGAAAAGAACCCCCCCTAGTTTTGTGTGTGGAATGATTCAGGGTTCAGACTTCCTGGGAAGAAGTCTCTGAATGCATTTTAAAATCACTTACACGCTCGCCTTTTGGGCCTGGATCTCCTTTTGCACCATTCTTACCAGGTTCTCCCTAAACAGAAGAAAATCTCATTAAGGTTATGGATTTCAATAGGGTATTATTATTCCAGAGCTATCAGGTAGTACTAAAATACTAAGAAATAGACATATTTCAATATATTGACTATTTTTTTTTTTTTATTTTTATTATTTTAGTAATTTATTGCAACAGAATTAGTAGAAACCAATTGGATCTAGATGTTGAATGTATGGTGCTCTTTCAAAATTCGGTAAAGAAGTGATGTAATCTTAAGCACCACTGAGAAGAATTTTATGTCTGTTGAGAAAGAACTATGTGTGGTGTATAGCTGCCAGGAGAGAGCATATCGGGGTGAATGACAGGGTAAGAGTAGATACAACTCACTAGGTGTAGTGGACTGCAGATTCAGGACAATGGGAATTTTAGCAGGTGAAACTGGGATTTTAACATGGCAGATTTTGTTTTATGCAACAGTTTTAGTCAAGATACTGTTTTGCTATGTGTTTCTGATTTGATACATAATTTAGGAAAGATAATAAGTATTATTGATACGTTTAATTCATACATACCAATATAGAAGGTAATGTGTGAAAGATAAAAAATATATTTATAAAAAATAGTTATCTATAGTTATCATAAAATAATTTATGAGACCATCTCAAATTAATAGGACTAATTCAATTTATTTATTTAGTTATTTTAATATATCAGAAGTACTTCCACCATGCTGTTTTTTTGTACAAACAATGTAATGAATATTAGTAACTCACCGGAGTGCCTTTTGCTCCAGGATTTCCACTTGCACCAGGTGGGCCAGGAAGACCACGGCCTCCTGGCAGACCAGGAGCACCAGGAATACCAGAAGGTCCCTGTGGAGAGCCAAAAGGAGATGACCAGGATGAACAGAGCTCAGCACGGTTGGATTCTGCCCAGGTCATCAGTGACCCTCATGAACTCAGTGTAGTAAAAGACACTGATGTGAAAAGTACTCACCATTTCACCCTTGTTGCCAGGACTTCCAGCTCTTCCAGGAGGACCCTGGAAAAAAGAAATGTCTAAATTGTTGCTGCTAACCTATCATCCTTAAACCAAAGGAGTTGTAAGGCTTTGTGAAGAGCAGCTGGCACTCCACTTCCCTGTTCTCAGGTGGTATTTACATACCTGAGGCCCAGGTGGCCCAGCATGACCCTGAGGACCAGGTTCTCCTCTCTCTCCAGGACTACCACTAGCACCAGCAGGACCAGGAGGACCAGCTTCACCCTAAGGAAAAAAAGGGAAAAATGAATGCATTTTAGTCATATCTCCACGGAAATCAGTATTAATGTCATGGCCTCTTCCTCTCCTTTGCATGATTTGAGAAAAATATTACCACTACTATCACCCGAGTGCAAGAGCCAAATCAGCTCAGCAACCCAGTGCTGAGACACATGGTCTCAGTGCAATCCATCAAATGTATGGTGCATAGCTCCTCTAGATGCTGAAAGTTCACTTGAAACCCTCCCAGAATGCAACATAAAACACTAAATCCTGTATTAGCACGTATCTGTAGCTGAATACCTTAAAACCTGGAGAGCCTGGAAATCCTGCTGTTCCAGGGGGACCTGGGGGACCCTTAAAAAGTAAAAGAAATTGTATTAATACAAGAGGTGAAAGCCATATGAATAGAATTAATCTTAAGTTAAAAAAAGAAAAGCCTGATTATGACATTTTTCTCTGAATAAGAAAACACATGGCAAAATAACAAATATAAATTATGCTATAGAAGATAAAGTTTGGCTAGTCCTAAAATATCACACCTATGTGTTATCCTGACTTTCATATTCAGCTAAATTTCTTTGTTGTCAATAAAAAAAAAAAAAACAAAAAAACAAAAAAACATAAAAGCTATCATTAAAGAAATAAAGTTATAAAATTGTTCAAAATTTGTTTTAATTATAAAAAGCAGGTGTAGGAAAAAAATAAGCCAATAAAGGTGCTACACATACAAATGGGCATGCTCAGGTTTCATCATGCAGATGGAAAAGATAAATAACCTTTTGCACACTTCAGCAAAATAATGTCTTGGATAAGAGCATTCAAAATTTTATCTGCATAGAGAACAGCAATTCTATTCTGATTTAAAGTGCTAAAAATCTCCTATGTTCACTGTGTGGCTCAAGCATTTTGATCAACACAAATATTCAAATTCAAACAACTCTAGGTCTTCTTACAGGTGGGCCTGCTGCTCCTGGAGCTCCATCTTTGCCATGGGCACCCTATGGAAAAAACAGAGGGGTCTGATAAGAGCACTACTTGGACACAGAACCTACATGCCTTTACACTCATGACTCGCAAAGCATCTCTCCGTGTTTCTACAGTCCTACTTAGTTTACCAAACCCCAAGGATTCCTCAAGTGTAAAATTCTAGAATAATAATTAACTAAATGTTTTTGAAGGAATATCCATCACTTTATGTGACTTGCACTGTAATGATGAGACAGCAAGACATGAAAATATATTCTTCTGAGAATTCTTAAGGAAATAACAGTTACCAGAATCGCTTGTGGCCAGTTTTTACAGGTAAATAAAAATAAAAGTAAAAATAAGTAAGATCAAAATAACAGTTACTTCTAACTCACATAAAAGACAAAAAGATCATTCCAAAAGCCTAACTGAATATGATACAGAACTGTATGATTTAAATCATAAATTCCCTGTCTTACAGACATGTTAGACCAGGTCTGCTGCTCAAGTTATCTAGTGTTTGTACAAATATTGCTGATTAGCTGGGGACGGATATGTTTTCATATATGATTTTACAGATGCTATGCAGTTTTCTAATCCTTTGCATTACAGATGTTTTAAGATAAATCTTAAAACAAGCAAGGAATTATCAACATATTGAAACAAGATATATGCTGCTTGCTGATAAGAACAACAGCTGCAATTAATTACTTACAGGGCCACCAGGATTTCCAGGTCTTCCTCTTTCACCAGCTGGTCCTCTTGGTCCCTAGAAAACATAAGAAAACTAGTTTGTGACATGGTTTCCTAAACACATATGGCTTGGTACTGCTTTTATTTGCAGACCTTACTATTGGTCAATGTATGTGGTAGGGTAACTAAGGTTAATAATAATAATAATAATAATAATGAAAAGATGAATAAATCTATTAAGGGGAAAGTGCCAGTGGCCCTTCCATTTAGATGCTACAGGGTACACATATTTACCGGTTGGCCTGGTGATCCGTTTGCTCCAGGAAGACCAGTTTCACCCTGTTATGTAAATTAAAACAAAACAAAACAAGACAAAACAAAACAACACACAAACAATTACAGAATGAACTCTGGTGAGAACATTTTTTTATTTATTTAAGAGGAAGAGACAGCCCACACCTTTGCCCCTTTCTGTGTGGCTCTGTGTGTCTGCAGCTTGAACAGACATCTGTGAGGCCTGAGCCACCAAAAAAAAATGCCAAAAGAAAATATTTAAACAGAAAAAATAATTAGGAAGACACAGTCCTTTACTGTTATGCAATAAAGTCAAATGATCTGGGCATGTCCTGTCCTTTTAGAATCTCATCTTTGTTACAGCTATAGGATCAGGGCATGACATAGACCAGAGAGTCTAACTCCTTTGGAATGGTTCCTTTCATAGAGATCTTCAGTCAGTTTCTTCAATGCTTAATGGCTTTTCTGAATAGCATAATATGCATTGCATAGCTACATAACAAATAACGGAGGGTATTTTTACACCTGTTAAAAAGATTACACTACTTTTTTTTTTTTTTTTTTTTTTTTTTTTTTTTTTTACCTTTGGACCTGGAGCACCACTATCGCCTTTGGCACCATCTTTTCCATCAAAACCCTGTGGGAAAGGAAAACCATATCTGTGAATACTATTTCTCTTGTAGTCTAGAAAATCTGATTCCCCTTGGCCAATTATTGAGCTTCAAGTACACTGTTTTTTGTGAATATTTTAAATTAGAAAAAGATTGAAAATTATTTTGAACCATAGGAAGGTATGTTACGCATTCTTACAGAACGGCAGTAGGAAATTTGAGATTGTTTAAGAAAGAATTACAGGGAAAAAAATAGTGACAAAAATCTCTGTGTACATGGATTAAATTGTGGGCTCCAGTCTACACTGCTGAGAACTCACTCTATCTCTTTTCAGCTAGTTTTCTCGCCTTCACACAGACCTAAAATTTATGATAAAAGAGATGTTTAAATACTGTTGACTGAATCCTGTTAGTCCTGTTATAAAGATGCATGGTATAAATGCTGAATGCAAATATTCATTACATTATTACCATAACAGGTGCAAGCTGAGTACTTAGAGCAGGGATTACAAACAATTATTTCTAAAATCTTGAATAACTTTATAGTTATGATTGATTAATCCTAATTTCCAAAGTATAAACAGTAGAAGTGGAAACAGAGCTTTTAATTTATCTTCTTTGACTTCAGTTAACTTTTACTTACATTTGTATTATTTTCCTTTATACTTAAAGCTATGATGTCATAAAATTAAGAAACGGTGATGTGGATGGAAACAGACTGTATAAACAACAGACAGCTGTTTATAAAATAGCTATTAATCTAAATCAAGCTTTCACCTTGTCAGTAAAGTTTATACAGTATAATGTTTAATTATTCTGCTACTGCAATTGTTTTTATAATAGTTAGCTTTAGAATGTTTACTGTCTTACACTTTCTACAATTTATAATTTAATAAATAATTAAATATAATTTAATAAATGATATCACAATGGGTTAGCTTGCTGACACATTGGTTTCTTACTGTTGACTTTAACAGAGTAGCATAAATTGTACATCTGTCACTATTCTTCTTTATCAAATATTTGAATAATATTTAATAATACTTTTATTAAATGGTTAATTATCACTTAGAATTATCATATCATATACTTATGTTTTTCATACTGAAATAATTTCACTTAGATTGGGGTCTTGGGCTAGGTGCTGTAGAGATGGAGACATGGTATTTGATCCTAGGATTTTATAACTTAAGTAGCACTCCTGTTTTCACGTTACTTGATGTAGAAGGAAGCATGTTGTTGAGCTTTGTAACACATTCAGTCATCATTACTTGATGTTATACATAAAGGAGCACATTTAAATAATGAGTGCTATTGGCTAGTAGAACACTCTTTGAAAGAAAATTCTTATTCCCCCATGTCTCTACTTGCATTAGTTAAGAGTGGATGCTTTTCTGGAACACATGCTTAACCCAACATGCAGTATGGAGCAGTACAATTGAGGTAACTAGATAAAATTCAACAGTCTGTGTTACTATGATTCAATCTCGTTAGCTGGAAATTGATGACTGAAGGAACACAGTGCAATACCATGGCTCATGTAGAGCAACAGACCCCATTGCACCCAGTACAGTCAATAAATACTTACTCGTGAACCTTTCATTCCAGGCATTCCAGGCATTCCAGGGTGTCCCTTGTGACCCTAAACACACAAACACAGAAAGATGAGTAAATTTACATATCTACTGTATGAAGGGCACAAACCAATGCTCATTAAGTATCATGTTCACTTAACTAATACAAAATGGGAAAACAAAACCTATCATTAGATTATCACTGTTATTGGGGGCTTTTTCATACCGGTAATCCAGGGATTCCACGGTCTCCATTTCTGCCTGGTCTTCCTGGTTCTCCCTGTGGAAAGAAAGTAAATTGCGGACTTTTTTGCTATTGCTTCAGTTACTGGCATAGATATGGCCTTGACAGATCAAGATGAGTTGGAATAAGGAGGTGAAACTTCCACTGAAGACAGCAAGGAAAATTACACAAGGGTGAAGGTACACACTATGACTGCCTTCTGAAAACCATTGCCAGAAGTTATCAACTCACTTTTTTTTTTTTTTCAATCAAGATTTTGATTAGCAACTAATATATTTCAAGCCAACATTTTAGAAATGGTATCAACACAGAAAAAAAATATTTTTCATGGTAAAACAGTCAAAATGGACAAAAACATCAGCTGATTGTCTCTCCCTGTACTATACATGTCCAGGATTTCCAGCTGTGAGTCAAAAGACGGTTTTAAGAACCTCAACTCTCAAAGCAAGTCTTAAAGGGAGCAGGCAACCACCATTACTGTCTGATTTGTTTATTTATTTTTTCCTAATTGTGTTAGTGGAATATCCTGCTAAAATTGAAACTTTTTTGCAATAGACACTTATACCTGACGTAAGCCAAATCCAGTTTCTTAGAGTCATGTTGTTTATCTGAGAAATTGGGAGACATTAGAAATTCTTAAATGCAATGGTATCAATGTGCTCTGCTAACTTAACATTTAATGAAATTTGTTTTTCTTATTTTTAAATCTATAAATAATTTAAATAATAGTGAACTTACATCTTTTCCTGGTGGACCAGCTGGGCCTATCATGCCCGCAGGGCCTGGAGGTCCCTGAAGAAACATAATGAATATTAAATATAATAATAGATATTAAGTCTCTTTCAAATTAAAAATGCATTAAGTGCCATAAAATATTTGTACTATTGACATAGACAACAGTAAACAGGCAGGATGAACCGCCAGATTTCAATCCACTCCAGTGATGACACAGAGATTCATGCTAGTAGGAGCATGCCTTTGACATATATAATGATATATAACATACGTACAGAAGGGCCAGGTTGTCCTGGTTCTCCGGGGGGACCTTGGTATCCATTAGAACCCTACAATGCAGCAAAAAGCAGTTAAGATGTGAATAACTCCATGCACTGTGCCACGGTGCTACTGTATTTCGTAATGATCTTGTTACCAAGCAGAATATGAAAACAGAACTAAATGTACTCCTCTATAAGGGGATATACATTGAAAACCCCAAATCCTTTGTGTGTTTACTGAGTGTGCACTCGGATTTCCAGTTTCCTTTTTCTCATGTGAAATTTTTGTCTGAACAAACATTTGGGAATATTAGCAGAGATTCATAGCCAGTGGTATATTTTAAGGGCAATATTCAACTTTAGATGACACCCCACAGAATCACAGTAAGCCCCAGGCATAAACACAGAGAATAGCCCTTAGCCATTGAGCCTTGATGCTGCAGAGATGGTAGGGCCCCGTTAATAAGAAATTACATCTATCCATAAAATTATTCAGCTTAGTATCTAGATTTAATGGCTGGAAATGTACCTAATACTGATTAAAGAGAAAAGGAGAAGCTAAGATAGAAGAGTTGGATGTTTATGAAAAGATTAATTCTACTTACAGGGGGACCTGCATGACCAGGTGGGCCAGGGGGGCCGCTGGGGCCAGGGGGTCCTGGAAAGCCACTCTATATTGTAGATTCAAAAATAGTCATTATATCAGTGTAATATATTTACAAAGCTTAATGCAGCTGCAATATTCACCAACAGATGCAACAGTGACTTACTGAATTAAGGCCATATTTTTGTTGCTTGTCAGAAAAGCAAGCATTTTTGCCAATGAGCCCTTTTCTGAACATTAACAGTGCAAATCCATAAGGCATAAATTATACCTGGACTAACCAAAGGACTCAGAGGATAACACCTCAATATACCCATGGAGTAACAAATCAGCAGCACTGTTCATTATTTAATTGGTAAAAATGAAGTAAAATGAAAAACTAAGGAAATTCTCAATTTGGGAGAAAGTGTTAATATTTCTACTTTTAGTAGCAACAGCCACAAATGCATTTGAGATGCAAACATTTTTAAAAATTAGCACAGTGATTTATTGCAGCTGTATGTGGTTCTTTAAAAATGCTTTTGCTAAATTTAACTCTTTGTGAATTTCATACAGCCAAAAAGATGAAGTATAGGTATTATGTGAGAAACAGTGTGCTGCAGTGCAGCAAATACAAGCTGTACCTTAATATGGCACAGTGTTTGTTTCATGGGATATTGTTATATGGTGTCAGAATAGGTCAGGCATTACAGATGACACACAAAACTTATTTTTGTAATACAAGATTAATATTACAGCTATATATTAAACAGGGTTGCCTTCAGTACATGAATACAACAGGCAGCCCCTCTCTGTTCAGTTACAACCCATTTTGCACAGACCCAGTCTGGATTCAGCATGGATTGGAATCATCAACTCATCAATTGCAATCCATCCATCAGACATACGGCTACAAACAAACGAGATGTCATTCTTTTTCAGGGTGCACACTGGAGGGATAAACTCATTGTTAGGAATGGCATTTGCTCACTGCCAGTGTCTCCAGACTGTGGATAAATGAGCAGCTTTTAGTTAGGGTATGTGCACTGGGGGAAAGGGTCAAAGCCAACATGTGAAGGTTATATGAGAAAGTACACAGAAACGGAGATGTAAAATACAAAATCAGCCTACATGCAGTAGGAAGCCACTGGAAAGACAGGAATGGAGATGTGTGACTGAGGCACAGTAATCACCCATTGGAAAATGTCAGTGCTACAATGACATTTTTCATTTTATTATACATCCATTTTATTTCAGTTTGGATATTTATTAAAATTAATGGGAAGAATCTATGCAATGTTAACATTAAATGCTGCATAGCTCTAGAGAATTTAGTCACATCTGCCTGTTACTGCTCTGCTACTTACTTTGCAGTCATGTATTGCATGATGCAGTATAAAACAAACAGGTGACAGTATATAGAAAATTCTGGTTGAAAACACTCTAGGATGCTCAATTAAATTATTATTTAATTTAGTTTAGTAATTGACTTGATTTGTTAATTTAATTGTGATCAAAGTACAAGCAGTAAACACCTCAGGGAAAAATGCCAAAAGAGAGAGGAGTAACCATGCTTGTTAACTGAGAGATAACCCTGGTAACAAGCATGGTTCAGCACACCCCATATTAAGACACCAAGTAGCAAAATGTAGATGATGCAACAAGCTGTGGGCAAAAACTGTAAGGAGCTGAAAACAAATAAATGAACAAACAAATACAAAAATAAAGGACTGAATAAGACAAATGGATGAATGACCACATTAGTGAATGAATGAGGTAGAAACGAACAGATGAATATAAAGGTGAGAAAATAACAAACTACAGTTCAGAACAAACAGCTGCCACGATTAAGTAAGATTTATTTCACAAGATGATCTGATGGAACCCTGAAAAACAATACGTTTGCTTGGGAATGCCTGGATATATTGCAATATATGGCACCCAAACCTTGCTATGCAGCACAAGATTAGCAATCACAATTACATTTAAACAAAGCAGCAGCCCATTTCAAATAATAGCAATTCATCACATCCATCACATAGCAGATTGCCTGAATCAAGAAAGACACTTAAAGATATCAGTATGATATCACTGCTGCAGAACGATCCATGTCAACGGTGGTGAATATCTATAAATCCTAGTGCCTAAAAGAAAAGTCATGAGGTATACTTTTACCATTTCATTTATATAGTAAACATAGCTCATGCATAACTCTTTCAGGCCATCCAAGCTTTAGCTCACTAGAAAAATTGTGAAAAACTTAGGCCAGGCATAGCAGGGAGATACAGCATCCTTAGTACACAGTCTGAATAGCTGTGGGTAAAAAAATCATAATAAAAAAAGAAAAAGTGGAAAGCTTTGATGCCTGGGATGAAAAGAAGCTTATAGCAGGGGTTTTCTCACTTGTTATCAGGCAAATTTGAGTTGTGGAAATGTGAACAAGTATGGAAAATCACACTGAGTAAGGACAGGATGCTGTTGAAAGAATAAAGATTTGGGACAGTAGAAGGGGTAAAAATGTGGTGGAGGTTGGGGGAAGCTATCAGTAGTAGATACCAAAACAGATAAATGAGGAGGGTATGGAAGGGAGAAAGAAGTAAACTCTTGGGCAGGATGAGAAAATGAATCAGAGAGAGATTAGAAAGATGAAAAGGAAGAAAAAGAGAGAAAAACAAAAACAACAACAACAAAAAACAACAGAAGAAAACACCCCCAAAACAAAGCACCCACAGATAATATATTGTAACTTTCTAGAATGACGCTGCCAAGCATACTGCTGTCTTACACCACATTCCACTTGCAGGCAATAATTAAATTAAAACATAATTTGTTAAATTATAATCAGGATACATAGACATCCAAGGCATAATCTACAAGTAAAAAGTTCGTTCTTTAAAAAAAAAAAAAAAAAAGAGGACAGATAAAAGGCTTTATCATCTTACAATGGGCTGGGGGTAACCTATGCCAACTGAGCCAGCCTTCACATCATAGGAGTCATACTGTGGAGAAAAACTCTGTAAAAGAAATAGAGAAAAAGAGAAAAAAAAAAAAAAAAAAAAAAAAAAAAGAGAAAAAATGTTTGCTACAAGTCAAATAAGTATTTTCTTACATTTATATGGCAAATTAATAGAAAGAACTCATTTGCATACATTGAGTACTATCATCCATAAAAGAAGCCCAGCCAGTAACTTTTGTGTTCCTGGTTTAAACACTTCTGACAATTTGTCTGGAAACCAATGGAAGTTCAGTCAAAAGCATTTAGAGAAAACATGTCCCGTGGGGCTTTGTGACAGCAGATAGCTTCTCTGACATGCCCACTTACATAAAATACTGCTTAAAAAAAGCCCCAACCATTGAATTTTACAATCAGTTTTTCAAGGAGATTCTATGTAATTCTTCTATTTGAAGTTGACTTTATTATGCAGATAATAGGGAACTTAGTTGAACAATATGGCATTAGTGCACATAGGTGGTTGAAGTGCAGATACATGCAGAGTTCTGTCTGATAACCCAAACCACCTTGGATCCAGCTCTTCCACTGTCCAGGCCCAAGAAGGATCCTGTGCTATTGATATCAGCCATCAGGCCAGGATTCAACAGCATTGGAGTTGGAGACTAGTTCAGCCTTTCTTGTATCTGCATCTGACAAGCCAAAAGTGGTAGTTATCTTGGTATATTATTGTGATGTCCACTGAGGCTGGTTAGCTGACCTACAGCACATCTCCCAGCAGCTCAGTCCTTCCCTGACGATTGCTTTCAGAACTAAATAAAATGAAGACGTCTTTCCTCAGTGTTTTGGCTCACCTGTGAGTGGGAAGAGTATGTGGAAACTATGAACAGATGAACAGTGGCCTGTGTTCAAAAGTAACTGTTTTATCATAACATTTTAACAGTTTTGCATTAAAGCCATTCCATCTCGTAAGGTTGGGCTTGCTCGATTGCTTGGGAGACAACGGGACCACTTGTCTAAGTGCTAACTGTGAATCAACAACCTTAAAAATCAAGCTGCACAGTACCTGCAGTTAAATTTTTCCATGATACAGCATGAACCACTTGGAGTGCAAAAAAGAACACTGCCCCATGCAGAAAAAAATAAGATGAAGAAAATATTTTCCTCAATTATACTACAGTGCTAAGCATAGCTACCAATGCCACGTGTGCATAAAAATCATGTTCTGTACGTCTGGAAGGTGTCGAAAGTGGGGCTTGGACAGAATTTTAGGCATCTAAAGATGGAATTGCAATATTAAAGTCTCCTCTTTACTAGCCAGCTAACCTTGGTGATGCTGGTGTTGCACAGGGGACTCAGGGGTTTTGACCACCACCCCAATAAGACCTCAGAAGCTTTCCTTCTGTGTCTGCCCAGCTCTTCAGGAGAGAATTCAAGATTTGGTGGGCCAAAAATAAAGAGGGAACACAACAAATAGCAACCAAAATGGGACTTCTCTGCAAGCAGGGGACACAAGTTTCAGTCTAGTTGCCTGGGGATGTTCTTTGTTAAACATGCAAAATAAAGGAAAGTGAGAGAGATCCTTTGTCATTAAGCTTGAGGGGATACACTTCCTCCAGCACAGTTCTTTCTGGTCAGATTATTTCTGAGTCATATAAGTCTTTCATCAGATCTGGCCCAAAAGTTTTAAAAATAAGATAAGACTGTGATTTAACTGTGCTTCAGCCAAATTTCATGGAAAAACAAATAAACTACAGAGAAACAAAACCTTGACCTCTTACTCAGCTGTGTTTTTCAAAGGCACAAATGAGAGACAAATGCCTTTGAAAACAACATATGTGTGAAGGTACAAGGGATAAATTCTTTACTGCCTTTGAAACCCTCCCTCCTATGTATTATTTAAAACAAAAACAATCAGGGCAATCCTGTGATTCACATGAAACAGGATGTCTCCTATTTCCAGTTCACCCCAAGCTTTCTTGGTGAAATAATGGCTCTCTAAAGTCAATAAAGTGCTGCTATTGACTGTATTATGCCTAAAATTTCTCCTCAGTGTGGGTGCTTTCCAATTGCAGATTGCTTGCCACAACTGTGTCAATTTACCTTCCTGATGGTTTGTTGAGGACTGGAAAAGGCTGAGACACAGTCAAGCTTCTCTCCCTCCCCATCCACTTTTTAGTCATCTCTGGGAGTTATCACCAACGCAAGAGCACAGCCTGCTGCTTCACAGCAAGGCTTGTGGGTGTCCACAGGACAGTACTGCTCATGGGCAACGAGTAGAAGATGAACATAATGATGACTTACACCTCCATTGATGCTGGGACATGACTGGCAGATGCCGGGGGGACCAGGAGCTCCGGGGCTCCCTGGCTGTCCTGGGGTTCCAGGGGTACCACTTCTGCCTGGAGGACCAGGAGGGCCCTGCAAAGATACAAACACGGCAGATACAGACATCAAAGCTTGCCTCGAACATTTCTGTTTGTCGCCAAGTCTGTGGGGTTGTGGTGGTGGGAAGCTTTCTCTATTAACCATAATTAGGGACATGCCTGATCATTCAGGAAAGATGCAGACAGTAGGCAAATTTAAATGAGGAAACCTTTATTAGCTGCTGGAGCCTTACTGCATCCAATATTTGATCAAGCACACCAGAAATATTAAACAGTTCAATTCCTGAATATGAAAGTAATACTGCAAGTGGAGACCGTAGATTTTCCTTCTACTGGGAAGAAACAATGACAAAAATAACATGTAATGCAGTTTGGACTAAACTCTCCTCACTGTCTATTTTTCCCCAGTTGAAATCACTAAGAGTTCCGTTGAAGCTAAAAGAGATTACTTCAAAATAACAATACTGCACAGACTTGCTGCAGACAGTGCTGACATCTAGGAAAGCTGGGTATCTCAGCAGCTTGAATGGTATATATCGCACTGTAAGAACTGGCTCTTGATTTTTTTAGTTTTCTTGGGAAAAAAAGAAAAAAAAGCTGCACTTACAGGTTCTCCCTTGGGGCCTTGAGGGACTGGAGGCTAGAAAAAAGGAAAAAACAATTAAATTAAGAAAGAAAATAAAGTCAAACTGAAAACTGAATATATATGAAAAAAATAAACAAGAGGAAAATACATTTAAATACTGAAATATAGCTTTATATAGTTTTATCAAATAAATTAAAATTGTTCTTATTCATTGTTTTTTTTTTTTTTCTTTTTTTTTTTTTTTTTTCCAGTCAGTCTTTCATCTGCACATTCATGGTGCATCCATAAAGTGTGTGCATCTACCGGAGGCAAAAATCTGGTGCTAATGAAGTCAGTAGAGCTTTGCCACTTAGTATGATAGGGACAGACGTCCACTGTGAAAGTCTGTAAAGGACGAATTATTTGCATCCTTGCCTACTAAAAAGCACATTAATACATGTGATAATATAGTTAACTTTAATTTTCTTTCAGACCTGATCCCCCAATTAATTTATTTTTTCGATCAGCAACTCATCTATAGGTTACAATCTAGATTCTCAATTGGCATTTTAGAACTTTTTTTTTTTTTTTTTTTTTTTTTTTTAATTGAATTCAGCTGCTACTGATAGCAAAGGATATTCAGCTGAAACGACCTTGGATTTTTCAAGGTGGTGGTTTCCTGTCCATTACTCAAGGTCAGCAGGACAGTTTCCACTGGGCTGACCAAACTCTCGCAAATTGAAGACTGAAGGAAATAGTCCACATGGCCTATGTTACAAGGTACCACAGAACTGATTAAACAGGGTTTGAACCTGCCTGGGGATTTCAGTCCTGAAATGACAACCCCTTACTCCAGGAACTGAACAGAAAGCAGCTCCAAGACTCAAGGAGAGAGGAAGCTGTGCTTGAATCTCCATCATGCTTGTATAGACCACTCATTTGTGCAGCTACAAACTGTTCAGTGAAGCAGCTCAGGCAATTCTGAAAGCTGTATAAGTGCACTAGAATAATGGAACCAACACTAGGATACACATTTGTATGCAACTTTTCACGTTTAAACAGAAACATTATTTATAAAGCTGTAATCGTACATCTTCTGCCTTCCTCTTCTGTCTACACATCTCTTTTCAGCCTTTTATTTTTCTCTTACACACAGTCTCCCCTCTCTTCCATACACAAACACAAAGATCACTCTATAGGGATCTGTATTTCTTATTCATAATGGAAGTTGGGATATTGAGTTACTGACAGATCATTCATTAGAATTCTTTTAATACAACCCAACCTTTGAAGCAATGAAAATCTCAGGAGTCTGTCCCATTTAAATGCCTGGTTAAGAACTGTCAACGTGCCTGTGGAAATCAATATACTTCAACTTTTTTTTTTTTTTTTTTTAAGATCTCAGGGATCTTGAACAAGGATGAAATGTTCAGATGACCTTCGAGTATTTCTACAATGCAGATTTCAGTATAGCTAGCTCAAGGACTGAGGCAGTTTAGGTAGATTTGGCATGCACTAACAATATTTTTTTTTCATGAGGTTAAGTTGATGCAACTGCTTTAGCTAATACTACTTACTTTCCTTTACAGTGCAGTAAGTCACACAATAACTCTGCAATAATAAATTTACTATACAAAGATACAGAATTGAGATGATAAGAAATGCAAGCTCACAGCATGCTGTGAAAATTGTGCTAGCAATAGTTTCATGGATTTACCATGAGCATGATGTTGACAAATAAGCTGTTTGCATTATTCTTGTGTTTTGCCATAAAATGAAAAAATGAATAGCTAACCATTGCCCTCTAACCTCTTTGTTTCTATTTCTCTTTGCCTGTCGGCTATGGAAAAGTGGGTTGAAGGACTTCATGCTTTCAGATGCATGGTCCAAAGGGCTAACAAGTATTTTATCAGATCTGGTACCAATCCACTGCTGGAATACAGACATAGTGATATATTCTTAATTTTACCAAAATAAAGATAAAACTCAGTGAAAGTTCAGTATTTTTTATTTGCTTTGGCAAAATGTACCCATTCTAAGTATTTGCCTGGAGTCAAAAAGTGACATGCTTTGTATTTAAAAGAAAAGTATTTAAAACCATCTAAGAGAAAATCAGTTGAGATTGGCCTAGCTCAAGAAGAAGGTGACACCTAAGTAACTATATTGAGGACTTACTTTTGTAGGCTGTGGTGTTGTTTGTGGACAAACTGGACAGCACTCTCCAAAGGGGATCTCTGGATTGGGGCAGTCTAACTCCTGGTCGTCACAGATGATGTCATCACAGAGAACAGATCCGGAGTCACACACACAGATTTGGCACGGCTCTGGTTTCCAAACATCCCTGTCAGCATAAACCTGCCCAAGATGGGTACATCCTCCTAGGACTATGGGAAAGAAAGAAAAAAAAAGTTCAGTATTATTACAGATGTATTTTACAAATCAAAGAGGATTAACATGAAAGCTTTCAGATAATCTGTTTTGTTTTCTACTGTAATATAATTTATCTGTGTACAGTAAAAGGCTAAATGCTTCTCTTCAGACACTGGGAGGATGTTACATTAACTGCAGAGTCTGCTCTGAATCTATGAATAGACATCAATAGAAACCTCCTGGAGTTGATCCAAAGCCCAATTAAATCTGCGATAATCTTCTGTCTAGAGTAATTTCAGTGTCAGACTGAGTGTAATTAGCAATTGAATCCTCTGATGCAGATAAAAAGCAAGTGTGCCAAATCTCTCAAATGAGTGTACCATTGGCACCCAAGTGCCAACATGTGCACTTGCACATGGATGCAGAATAAGTGGTTTGTCCAGCATGAGCTCTTGCTGCTAGCATCTTGCATTAATAGAGAGCATCAAGTGTTTTCAAAATGGTTTTTGAAAGCTGACATATGCAATAGATCTAAAAGAATGTTTGCATTAATTGCCCAAATGGTTTGCCATAAATTTGTCATCTGGACTGCTCAAATGCTGTAAGTCTCTATTTTCAGAAAGTTGTTCATCTGTAATATCCATAGCTATGTGAATTCCTTCCAGCAGCTATTCCACTGATCAAATTTGTTGTAGATAATGAATTTGAGGAGAGTAATGGAAAACAGATTTGAACATTAAACTTTAGGTTTGTGTATTCTTTAAGAAACCAGATCCAGAATTCAGCCATTTAATAAAGTAATATACAAATAACACAACAAAGTTAGATAATCAACAAAGTTCCTTGTAAATTTTGTAGAAATATTAGTCTCAGACTGCAAATATAAGTGAATGCCTTCATTAATGACATAAGATTTTTTTTCCCCATGAATAATTCAAAATTTGTTTGCAAACACACAGTGATAGAGAAATAGCTGTGTACCTACACAGTCCTTAAGAGAAAAGTTAATCCTTAAGGAAAAGTTGCCTACTACACATCATTCTTCAAAAAGAAAAACAAAAATATACCAAAACATGTAATTTAGAGTTCTGACATTAAAATTACTGCTGGCTCTGGACTGAAAACTCTGAATACCATCAAATTGTTGTAATGGTCCTAATTATGTAGTACAAGACTGAGTCCAAATCTATACTGCAGCTTATTACTGTTGGTTATGCAGCCCTATTTTCTTTTCTCCCATGTAGTATCTTTCACCTCTGTTAATTCTCTTTTCCACTACCACATTGGCACATTGGCCTAATTTTCTGTTTATATTCTTTCCTTTTCTTTCTGTCTTTTTTGGTCATGTTCTTTCTCTTCTCATGCTTCTTTTCTTTCTTTCCCCCCCCATTTTCTCTGCTCAGGTCTATCTTTCTCATAATACATAACTTTACTTTCCATCTTCCCTTCAACCTCTTGTCTTAGAACTGAACAGTCTACTTACTTTTCTGCCCTGCACTCAACTGAAATGAGTTTTTCAGACCCTGCATCTCCTTGTCACTATTGACCTGACTTTTCCCTCCGTGTCACCCATGAAGTTCATGTCATCATACTCATACTTTAACTGGGCTCAAACAGGAGGACAATGGGGAAGCCCACCAGGACCTCCTGACTGAGAGATGGTGAAGAATGTCTTATTTCCAGGACATAGGGTCACAGCATCAGGTGCTGCTTCAGAGGACGACATTTAACAGCCACTATATCTGATAAGGAGTGTAATATTTATTTCAGAGTAGGATCCAGACATCCATCATTAGTCTCTCAGGCTAGATTTAGTTTCTAAATAGTTGCTCGGTTTCCCAGCTCTCATCCTGCATAATCACGTCAGTGTCTCAGGTAAATAAACTGATTTTCTGCTTGATTAATAGCTGACTGTCTCTCTAAGAAACATTTTCCTCCTCGAAGAAACCAATAATTCACTGTGTTGAAAACAAACAAATAAAAAAACCACCAAACTTGACAAGACAAATTAGAAATGCTTCCCAATAAACAAGAAGGCTGAAAAGTACTTTACAAAACAAGAAAACAAGAGCAGCATTACAAATGAAATCTTTTTTTTTTCTTTCTTTTTTTTTTTTTTTTGTATGTGTGTGTGTGTGATCTAATGACTCATAAAAAAAAAAAAAACAAACCAACCAACCAATCAACCTGAATTAGAAGTGCCAGAAGCTGAATAGCTCAGTGTATGAGTGAGTGGCTCACTGTATACAAGAAGACCCAGAAGGCATTATATTGCATGCAGTAGAATAAATTCAAAGCTACTAGGAAGACTAGAGCTTGCTGTCCATAAAAAAGTAGGTAGATGGACGTGCTCCTGAAAGCATGGCTGGGCACGAATCTGCTCTACAGCAATGTACTCAGCATCACCTCAACTTACACACTTTCCACCTCCACAGGGTAAAATGTCCTTCTCATTTACAAACATCATGAGCAAGGGAAGAGACCAGTTTTGTTTAGCTTAGGGCAAAACACAGTTTTGCATAGAATTATTAAATAAAAATGCCATTACTCAGATCTAGAAGAATGTAATCCTGTTATTATGTGTACATGTAATGTACACTTAAATGACTCAAGTACAGGAAAAAAAAAAAGAAAGAAAGCAGATTTCTGTTCTTACAAGGTTGCCATTCAGTTTTTCTGCAGTAGATGGCATCATTTAACAGGAAGAAAGAAGAAATAAAGCTTGAAACCATCTGGATGTAATGACATTCATATTTGCTTCTAACTTTCTGGACATTATTAAATGAATTAAGAAATAAGCTAGGAGAGTTGCAATGAAAATCGTTGTGGCCTTTGGCAGAATGAAAGTATTAAACAGATTTCCAAAGGAAACTTGCATCTGGGAAGACTTAGTCCATTCAAGACACCCCCTCTGTGCTCAGATGTAGATCCATGTGTCAGCATGTTATGACATAATGCATTTTGCATTGCTCATAAACATTAAATGTTAGCTCTGAAATGCTTTGGAAAGCTGATTTGTGCTAAAGCACTGGCAAGCAACATATAGGAAGCATAAGGCCATAAAAAAGCTGACTTGCCTGCTCCTAGACTTGTGGTAAAACAGTCGCATACTTGCCTTAACCAGCTTTTCTGATGGATTCCTGAACATATATATTAGCCAAGATTTAAAAAATATATTAGAAATGAATAGTGTTGGCCTAAGGCAATGCAAAATCTTATTCTGCTCCTGAAAGCCCTGAATGCAGCAGCTCTGGAAAGCTTTGTTTCTCTGACAATTATTGTGATGGCTTGTTGGGAGCTGTGTCAATCTATGATAAATTTTAAAAGTCATTAATTTTATAGAGTATCTGAAAGCCTGAATAACTTGGCTTTTATGCCTTTTACTGAGCATTCACATTTTAAAATATTTCTGCATTTTGCTGTGAGTGGTATTTCTCTGGGCAAGCCTAAAAAAAGGAGGAGAAAAAAATGGTAACAGTCTTTGTGATATGCTGGTTCTGAGTTATTTACCATTTTATGAGCAGATTATCAGTTGTATATGGAAGCAGGCAACTCAGGCAGAGCTGAAAGGAAAATCATCATTCTGTCTTGAAGGAGAGTGAACATTAAGAGTGGAACATTAAGGAGCCCAGATAGGTAGAGGAGGAAGCAAATACGGTCATTTTAGGCCTGGAGGATGACAGATGTCATACATTACATAAGCATTGACACAGGGAAATCTGTTAGCAAGTGCTATGACCTGAGAAGCTGACCTGCTTTCTACTCGCGTTTGGCTTTGTACCTGTGGAAGTGCTGTGATCATGACTTGACCACATTTATGCGGCAAACAGAAAAAAATCTCCTAACAGTGTCCTCCAAAAACACAGGCTTTTCCACTTTGGACGAAGCAGATGACCAGCTATTGCGTTAGTGGCAAACTCGCAGAGCCCAAATGCCAGCAGAGCTGAGGAGCTTTGGTCTCTACGAATCTGGTGACCACCACCACCACCAGTCAGGCAAAAGTTTTGCATTTATTTACCTTGGATCTAGTCAAGCCTAATGGGCTGAAATGAAAGAGTCCTTACCCTTAAATTTGACTGGATCCAAAGCCTGCTGGAGACAGGGAGGGACTTTTAATTGTACAAAGCTTATGCTTTCTTATGCTGACCTGGTTTGGGTTATTTGCTTTACTGTATGACTACTTCAGAAAGTATCTTTGCATTTCTTCTAGGCTAAATGCATCTATTTATTGTATATTCCAGCAAGACTTTATATGTTATTCATCAAGAGGCCAATTTACAAGGACAAAGTTCATTTTCAGTGGAAATGCCCTGTTCTCCCCTATGCTGAAGGAGCCCGAGGAATCCATCCCAGCTCCTGAAGCAACCCTGCTTTCCATTTACTGAGCAGAAAATTAATGCCAGTGTCTACCTCAAAGCAAGTGGTTTGGCCTTGCTGTCTGGTATTAAGGTGGTGTTTATAACAAAATCAAACATGCTCATTCCATGGTGTGATCACTAATGGAAACAAATGGACTCTCCTCATCAACTAATCGGCTTGCTGAGCCAGACAGGCCTGCTCTGCCCATGTGGACTCCAGCAAGGTAAGTGCTGAGTACTCGAAAAGCTTGAAGTAGTTCAGGCAGAAATATAAGAAAAACAGTAGGTTAATTACATGTTTTTTAAACTGCTGAGCCTGCAGACTTTTTCTCATCTGGAATTGTCCTAAAACAGCTGGTGAATTTTGTACTGCCTGTGTGGGTGAATGGAAGCCTCATGGATGAAACCTCCATTGACAAAACACCAACTGCAGCCTGTGAAAAATCAGAGAGGTGTCGTCTTAAAAATTCTTTACTTCTCCATTGCCTGCAGGAGAAAGAGCTGTTACTGGGTGCAATAGGATGGGAGTGCAACTGAATGGTTCCCAGATTTCCAAAGTTTCACAGCAGATAAGAATTTTAAACTGAAAGCAAAGCTTCTAGGGATGATCATCTGCCAAAAAAGCTGGCATTTGGACAGTGCCACTACTCCACTCCCAGCCCTTTTCCTCTTTATTCAGCTGCAGAGCAAGGAAGAGAAAGCAGCATAAAATAATGCTGGTAAACCATAATGCTGTACTTTTACGTCAGAGGTGTTGAAGAAAGGAAACTCTCTCTGTTTCACTGGCGATGTATAGAGAAGGCTGGATTCTCAAGCAAAGGTCCATTATGCCATGTAGCCAGACTGTCCCTGCTCTGAGACCCACCTAGTCTGTCACATAACAAAACAGGGGAAAAACAAACAAACAAACAAACAGGCCTGCACATGTACAAAAAAGTATTTGTGTTTTAAGCAAATCACTGCTTGTGTCCGTCATTCTTTGTAAGCTCCAAATGCTGCAACCTTTCTGTGGCATTTAGAAATTTGTGAAACACTTGGCAAACAATATCCTTATGGGCATAATATGTGACCAAGTAAAACTCAAAATGCCTTTATTTTCCTCACAGGTTATAGCTCTTTCCTAATATTTCAGAGTTTGATTGATGTTAAGGGCTCCAACTTTTCTCCCTTATCTTCTGAAGGCTGCTGCTCTTCTTGAAGGTGATGTGATCTGAAGGGACTGGGACCGTCACAGTGCCCTGTGTTCAACATTTATGTTTCTCTATTCGGTCTCACGTGGTGACATCCTTGAATGATGTTCTCCATGCAACTGCTAAAGGTCACCCTGCCACGGACGCCTTGCTTTGAAACAGACACAAGCAACATCCCATCAGGGACACTGTTGCTCAACAGTCCCAATGCCTTCAGCTGCAGGATGGCAGGGAGGACAATGGCAGAACAGATTTCTTGTTTCAAAGCTCTTAACAGGAAAACAAATTGGTTTAGTTTGTGTTGTTCAGTCAATAATTTTCTTTCTTAAGGTTGTCCTGAGAATCGTTTCTTTCCTGTTTCTGGATCGGTAAGAGTTGTTTTGGGAAAACCACTCAATAGCCACAAGAAACAATTCTGTTGTTAGCTATTTCTTGACAACTTCATGGCCTACATGCATGGTTTTTTTTTGTTGTTGTTGTTGTTGTTTTTTGTAACAGAGAAATATATTCCTGAATGACCATTTGTATTGGGATGCTATTCTTGGATTTCCTTTCCAAAGTCAACTCAACCAATTACATTTTAACCTGTATTTTAAGTAGAGGTAGACTTGTTTTGCTATAATCTGCAATATGTATCATTCATTCCTGATCAAGGGTAATCAGCATCTGATCAGAAACTCCCTTGATTTTACTGGGCTTTTACCGAGCATTTTGACAAGATGAACTGTTTGCTTTAGAGGACGGCACGCAGCAAGTAAAAATTTCATCTTAATTCAGTGCAGTCAGAGTCTTTGGGAGGGCCATTGCATAATTTCTCAGTCATTCTTACCATTACTGGTAAAACTCCTATGAGGTTTTTCCATCCTCTCTGTTCTTATATTAAAATGTTTTTTGCACATCACCTTTTGTGCCATTTGGTGTCACTCTAAAAATAAGCAGCAGGCTGCAGTCAGTTTACCTGTGGACATTCAGTTGCAGTGCTGGTATAAATTCTCACTGCTCTGCAGTAATTTGTTTTGATGTGCTCCTTGTCTTTAGAGCGAAGGATGCCAAATGGCACAAAGACCCATGTCTAAGTCTGCAATCAGATGGAAGCTCACATAAATTCAAGGTCTGATGTGAATTTATGGATTTATTGGTTTCTTTAAACATGCATCCTGCCCACTCTTTGGGCAGTCAATGAATGCTTGTATGGTCAGAGTTCAAGTGTCAAGCTAATCTCAATTTAATCTCATCAAAAATTGGCCTAGCATTTTTCTAAAAGAGAGCAATAGCTTCATGTTCAATACTACTAGGATTAAGTAAGTGGAAAAAATTACCAAAATCCACCATTCTATCAGAGAGATAAAAATCACCCAAGGTGAAGGTGTATCTCCAAGACACAAGACATTCTCTTCTGCATTTCTGTTTTTGACCAGGATCAAAGATCGTTTATAATGCTGAAGGATTCTTTGCACCATTCTTGCCATAGGCCTGCTCTGGGAAGAATAAAGAAAATCTGGGAAAGTTATTGTGTATGAGCAAGTTGTCCAGGCTGTGCAACCAGGTTTTCCTTTTCGTTGCCTAAGTTTGCAATTAAAACAACTTTTTTTTTTTTTTTTTTTTTCCAGATAATTAAAGTTTTAAGCTGCCCATGATCTTCTCTTCCCCCTTAGCTCAGTGAGAGGGCTAATGACTTTATGCAATGCCATTTCTCTGCTTTTCCTTGGAAGAGACCAGCTTGATTCAATACTTCTCTCCTGAGACTGGAACAGATGGGAAATGTTATAGTACAGTGTATTACATATGGTAATAACATTTATATTTTCAGATAGTTTGGGCAAAGTCAGCCCTCTTATAGCTCTGTGGCCGTAGTGGATTTGCATCAGAGATGAGTAAAACAGCAGGGGGTCAAATTCTACACTCACATAACTCCCTGTACAGTTTTATTGATTTCCCTGTAATTTCAGAATTTGGAAGTAAATGAAGGCTTTGGTTCTTGTATTTCATATTCCAGTGATGGATTAAAGAACTCTGGCATATAGTCCACAGACAAGAATCATGTCTTTGACAATAAATTAAAAGTATTTGCAATTCACAAGGTCAGGGGAAAAACAAAATGCAGCAGGCATTTCTGAATGCCTAGAACATCATTAGCCTAGTTTCATCTGCAAAAGGATTTGTATTCATTCACTCCTCATTCCAATTTGTACCAATTCACCTCACAGCCATTCTGGACAGTTTGCTGGATACAGATGGCAGTATTTGATTCTCATAGAGGACATTAATTGGCTATTTGTACACTGAGCACGATGTTCTTATTGTCAACTTGCTAAGGCTACTACAGCCAGTATTGCAAGGGTTTTCTCAGGGTACTGAAGACACTTCCAACTTCACCGCCTATTTTCTAAAGGCCTAAGCATCTTCCAAACTAGAGCCCTTGTCAGGTGAAGGCCACACTTTAGGCATAGCAAAGCACCTGCAAGGCCAGAGCTGACTTTTGTTCTTACAGGAGTTGAGCAGTATCGCTTACTACGGTGCCTGCCTGGCCCCTCGCACACATCCTGCTCGCCCAGCCCCACGCAGCCGCAGTGCCAGCTGGCATGGAGCGAGGAGAGGCAGCTCCCCAGAGCAGAGGAGGGCTGTAACATCCTGAGCAGACACAGCCAGATGCACCAGTTAATCTGTTGGAGTCCTTAAAAGGTATGAGTGAAAGAGCTTAAGCCAGAGGAAACCTGATAAATGAAGAGGCTCTGTCCTCTTTTTTTTTTTTTTCCTCCTTTTCACTGAAAGAAGTTTATGCCACTATTTCTCCTTGCAGCTACTCTAGCAGCAAAAGAATTGGTTGGATTTAATCTCCTCTTTTTTTTTTTTTTTTTTTTTCTATTTTTTTCCCTCCATATTTATGCTATTCTGTCTATGCAAAAAAAAAAAAAAAAAAAAAAAAAAAAAAAAGTGCTCTAATGAGAGGACCACCCTGCCAACTGCAAAGCCACCAACAGGCTCAGAACATTACACAAAAAAATCTTGCAACTATCTGAGCAGATTTCAATTACTCTTTTCAAAGATTTGCAATTCCCACCACACAGCCTATTGTTTGCTTTCACTAGAACATTCCTCTCTTAAACAACTGGCACAGAATGACTACTGCTCTGCAGGGAAACGAGCTAGCAACATACAGCAGATTTAAAGCCAAGCCCAGAAAAAAATATAAATTTTTAAAAGAGCCTCTCGTGAACGCAGAAGTGTTTTCCAAGATAATATGAAGGCTATTTTCACTGCTTATAACTGAAGAAAAACATGGGGGATGAAATTCATTCTCCTTTGATGCTCAGTGTGGCTATTATCCTGAACATCAAAGGAATAATGAGTGATGCTGCCCATATTTTCCATTAGCTGTATCCAAGCGAGCAATTGTTTCTCTCGTGTCTGTTTGAAAAAGGAGCTGCAACTTTGCTCTTGCTTCTTTTCCTAAAAGAAAATGGAGAGAAGGAAAAGAGAGAGAAAAAGAAGCAGAAGCAGAAAGGGGATGGGAAAGAAGAGAGGGAAAATAGAGGTTTACAGCAGATGGCCTGCTGATGCCTGGGCACTGGGCATGAATTTCAGTGGGAAATAATTATGTCCAGAAATTTTCCAAGAACTGCCAGTGTTGAATTGCTGTGGGAAGTAGTTTCCAGACACAGATCATCCTTTGATATCTACTGCTGCAACCATGCTTGGGTTGTTCCTGGGTTCCACTGCCCTTCGCAGTGCTGAGGCTGGGACTAACACAGACCCTGAAGCCACCATAGCAGCCCACAGAAGTTTTCCACATGGAAGCAGACCTTTGGCTGTCCTGGCAGAAGAGCAGAGTTGCCTGTGCCACCCTGTGGGGTGGGATGCACGTTAACTGAGAGAGAAAAGCAGCAGCAGACAGGGATTGGTCTCCTTTGGCTATGGATAGCTTTGTGTTCCTCTGGCTTATGCTGCAGGCCATTCTTGTACAAAGTCAGCTAGTCTTAAATTTACAAATGTCACCCCCCTTTAACTGTTAGAGAAGCCCTGGGCTTCCAAAATAACACAACACATTCAACTTTAAACCATGCATCTTCTAGTTATCTTCACGTTCTTCCTGTTCAATGTCCTGTGCATGCTTTCTCTTCCCTGACAGCCATCTCTTCATGGACTATTTGTGTGATTCCAAGAAAGAGAAAACTGTGCAGACATTGTTAAATGAGGTACCGCTTCCATTCTCATCCTGATAGTTCATGTTTAAATGAAGGGGTTGACGTAAATGAGGGAAAATGGAAGCACTCTTAGTTAATCTGAAAGGAATCTCTTCTGCTGTCCTTTCACTAAACAAAGCCAGAAGTCCCAGAGTTGAAGTTTATCCAAACTAAAGCCAACAAACGATTGTTGTTGGAGGGGGTTATATCATGTTTTCCATTGTAATTTTGACAAGAAGCAGGCAGAGACTTCAACTTTGCACACTCAGAGATGAGGATATTGGGTCTGAAGTGGAAATAAATAAATAGCGGTTGGAACTAGGGCAGCTTTTCTCAAGCAAAATGGGGAGAACCTTTGCTATGCACTACAAGATGGGAAAGAGAAATGGTTGTCTAAAAGTATAAATGTGATGTACAATGTTCTGTGCCTTTGTGTAAAAGATGTATTGGTTATTGCCAGCAATGGAACTCATTCCTCCTTGCACCCTTCTGGCATTCAAGACAGAATAAGCACACCTCTCTATTATACTTACAGAAGAGACTTTCTGACTCCTGTAAGGTGTTACAAATACTCTATTTTTTAATGTCTGTGAATATCAGTCCAGTAGCCACAACCAGGAGTAAAGTAAGGGTTAATCTTTGAAGCTATTATGCAGCGTCAAGCAATGTGAGAAATATTAATGACACTGTCCCAACAGTTATGCATGGGACTCTTATTTGCCTGAAATGCAAAGTGTCTGGACTGGGCTAAATGGAGAAGGCTCGGAAAATTCTGTGGGGATTCCTTCTAGATTTTGCAGGCACAAAGCACCTCTTGTCAGAGAAACCACAGAGAGGACAGAAAGCAAAGCTTCACAACCCCTGTGCATCAAAAGATTCAATGGAAGAAAGAAACTCCATACAGGAGTAGCCATCCCACAACAGTTACTAAGCCAGAGCACTGTCTGTTAACAGATTGGTCCTGGGAGAGAACTGCAGTGAGTCACCATGCAGTCTGTAACTGAGAGAACATCACCATGAGCAGCATGGCCCCAGACAATCTTCTCTCTGGGACCGGTCCCTTGGGTCCCTGCCTGTCTGGAGATGAGTAGCATGTGGAGGGCTGGGGCTGGAGCACACTCTTCTGCACCCATCTACACCTCCCTCAACAGCCTCTTCCAGAGGAACAGGGACACAATAGCTCTCTTTGTGCATTACCCCTGAAGAAGGAATCACATCCATGCCCAGATCTCCATGTGCACAAGACTTCATGGATGTATTGAAGGAGGGACAAGTTGGTAAAGTATTGTAGCAGCTACTTCAAGGTAAAACGATGACACTAAAATAACTTCCTTTTTGTTCCACCTTGGGTTAAAGGTTATTTACCTGACTGCCAAAAATCAAACCCAGAAAGTCTTAAACTGTAAGCGTACAGGTAGGTGATAGGTACTGAACCCTAAGCCACTTTAAGGTTGTACAAGTACAATTTATCAAGCTACCTCAGGTTTTTGTGTTGAATTAGAAAGGATTTTATTCTGTCCTTTTCAAGTTTGAGCTTTAGTTTCTGGGCATTGCCAACAATTGAATTGAATTTTGTTCTATCACATCCAATTTCTGCGGTGAACTGGGAATCTAATCTAGTTACTTCAAACCCAACAATGTATAACAACATGTATTTCCTATTACCAATAGCTTTCCTTTTCTCAGCTGAGATCTTTTGCCTTGTTGCTTAAGCATGACTAAAGCATAACACACTCTGGAGTATTAATGGACATGACAATTGCGCTAATTTCCAGTTCTGTGGGTTTTGAGGACTCATTACTTCTAAGTGACAAATTAAAACATGCAACTGTTACAGCAGCTGTGCCTTGTGCTTTTCTCCAAACTGCTAACCTGCCATAAGAGCATCGAGCAATGTAGCTTTCAGGCCATTGGCTAGCCTGGGGAAGCACACTTTCTTGTTGTTTCCCCCTACTGGTAGGCTGAACCTTTCAACTCTGAAGAGATGGCTTTTGATCCAAAATGCTAGGTGACTGTCTGTATCACTGCTGTTACTGATCTACAGCAAGCTTTCCCATTTGCAAAGCTAGGTATGTCCGATTTTCTGCACATTTCTGATCTAAACAAGGAATGAACAACATTAGCACATAATCGGGACAATAACTAGTAGATCCATGTCAGCTTGCTTTATCAGCCAGGCTGATAAAATAATAGTAATTAATTCATTTCTTTCTCTTCAGTAGCATTAATTAAAGCTAACACTTAGCTGCTGTGTAAAGCTGGCATCAAGTGTGACTCTGCAAGTGACACTTTGCCTGCCTATTTCAATCCTCAAAATTTTGGCAGAAGCTGGAAGAGGAAATAAGACCAGTTTGTAACCTGCAACACAAAGAAGGGAGCAAATGTAATGACTCTGAGACATCACCAATAACATCAGTGCCAGAGACAACACCCTTCTACCTCTGCCTTTTCTCCCTGTAATAAAGCAAGAGAGGTTTCCAACTCCCCCTCCTCCTTTAAAAATGCAGTCTGTGTAGACTTGGTCTCAAATCAAAAACAAATATGGAAAATAATGAAAAGGATATTTAATGGTCTCATTTTCCTAAGTCTAATGTCTTCCAGGGATGTGTGATCTGAAATGTGTTTATGAAATTTGACATATTTCCAAGGACATATATATAATGTTTAGAGGGGGTGGATTCCCCAGGCTTTCGTTTAGCATGATTTTTCCAAACCAGAAAGGGATGTATCAACTTTCCTAAGCAGAACATTGTCTGCTATAAACTAGTTGGGAGAAATAGAAGAAGAGCACTAGACCCCTGACCTACTGTACCTTCTATAGGTTTAGATGAGCTAAGAGTATGCAATTATATGTTAACACACAGTAAGTGTACCACATATACATTGCCTGTGTTTACCTTCAAAAATCTGGAGGAGGTTTTTCTTGTGTTACCATAACCTTTCAGGAATGATAGTTCTGACTATCATTAACATTACCCTTAAACTAGCGAATTTATCAACAACAACAACAAAAAGGAATACTTGTAATGTTGCATATAGCTAAATGCTAAAAATGCCAGTCTGGAAGTACCAATGCAGCTGAGCAGTACCTGTCTATTCCATTGCCCATCTAATCCCTTCCAACTAAAAGAAGAAAGCAAAATAGTTCAATCAACCTATTAACAAGTGTTCCTAAAATATCATCCTTTCTTTCTGGGTATTTTAATCAGAAATCAGTACTCGGCATAAAGAGTTCTTTACATGTTGCCCCCTAAAGCCTCCTTCATTTTAAAACCGTAACTTGGAATTCGAACTAATAGGAAAGGTCAATAAGTCTTCCCAGTGATATTTTAAGATCCAGTTATTATCTCAGAAATGAACTTCCTGACCGGACATCCAAGATAATACATTACAATGAAAACACTAAATTACATGAGAGAAAAAATCTAGTTGGAATAAAAACAATGGGTTTCTGTCTCTGCTTGCACCCTGCTTTTAGAGCAGCAGTGTTCTCCCGGTGACCTCAGGAAAGTCCCTCGTGGACTGCTGGGTGTACATATGAGAAGTGTCACGCTCCACGTGACGGCCTTTACTCATCTCAGATACAGCTGAGGCAGGCCCAGGTCCATCTCAGCTTGCTTTTGGCCCCGACATGAGCAGGGCTGTGCATGTGCTTCCTGTGTAGCCAGCGTACATTGCCAAGTACCTCCAGCCAGTCTAGCTAAAATTAAAGCTGTCTTCTGGAAGTTGCTGTCTGTACTGACTCTACTAACCCAAGTTAGACAAGATGAACTGCCTGAAGACTACACAAGTGTACAAGTCATGTGGGCTGGGTAGAGGATGGATTTCTTTCCTGAAGTTGTTTTCAGAGTTCTTTTGCTATTTGGTAGCTTAGCATGCAGGGTGCAAAGGTGCCTGCAGGTGGTGGAAATGAATACACCTTTCTGGAATGTGTCCCATCTACCTGAAGGCCAGCTGTCAGTCACCAGGAGGCATTTCATACTGCACACGCTCAGGGCTTGGCAGCTCCTTACACCACGACTGTCAGCACACGTCAGAAAACCTGAATTGTCTCAAGCTGACTTCGTTTACAGGCTGAAACGGATTACCAGGGTACTCAGCTTTTCTTCTTGGAAGTCCCAGAAAATTTCTTATTCCACAACATCCAGAGCCCAGGCTTTTGAAGAAGTTCAACCTGAGGCTGTACTCAAACCTCCATTCCTAGTTATTATAGCCATACAAAGAAACACATAGCCCAGAGGTACTTCTGACGATCCTAAGCTTCGTATATACTGAGCAGTTTCCTTAATATCTTGCCAAGTCTTGTCTACTGGCAGGCTTTCTTAAGGAAAATTTTATATTGACTTACATTTGATACTAACCATATAAACATTTTTCTTGACAAGAGAGAGCATTTTAGCATGTCTGGAAATTCTCTTTTGAATCCTGGAAAATTTGGCTTCCCCGTCCATCACTGCCCTGCACACAGATTCGCAATGCTAATAACCAGCAACTTCAATTATCTCTTTCCCTGTGAGAAAAGCAAACTGAGCAGTGTGGAAAGGAGCATTCCAAGGAGAGGATATTACTGGATATATGAAAGGCTAACTTGCATTTTATCAATCTCTCTGTGTAACTGCATCTCTGTAAGTAGTATGGAAGGGAGCCCAGGAAGGAAATGTTACTACACCATGAAACAGGAATGTGGCAGAGAAACGAGAATACTCCCTCACACTTCGTTTGTATATTGTTCTTCTAACCCCAGATTTACCATCTCTTGAGTCAAATATGTGTTGCACTTCAGAAACGTCCAGGGAAGCAACCAGAGGGAAGGAAAGAGACCTGGCCTCAGTTTATTGGGAGAAATAAAACCAATGTTTGTTCTTTTTATATTGGACATTCCTTAACCCTCTGAAGAGAGAGAGAGAGAGAGGAAATATATTACAAATATTTAATGCAAATTATATATGTATAGCTTTTGTTGCTGTAAGCAGAGAAAGAACTCACAGCATGTGTTAGCTCAAATTTTCCCATATTGCCATCACTGAGGGTTACTGAAGCACAGCATATATGCTGGAAAAGCAGAAATAGCAAAGCCTCAGTCTGCAGCACACCACATTTCATCTCTACAGAATTCCAGCTGCCGTGCAGTGCCTCACCCGTGCCCACGCGTGGCGAGGTGGGCTGGTGCTGGGCGTGCTGCTGCTGCAGGCAGTGCTACCTGGCTGCCACAGCCGGCTGCTGGGCTCATGGCAAGCTCCTGCTTTCCAGCCAGGCTTAGGCAGGTAGGCTTGATATCAGCTGGCTAGCTGTTTTCCTGATTTGCAGCAGACAGATGGGTAGGGTGTGGCTTTAAAGGCATTTGGCTCTCCTTTGCTGCAGTGTAACTGGCCGGCACTTATTCAGTGATTTGTAAAGTTATTTGTTGCCCTAGTACAGGAATAAATACATTGCAAATCTTTTATATTTACAAGAAAGAAATACGCTTTATCGTAAGGAAGGTCTGATCTCAACTGCCTAGCAAGCAGGACCAGGACACATCCAAAAAAGGTCAGATGCACTTGGGAATGTTTAACTTAAATCACCATACCACACTTATCTTCCTAGTAAGCTGAATTATTCTATATGAAGGATTTTTTTCCTCTCTCCAAGTTCCACGCTCACTTGCTGTCCGGCAGACACACACACAAGCACTCTCAGGCACTCACAGACACTGCCAGTCGCTGCTCAGTCCCAGGAGGGACCAAAGCAGCCTGCAGATGCACGACAGAAACCATCGTGGTTAGGGGAATTCAGTCACCCCCCCCGCTTTATGTCAAAGGAAAAACCCCTCACGCTGACATATTTTTCATATGTTGCTCTTAAAAGCTGTTTCATCAGAGCTGAGGAGAATTTCTCAGGCTGTTTTCCGTGCACAAATTGTTTAAACAAAGCCCCATGCTGCTGTGGGGAAACAAGCAAGTACAAAGGAGCGGTCCAGATACAAAGCTGGAAGCAGACCTATTGCTTGTGACAAATAACTTCCAGACAGCACCCAGCCAGCAGTTGAAACGCTATTCCAAGAGTTAAAGGAAACAGTCAAAAAACTCTCCAGTGTCTGTAATAGGAAAACAAGTAAGAACAAGAAGAAATGCAGCACAGCAGCGAGCATTGCACAGTCCCCTTAGCCACCGGCAAACAGCAAAGCGAAGAGCAACTTTGGGAGGGTAATGCATGCTCCTGCAGCTTTCAGCTTCAGCATTTGCTGTCTTTACTGCTGGATTAGTGAAGGAAAAGTGTTCTGGTGAGGTCTGTCAGTACGCGTTTCTTACCAGCTATTAAGTGATTGGTGAAAATAAAAAATAAAACAAGAACATTAAATCATAAGAAGCTTGAATTACTCACCGTCCTGTTGTGCCAAAATAACTGAGGGTTGAAACACGGCAAGAATGAGCAAAGTTACTTTTTGCACAAAGCTCATCATGTCTAAATATTAGACATGAGACTCTCTGTGCAAAAAGAAAAAATGGGGGGGAAAGAAAAATCTATTCAAAGTAGCAACATCGGTCGTTCCCTGCCCTTCCAGCACCGGGCCATGTACAGAACTCAGCCACAAGCATTCCCCAGCTTTGGCCTTAAATAGGAAAAAAATTGGCTTACTTTACTTTTCCACCCCCTTTACTGAAATATGAGAAGAAGACCCATCCCCTAACAGTAAATGAATGATTAATATTTCTCTTGGCTTTACAGAAGAATAAAGTCAACTAAACAAGATACACAGCACATCTGGAGCTTTTGTGCATGTGTGAAGCGCGCACCGAGCCTATATACGCACAGTTAGTGTGCGCTGCGTGCGAGATGTATGGACGGGAAAAAAAGGAGCCCAGCAGCAGCCTGCCCAGGGCAAAGCATTCTTCATGCAAATCAGCAGTCATACAACCCAAACACAATTTTTAATTCTTAGTGCTTCCTAGCAAAGATGAAAGGTGAGTACCTGATGTGACACCCAAAACTGAAAAGTCTCAGCTGTGCAGCAGCAAACTTGGCTGTTTCTGCTGAGGATTCATCAGAGTTAACGAAGGGGAGGCCTAAAAATTACAACATTTCTGTTCCAGTGCTTTTCTCACATCAGGATTTTGTGTGACCTAAGGAGTAGGAGGCTCACATTAAATATATATTATATATATATATATATATATGTATGTATAAATATATATATATGTATAGGTACCAATTTCACAAACTAATAGATTTTTCAATAAATCAGCTAAATGCTGTTATTACAGTATTTGACAGTATTTGAAAGGAATGCAGAACAAGTATCACCTTTTTTTTTTTTAACTCTTTGCTCCTCAAACAGGAAGATATAGCTGAAAAAAAAATCAAACTACTATTTTTAATTAACCTCTGTTCTTGATGTATTCCATATAACACTTTACTGATAATCAGAAGAATCAGAACATACAGAGCTATTTTCCAAATAAAATGGCTTAAACAGGTTTTGTTACAAATTTAGTTTTGTTGGCAATTTAGCTTTGAGAGACTCCAAAGTGAATGCAGAAAGCTGTGTCAGTGCGCATCTCTGATAAATCAGTGATCAAATTAATTACTACTCTCAGTTGGTTAATTTGGTCCAGCTCATTAACTGCAAGAGTGCTCACTCATTTGCTCTTAAGCATTGCTGAGATACCAGTGACCCAGGGAACTGTGTCTCCTGTCAATAATGCATTTATCAATCTCCCCAAAAAGGGACCCAAATCTGTGCATGCATAAAAAAATCAAAGCAGTGTGAGGCTATCTTTTAATCTGATAGGTATTAGGTCTCACTTCAAAACCTATTTACCTGAAATACATTTGCACTTAAATGGGAAAGTCATCTTCTGCCAGGGTCACCTGAGGTGAAACGGGGTGAAGCAAGTATGAAGAGATCTTAAATAATTTGATGACACTTTCAACATACCTGGAGGGTCTCTTCTACGTCTTACACATCAGAAGGCAGAAATGGCTTCATACCTTTCAAAGGCATGATGCAGGGCTTTTCTGCTTGAATTAAATACTCTCAAATTGTCCATCTTGTCTGTGTTGGGATGTCAGAGTTATTTCAGGCAGCTGTAGGTTTCCATACCCAGTATCACTTTACTTAATAGGTTAAGTTATCTGGCGTATAGATATCAACTAGCTACAATAAGCAGATAGCCACCTGCTATTGATCTATCCTAACCAAAAGGCTTCAAATCTGTATGCACATGCCTGTAAGGTTTTACTTATGCATTTTTTCATATTCTCATATGATTTTTTTCATATTTTCACCAAATATTTCCTTATACTTCTCATCTTTTTAAAAAACAGAGAACACCCTTAGCGAATGCCTTATTTTTACTACTGCTTTCCTTCAATTTATATAGAACAACACTAGATCATTCAATTAAAATCTAAATTCTAAGAACAGTTCTGGATGGTTCACCTTGGCTATTAAATTATGCCCCAACTAAGTTATGAAGCCAAATTTATCACGATATATACTATTTCTGATAGGCATTGGAGAGTCAATCTGCATGTTTCAATTTGTACAGAAATGAACTCTGACATTCCTGAATAGAAACATAACCTATATCACTTCATGATTACATCCCATAAAAATCACTAGCACTTATTGACATTATCTTCCGTGAGTTCTGGGGCATCTTTGCTGTGACTCAGAAAATAATTAATGGCAACAATCAGCTGCATTGGAGTTTCTCATCAATGCTAACTTTAAATAAAAGTGGTGGTAGATTTGATTTTATATTTCTAGAGTGAAAGTGCAATGTATTGTCATATTTTGTCTTGGCATCTGGATTAAACTGGAAAAAATGTATTCATATCAGAATCAGAGAATGGGCATGGAGGGAACCTGGAAAAATTTGTTACTGAATATATTTCTTTTTTACCATGGATACCATGGACGATGTGTAGACCAAAACTATTGACAAATTTCAGTGTCAGACAACTTTGGAGTATTCATGCTACTCCTTCTGCAATTTGGGATTCTTAATGTACATTTGAGTCTTGTGGTCAATGAAATTTTGAATATATAATATATACAAATACAAAATATATATTTATCAGGTGACTTCAGGTCCACCTACACCAAAGATCAGTCCTTAAGCAAATGATCTAAGTGTTACTTTGAAAGTTCCCAAAATTCAGACTTGTAAAACAGGCCGGTAGCTATCCTTTGTCCCCAAGAGAGCTTAATCTGAACTGCCAGTCTTCAGTTTTTGTCATTGTCTTATGTCAGGAACAAGATTTCTTTTGTTGCTGTTATTCTAGGAGGATTTAAATCATTGTAGAGGATCTTGGAATTTAAAAAGGGGTATATAACTTCAAAGGAATAAAAAGCCAAAAATAGTGCAAATAATCACCAAAAGCAAATATAAATAAATAGGGGAACTTAGTTTAGATAAGTTCCCCCAAATGCCATGTCAGTGAAACCTGGTTCAAGTCTTCTAACTATTCTTGTAAGGACTTTATCTTTTTCCCCCTGGATTGCACTATTAGTGAACAAACACACATTGCTAAGCTACATCTAGCAGACTGTTTTCTCTTCAAGCCCACTTTTAAAAAATACTTGACCTACCGGAAGAGCCGAATTTAGAGCCACTAAACAAACAACAACAACAAAAACCCTTGCAATTTAATCATTCCTGTTTATGAACTAGAAGTAATACAAACTACGACCACAGCACTGATGACTAATAGGACAATTACAGGAATTAAGATGGCCAAATCAATGAAATTGTTCCATTTATCTCCTATCTTTCCATTTCTCTGAAATTATTTCCTAAGACAGTGGGAAATTAGCTTTTGAGATGCAGCCTCCTGTTCACACGCCTTCTGCTTTCACCTTAGCACAGCTTCAACGCTTTTCACAAATGAAAATTCTCTTTTTGCAAAAATCCTGTGCAGATTAAATAAAATCCTTCAACTGAGTCATGTTGGGAACTAACTGTGTTACAGCACAGCTGTGAAGGCTCTTAGAGCAGAGCCAACATTATGACTGCATACGGGTGAAGCAGACAGCACCCACAGCATTTTCTCTTCACAGCAGGAGGGATGCAAGCCAAACGAGTTTAATGACCTTTGGGTGTACTGAATGCTGGGGAACTCAGAATCTGTGGCCAGGGTGTGGTTTTTTGTATTGAACACGTACCTACTCTTGTCGCCAATGATGAAATCTGTTAATTTAGGGCCCTGGCGCAAAGCCTTGGAGAAGATGCTCCTCTTTTTCACCGAGGTGTCAAACTTATTTTGCAAGGAATCCTTTCTTCTCATCTCTAATTCAGATTTCCACTGTGCAACTGAAAAAAAAACAGACCTCCGCATTTTTTTTTTTTTTTTAAAGAAACACCACCATCCCATTCCCTAAGAAAATACTCAATGGAATGGCTGCAAGACTGTGTGTCATGTAAAGGCTTTTGCAACATACAGCTTATGGCTTCTAGATGGACAGCAACAGAACATAAAAATGGCAGAAAATACTTCTGACTAAATTTAGTTGTGAGTTGCTCAGCTACATTTGCTTTTACACGAGTGCAAAAAATTCTGTTTTGATATATGTCCAAGTAACAAAAAAACTGATAAGACTGTGAAGAGAGAAGTCTGAGATCACACTAACATATAAAGTATTTTATCCTGCACCACAGAGTTTGTGGAGGAAGTGGGGGTGCACCAACCTTCACTCTGCTGCCTCTGCTCAAAGCACTGCTGTTCCAGAGAGCACGTGGAGTTCCCAGCATGGCTCAAGCATGCTGCAGTTCGGCTGTTGGTTCACATAAAACCTCGACACAGAAAAATTCCAGGATTTAGCCTTCAGGACTAGTGATCCAGCACATTTTAGGAATGTTTTTTTCTGCCCCCCATTTTTTTTTTTTAATTTTCTAAATAAAAAAGAACAACTGTAAGACACAGCCAGGAATTATTTTAAATTATTTTTTTCACATTTTTCTCTTCTCTGATTTATTGTTTTTTCTAATGAGGGAATAAATATTCTTGTTTGAGTTTACTAAAGAATAACAAAAGGCCATCCGTACTCATGACTCATCATTTGGAAAAAAACAAAACCAAAGAACACAGGATTAATTGTTTTAACTCTTGATCGGTTTGGAATTAACACGATTCAAAGCAGAAGAAATTAGAAAGGAAAAACAATTAATGTTTTAGAAAAATCTATTCTAAATGGAGGCAAAGGAAGATCTGTGAGTAGGTCAGAAAATATGGCAATACGAGATTCATCCACAAGAAAGGAAACCCTGGTCATCAAAATATAAGAAAAAAAGAAAAGAAAAAGAAATCTTCAGGATTAGCATTGGACCAATTTTCCCTGACTGTACAAGGCAGGTGTGACGTTCTCTTCTGGACCACAGATGTGCCACGTGTCCAAGGAGCGTATGGGTTTCCTAGAATGGAGAGGTGGTGTCCAGCTGCTTCTCTGGGTGGAGGGAACACAGACCACGCCGGGGCCAGCCCCGCTGCTGCTGGGTGGCCTGGAAGGCTGGCTCTCCACATCTGCTTGAAGGGATCTCTTCTGATCCATGACCTCTTGTCACATGCATTCCTTTCTTGTTAACTCTAACACTCATACAGGCCGTGGTATACATGTATCTGCTACAGGGAAGTGGCAGCACTTATGAGTTATGCTGGGTAATGCACAGGATCCTCGTGCACAGAAGAACTCCTATACTACTGATCCCAACCTGCTTTATGGCTAAGCTGTTTATGAGCTTGCAGGTTTTGGTTTTGTATTCCAGAACAGAAAATCCTAGTTCAAATGTAACAGCTCAATGTCATTAGCATCTGCTTAGGCAAGCCTGGGTGTTTTATTAGATACTCAGAGTAAAAAGATGTCACAAAACCACCCCAAAGTAGTAACAACGAAGTTGTGGTGGACTCTGGTGACCAAGTTAAACAGTCAGGAAGAATCATCAAGAAAACAGAACGAAGTTAGCTCACATTCATTCCCCACAAACTCTGTGGCACAAACAGCGGTAACAGTGGTATGAATCCAGCAAACCCTGGAATCCACCTTTTTTTGTACTGAGGCACCTCCTTTCCTCCTCTTGCCTCAGCCCCTGCAGATTTCCAGCCTGCCCACAAGCACATCCTCATCACTCTCCAACGTTGCTGTAACATAATGTGGGCTTTCTATGCGTGGTAGGGACTTCTGCTTGCAAAACTGTCTTCTCTGCGGCTGTTCTTGAGACATCTCCTTTTGTTTCTCCCATATCTCCACATGCTTATAGCACGTAGCTTACACCTGTAAATGTAATATATATACAAAATTTACACTTCCCAAGTGCTTGCCATAGTTTTATTTTCTAGTAGCAGCAGGGCAGCCTGATTTATACTGCCTTGACCCAGTCCTGGGTTGATGTCAGGCAATCTTTTTGCATTTGCTAAACAGATGTTTTCCCAGACAAACTAACGCAAAATGTTAACTTTCCACCTGCCCAAACACCTAAATTCTAATTATTCTAGGAATACAAAAATTGTTATGCTTATTTGAGATCCACTTGCTCTTTGCTTCCTAAAGATAAGAGATGTTTTCTGTCTCCTTTCCTAACAATTGTGTCTCATGAAAAAAGTGAAAATAAATATCATAAAATATATGTATATATTTAGTTGAACAATACGAGATTATGCTTTTAATTTTTTAAAATAAATAGTGTAAAGGTACAAAATCTTTTTAATTTTTTATATAAGAATGAATTCTTCTCAGCAGTTAATTTTCTACACACATTAGAAAACTCAAAAAGGTACCTACTTCTACTTATTAAATCAATATTTGAAGGTATGGAACAACACTTTTCAAATGGCAGAACAATGAATAAACTGGTGGAACTATACAGGGATAAAAAAAAAAATAAAAAAATGACTACAAGGGGGCAAAGAAATAGAGTATGCCTTGAAAAAAAAAATATATATATAATTAATCCCAACCTTCTCAGCCCCAGATGAATTGCCTGTCCTCATAAGGATGTTCCACCAAACTCCTGCTAGATATCAGTTCCAGGACCCATAGTATTGAACAAATCTTGCATACAGAAAATTAAAGGAAGCAGCAGTGGAAAGAATCTTTTCATGGATGCCACTATATCTGGTTAGTGTTTATTTTGAGATTAGAGATCTGGTCTGGGTCATTCTTCCCTGATGGTAAATGTACATGGCTTATTGCAGACTCTGTGTTCAAGACAGCCCTGCAGATATTGCAGGAGAAAATGGTCTTGACTGCAAAGAGATTCCTCAGAGAGCATTTAGGAATATAGAGATCTCCCTCTTTTCCCTGCATCTCCTGGTCACGGAAAGGGTGCAGATCCCCAGCCATTCTCCTCATGACTTCCCCACTGGTCTATCCTTGTTCCCAAAGCCACTCTGAGCACACAGCTGTCTGGAATTTCTGAAACAAATGGACATGTCCACAGGACCAAAAATCTGAACTGCTGTTATGGAAATCTCGGTTTCTTTGCACAACAAAGAATTAAGCCTGTTTCCATTCCCAGAGTTTCTGGTGCTGTTTTTGATTTAGAAATTGCACTTCCTAATTTACAAGGGTCAGGAGGTCAGTGTTGTTATTGTACTATCTTTCCCATAAGCTGCCTTACTGTGCCTCTTTATGTTTTGTCATTGTGAACAAAACCACTGCAATGCTGTTATTTCTTAAGCTCTCAAGATATCACCCATGACCACTTCAACTACTCAGAAACTGGAGGAAATATTTTCTTTTGGAAGTGTAGTGAAATTTCAGGATGAAGAATAGTTTACATATACCATCTCTAGATCTCTGAGAACTTTAGGAAGTGTAATTTTTGCAAAGGCAAACGGCAAACTACAACATAAAGGAAACAGAATATTTTCTAGAAAGAAAAAAGAAGATACAAGCAGAATCCTGGTCCTGATCCAGTGCCATATTTACTGAGCTACAGTGCATGAAGACTGCCGTGTACCTCAACTTTGTTTCTCACCAGCCAAATGACATTTACCATTATGACTAAGAAACGTTGCTGCCATTCCTGTCAAACTCTTAATATCTGTATCTTTGGAACTAGAGTAGTACCATCACCAAGTGAAAAAGTAAATTTTGCATTACGCTGATGATTCATTAATGTTCTACTAATGTCCAAATAGGGCAGATTACCACAGTCAGACCTTCTGTGCTTTTGGCTGGATTTCTGAAGACATTTCTTAAGCGGAGAAACAGAGTAGAACAAATTTCTGAAGAAAAATTTAGTTAACATTACTGTAAGAATATTTAGCCTCTCTGAAAATTGAGTGCTATTGACAGAGCTGCCCAGCTGGTGATGTTTACGTTCTGAGCTAAATCAGGCACTGAAATGCAAAATCTATCAACAGATTTCACTGACTGATTAAAAAAAAAAAATCAATACAGACGGCGATGACATTTTTGCCTCGTGACTGTTCTTAGAGCAGTCCCCTTCCATTTTCATAATTCAAGGCCACTGCCTTAGGGAGATAAACAACAAAGGGACTCACCTGGCGGTTTCTCTCAGTAGCTGCTGGGTTACTTTATAGCAAGGGTGGCCTCAAGATAATGTTTTGTAGTTGACTCCTGCAAGCATGTGCATGCACATTTGCCTGGGTGCAACAGAGATTTTGGAGAACAACACCATGCAAAACAAGCACACTGTAAGGTTCTTCATCACGAAGAAAACATTGACATATTTACTTTTCCTAACTAGCAAAACAGAATAAAACAACATTCCTCTTTCAACAACCTCACAGCTTTCTCTTACTCATCCTCTGCAAACACAGCCAGGTGGCACCATGCCTGGCTCTGGGGGTGATGATGGACCTGCTGAGGGCTACGGCACAGGTGCACCAGCACGCGATGGCATCTTGAAACCTTGGTGGAAAAAAGGAAAAGGTAAATTTGCCACATGTTCCATCAAGTTGTTACATGCTAAGTCACTGTAATAAGGCCTTCGCACTATTTTATAGTTACCTCTGCTGTTAAACGGTGTTATGGAGTTACTGCATGTCACTGTTAAAACTTGATGATGAAGAAAGATCACAGCAAGATTTATGAACTTCTACTGGGAAGGGTACTGAGTGTCCTCAAAGCTAGATCTGCCCCTTATGTCCATGTTGGCAGCTTCCCTCGGGACTTGACTTCCCTTGACTCCTGAATGGGTCACATACCATGTCAGAGCCAACTGCCAGTGCAGACATTGTCAAGAAACATCAAGAAAATGGAAGTTGTGTGGTAAATTTTGTACAAATGAATAACAACTAGCTACACCGCATGGTCTTAAAGCCTGGCACCTGGGGATGTTACCATTAAAATATTTTGAATGCAGTACCTCCCATACAAAATTAGTGTACCTGCAGCCCTGTGCAGGCAACATTATGATACGAACACTAGTTACTATACTATTTTTGTTTGTGCTGAGGTAGCTACCAAGGACCCAGAGACCTTGCCACCTAGGTGCCACTGAAGGCTGTAATGTACTTGCATTTTTCAACATACTCTTCATCATCTGTGGGACAAGATGGGTGCATGCCAACTGCAAACTTCTGTCACCATCCCATTAGTGATCAAAGGGTTTTTGAATTCTAGCTTAAAGCAGCTTTCTAATGACAACATACAACACTGAAATTTTTAACCACCGATTTGGTCATATTCTTTTTTTTGTTAACCTGTGAATGAAATGTCACATAGGTGGAAAAGCAGCATACATTTAAATCAAACATATTCAATACACAAGCTCTGGGCAGGGAGATAGGAGGTAATAGCTTTTATTTATTTACTAACCCACTCAAAGTTATAATAAGGTTTTTTTTTTTTTTTTTTTTTTTTTTTTTTTTTTTCAGAGCTTTTCATCAAAACCTTTTTGAAGCCCCATTTTCCAACAAGGGACAATTAGTACAATTCACCTCATCTTTATCTTTGGAAAGCTGCAAAGATGACCATAGCAATACTTTAATATTTATGAGATGTAGTACTTGTAAAAATACACAAGCGATGTGGATTGCAATTTCTGCTAGGCAGAGTAAAAAATAATTCAAATCATAAAAATTAAAAGAACTTGTCCTTGAGTAACTTCTCATATTATCAGCCTAACAATGTGCACCAATTTTCCTCTGGACCTAGCACATTGGCTATTTTGGAAGACAATGAGCAAGCCAGTTTTAATCTATTTGGTGCAGAGCTAATCACCCCTCAAAAGAGAAAGATAGTTATTAGGCCTCCTTAGAAGCACTGTATCTGATTGAACTTCTATTAAGAGCCGAGCTTCTGGTAGGCTTCAAGCTGAAAGAAAATTCTGAAGACATTCTTTTTAGAGTAAATTAGAAGACCAAAACATATAGATGCTCACTATGCAAGTGTTACCTCACCTTAAAATAGATATCAGCTACATTTAGAGAGACGCCAAGGTCTTTTTAATGAAACGATTTATGGAAAGAAACTATATATTAAGAAGAATCTCGCCTTATTTTCTGTTTCTGTGAAAGAGTCAGGAAAAAACAGCACATGAAATAATATTCTTTCACTGTAGAATAATTCTTAACACTCCAGGAATGGCTGTTGGAAGTGATGTGGGATATAAAAGAGGATGAGAAGACATTGTTTTGCAGTCTTTAAATGAAATGTATTATTTTCAGTGAGCTGAATAAACACATAAGCCAGACTCCTGAACGTGTCAAACGTGGTATAAACACCACAGCCCTACCACGTCAATACAAACAGACTTACCACATTCCTTATCAATGAAACACTTTAGTCTTCCCAAATGTTACACTGACTGTATCTAGGCTGGCCTGGTCTCCTTGGGAATACAGACTTAAGCCCATCCAAACTGTGCCTTCCCAGGAAAAAAAATAAATCTTAAAAGTTACTATTAATTTGTCTCTAGAGAGCATTGAGATACTAGGAGATACAGATATGACCCCTATATATATTGCCTTATTTCCAACAGTAGGAAACTGTGGCCTCTTGCAAAAGATAAGGCGCCCACCAGCATCTGGAGGGGTACATACCTGTTGTTTGCATGCCCTGCATTTTCTGTTCTAGACCTTGTTCTCATTCATTTTACACATCAGTCGTTTAACAAAGCACCTCACTGCACATCTGGAGAAATGGAAAAACCACAACATCAAGGTTTAACACAAGCTATCCAGACTTGTGCCTGCCAAAAGAGCCAGCTCTCCCAATGCCTCAGGCCCTGTCCCCAGAGAGGCACAAAGCAACACCACACAATTTTGATGCATGGCATCAGCAAGTCCCTTCTTGGCTGACACTGCAGCGTCTCAGCTATCTTGAGGGAATCAAAAGCTAGAAGCTGCTCTTTCTTTTAACCTTTCAGTGTTTCACAGTCATTGTACTCATGTTTATTTCTCTACTTATTTTGCTACTTAACACACACAAAAAAAATTGAAGGACATTTAAATCAGAGATTCCTTCTGTATTGCTATTTCACTGCCAATCCATCTCCAGCACGGACAGAAAAGATTGCCCCACAGGGCTTGTACTATTTGTTCTTTGTCTTTTCCTATGAGCATACGGTCAAATTCAAATTAACTTTTTTTTTTTTTTTTTTTTTTTTGTATGTGTGTGTGATTTTGTGATAAATTCATATATAAGAAATATATATGAATTTTTTGTGAGTTTTGAGGACTCCTTGGAATTATCAGACCATAGGTATTGTAGAACACTCCTCTCACGTGATATATTGTAAAATGAATATTATGAAATGCTCCTCTCACACATTACAATTAATATTTGCAATATTTTTGCTAGTGAACTTTATCTTTAGACAGCTGTATGTCTATGAAAGCACGCTTGTCTGCAGTGGGTTAACCATCTAACCTCTGTACAGTTAATGTGGGACTTACGCCTTTTTGTTCTCCCTTCAAACACAACTTATGGGAGCCACCAAAACATACAGCAGCTACTGAAGGAGTGAATGAGCAAGTCACAAGGAGGTCTTACTGGAATGGCCAGGAAAAGGGAGAACTCGTAGATTTTGGTAGGAAGCAGAAGAGACAGTTGTGCAGGTAGATGTGGAGATGAGAGACATGGATGCTGTGAAAGGAAGAAAGCCAGGACCTCAGGGTACAGCAAGCCACTGCAGAAGTGCCAGAGGGCTGACACCCTGCCCTGCTGCCCTTGCCTCAGCCCCACCAAAGCCCCTGGAGCATTTCTAAAGTGGAGCTGGGCAGGAGCTGTTCTACTGGGGCTGGCCTCCAAGCTCATGGGGCAAAGCCAGCAATGATAGATCAGAAGATTGGCTTTAGCACGCGACCATCTCCACCCACGGAACTGAACAAGAGTCAGATATTTTGACAAGTTAATAAATGAAACTTAAAATGTATGAAAATAATTACTGTGAGGACTGACCCACTTGTGCTCCGGAATGCCCTCTGGAGTGAGCTAACCCTGAGACATAAAACACTTCACGGACCTTTAACCTTTGTAAATGAGTGCACTCAGAAATTTAGAGATGAGGAAGTTTTGAATTCTTTAAAATGTAGTTAATAGAAAGGCCTTGCTGATCAAGTGTGGTTTTTAACTCTGTTCAGTTTATACATCTGAATAGTAGATTAATAATTTATTTTCTTAGTGAAAAGTACAATAAGTTTTCCTGCAATCTGCAGGAACCCACATATATCATTTTTATCTTTTCAGTCTGTTCTTTTTGACCAGATCTTTTTTTTTTTCCCCTAAACTGTCTTTGACTCATATATCTGAATCCTGAAATCTATTATCTGAAAATTTTAACTCCCGTCCTATTTATCCTTATGACACAAAGCTGCAATTTCAAGAAATTCAGCTTCTTTAAGGCGTACCTGTTCTTCTTCTTCTTCTTCTTCTTCTTCTTATTTTTTTTTTAATATATAATATTCTTGGATATATTTTAAATGACATATTTTTATGTAACATATTTTATTATAAACTGGTCGTTCTTTTCAAAGGCTTGGCCTGTCTCATGAGATGACGGCCTTGGATAGCATATTTGGATGCCCGAGTTATTTTCACAGTTGTTAGTTATTCCTCAATTCTCTGTGTACTTTGGGAAGCAGAGAGGCTGAAGAGAGCTGCAGCTATTCAGCTGAGACTTTGCAAAGCAAAAGAACCACCCACAAAATGATCAGCCAATTCCTTCAGCCATTGCTGCAGCAGAAGCACAGAGATATGGATCTGTCTGCTAACCTTCCACCCATTCCCTCATATAAGCAAATAACTGCCTGTTTCTCTGTGCATGATCTTCCTGAAGAACACAAGCTTATTTAAAAGCTTCTTTGATACTTTGCTTTTTTTGGGGGGTGGGGATAAATTTATGAGGAGCAAAAATAATGTTCATTGACTCAGGGATTGTTCTAACCTGCTTGGGTAAATTTCTATTTTGGATGTTGGCTACGAATTTTGAACTTCTGTGCCTTCCCTGTAAGGAGCTGCAGACACAGCACTGACTGACTTCCTGTTTAATGTCTGGGACAGCAATAATTTGCAGAAACTTTGATGTTATGCAATAGGTAGAAACTAGCTTACTTGAAAATATTAAATTAATATCTTGATTGATTAGTTATGGAGTGCCTAAATACAGTTAGGGTGAAAGAAGTTAGGAATTGGCACCAGGGTTGAATTTCATTGTATTGTCCACTTTGAAAATCCCTCTGATCCTCAGAACATGCAAAACTGGGCACTAATTATTGAGGGGAGTGTTTGCACAAGCTATTGCGCATTTCTCTGGAATGTTTGGATCACAGTTCCTTTATCCCATCCACATCTGCCTTTTCCATTCCAGGCTGAGTTTTGCACCTCTGACCTGCTCACTGTCCTTTTTTATTTCTGCCTTCAGTATTCTTATATTGTATTTTCTATTCAGATAACTCAAGCAGAAATGTAACTGATAGTTTTTAAGAAAATACCACTAATGCACCATTTCCTGCCAGCGTTTCAATAAAAATATCCCTGGTATTTTCCTAATTAGAAATTTTCAGACCATGGTTGACTGTTTTCTGAGTGAGCTAAAAAAAAACACTAAGAAACTAGATAACTATATTGGATCTACAAAATTAGTTTTTGCCTGTGCTGGCAGATAAAGAAGTATGAATTTGTTTATTCTGCATAAAAACTCTTAATGCCTAATAACATCCACAGCAGTGTCTAGACGTAAAGGTAGTCTCAACTCCTCTGGTTTTGGTTTCGCACTTTATTACTCTGGTCTTCCCTAACACTTCCCTAATACATCAAATAATATCATCATCAATAGCTTTTTTTTTCTTCATGAAACATTCCATTGTCTTTCTCTCCAGTGTTAATTATCAAATGCCCTTTTAGCACCTTTATCTAGTTTATTATATACCACCTTTCAAGCTTTATTTTTTATTTTTTTTTCTCCTCCTTAGCTTTCATGACATTTATGACAAAGGCTGTCTTTAGACAAAATTTTTCTACACGTCTCTGAAAGATTCCACTAATACACCACTCTCTTGTGGAAGGTAATGTCAAAGAAGCACAAAAGTTTCACAAAAATCATACAGAAAACTCACGCAAGAGTTAAAGCATTTTTTCTTCTGGAAGAAGAAAAAGAAGAAAATATTTTCTTGTTGACCTCTGTATTATTTCCACATTTTGTCAATATACACAATGCTGCATTTGTTTTCTGAATTCACATCTACTGAAAGCATGCAGTGTCATCAAACCCCCAGCATAGCCAGCAAAATTTTAGACTTCATCAAAAAAACAAAACCCAAAAAACAACAATGTAAAGTTTATAAAGTCCCATGGAAATTGATACATATGGAAAGTTTGATGTGAATTAAGTTGGGAAAACTTGTGTGGAAAAAAAATAATTGAATTGTCAGTGTTCTGTTTATCTGATACTGAGGCTTCAGTGTTTACTTTACATCAGTCTGTGTTTACAGTGGGTTTCTGGACATTAGATTAGATAGCAATAAAATCTGTAACAGCCTGGGAAAAAAACGAACAGTTGACTTATTGTTTCTAGAAAACTCCTAAGATGTCAGTAACTTTCTACGTTTTAAATTACTAAATGCTTGTTGTAAATAACGTGGGGCAAACAAGCTTCAGCTGCAGAATCAAATTAATCAGTTCTGAATGAATTGTTTTTTTTTTTTTTTTTTACTGTTTGATGTTTTAGATTTATATCCTATTTCAAATATAAAGATTTTTTTTTTTTAATTTATTATAACTTACATATTAAAAGATCAAAGTTCAACATTACTTCGTTACTGATTCAGTGGAATTATTTGAATAAATGCTTCCCACTTTGTGTTCTTCAAGACTAACAAGGAATTTTGAGGTGTGTACCACTCAGATCCTGCTCCTGGATGTTTCACTTGCTCTCATGAAGACAAAGCAAATAACCCTGCCTAGAAATTAGTGTTAGGAGAGCTTTTAAGAGTCTGAATTCAAAACATAACTTTTTTTCTGGTAATACCGTGTTTATATATATAGGAAACAATTACTTCTGTATATAAAGTATATTTTGGTATCAACAGATTTGACATTTAATGCATATTCTAACTGCATAGAAACTGTATTCAATTCTGCAGCTGTATTCAATTCTGCAGCTGTGCTCTGTATGTTAGGATTATTTTTCTCCTCCAAGACTTCTACAGCAAAGAGAAATGAAATACTAAATACAAGGTTAATTGTTAGCAACACATGTCCAAATTTTTAGGCAACTATTTTAGTGGATACATTCCAAAAAAAAAACAACTAAACTTAGAGAAGAACAGCTCCTGCAATCTTATTTCCTGAGTCTTGAAACAAAAAAAAGTTGCTCAGAACTCCCAAATAAAGACACAGAACAGTTGTTTACAGAACTAACCTAGTGTCAGTGGGACAGTTTTAAAAACAGACCTTAGATATGCATGTAGTTGCAAATATATCAAAGCGTTAATGTTTCTTTGTGTTGTCTACTTCTATGCTTTGTGAGCATATCAGTGGAAACTTTGGACCCACTAAGTACACCTAGCTGAGAAAAGATGTTCATCTTTGACTATCTAGAAGCCTTAATTCCAAAAGAATTGTAAAAACCAGAGCAAACTAGCAGCTGTATGATGGCTCTTCTGAAGATCCCTGTCTACCTCGTACCTTGCTACAATGACATGAGACAAGAGTGTTTGCCAGAGCCTGATTCAATGACTTAACCTCAACAAGATTCCACTGACGGGAACAAGGTAACTCTAAATCAATCAAAATCCAAAAAGCATCATCCTTTGTGTGGGAAAACAAAGATATCTCACGGTTGAGATAGTGTGGGAGATGTTCTGCAGAGCCTCATCATTACATCCCTACCTCTTCTTGAAGACAATAAAAGCTCTGGTCTAGGGCCTGCATCAATAAAAAAAACTACTGAAAAGAAGAGAGAAATCTTAATGTTTTTGAACAGTTTATATTGTTAATTTTACCCTTCAATCCATTCTACAACCTAGAGAGTATAGTATGAAAGTTCTGATGCAAAAAAAAAAAAAAAAAGATGAATAATGGAGGAATAGCTTCAAACATTTATTATTATTATTATTTAGTTTCAATGTAATTGAGGCAAAAATACTGGCTGCAGTCTCGCTCTGAAAGGAGAACATGCAAAACCTTTCAGTCTTTATGTTCACTGAGGTTAACAAGACACATAAAACTTGCAAATGAGAGACCTCTGTCCACAGATTTTATTTTTTTCTAAACTGATAAAACCTGTTTCCCTTTGTGCACCTAAAATATCATTGTACCAAGAATTACAAAGTTTACTGTAGGGCAAAATCACACACTGGCAGATGGATAAACTTGATGACCTAATAAGTCCTTTCCACTTCTAGTCTCCAAGATTATGTGAGTATACTCAGGAGAGGAGTCTTTATTAAAATGGTAACTAAAGATGAGCATATTTGGAAAATTATCAATTTGTATAAAAGAGAGGAGTAATTCTCCATACAGGATTATGAACAGTTGACACAGCATTTGAAGGCATCCAGAGCAGTAGGCAATATCTACAGGCACGCCAAACCAGAGAGCTGTTTTGACTACAGCATTTAGCAAACCCAGTATTTCCCTCCTGTATGCCAGGGATGGAACAATGGATAACAGCATGACACATCAACTTATTCAGTTTTAGTATTCTGGTTCACATTTTGTGATGGTTCACTTCCTACTATATATAAATGCAATGCTATCCTTCATTTTTCTACTTTTGTTAGAAATGTATACTTGTAGTGTACTATTATAGCAATATGCAAAGACTTGTCAAAATAATCCTTTACTAATCTATTAATGCCAAATTCTATTAAAATGTTTATTTCTATGCTTATTTGTAGCATACCAAGAAAACAGAAGTTAAAAACTGCCAGAAGACCTTATAGTCTTATTTTCTGAAAACTATTTATGTTTAGAGTATAAAATCAAATTAAACCGCTTACATTTAATTGTTTTAATGCTGCTCTTGAGCAACTATACTAGTCTGACTGACATCTCCACTCTGGATGGCTACTCGTGTCCTCATGGCCTGGTTTAGAATCCATCTTTTTAACCACCTCAGGTACTAATATGTTTGTCTTTTGCTTGGTATGCATTTTGCTCCTCAGAAAAAAATGTGCCTACCTGAACACTGGGAAATGGGCTAACGTTTACTTTTGATGATTTTCATTTCAAATAATTGATGTTGTACTTTCTGTTAAAGGATTATTATTTTTATTTTTTTTTTTTCAGATAAAATGACTTCAATCTTAGTTTGCTTCCTGATATCCACTACCATAAGCAGATGGGAGTTTGCTAACACTTAAGATTGGCTCTGCCTGGCACGTATCTGTATGTGAAGAGGAAACACTGCACTTGGATGAAAGCAATCAAAGTTTCAAGGCCACGAGTAGACAGCAAAAAAGTGTGAGCAATGTTATGCTACTCTAACAGTAATATATTTTTAGGTAAATATGTTCTAATTCAAACTGTGCCCCTGATGTTTTGTTTCTCTGAAGATTCCCTTCCTACTTAAGCACACTGAAGCATCTCATTGTTAAGCACATATCACTAGATACAGATGCCTCTCTGAAAGGTTTCAGAAAGATGAAGAACCTGTGAATAAAGTGTTGCACTTGCTCCTAGATCAAAACTTCCTCCTTGCTAGTTTTTTTTTTTTTTTTTTTTTTTTTTTTCTTCACTGTACTCTAAACCAGAAGTCTGGTAGTATTTTTCCACACATGAGCTTTATAACATCTAATTATGACACCATATGCTGCTGGTGAGAACCGTAATCTTCACCAGAGTCAATAAATGGGTTCTTTTTTTGCCGATCCTAACATACAACTGCCAGTTTTGCAATTTCTGTGCCACCACTGAGCGATCTATGGAGCAGATTCTGAACTAGAAGTTGTCTGTGAAAACTCATCCTTCTCAGATGGGGCCATTCTGCAGCTATGAGTAGCTACAGACAATGGTAACTCATGGTGCAGAAGTGTCCTCTATACATACTGAGAGGTGGCTTGTCAATGTTGAATACAAAAGGAAACAGCTGTTGCTGCTGCTTGGTTTGGCAAGGAACACATTTACTAACTTAAAAGATTTCTAAAAGATGTTGATTTAGAAATCAAGACTCAAATTCTCAAAGTAATAGGACTACATTACAAGTTCACATATCCTATAAATATAAACAGTTAAATTAGGTCTGTTCTTGATGAATTTAAGGCAACATGATGTGGTCTTATAGGATTGTAGTTCTTAGTCCACATGTTTTCTTAGGGGATGTGAGATGCTACTTAAGGGAAAATATATTTCCTGATGGCGTGGGTTGCATTAGATTTTATCCTGAACTTTTTGTAGAGCTCTGTGTTGTAGAAGCCAGTAGTTAAAAATACCACACTTAGCTTTGGTAAATAGTATTGCCCCTTGAATCAGTGTTTCTTTCTTTGTTACAGAATAATCTTCCACAAGGAAGTCCAAGGAATAAGATTTTGGCAAATGCATGTTTTATGACAGAGATCATCTCAATAGGTATTTATGATTGCTACTATAAGTAAGAGCTGTTTATAAAATACACACAGATACAGAGTTCATGGTCCAGGAATCAAGAATTAAAAGTTAATAAAAGTTACACATTATTACACAGGGACTTCTTTTCCAAAGCTCCATAATGGGGTAAAAAAGACATGAACTAATCTGAGGGGTGATAAAGCAAAGCATTAAACAGAAAATAACAGAAAATGGAAGAAGATTCCTCACCCAAATTCTGAGATTGACCTCAAGTAGCCATACAGTAGGCATGGGTAGGCAGGAAGCAGATTTAAGCCATTTTAAAGCCAGAGGCAACGGTGAAATGACAGCTGGACAGTGGGATACGAGAATATAGAAATAGTGGGGAATGGCAGACTATGCAAAACCTATTTTCTTTAAAAAAATAGCTGTTGTCACAACTCAGCATTAACAGTCTCAGCTAGTTGTAAGGCTTATGTCAGCCTCTCAAAAGAAATGAACCTAATTTTTAAAACATGGACATAACATAAAGAAGAAAAACAGCCAACTCAATGCCATCTCCTCAGGCAGATTAGATAAGTTTTAAAGCAGAAATGTACTGATCAACTGTAAGGAAATACAACACGACTCTGAACTAGCTTAGAAATTTTGAGGGCATGAAATCAAGGAGTTGCTGACTAACGTTACAGCTCAAACTACTTTTTGGAGCAGGGTTATACAACCGTGAATGCTGCAGGGGCTGAACACTTCCATATTCTCACCTGTACATCATCTAACCAAAGACTGTTATTTGGAAACAATGAAAATAAATGAAATAAATCACCATCAGCCCTTTATTCTTGCACAGAAGGAAGAAGAGCATGGAGTGGGTCTATTTATTAAGTTAAAAGAACAGGCTGAAAACCTTTGCTGAATTACAGCCCTTGGAATGAATAAGAATAACATACTGTACATACTTATGTGGTCTGTGTCTCGCTCGCTCTGTCTCCATGGCAAATTTCATCTGCAGGCCAACTACTTGTACGTATTCTAAGCTGATGACACAAAGTCATTATTAAAAATGTCTCCCCTCCTCACTAAAAGAATGAGCTTCAATTTTATTCTGTTTTTACAAATTCTGATGTCTACAAATTCCTGTAATTTTGAAAAACAGTACAATGTATTACTCAGATCTAAGTACACTGGCATCAGCAACAGCAGGGTTTTAAGTGCCCTGGTCTTGGTTTTGTCACTGTTAACTGTGATGTACACAAAGCCTTACAAAACCTATGAACTTAGTGTTTATTTTGGTTCTGCAATCATAGGTATCTGGTTACCGCCTTATATACTTACGTATACTCTACAGCATATAACCCATTTCCTTCATTTCCCCCCATTTCCCTCAGAGTATTCTGTGAAACTATCAGCTGTCATGAGACTTTAATTTCAATTTAAAGAACTCATTAGTGAGAGGGACTACTTCACTGTGTTTCAGACAGACATCCAAAATCTTGCATGCTTTTTCTTATAATATCCTATATATATATATATCCATGGAGTCCTGTAATTTCCCAAGGAAGATATCAATGCTTGTATACGCAAATAAACTGCAAATGCTAGATGCTTGAGACTTACAAGAGAAATCACTTGATTGATAAATATTTCTAGCCATTTAAAAACATACAGACTAGAGTTCTTAGTATGGCCTTATTTTATGAAGAAACAAACATAACAGGGAATCTAAGTTACCAGTAAGAAAACTGGGTCTTTTCTGGGTAAACATCTTTGTAAATATCTAATGCCAAACACCCACCTCATATATTTCTGCAGAATTATTGGAGAGCTGTGATTTAGTCCCAAATTAACTAACTGTTCTGTACCCCGTGTTCTTTCCTTCACTGAATGTTTTACATGGTGAGAAACATATCAAACTTCACTTAAGATGGTCCTCTGAATGATGAAACATGGTATATCATAGATTTTACTACTAAACACTGCATGCATCATTTACTTGGCACAAAAATATTATTTCCCCTTTACTGAATCAGACCAAAGGTACTTTCAGCCCTGCGCGATGGTCTGAGCAGTGACCGACAGCAGACCCCTCAGGAAGAGCGGGGCAGTAATAAACTGATACTTTCCTGCAGTAGAGTTGCTTCTAGCAATTTATAGCTTGGGGATTTCCTAAGTCACAAGTGCTGTTTGGTGTTTAATAGCTTCCAAATGTGATTTTCTTCTTTTTTTCCTCCCTGTGCATCCTCCAGGAGGGTTGTGAACCTCTACAAAGAGCATTCACAAGATGCCATGGGAAGGCCCATGGCCATGACCATTTGAACTGTGCTGCTTTGCATGAAGAAATGCTCCTTTTGTGTGGTTTGATATAGCCACTTGAGAGTCTTGTTGGATGCCCTGTAGTTCAGGGCAGCTCACGGCCATTCCTTATTCCTCTTTCACTCTCCTCATTGTTTTATAAACCACTGCAAAAGCTTCCTCCAGCTGTTGGCTCTCTAGACAACATGCAATCTAGCAGCCTCCTCTTGCAACAGAGAGACAAAGGTATGAAATTGCTCTGTGCAAAAGGGACTTAGAATTTCCCCTTTGCTCTTTAGAAAGAGCATTTCCCTTCCTTTTTGTTTTGTTTTGTTTCCCCAAAGAAGTTTAGCTTGTTGTCTGTATGCTTGCTTCTGTTTAGTAGACAGAACATAGATCATCCCGACAGGAATGAGAATTTCACTGATTTCTGAAATAAGATGAGAGTTTACCTAAAGCAACAATGAGGGCTGGGTCAGATACGGACAGAAAAAAGTGCCAGAATATTTCTTGTAAGTTATACTGTAACTTTATCATTTCAGTAGAGCAAGGATTTCAAAATGCTTATTGAATAATCAGGCTATGAAATCTGTTGGGACATGGATTTAAAACATAACATAATGTGGGACATAATTTAAAACATAAAACACTAAGAAGTGTGTACTATAGCTTTGGATTTGCTTGTTCTTCCAAGGTTGTCAAAAGTACAGAATTGTGAACCAGTGCTCCTGCTTTTTTTTTTTTTTTTCCACACTGAGATTACCTACAGTAAATGCAACAACAACTACAGTCATTGTTCTCAAAACTGGAAAATAGTATAGGAAAATTATTTAAGGAAAAGCTACTATGGATGTCTAATGGATTACAGAAGACTTAAGCCTTGCTCTCTGAAACTAGGAATAAAAGATAGTAACACCACGAAAAATGATGTGGGAAAGAAAACAGGTGTCCACATGGGTAAGGCATCACAACAACAACCTTCCAGTTTTATAGGTCCAGGGGAGTGAAAAAATTATTCAGAATTATCATGTTGAAAATGTAGAGCCCATTGCTCCAGGATACTAGGATGGCAGTAACTCTTCTTTATGGATACTTTGTGAGTATGAGAAAGCCTTAATGCTTAAGGCTTAGTTGGGAATGACAGGATTTTTGAGGCTTGTAATACTAAAATTAATCAAAAAAATTCATCTGTCTTTATTCCCTAATAGGCTTTGAGGATATAATGTTAATAAGAAATGTGGCAAATATCTCTGTCTTAAACGTATTCTAAAGTTTTCTGTGCAAGCTTTCAAGAGAAGGCTTTTACTCACATTTGCCTTGAATTCCATTTCTCAAGTGGTGCTTCTGGTTGTCTCTCTCCTCTGTCTAGGGATATTTATATACCAAAGAAGTTACACAGATCTTGTTTGAGGTTGTTTTGCTTAGCTTTCCCATATTTCCCTTTAAGTCTATAAAAGCAAGAGAGGTATTATGGTTAAACAGTGCTCTAGTTTGGCAAAGCTTTTGCACTTAAGATTAAATACCCGAATAATCCCATTTAGGTCAGGAAAACATTTCACAAAAGCTCTCCCGGATCATGGTCTAAAGCCCTATTTTTTAGACTTTAACCTTATCTATTTAGGCTAAGCTTAACATAATCTAAACTTAACTGATACTCTAACATGGATATTTCTTAGGATGTGAACTGTTTTATTTAAGAAAAAGAATGTGTAGTAAAGAAACGGGGTTAAAATATTGGCATCATGATATAGTTGCACTATACATTTGCTGAGATATATTGGTGACAAGACCTGCAGAAAGAAGTATTGTAGCCTACAGCAATACTCCGACTTTTATACAGACAGCACTTAACAGAAAATAGATCATCAAGAAAGTTATCCCTTTGTGTTCATGTTGCTTATTACGTATGACTCAGGCAATAGACAGAAAAAAAAAAAAAAAAAAAAGGATGTTCGCATTTCACATTATTATTATATGTGTATCTCTGGTTTCTCTGGCTCCCCAGTACAAAAAAGACAGGGATCTCCTGGAAAGAGTCCAGTGGACGGCCACAAGGATGATACGGGGCCTGGAGCATCTCCCCTATGAGGAAAGGCTGAGACACCTGGGGCTGTTCAGCCTGGAGAAAAGGACACTGAGAGGGGGGTCTCATCAATGTGTATAAATACCTGAAGAGTGGGAGACGGAGTTTTTTTGCCAACTTCTTTTCAGTGGTATGTGGGGACAGGACAAGGGGCAGTGGCCACAACATGGAGCACAGAAAATTCTGCAAGAACTTCTTCACAGTGAGGGTGATGGAGCACTGGGACAGGCTGCCCAGGGGGGTTATGGAGTCTCTTTCTCTGGAGATATTCAAGGCCCATCTGGACACCTACCTGGGCATCCTCCTCTAAGGAACCTGCTTTGGCAGGGAGGTTGGACCCCATGATCTTTTGAGGTCCCTTCCAACCCCTTCAATTCTGTGATTCTGTATTGCAGAAACAAGAGACTAAACAGGTAGCTAGGATAAAGGAGAGCAGTATCAGTGTGTAAATTCATAAATGCACAGCAGATAGTGTGGGCTAAGGGTCTCGAGGATTTACCTGGTGTTTCAGTCTGGTAAGGACTTGAAAGAGAAACAGAATGCGTAGCAAAGAAAGTAGTAAACCTTATGGATCTCTGAATGGAAAAGGAACACCTAAGGCAAAAGGCTTGCACACAGCAGGCAAAATGTTTTTCCTCTCCACTTAGCCCAAGCTTTTTTGGAAGCATGTTTTGTGAAGATTGGGCTGCTATTAGCAGACACCAGAAGGAATGAATGGAAAGGTCAGTCATGTGCAGTGGCTACAGCCCCATTTGAGAGCTTCCCATTTTGGAGGACTCTGCTCTCTCTGATCACCATCTTTTAAATCAACCTAAGTCAGCTGCATGGCTGCCTTCCACACACTCTGGCTCTGTAGGAGCAGGGGTTGGTTGCATTGCCAGAGATGTGAGCTGAAGTGTGGGAAGGTTTGTGTACTATAAAATAATTCAGCTGTGCCAGAGAAAAGAATTAGCCAAAATCAGAGCAGCCTGTATTTTTTAAAGTGAACAGAGTCATGAAGTACCTTTTGGAGAGGCTGAGAGCCCTTGAAAGCCCTGTTCATACAGAACTAAAATTGTGGTGCGGTATGGGAAACTCAAGCCATCACAATAATGGTGCTGCAAGACATACTGCTCCTACTCCCTACAGTAATTCTCCTTGATTTTTTTTTTTTTTTTTTTTTTTTAATGCAAAGCAGACAACAGCTAAGATTAATCAGCTCAAAAATATTGTTTAATAATGAACTAAAAAGTCTCCATTATTATTAGCCTTCTATGTTCTGCGATAATGACCTTGCATCATCTTTCAACCTGCTTTCACCATGGTATCTTAGAGTATGCATGTAAACTCCCAAGCTGTAATTCTTACAAACATCTGTGTCAGGTACAAACTGACTATTACACTGCCTGAGGGATGTACTGGTAGAACCAGGGGGTTTTGAGTGGCAGACCTGCATTAACTCAAAACGTCTGGCAGGACAGCAGGCAGAGATGCCAGAACTCTGTATGAAAACATGACATTTCTTTAGATGTTGTCTGTGGAACTCAGCCGAATATATTATATACAGTGTAACAAACTGAAATTAGGATAATCAGTTTTTTTTTTTTTTTTTTTTTTTTTTTTTTTAACATATGGATGTAAATATGCTTTTAAGCTGAAAAGTACCCAAATACGTTTGTAATCAAAATGAATGGTGGCTGTTAGCTATTTCTGGAATCAAGAGATGATGAGAAAAAAGACAAAATAAAATGAAAACATCAGTATAAAGGATAGAAGATTTAAACTAGTCTCAGGGAGACTTCAGAGAAAACAAACAAACAAACAAAACTTCCATGTGGCCGCTGTTAACCATGTGACCTATTTTTCCTTTTTGCCCGTCTGAAAGTCAAGCCAGAAACCTCACTTTTAAATTTGCACTCAGCACAAATTTTGCCTCTGCACCCTGGAAAATACAAAGTATGTATATCCCTATACACATTGGGATTACTTAAATATCTGAAGAACAAAGCTTGTGTGCTTCCTGAACAACTCCACAAACTCAGAACTTTTACAGGATACCAGAGAGTAATTTATAAATAGAAATAATTTACATTAGGAAAAAAAAAAGTATTTTTTTCTGCTCAGTACTAAATGTGTCAGTTTTCTCAGCTATATATTTGTGAAGACTCTTATAGGATGACATTTACAAAGAGAAATAGCTTCCAAGGTTAATAACAGGGGTCTGAACCTGACAGAAGCATGACACATTTAAAGGAAAAGTTTTCATGCTCCATATCTCCTATGTTTGGTCCACTGAAAGCTAGTCTAAACCATCTTAGGCTGCTGGGAGAAATCACTTTCAGAGGATTCTGAAAAAAGTGAGGAAAAGGTGATTTTAAGGAGCATGGAGATCTAAAGAGAAGAACAAAAGCACAGATTGAGTAATGGAAAAGAGACAAGGAAGCCTGAATTATTCAGAGGACTTCCCTTTTGTCCTCTAAAGACTTTCAAGAGTAAATTCAGTCTTCTACATTAGTAATCAGTGGGACATCTGTTACTCTTTGGCTAAGACCATGCAAAATCAGGGCAGGAGAAAGCAAGTGGAGACAATAAGATGAAATAGAGCTAAAAATATTTACAAAATGTGTATCTAAGCCTGTAATAAGAGCATTAGGCAGTAAATTAATAAAACACATTTTTTCTCCTGTATTTCTTAAGTGATGAGCAGAGTATAAAAGAGTATGCATGAAGGGTAACTTTAGCATTTATAAACTGGTGTAAAGAATTCAGTCGCAAAAGCACAAAATTATAGCATAATTATTTTGGTTTAGTTACATAATAGCCAACTCTTCCATGACACTCTGCTAGAAGTTCAGTTTCACTTTTTCTTACTCTGTGTGTCTCCTCAGGCATGACCCAAACTGCGCAAGATTCAATAAAAACTTTGTTGTGTGGCAAAAGAAGATCATAGTTGGATGAAAAGTCTTATTTCCACTCATGCCCTTGTCTAAAATATGCAGCTAGCTTCCCAGTAATAAGGGATAAGCGCAATACCCAGCTCAGCATGACAGCCAGCAACTCTGAGTGGCTTGAACTGAATAATGGCCTACTGAATAAATATGTAATGGAAGCAAGCATCTAATGTCTGTCTCACTTGACAAAGAAATGAAATACCTGAGCAGCTTCCCTAACCTGAACAAAGCCAAGCTTCTGCCCTCAAATCCTTACCTCTGTGTTGGTTTCCACTGACATCATTGGACCATGTAGGTAATTGTCCATGCAAGCACATTTATCTGCAGGTTATGGGCCAGGGTTTGTGTCTGGTGGGTTGTCTGGTTTGCTCTATTCATCTGGGAGTCTTTTCAGCTTTGGATATTAAACTTTGCTGCTCAGCCCCCAGAAATTTTCCCTTCTCGTTCATCTCTCCAACTGACTGCTGAATTCTTGAGCTGGAAACTGCCAGAGGGAAGACTTTTGAAAGTCATAAGGGTGAAGCAAGACTTTAGCTTTATCCAATGACACCTGAATCTTGTCCCATATATAAAAGAAGGTAAATGCATGAACACGAAGAATTAGATTGTGGTTTACAATAAAAAAGTAACTAAAATGGTGTGGGATGATAAATGCTACAAAGGCTGTTTCTGAACCTAGTCTTCACCATCTCTGTCAAAAGGCAGCCCTGGAAGAAATTCTAGTCCTATTGTTCCTTCCTGTGCTTCCAGCAAAGCAGTAAATCAGAACATGCTACTTGGAAAATTAGTTATAGAAGTCCAGGTTATTTGATGGCATTTACAGAGATTTGGCTCACACTTAAATTATATACTGTATTTAAGTTCTTATGAAAGAGAGATTCATGCCATGATACATGATTATAAGCAGTATTAAAAGAAAATGATATTTTAAAACAAGAATTCATAATGATGTCCTTGAATTTGGAAAATAGTCTCTTAATGACAAAATAATACATCGAGAAACCTTGTATTTCATTTATGCTTAAAAAAACCCGAACCACCACCACACAACCAAAAAACCACATTGAAAGCCACTCTTCAACCATGCTTATTTGTATTACTTGCAGACAGAGTGTCCTAATTAAAGAAAATAATTGCTTGACTTTGAAGATTTGACCAGTTTTGCATTCTTGAGCATTTTGCATTTGACCCGGATTTATGATTTCAGTGGGAAGGATGTTTCGGAACTATTTCCTTTGAGTGCTTCATTCCTACTCTAATGGAATATCTCCGCAGAGTTTCTGGTTTCTCATATTATGAGACTGATAATTTTAAGTATGACATTAATGAGCAATAAAATTAACAATAATTCTCATTATGGCTTCACAGAAGAAACAGAGATAACCAGAAGCTGGTATTGAGCATGCTGCCACCTTCTGCAGCACAGATCCGTGCTTATTCTTCAAATAAATATCTGGGTCAAACCAATTACTTGCCTCAAGGCCATGACATTTTTAGCACTCATGGAGTCACGTATACCCTGACTGATTCTTCCCAATCTCTCACGAATTGCGCTGTGTAGATCACTTTGCAGCAGGAAGGGCTACTGTGAGTGAGCTGAAGTTCAGCTCTTGGAGACAAAGCAAACAATTTACATGTTATCTTGCTCTGGAGCATTTCCAGAGCATTCTGGGTTCATGACTTTGAATGAGGTTCATGCTCCTTATGTCACTACTGCCAAAGGTTGCCAAAGTCATGCACGTGTACCCTCATAATGCCCTTCCTCTGGCGCAGACCTAGGTGACCACCCTTCTACAAGTGCTGCTGTTCCTGTCTCTCTCCCATTTGGCCTACAAGTTACAGCAACTCAGCTTGCCAGACTACAGAAGTGTGTTTTTTACATTTAGGCGGCTGGGCCAAATGTGTCTGTCATTCTCCAATCACGACAACTGTAAATGTTGAAAAAACAGAGCATATTGCTGATGGTTATACTTGGCTGATGTAGGAGCTTTCCTATACCTCTGCTACGGTCGCTTTTAATAGCAAAAAAGCAATAAAAAAATTCAGTGAATGAGAAATCACACATAGAGATGGACTTAAGCCACAGGATTCATGCCTGGTTTATGTTTCAGTTCCTTTCCCTACAAATGTGGGAACGTTTAGCTCTATGATTCAGCTTATGGCGGAGTGGAGGAGAAACACGACTTTCAATTGACAACACAATCATGCACATGAAGATGAGAATTGGGTTTTGATCTCATTTGTAGTAAAAAAGTTTAACATAAATTAAGTAGTGCTGAGCATGAAGACTTTTGTGAGGGCTGAAATCAATATCCTCATCTGTTCATCCCTGCTTCCCTCCCCTCATGCAAAAGCACAAAACTATCTCAGAACATCAGATTTGACAGAACTATTTCATCACAAGGCAGCATATCAAAGCTGCGGCTGTTGTCTCAGCCTGTCTTCCCTCTATGCTTACTTCTGGTGTAAATCAGGAGAGAGTGACTGAAAGCAGGGCAAAATGAAATCTTGAGAGGAATGTGTGATATTTGCTTGGGGTATTCTCAAAGAAATTTTTCTTTCTTTCCTTTTGAAGTGATGGAACCTCAAACTATTCTTTTATCATCCCAGAAGCCAATTTCCAGTGAAATATTTTTAAATGGTTGCGCTGTTTCTGCTCTTCCATCTTGCTTCAGAGTTTCATAGGGCCTGCCTAGAGCCAACATAAATCAAGAAGCCTCATTTCAAAGTGTCACTGCAATTCCAAGGGCGACTCACAACTGCAGCTACCAGTTGTTGGTGTCTTTTAAAAAAAGAAAAAAGAGTTGTAGAGAAAATTTTAAATTGGATTGCAATGAATGTAAACTCTAGTTATTTAGAATATCAAGTGTTATCTGATATCTGTGTGATAGGACACAAATTTGACTGATTTTCAGTCAAATCTGGTCACCTAAGTAAGGCTGAAGTACTGAAAGGATCTGAATCAAAGTCCTTTCACAGAACTGCAAACAAAAAGGATGTACTGATTTACTAAGTTTGCAGAATGTGAAAATGATTTTTTGTCTCCTACATGGTAGCTTTGAAACATATTCTTGCAACACAAAGACCTAATTTCAAGGAGAATAAAGTGACCTAAACACACTTATAGTATTATTAATTCCAGGAATAAATACTTTAATTTTATTTCATACCTCTGAATGGATCTTTCCAAGTTCAAGTATAAGAGGATCTGATGCTTTTTCTCATGACTTGATCTATCTAATGTAGACTTCAGACAAAAAAAATTCTCAGACAAAAACACCAAAAAAGCAGAGACAGAACACGCATTGCTTGAAGTTGCTGCAACACAGATCAAGTGATGTAAAACTACAAAGACTCTAGGCAGACACTTCTCTCACTGTTGGGTAAGAAAAACTCTCAATGAAATTGTTTCTAACTTGCAGTAGGAAATTCGGGCCTGGGTGTTCTGAATCTTATTCTTAATGCATCCACATTTTACTACAATCTTTTATAAAGTATTTCATTGGATTTCATTAGCGTCCACAGGCATCAGTGAGGCCAAAATTCAAGATGCAGCACACGCACACACAAAATATCACCTAAGAGCTTGACAGCTTCAGCAAACTAAGTATGATAATTGCGTTTGGACAGCAATATAATTTACAAAAAGGTTTGGTTGCCCACATATATGGACTGTATTAATGTTTCTTTTAAAGCTAATAAGTTTTCTAAAACCCAAATTCAGTCACAAAGCTCTATATATTAAGACTGATTATGCCTACGGCCATTTTAAATGGCTGGTAGGTGAACCCTGACAAAGTTTTTAGCCCTTTCATTTTAAATAATGACATATGGCTTAACATGTCATTGTAGTGAGAGTATTCTAACATATAACTAGCATTACTCTTTCAAACCTGGTACGTAGAGATGACTACTTATTAAAGAATATTATGGAACATTTTAAGCTAAAGAACATTAGTCTCAGCAAAGGTGTCTTTCTACTTGTACAAGTAGAAATTAGTTTCTACAGTGCATCACAGCCTGTTACATGGTCATACAGGTTTTCTACACTTTTGCATGATTTTTAAACATTTTCTAAACTATGCTTGTGATTTTAAAATTATTATTAGATACACAAGCATATATAAAATGCAAATGGAAGAGGTGAAATAGTCTGCATTTTGTTAGATGACTTGTTAGAAATTCTTTGGTGCTATTATCATATGACACTGGAAGAAGCCTTGCACATTCTCCAAATACCTTAAGCAACTGGAACACATGAAGAGAGGAAAGTCCAGTGTCATGCTGAAGCTTTGCTCATATTCAGAGCTGACCTTGCGGTGAAACTGAAAAACAGACACCATTCTCTTAGGGTAGCCTTCCTATAAATCACACAAACCTCGCAAACTCTGTAACACAATTTGCATGCTCAGGAAGCTGAAGTGTTTATTTAAAGCTGCATGCACATACATGAAAAATTCAGACCATAATAGGCTACCCTCTTTTACATCCTGCTTTGCTAATCAGTTATCTATCTTGGATAAAAATAAGTGTTGATTTACTTGCTGAACTTTGCTTAAGACATTCCACACTGCAGTCTGGATGAATATACCACAACTAGCACAAAATAAAAAAGGCAAACCAAGCAGACATTAAAAAAAAAAAAAAAAAAAAAAAGGAAAAAAAAAAAAAGAAAAGAAAAATTGAAAGAAAAAAAAAAAAGACAAAACAGAAAAACCATGTGCCCAAGACTTTACATTTGCTTCTTGAACTCAGTCACGCAGAACATGGTTGGATTCTCAAACCATGTTTTCACTGCTCCAAGCCAAGTCAACAATTTGCATTATTCCTAGTGTTCAGCTTGTGAAGCAGAGCACACAGATGTATGTCTGTCAACTTTTCCAGTGAAACTCACAAATATTTTCCTTCCACAGAGAACTAGGTTCTTGACTCAATGTCTTTCTAAGCAGACGTTACTCATTAGAACACAACAGCTGTAATTCAGATTTCATTTATGTTACTTTCTTTCAGTGAGTCAAACAGCACATTTAGATGAACAGAATACCATGTCTATAATAGGTTTTACAAAAAAGAATGGAAAATTACTCATGCTTTTTAAAGAGTTTAAAGGGTTATGGAGAGGGCTTTCATGACTAACCTACCTACACTTCATTTGAAAATACTAACAGTGGTGTTTATGTAAGTGTTTAACACTATCACGGCCTGCTGACTGTAGTGCTGCAGGTTTAAATGCATTACACCACACAGTCTTTACAATCATATGCAAACAGCAAGGCTGTTTCTTTTCTTTTGCCTCAAGAACATGGAATATACTGGGTGGAGAACTATTTTGGTTTTGCTTCTTTTGCCAAAGGCTTATAATAATAATGGATGAAATAAAAACAGCAGCAGCATTAGTAGAAATAAGTATAAAAGCTAAACCATACTTTGTCAATATTACTTTTTTGGAATGTTTTTATTACCTCCTGTGACATCTACAGTGTATAAGAGCAGTGTACAGTGTGTCACATAGTGAGTTCAGGGTACTTTATAGTATGGCTTTCAATAAATAATTAATAAATAATACAGATCCATCTTAGCAGTCAGTGACTCATCAGGTTTTTGCACTTCCACTTGCAAGTATCAGAGGATCAACCCTACAGTAACAGAAGGGAACGGGGCGTGGAAATGATGCTCCAAAAAAGGTTCTGAGAAGGTAGACTACAGGACCCAGATCTGTGCTGCTCCCAAAGCACATTTCCATCAGTCAGGGTCCCTGCAATGCATGCAGCTCGCTGTGAGAGGAGCACAGTACCACGGCAAACTTCCCTAAGGTTTAAGAGGAAACCCAGCATTCACACCATTTCACACAATATGCATCTATGCAATTTCATGAAGGAATAGAGGCCCCGGAACAGACTTCAAGGTGAGCTCCAGAAACACTGTACCACACTGGCCTGAAGCAAGAAAAATGGGGGGTTGGCCAGGCAAGAGCTAGGCAGTGTCAGCTTTTCTGCAACCCATCAGACATCTCAGAATCAGTAACTACAGTACAGCTGCTAGGCCTGACTGTGTGAAGTCCCTCTAAGTCTGAGCAAAAGGAGCCTAAACTCTTCAAGACAATGGACTTATAGATTAACATTGTTAATTTGAACAATACTTGACAATGCAAACTGCAGGCAGTGCAGTATACAATTAGTTCATATATAGTTAAATATATGCAAGGCAAATCCTGTCCTGTAAAATTCTGTATAAAACACCCCTCAGGAGCTAGAATAAACTATCTACCTCATTTCCGTTTGGAACTTAATTTTATTTTAAGCCTTCAGAAAATGAGAAGTTCACAAAGAAAGGCAATAAATAAGACTAACCTCAATGACAAAAAAAAAAAAAGAAAAAGAAAAGAAAGAAAAAAAAAGTGTGCTATCCTTTCAAATCATAAGAAAGAGTATTTAAGAGAGATCTATTTCCAGCTTTAACTTCAGAGAAAAGGTTTGATATGACATTACTCCTCAGTCTTTCCTTGCACATATTTCATAATGTTAAGTCTGGACTCCAGCCTTATAGACTGGAGCAAATGTTAAGCATGCTGTTACTCTACAGGATTTGATCTTTCATGGTCTAGTAGAAAAGATCTTTTCCTCCTCTTTGTCTTCGTTCTGTTTATTTTTTCTCAGGCAGCTTCTGCAAACATGAAATTGCAATGGCCAAAGAAGTTCCAGTGCCAGACTGTGTTTACTTTTCATTAGGCAACTAATCAGTCTATAGATTAGTTACAAACCGTAGATAGCATTCCAGAAACCTGCATCTTCAGGAAGTTTTTTTTTTTTTTTTTTTTTTTTTTTTTTAATTTAATTATATATATATTTATAATTAAAAACCAAAAAAATATATAAGTTAAACAAGCTCAAGTTTTCTTCATTCACTGAAATAATTTGGCAAAGTGGTAGCCACCTGCCTTTTCATGTAATCATAGAAATGTAACCATTACATTTTGTTCAGTGTAAGAAAATATCCTGCACACTTGTTGTACTCTTGCAGACATAGTGCATTTGGCCAATGGGTCACAGTGAAACATATTCAAGATGAGAAAAAACAAACAGGGAAGAACAGGCTTTGGTCATACACACAAACTGCTGCATTGGATCAGAACTCTGACTATTCTGACTTTCATCTCCCATAGTAGTTGGTACCATTTGCTTCCAAGACAAGCAGAAAACATTCTTGCTGAACAGCTACAGAATAACAAACCCTAAAATTAAACTTTCCTCCTGATCTGTCATTGCCAAAGGTTAGTTTTATATACAACTGTATGTAATTCCTTCCAAACACTATTTCTTCTTGTACTGCACTATAAATATTTTGAAATCTATGATTTATTTCTGAAACTGTCAGTTAAATTTCTGTGAAAACTTTGATTCCTCAGTACACATTTTTCTTGAAATTCCAAATGGAATATTTTAGTAAGCAAATCAAAAATTTTAAGTCAGCATAACGGAAATTGTTTATGGCAAGATACCCTCAGTGTTTCTTTCTGCATGATGTGCTAATACATCCAAACAGTGTGTATCTGGGTGCTCCTAATTTCCATTTCAACCATTGCCCATCACGACATTAAGCAAAGCAATTCATTCACTAAGATGAAGAGACTACTCATAATTAGAATGCAAGAATCACTGTGTTTCTAGAATGTTTGGAGCATGCATTCAGCAGTAGGAAAAGATGAATATTTTTATTTTAGTAAATAGACAATTTTCTATGAAAACATGACATTAAACAACTCACTAAAATCCCCAGGTCCATTTTTTCAACTGCTACTCCTCCATTACAACCACCAGAGCAAACCTGTTGGTTTTAACTCTACTCTTTCATCTCCAGTTATAATTCCACTGCCTTCAGTGGGTACTCTAGACAGGGATCTGTCCTGTCGCTTGCACTAGATGTGCTAGGTTTCATTTTTTCTCAGATATATGTAAAGACAAAATTCCATCACAGAGCGTGCTACTACTGCATTACACAGAACTACATTCTTGCTTCTTTCAAGCAGATTCCTGACCTAAAAGTTGTACCAACAGTTACGTTACAGAAGATTTGAGGCTAAATCACATAGCAGGCAGGTGATTTGGTAGTGAAGAAAGTGAGAAGTAGAAATCATTAGAAGCAGGAAGTGTATAATATTCACTGCAGAATGGAACTGAACTACAAGACCTCAAAGGCAAACAACCCTGCTCCAGATCCTCACTGTGGGCCTGATTAAAATGAGATCTGCAGGTAAACTACCACTTAAAATTGTTGAAAACTACAGAAATGTATGCACAGGCATACATTCCTTGTTGCACAATGTGCTGGGAACTTTGCATTTTTGCAAATTGTATTTCAAACCGTTACCATTTAGAAGTTATTGTTCTTAATTCCTGATGGATTTTCCTTCTTTCAGAAGGAAGTCTGAACAAACTGAAATAGTTGAGAGACATTAAGGGCACAGGGTGACTCACTGCGGTGTCAGAATGCTTAGCCACAGCCATTTTGAAGCTCAGGAGCTTCAGCTCTTAGTGATAGGAATCTGAGAGCTACTTGACTTTCCTTTCAACATAAACAAACGGGATAAAATAGAACGTGCTTAGTTCTACTCTTGTGAAATAACCTATTCTATCTTTAAAGATCTGTTACTATTGAGTGCCTTGTTTCTCTCTGTTCGCACGCTGTGGCTTTTTTTTGTTTGGGTTATTTTTGTTTTGTTCATTTTTGCATCAGATTTGGCTTCCCCTCCCCTTGCCCCCCCAGTACTGCTGAACTGCTATACATGTATGTGTCCTCAGTCCTGACATTCCAGCCTTGGTTCTACCTAATCCAACACCTCATTTTTGCCAAACTCTGTTTATGCTAAAATGGAGCTGTAAGGGAAGAGTCTAGAGAAGTGGGGAACGCATGTAGAAGCCCACCAGAAAGAAAAAAGCACCAGTGACAGGTAACCCAGTCTATACTTTTACAACAGTATATGGAGAGGCAGTAAGCTCACATTAACTGCAGAGGAGCACACTCCATTCCTCTTTCTCTCCTCTAACCATTCTTAGGGATACAAAACATCTTTATCACCTACTCTTCAACATTCACATACTTTACCGAGTCTCTTAAACACTTTCTTTATACAAAACTCTTCTGTATTCCTCACTACATGTCTGCACAAACTTTCTGCTGCATCTTGTGTTTTTGCCCTTATTTGTTTCCCTGTACTTGAGAACAAAGCATCTTGTAGGATGTACTGTACACATATGGACAGTTTATAGCTGGCCTGCCAGAAAGCTTCTAATCTTCTAATCTAAGTGGTTTGGAATGCTATAGTAAAAACAACACGAACAACAAAGCCAACAACAACTCACCCAGAATATTTTCCTATTTATTGCTTTTTTTTTTTTTTTTTTTTTTTTTTTTTTTTGTCTTCAGTGGATTTGTTCTGCCTGGTATTCAGAAAATCCACATACTCTGCTGTGAACTCCGATTGCTGCAATAGCAAAAATACTATGTATAGCATATTCTTTAGTCAGCTAGGAGATCTTGAGAACTTACAACTTTAAAAAGGAAGCAGAGGCATCCCAAATAGTGCTTTTGCTTTGGTATGTTAAACACATTGCTTTTCTCAACAAATCCAGAAAATTATTTTAATGGCTAACCTGGAGTTTTTGTTGTTGTTGTTGTTGTTGTTTTGTTTTGTTTTTTGATTACTTTTGCTGAAAATTAATAGCCTCCAGATTTTACTAACAAAAAATGGAGAAACTAAGGTTTTTGAAAGCTAGTTTTCTATGATAGCTAAATAATATCTTCCAAAGTGGAACAGAACATATAAATTGTTTCAATCTCTCACAATGCCCAACCTGCTAATATCATTGACCTCAAGGAAGTACAACATGCTCTAAAAATTAGGCTTTTAGCAAAAGAGGAATTTAGCCTTTCAGAAGATTAATTAGATTTTAGGGGAAAATAAATTGATAGTGATGACCTCCTCTTCCAAAAATGTAGAGGTTTTACTTTACAAATGACCATACATTGGTGAAAAAGCATGAAGAAACTTCTATCAATAAATTATGACCCCACAGAAGCACTAAATTCCATAAATTCTAAAGAAAAATTTGGTCCCCAGTGTGAGAGAAATGTTTATACTGCAGAAGAATTACACGTCTGGTAGGGTAGCATTTCCTTATCAGGATGAGACTTTGCTAAATTGATGCTTTACTCTCCTCTGGTATGTTTATCCCCTCCCATATCACCTCCTCCCTGGTGTGGCCTTTCAGAAACTATAAAGATATTTCAGATTTTAAGACCATATTATGACATCTAAAACTGATGTTATTTAAACACAACTGTTCTGTGTAACTATGCCTTCAAAGTAATTCTAAGGATTTCTTCTTTATGAGAAGAACTGATGCTCATCAGATTAATATTTTGTAGAGGAACCTTTCAAGTGAAGTGGATTTTTATGGCTGAAATTAGCACAAATTAATGGGAATACTCAAGCTTCCTAAAAGTGGTTGTGGAACAGCCCCTAGTGCAGAATAAGGCGGCTTGATTGCATTAACCAAGTATTCCCACTTAGACTTGTTTTGCTCTGCCTGTTTTAGGACTTAAATATTTTTATATCAACCTAAAAATAAACATTGCTCGGTTTCTATAATAGAAACAATATAACCCATAAAAAAAAAAAAAAAAAAATGGATTAAAATGAATAAGACTGGCATATCAACGCTTGCACAATTGGTTTTTCTTTTCTAAGTTCCAACTTATCTGCTGGAGAAGAGTATCAACTTACCCTTTTATACAAGATTACTTGGAGCAATGGAAACCATACCAGGTAGGATGAAATGAAACAACCGTTTAGTAGATCTTTCACACCTTGAGTTTGCACTTATGGAGAATGATAGATGCTTGTTGTACTTGTAAACATTTATATGCTGCAGGGTAAACAGCTGGGATTTCATTTTGATTCTCCTTTGCTTACTTTATAAGCATCACTGGTTGTATTTCCATATGCTATTGTGAGCAAGGGCACTAGGATCGGTCTCCAGTTTCGCTGAAGTGCCGTGCTTTGTTTGCATAAATACTGCTGTTTTGACCCACTCTTTTCCTTCAGGGCTGCTATAGGCATTTAGATTTTACAGCTCTACTGTAGTTCTCTGCTGAAAAACGTAATGCTATGTCAAATTTGTTACCATAATTTTGTTCTACCAGTTATGATTTTTTTTGGTGGCAGTTTGCAACTGTGAGCATCAGGAGATTGCTGTATATCCAAAACCCTGCAGACAGAAAGACATGACTACTGGAGGGGATGAAGCCCTGGATTTCAAAGGCACCTAGCACAACAAGTAAAGGGAGACTGAGCCTAAAACCATCTCATTTTCTTTGGATCATGCCTGCATGGCTACTTGCATCTCATGGTAATACAGACCACGCTAATATACATGTGTGTGCAAGACCAGTCCTTTGGAAATATTCAAAGTTCCTTCGGCTCCTTAATTTGAGATGAGCTCATCCCAAAACTACTCCATCTGCTTCTTGCTTAGGCAGAAATGAGCCAGAGCACTGACTAATATGCAGCTTAGTTAAGATAGTTCTGAAAAGATGACTGTAATAATCATCAGCACTAATGCCTTATTCTCTGTTAGGCTGAAGAAGTGGCTACCTGCTGCCAGCCACCACAAGGTGCAGGATGAACTCTCTTAAGCTGTTTCCCCTTATGGAATAATGGAAATGTGGAATTTTTGCACAGATGTCACAGTCCCATCGCATTTACATTATCTGTCCTTTCATGGGTGCCAAATAAACAGAACTTCTGACTCATTTTTACACAATACCTTCCCCAGCTGTTTGTCACAAATCTTTTTCAGATGTATGTTTTCTCTGAAATGATTATTTTCTCCCAAACTCCCATCAGCCTGCCCTTCAGGTCAATGGATCATAGCTTTCAGTTTTGTAGAAGCTGTGCCAGTTTTCTCATCCTTAAAAAAAATTCACGGTGCTGTTCATTTTTCTGACCACTTTTACAGACTTTTTTTTTTTTTTTTTTTTTTAAACACTATGTTTGAACCTGTCCCTTTCACTCCAAGTCTTCCCCCACTCTCGCATCCAATCTTTTGATGAAACTGCACGAGAGATCTCTACAGATTGTCATTCTAGCAGTATTTACCAATTTCTACATCTACTCTCCCTTTCTCTGTATCTGCCCCCTTTCCTCAGTGCTTTCTGTAACCTAAACACTTAGAGAGAAGCTGTGATGCCTGGTAACCTCTTGTACAATACAAAGTATTTAAGACAGACAATTATTCATTTTAAACTTCTTCAGGGAAGTTAAAGCATATGGTTTATTTTAATCCTCTCTGATGAATTCTCAGAGAAGATCAAAGGGCTTTGCTGAGCAACACAGACATGTACAGAATCTGCAAGTCTACAGGCACCTACACTCATCTATTTTCTGGCTGCTCTCGTGCTCATGGCTGCATGGTCCTGCTGCCTCCCAGCTGATAACATGCAAGTCTTTCTTGATGTAGTAAAATATTCAGCTAGCTTACGAGAAACCTCAGAGGAGGGATTTCTTGGAAATAGAGCTGAGGGCAGAAACACAGCAGAGAGCAGACCTAGGTTTAAAAGAAAAAAAAAAAAACAACTTGCATTTTATATACTGTTTGCTGATTGTCAGCTGGAAGTAAACTATCACCTACCCACAACGTGAACAGATCTTGAAGGTGCTCCATTTCCACCTCTGCCTAAAATGCCTTGTTTTAAGTCACTCGTTTTTTATTTATTAACCTAAGGTGCCCTGTGTCCTATAAATATTGCTCCCATCATTTATAAAGTGTTGCAACAGAGCTCTTTAGAAAGAATGCGAAGCAAGGGTTTTCTGCTGCTTGTGGTATTTGCAGCCTACGTTAACTTGAATGACACCGTTTTTTTCTTAACAGATATCTAAAGAATGCGTGTCTGCATCTCACGCTTCCTCGCTGGAATGTACTACAGCCAGTGGACATAAGAAGCACGTTTTCTCAACCACAGAACATATATTATTGATGGAGTAGTGTAAGTAGCCAAATCCAGGGCTGGATTACTCTCAACAGTATTTTCTACAGCTTTCCCTCCCCCACCCCTTCCTTTCTTCGTTCCTTAAATATCTCAGATAACAATCATCCCTCATTTTCTGATGACAATTCCACCTTTTCAATAACTCAAAACTGTGCTTTAAAAGGCTACAGATAGCAGTTTGTCATTTGTATGCTTTTGATTTGATACTGATATCAAATCTTTGAGCATGAGTGCTCACAACACCTCCACAGCACCCATTTTTTTACTTTAAGCAATAAGGAGAGAACTCAGAGATTGTAGTTTTTGGCTGACCTTGAAAGGTCAAAAGTTGATCCTACCCCTCTTGTCTTTTGAATAACTGCATTCCAAAAAGCATAGTGATTCAGTGATATTTCTATGGAAACAATCAAGAAATCATAGTAGATATTTTTTCATGCACAAAAACATCTAACATCTAATTCCTCTGCTGTTGTCAGAATGCTTGTCATCCCTACGTATAGACACCCGTTTTGTCAAAAAAAAATTCTATCTATAAACACACATGGTATAAATATACAAAATGAACTTGATTAATATCAGACATTTACATTTAATTTTGCTGATGCTCTTCCAAATCTTTTTCCCCTCCAGATTTACTCCTAGAACAAACAAGCTTTCATAAGCAGGAACTCCTCTCACATCGCATTGAGACGAAGGAAACACTGAAGCTTCAGTTTCTAAGGGCTGTCTGGAGCTATTTTTCTCCTATCTCTGTCTATTTGGAACTTGCTTTGCATCTTTAGATCAAAAGGCTTGCCTAGATCCAAAGAAAAATCTCTCAGAATTCCCTTCCCAGCAAGGCATAATGTTACTGTGCTACCCTTTTCAAAACTGAAGCCGGCTGTGCTGACTACCGAAGAGCACTTGCAGGTTGATCTCTGTTATGGGGAAGCAAGCTTGATTTCAGGAAAAAATGCAGTGGAGAGCAAGCAGCTCACTGCAAACCCTTGTGTGGTGTCCCTCAAGTCATCGCGCTGCCCATGTCCCTTGAAAAGCTGAACAGGGTCATAGGCTAGTGTGTGTTGTCAGGACAAAGTGGGTGGCCGAAGACTAGGAACTGGAGTTCACCAGAATATTATGTGCATTAAAAGAAGCTCTATGTGGTTTGCTTGTCAAAGGTTAGGCAGCTGTGCTTGCATCCTCACCTTCCCTAGTTACTAGTGCTTGTTTTTCTTTCCCTTTTTTTCCCCCTCAATGAGCTAAGACACTGTCTTACAATATCACTTGTCGGCTCACAGTCTTAGTAGGATGAATTCAAAGATCAGCTGCCAGCAGTTTTACTTCATGCTGGCCCACACCCAATGATTTATTTTCACACCAATCCACAGAAATCTTTCAGCCAAGAACTTCAGGCCCAAACCTGTTGACATGACACCTAACCGAGCTACTTCAAAGGCAATTACACTTGTGTACATGCTTGTGTTTACATGGTGGTTCCTACAGGGAAGTTATGCTGCATGATATCATTCATTGTTCTTCAAAGAATGCGCCGCAGACTGCATATCCTTTGCGCTGAATTTCAATGGGCTGATTAGGAAGTGGTGAGTGATGCATGGCCACTGCAGCAGCCAGTGGCTGGGTAGAATCGCGAGTTGAACGTGAAAGGTCTTGTATGACACAGGTTGAGGCATCAACCAGCAGCTCTCAGAAGCTCTACATGAATTAGAATTATATACTGAGCATATATAATGAGTGTATATATATATATGAGTATACATGTATATAATGAGTAGGTTCTCTCACACACACTGCAGTGAACCTAGGCCATGTCTTTATCTGAAAACGAAAGAACATTTCAGTAATAACTGTCCCTCCCTGCTTTCTCCATGCACTTAGAGAGGCATTTTTTAGAAAACAAACAAACAGAAGAACATTCTTAATTCTCAAATTGAGGATATTTTCCTGACAATACAAGAGTAAGCAGAAAAGAATCAGTAGGAAGTGTAACACACTTACACTTGTTGATGTGAAAGTATATATTCTAACACTTCAAAAACACACAAGTCCATAATGGTCTAGCATCTCCTTTCGTGTGTCATGACCATCGTCTCAGCATTACCTTTATCATGTTACCCCAAGTGTAACCTCACTTAATTCTCTTTTTGGAGCCTTGCACAGTTCTAGTTCCCTATGTTGAAGTTACCCAGGCCAACTCTGTCTCACACTGATGTAGAATCAGGGCAAGAGAAAGGAAGAGCATCAGGCAAAACAGCTCAGTCACTTCTAAAAATGATGCAAGGGTAAGAAGTCATACTTTGTTTGAAAACCTTTAGAATCTCCAAGTTGGGAGCAAAGAACTGAAATTTGACAGAACGCGGCCCAGCTTTTTTTTTTTTTTTTTTTTTTGTGAAAATCTATCAAAACCTGTCCAATGCACAAACATTTGAAACATGAGAGCTTGCATGCAGTTATTGGGATCTGCCCCATCGTCATTACTCCAGAGACTCCATCTGTCCTGGAACACAGCCAAGGATTCAGCACGGATCTTCTGCTGTGGGAGCTCTGGGTTGCACTGGGCTCTGCAAACTCTGTCTCCTGTATTTTCAGTTATTCATACAAGTGAAGTATTTAGTCATCAAACTGTTATTCCTAATAACAACACTTACAATCCTTATTAAGCTGTGAGTAACTTTCAACACCTGTGGAAGCAATGTGGTGCTCAGCTTGGCCTCACTGATCTTAATCTGCACAGAAACCTGATGAAGAGAATTCCCATGTGCTTGAAAGCTCCTGTTGCATCAAAACAAGAACTACTGAAAATGTAAGCATAGCCCCAAATGTTTTTGTCCATTACTACTCAGGCAAGTATGGGAAGATTTACTGAGACCATCTGGACTTATTCTGGTTCTTATCAAGCAGCAGAGGGTTTTGGTTTTTTTTTTTCTTTCCTTCCTTGCAAGTTCTGTTCAAGTGACTCATCCACTAATGTCATTTAGCCACAGCTTTCTGTCTTTGCCAGAATGAGTTTCCATTGAGCAGTACACCAATGGTGAGGGGAAAAAAAAGAGCCTAATTACATCTCCAGTTTTATATGCTTCGTGCAAGAAACCTCACTGTTTTAATAAGGGGTATTTCAAAACTCCTTCATTTAGTTCTAAACAGTATTTGTCTAGGCTTCAAAGGCCAGAGAGATGACACAGAAAGGGCAGAAGGGGGTCAAGCAAAGTTACTTAAGTTAAGAAGAAATGCATTTTAATTAAAACCTTTTTTTTTTTTTTTTATTATTTTAATATTTTCTTTTGGTTGGGAAAAGGGAAAATTCATTAGAAAAAGGAATGAATGAAATTTGAGGTTTCATCACCTTGATGAGGTCACACATGATGAGAATCACAGGGAGAAAGGTTTGGGATATAAATGCGCAGGAAGGGAAAATGAATTAAAAAAATGTAACCAGAAAATGACCACTTTAGAGTCAGAAGACAGTTGCTCAGTGGAAAATACCAAATACAGCATTAACAGAAAAATTTTCCTATCCTCATACACACACAGTGTCAATAAGGTTCACCTACTTATGTGTCACCAGACTTCACTGACTTTTAAATAAGGTATTTTGTGCAAAAATAACAGGAAATAGATGGAAGATGATCCAAAAAATAAAAAATAAAAATTAAGCAACTTATACTGTATCATACATACATACCAGTCCAGAAAATGATAGACTCAAATATGCTAGAAAATCCAATTTCCATAACAAATGTTTACTAAAGACTACCTGTAATAGTTATTCATGTCAACTACCATTATGCATAAAATTGGAAAGAAAGGAAAATTTGAAGCAATTAAGAAACTGTTTAGAGACAGCTAAAGAAATAAACCCATTCTTAAAATATATTACCATACGTCGACAGTCTGGTTTGTAACAAAAATGGGTTATTCACATGCAGAGACAGAATGTACCATTCTAAACATATGCATGTGCAAAACACTGATCGTTCTAGGTGCCAAAGCAAATGAAAGGCCTTTGAGGGACTGCCTACCAGCCTCCTGAAGGTCAAATTGCTTGAGACACGAAATTACTTTTCTTTTGTTCTGGATTTTGGTCTTACAAATGCTTGCACCATTAACAATATTCTGGATTTTGATTCAGTTTGTGGCAGTTGCTGTTTATGAGAATCAGTTAGCAAATCTTGATATCTTAAATTTTAGTATTTTATTGAGAAAAATCAAGCAGATTTATTCTGTTCAAGACATGGGTAGATGATGCAGCCCATTACATACCTGACGTATCTAGAAAATGTTTGCACACTACAATGGAAAAATCAAGGTTTACCCTTAACGAGTATATTTAATGCAGTGACGTATTACTGGTGCTCCATACAGTAGATGAATTCTACAGTCCTTCAAAATGTTCCCATTGTCTCCTCCTAACCTTTTTTACAGTTTATCCCTCTCACTTTCTAGCTTGATTTTCTGCTAAAGTTAATTTGTGACCCTTTACCAATTCAAACTCCCCTGACTGTAGCAGGTAGCTTTTTCAAGTAGGCATAATGCTTATCAAGAATGGCATCCATGCAGAATACTAGCAATACAGACAACAGGTGGTTATTTCTGATATAAGGAGTGAGTGTCTAGGTGAGCTACTTTTTCCTCAAGTCTTCTGTTGTAATTAGAACTGGCCAGTATGTCTGACCATGGACCATCTGCAGGGACCACCTGTAGTGCAGAACTTCCTGAAATCAACACCAGAACAAGGAGGCTCCATACATGTGCTAATGCCCCACAGTACTTGGGCTTTATTTCTACACTAATCCCTCAGTACAGCATCACAGCCATGAAGTTAAGATTCCTATTCCAAACTAATCTCTATTTTTAACTTGATTTTCCCATGGAGATATATTTTCACAAAAGAAAAAAACAAAATGCTATATGATTTGTGGCTGCCCTGAAATTGTTTTGGAGAAAATTTGAGATAACTAAGCCAAGATATTTGAGTCAGAAAGTTTGAAAATTAACATCTTTCTGACTGTTCATGAAGTGGCTCATGCACTGGTAGCACTTGTAAGAGAAGCCTGCTAGTTGTTGTTATTTATGAAGACTTTACTCACAAATTACTTGGCAATGTTTGCTTACAACCTCTAAAAGTCTACAATTTTGTTTTTCAGGATGTGGGGCAACACAGTAGGTTTCACTCTACTTCATATGTTAAAAATGAGAGCCTTGATCTACCTTAACTTGCGTTCAGGCAGCCCCATTTGTTTTGGAGCAAATGGTGGGGAAATGTTGACATGCTCGAGAAAAGCCATAATTCTGAACAACAGAGTGACAATCATAGGCTAGAGGAATGGGTTGACTGGGCTGTATCAACAGAAGCATAACCAGTAGACCAAGCGAAGTAATTATTCACCTTTATGCATCATTTATTAGACTACATTTAGCCCTTCTCTGGCCCTAAACATAGCTGTTGGAGTACATTTGTCTGGGAATACTTGGCCATAAACGATAAATACTACATAAATGATAGTGCAAATGATAATCTGTGCTGCATTAGACTTTGTCTGGTCTTGGTTAAAATCTAACCCATCAGCTTCTTTTTCCCCAAGCTGACCTGCTCTCTGTCCTTCAGTGACCTAGGGTCCTTGACTATCTCCTGACTTGCTTTCTTCTGTCCATGATATCCATTACTTTGTGCCACTGCCAGAGCTTTGCTCTGGTACTATGCTAGCATGCATGAAAGACATGGATTTCTACCCCAGAAAGTTCAGGTTTTCACTGCAAGTCAAACACAGTAACAGGCCGAATCAGGGAATGAGGAGGTTCTACAGGAATAGTAAAACAATGCTCCTTATTCTGAAAAACCGTAGTCGTAAGGACACAGCATATTTATTACTGAAATATTCAAACAGATGTTCACAGGAAACTGCTTTGTGAAATTTATTCTTACTCATCTATTTTTATTCTTGAAGACCAAAAAGGTAAGTGTTAAATATAAAGCAAAATGAAACAAAAACCCAAACTCCTGGAGAGCTCACTGTTCATCTCCACAAACGCTATGCTACAACTACCACAGAAATTCAAAACAATCCATCTAAATTTACCATTTCTACACACAACACACCATCCTCGGCAATGAAGTGGTGAAACAGCCCACTGGGACTACACCAATGCCTCTGCTGGCAGTAGACCTTGGAGAACAATATTGGGGAGAAGTGCTTTGCTGGTGATCAGACTTTTGGGAACTGCAAAGTAGTCTGCACAGTAAGCCACAGTTTGGAGAGAGAAGTTTTGCAGTTCATGTGACAATAAGTTCTCTTTAAATTAATAGGCCCTGAGAGTGCTTACTTACACTTGAGAGCCTGGAATCCTTACTCAGCCTAGCAGCTGTTCCTAGGAATGACTTGTTATTCTTTATCAGCTGCATGATCAATCTGCCAGGGTCACAGCACACATTTTTGAATCCAAAAAAACTGGCCTAGTACGCCACAGCTGGCTTGAGAAGGCTTCATCTCTTGCTGCAACTGCAGAGAAGGAAAATAGTCCTCAGTTTGGCTGATGCCTATAAAACATTGGTTCCAGATAACTTCCCTTGCTTGGATAAAAATTCACGTTTGGCTTTTATAAAATTTGTTTAGAAATGCACTAAGTTTGTCAGGCAAACTCTCCATGTATATAGCAGTTGAGGCCCCCCTTTGCTGGGACCCAGATGTTATGCAGGTGTGGACATGCTAAAGATGTATTTATAAGTACACAGAATTCATCTTAGGCATTAGCAGAAAATAAAAGCTTCAGCTATCTGTGGAGTGAAGAAATACGGACAGATAATATCGTTTGGTCACCATGGTGGCCTTTGTACAGGACGGGGTGAAATTTCTTGTTTTATCCCAGTTTCCATAACTCATCTCCCTTCCCATTTCTGACTTCTGTCTTCTCTCTCCAAACTGAGCTTTTGCATTTTGGAGAGCTTTTTTATTACACATATTATTGCTGTTCTCTAGAGAGAGAGAGAACTGGGATTAGATTTGACATGCTTAGAGAATCCAAAATTTAAATATGATTTTTAATGACCCATGCATATGTATTCTTTTCAAAAGTGTACAAGTGTTATGTAAAATTATTTATTTATTTAGTTTAATTTGTTTTCCCCGCCTTTGGCTGTTTTGTAAGGAATATCTGTTGGGACTTTTTTGATAATGAACTGCTGCAGAGAGGCTAGAATTTTTCTCTTCTAGAAACTGTTATGTTCAGATAAGCTTTGGAAGGAATTTACAGATAAGATTTATATAACTACGCTATTGATTTTAAAGGTAGGTAAACAAGAAACTAGAAGCTCACTTTGTCTTTCTGTGCCAGATGTAGTATTTTATATGCACATACATACAAGAGGAATGTTTTTGACACAGAGGGGTTCCACAAAGAGCTACTTTAAAAGATTTCAATCATTCTGTTCACTTATTGACTCAAAAAGCCAATATCACTACATCTGAACAGCCAGCATAAAGGAAGCTATACTATCATATAAGTAGTGACACAACCTTTTCCATAAAACTGTACTAGATAATTTAAACCACAATAAATAATGATAATTTAGGTGCTTCTCTTTTTAAGTTCCTGAGGAGAACCACTGCCAAGTTTCTTGATTCTGAATACAAAATCCAGCTGCTTTCATTCCTGGTAGTGACTCATCTCTCAGTAGTTCCCAAGGGGAAGAGCTCAAATACAGTGGAATCAGGAGTTACCAGAGTAATCATGAAAGAGCACTGTCAGGTTACTGTACTCCATGTACTCTCCCGCAGGGAAGACTGTTTTAATAGCTGTGAACATGTTGGAAGCAGATCCTTTGCAACGTTTTGTGGCACCATCTTAAGTACAGCTCTCCTAGGAAAGCTGCACTTAATCCCACAGGGCAGAAATCCTAAGGCCTTGGACAAGTATTTATCTGATTTAACCAATATGCAATGGTTTGAACCAAGAGGTTCACAAAATATTCCTCTGAGATTAGGAATCTGTTTTAAAATGGGACCACGTAATTTACTGGAATGTGTCCTTCCTGAATAAGTCAGTCAATGAACCTAGTGCCACTCAGCTCTTCCAGCGGCCTACTGTATTCTGAGACCACATGAACACCAGCATTACAGAGTCACAGAATCATAGAAACACAAGGTTGGAAAGGACCTACAAGATCATCTAGTCCAATGTCCTCCTATCACCATTACTACCCGCTAAGCTACTAAATCATATCTCGTAGCACCTCAGCCAGGCGCTTCTTGAACACCGTGAGGGATGGTGATTCCACCACCTCCCTCGGCAGGCGGTTCCGGAGCCTGACCACTTTTTGAGAGAAAAAGTTTGCCTGATATCTGAACTAAATCTCCCCAGGCGCAACTTGTGGCCAGTTCCTCGAGTTCTGTAACTAGTTATCTGAAAGAGGCTGACGCCCTCCTCATCCCAACCTCCCTTCAGGAAGTTGTGGAGTGCAATGAGATTTCCCCAGAGCCTCTTTTTCTCCAGACTACACACCCCCAGCTCCCTCAGCCGCTTCTCACAGGACTTATGCTCCAGGCCCCTCATGAGTTTTGTTGCCCTGCTCTGGACATGCTCCATGGCCTCCATGTCCTTCTTGTAGTGAGGGGCCCGAAGCTGAACACAGCATTCGAGGTGTGGCCTCACCAGAGGCCAGGGGGACAACCACCTCCCTGCTCCTGCTGGCTGCAGTACTTCTAATACAGGCCAGGGTGCCATTGGCGTTATTGGTCACCTGAGCACACTGCCGGCTCATTCAGCTGAGCATCGATCAGCACTCCCAGGTCCCTTTCCTCTTCACAACCTTCTAGCCACTCTGCCCCAAGTCTATGGGGCTGCATGGGGTTATTGTGGACAAAGTGTGGGACCTGGCACTTGGCCTTGTTAAACCTCATCCCACGCACCATGATGGTTGTCAAATAGCAGCAGTGTTCAGACAATGACCTCACTTTCTTATATGAAAATACTGGAGAAAGAATCAAGTTCTCTTGCTTTTAGTAACAGTTATCGGCAGTGCTTAAATCTATTCCTTTAGTAGAACAGAAAAAATTGCACAGTAGCCTAATGGTCTCCTTTATGTGCTTATGATTTCCCCAGAGTGGTGAAATTGGTCTATATTCACTTCAGGCACAATCACCAGCATCAGACTGTTTTCACCATAGCTCAATGCAATGACCTGCTCTTCATGTCATTATTCTGTCTTCATGGGATGGAGCATCAGTTTAATTCTGGTGAACACAAATGCCTTCTTCTGCCAGACAGAGCAGCTGAGGCAGAGCTGAATGCGGTCAGAATCTGAGAAAATTCACATTCAACTCCTGTCCCAGTGAATAAATAGTCATAAACTATATTTTTGGGATGGATGTAAATTGTGTTTTAGGAAGAACAGAAAAACATTCATTAAGATGGAAAAATTATGAATATACACATTTCCCCCTCTAATTTTGACTGTATTTAATACTTCAGATTGTTACATTAGTTCAGACCACATTGTTGGGGAATTTGCAAAACGGACAAGTATAGCTCCCAGAAGAAAAAGAGAGGCTGATGACATAGCAGACTGGATAATACTATAGGGTATTTTAAGCCTTTTTAAGAAAAAGGAAACTGCTTTATGTGCAGAACCTTAACACGAGTAAGTGGCTGCTGGCAGAGGCAGAATACCATAAGAGGAATGAGAATATAAGAAAGCATTATTTCACTTGCAAATCCTTTCAGTTGCTGCTAAACACAATGTAGAATCCCAGGCAAGATTAATGTCTTACATCAAGTACAAGACAATCCCTAAGATAACACCCTAAAGAACTCACAGAGTAGATTGACACAGTTGAGCATCCAAATGCAAGTGTACAGTTTCAGATAAAATGCTGCAATGTCCATGCTGCAAAAACCCACAAGAGTGAAATAACTCAAACCTCCTCAAATGCTTAAATCTATGTTTCCCCACTACGGTTCTTCTGCTATCATTGTTTTATCTTCTGTTTGGAGAATATAACCCCTATGGGAACTGTGGAATTCTAAGGTGCTTTCAAGAACCACAGGAAAACTGTGTTTATTTTAATAATAAACCTACAACATAGTTACCAAACTGCAGACAACCCATTACATCTGTCGTGGTTTAACCTGGCCGGCAGCTAAACACCACACAGCTGTTCACTCACCCTCACCCCTCCCTCTCTGGGATGGGGGAGAGAAACGGGAAAGTGAAGCCTAAGAGTTGAGATAAAGACAGTTTATTAAGACAGAAAAATAATAACAATAATAATAATAACAATAATGATGATAATAGTACTACTACTAATAATGTGTACAAAGAAGTGATGCACAATGCAATTGCCCACCACCCGCTGACCGATGCCCAGCCTAACCCCGAGCAGTCTGGCCCCCCCACCCAGGCTAGCCACCCCTATATATTGTTTAGCATGACCCCAGATGGGATGGAATACCGCTTTGGCTAGTTTGGGTCAGCTGTTCTGGGTCTGTCCCCTCCCAGCTCTTGCTGCACCCCCAGCCTGCCCACTGGCAGGACAGACTGAGAAGCTGAAACGTCCTTGGCTTGGTGTAAGCACTGCTCTGCAACAATTAAAACATTGGGGTGTTATCAGCACTCTTCTCATCCTAAGTCAAAACAAAGCATTCTACCAGCTACTAGGAAGAAAATTAACTCTATCCTAACTGAAACCATGACAACATCAAACAGGAAATGTCTGAAGCAAGAAACTGAATTCCCCAAAGAGCTACTGGAAAACAGAAGAGCTAGCCATATACCCATGTGGGATATGGAAGTATTTGCAGTCTTTTTCACTGCCAGAAAGGGACTATCTGACAGAACAAATGAGGTGTTCCCTAGTGAAGGCAACCACAGTTAGTCACTAAAATATTTTCCTGACTATGAAAGAATAATGTGGTTTTAAAATGTCCAACTGATAATAGCAATAGCAGTTTGCTATTTGGAATATGCATGGGAACAGGGACAATAATTTGGTATAGATCTTTAATTTTGTACCACAGATGTTAAGAAAAACCATGAAGAGTACCAGAAGCTTTTTTTTTTTTTTTTTTTTTTTTAAATAAATCTATACTGAAGAGCCTGAAAGCTTACCAAAAGATGTTCAAAGAAATCTTGACTAGACAAGACAGCATAGTTTGAGCAGAGAAAACTAACTGCTCCCTTCAGAGATAAGGGAGCCGCTAATATTGATTTATACATTATATTCCTGTTGTACCAAGGTATTCTCTCCTAATCAGCATCCTTGATATTTGCTTTCTGTTCCCCTCCTTTTCTCTCCCCAAGTCTGACCTGGCCCTAGGGATTTTAGCGAGAGATTTCTCACTGACTTTGGTAACTACCTGGTCTTTCTCCTCTAAATGACTTCATCAATACCTTTTCCTACCAGCGTTTTTGATATGAGCATCCCAGTATTTCAGTAATTTCACACCCACCTCTTTAAAGATTAAAGATTTTTAACAAACAAAATCTACTTCACTATGCTTCACTGTTCCCTGGATCATAATTTTGGTGGCATCCAGGAGTCTTCTCCCTGTTCTTCAGCCTTCATGCGCTTTTCACTGGCACCTCTCTCTCAATTTCTGCCAGTCCCCAGACATCTTTCTCTCTGATTGCAGAAAGCTTCTCTTAAAAAGGTTTGGTGAGATTAAGAATGTCCAAGATTAAACTATTAAAATTCTTTTCTCTCTCAACATTCCTAACATTTGCCTTTTTTTCCCCCAAATTAATCTCCTCATATTCAAGCCCAATGGTTAAAAGTATGTGGAACGTGCCACTTTTTCCTTACACCACTTGCTATCCATTCCTGAAATATTGTTAACATAGTTTACAATTTCACTTGGTTCACATTTCACATTAAACACCTTATCTCGTATTTGTTTTAGAAGTCCTTATTGTTTTGTTTAATCTCTTTTTTATTTTGGCAGCTCTTCTATCAAAATACATTGCAAGAGCACAGTGAGATTTCACCAGGTTTTGACCGTATCTCCACAGTTCATCCACGTGGAGGAATTATTTTTTATAGCATTGATGATCAGATATGTGTCTTTCAAACATACTTCACTTCATTAAGCAACATTCATTTCTTTCAACAAATTCTAATTATGCTTCCCTTAATCTTTATTTCTGAAGACTGCCTGTCTAAAAGTACTGAATGTACACAGAAAAGATAACATGCAACTCTTCTGACTTTTTTTTCCCCTCACGTGGAGGCTTTGTAACCTTCATTCCCATGTTGAATCCCATGGGGAATACTGATTTTCCATTTATTTATGTTATTTTTCCATTTATTTATGTTATCTTCCGGTGACAAGGGATGGTTAGGTTTGTTTTTTAGAAATTGTCAATTAAATCCCTAAGTTTCCTGGAACTACATCATCAAGTCTTAATTTAGCCTACTGCCTCCTCAGCTTTGCAGGAAGTACAAAGGAATAGCTACCATACTTTTCCAGCAAAATCCTGACACACTGAAGTCTGGAAGAACATGGGTTTTCTTTTGTGCTGCAGAACAGAACTTCAGGTTTATACAAAGAAGGTCCGAAATGTTTACAGTCTCTGCAGCCATTTGTATGGACAGCTATTATCACAATGGGTGACTTAAATTTAGATGCTGTAAAAAAATAAAGGTAAGGTTGCTCTTTTCACAATACTTCAACTGATTTGTAGTTTGTACCTGCTTGTTTTCTTGACCAAAACCATAGTCCACTCAATGTTATAGGAAATGCATCTACAGAAAAATAAGTTAAGCATCATCAGCAAAACTGCCAGCTAGGCAACTGATGTTTTGCTTTCCAAGGAAACCCTGGAAGACAAGGAGGTCCATACTTGGTACTTTTAGCACAGAGCTCCAGGCTGATAGTAAACTGCAATCAAACCCCCTCCAAAATCCAAATCTGATCAAGATGTAATCTCAGAAAGACTAAAAAAAAACAAAAACAAAAACAAAAAACCAGCATGCCATGGTCATGGCCTCAGGATGTTTTCATTTAAAACAATGTGCATCATAGCAATTGTATTTTGCAGAGGAATACTCACAAAGTATTTATACATCCCCACTGCTGGGACCTGTAAACACACACAATACCACCTGATATTAGAAGGGAGCAGGGGAGGATTTGTGTGTTTTGTTCCCTTTGCCTATGGATTACCTTTGCCTCCCCAAGATAAACTTGTTACGAGTATGTGTTCTGGCAACTATTTTTCATTTCCAACCGCCTAAAGCTAAGTACGTGCATTATGTACAGTTATTATTTATCACTTTTCTGGGAGATGTTACACATAAGTGCATGCTGGTTATTCAACATTTTTTTTTTTTAACTTTAAAAAAGTTTTTTTAAAAAAAATAAATTAAAAAAACTTTAAAAAAAAGTTTTTTTTTTTAACTTTAAAAAAAAAAAAGCAAAGGTTTTTCTAAGATTTTAAATCAGGTGCAGGCATTTCAGATTTCCATCAATATCTAGCTAATATACTTGATTATCAGAAATATGACATTTCCTTTACTCTTCTTATTACTTTTGACTAAATATATTTATGTTATAGAATAATCGTCATTGCTGTGTATTCTGGAAGGTCCTTGAAATCAATATAAACAATACTTCAAAAGATTAATTACAATGTGTGTAGATTTTTAAAGTCCTATAACATCATAGCTATTAAAAAGAAGGTAAAGGAGAAAATCGTATATGTACTCGTAGCTTCATATGTATGAAGCCACTGTCCATCATTTATCAGCAGTCCTGGCTATCGGGGGAGGTCCCAATCGACTGGCGGCTAGCAAATGTGACGCCCATCTACAAGAAGGGCCGGAGGGCAGACCCGGGAAACTACAGGCCTGTCAGTTTGACCTCAGTGCCAGGAAAGCTCATGGAGCAGATCCTCCTGAGAGTCATCATGCAGCACTTGCAGGGGAAGCAGGCGATCAGGCCCAGTCAGCATGGCTTTATGAAAGGCAGGTCATGCCTGACGAACCTGATCTCCTTCTATGACAAAGTGACGCGCTGGGTGGACGAGGGAAAGGCTGTGGATGTGGTCTACCTTGACTTCAGCAAGGCTTTTGACACCGTCTCCCACAGCATTCTCCTCAAGAAACTGGCTGCTCTTGGCTTGGACTGGCGCACGCTTCGTTGGGTTAGAAACTGGCTGGATAGCCGGGCCCAAAGAGTCATGGTGAATGGAGTCAAGTCCAGTTGGAGGCCAGTCACTAGTGGCGTCCCCCAGGGCTCGGTGCTGGGGCCGGTCCTCTTTAATATCTTCGTTGATGATCTGGACGAGGGCATCGAGTGCACCCTCAGTAAGTTCGCAGATGACACCAAGTTAGGTGCGTGTGTCGATCTGCTTGAGGGTAAGAAAGCTCTGCAGGAGGATCTGGATAGGCTGCACCGATGGGCTGAGGTCAACTGCATGAAGTTCAACAAGGCCAAGTGCCGGGTCCTGCACCTGGGGCGCAATAACCCCAAGCAGAGCTACAGGCTGGGAGAGGAATGGTTGGAGAGCTGCCAGGCAGAGAAGGACCTGGGAGTGATGGTGGATAGTCGGCTGATATGAGCCAGCAGTGTGCTCAGGTGGCCAAGAAGGCCAACGGCATCCTGGCTTGTATTAGGAACAGCGTGACCAGCAGGGCTAGGGAGGTGATCGTCCCCCTGTACTCAGCTCTGGTGAGGCCGCACCTCGAGTACTGTGTTCAGTTTTGGGCCCCTCGCTACAAGAAGGACATGGAGGTGCTTGAGCGGGTGCAGAGAAGGGCGACGAAGCTGGTGAGGGGCCTGGAGAACAAGGCCTACGAGGAGCGGCTGAGGGAGCTGGGCTTGTTCAGCCTGGAGAAGAGGAGGCTCAGGGGCGACCTTATCGCTCTCTATGGGTACCTCAAGGGAGGCTGTAGCGAGGTGGGGGTTGGTCTGTTCTCCCACGTGCCTGGTGACAGGACGAGGGGGAATGGGCTTAAGTTGAGCCAGGGGAGTTTTAGGTTAGATGTTAGGAAGAACTTCTTCACTGAAAGGGTTGTGAGGCACTGGAACAGGCTGCCCAGGGAAGTGGTGGAGTCACCATCCCTGGAAGTCTTCAAAAGACGTTAGATGTAGAGCTTAGGGAAATGGTTTAGTGGGGACTGTTAGCGTTAGGTCAGAGGTTGGACTCAATGATCTTGAGGTCTCTTCCAACCTAGAAAATTCTGTGATTCTGTGAATGTTCAGCATTAATATCACATATTGCTATCTGATACATTCTACAGGTAAATTCTTGAAATATTCCAAGATGATGATACAAATACAGCATTTGCAAAAATGGTATAGAAGTTTCAACTGCAAATTTAGTAAGTCTGTAATAAAAATAATAATTAAAAAAAAATCCAAGAAAAAGAACTTTGAATCTACTTCATTTTTTACATTTTCCCTTGTAAACAATTCCCCATCCATCTGCTTCAGTGGATGATAGCATCAACAATAAATAGCATCACTGCCTTGTTGCTAGTCACTAAATCCCAAAGAGATCCCCAATGTTTCAGCTATTGCAATGTCTAATAAAAGGGTAACAGAATTTTGAAGACACATTTTAGCAAAAACTTATTGGAGTTCTCATATCATGTCTCCAGAAACTTTGAAGAAAGCCTGGTTTTAAAGCAGTTGCTATTTGTCATTTGTCTACCATTTCAACTAAAAATGCATTTTGGTGCAATATAAGGACTGTGAATTTGAAAATATTAAAATATTAAGCATGCCACAAAAATGATAAACATCTATTCACACATGAAATATCTTCCAGAAAATAATAAGAGTTTAGTGTCACTAAATGTACATTAAAAAAACAAACAAACAAACAAACAAACAAAAAAAAACAACTGATGGTACTTATAGGAGAAAATACTTAATAGAGGTTACTTTTAAATCGCTCCAACATCCTCATGTTCCTCCAAAAGCACTTCTAATATGATGGGAAAGGTCACTCACTGTACAGCAGATTTCTGCAGTATTAAACGTTCTTAGATTTACACGGACATGAAGAGTTGAAATGTCTTTTACCATTTTAGATGAATCTGAAGGATGTAATCCTCGATATGAGCTCCCTGTCTTTCCCAGACAGAAAATTTATGTATACAGGACTCCAAGCAGTAGGATATGTCTCAAGGCAAAAGAGAATATGGAGACATTAGATTTATATGAAAACAAACAAACAAACAAAAAAACACACACCACTTTACTATCAGTATTTCATCCTGCACTTTCATTCCTACTCAATGTATATCTTAAAAGTCCTTAGTAGATCAAATGCATCTTATCTAAGGACTACAAAATCCCCATACAACACTTAAAATCCCTGAAACAATTCTGCAGATTGCAGGCAACAGGTATGAAACATGAGCAAAACAAGTGTGAGAACTTCTGTAGATTACAATTCATCCACTAATGCCCCTTTTCATACTTGTTTCTTCCATGTTCCTTTCCTTTAAGTTAGAAGCAACATAAATTGTTTCACAGTTATATTACTCTTGAACTTGTGTTGTTACATAAAAAAAAAGCTTTCTGCCTCCTCCCAAAATAAAGTACAGTTGTTTCCAGACTATATAGAAGCATGACACTGATGTCTTCGTTACAAAGGTTTTGTATGTTATTTGGAGGTGTATTACACCAAGTAATATTACGCCAAGTGACAATCCTCAGGCATCTTAACAGGTACCAATCCCATTTCACACGGATCTCAATAATAAGGTAGAAGCAACTAGCATTTGGTTCAGCATTTAGACTACACCCAGAATATCGCATCCAGTTTTGAACCCCAGCTCAGGAAAAGACACGGATAAACTGGAGTGACTGGAGCAACTGCATAGAAACTACGTGCTAGTCAATTTTTCATTTTGACAAAATCTATTTTGAAAGTGTTACAAAAGCTAGAATTCATTGCCAACCACAATAAAGCTACATATTAAGCTACATGCTAAACCTGGACTCTCTTCCAAGGAGTTTGGAGTATATGTTTGCACACGCTAAGCTATCGGAGCAGTAGCAGTGTGGGTTTCTCAAACAGTTGTAGAGGGATAACTTCCGTGAATAAATTACGTAGGATTTACCTGAAAGCCACAGATAGACTGTCAAGTCCATCTAAATGGAGATTTTTGTCAAGGGCAGGGTTTATAAACTTCTCTGTCAATTACTTCTATTCATCTGATTGAAAAAAAAAAAAGTATTCTATGGAATAAAAAGGTAATACAATCTTCTTCACATCAGCTGAGATCAATTTTATTGGAGACCACTAAAACCCAACAAAATAAGCTTATTTGAAACAAAAGATTTTTTGAATGACAAGCTAAAAGGCCTTGAAATTAAAACTGCATTGTTACTTCAGATATAAAACACATCTCAAAAAAACATATGTCCACTTGATTTTTAGAGCACTATGTCAATTTCAGCATCTCATTCTATGTTTTAATGGCACATGGTTCTGTTTTGTAGTACATTATTGCTTTTTGCCCCAGTTCTCTATTACTGATGGTCAACATGTCCCATCAGTGTCTTTGAGAGGTCAAACTGTATCTGTGAAAAATTGAACTAAAATTGACTGATCTTTTAATACCATCTTTCAGGCTTTTTTAACTCTCCTTTTATTAGCAGCTGGTCACCTAATATAGATGTGATAATGGTTATTTGATAGTTCAGGTAATAAGAAATTAACTATTACCACAGAACTTCAAACTAAATTAAAACAAAAATACCATTGACTCCAAATATAGATAAGCACAACTTCTGTAGTAGCTTGTTAAAATATTTGCTAATTGAGAGATTACTGAGCAACCAGAGAAGGGCAGATGGGTTTTTACTTTTAAAATTTCTACTCTGCAACCTGGCAAAACAGCACGCAGTACCATATGCACTCACTTGCAACATTCTGTATTTAAGTCATATTGATGAACACGTAAAAGAACAACTTGTTTAGCCATTCCAAGAAAACATCCAGAGCAAAATCTCAGCAATGGAATTCATACAAGTCCTTGAATCCTTCATTAATAAGCAAATGGGCACGGTCTGTTTATAAGTAATTGGCAAAAAGACACCAAGAACCTGCTCTCTTGAACCACCAAGCATTAGAAAAGTGAGCAGGTTATGAAAGAATGTGACTTATGCAAAAAAAATGTGATACTGGGGGCCTAAAGCTGAACACAGCACTTGAGGTGCGGCCTCACCAGAGCAGAGTACAGGGGACAACCACCTCCCTGATCCTGCTGGCTACACTACTTCTAATACAGGCCAGGGTGCCATTGGCCTTATTGGCCACCCGGCCTTCCTTTTTTAGATTGACTGGGCAGCATATTCATGATTTTCACTTCACTTTCAATGATGCTACCAAAATCATCTTTTCTCCCCAACAAATATGTACCAAAACTTAAATACAGCTGACAATACTTAGCTGCACAGCTGCTTAACAAATACTTCAGAGCAACAGGTTTTTTGTTTTGTTATCATGGGCAGAGGCGTTATCTGTGTGACCCTCATTTTGTCCTGGATGTTAAGTGAGCACAGCTGCCTCCTCCAGCTGCTCTGGCCTAGGACAGCTTCTGCCTGGACGCTTGTGCCTAGGCACAGGCCTGAGGACCCAGGCTGGGGAATGTGGCTGCCATTTCCCCATTTGCAAAGCTGAGCACATACCCCATAGACACAGACTGGTCACTGACAAGGCTGCCTTCACCATAACTGTATTGGGTTTATGTGGCAAGGTTCTGGTAGAAGGGAACTGCAGGGGTGGCCTCCATGAGAAGATTCCAGAAGCTGCCCCATGTTAAATAAGGGCCAGTTTCAGCCAGCTCCAAAGGGACCTGCCACTGTCCAGAGCTGAGCCAGTAAGAGATGTTGTTTGTGCCTCTGTGAGAGAGGATTTAAGAAAAGGGAAAAAAAAAAAAAAAAAAAAAAAAAAGAGAGAGAGAGAGAGAGAGAGAAAGAGAGAGAGGGGAGTAAGAACTAGCCCTGCAAACACCAAGACCCGTTCAGGAGGGCAAGAGGTGCTTCAGGCCGGGAGCAGAAGTTCCCCTGTGGGCTCAAAGTCTGTAGGACCCTTTCAGATCTAGGGTGCAATGGCCCTGCCAAGCACTGACGTGGGGCCCACCCGCCCCAGCAGCTGACACCATTGGCTGGGGTGCCCACTCCCACAGCCTGAGCCCAGTAGCTGGCACCAGCCTTCACATAGGCACGTGCTGGTCTCATCAGGAGCTGGCACATAGTCCTTCAGCATGTATACACGTGGGAGGGAGTACAAATACAGAATGCTAAGAAAAGATTTCATGAGGAAATAAATATAAGAAGATTGGACAGACTGTGGTGTTCAGCTGCAAGGCTTAGCTCTTCACCTATACTGAAGGCATACACGTATTCCTTATCAATTAGCACAACTGACCAAGTTTGGTTCCCATCACCACCTACCTTTCTTATTATTTCTTGTTGCACTGGAAAAGGTCCTTGACCAGACATCCTTGAAGGAGTAGACACTCTTCATCTACATACCCTTACACTGGACATTAAGGCTGTGGTTAGGACAAGCAGTAGATAACTCCTCCGTAATACTGTCAGACACATCAAGGACTACAAATAATTTCTCACGGTCTTTTAAATGAATTTTCTCATGAATTTTTGAAAGAACATCTGGGCTTGCTTATGTAGAGATGTTCAGGAAAGACTCAATTAGCCGTGTGAAGCTAATGAGCGTAAGTTAAAGCATATTCCAAATCCGAGTTGGATCATCTGCGAGATGCTGCAGCTTATGACCACTAATCCTCTACCAATCGCTAGGTCATCCATAGGTGTCACAAATATTTCCACTAGGAGCTATGTAGCTACATTAAGAATCCTGTATTCCCCATGTAGATTTTATAACTTCCATAAAACAAGAGCTACAGTCTCATCAATTGCACTACTCAAGCCACAGAATTTCACCTTTTTTTTTTTTTTTTTTTTTTTTTTTATTAAAACAGTGGAAAGACTCATTGCACCCTCTTTTGTAAATGAAAGATGACTAAACAAAAGTCTCTACAACGCTACCACAAAAGTGAGTAACAAGACACTGTTTATTGTTACGCTACTATATCTAGCCATAACCCACATCAAAACATATTCACATTTTCTCCAGTGAAGCTAAACTTCCAAAATGGGGCAGAACAGCATTCACATGTATAAAACAACTCTTTAACAAAAGAAAAAAACATATCCAAAACCACTAAAACACCAAGTTTATTGGCCTGTATTTTATTGCTTTAAGGACATTTTTCTCTTTATGCTTTTCTCACAGCAAATCCAACAAGCAGGACTCAACAGGCTCCAGCGTAACATAATATTCTTTTAAATATTTAATTCTTGGGGAAAAAAAAAAAAAAAAAAGTCTAGTGTTTGCAAAGACAGAAAGAAAACCAATAGGCCATTACAAAGTTTTCCATTGCTGTATGGTCTTATGAAACTGATTACCTAACAATAAATTTAGGCTTTACAGAGATAAACATGTGCCATAAGATGTAGGAGTTGCAGTTCTAACAAAACACCACAAAGATTATAGATTTTTGGATTCAGAAAGAAGTGTGGTGGCCTCAAGATTATTATATATATATTTTTTACTTTAGCTGTCAGTTTTCTTACAGCTTTTCCCATTGTTTTCTCATGTATTCTACGTAATTTTCTTGTATTATTTTCACAAATTCTTGTGTCAAAACCTATGGTTCATATAAATATATTAAGCTTTAGGAAAAATTATATATAAATAACCAAATTCTACTTCTCCAAAATGAATGGGATCCCTGGAAACACATGGTTCCTGGCAGGAGAAATGCACATTGTGCTAGCAAGAGTTGTTGGACTAACCAGATTTAGAGAAAGTTAGAGCATCAACTGTTGCCGTTGTGTCTGCATATATGATATGGGCAGCACCAGCAGCCTGACTAGAGACAAAACATTTAACAAAAAACAACAACAACAACAACGACAAGCTGACAGTAAAAGAAGGTTAAAATAAACAAACAAAAACACCACCCACATTTTTTCCAGGAGTTGCTTGTTTCTTTCCAGCATGATGGGAAATACCACAAAAGGTGGCTTATTTTATGTTTTTTATTGTTATTTTTAAAACAGCATGACTAAACTTTTCGTAGTTCTTTACCAGACATGCAAAAAAAATTTTTCTGTTCCATATTGGAATGGAAAAATGATTACTCCAACCTGCACCTACAGTCCTATTAGACTGACTTCAGCAGTATGTAAGATTCAGAATACATTTAAAAGAAAATTTAAAAACACTAACATGACTGGAAAGTGAGGCAGAATGAAACACAGACCTCACATAGATTGCATCATAGTGAGAGAGTATCTTTGATAAGACAAATGGTAATCAAAATGAAATTAAATAGATCTAGTCTTTCTAGACTACAGTATTTAATATTGCAACACATAGTATATTGTTAGTTGTTCCTGATTTTGTGTACAAAAACAGTTGAAAAAAGAAGTTTGGCTAAACGGGAGGTATCTAGTAGTACCACTAAAGAAGAAAATGGGACTCCCTAAAAGGTTAGTTAAGGGATGCAAGTACTTGATGATTTAAAGCTGGGAACACTGCAGCAAATATGCAAAGCCTAGATCCTATCAGATCTGATATCTCAACAACAGGTGAAATAGAAAGAGGATGAAGCTAAGTACAAGAAAACTTAAACCCATGCACTTACATAAGGAAAAAAGCAAGAACAGTCTCATTAGCTAAAATCAGAAGAGGATTAGAGTTGAGATTCAATAGGCAACCACAGAAAGAACGGGGACCATTGATGCCAGAAAAATGGTACGATAACTCACTTGAAGAATGGAAGGGACAACAGAGAGTTCCTCAGTATAGCAAATATCATGTCGTTAACAATTATATAAACATGCAGTGTTGAAAACTATGCCAAAACACTGAGCAGGCAGAGTTTGGATTGCTCATGTTTAAGAAAGATGAATTCTAACACAGATAGACAAAGATTTTTAGAATGATAGGAAATCATCCTACTATCTTGCAACGTGACAAAATTTTGCTTTTGCTATGAATTTATGAAGATTTATAAATCATTACTGGCTGGAGGGAGTGATTTGATCCTTTTAGGAACATATTTATTCTTAGTGGTTGAATGCAATTAAGTTTGCATTATCAAGTTCCACTGATGGTGGGATTCCATGTGCCATATGTAACCAGAAGCATGCAGGAACAGACATTTCTAAATGAGTTTCTAGACATGAGTTTAGAATTTCTAAACATGAATTTTGAAGTCAGCAAGTCTGTGAATAGGAATTGGGAAGATTCAGATGGAGGTTTCTGGTTTGTTTGATCAGGAAAGATCCTTCCATTTTATTTCACTGCTGGAGAATGCTTAGGTCTGTTACTGCCATATTCCAGGTTCCCTTTCTAAGTGCTGAATTACAGATCTCCAGATGAATTTTTATACTTTTCAGCCTAAAAGTTATTTGTTTCTTTTAAGAAAACAGCTGTTACACCATCAGAAATTCTAATGGTGATGATGGTCAGGATGAAACCTTGAAATTACATCTTACAAACAGTTCATCAACTTTTACACAAAGAACCTGCTATACATTTGGATTGGTGGCAGAAATTGAGGGAATATTTATTTCCCCTTGCTGTTTTAAGAAACCGAGCTTGTTAGTCTACAGAAACTTCTTTTTTTTTTTTTTTTTTTTAAAACTGATGTTTCAGCACATATATGACTAATGAAATAATAAGATAACTGCTTGTTCACAAAGTGACCACAACATATTTGGTCAATTAACTCAGAAGGGCAAAGCATATAATGAAGCAAACATTTAATTTTGTATTTGGGAGGCTGAAGAAACATTAAATCATTATGCTGAACATTGTTTGCCAGATTCCTTGTTATTATATATCACCCTTGTTATGAAGTCAATAAACTGTTCCTAACTTATACTAGCAAAAGATACAAACACATTATGAGAAACTAATACGTATAAATACAGAACAGTAAACTGCTTTTACAGTGGTGAACCATTCGCCTTTGTTCTCTCTAGTCCTTACTAAGATCTCTTCCCACTTTTTGTCTTATGGTGTTAATTGCCTATCCTCTTTATTTTTAGTCTTTTATTACTTTCATCTATGTTTACATGGAAAATCTGAAGATTTTCTTTCTTGGATAATGGGTGAAAACCAAACACTATTTTCATTATGAGGCAGAAACATACAAAGCCATAAATGGCAATGTAGACAGATGAACATATCCATTAAGAAAACAGCTATTCCCAAAGCTCTCAGTGTTGACTTAATTTCCCCCCCCCAAAAATCACTAGAGGACAATGTCTTCCCACAAACCATACTAAACCATACAGCAGCAAGTGCTTCCATTACATAAATTTACTTTGAAGGATAATACAGAGATGTTTATTTTTTCCAATGCTTGAAAAATTGGGGTGTTCTCTATTTTTTTCTGCTATTTCCTTTTTAAGGCTTTTTTTTTTTTTTTTTTTTTTTTTTTTCCTAATAACAATGGATGAACCGAACAGTAATTAGAATAGAATTAGAATAGCCTTCCATAGTAATTGGAGGTATCACTTCAGTCTGTCCTGCAAATGTGCACAGTACGTCTTTCCTAACAAATGCTGTTACGTACTGCTACATACTATGTATGTAGTCATTAATGGGACTAAAAATTAGTATACTTTTTTTTTTTTTTCTTTTTTCTTTTTTTTTTCCAGTTTGTCAGTCATAATCTTTGCAGCTAGAAAGCATGACCATGGTCATAAATATACTGGTACTTCTTAACCTCTTCTTCTTGGCAGGTATACCAGCAGTACTAATGAACAGAAATTATTCTGAAGCCAGATGACGTCAATATGAAGGAATAATAAGTCAAATATTATTTCTGCATTGGATTGTATCATCATCATCAAGTACTTGGAGGTTTTTTTGTAGCAAGTAATTATATTAATATCAGTCACAAACATAAAAAGAGGGTAACAGTGATGTAGGCATCTCCCAGAGTGGTGCATACGCCATGGCATGGCTCAGTTATAACGACTCATTTTATGACTACTTCCAGTAACATGAGGTGTGAAAACTGTGACTACGTTCACTTAATTTAAAATGTATTTCCTCTCCTCAGTATAATCTTTTGACTACTATTTGACTGCCCTATTATTTGTAACAAGAATGAACAGTTTATTTTAATACTGAATTAGAGGACAGCACAGCCAGAAAACATTTGCGTAACCATCAGTGAAGTGCCATTAATCAAGGCTCTTTCCATATTGGTGCAATTTTTCATGTTTAACATCTGGAGAATAAAGAGTAAAACTCAGTATCATTACAACTTGCAGTGAAGTTCATAATATTTCAAAACAGTTAAAGAAAAACCCTTAACGTTAGATATGTACCAAGCTAATGAAATTAACAGAAATGACACCATTTAGATACACACATAGCCTTTGCCCTTAATTGATTAAGGCTTTGCCTTATTTTTTTTTGTCGTTGTTTTAGGTTTTTCATGCATGGGATATGGTTCTAGAGTAGTAACAAAACAAATACTATAATATTTTACACTGTAGTGTTAAAAACAGTGTGGAGCCTACTCTTGAAAGCTGGATATTTTCTGACATAGACTGAGAATTGCTAGCATTAACAAGACTAGGACACTAAAAAATAGTTTGCTAGAGAGCCTGACTACTTTTATCACTGCTAATTTCTTAGTACAGCAGTACATCTCCCATGAACTTCTGTGGGTAAAATTGAAACTCCATGTATAATACAGGTGATAAAGGTACTGCAATTACATAATGGGTTTACTTATATTTTAGGATTCATTTGATTCAGATGATGATGAGTGAAAGAACCTAAAACATTGCTGACTCAGATTTCAGTTATAGCACACTGGGTTTAAAAAATGTAAATTTTTAAAAACAATTATCACTAATTTATTTGAGGTACATGAGGATAAGGCAGGAGTTGATCCAGGGAGTAAGAGTCATCACAGGACATAAAATGGGGAGAGAGACAAACAGAGTTTAAAAAAAAAAAAAAAAAAAGGTTGCTAACGTATGTATTTTGGTTTTTCTCTGTTCCTATATATTACACTACATAAATTATGAGTCACAAAGAAAGAAGGCTGTAGACAATATTCCACAAACCCCCAATCACCTTCTATTAACTTTATTTCAACTATGTTTCCTGAATCAGAAGCCAACATATGTCACATGAAGAAGAGACAAAAAACTTCACACATAGCTTGCTGCATCTTTAATAAGAACTCGGTACTACTTCTTATCACAACATCTGTTTTCTGCAATTTAGACACATGGAATATTAGTGAAAAATATCATTTGTTCCCCCAAAATTTGGGAAACATAAATTAGCTTCTGTCAAAGATTCCTCTGACATGGTATTTCTGAATATAATCCAATTTCCCTTTTCTTCACTATGCCATGTCTACAGATTACACTCACGCTCATTCTTAAAAACTCATCTTCAATCACAACTAAGTATCAATATGGAGAAAAAAAATCCCCTTTAAGATCTTCGAATATCAGCTGTAATCATGGTTTGGCAAAGCTTTACCTAGAAGAGAACTTTAAAAAAGCTGCCCCCCTTTCAGTTCAGTGAGTTCATAGCCCTGTTTATAAATAAAGGATTTGTGTCCCTTACTGTTGTTAAATGGATATCATACAAGACTCAGCAATACAACATTTTTAAAACAGTTCAGTGTTTATCAAAGGTTCTGAAAACGGAAAGCAACATTGTAGATTTAAAAAAGCAGATACAAACATAGAGCAATTTGAAAACATAGAATGAGGTTCCTAACTCTAGGTTTGGGCTGCTGTTTTCTTAACTAGTGGCCAAATGTTTGAGTATACTGGGAGATATTTCACAATCTGCATGCTTGAAAATCATCCCAGCTGAGTCCAACCTTGCAAAGATTTCCAGTATACTGTTCTTATAACTGGCTTGGATGTTGCATGAAGAACTCTCCTGATTTTGGCACTTAATATAAATTTTGTGCAAGACCCCTGAAATAGCATTTAGGCACCAAAGCCACTAATTAGAAATGGAAGATGAGCATTTACCATGATAGACAATGAAAGGCATGGAAAAAAAAATCTAAGCCCCAAATCTTCTGCCTACCTTGATTTATGCTGGTCATGCCAATCATCTTGCAGAGTATACACAAAGGAATTTCAGATAGCAAAGTGGTAGTGCTTTGCCTCACTCAGTGCCAGTAGTTTTGATCCCTTCAAATCAAAATGCCACAGAATTCAAATTCTAATGCACAAAAGGTAACATTATTAAGGTGTAAAACACAGAGAGAAAGATACTATGGAGGTTTTAGGACATCTGTAGTCTAGTCTACAGTTTATTTCAAAATTAGGGTACATGACATGAAACAAACCAAATGTTTGATGTGGTGTGAGTTTAACTATATAAACAATCAGTCATTAACTAAGAGTGTATTTTGTGTGAGGGCAACATTCACATATAATTTAGATATTACTGAGCCATTAATGGAAGCGACCACATTAATAGTATCCTACAGCTGTTGGTGGATGTGCAAGAAAATGCCACATCAATAAAACCATGACTGAAGATTTAAAGAGTTAGAAAATGTTTGCTTTAGAAGAGGGATAAGAGAGAGGCTTAAGAACTTCTCATCTCTAGTAGCTTAAAAAGCAGCTGTATACTTCTGTTTTGCTTAAGCAGCTATGTAACAGCTTAAGCACCATTTTCTAAACACAGAAAACCTTTGGCTACTGATTCAGAACCTCATTTTAATACAAGACCATAACGACAGTAGTAGGTTCCTTTATTAAATAGGTTATAGTCCATATTCCACAATGTTTTGGGGTTCCAAAAAGTCTACCAGGTGTTTCTCAGACATCATCAGTAGGGTGGACTAGAATAAAATTATGCAATTCAGAGCAAAATGGTAGGCTAGAATATTAACACTTAAACTAAAACCTAAACAGGATTCACATAGTTTATGCACATTAAATTTTGATACTATTTTTTTTTATACTATACTATTCTGATCATGGGAGCTTCATAAGTCAAGGTGCTGAGTCCTCAAAAACTATAATAATGTCGTTGCTACTTTAGAAACAAGATTCTTGCTTGGTTATCACCTGAAATTAAAATTCTGACATGGCAAAGTAGTGGTGAAATGCTAGTACTTCTTCAATAGGCCTTGAGAAGAAGTTTTTGTTTACGTTATCAAGGGTAAAAGTCATTCTGCATTATCCACAAAATACAGAGAATACTTTGCTGGTAACCACAGCAAATAAAAAGAAAATCTTTCTTGTAAATAGTTGCACAGTACACCACTGTGAAGTTCTCACATATCAGTATCCCTGAACAGTACTACAAAGTTTTCTGATGATCAAATTCAGCACTGTAGTCCACTGAAAATTAAATGTAATCCATAATAAATATCATCTGAAGTAAACTAAAACAAAAACAACAAAAGCCTCCTATATGTTCCTGTATTGTTACGGCATAATTTTCCTTTATGTAAAATATGCTGAACAGTGCATAATTCCTTCTCTGTACAGTATATTTTGCCTTATGTCCTACGTCTATCAACCTCTATCTTTGCACAGAGATATGATCCCATTTATTTAGTTTAGAATTTACCATATTCCGTGCAATGAAATGGATTATTTTACTTTCTAAGTTGCCAGGGTACCTTTTTTTTTTTTTTTTTTTTTTTTCTTCTCTTGCAGATTTATATTCAAGGAAATATAGATAACATTGCTTAAGTGTTTTTTCCCCTTATCTTTATGTTCTAGTCAAGTGTCTCTTGCTTCCATTCAGAGAGGCAGAGAGAGATCCACATATAGATATATATTATGGGAATGTAGTGAGTCCAATAGCAACAGTTTCACGTTTACCATTACCATCCAAAATCTCACTAAAAGTTGATTGAAGGATATATTTTTTGTATATTCACATAAACACATAGTTCTTTTCACTGGTTTCTTTGGCTTTTTTTTTTTTTTTTTTTTCCTCCCAGAAAACGGAAGAGCAAAATAATGTTATTGAGCCATACTGATCCATCCAATTTCTCTAGAAGCATAGATCATCCTATCAGTGACATCCACAAAGAAATTTCTCTGGAGCTAGACAGCTGAAGCTTCATTAAAATATTTCTGTATGTCTCCGTTCACAGTTAAAACATACGTAATACGTGCTGTGATTAACCATAGCAGAAAAATTCACTTGCTATTTCCAAGAGTAGCCCACAGAAGCGATTTTAGAGAATTATATGCATAAGAGGAGTTTACAGTCCATCAGATGTTTATGCATTATATCTGGTCAGCTATTCCTTATTATTCCTAAGTCAACATTAATACATGCTGAAGAAAATGGATTAATGCTGTTTATGCCCATAGCTTACAGTGCATGCCTAGAATGAAGCTATCAAATTTTAGGTTAATTTGATGCTATAATACTTTAAAGTTCATAGTATTTCTGATTTTCAAAGCTTGTCTACTGTGCATAGACAAGCTGCTCCACATTAATACTACTTGAACATAAGCGGAAGGATACATTTCACAGAATTGAGCTACCAGATAGTTTTAAAATTAAATCTTTATCACAGCTTAAATAGAATCAGATTCATTTTACTTGAGAGAAAAAGCGGCACAAGCAGCATTAGTGTACTATAAAACTAGGTAATGTAAAAAAAAATATTTTTTTTCTGTGATCTTTGAAGTCAGAAGTGAATTATGCTATTTAGATAGTTTTGTCAAGCGTGAAGTAAGCAGGTATTAAAGGCAGATAGCAAAAGCTGTAAAATCTGTACTGAATAAAGGTTTAGTACTTTTGGGGTTTATTAGCAAAGCCTTTGAACTTGTGAAAGATTTATAGTGTGTTAATATCAAATGCTGCAATACTAGTAAAACTCTTAGAAAAAAAGCTGAATTTTGTAGTGGGGTGGCTGATATTTCTCTTATTCTGCTTCCTGACCTGCAGAAGATGGAGAAGCACTTCAGTAGTGAAAGCACAGATTAGAGCTGCATACAAGAGCAGAAGGTGACAAAGATGGCATTGATGATGATGGTAGGTAGATTGGCACCTGGTAATATCTTACATTGTATCTGACTTTTCTTTTTTTTTTGGAGTTGTAGAAAAAACATTTTTCATACGTAACAGATCTGTATCAGATTTTTATAAGACATCTTCATTTCTCATCCCTGTGGGCCCAGTTCAGGACAACTAGCGCTTTATTTATGGTCCAGATGGTCCTACCAAAAATCATTTGCAGAAGGACTCAGTATTACTTGATCACGAATAAGGTGATAATAGGGTGATCTTTCACCAAAATAAAGAAAGAAAGAAAGAAAAAAAAAAAAAAAAAAAAAAGAAAAGAAAAAGAATCAAGAACTGACCTTCTGGAAGGTCTCTATCTCTCTGAGGTTAGCATAACCCCATCAGTCTTCCCAGTGGAACACTGTATATGATTGCTTTTAAGAAAAATAAAACACCAAAGAACAACAACAAGCAGTATTTGTACACGGATGCTCGCTTTCCGAATGGAGTTCTTTTTCTGGCAGTTCTGAAGGCCATCTTGTGGCCATGGCATTTCATTGTTGTGCCTCAAAACAGTTTATTTTGACAAATGGACAAATTCTGATCTCACAGTTGTAGCAGTCAAAACTAATGCCAGGGAAGACATCAGTGCAACTGAGGTTAAGTGAGGTGACCGGTCAAATTTTATGACACAAGCTGTACAGTTACTCAGATTATATTAAAAGGAAAAAAATGGGATATATATATATATATTTATTTATTTAATTTCTTTTAATGGGGATATAAGTATGCATATAGGGAAATCTTCAAAGCATGAGGGATGCCCCCACCAGTCACAAATACCAGCTGTCATGCAAGACCACGTGGGAATTGTAGTTCATATGCACCCACTACAGGAGCCCAGCACTCAGGTTCATCATGCTTCAGTTTAATGAAGCAGTCCTTAATGAAGCAGTTTTCAACAAACAGTGAAATCTCTGATGGGGCAGCCTCATTTCAAAGAGAATTTGCAACAAAATGCTATTGTAAGAGGTCCGGTTCAACTGTTTCAAGGAAATAAACTATCCTTTAAAGAAGGACTTTATCTAAATCTTCAGGGTAGCGTTTTCTGTGTTTCTTGTACAGTCCCATGGGAGCCGATGGGAATTCACTAAGGGGAAATAAATAATTTTAAAAAAATGGGTCATGTTTTCTTATTTATGCAACTTAGAAGAAAAAGTGAAAAATAGTAGAAAAATGGACAGATAAGTCATCAATAGGTGCATAGCAGAATGTAGCATAGTTGTCATCCTCCAGACTTCATGGCAAATGACTTTGCAGGATTTTAGGCACACATCAAGATGATTCTTTTAAGGTTGACACACAAGTACACATTCGTAACTGCCACAAGTACGTCGTTTGTTACTGTACTTTGGCACAGCTATCTTTTTCCTTCTCTCTTTCCAGATTTGGTTATAATTCACATCAAAACATTTATTTAATCACACTGTTTAGATTCTTTTAAGCACTCCTTTAGTTCTTAAGTGGAATGCTGTGTTGTTGAAGGTCCCTGTTAAATCACCTTCAGTGTCTCATGATCTCGATAGGGAAGAAACTGCAGATTATCCATTGTGGTTTATGGTGTTTTTTTTGTTTGTTTGTTTGTTTGTTTTTTAAACATTGCAAATTCTGATGATGATTCCGTTGACTAAAGAAAACTATGTTTTGAATTTTCTGACTAATGAACATTTCTAAAAGGATAATTCAGTGTTATACACACTGGCTTAATTGCTTTAATAGAGCCTTAGCTTAACAGAAGCTAATTCGGTAATGCAGCGACTGAGGGGTGATATCCTTGGCTGATATTGCAATAGAAATAACAATGTAGTGACAAGGCATGGACATGAGAAAGCCACTTCCTACAAGCGTGAACACAAGTGGCCAGACAACAGCATCCTTCTTTCAAGGTTTAGTCTTGCAAACAACTGGCAAATCTGGCAAGCCTGGGTCCTGCACTGCTGTCTCCTGCTGCCAGGAGACTGCCCATATTTTGTCTACATCCACCCTGCAGCTCCAAGCTCTGCCACATCCTAAGACTTTTTCTATTTGTGTCCTTGAAAATGAACCACAAGCCTTGGGAAGTCTCAGCATCTCCACAGAGGAGCATGTGAGAGGCGCCTCTGACGAAATCTCATTGTGATACATTTATAAACACACCGAGACTGATTGAAAATGGATGCTGGGTTGAAGAAACAAGGAAAAAAAAAAAAGTTCATTGTCACCTGCAAATGATTTGCAAGACAGCACTTCACTTAGTAACAAAACTAAGGTTATTTCCCAAACATGTAAACATTTCTCTGCAAACTGCTGAAGTCATAGGCTCCACTTTTCCGTTTCCTTGGGGGCAGCCAAGAGAAAGCAAGCTGGTCGCCATTACGGGGCTACAGACAGAAAGAAAGTGCTTTGCCTTGGCCACTGCCCTGCTGAACAGGTAACCTGTGCAGTGCCTTGGGCAGGGACTGTCCTGGTCGCACAGGACTTCATCACAGAGAGGTTCCTCCTCCCCCCCATAACTTCAACTGCTAGTAGTTTACCAAACAGATTTTTTCCTGTTAGGTACAGCTTATAACACCTAGATTTTTACAGCAAAATTAAAGTGACTAAGCAAGGTAGAAGATGTCAATCAAAGGCAGAAAGTTGTGTTTGTTTTTTTAAGCAATCTGAAATATATTTCAGCAGCAGAAGGGTTACTATGCGTATTTATAAGCTGTCAGCAGTATTTATAGATTTTCCTCAGACTAACTCATACCATATTACAGGGGAACGATTTTATTGCAACTGCACTGAGAAAAATCATTTCTACAGATTTCAACTCTTCTAATAGCGAGAGAGATTTCAATGGTTGGTTTACAGCTGGCCCCCTAATGCAGGAAAGGGTGGAAAATAGAAAACTGCAGCTTTTCCACAAGCTAAAGGTGTTGTGGCAGTGACCACTGGAACATTGGTGTCGCCTCATACATCCCAATGTGAAAAGTCATGCATTTGTTACTATGAATTTCCCTTCAGATTTCACTTCTCTTTCTTGTTTTAATCACTTGCATTTGAGAGAAAGTAGATACATTGAGCAAGGGTGCTCAAACTCACAAGAAAATGTTTACCAGCACATGCAAAGGCCCTGTGGGCAAACTCATCTGAGAGCAGCTCAGCAATGCCTAACACACAAAAGCTGTGATTATGATGGAGGTTTGAGCATCACGAAGTCTTCAACTCCGGAGAGAACAACACTTTGTAGCAACACTGGCATTGCTCTGGCAATCAAGAAGAAAAAGCAATTACAAGTGACTAGGAAGAAATAGTCCCTCCTCCTCCAAAAGGAGCAACAAAAGGAGCCCAAATCCAGTGGTCACACAAATCAAGACCTTCTCCATTTCTCACTCTGCCCCCCAGCAAGTAGGCTGAGGGTGAGCAAGGGGTCTGGGAGGAGACATGGTCAGGACAGCTGGCCCAAACTGACCAAAGGGATATCCCATACCTTATAACACCATGTTGTCAATTACATATGGGATCAGGGTGGAGTGAAGGGTCCACAGCAGCTGTTACTAGGAGATTGGCTAAGCATTGGTCTGGTGGTGGCAAGTGATTGCCTTTGTGTCTTTTTTTTTTTTTTTTTTTTCCCCTCTCTCCTTTTTCACTCCTCTTTAATTTACTGAATTTTCTTTATCTTGACCCAGGGCTTTTTCTTGCTTTTGATTTTGTGTCTTCCTTTCTCTCCTAACAGGGCAGGGTGGGGAGTGAGCAAATAGGCAAAAGCGGTGCGTTGATCCTTACCAGCAATGAAGCACCCTATCTGTTTTAAGAAAACAGAAGAATATACAAATTTTTTAAATCCAGAATTTCTTCTTAAGTGGACAGCAGTAATGCACAGTAAATGCTGAGGCCTGGCAGAAGGTAATCATGAACTCTACAGGCATCCGACAAATTACAAATGCTTTCAGCAAGCCTTGCTTGCACAGTGCTGTGACAAATGATTTGGGCTCACACAAGCTACCTTCAGGTTCCTGTTCCACTGCATATTTCTTTTATGACTTCAAGTGTGTCACACAAACAAAGGCCTATTGACTTAAATGAACCAGAGAAGTGGAAAAAAAATATGCCAGTAATTAACGTAGCTAGACTGGCAAAAGTCCCTGAAGACACAGTAATTTCCATTTTCATATAATTACTTCTATGGGGAAAACTCAAAGGAAATCTTCCATCACCATAAACAGGGCACCTTTTCAGTGTTATTGATGCCTTACTCTTTTTGGCTAAATATAGACTGTCCTGCTATGATTGCTCTACACACACTCATATGGGAGGCATCTTAGCAGCTTTCAAAGCATCCCATTTGCTTCCGTGGACAATTAGATTTATTCTGGTTATCCCACCCACCCCTGTGGCATCTCTTAAAGTCCTCTGCAACCACACGGCTTCACTTACGTGAAGCACACTGCCTGACTTGAATTGCTATCTGTGACTGCCTTGGAAGGAAGGGGTGGGGAAAAAAGCTGTGAGCAGTAGTCTTGATCTCTGGCCCACAGCATGGTCTCCAAGGGCTATCTTACTCTACTCAAATTCCATGGAAAGAGAAGGTTTCACCTCATGGCCACAGCCTTCCACGGCCTCCCTATTTGGGAGACAGGCTAGCATGATCAAAATGAGCCTGTTTTGATAATATTTTTACAGGCACTCTGTCAGATAAATTAAACAGTAGAGAAGGGGTCAGTTGGTTTCACACGAACACTGAACACAAGTGGAAAAGGACATGGTGTATTCCACTGCGCCAAATTACTTCCTAAATCAAGATTAAGAACTAAAGAGTGTGACAACTGAGGTTAGAAATGTTCTAAAAGCTATGGACTATCACTTCATTAATTTCTGCATCTTTTGAACTGAAATAATCTGAGGAAAAGAAAAAGATGCATCCCCAGATCCCTTTCAACCTCAAAGTCCCTTGATGTTCCAGCTGCACATCTCCACTGCAACATGTAGAGGAGCAACACCATCTTTCCCCAGCATGCCCAAAGCAATTAGCTTATCTGAAGGAATGTAAAACAGGACAGTTTGGGGGAAGGAGAGGACTAGGGACTGGCATGTGATTACCTGCTGCAATTGCATATCTCCACATCCTTTCCTCTAATTCCTAGAGCTCCTGAGCATATCCCGAGGGCACGGTGGGACCTTCTTCCCCATCAATGCTGCTACGCTCATGGGAGTCCCAGAAGAAAACCTACAGAATTTTCACCTCCAGTTTCTCCTGAATATCAAGGGCTAGGCTGCAGAAGCTGGTGCAAGAACTGCACACATCTCCCTTGAAGAACTCATTGGACCTCTGGCAAGCTACAAGTATCCCCAACACAGCTAACCACTACTTCAGTAACTACTACTTCAAGAAGCACAGCACAAAGACACAAGTGTGTGCACTTGGCCGTGCTGCTTTGTAGTGTTTGTATTAATGTACCCAGGCTGCTCAGTCATGGTGCTCTCCACTTTACAATTTTGTAAATTTGTTTTCAAACACATTTAATTTGTTTGTAAATTAATTTTAATTTGTTTTTAAATTTGTTACAATTATTAAAATTTATTATTATAGACTATATATTTATTAAAATATATTATATTTATATAATATATATAATATATATATTACATTTAATAAAATTTATTATTATATATTATTAAAATTTACAATTTGTACAAGGTACAAACATTTTTCTGCAATAAGAACTGTTCCGTCTTAACTGTGATTAAGACTTCACATGCAAGAAGTATATATTATATATTTTTTCTATTCAGTACAACTCCACCTTGCCCTGAATTTTTGTACTATAAAGAGGAGGAAAACAAAAAAAAACAAACAAAACTAAAAACTGCATAGTTGTCCACCAAATCATGTGAGAACATTATCAGGTCATACCTGATGTATTTTCACTGAAATCAGTGGAACTACTTGTCAGGGTACCTAAGCACAGAGAATTTCTTTCTTGGGTTGCGATCACATGCAGTCTTCGAAGGAAGACACCTTTTCTGCCTTGTGCCTGGAACCTTTCCATCTCTTAACACAGAGTAGCTTGAAGAGAAATCAATGCAAAAATACATTTAAGCAAACAAAGGAAGACACAAATAAGATTAATTTCTTTCCAGGAAGTTCTTGAATGATTTTGTTACCAGACATTTGGTGTCCTAGAAAGCAAAGAAGGAGGAGGAAGGGGGAGCATGGGAGGTGGGACTGTATTTAGGAATCTGAACCTCTTTTCTCCCTGCTGTTTCCTGGAGTTTCTACTACAGCATTTCATACTAACAGCATTCTTCTTATTGAGCTCGACGATTTTTACTCAGGGTATTATATGTTATCACCTGAAGTAGAAGCTTCTGAGTACAGTGCAGACTTTTAAATTATTTTTGCATTGCAGTTATTTTTTGATGTGTTTGAAAGAATTAAATCAGGATAACAGGAAGCCTATGTTAAAACCATTTTGTCCTCCTCAGTGATTTTTGCATGTGTTTCATCTACATTCATTCTATTTATACAAGTGTTGATGTAACATTTATTCAAGCAAACAGTTTTCCTTAGACAACTGAAGGTTTTTTGTTGTTGTTGTTGTTTTTTCTTATCTTTGTTTCCTTTTCTTTTAAAGATAGAATTGGTTGCTATATAAAACCAAAACTAATTTAGGTAAAACACTTGTTACAAAGAATTTTATGGAGGTCATCCATGAGTCATGGAATATCACTTTGGAAGTGAAGAGTGGATTCGCCCACTCATTGTGGCACATTGCAAACTCCTGGTCTAGAAAAATAGTAGGCAGATTCTGCAATATGCTGTTAGCCCAAACTCAGAAACTACGGTATGATGAGCATTCAATTAGACACAACACTGAAAAATCAAGACTAATCAAGAAAGCAGCAGAGACTACCCTCACCAGACATACAAATCCAGGCAAATCAAGTACTTCTACGTGCTATGCATTTTAATCATGAGCTGTGACTTAATAGTACATTGCCTTCCAGTATAAGGACAGCCTCTTATTCTCACAAAATATGAGATGTTTTCTATATATTTCTAAAAGATACGTGAATATAAGTCTAAGAAAATGAGAACACTGCAGGAAAGAGACGAACTCAGAAGTGAAGGCTAACGCTAGTCAGCATTGGAGAAAAGCTGCCTCCTGTTACAAACAAATGGGTAAGTTGAATGACAGGAGTCCCAGAACACTGAGGTAAACTGAAAGCTGTAGGTTGTTGGAAACTTCCCGGGAGGTCAGCACTTTCACCCTGAAAGTTATGTCTTACCATTTTTGAAACTTACCACTTTATTTATTTTTATTTATTTATTTACTGAGACTGACTTAGAGCTGCAAAGGCTTGGAGGATGAAGCAAGTGAGGCTGTGACACATGCAGGGGAGCATGAGACAGGGAGGTGACAACACTTACATGAGAAGCTGATGGAAAGTCAAAATGAAGAGACGGGTTTGATGAGAGGAGATAAAGGAAGAAGAGTTATATAAAGTGATGAAGATGGCATGCCTGTTGAGGAAACCACCTGGCCAAAATCTCTATGCATCTTGAGAACAAGACTCTCCATTTGTATTTGTACAATGCTGGCTAACCAGCAGACTCCCACAGAGCCTCGTTTTCTAAATGAGGTGCTCCTCTTAGCTTTCTAAACCTCTTGACTCCCTAAGATCTGAACCTTATCAATGACTGTTTCTTTCAGCTTCAAGTATTTTGAAAATATGAGCACACACCAATTTGTTTTTATCCTGTTGCTATACTGATGAGTCAAAGCTGAACTGTTTTATCCTCAGACAATTACCTCTCACCGCTCTTATTGCTCACTCTTTCACAGATTTCACAAGAACGTATTGTTAGTTAAACCTCCTCTAAAGAAGAGGTGTGACCATTAGGTTTTGAGGGAAGGTTTAGCTGAACATTCATCCAATCTAGTAATGACTGCAGAACACCCAGAGCAGCTTGTGTTGTAAGAACGCTTTCCAATAGTCCTGGTAGGATTGACCATTAACTTACACATTTCAAAGATTGCATCTGAAGGCTAGCAAAGATATCCTGCAGTTGAACAGGGATTCCTCTGATGGTCTTTACTTCAAGACCATTTGTAATTTCCTGGTAAATGCAATCCAGAGGTGAAATCAGGGGGTAGGGAACAGAAGGGGAAAACAGTTCATTTGCTGGTAAAACTGCTGATTTGGACAGATTGAGTTTCTCCTTTCTTGGTCAGGAAGAATTTGGTGAAAGCAAGATAAATAAGACTGAGGCATTTGCTATCTAAAAATAATATTTTTTTGCCATACTCTGTCATCTTTGCTTACTTTGGATAGGTTATTTTTCTTACTGTTTTAATTCTATAAATAAAAGAATTCCACAAGTGAGAGGATATGAGGGAAGAACATGGCTCCTCCTTCCATCTGAAGTCTCCTCATTTTTAAATTGTTTTCTTTCACATCTTCTTTGTTGTTATTAAATGGAAAAGGATATTTTATTTTTTCCCCTGTGTTGATTACATGGCAGTTCAGACCTAGGAGATTCTATGTGATATAAGGAAAACTGATGGCAGGCCAGAGGTTGCAGACTTTAAGGATGTTTTACTTGAAATTGTGTGGGATGATCAAGATGAAAATAACACTAAGGGACAATGAAAATGACTGAAAGAGCAGTATTTATTCCAATGACCATATATTATTTATTTATTTTAAGACTACAGCTACCTTATTTTATTAATTCACTACAGCAACTAAGATAATACAAACAGGTGGGAAAGAAAGCATTAGAAAGAGAAACCAATGAAGAAATCACCTGGACATGACTACCACTACAAAAATAAAAATTGAAAGAGGCCTAACTGCATGTGAAAAATTTCAGAGAACTCTTGCATGAGTTGAAAGATAAGAGCAGTTTATCACAGAAATACTGATGTTTTCCTATTTATTAATTGACTAATTTATTTCCATGTTTTCAGTATTTCCAGGTAGCAGAATCTGCTCAAGAATGAAACTTAGTAAAACTGCTGGCATAAAAAACATGGCATCATCTTGAACCAGTTTACTGCAGTGTGAATAAAGTATTTTTTCCACATCTAAACACACTTGGATATTTTTCTTAAGGACAAATATCATCAGAAGAGCAATGTACTATTTCTTATTCTGCAAATATTCTATATTAAAAACCAAACATTTAATATTGGAAATACACATCTGCATTTGGAGATGAGAAATATAACTGTGGAACATCAGTGAGAGAGAAGACTTCTGTCTCCAAGAGATAACACATATATTAAAGCAGTTAGATAATCAAGTATGTTATGTGCACCATTAATTCCTGTGAAATTAATGGAAATAGACACACTGTTCCCACCACTATCCTTAGTAAAGGTCCTGAAATAGTTTAGCTGGAAGTAAGTACATACACAAATAAGTGCAGTTGGAACAGTGAAACACATCCAAGCCATAATTCTGCTTACCCTAAAAAGCAGACATACTGAACATTTATCAATGGTTTTAAATCCATTAGTAATATAGACTAATAAGTTAGTAAGTAATATTATTCAGTATATTTTCACTGTGATGAAACCGAGTCCAGTACTGCATTCTGGTAAGAACAGACACTTGGCATCACCACTATTCTGACCATCCCAGACATTTATTCCGAGATGGTCAAAGTTTTGGCAGAAGAATACGAACTTCGGGAAGGGAAAAAAGTTCAGCACTAAGCCTTCACTTGTTAAACAGAAATTTTTAAAAAATTGGCTTTACTAAGATGTACTAAGACCAAGTTTCCTGAGCTGCTGATTCATCTTGGTGGAGCTCCATGCATGTGTTGAGTTCCAAAAACATCTTACCCGTGTACACAAGCCATGGCCAACGGCATTACTGAGTCCAAACTTATGCTGACAGCGTCCAGAAGTGTTTTGCAAACCTGAAAGACTGCACTGCAAAAGTAGTGCTGCAAAGTCAATGCAGTCGATATGCCGTGCCCACAGTACAAAGAGCAGTCCCTGCTTTGAAAACCTAAGGACTACTTCCTATGCCACTTTGGGGCACCACAACCATCTTCTCCAATAAGAAGGACTTGCTGATGATGCCTCCAAAAGCCTTTGTGCCACGCCACAACCCTGGGACAAAGGCAGATAGCATGCTGCTTTCAAGCTATCTGAAAGTACCAGATGGTTTGGGGCAATCATCCCTGCTACACTTTCTAGAGCCAACCCAACATTGTATCAATGGAGGTGAAGAACTCAGCTAGGCCCAGCTCTAGGAGCTGGCAGGGTCTCCTCAAAGTTTCCTCTCCAAATTTCTCCAAAATAACCAAGGATTTGCTGCTGCCAAGAGCCCAGCACTAGTACCTTTTCAGCTGATTTTTTAGTTTAGCAGCCTGGAGAGAAACCTCCCATATGTGTGTATACGTATTTTATATAAGTGAATAAAACTTAAAGCATGATAGACCTAAAAAGCCATCAAAACTGACAATGAAGAGCCAATATTAAAGAAAAAATACATATTAGACTTGTGACACTTAAGGATTTTGCAAACCTTCACTATACTGCTTAAAACTACAGTAAGAAAAAGACTGAATTTTTGTAACTGTACCTTGGTGGTGGTAGTATCAGCCTTAGAAATCTGATGTATAGGAAATATCACCCTATTTCCATCCTTACACAGTACACCTTGTTATATTTAAGAGGCAGGTTAAATCAGCTCAATATTATGATGTTGTAAAGTCTGAATTAAAACTACATTTTGGTGATAGATGCAACAACATTTCTGCAGTGAAAACAGTTAATCTGCAATGAAAACAAACACTTTCAAGTAATATAGACTATAAATAGATTATAATCTATAGGCCTTGTGTAAAATGTCACATAGTTTTACTTGTTCAATAAGTCTTTTGACTGCAGGAAGTTTGCAACTGGAAAATAAGTTTGTCTCATTCTTCGAAGCAAAAATCACTTATTCCATTATTCAGGCTGTGTGCTCTGGCCAGACCCAGCAGAACACGCATCTGAATCACTGCACGCATAAAAGGAGAGTTCCCGATGTTTCTGCCTGCCCAGTTAGCTTCCATAGCTAATTCCTTCACTGAGAACAGTTTTACAGGGGAAATGAGGTGCCAGTTCTAAAAAAGCACAAAGTCTAAGGTTTAAATAAGGACTTCATATACGATTGCTTCCTTAATTATCCTGGCACTAGGTTTTGGGTTTGGCACAGAACAGGTGACGTTGTATTTAGGAAGGTATTCTCAATAGTGAGGAAGAATCATAAGATACCTACTAAATATTTCTATTCCTATTAGTGATTCACTTGGAATTTAACCATTTAATTGTTGAATTATTTTTTAAAGCAGTTACTCTTCAAATTCTCTCTTCTGACCCATCAACAATAACTTTATTTTAAATAATGCTCCAGCCAAATTACTCAGTTTTGCAGGCACTAAACAACATTCTTGCAGACTTAGATTTTATAACAAAATAATGTCTACAGAGTTGTGCCTTTCAATCCAACCAAGAGCAGAGGAAGCTACATTCAGAGAATTGCACTACAGTATAGACCTGATTTACTTTTCCCAATTTAAAAAAAAAAAAAAAAGTGATGTGTAACAATACAATGTTGTTGTATTTTGGCCTAGCTTAGAAAAGACAAACACACAGACAAAAAAGCCATACCCTAAACAAATGGCAAATTCTAGTAACTGTCAGAGTCAGAAGACTTTCCCCTTGTCTTCCTCAATCTTTTATCCATCTCTTCCCCAAAATGTCATATCGTTCTTTATATTCTGATGATCTGACATTCTGTGAATAGGCCAGCACTACAGCACCTTCTTTATCTTTTAGTACAAGTCTCACTTCTGTTCACATATAATTCTAGTTTTATGCATACTAACTCTTAAGCATGCTGTTCTACTGAAATAAGGGGCCCCATTCATGTTTACTGTCAATATATATGCACAAATAGGGCTAAAACAACTCCTTTGTTTTTGAGTCTCATGCATTACAGAGATTCCCATTATAACACAAAAAGCATTTATGGTTATAATTAGGATATAGCAGCAACCAAAATCGGATCCATCTACTCTAAATGCCTCTAACTACTCTAAATTACTCTAACAAGTGAAATACAAAAAGATAACCACCCAGTTTAAGTAAATTTTGAACCTTACCTTCAGAGATATGAGAGCTGCATACAATAATTTTGCCACAGATTATCTTTGCGTGTTTACAGCAGTATTGCTTTAGGCACATTAAGGCAGAATTGGCATTTTTACTCTATTTTTCTGGACAATATGTGCAATCTATGACTTGACTTTGGCACTCTTTTGTTTTTCATACAACTAACCCAGCCAGAACGTTATGTGAACACAGTATTTAAATGTATTTCATTTAACTAAAAGAAACGATGCCTTTCTGTGTGAGCCTTTTTAATTTTTTTTGGCTGCATTATTATTCCCTATACCTAAGAATACTTCATTACTTGGATTGTCTACATATAACCTTCTGTCCCTTGGCTATTTGCCTTGCTTGGAAATACCTTGCTAAGACATCTGTGCTTGTGGCAGTTGCTTTAGCAACTTTATATGCAGGGATAAATTCACATTTTGTAACTTGCTAGTGGCAGAGGATAACAACCTTCTGTGTTCAGTCTTTTTTTCCCCCCTCCTTTAAAGCAGTCGACAATTTTATTACCCTTTTAGCACTGCAACCAGGAGATAGAAGAAAAGAAGTTCTTAAAGATGTGAATGCAGAAATGGAAATATATTTTTAATGTAAAATAAACATATTTTTAATTCCTCAGTGTTTTCTATTTCTCAGTGTGACTATATGTCTGCAGTGTGGAAACTGGGAATCTTTCTTTGTAAAGCAAACAGAGTAAGACACATCTGTGTGATTTTTGACTGTGGAGTAAACACTAACAAGTCTAAAATAGTTTTTGTCATAGAGTTTATGATGGACTGGATATACCACATGCACCAGAATGCACTTTCTTTTGCTGAAGAAACAGGTACAGGCAGAGCTAGAGTCCCAGTGCTGCCACACAGAGCATGTCCCCACCTTCCCAGGGCACAAGTGCACATCTGGAGCAAAATTTTGGCAAGATTCACCTAAAAATTGTGCCCTCCCTCCAGCCACATACTTCTAAAAATTGTTGTTTGAAATAAATGCAAACGATGGAGCATGCTTTTAGTTAACAGTATTGGAGAGCCAGTTTCTCCTATGACAAAGAAAAAAATGTTTCCCAATAAGAAGGAAAGAGCAAATCACAGGATATGCAAAGATGTTCACTACATGTTACCAAATTGTAAAGAACTATGTAGAAGAGACAGCACGATACAGAAGAAATAAAATGCAGTATACTTGTGCAACCCTCATTACTGCATATAATAAAGAACGTAGGAAATTTATTTTAAAATACAGATTAATCTAGTGCTGTTATAAAGGTATAAACAATTCACAGAAAATAGAAAGTAAACTAATATCCTCTACTGATATCAAATTGCCCAAACTCCTAGTATGTTTAACACAAGAGAAGATAGTTCATGCATCTACACTGATTCATACATTGATCTACTCTCATCTGGCCTAGAAACAGAATTACCTCACTTCTCAAAGATCCAAGGCACAGCTGAGGTCAAGGACAATGCAGGGTTTTTGACCTGACCTGATGCAAGGTTATATAAGAGATTGACATTAGGTTTAGGCTCAGTTGAGAAGGACACCCAGGGAATTTCAGGTACAGGAACAAGCCCTGAAATACACAAATGCACATAGCAGCAAGCCACAGAAAGTAAAGAGGATCACCTAAATACTGCCTGAAGGTTAAATAAAATAAATTCAAATACTGTTGTTTAAAGTGGGACATGAACTCTATTTAACACTGCCTAATGGACAAAACCATCTGGGAGCTGCCCTCACACTCTGTTTTGTAATTTTGCTGGGAAGCAAATATGATACGCTCAAGCCAACAAATGCTGCTGTTCCACTAGCATCCTGGGTGACACATCACCTTGAACTACAGGTAAAACTGGCCATGATTCTTGCAAATTTATGTCACTGTCAGTGAATGATGCAAAGCGGAGTTCTCCCAGGAATGAACTACCAGGTGAAGATCTTCCAAACTGCAACAGGAGTTGGTCATTTGACTGACCTGTGAAAAGCCAGCCACAGGAACCTCCATTGAGAATGTTTTGCTGTGAATCTCTCAAAGGTATTTGTCCTGAACTCCATAAAATCCTATTTAAAATGCTCCTTTCAGGGCTTTTCTTTTTCGGATTAAAGAAAAGATTGATGTAATTTGTCTGATATTTTTTATACTCAAAAAACAAACAAAAATTTCTGCTGTCAGTTTGGCAGGGAACTCCAGCTGTAGTTTGTACATGAGGGCAATAAATATCGCTGTACGGCCAAACATTGCTGTGACAGGGACAGAAAATAAAACCCTGGATGCAAATGCTTCCATAACTGGAAGTAATTTGCAGCATACCCAGGCTGTTAACAAGTCAATGCTACAGCAGGCCTGATGGGAAGCACATTACTGCATCACGGACCCTTGGTGGAGACCCTAATGAAAGGCTTGGTGACGGTCATCTGGTTGCATGTGCAGCAGTCCCAGTTTGAAGGATGCTTTGCATGCAAAGAGCAAACTGCCTAATGAAGACAAATGGAGATACAGGTAGGGCCAAAACCAAATAACTTACAGCTGAAATATGACAAATAAATTAAATTCTTCCCTGCAAACACAGCAACAACACTACTTTCTCCCAGGAAACTCATATTGAAGATGCAAATAAAGTTACTCCCAGCACACTGTGTGAGCCCAACAGCTGATGTGAGGAAAGAGGACTCCACAGAGCACGAATTTCTAGAAATGTTCCATGTTTGCCTTCTATAACTTAGAGAATTTTATTGTCTAAATATCAACTATGCCATTTTAGTCTCTCCAGTGATTTCCAAATCTGTGCTTCAAAGCATGAATTGTTGCCTTCATTTTTAAGTCGGTGTGAACCAACCAGAAGCAGGTAAGGTCTGGAGACAGAAAAAAATTAAGAAATAATCACAAAGACCTGCAATATAAGAAAAGTCTTAATACAGACTGCATAGACAGTATTCCCACCACAACACCCAGTTCAAGCGAGGCTCTTCCAGTTTGGGCTCACAGAGTAAAAGCAGGGTGTGAGCTGCTTCATGTTTCTGGGCTTCCAAACCCCCATCCTTCCCTCCTCACTCCAGCATTCCAACTTTATCTGGAAAGTAGATATTTTTCAACATTTAGTGTCCTACGAATAAAAGGATCTTGATGCTGGAGTAAATACATATACTGTAAGGAGATTTTGGCAAGCCTTCTATTGTCTGGGTCTTGTTAAACTCCTACTGACACTCATACTTGCATTGTACAAAGGAACAGAAAAGGTCAGGTGCATTCTTAAACAAAAGTAATGCCAAGGTTTCTTTTGGATAAATTAATGACCAATAGTTTATGTGCATTAATAATTTGTTGAGTGTTTTCTCAGAATTCTTGGAATTAAGTGTCAGTTATATAAATTGAGGGGGAAAAAAAAAAAAAACAAAAAAAAAAACAACAGCGTGTATACAACAGAGGATTCAAATGACTCAATGCTACAGAGGCATTCCCGAGACTCAGTACTCTGAGGATTTTAAGGACAAGATCATCTTGTTTCTTAAGTCTGTTTTTTTGGCAGCAGAGGCCTACAAACTCAAAGTCTTTTTTTTCTTGAAAGTTAACTGTTTTTTAATGCTTAAATTTGTAGTATTCTTAGTGCAAGGCTGCTCCAGAAATGTTTTAAAGCTTCACAGAATCACAGAATCACAGAATTTTCTAGGTTGGAAGAGACCTCAAGGTCATCGAGTCCAACCTCCAACCTAACGCTAACAGCCCTCCACTAAACCATATCCCTAAGCTCTACATCTAAGCGTCTTTTGAAGACTTCCAGGGATGGTGACTCCACCACTTCCCTGGGCAGCCTGTTCCAATGCCTCACAACCCCTTCTGTAAAGAAGTTCTTCCTAACATCTAACCTAAAACTCCCCTGGCTCAACTTAAGCCCATTCCCCCTCGTCCTGTCACCAGGCACGTGGGAGAACAGGCCAACCCCCACCTCTCTACAGCCTCCTTTAAGGTATCTGTAAAGAGCAATAAGGTCACCCCTGAGCCTCCTCTTCTCCAGGCTGAACAAGCCCAGCTCCCTCAGCCGCTCCTCGTAGGACTTGTTCTCCAGGCCCCTCACCAGCTTCGTCGCCCTTCTCTGCACCCGCTCAAGCACCTCGATGTCCTTCTTGTAGCGAGGGGCCCAAAACTGAACACAGTACTCGAGGTGCGGCCTCACCAGAGCTGAGTACAGGGGGACGATCACCTCCCTAGCCCTGCTGGTCACGCTGTTCCTAATACAAGCCAGGATGCCGTTGGCCTTCTTGGCCACCTGAGCACACTGCTGGCTCATATTCAGCCGACTGTCCACCATCACTCCCAGGTCCTTCTCTGCCTGGCAGCTTTCCAACCATTCCTCTCCCAGCCTGTAGCTCTGCTTGGGGTTATTGCGCCCCAGGTGCAGGACCCGGCACTTGGCCTTGTTAAACTTCATGCAGTTGACCTCAGCCCATCGGTGCAGCCTATCCAGATCCTCCTGCAGAGCTTTCCTACCCTCAAGCAGATCGACACACGCACCTAACTTGGTGTCATCTGCGAACTTACTGAGGGTGCACTCGATGCCCTCGTCCAGATCATCGATGAAGATATTAAAGAGGACCGGCCCCAGCACCGAGCCCTGGGGGACGCCACTAGTGACTGGCCTCCGACTGGACTTGGCTCCATTCACCACGACTCTTTGGGCCCGGCTATCCAGCCAGTTTCTAACCCAACGAAGCGTGCGCCAGTCCAAGCCAAGAGCAGCCAGTTTCTTGAGGAGAATGCTGTGGGAGACGGTGTCAAAAGCCTTGCTGAAGTCAAGGTAGACCACATCCACAGCCTTTCCCTCATCCACCCAGCGCGTCACTCTGTCATAGAAGGAGATCAGGTTCGTCAGGCATGACCTGCCTTTCATAAAGCCATGCTGACTGGGCCTGATCGCCTGCTTCCCCTTCAAGTGCTGCATGATGACTCTCAGGAGGATCTGCTCCATGAGCTTTCCTGGCACTGAGGTCAAACTGACAGGCCTGTAGTTTCCTGGGTCTGCCCTCCGGCCCTTCTTGTAGATGGGCGTCACGTTTGCTAGCCGCCAGTCGATTGGGACCTCCCCCGATAGCCAGGACTGTTGATAAATGATGGACAGCGGCTTGGCCAGCTCCTCTGCCAGTTCCCTCAGTACCCTTGGGTGGATCCCATCTGGCCCCATCGACTTGTGCACATCTAAGTGCCGTAGTAGGTCACCAACCAGTTCTTCATGGATAATGAGGGCCACATCCTGCTCCCCATCCCCTTCCACCAGCTCAGGGTACTGGGTATCCAGAGAACATCCGGTATTGCCGCTAAAGACTGAGGCAAAGAAGGCATTGAGCACCTCCGCCTTTTCCTCATCTCTTGTAACTAAGTTTCCCCCCACATCCAGTAAAGGATGGAGATTCTCCTTAGTCCTCCTTTTTGTGTTGATGTATTTATAGAAACGTTTTTTGTTATCTTTAACGGCAGTAGCCAGATTGAGCTCCAGATGAGCTTTGGCCTTCCTAATTTTGTCCCTGCACAGCCTCGCTACTTCTTTAAAGTCCTCCTTAGTGGCCTGCCCACTTTTCCAAAGCTTATAAACCCTCTTTTTCCTCCTAAGATCAAGCCACAATTCTCTGTTGAGCCAGGCCGGTCTTCTTCCCCGCCAGCTCGTCTTTGGGCACGTGGGAACAGACCGTTCCTGCGCCATTAAGACTTCCCTCTTGAAGAGCGCCCAGCCTTCCTGGACTCCTCTGCCCTTCAGAACCGCCTCCCAAGGGACTCCACCAACTAGTGTCCTGAGCAGCTCAAAGTCAGCCCTCCGAAAGTCCAATACAGCGGTTTTACTGGTCCCCTTCCTGGCCTCGCCAAGAATAGTGAACTCCACCATTTTGTGGTCACTCTGCCCAAGACAGCTCCCGACGATCACGTCCTCCACCAGTCCTTCTCTGTTTGTGAAGAGAAGGTCTAGCGGGGCACCTCCCCTGGTAGGCTCACTAACCAGCTGCGTCAGGAAGCTATCTTCCACGCTCTCCAGAAACCTCCTAGACTGCTTTCTCAGGGCTGTGTTGTGCTTCCAGGATATGTCAGGGAAGTTGAAGTCCCCCACGAGTACAAGAGCTGATGATTTTGCAACCTCTGTCAGCTGCCTGTAGAATTCCTCATCCGTCTCCTCATCCTGGTTCGGCGGTCTATAGCAGACCCCGACCAGGACACTAGCCTTGTTGTCCCTGCCGATCCTAACCCAAAGGGACTCGACCTTGTCATTCCCAACCTCGAGTTCTACAGCCTCGAAAGACTCTCTAATATAGAGAGCCACACCACCACCCCTTCTATGCTGCCTGTTCCCTAAAGCTTCCTTCTACTCTCCAGATTAAAACAACTTTGCTCCAGTTTGTACACCTTTATTCTCATGCCAACCCTCACCACAGAAAGAGCCCTCTAGCAAACAGCTGGGAACAACAGTAGAGACCTTCTCAGTTATCATCATTGTAGTTGAAGCCCACCAGGGTCTTCTAGCAACCGGTAACTTTTGTTTAATGCATAGAGCAAGATTATAGGGAGTGCACAGACAGTAGTCTGTGTGTCAGGAAGAATTAAATGCACCTTTGGTTTCTTGTTTTGTTAATCTAGACAACTTTAATGCTCCAGAGCTAATACAGCTTCACCAGTGCAATTATCTTGTAGTGAGACATAAAATACTAATGACATCACAAAGAAGTTAGAAGCTAGTGCTTAGGTACTTTTTTTTTTTTTATGACTTTCTTCCCTTGCACATTCCTTATGCTGAAGAAAAAATATAAACAACAAAACTTCATGCACACTAGCTGATTTTCTTATTTAAAAAAAAGGCGTAGGAGAGGTGTGGTACTGCACTTTCTGTAAATATTAATCTTTATTTCTTTACTTTTAAGAAAGACTTTAAATCATTCTTGTTATATCTCTTTGTTCTATCTTGAGCTACAGAAGAACTATACTTTCTGTGCAGATACACTAGTACTGCCTTTCTGCTTCCCAGGCAAATTCCACTTTTAGAGTCATTTAGGTTGGAAAAGACCCTTAAGATTATTTAGCCCAACCATCCATCTAACACTGCCAAGTCTACCACTACACCACATCCCTAAGTGCTCTGTCCAAAAACCCTTCAGGGATGGTGACTCCATCACCGCCCTGGGCAGCCCTTTCCATGAATAAATTATTCCTGATGTCTAATCTAAACCTCCTGTGGAATAACTTGAGGCCACTGCCTCATATCCTACCACTTGTCACCTGAGAGAAGGGACTGGCAACCACCTCTCTACAGCCTCCTCTCAGGTAGTTGTAGAGAGTGATGAGGTCTCCCCTCAGCTTCCTCTACTCCAGACTGAACAATCCCAGTTCCCTTAGCCACTCCTTACACTTTTTTTTTCTAGTCTGTTCACCAGCTTTGTTGCTCTTCTCTGAACCAGTCTTATATTACTGATTCCCCCTACAGTATGTTCTAGACAAAAGGGCACATGTGGTAGATGATAAATGAAAGCAGTTGTTCTTTAAGGTCACATTAGAACAGCAGCAACTGAGCTTTGAAGCTGGGCATTGAGTTCTATAGATATTATCATAGGAGTTCCTCAAATTGATAAACTAGGCTTTTAAAATACCAGGAAGGTCCATGTGAAATCCTGTTTTCATTTTAGTTCAGAGAAAATTTTCCTGACTTCAGTAAGTCCAGAGGCTTTGTCTTTAAGCACGCATTTCATCTAAAGAGTCTGCATTGAATCATATCACCCTATAAAAGTGTTTGAAATGGTGGACACTCCCAAGCACAGGCACAGCATGCAAGGCATTCTTTTAGATCACCATGTCCACTGTCCTGGTTCTTACACATAGACCTTGCCTAAATAGGAGCACTTGCAAACTTCATGTGAACTGCTAAGGGGTCAAAATTAAACGTGTGGAAACACTTACTCAGAAGGTAACCAGCCTTTAACTTCTGTTAGGTGAAGGATGTTGAGCTGCAGTAAATTTAAGTCAGCATGTACTCTTGGTGATGGCCCATGTGTTCAGAAGTAATAGGAGAAAAAAGAAAAAGTATTTATTTAAAAAAAATATCTCTTTGGATTGTCTTCTTAGCTCTAATTCAGAACAGACTCTCAATTCAACAGATTACCCTTAGCATTCTAGTAGGACGTTCACTTCTCAAAAATAAAAATGTGTCAAATCCGTTCATGCAAAGAACAACATTTTTTTGTTGGTGTTTTTTTTTTTTTTTTTTTTTTTTTTTACTTTTGGGTTTCTGTGATGTTTTGAATCAATTGCTTTTCAGAACTGACATGCCAACAGAAAAAGCGTGTTTCCAAAGAATGCTATAGCTCTTCTTTTCCTGTAAATATCACTATAAGTTTAAGTCCGGAATGGAAGGATACTTGAAACACAAAATGTAGTATTTTGGTGGAACATTTCTTAAGCTTTATTACAAATTCTAACATGGCTATGAACAGTAACTTCTCATTATGTACCTCAGGGTTTTTCCTACATTTGGCAAAATTGTTTAGTTAGAATTTTGTTGATGTTCTGACCCTGAGGCCAAAAAGCAAATCTAAGCAGGGTTCAAACATTTTTCTGCTTCCCAAACTAGTACAAAACAAACAAACAAAAAACACCCAAAAGTTTGAGCCTGTTTTCTCTCTACAAATTGATGTCTCCTGCTTCAAGTCTTGGAGGGAAGATGACAGTGCTGTGGTGTTTTGGACATCTACCTGGTGGAAAGCCAAGGTCAGTAGAGGTTTTAAAGACTTGAGTCTTTAAAGACTCTTAAAGACTTTAAAGACTTTATAAAGAGAAGACAGGGATTCAGGATCCCATGTGAACCAAAGGAAGTCTGGCAGTAATATCTTGCAATGTATAGAATCATTTCCAGGTTATATTTAAGAACAATGCTTGCTATTTGCCTGCCTGACTGGTCTCTAAATGAGATGGGGTTCATTAAGGAACCTGCTATAGTTCTAGCCTATAGCCTATTCATCTCCTGATATTTAATTGCAAGTTCAGAGCTTGTTCAGAGGAGAGGGGATTAAAAGAATGTTTTCCTGTGCTACAGAAATCATATACGCTTGTCCAAACAGATAGTAAACAGAATTAGACCTCAAATTTTGGTAGCGACTGATCTAAATATTCTCAGAATAACTTTGCTACAGCTTTCTGGAGAATGTTAATGGATGGCATCTTAGGTGAAAATGGTCACAAGTTTCAGAGTGAAAAAAAAAAAAAAGGAAAAAGGAAAGAGAGAACCATCAAAATAAAAATCAAGTATTCTAAGAGGCAGGTTTCTGTAAGCCCAAAGAACTGGCTTGTGAGCTTCCATACAACCTCCCAGGAGTTAGTCATGGGAAGACCATTTGATGCTTCCCTCCCTCCCATCAATTTTCACATAATAAAGAATAAAATAAAAAAAAAAAAATATATATATATATATATATCAATAGCAAACAGGTGACTCAAAGCTAATCCTAGTGGTAAAAAGGTAAGTAATTAAGTACCCATAAGTAATTAAGTACCCATTCGCCTGGTACAACAGGTGTTTCAAAACAGCAACATTATTTAGAAAATTAGCTCTTGATACCTCAAAGCCATTAGGAACTACTACTGAGAACAGGTAGAAATTATAGAACACTGAAAAAAGGCAGATGTGCTAAACATTTAACATACTATACATAGGAGTTCAATCCTAGGAAAAGTAGGAGAATTGTATGATGACAAAAGGAACTTAGTAATAGCCAGTTGTGAAAATTCAGACTAGACAATATTTCCTACCAATGAAGATAGAAAAGCCATAGATCAGATTGCCTGAAAAGGTGACAGTCTTCAACACCAAAATATTTTGTGAAAAGGCTAGGAGAACAGAAACAACAAAAATCATGTCCAGAATGACCTAGGCAAGCCTTGACTCAGGAAAATTAGGTGGTCTGTTAGATGTCTTTCATTTCTTTTTCTGTGATTCTGAGAGTTGTCTATTACGGACTACCTAATCACTGTTTAAAAGTTCATTATGCTGGATGAGCACATGAACCTATAATCCAAAAGTAATTCAGAATGAAAAGTGATCTCCCTATTAAATACATTTAGCTACTAAAACAGAGCCAACAGAAATATCACAAAATGGCCAAACTTCCCTGTATTAGAAGTATATACATGCCAACAAACCTGCAAGTTTTTTTTCTTCCTTTAAATGTATTTTTAAAAAGCCAAGTACTAGCAAACTGTAAGCAGATTCTAGAAGTACACCAGTAAGCAATTTACAAGTTCTATCCACCCAACATATGGACACACATCTACTCTAACTCCTTAAGAGTTAGAGACTTCCGATCATAAATTGATTGGTTCTACAGGATATCAAGAGCTAAAAATTTTCACTGTTTGGAACAAGCCCCACTTTGGAGAAAGACCCTGGAAAAAAAAATCTGTCTTCACTAGAACCTGGGAAACATCTTCCTACTCTTGGACTCTCCATTTAGTCTGTTTTCCTAAATTGTGCTAAAAATATCACATTGACAGCACTGAATGCGAAAACAGAATTAGGTTGTTGGATTTGGCTGCATTGAAAAAGGAGAATTACCTATCACCAGAGGGGTTTAAATGTATTACAAAAGAGCGGGCAAGTCCCATAGCACTCCTGCGAAACAGGCTTTTATTTTTATTAAAAAAAAAAAAAAAAAAAATGTTTTGCAAGAAAAATACTGCTTTGGGATTAACAGATGCTACAATCAATTCCATGTGTTTTTAAGAATGAAAACTAGAAGAAAAATCACACTGACTTTTTTAACTTGAAAGACCCTTTTGAAAAATCACTGAGTTATGGCTTCTAAATAAACTAGAGTCTGTTTAGAAACAGACATTTTGCTTTGATACCAGATGGGGCTTTCTTTGATATGTTTTTAGGTTAACTCATATTTACTGGGTTTAGTTCTTTTACAATATGTCATGACTTCATAATTTCACTGTAAATGTCTGTGATAAGGACATAGGATTTTAAACACTGTCCAAGAAAATGAATGAAATGCTGAACTTCTAACCAGGAGGTTTGATACATGATGTATAGCTCCAGATTGATGAATATTAGACACTGAAATCAAGCTACTGTTTTGTGTTCCTCCCCCCCCAAACAAAGATACTCTTTGCCCTCTTAGTCCCAAAAGCAGATGAAGCACAAAGTTCATTTCGCATACCATTGAAAAAAATAAAAATATGAAAAGATAGATAATACACTACATTTTGACCTAAAAAAAAAAAAAAAAAAGGATTTATCATGTCAACAGTGCACAGCATCAAGAAATTTTTAGTGCCTACTGGTGTCTGATAAAGCTACTTATCAGTATTTTCCTTCCTCCTATTACAGGATATCAGTCATTTCTAGTACTATCATGGGGATGAGAAAGACTGATTAGATTTTGCAACTCAAGTTACACAAGCAGCCCACTGCAGTTGCAATCTTATGGGAGAGAGGTAAGGAAAGTCAATACCTCAAGACTGCAACTCATTTAAAACTCCTGATGACTCAAAACACCAGTCTGGTATTTTATCTCTTTGCAGTAGAAAGTGTTTTTGCCTGTAATATTAACCTCCCAGTGCTGCAACTGGTCCAAAGTAGAATCAAATCCTTAAATTGGCATCATAAAAAAAAAACAAAAAACAATCCCAGATTATTTCAGTATTAGCATTATGCAATACCATTCTTTCCTTATCTTAGAAGAACAAAATAATTGAAATTACTTCCAGTTTGAACTCCACTATGTGTACTTTGGAGGCATTAAGAACACATTAAGAATTCATTTTCCTATTGTCTTCAGAAAGAGAAAATATTTGTTCTATAATTCTGAACAGCAGAGCTCAATGTCACTACATTGAGAATGAAAAAAACGCTATGTTACACTTACAGTTGACAAAATGACAGAAGTAACACTTCTTTCCTCCAGTTAAAAAAAAAAAAAAAAAAAAAAAAAAAAAAGAACCAGTGATGTGTTATGTAGACTACATCATTTATCACCCTGTTCCCTCAGGAATCTAGCAAGGATTTGCTAACTTTTTCTTTTTTTTTCCCACCCCAAATTAAGGCAGTATTTTTTGTGTCCTACACTTGTACAAATAAATTAAATATAATTCCCCCCCTTTGAGGAAATCTCCCTGTTTCACATTACCTCAGCATCATCTTAAATTAGAACTACATTTCTAATTTCAAAGTTTAAAAGGCCATGCACGAAGACCAATCGAGTACATAGAAGTCAATGCCCATTGAAAGTCTCGGAGTCTATATATTGCAGAAAATTCAAATACTTCATGTGCCTTTTGGAAGCAGGCATACAAATACTACTGCTGATTTCTAAAAAGAAAAAAATAAAGCAATTCTATTCCTTAACTAAAGCAGCAAATAAGTAGAAACATTTGTTTTAAAATCAGATTTTTCAGTATGTACAAGGTTCTATAACTCTCTAGCTGTTATTTTCTGAGCAACATCTTTTCTAGTTCCTTAAATCTCAGAGTACACTATCATCTGCCTTCACTTTAGGAATCACCCAGATTTATAACAAAATGCATTCCAGATTAATTTAGTCCTTCCATTGTATTTTGATCTCTGATCTTCTACTGTTAATAAGGCAATTCACTGTGGAAAAAAACACAACACCCTCAGTTCATGCCAGAACAAGTTAGTGCCAACTACAGATTTTGAACATGATGTATTCTTGCATATGACAGTTATTGCAGAGTTGAAGTCAACTTTAACACCAGCTGCAACTTTCCTGTATTCTTAAATAATCGTGATAAATGTGTCTCTTATCTACACAAGGCATTAGCCTCCTCTAACTTATTAATGAAGCAAATTCCACTCCACCCCATACTGTTAACAAGCAGTACAACAAACTTTGCATTTGTTGTTTCTGGCTTAAAACTTTATATGAAGAAAATAAACAAAAAACAGCCACACCACAAAGCTGCTTTTCTCTTATATATATATATATATATATATAAAAGAGAATTCCAAAAACATTAGAAAATTAATAACTTAAGGGAAAAAGTCATCCATGATTGATCTCGATGTGTTCTTATGAAGAAACAGAAGACCTGTTAATTCCCAGAGCTTGGAGCCTTAAGTGCAAAGTTCACCATTTTACTCTTGACTTCATTCTCTCAACTAATTCATGCTAATGAGTGTCCTGTCCTTATGCTCAACAGATGAATAGTTGTCCCCTTGCCAAAATATTCCATGGGGGATTGTGGTACATGCTACAACACCAGCTTACTCATACATACACACTCTGACTTTTATGTAGCATTCTTATGCACTGCCTCAAACTACATCCATTTGAACATTAATATAGACACAAAAATCTTTAGAGACCATACTAAGTATTACAGGATTGCTGTATGGTCAGCAGTAGGAATCATACATATGATTTAATAGCTACAGTTTCTTCTTTCTATATAGGTGGACGTTGTGTAACCTGATTCAACACAAACGTGTGGTTGTGCATACAGACAACTTCCTAATTCCAAAGGATGAAAATTTTAATGGAAGACTCTTAAAGAGCTATGAGGTTTACAGAACACACATTATGCCAGAAACATCATCCTAATGGCTGAGGTATGCCATTTGTACACAGAGAAGCTGTGGAAAAGAATCTAAAATGCACAGAAAGCAGGCAACATTGCATCTACCAAGTGGTCAAGACACAGAAGTTAGTTAATTGCAATAGTATCACATCAACAGGAATAACATTACCATACTGCCATGTGCTGGTGCGGGCTCACCTCGAGCACTGTGTGCAGTTTTGGGTGCCACAGCATAAGAAGGACTTAAAACTATTAGGGAGCCTCCAAAGGAAGGCTACAAATATGGTGAAGGGTCTAGAGGGCAAGACATATGAGGAGTGGGTGAGGTCTCTGTTTTTTTTCAGCCCAGAGAAGGCTGAGGGGAGGCCTCATGGCAGCCTGCAGCTCCCTCACGAGGGGAGCGGAGGGGCAGCCGCTGAGCTCTGCTCTCTGGGGACAGAAACAGGACCTGAGGGGACAGCATGGAGCTGGAACAGAGCAGGGTCAGGCTGGATGTTAGGAAAAGTTTCTGCACCCAGAGGGTGGTCAGGCACTGGGACAGGCTCCCCAGAAACAGGCCTGCTGGAGTTCAAGAAGTGTTTAGACAATACTCTGAGAAATGTCATTCGATTTTTAGGTATTCCAATGTGGAGCCAGGAGCTGGACTCCATGAGCCTTGCAGGTCCCTTCCAACTCGATATTCTATGATTTTGTTTTTATATGAAGACAAACAATGTAGAGCTTAGGGATATGGTTTAGTGGAGGACTGTTAGTGTTAGGTCAGAGGTTGGACTCGATGATCTTGAGGTCTCTTCCAACCTAGAAATTCTGTGATTCTGTGAAACAAAAAACCCACTCAACTACAGACAACTATGGAAGGGTGAATCCTCTGTTGCAAGAATGTGACTCTTCATTCTAACAGTACTGTAAATTGCACCTTATATTTATCTTCATGGAGTAAAATTACTCTCAACATCTCCCTTGGAACAGACTTCTATGCTAGTTTCAGGACAATTCCACCTTCATTTCAGCAAACAAAATCCCCACCCAGCCTCATACAAAGCTGTAACAAATGTACAACCCCCCTACTCTGTCCAGATGCAGTTTTGCAGTGCAGTTTCTCCAGCCACCTTCACGTTTATGGTAGTACAGGTAAACTTTAAATCAAGACCACAGCAAAAACAGATGCCATACTTATAAAAATCAATTCAAATAATAAAAAGTACCTCTCAAAACCAGGGCCAAAGTAAACAAAGCTAGCCTTACTTCATGTTTCCTGACCCACAGCCCTCTCTTCCTGGGATCAAAGCCATCCTCTTAGCCCCAGTCCCTTCTCTTCTCTGGCAGTGTGCCCTGATAGCTTGATAGATCCCAGCTGCTTTGATCTCCTCTCCTTGTAACTCCTTCCTCTCCAGCAGGCGGGCACTCACACAACTGGAAAACCTGGTAGCAGTACCCTTACAATCATCAGAGGAGAAATACATGTCAGAGCAAAAGAATGCAAGAAAGCTTTGAAAACATTTCTGCTTAATAGGGACAGGTCAAAATCTTTGGGCAGTGTTTTACATAAATCTGGATAGAGAGAACACGTTGGCTTCATCCAGCAGTCAGAAGTTTCTAGAGCAGCTATTTTCACTTCTTTTTCCCCAGCTCCTGCCCCCCTCCCCTCCCCAGCACTATTATTAATAACAGACATGATTTGACTATCCCACCCCTTACTTCACTGTCCCTCCTCTAGCAATGAGACGAGAGACAGTGGTAAAAGGCAGAAGGAGGAGTTTCTTGTTTCTGGTTTCCTGTGCTTGATGGTTTGAAATTCAGGGCAACATAAGCAAAATAAATAAATAAATAAATAAAATAAAATAAACCATAGTTAAGAGTTGCTGCGGTACATGTCAGGCAGAGCATGATACAAGTTATCTTCTAGCTGGTTTGGATACACCAGTGGATTGTTTTTCTCAGTATGAATAAGTCTATACAACAGTCAACATTTCCTGTTTCATTGCAGACCTATGTGCTTTACAGTCCTACTGACTATACTGGGGTTACACAGAGTTTAAAGACAGCAATTTGGGCACAAGCATGGTATTAATTACAACAGCTTTTGGCAGCTCTAGTGTTGCTGCTGCCTGACAAGAACTATTTGAGCAAGCTTCATTATTACATAAATCACTGAATAGGTGTTTGATGCTGCAATATCTATGTGGAAATATGTTAGCTTTTACTCTGTCCAATTTTTCTTCCATGTCATTTTTTCCTTTGAAATTTGGAAGAATAGAAACTATATTTCACAAATCCCTTTCCAAGCTGAAAGATCCAAGTGCTCCTGTTTTTATATTTTATTATTATTATTATTATTATTTTTAACATGAGATTTAATTTTTGACTGAAAAACTGGATTTAAAGTGATAAATATACTGAACTCCTGGTAAACCATATGCTGTAGTGGAATTATTATTATAAAAGATGTGTCTTATTGCTTCTTAGACACAGAATTCATGTCATGGGAACCAGATCCTCAGTGAGATTTTGAAATGCTCGGGATGCATGCAATGCCCATCAGTATCAAATACTTCCCATAGTCTACTGTGAGGCTGGTATTATACTAGTGACCTCCTGTGACCATTCAGGGTAATGGAAAAATTAGACCTACCTGGGAACAAAAGGTACAATATTTCTCCAAGGTTCCTTCAGTTAATTTAAGAGATCTTGGAATGCCATGGGGAAACTTTCCTTCTAGAAGCCTGCTTAGAAATATAGGGAAAAAATAAAAGTGCAGTTGGTGAAAATTGAACTCACTTTGCACTTCAACACTGTCATCAAGGATGGCATAAGAAACAGTGAATTCTAGTAATGTTGGTATTACCAGCATCTGTACATACACAAAAGATCATCAATAACATTAACTGTACTCTTGGGATAGGACTAGAGACAACAGAGCAGTACATACGCTTCCATTTATACCAAGCGTTCATTTCTGGAGGCAGCCCCAGATTTAGCATAATTCTAATTTTAACTCAATATATGAATATTTGTGCTAATGAATAAGGAATCTGGTAGACCAACTCTTCTCTCTAGCATAGTATAATGTAGATACGGATAATTCCATACTTTGCACCACAACAGGCTTAAAAGTTCAACTTTTTATGACAAAAGTATGAATTTAATTATCTTTGGATTCTACTAATTTTCATTTGTAGTTTGTTTCTTCACTATTGTCATGTCCTGATTATGTATTAGCTGGTATTATAGAAGATGGATTAAAAAGTACACTTTTGTTCTCAGTAGGCAGTTTCATAAGACTGTTTAAGTCCTCTGAAATGAAAATGCCTAATTTCACCCTCAAGCAGAACAAATGGATTTTTTTTTTTTTTTTCAACAAGGATTACAAAAACATTATCTGACACTCTTGGCCTATATACTGAGGGTCAAGGAATTTTCAGAGTAGTCATATTTGTTGGGGCAGGCCTTATAATATGGCATTTTGAGCTTCTTGTTATGTAGCTTACTGCAGTAAGCATCGGTGTCATCTGAAAAGTGGTGCCTTGAACAGCAAGGTTTCATTTGAAAGTAAGGAAACCTGCATAACAGCAACAGACTTCCTGAGGTAGGAATTCCCAGGAAAATAAATCATCTGTCATTGCAGAATATAAAGAACGAGGAAAGGGTAAAAAGAAAGACAGCTAAGCTACTATGCACAAAATAAGCTAAAATGACCTTCCCACTTTGCCGGTATTCAACTCCGTGATTTAGAGGCCATGTAGCTCTTCCACAGCTGACCTTAAGCTACAACTGCTGTAGGAGCCTAACTGTCCTCCAGCTTGAGGGTCTTTCACACTTGGGTGTTTTCATTATACAGCCACTCTACAGAATTCAGAACTGCAATTTGAGAGGAAGAAAATGTACAGGAAGAAAAGGTCTGAGGTATACAGAATCCCCTCCTCCCCTCCTCCTCCACTGCCTGTTTTTTTTTTTTTTTTTCTTTGTACATGTCCCTGTAGCTACCCTGTGTCTCATTTACTTCATTGTGTTAGACCAGCTGGTTTTCTTCCTTGGTGACAACAGGGAGTTTTAATGAGAACTGCCTGTTTTGTTTTTGTTTTTTTTTTACTGTTTTGTGGATTTCCCATTTTCTAAGAGCCTTGTTCTGCACATGAGAAGAGAGAGTTACATAAAACTAAGCATGGGAAATATTAAATGTATTAAATCCTATTCTTTTCAGGGTTCTTCCTCTCACTAAGGATTCACAGATGAGAGGACTCTCAAGGGTGACATTTAACATTAAGCATTTCTGTGCAAATTGCTCGGTTACCTAGTCCTGCTCTCAGATTTGTTTCTGTGTTTCCTCCTCACTGAATTACATATAACAGCAAACAGCTCATAAGTATATAATGTATTTCAGCAAGGAGTGATACTGGCTGCTGCTGAGCCTCGGTGAAAAAACATTGAATTGGTTGTTGTAGTGTTTGCCTGTTTGTTTTTTAAAGGAAAAATCACTTTTGTGTTTTAGTAATGTTAGTAATGAAAGTTTTTATTCATTTCAGTAATGAAATACACACGATTGACTTGGTTTTGTTTTCAAAACGGTTCTGTGGATTGTACATGAGTATGAAATAACATTACAGCAGTTCACATTTTTATAATCTCATTACAGATGCAGTTTTCATAAACAATTACGAATGAAATCATGTTACCACTCTGGGAATCAGTTTATATTTTCCATAAAACCACAATGACAACAGTGAACACAGAACCTTTAGTCTGCAACAACAGGGATGGACCCCAGCTAAGAGCCTAAACCAAGAGAAGTTGGTAACTAATCTGGTGTATAAACAAGTATGACTGATATATGTGGGCTAACCTCTATATTATTATCAAATTAATGGATGTAATTTTTTTAACAATGAAAGAATAATAGATCCTTCACAGATTATGGGGACGCAATTATAGTAACTTCTTTTATATAAGACAATGCAAAGCCTTTCCAAATATCAAATTACTGGAAAAGTGCACTGGGGCAAACCCTAGAGATGAAGTAATAGTGTAAGCTAGCCAAGGTTTCCCTTTCCTAGCCTGTTTTAAGTGATGTTTTTGTCACAGATGTAACTAATGACACACGCTGTTGGAGTGAATGTGGAAAAAACTTCGCAAAAGAAATGTTATACTTTTATTTTCCTTGCCAGGCATAAATTGGTTCCATATACTGTTACCACGAACCCTGTGAATGCTGTGTTCTGTGCAGAAACATATTTTGCTGGTGTAGATAAACTGTGTTCTCAATTTTATTGCTTCTACTCAATATTAAAACTACTTTTTGTTGCTTGAACTTTTTATTAGAGGCACAGATTTTATATGACTAATATGAAGGCTTAGCTTGTACCAGTATAAAAGCTTGAGAAAATCACTTCAGCTCCCTTGTTCTTTTGGTCTACCCAGTTTTGTTTTAGTTCAAAAAAGAAATGTGAGCTCTATGAACTGACTGCTACATTTCAAGAACGTATCTCTAAGATAGCGGTCATTTGAGGGTGTGGTGTATCCCTTCATTTGGAAGAAGGAATATGATATAATAAGGAATATTGAACATAGAGAAAGAAAAATGCAACTGAACAACCATAGTTTCTCCCCTCTTGGCAAATCTCTTAAGCACATGCTTATATTGTTCAAGCAGTGTTCAGTATACATGCATGCAAGTGCTCTGTTTTAAGAAAAAGAGCTTAGTGAAATCAGGGTCACAAACTTGCTTTTTTTTTTTTTTTTTTTTTTTTTTTTTTTTTAAAGAAAAAAAAAGAAAAAGAAACTTTTTCACTTATGACACCAAATGGAGCCAAGATGCCTCCTTGTTTTCCCTGTGTGCTCAGAGGGTACTGCAAAACTTTGCTTCTCCCTTTTTCTTTGCCTCCAGGTCCCCTATAATTGATTCTGACCAAGTGTTAGCAGTTACGTCCAACTCCCAGAAATTTTTCCTGAACTACAGTTATTCCTGGTGATTCATATGTCTGAGAATCTTACTGAAAAATAAACTATTGGAACTTTTAAAATAATTAACTTGGCTCTTCTAAAGAACAGCATCTTTTGAAGAGATTGAAAGGAGGGGAGAAATGTAAGAGCCGTGGTGGGCTGGTCTGTGTGCTTGTGGAGTCCTGGCATTCGGAAGGCATTCGTTTTTATCTGCTTACACTGGGGCCAGATGCAGAAAGCCAAGGGCAACTTACCTCCCAAATGCAATGACGAACGATGTGTAAACTTATCAAAGAGATCTCCTCTTTTCCAATAAAACTGAATCCAACATCATTTTTACTTCAGGACAGTGAAGGGGAAAGTGAAAAAAAAACTATGTGGATACACAGAAGGCTTGCACTCTTATCTAAACTGGTTGGTACCTTTCCAATACATCTTTTTATGCAACTTTCCTTTGCCCTCTTTCATGTGAATACAGGTATTCAGTCTTGTGTTTGTAGGGAGAAATGTAGGCTTTAAGATGAGTTATAATCGATAAAGATTGAAAACTCAAAAGACCTGCTGCTAGGCTTGCTGCTGACCTGCTTCAGAATGTTAGCAAGATGATAAATCTGTTTCTAGTTTCTTGTATTCACCTGGAAAATTAAGGAGTAAGACATAATTAGTTTGTAAAGTACTCTCAAAAAATTAACTATTTCCCCATTAAGTCCCTGTGTGACTTGTTTGACTCTGTAGCCCACCAGTACCCCCATGCATCCTCCTAGCTAAAGCATTTATTTGTTAACATTTCTGGAAGACTTATCTTGTTGCTTTCTCTGAGGTTTGATATTCTCCATGATATATTGTGTACTGGATAGTAAAAGTTGAAAATAAAGGTGGGAAGCCTTAGCTAGAATGTACATTATTCCTTCAGATGCAAAGTTCTACTGATTGGAATACTCAAAGGGGAAAAAAAGGAACCTGCACTTTAGTCATGAACACAACAAATTAATTGAGGAGAAAAGAAATGTGGATTGCAAGATGTGAAGGGGAAATCCTGCTAACATGAAGGTTTCACCTCCATGCAAGCTGGTTTGCATTCCTAAGGGAAAGCGCTGACACCTAATTCAGAGATTGTTAATTTGAGTTGCTAGCTCTCAAATTTCAGAAGGAGTCAGGTTTGGTAACAACAGATAAAACAGAGTTGCAGTGAGTTCTTCACTGAGAACAACTCCTTTTCTTATCTCTTAGTACAAATGTTGTTCTCTTTCACAACCTTAGCAGAGCTGAATGTGCAAATTTGCTGTATATAGAAGCTGGTGCAGCAGCCAAGTGCTTTCTTAATAGCAGTCTTCAGCTCCTACTCCTCCTGTGGCATTCAACACTGAGGGGAACAGCTTCCCTGGTTGCTACTATCACTGAAATTGCATCTCCTTCCCTAGATTGCATTATCTGGCCTAGTTCTGATTCTCCAGGAGCTTGAGCAAATCTGTTCTCAGATCTCATTCACTGCAGTATTTACAGAAATATGTATTGGTTGAATGCAAACAAAATATGGATTCACAAGTTTTGTCTTTTATTAGTCTCTTGGAGAATATCTGTGTGCATGTGTGCATTCAGACAGACAAATCCATGCAAAACAGGCTAACATTCACATTTCTGCTTCCTTTGCCTCAATACTCCTGAGCCTTCTTTTGGCTGTGGTTGCGCGTGTGAACTCTCTGCACATGCCCTGAACTCAGTCACTTCTCCTCTCATCTTTCTGAACATGGGAGTCAGTTTTCGTCTGCCCTGCTGACCACCAGGCTCTCTCCCTTGGGGTCATTATGGCCTAACAATTAGACATGATGTCTTCACTTCTCCATGAGGGAAATTCTATCGCTCCAAGTCCTTGCCCTGGGGAGAATGAAACTTCATTTCTTCTTGTCTGAGACACAGCTCCTTCACAGTTAGGGACCGACTCACTCAGGGATGTACCTGCAGCTCCCCTGCTCCTCCGCCCAAAGGGCATGGCGAACACAGAGGCAGCAGGCATGTTTGCTTGTGTTCAGGGAATCTTCCATGTTTCTGTTTTGTTTCCATCTTAACGGAAAAGTGAATTACAAACAGTAATAACTAAACTAAATCCTCTTCTCTCGCCAATGCAGTGAGTCACCGAGACTTTCCATAAAAATAAGATGAATAAGCATATTCTTTAGCCTTTTATAGTTGACTGTGCTCGCTTCTCGCAAAATGGGAGTTTTGACACCACTTCCAGACCTACAGTCTTCTGCACCTAGTAAAACACAGGGGTTATTACCGTGAAGCTTTTTGCCTGTGGATGATAAAGAAGTTATGCACTTTTCAACCAAAACTGAATATTGTACATCTTGGCCTTATGAGTCAACACAGCTTTTTAACTAAGCTGCTCTGTAAGCAAGATAGCATCTGCAAGATGAAAATGAGAAACAGCTGTATCACAGAGCTTTGCAAAATAAAACTTGTTTACACATTGTATGGATACACACTTGGTGATCCAGAGACATTTCCAAAATTACACCAACCTCTTAAAAAGGCTACCAGCTCTTTCATTAATTCCTGTGTTGGTTTGAAGCAAAATGTGGTGGATGGCTCAATTGATTTGTCAATGGGATAGACACAGCATGCAGTGAAAGCCTGCATTACTGTAGAAATCCAGAAGTCCTCTCTCTGGCAAGACTTTACAGGGATTTCAATGTACTATCTCATATCACTGGAAAAAATGACAAGTGGAAATGTTAAGTTTCCTTAAAGGAGGTTTTCTCAGAGTAACTGTAGAACTTAATGCATCTCTGCTTCTTATAATATAGCTGTTTCCCAAAAACTGTGAGATGATTGTGCTTAGTAATGCAATTCAAGCACTTCAGACGAATGCAGTCTGTATTCTGAACTATCCGAACAAAGGAAGAGAATCCATCAGTTTAAGGACTTAAATCATATATAACAAGTTTCTAAACTTCACATCAACACTCTGGAAATTAACAAGGAATCAGTGAAATTATGGTCCAAGCAAAAAGTATACTCTTCTCTACCAAGAGCAGTGAGCAAAGAACTCTTTGTATGTGGTACAACTTCTGCATTTCAATGTTGAGACACTGTGTACTTTCAGTTTTAGACAGTGTATGAAGTTGTTAATGGAGGCATGATATTAGCTGCTGTTGTTTCTGGATGCTCACTCACTATTACCTCCCCACACGCTTGCTAGTTTGGTCCTATTTATTATTATGCATTGCCTGCAGTCTTTGATCCAACTTTCTGTCCTTGTGGTTTTTGTAATCCAGACAATTTAGATGGGGAGTAGAATGTAAAAGATATAATATCAAATAGTTTGCAAAATAATTGTCTGCTATGTAAACCATAGAACTACAGTGTGCCTATAAGAAGCATACAGAAAGTAATTTTGATCTATCATGCTTAGCACAGAAGTAAGTGGGCATGTAATTAGCTCATTTATTTCATGTTTCTTCATCTAGTAATTCTGTAATCTTTTTTTTAGAAAGCAATCCATTTATTTCAGCACAATTTAATTTAAACCTAATGTATGATTTACTGCACCGGTGATTCTGTGAAGACAGAAATTCCTCCTCCCCTGGCACCTCAGCCACCCTATTACCTGCCCCATTTCAGCAGGTGGGAAGCAGCCACCTGACATATTGCTCTCAAGGTCAGACTGAGCAAAACCCTACAATGTCTAACTCTTTGCTGGTGAGAGGATGCATTAGTTGATTTAAAAGAATCACTGTGCTTCATTCTGGAAATGTCTGTTTAAACAGAAACAAATGGGAGTCTTCCATGAACTTCACTGGGTTTCAGCTTAGATCCTGCAATGACACCAAAATATATTTTAATTTGTGAGCTGTCATCCACGCAGGCTAGTGCAGCAATGCTCATGGACATGAGGGCAACATAGACCTGACTTGTTTAAGGTTTGGCTTCTTATGCCAGTAGGATGTTATAAAGCTTTGATTGTACCTTCAAGCCTTGTGTCCATGTGTAAAAGCAGCAGGAAACACAGTCTATTTTGCTGGTCCTTCTGAGTGATGACTACGGGCACAGCAGTGAAGAGACGAGGCCATGAGGTCCATATACCTGCATAAAGGAAGCTGACATTTTACAAGTTGGGACTAGGTCCCTATGTGTCAGTAACAGATGTAGCCAGATTTATGACGGAGGGTGTGCTAAAATTACAAGAGGGTTGAAGAAATTACTCCGTTGTTCCAATAACTGAGAAACAGCAAAATAATTGTGTTCAAGTCACATTTTTCTCCTGGTGTTTCTCATGAAATGATATAAGTTATAAACTCTCCATTATGAAGTTGGTGGGTTTATCATCACCTCCATTGAAGCTCAAAATTACAAGCTAAGCCCATGCATAGTAACCTTTTCTACCTGAGAGCCATGCACTTAAGTGTTTTTTCCTCTTCCATAAACCAGATGCTCCTTTTTATGCCAGGAAATTTATTTCTACACCAGAACAGCTCTGATTCCTCTCTGCATCTGTTGAATTTTAGAATAGTCTAATAAAGAGTTTTAGTGATACAGCAGAGTTGATCAGTGAATTCTCAATAAAAGAGAAAAATTAATAAAACCCTTTCCTTTTCCGAAAAGTGTCATAGGTAATTGACAATATTTAGTATTTGGCATAAAGGTTCTATTTTCTAATGACTGGGATTAATCAATATTTTTTATTAAGATAATTCAATTTAGAATACCACATACAGATATTATCCTTATCAAACAGCAATCATAGAATCACAGAATGGTTTGTGTAGGAAGGGACCTTAAAGACCATCTAGCTCCAACCCTGCTGCTATGGGCAGGGACAGCTTCCACTAGGTCAGGCTGCCCAAAGTTCAGCCTGGCCTTGAACACCTCCAGGGATGGGGCATCTACAGCTTTTCTTGACAATCTGTTCCAGTGCCTCACTACACTTACAGTGAAGAATTTCCTCCTATTTGCAGTTACATTTAGGCTAATTTTATTCCTTTGAATACGAAAGTTTTCTTTGGAATTGAGTAAATTAGATTGCAAATTGATGAAATTTCTATAATTTACTTCATATATATGTGTCATACAGATTAAAGCAAAAAATATTGATTTGATGAGATGATAAAAGAGATAGCAATCACATGAAGAACAGTGATGTCTTCCATAAAGTAAATAGAATACAAAATAAAAACTCTTTAGAGAAACTTGCATTGGACATTTTATTTTCCTGCCTTGTTTCTCCAAATTTAAATTCCAAACTGTAGGATACCTCCTACCCTCCAAACTAGCCTGCACAAAATGTAGCTTCAGTTCCTATTTTAATGCTTTCTTTTCACTGAGAACCCACATATAGACTCAGTTGTTTCTCCAAAATTAATTTACAACTACTCATTCAGGAAGCTTAACACTAGAAATAGCTTTCTGTAGCCCTCTTCTTCCTTACTTTATTGTTGTATGTCATTGCTAGCTGTAGGCAACAGAATGGCCAAATTTATGAATAATTTAATAGGAAGAAAGTATAATAGGTAATTCTTTCATGTGCCTAATAGGCACAGTCATGCTTCTCTCCACTCTCCTTCTCTACCTGACTATGCGCCATTGAAAACCTAATCCAGAGCTGTTGGATCCCCAACTCAATTTAACAGAAGAGACACAAAATATCCACACAAATGATGCACAAAAATTGTTGTAGTTTCCCATGTTGTATTTCAGGGATGCGTCAGCTTTTGTGCAGCATTAAATAATAATAATTTTGGAAAGTGTTAGCATTATGTTTTAAAAAAGTCCTCATGGCTGAATGATCTTTAGGTTCCTTCTAGTTAGCTGAAGTTTTTGTCGATGCTAAATATGTCATAAATCAGGTTTTGCCTCATTTTAGGTGAGGCAGAAAGTATTTACTTCAACAGGTGAAACCAAAAGTTTCAAGGACATACCAATGAACTGTTTCTGATTTATAAACAGGAAGAAGGGCTTTATGAAAATTAACTTTGAGATGTACTTGATAATTTGTAAAATCGACTAGTTTTAACATTATGTCAGCGATTTTTGACAGAACTGCTATTGGAGGGCTGTCATGACATTTTTTCGACATATTAACTCAGCATGTTGTCATGTATTCTGAATAAAGAATATTTTCATTTGGCTTTACTGGCAAGCTGAGCAAGAATGATAATGAAAAAGTGAATTTTCCTTTTTTTTTTTTTTTTTTTAGTTGAAATTGAAAATGATATGTAAACTAAAACTTTAAATAGATGCGCTTTGAAATGCTAATAGTTTTATCTTTGTGTTCTCAAAAGCTGAAAAGCTGACAGTTTAGTTAAACATTATACTCAGACTAACTCCAAATATAATAAATTTTGAATTTAGGACAGGATAGCTAAATGGCTCTTAAAACAATGATTTTATATCAATGTCTTAAATATGAAAAAGCAAATAAAATCTGATTGGCTTACTGTAGGCCAATGTTATATATGCTCCAGTGACATTTCAAAAACCTCTTGGGACCTGTAGTTTTTAAATTGGTACTTTAAATACTACTAATCATCAAACATGACTTAATTAAATTTTTGTTTATTTTTTTAAAACACCTGAGCGCTTTAAGCTGCACCTTTTTGGTTATGCCTGTATTGACATTAGGCTTACCTGATCATTTTGTTGAACAAATCATACAGCAAGTCTTGCTGCTAAAATTGCTGTGCTTGATTTGATTTTCTTGAAGTCCAGACTTAGGCAATAAACCAAGAAGAAATTAAAAGCAAAAGAGAACTTTAAATGGTAAATGATCCCTGAACTTACAATTAAGAAGACGGTTACTCTACAAAAACAGAAAATTAACTGAGCAAAGAAAACACAAGTTCTGTATACACAGCTGCCTCTCTAAAATCCAGAAAAATCTCAGTTTTAATATTGTAAGTATTATTTATGGAGAGAGATAGCTAATTGAAAAACCTTATAATGAGAGCAATTAGCTGCTATAGCAACAGAACTAAAATTAAATAACAATTTATTTTACTGAAGGAAATTCTTTAAAAATCCATCAGTGATGATTAATCTGTGCTTGATTTTCCTGATATTCATTAACAAAAAAGATTTCCTTTCCAGTCTGCCAATAGTCACGTATACCATGGATATTAATTTAGTCAATATATCATATTGGAATAAAAATAAAGTTGAAATAACAGTGGAAAAAAAATATATATATGTTGCTTGGAAAGCTTTTGACTGGACAGTATGGCAAGACCATCTTCGCAGTGAGGTAGGTTCTACCAACCTGTTTTGAAATCCATTTTTACACTTCATCTTTCTGGAAACACTGCGATATTGTTATAGAGAATTTTTGTAATTTCAACTATCCATGACCCTTCTGCTTACCATAAGAATCACGCATAGATCTTATAATATTTTTCCCCTCAAGGTGTTGAAAGTTATATATGGCTTGTCCAATTTTTGAGACAACAGATCAGAAGTCTATATGTGCCTGTTCTAATCTGCTTTGCACTGGTGGCAACTTTGAGGATGACCATGCATAGGTACAGAAATGCGATTAAACGCCTGGGACTGAACAGCACAAGCATTGTGACATGAGATGGTTTAGGCACAGAATATAATGCATGGAAATGGGGGTAATAGTATCTGAGAAAAAACAGCCAGAACCAATCATGCAGAATACAGCACAAATGCAGAATTACCTGCGTAGGTTCCCAAACATGGCTTTTCTCAAGAATGGTGATGCCAAAGCTGAAAACTGCTGCTTTTCAGCAAAGCTAATTATCTTGCGAGGAGCATCACAAACATGCATCGTGACCATTTCTGTTAATGTTCAGCTTGGAGGTCTCTGAGGCCTCTCTCTCTTGGCCATGGATGTATAGCACACAGAGCCCATGGAATTAGGGCATTGGAAGAGAAAAAGAAAAAGCAGTAGCTAAAGTTAGTATTAAAAGGTTCTCACGTCCACTTGATTCACATTTCACAACTGCAATATAACTTAAAAAATCACAAAGCCTGGGCCACATTTCAGCCTGTGCTGGTGGATCACAGTGCCACTCCAAACATCTGTGCTGGGATAATGCTAATGCTGTGCTGCTGGCATGCTCCTCTAGCCTTCGTCTTTGGCTCCCTCCTCAGCTGGCGTGCTGGAGCCTAGAAGGTGTTCTCCAGAGAGCAGTCTGCAGCTGCCTGACAGAGATCCTATTCCAAGGCAATTTTCTTTCGACAGGAAGAGGCTTTGAGAATACCTTATGCATCTTCAACCTTTTACTTGGCATAAAGATACTGGAAGAGACGATGATATTACTCAGCCACCTTAATAGTACTATTTCCCTTAATACTGTACTAAAGGGTAATGTTTTAGCACTGACTTGGAAGTGTGATTGATGTATATTGAACTGCCAGTGCTATTTCTGCTGCAGTTTTCTCTCTAAATCTCCTTTCCAGGTGTTGCCTCTTGCCATAAACTGACAGATCTGAAGAGATTATAGCATGGAGTGCAGAGACCAAAGGATATCCTAGATGAAGGACATCCTAGATGCCATTTAGCTATGTATAACTATGAAATTCATTACTGGCAAGTGGAATTTTTTATTTATTTCTGCTGCAACGATGATTATATACAGAACAATAGTCAAGAAAGGACATAATATAAATCAGTGATTACTTGAACAGCTCCTCTAGCAGTTTTCTATTTTCTCTTCCACATTAAGAGGAAATATTGTAGAGTAAATAAATTATCAAGAGGCTTAATAACAATCAATCAATTATATGGCTAGACCGGAGGGCAAAGGAATGGGCATACCCACACCACACAATGCAACATTATACAGAGACCCCCAATTAGGGGCAACCAAGCCAATGCGACATTTAATCACTTCACTAAAATATTTTGCCTAATAGAGTGTATTTACAGGTATAGCTTGCTTTTAAAAATAGACTAGTTTTCATTCTTAGCTTAGTAGAAAAAAAGCTGGCAGTGATTGGCCAACCTCTTCCTTCTCCTCCACAACTTTAATTCCTGTGTTTTCCTGTTGCAGTGTCCAAGACCATTCCCTTACTCCTTAAGCTGCTAGTTCATAGAGATGCTATCCTTGCTAAATCAAACAGCTTACAAAAATAATATATGCATCATTTGGATGTCCTTAACAGGATCTGTTTACTGTTACTTAAGAAGCAACAAAAGCATGGGCACATTTGTATAAAATAAAATTAAAAAATCAAAGTTCTTCTTTCTAGAGTGAATAACACCAACTTATCCCTTATGTATTCCTATGAAGGAATTAATAAAGATTGGACTTTAGCATATCTAGCCACAGTAATGTATCCGCCTTTCCATTGTTTTTCTCAAATGCTCCTGTTCTAGTGTGCTTCTAGTGAAACAAGAATAAAGCATTTCCTCTGAATTCTGGACTGCCCTAGTACATTTCTCCAGGTACTTAAACTTTACAAACTGCAGCAACTGCATAACTTCTACCAAGCAGCAGCAAGTCACCCAGACATCCCTATTTCATTTTGACTAGGTGACTCTATATAATTTAAGTCTGAAACAAGTCCTTAATGTCACACTGAAAATGAAACCAGTAATTTTGATGTATAGCTGAGGCCTTTGATACAAAATGTATTAATTAATCTGATTAAATAATAATTAACTTGTTACATCTTTAATCTAAGGTGTTTGAAAAAGATGTATGAAAAAGATGTGCCTTGTACTAGTTCAATGTTAATATTAGCTATGTTGAAAAAAAAAAGACATTTTATTAGCTATTTGCTGTCTTTAGACAATGCACTTGTGAAGAATCCCTCTGCATATCCCATGAACAAGGGCTGAGTTACAGAAGCATTTCAGTGCATATACTTTTCAAAGCAGTTTTCCACATTTTGCTTGCTTATAATCCAAGCCAAATATTACATGGCCTTTCAGACAGTGTTTTTTTTTTTTTTTTTCTCTCCTTGCCACCACTGTGGGGCTCATTCAAGGAAGTAAAAGCAAAACTCTGCTATGCAGCTGGCCTTGCACCTGCAAGGCCCTTCCTATAGCATTTCCTTCTGAGAGAGGCAATGTTACAAGTGCCTGGCTTTGGCATCAAGTCCAGGAGGAAAAGTCCAGATACAGCTTTTCTGGAAATCTCTTCAGGGCAGACTGAACAAGCTGGGCTAAAAAATGTTATGAAAGATGTTTTTCCCATCTTAAGAGAATGAACAAAGCATCTTGCTCCCAAATATTACGTTTGGAGGCTGAAACTCAAAGTATTGTTGAATGGGGTTTAGTAGGAGCAGCAATATTTAGGCCTTCAGCCTATTTTGGGATAGCATTCTCTGAAAAGAATAGGCTGAGAGCTTTGACTCGATGCTATAGGTTGCCAAGGAGCACCCTTCCATGCCAGTAGACTGTGATGGATTTTGCATTACATTCACAGCACTGCTGGGACAGACACCACGCTGCTGGCCAGGACAGGGATTTCTGCACATATCACTTGAGAAATTCATCAAGTTGCAAAATGCCTCCAAGCATGCCTGCATTATAAAGTATTCAATTTCCCTGCCTCATTGGCTCCCTGTTTCCTTCCTGAAATCCTATTTAATCTCCAGGAACAGGAACATATGCATCCCGTATGTATCTGAATTTCCAGCTGCTCCTAACATGTGCTTTCTGTGCAGCAGTCCTGGAAGCGAAGACATCCTGGAGACAGAGACCCAACACTGCTCCTGCCCATTCTCAGATCTTCTTTCCACCTTGTTCCCCATAAACAACCAAAATAATAGATGCTCATTTTCAGGGAAGATGCCCCCTTTATCTTTTGCAGGTGGAAATACAGATAAAAATGCTTAAGCCACAGCAGAGAGAAATGAGTACACAATCAAGTGATGTGGCTATCCACATTTCCCCCCGTTCCATTTTACCTCCTTTTACTTTTGTCACCAGCTGCGTCTTATAGGCAGGTACCCTCTGCTGAAGCAGCCTCTTTCCAGCTCTGTGGGGATGCTGAGCTAGAAGCCATAACCTGTAACCAAAACACACCTCACCCTGAAGAGCTAGGCTTTATCCTGGTGTAGAGGACACACTGCTGAGAGTAGTAGCATTTGCTTTCCAAGAACAGCAAAAACTTCAAAGGCCATGGGAACATCCCACACAAGACTGCGGTAGAGAGTTGTTGGTTTGGGACTGCCTTTATGACACACTGTAAAAGAAAATAGCATCAGTGAGAAATGCTACACTTAGATATGGCACACCAACGAGCAATTTATGACTTCTGTGAAGAAATAAAACTGCCTTTTTGGTGAATAGTGTGTTCTTCACATCAACAGCGGGCTGTTTGATAGAGCATTTTATGGTGACTGTATAGCTCTTGCTGCCTTGTTGCCTTTCCAGTTTTCCCACCCCTTTTGTAAAGGAAGGTAAAGATATAGCAAAGAGGAGAAGCAGTCTTTCTGCCCATCTTGTCAATTTAAGACATGCCATTATACTGGGTAATAGGAAGTATCATTTCAAAGCCCTATATTGGGAGAATTTATGAAGATAGTTTCAAGATGACAGAAAGGCATTTAGTTATTTAAACCAGATGAAATTTAAAAAATTTGCTCAACTGTAGCTGCATGCTTCATGCCAGTTTTTCTTACCCATGTGGTAATCGGAAGGAGAAAATAATTGCCAGTCATCATCCATCATATGCTTAGGGTAGTTTAGTACTCATTTATGTGTAACTTCAGAGCTACTCTGGATATGTGATTGTTCTGACAGGCGTGTGGCTTGCTCTTTTTGTCAGCAGAGTTACTAGAAATAACTTTTTATTTTACCACCTGGGCAAAGTTTACCATGGACATAAACAAAACTTATGCAAGAACCTTTTTAGTGCTTTTTTAGATCCAGAAAGCCAAAAGGTTGTTACTGGTGAGAAACGGGGAAGCTGGAAGAGCATTACTTACAAGAAAGGCCCCCTTGGAGGTCAGTGGCTTGAAAAAAAGAAAAGAAAAGAAAACAAAAACAAAAACAAAAAACAGACAAGAATTACTGAGTGGGATCTGGGCCCAAGTCAGTAGTGTCACATTGTATTTTATGTCAGTGATTACTGAAAGCAGGGCAACATGGACTGAGTCAGTATCTACAGGACAGTTTAATTCACTTTTGAGCCCTCTGAAAAGCCCTAACTTGACTTGCATCCATTTACTTGTTTAATTTTTGGAGATTGGGCCAGAGCTCCAATTGAGATCTTGGCACACCACATCATGCTGCTGGGATATAATAAATAAAATAATGAGGATGCAAGTCCTGGGCAAAAAACATTTCTCATGGCACTCTGTATATGCAAAATAAATAAACAAAACAAAACAACAACAGAAATAGAAGCCAAGCCTATGGAATTTATACCTACATCTTTTGCTTGCACATTCCTTCTTCCGTCTTCTACCTTTACTAATGGCTCAAACTTTCAACTTCAGAGAGCTCTACTACCTGTGAAATCTTTCTGTAATATTTCTCCTATCTTCTAAGTGTTCTTGATGTTTTCTCTCTTGCTACGTCTGCTCAGATTTGCTTCATATGATTCAATGAGAGAAGGGATGTTCAAAAAAAGGTTCAAGAAGGAAAAGCCAGTATTATGAGAAGTCTCTCAAAGAACTGCATAGCTCATAATACATAGAAAGAACCTGAGCAGAATTTGATTCCAGTGTGACTGCAAGAGAGATCCTGTGACTCTGAAAGTTTGAAGTGCAAATCAAACCCATAATCAGTGTCAGAAAATGGTTAAATATGAAAGATTGTTGTGAGTAATACAGAATTATATAGTTTTGTTTTGCTTTTTTTCCACACCAAAAAAGGAATAACATGAAAAGTTGCATGCTGTAGAACATTAGCTATAAATCTCCCACAAGTAGTTGCATAAAGAAAAAAAAATAATAATAACAAAGCTAAGAGAGTCAGATAGGCGGTACTAATTCTTCTTGGAGGAGACAGTGCTAGCTACTTCTTTTTAATGCTGAACACTTCAATGAGCTAATAGGAACTATACTCACTGTGGAATAACACACTAGATGGGCCTCAGGAAAGCAACATGACAAATTTAACATGTTAGAAAATGAGCTTAGGAAATTTGTAACACAAACTTGCTGGCAAATCCTGAAAATCCATCAGCCACTCCATGAAAACAAATAAATAAATAAAGATGTAAAGTCTCCTTGATGACTTACAGGTTTGGGCCTGGTAACAAAGGATTGTTTTCTGAAAGATACAAGTCTTCAAGAGATGTCTCAGAGGTATTTTCAAGTCACACAACTAACTAACCTCCCTTAATTTTATAGGTGATAGGCATTTACTATTAATAAATTCATTTATGGGATTTTGATCGTCTCCACAGCCCATAACAATGTTAATTCCTTCCAAACCAAAATCATTTCATTTTCATTTCCCTCAAGGCCCTGGAGTCCTTTTTAGAGGAAACATCTTTTTCTTTTTTGGCTTCTCTACAGATATCTATTATGTTAGGGCAGAGGTTTTATTGGAGACATTAGAGATGGAAAGGACTTACTTAGTCATTTAGGACTTATTTAGTCATAGACACAGTCCTGCAGTCCAGTCCATTATTAAGTGGGTTCTTACTGTATTTTCCCATGGAACTGTCTTCTGGCACTCATACGAGGGAAATTTACCCATGAGATTTACATGGAGTACCCTTTCTCCTTTTTATCCTTTTGTCCTTTGACATTGACTGTTTGACCCTTACTCCCTTCTGCATGCTTTAAGCTTTGAAAAATGCTATTTTACATATTCCACTTCACTTTTGTTTTTCCTGATGGAGGTTTTAGCAGTGTAGTACTTACCCTGTGTGGGCAGACCTTAAAGGGAAGACTGAGGCTTTTGGAATTACATATAAAAACCTACTCTTCAGATGAAACACAAGTAAATTCAGAGGGAATCACTCTGAGGTTTCCAAGATTTTCCTCTTTATTGAGGAGGGAATGCAAAAAGCCATCAAGTCCATAAAATTTGGGTATTATGGTCTTGCAATTATACAATGGTCTGGAATTAGTGGTGTGGAAAGAGGATCATTAGCTGATAGTTTGCAAATTATTGCTGACTGGTGACTGTTTTCCAAAATGTGGGCTACAACTGGAACATCACCCTGACCGAGTCATCATGATAGCACTGAAATGCTAGTTTTGAACATTACAATCTATTACTATAGATAGATCAACGCTAATTTAACATTTGTCTCCACATGGATGATTAAGAACTTTTAAAGCTAACTACTTACTGGTGGAGAGCACGCAGGCCTTTTAGTCTGACTCTTTTCTCTTGGTTGCATATTTCGGCAACTCCCAAAGCCTTTATTGATGGATCTGAGAATGAAAGTCCAAAAATAATCAGCTCAGAACTGAAGTCACAGTGAATGGTAACCTATTGCCCCAGTCAAGCAAACTGTTTGTCTTTTATTCTTTATTGTTTTAGAAAAGGGCTATAGCTTTTTAAAGTGTGTTTTGATTTTATCATGATAGGCTATGATGATTTTAAACTGTATTTCAGACAATGAATAAATGGCCTATAATAACAGCCTAACTGTTTCACTGACTTTCTCTTAGATGTTCTATTCTTTTAACTAATTTCTAATTTGTTAGCATGCTTGCCAATACAAACCTCCTTATTCTTTTGACAGAAAGTACAATTGGTATCCAAACTAGAGACAGCAGTTACTACCTTTCAGGTTGATGAACCTGAAAGTTCCTACCATACAGGTTGGTGCATAAGATTTGATTTGGATTTCAGGGTTAAGTGAGGGTAAGTTAACCTTTAACTCAGGAGCTTTAGTTTTGTGTTTATCAGTTAATTCTTTTCCATTAAGTTTTCAAATGCGGTACGTGTTCAATTTGTTCTTTCTTTCGCACGTATGTTTTTAAAATTGCGGCCATATTTTCCTTCCAAATGATATAATTACTTCAGGATGTCTTCACTTCTTTCTTGTTATTTTTGCTGGAAACAGTGAAAATATACTTAAACTGCTCCTTGGCAGCCCTATATACCATACCGACCCAATTTATAGCATCTGCCTTGCAACAGTGTGTACCATCATTTGCCAAACATTCTGTAACTGCAAAATAATAAGAAAATAATAGTGGAGTGTTCCTACTCTTTTATGCTCTCTATTCTGTCTCCCACATGTCCCATAGAGCCTACATAATGCAATATTTTGTTGGATAGATTGTTGAGTCAGCATGGAGAAACAGAGTCAGACCCGCGCTGGAAGTATTCATTGAGCAATGCTCATGGCTTCCCAGGCCAAGGAGTGCTAGAACTGTTATTAAAGAAAGCTGTTGAAGATTAGTGATCAGCTAGCAAAGTTTAATAGCAGAACAAATATCCTTCTGCAGACATGGAAAACAAAAGAGCAAGAGAAAACAATTGTATCAAACGGTACCTGAGTACTTTGAGTTACCTTTTGCTTTGACATAGGTGTATGTCAATTTCCTCCAATTTTGGCACACTGCAATTAACACTTTGTTTTTTGTTGGGACTCCTAAACCTCTATGTGTGATCAGCAAGGGTCTGATTCAATTTGGTACACTCAGATTACTATAGAGATGGCAATTATACAGCCTTCTTCTAAAGCCTTACTGTGCATTGTGGAACATTAAGATAATAAATGGGTGAAAGATTCACCGAACTGTATAATTGCTCTTTTCTCTCTCTCTCTTTTTTTTTTTTTTTTTTTAGCTTTAGCTCTGCAAGCCTAATGCAAAACAAATTAGTATATTTCTTTCCAACATCTGTAGATAGTACACTTCGTTTGCTTCCTCCTCTTTTGCTCTTATACCTTCCCACAGAGAGGTCGATGAGCTTTTATTCTGAGATCTGCAGAAGAACTGAAGAATTACACCCTACTGGTTTCTGAAAGCTGACTTATTCACCTTCTCTGCCTTTATATTTGTTTTGTAGTTTTTTGTTTTTTGTGTTTTTTTCTCTAGTGTAGCTTCCTTCTCAGTGGGTTCTATGACTTTTCCAGCACAAAATGTGTTCGCCAGATTCTCAAGAATTTATTTCCCTAGACATTCTGCAGCACAGCTATTTTTGCTGGGGCATGTTAAAAATAATATTCTATATATCCTCAAACAAGAGTGATCTAGTTGATGCCTCTAATTATTTCTTTGGTGGGGATGTCTTATCCTAATTTTGAATCATACTTTCAGTTGCACAATTTATGAGAAGCAGCTCCCTGGAAGAAATAGTGAGATGTGAAAACCGTAATAGATAGGAAAAAATCAATAGCAGAAAAATTCATTTCTAATTGGCAAGTTATGGGGGTAGGCAGTTATTTTGACACCTTAACTTTTTGTTCATTATACATCTATTTTTAGAGAGAGACAAGTTGCAAGAGGCCAAGCAAGGCATGATGGAAACCCTGTAATGAATCTGCTAGTAGGAAAAGTGTTCAGTCCCAACTTCTTGCACATGTCCCACTGGTAGCCAAATCATCAGGTGCAATCATTGAGGCTGAAGCTGGCCTGAGGCTGCCTTTCTCATGATGGTGAGAGCCATCGCTGGTGGGTTGTGGATGCATCATTAGCTGACCTTTCTCTCTGCTCTGCCAGATCTTGTTTTCTTTTTTGAAGTGGTGTCACTGTGCAACAAGAGAGATAAAAAGGGTTTCATGCCCCCTGGGGGTTTGAACCCTCTCTACCTTAGCAGTCCATTCAGCTAGTGCCTTCTGTATCTGATCCTTTGGGCGCTATTATTGGGATGCATCACACCTTCACCACCACTGAGCAAGTGTCTTGTACAGATGGAATGGCTTCAGGCATAGTGTTTGAACATTGCTTGTGTCTTCCTGCTGTTTGCATATACCCTAAATAAAATCTAATTTCTTTTTAAAGGAGTACACCATATTATACAATTGTATAAGCTTGAGTGTTAGACCCTCAATTTTCAAAGGTAATAACTGCTACATTTAATTTCTTACTGTTTTTATTTAATAGTAAAGATTTTGCCTTATCACAGTTGCACTGCACACCTTTAGCAACCTAAACAATCAACTAGACATAAAATGCTTGAATAATTTTATTTTTTTTGGTATCCTAAGTTAGCTGAGTCATAACAGGTGTTGAGAGGTCACACCAGTAGGGCCATTAAGTCAAAGTTAAATCATCAGATTTCCCTGAATACACAGAAAACAACATAACATGTTAAGTCATGGATCTGGGCCTAAATAAATGTAATTACCTTTTTCTGATGTGCATGAGTTGGATCTGCAGCTGACTAGATTGCCAGAGAAGCCAAGATGTAGTGGGAGAAGTTGGCATGCTGTAGCTCTCCCACCCACATTACCCTTCATCTTGGTCCTAAAATTGTCCTTTCAGAAAAGCCTAGCACCTCACAGAATCAGGAGTCATGAAGTGAGAAAGAACACATATCATCTGTTTTCCTATCTGAATATTTTTCACTGTTCTTAATATTTTTAAGTTCCCAGCACTGCACAGAATCAACAGCTTCTGTGGGTTTTGCTTTGACTCCTCAGCCTTTGGAGAAAGTGTGTATAAGCAGGTCAGCCAAGAACAGGTGAAAGGAGACAAATAACAATTTCCTCCCCAGAAAGATACTTTGGTCATGCCTATTCGAAGATGCACCAACTGATAATAAGTGAGGAAATGGATTTGTAATTACGAAATTAAATACTAAGATTCTGAAGTATTTTGTAATCAGTGTTATGCTATTAATACAGTCAAGCATTTGAAGCCTTATATTTGTTTAAAAAAATAAAAATAAAATTAACAGATCACTGAAGCCAAACTTTGAATTAAGGCCTTTAAATTCACTCCTTGTTAAGTGGACCATTATATGACTACTTTGTGGGGAAAGCACACAAAGTGTTACATACATTCTCAAAAACAGTGAAAATAAAAAACCCATTTTCCATAACTTGATTTTTAAATTTCAATTAAGCAGAAAAATACCGCTTCATTACTTGAAAAACTTTTTAATTAGTAGTCCCATGGGAATGCTCTGCCCTAAAAGTACTGAAATAATATAACAATTTTGAAAAATAATGGAATATAACAATTTTGAAAAATAATGGAATGCAAACACTGACATTAATATATTTTATGGCATACAGTAGATACTGCAAAAATAAGTAGTAAAAATTACTATGAACTTTGAGTCATGTTCTGCTATAGTTTTCCTTTGGAAGTAATGAGCATCCATACCCGTCGGTGCCTTTCCCTTCAAGGGTTTCCCTTCACAATTACTTTTGCTGTATGCCTGTGAGGTTTGAGAGACTGTAGGAAAACCCTGGCTAATGTATATCCTTTCCTTCGAAGTTGTACTGAAATAGCATTTGGAGTCTGTATCAGTGATCAAGCTTTTAGACACTATACAAAGAACAGAAAAAGAAAAAAAAAATGCAATTTTTGATATATTACTCTGAATACCTCACTGAACTGTGAGGGTTTGTTTACAAAGTTGCTCAGCAGCTTCCCTTTCCATTGACTTCAGCTGCTGGCTCTTCAGGTCCTTGGTTTACAAAAGGAGGGGCTATTGAAAAGAGAATACATACACTATTTCAAGAGCTACACTGCGGTATTTTTGCATTATTTAGATCCATTCAGAATATGTGTTTCAGTTCATTTCTAAACATTTTGCTTAGACAAATAAATTTATGTAGTAGATACAAAGAAAATCATTAGCCTTTCAGGATTTTCAAAGCAGCTGAGCCATCACAGTGTCCAACATCTACTGAAATTTATTGGGATTTGACTAATTCCCTTAAATTTTACAGAAAATGTCAGCTTTGTAAGTAGCTATGGGAAAAACTGAAGCCATTACTATTAGCCATGCCATCATCTTAACACATAATAAAAAAAAAAAAAAAAAAAAAAAAAAGAGAAAAAAAAACATACCAAATGCTCTGCATGCAGGGAGCTTCCTTGTCTGGGAGTAAGTAAGGCAAGGAAAAAGAAGTCACACCTTAAGGAAGATGAAGGTATTTCAGCATCATCTGAAATAGGCTTTACATCCAAGTGAAATATAGAAAATTCTAAACAGTTTGATTTGAGGGAATGAGCCTGTCATAGGACCTATTTTGTAATGGTCATATACATAAATTTTTGAAACATTGCACTTAATTATCAATCACACTGATACTTAATGGCTGAAATATTATGTAGGTAAATACTTCCACTGGTGTCAATATGAACATTATTCATGCATGTGTCTAAATATTTTGTCATTTATTTCTGCATTTCGCTCTTACAACTTTCATTTTTGATATAACATAATCAAAAGAACAAAATATTTAATTCCAGATGAAACAGAATAGAACTATATTAAATACATTGAAATATTTTTTCTCCCATTCTTCAAGTTTTTCTAAACTCTGAGGCTATCAGATACTTAGGACTCTCCTGGACACCCTTAGAGTTGGAAACCTCATATTAGAAGTGAACCTTAGGGAGTGATTATTTTTTCTGAAATAAAAAGCCAGAATTAGTCAATGTTCCAGGAACATTTTGAGGACATACAAAGGTGATCACAATCAGAAATACCACCTTGAAAATAGTAAGGAAACATGAAATATGTAAGCATTTATAGGAGCTGAAGGTTTTTGTTTGTTTGTTTGTTTTCTGGCAGACAGAACTTATTCAAAAACTTGAGGCAAACTGGTTTGGATTCCCTACTCTGTTTCATGAATTATCACTGCATAATGAATATAAGCTTTGGCCTTCTTGGATAAACATGATAGTTTACCCAGCCCCAGTGCTGGAAATACCTGGAAGATGTTTTGAACAAGTGAGAAAGAGGCCCCAAATTATGCTACTACTTACTCAAAGACATTCATGAATTCTTTTAAACTGAGTGTTTTAGTAGGTAATCTTTTGCTGCTATAGAAATTAAGAGTGCAGGAAGTCATATTTTACTGTCAGATATGTCGATTAAATAAATATCTACAGCAAGGGAACGGTGAGATGCTAGGCAATACTTATGAACCGTAACCTATACAGCCCTGATCCCTCAGACCTCATTCAACAGATGCTGAACTTAAGACATCATGTGCTTCAATATAAATTGTAGGCTTTGTACATGAAATCATTTCAGATATTTAAATTTCATACCTACAAGAAAGCCTCCTTCTTCCCAGACCTACTTGGTATCAGCTAGAATCTTCTCTAGAGGAGTTTTTATTGACAAATATAGTTCATGTGGTGGTTACTAAATCATGAATTCACAGCAAGCGTAAGCTGGGTTTTCTATCAACTGGAAAAACAGATTTTAGGGGGCTAGCCTCATCCTACCCATTTCAGAAAAGACAGACAAAAAATATTCAAATACTAAGGCAGATTTTTGTGCCAGATAGCAAACTGCATCTATTTTCAGTAGTGGGTTTGAAAGACTTGGTCCGTACCTCGTTTCAGTGCAGCCTACCGTCAATACTTCAAGAAAGAGCTGGCATTGAAGATATCATCTTCATGACTACTGTCTCCTGAGAGCTCCTGTACTGAAGAATGCACAGTATCTGGCTTCCTCTACTCCTGGATGCCTCAGAATCTGTTTTGATAAAGACAATTTGGGCAAAACATTTTTATTTATTTATTTATTTTATTTATTTATTTCCCAAAAGGAATTCTAGACTGCAGGACAAGTGCAGAGAGTGCAGCGATCACTGCTGCAGGTCTGTTGTTTGTGATAATGGGACATTTTTCAGATCACTCTTAGGATAATTTTTAGACCGTGGAAGACTGCCCTGGGCATGTTCCTGTGGGAACAAATGATCTGTTTATTGGTGCAAATTTAACTCATTAAACAAGATATGTCTGTTTATTGTGAGAAGGCTTATGGTGAGAACTCTTCTGCTGCAGCTTTTTATTATGCTTTTCTCTCTATTCCAGTAATAGGAAGAGGTTATATATTCAAGCTTCTTTCTTAAAGTTGCTTCCTGAGCAAGCAATTCCTCTCATGTGGAAGCAAGACATTACTCCACTACCCATCCGGCCCAGTAACTTTAACACATCCACACAGAAATGCAGTGCCAACACTGAGGATCTAGCTTTTGTCCCAGGTTAACACTACATAGTATGAATCTGCTGCTAATGCATTATTTTAATAGATAGTGTCTACTCTTAATAACACAATTTAACTCTGAAAACTATAATACTAAAAATCAGAAGTAATTATTTTATTCTGCAGATTTTTTTTCCACAGAATTCTGAAACCAATCAGAGAAGACTGCTTATATTTAGATTAAAGACTAAAATTGTTGCTTTGTAAGGGAAAGAATCACATACCCAAACCCATCAATATTTCCAGGCAAAAAGCTAAGTGCTTTCTTCATAGAGTCACAGTTGTCTATATGCATAAAATGGTGAATTTTGCTAGTCCAGACTGACACAAATATCCTTGGCTCCCTTAGTACCAGTCCTAAATCTCCATCTTCAGTAGGAATTCTACCAGCATTGGCCCATTGGCTAATGCTAGCCTCTATCATCCCTTTTGCTGTGGCTGAACCCCTGTTACGGAGCCCCTAGATATCCAAGACCAGTGTGAATCACAGAAACTTCCTTCTGCATGAAGTCCCTGTGCATAACACTGATTCATAAGCCCTTCCAGGCTACATGCCAGCATGAACTCTAGTCTTCATTTGAGCTTAAGATCTCTGGACAGCCAGAGGTGACCAAAGAGAAAATCCAAGGATCTATGACTAAGCTTCCAGTAGGAACATGTTTTCACTCAATGCCTAACCTCGCATCATTAGCCCTTACTGTGTGTCAATGCACATCCATTACTGCTTTAAAACTCGTTAGGTACAACACACTGCTGATAATTTGAAACTTAATTCCTGGTTCCCTCATCAAGCAAAATCCTGAACCCTGGTTGTTATCCTGTATTTATCCATAAATCAGCTACCATGTCTCTGAGACCGAGCTCCAGCACTGGCTCATACTCAGCTGCAGTGGCTCTCCAAGTCTTTTTTAATGCTAGTCAGGTCCTTGCTGTCTTGAGTTTTTAACTGCCACATTAAACATGAGCTGGAGAGACTGGACCTAGTCAAGAGGTCTTTGCCTGATTTATCCATGTGGAAAGCTTTTCTCCCCTGTGGAGTTACAGTTCTACAGCCCTCAACAAACCTGAACCCTAATTTCAACCCAGCAATAAACTGATTTTCCTCCAATCCAAAATTCTTGGCAACTAAAATAATGTAATTAGGGTGTTTCTGTTGGCAGTAGAACTTTTTCTGTGAGGGTGAAGCATATTAGAGTCGTATGTAGTTCAAGCTCCTTAAGCACCGCCAGCTAAAACACAAATTTGAACCTATCTGAGCATCCTCTCAGGCAATGGATCGAGTTTTACGTCCAACACTGTCAAAACCAGGCAAGTAGTTTTGTATGGAGCTGCTTATTGGCTCTTGTCTGCATTAAACTTAACCCTAACGCTAATATTAGCCTTAACTTTAATCACAGGCCAGCAAATGCTGCCTCTGCAGACAGAATAAATTTATTTTATAAAGCCTCGTCAGTTGAAGCACTTGCCGTGATACAATCACTAGTCTAAAATGGAGCTTTCTTCTCCTAGTTTTACTCAGGACCTGAGCTAGAACCAGATCTATAATTGTCTACTTCTGAATTATTTTGACAATAATCTTGGTTTATCATCTCCTATCATCTGAATCCAAAACCTCGGAAAAATCTCACCTGCACTCATTGAATGAATGTTCATCATGCGTGTTCTTGCATTCATTCTTGGTATTCATTAATGCAGCTGAATATATTGACTCAAACCAAGAGACTTATTTGTTTTGAAGAATCTGCCTTTTAGACTCAAAATCATAAAAGAACTAAGCAGAAGGTCTGCATTTATCTTACCAGTTTCCCTTATCCCAGCAAGGTGCCACCTCTGACTGAATGACAGGGGTTTTCCACTTGTAGTAACGTTCTGTCTGTGCATCTCAGCTTGCTGAAGCTTCAGCATCAGTCAGCTGACAGTAGCCTCATTACTTCTGCTGGTTAAGCCAGCACTAGGAAATGTAAAGGGTTTGCCTTTGAGCCTTTGGCACTGCAGGCTTACAGAGAATGAAAAATACCAGCTGGTCAGAGTCGGACAGGTAACTACTTGGCAATTCCCCTTGCTTGGTAATTTGGTAGAAGCTTTCTGACTTCACATGATTTCTCAGTGGGATTTTTGGCTAGTGTCAGACATACCAGCTGAGAGACATATGGCAGTATTTTTATTTTTTTAATAAAAATATAGCTTACTCATTCTCTATAGAAAGTAAAAATCAAAGATGAAAATGGGTGAATCATTAAACAGAAGAACTGCAATATAATTATTACTGCTAAAAGTAAATATCCTACTGGCTACTGCCCACACAAAAAGACAGTGCTCATCCAAATTAATGATAAGTGTCACAACTGTTTGAACTCTCTCATGACTGTCCTGAATATTGCCAAGATCAGTACCCAAAGCCAAACCTTTAGATAAATATCAGATGCCAGGTGCTTGGTGTCTCTGGACTAATACATTCCAACAATATTCACTCAGACAGGGCTGCTTTCCTGTTTGTGGTTTCCACTCAAGAAGGTCACATTTTAACTTGCATTAGGCAATATACGTGTGAGCTGCTCTTAAAAAACACATATCATCTGGAATACTGCCACCATAAAGCTCAGTTACCTCAGTTTATCCTTTCTACTGAAACCAAAACTTAATGGGATAGGACAATACCTACAGGTTTCCTATTAAGCCAAACTCCAAACAATGGCTTCTTTTATACAACAGTCTGTTCACAATAACTGTTGTGACATTTTCCTTAGAAAAAGGGAAGATCATTTCTCTATTGCATTGGAATCAGATATGTACCGTGAAATGGTACCAGGCAGAAATCAGTGATCCTGCTGTATTCTGAAAACAGGACATGGCAAGTTAGAAGGAAGATGGATGTCCAAAGTCAAAAAGCAAGGTTTGAACACAACTCTGCCAAGACAAGCCAAAGAGACTTTTATGCTGTTAATTACTGCTCTTGTTCCCAGAGTTTCTGCCTCCTGCCAGCTACAAGTGAAGGAGAGGGAGGGAAAGGCATGGGGCTGCCCATTGGTCTCAAAGCCCATCAGCAGCACTGGGGAACTTCCACTCTTTATTTAATGCTGAGAAAGAGCATGATGTCTGAGCTCACTAGAAGCACTATCTGAGCTTCCACTCTTCATAGTGGTGTGCACACTGGAGATTTGTTTTATTTCATTTTAATTTTACTTTATTACTACTGATTAAAAACATTTTTCTGTCTTTCCTAGAAGAAAGCCTGGCATGAGTAACCTACTCAAAAAAGTAATGTTTTGGCTTTGCAGTATATCAAGAAAGCCTCTGCTAACTGCATCAAACTCTGATGTCTGAGGCACAAATCATTCCATGTTACTACTTCGGCTTTTAGTTAGGAGTGTTGTATGTGACAAACATTTCAAGTGATTAATATATAGCCTAATTCATCATCTTCTATCTCAATTTTTCCTTGTTATGTGAAATGATAGAATTATTGTAATTGCTATTTTTCATGAGAATAATTTATCCTAATTCAACATGTACTAAATTATCAGTCAACATTTTCCTTCTTCCTAACGCTTTCTAACATCATCTTCAACCTGCCAAATCCTGCTACAAACCTTAGCAGAACACAATTTTCGTTCTTTGCAGCACTCTGTAAACCACTCCTTTGAGATCCACTATGTAGAGCCAGAGGTATGAGTTTCTTTATCAAAACATATCTTGCCTTGCAACTTCAGGATAATCGTAGTTTTCCCCATTACTCATCTGCAACAACAACACTGGGCTCAGCAGGTCTGTGGGAAACTGAAATAAACTGGGAGGAAGGCTGAGATGGGAATATTTCAGTTGAAATTTTTCTCTCAAAAATGAAGAGTCAGTTATCACAAACTTAGAGATATGTCAGTTTGTTAGTTCAGTATGATACCTCATGCCTTTAAAATCACAAAGGAACAGATGTTCTTTATCTGTGAATTTTTTGTTGATTTGTCTTTCTTTCTTTCTTTCTTTCTTTCTTTCTTTCTTTCTTTCTTTCTTTCTTCCTTTCTTTCTTCCTTTCTTTCTTCCTTTCTTTCTTTCTTTCTTTTCTTCAAAATATCCTTCCATGACAGCACAGGCTCCCAGGATGTATCAGTTTCCATTAGTTCTTTTAGAAGTCCTCTGTCTATATTTGCTCTAGTCAAGTAATGAGGCATGAGAATGAGTTTAGGCCCTGAGGCCAAGTGGTCTGGCATGGCCTACCTCTACAGTAGGCTGTTGGCCTCCAAAACAAGAGTTTCTAGGGGTCTGCCAACAGGGAATGGTCACTACAACAATTTAGCAGCCAAAGCACCAAAACATGCCCAGCAATTGCTTGGGTACAGTATTATTTAGAGATGGTTGAATTTGTGCCAGGTAAACTTCTGTTTACTAGCACAGACACTCACACTCCACACAGAAATGTTCCCAGGAACACATGGATTTACTAATATAGACAACAGTATTTCAAGGTTTCAAGGGGCCAACAGATTACAGATTTACTGGGTGTGATTTATGATCCATATTTGATGTCTTTCTTCCCTTAATGGTGTCCTGGAATCTCTGTGGGAGTAATAAAACATCTAATAAAGCTGTTCTGTCTTTGCATGATATGGAAAGGAGGGAATAACTATGGGTGCTTGGGTTGTTTAATAACTTGCTAATTTGCAAGAAGCATGTTGTAGGTAAAACACACAATGGGAGCACTAGAAAATTGCAAAATAAAAGCCAATCCATGATTGATAGTGGATTCTAGACAGAACAAAATCTAAATAATTTCAGAAGGTTCCCTTATACCACTAAATTCCAGTAAATTATGCATGCTTTCCTGTGTGTTTTGGCAGTGGCAAAAATATACAAAAGTGTCTCTTAATTCTGGAAACACAAGGAGTACATATGTCCTTACACGTTATTTCAGGTCTGGTATTCAATTCTTCAAGCAATTTATGTCATTATGACATCCTGCCACTTCGTGACAAGACTGTAACTTACCACAGGAAAACTGTTTTGTTGAATTGGACTTTGTAAAGTATAACACAAGCAAAGTGCTGCACAACATCTTTCAGGGCTTGCCTTGTTTTCTGTTCAAATGTAGAAAACCTTCAGAAGAATGCTTTGCCAAATATCTCCTTTGTGCAATCCTCAGTATCTTCTAAAAGTCAAGAAAATCTGCTAGTATGAATAAAGACATATCCTTATATAGGGTTTGTGCCCAAGTACAGGATGTTTGGGAAGCATCTTGAGGAAGAAAGAAGATTTGCATAGTGGGCTGTCATACTCTCTAACAACAACAACAAAATATTTTCTACCTGAAGCCTGGTCTGTTTGAATGCTCTGGTAAATGTAATCATCTGAACGACTGACTAATTTTTTGAAAAACACAGGCTGTAAACGATCTGGCTGCTGTTCAAATATATATAATTTTTTCAGAATGAGCAAAAAGCACGATCAGGCCATGTGAGGCCAGCAAGAGGAGAGGAGGGAAAGTCTGGATTAGAGACTTCCTGTATGAAAAACATCTGCACTGGAGCAGGAGATGCTGCACTTTCACTGTAGTTTGGCTTAAATATTTACTGATATGACATGGCCTATCTAGCATGCATTGCTCACCCAGCCTGCCCAGGTATGCTGCTTTGGTGATTTAGGAATGTGAGAGCACGCTCAGAAACACATTTCCTTTCACAAGCCTATATTATTCACTTTATATTTCATTCAGAATGGCTGGATGCATGAAGCATGAACACCTGTGTTTTCAGAAAACTGTAAGAAACTGAAAAGGAATTATTTTGGCTACTTACTGCATCCTATCAGTTCTACTGATGTGCTGGGGAGAACTTTTAAGAAAATCTTGCATAAAAGTCTCACAACCAAAGTGAGTTAGCTCATCTAATTTAAAAGAAAGAACAACAAAGGCACAAGAACAGAAAAAAAAGTGACATACAAACCCAACATTTTTTTCAAATTTCTCTTAAGAAACTTTTATAAATGATGAAGGCACTTATGTTTTTCACTTCATAGACAACAGGCTTCTTTAGTGGTATAAATGCTATTTACTGAGTTTGCTTGGGAGGATCATTTTGAAAACCCAAGTGATTATACATTATACCTCATCCTCCTGACATCCTCCAGGGACCTCTCCTCCTAAAGACGCCTTTAGAATTTAACTCCATCAAAATAATTCTCACAAACACACTCTCCCTCTTTCACACCAGCACCTCCTCCCCCTCCATTCCATACACAGGCTACCAGAGTAACAGAAACAGAAGGTAGCTTGTTCAAAGCTTTGCAGCACATAATTTCCAAAAGGCTATTCTCCACTTACATAATTAAGTATCAACACGACAGGCAAGACACTCCTAATGTTTAGGAATTACGTTAGGAAAAACATGACTCAGAAGGCCTATGGTAATAAAGTTAACAGGAACAGAGTCATGGTAGGAAATACAGAATATCAAGAGAAGCTCGTTTTCTCTGTTTTAACACAGTGAAATTACAAATCTGTATAGTTTTGGTGTTTATTGTCCCAAAAAGATTCATAAAAGAATCACAACAATCTTGCAATATGCAGAAAACCTACCTTACAAGATGCTAATGGAGATCAAGTGGGTTGGCTTGTCAAAAATATTCTGATCATGATCTGCAAGAAAGAAAGTAGAAAAGCATTCTTAATTTATCAGTTAAATGCAAAATGAGATGCACTAAGTTCCTGTTCAAGTATTAAAAAAAAAATTAAAAAAAAAATCAAAATGTAATAAGAATTAGCTAGGGCTATTTTTTTCAGGTTTGTTTTTGTTTTTCATGTAATGAGAGATGTTCAGGTCCTTGGAGACTTTCCAACAAGACTTGATATCTCTGAGATCTGCTGAAGCTTTAGCACAAAACATGGACCTGATACAAAGCTCACTCAGAACAAATTGCAAGCCAGAATTATCCCATTATTCACTTGTGATCTGACTCTGCATAGACAGTGAATCTCATGTCAACAGTGGGAGGCAATCTGTCCAACAGATGGACCAGCTGAGCCTGAAGTAACACAGTACGGGTATGAAAGGATAAGATCACACCATAAAGAAGTGGACAGGTATTGGTCATTTCTGCTCTGCTAACTTTCTAAGATAGTAAGAGATGTGGTAAAGAGCAGATGCTTATTGCCAGGAGTGATGATCCAGTGGCAAGAGGACGCTAAAGAAAGGATGTAAACAAGACACAATCCCAAAGCCACAAGGTAACAAAGGAAGGACAGCTGGTTTGTCATATGCATGCAAGGCATCGGAGAGTCTCTCCACTCAATTTCCCATTGCACTCAAGTGAGGCAGAAGCCTGTTCTCAGCCAGCTTCTTCTGGCCTCGCTTGACCCTACAGGAGAAGACAATGAGAAGGAGCCTAGCAAGACATAGCTTGCCAGTGGGTGCAGTCGCTGAGAAATTCTGTGTCAGACTCAATGCCTTGACTGTCTGCCAGAGATCCGGCGTGCCTGAACGTTCAGACACATATTGTTGAGTGACTTCAGTGTGTTAGGAAATAAGATTGATGCAGTGAGCAGTGCTATAGCTCTCTATATCCAATATAACTTGTATAGAAAAAATACGCATCTACAAACACTGCTGGATTCCTTCTAGCTGAGATAAACTATTTATGCAAGGTTTATTGTTCTGGGATAATGTAGGTACTAAAAGCTATATTATTCTCTTTGATTTTATTATATCTGATATTTAGATATTATGAAAATTAATTAGTAACATGAAAATTAAATATAAAATTAATTCTACTGTAGATCTTTATTTCCATTTGCCATTTTGGGATCATCATTCCACAAAACTGATACGTATCCTCTCAAGCTGGAAGCAATTTTGTTTATATGGCATGAATTGTTCTGAATCATAAAATCCTATGAGAAAACCTCAATTTCTGCTATAATTGTTTCCACTTTAAAAAACAGGTCATTTCCAACATATAAACATCCATGCTGACATTGGTATTGCCTTGTAGGATGAAATAATACCTTCTGTGTTTGGTAAGAAAAAACAGTTCAATTTAAAATAAAAGACAGATCATCATGTTCCCCAAACACCGGATTACTGGAGACCAAACTGAAATCCCCAGAAGAATTTTCTTTGCATTTGAATTCAAATTTATCTCCTTAGGAAGACACAGTAACAAAGAATGGAAGCACAACATCACGTGCAATTTTACATTAGTAAGAATCAATGCATATTAGTTTTTATCAGGGATCTTAAAAGCTTTCCTTATCTGCTTTAGTATATTCCTTTTACAAATGTAGGAACTTTTGATTGCTCTCCCTGGGCAGAAATTATGAATCTTGTCCTGAAAAAAAGAACAGGAGCAGACATAACAGCACCAGAGAACTGCTTGCCAGCTCAGAGAATTTTCTTTGCTCTGCAGCTCTTCCACAGGCAGGGAGTGTAACTGTACGATTAGATTTCTCATCCTGGCACAAGTTGCAACCAAAAAGGAGCAGAAAATTCTTTGCTACCTGTGCACTGTGACGTGCGACATGCACCACACAGATGTTACTGATTTCTCTTGATCACCTCTTCCCCTGGGGAGAAAAGCACGATCCTGGAGAAACTCTGTAATTATTTAAACAAGCTGATAAAATTAGAATAGGCTATCACATAGGATGTATAGTTGTTTCTTACAGCGACTGAGTTTAATCATGGTGGGATGAGAGTTGAACCTTCTGGAGACTAAGAAATGACATTACTTCCTTATTTGGGAAGAGGAAAGCTAAAGAAATAAGGCTGGATACATTTTTATAAAAGCTTTTAATTTACCTTAACTAACTTGTAAAGAGATGCAAACATCCTTGGTTTATTTGATAAAAGAGGATAGCCAGCTTCTTTTTTGAAGCTTCTTTATTTACTGGCATCTCTTCATTTCAACTACAGATGTTTTCCTGACTATTTTTCAAAGAAACTCTTCTTTCTGCAGCCCCTCTGTTTTGAATGGTAGGCTGAAGTGGAATTGTCAGTGGTCAGCAGACAGCAGCAGGAGGAAAACCTCTGCTTTCTCATAATCCATCTGTAAATCAGTCCTATTCATTACAGTTGCGGCTCGGGAGTGTGGAGAATGGGACTGAAAACTATACAGATGCAGAGTTAAAACACAACATTGTGCAATCTGGTTTCAGTTCTTAAAGAAGCAAAGTCCCAAAAACCTGAGATGATAAGATCATTATGATGATAAGATTCCTGAAGAGATTTTTATTTTTTTAAATTTTTTTACTTAATCAGTCATTATAATGCACTGTTATCTTGGCCAGCCTTGCTACCTGAAAAAAAAAAATAAAAAAATGCAGGTCTTTAAAATGGGGCATAGAAAGCAATGAATGGCTGCATACCCAAAAAAATGTTCTGTAGCAGAAGTGTTCTGACCATGCTGGTAGAGTGCATAAATCATTAGCAAGAGGCTGTTGGGCTATCGATCAGTCTATATATGACTGGATCACTTGAAGTTGTCCTTAGAAAAAGGCAGAGAATGAATATTGAGAGATGAAGGATACAGCCAGTGCTTTCCATCTAATGAAACTTGGGAAAGTGATCTCAGACTTACAGTAAATATTTTAATGAAGCAAAGAAATGGGCTCTCCCTGTGCTAAGAAGAGCAGACATGATGAGTAAGAGAAAGCAAATGCAACAAATCAGCAAGATGTCGAAATAACCTTTGGGATGGAGAAAGAATGTGACAGAGAACAAGTTAATTTGATTGAAGATATCTGGTGCATTTTCATTCTTGGCAGTGGGCAGCTCAAGCTAAAAGCATCCTTGACTCAACAGTAACTGATCAGCAACAAGCCTCTGTCTGGGGCATACCAGTAGCACAGCCTGACCGAAGCACATGTCCCACCTGAGGCAGAGCACGATGCTCACAGCTTCTGGGGATTTGAGCTAGCAAATCCAACACCACTGCATGGTGAGCGTCCCAGCTCAGCTCAGAAACTGCACAGCTGAATTCACACAGTGCTGTGCCCAAGCTCTGCTGTTTGGCTGCCTGAGGACTAAGCTGTACTTTGTCTTCCTGCACTTCATCTGCTGCATTCTCACTGAAGCTGTATTCTAAGCCTATAAGACCTCTGAAAACCCTCATGGCAAACATGCAAGGCTTTTAGGGACCTGGACAGGTCTCTATTGTTTTTGCTACAGAAGTGACAGATGTGAGCGTATCTGTTACAGTGAGCATCTCCACTACACAGTAGCCTGGCAGTGCCTGGGTAGCACTGCCCAGCCTGAAAGCCCTCATAGTTGTGTAGCAGTTTCAGTAGCTCTGAAAGCAGAACTTGTACATTAATTGTGTTCACTTTTTTTTTTTTTTTCCTTCAGAAAACATTTCTTACCTATTTTCAAATATTCTCTAGAATTGCTTACACACCTGTGCAACTGGGGATGTCAGTGTCCACATCCCCTGTAGACCATAAAAAGAAAGAAACCATTAAGTTCAAAGCAAGGCCCTACTTGCAGCACAAGGAGTTACTCTGCATGTACCGAGGGCTTCTCATGCTGGTATGGATGGTTGGATCGTCTTAGTTATTTAATGAGATAAAGATGAGTTGGAACTGAAAGTATCTGGAGGGATTTCTGGTTTCCAGGAAGTGTCAGCTCTATTCACTCTTTAAAATTAAAAAAAGAAAAATTGTACTCGTGATCCCTGTTAGGATCTGCCTTACTCAAGATGTGCCAGTATTTTTTTTTAATAGCACTCCACCTCTTTAGCTTGAATTAATTGAGTCTCCACAGTGGTGCTTCACACTCACTTTTCACTTTAGCTAGTCTACGCACTGTTTGAATGTTGGAAAGAAGACAGGTGTAGTGCCTGGGTCTGGGAGATATTCCAAAATGTAGGAGCTACGAGTGCATGCAGCTAGTGCAGCTGCTAAGCATCATCAGGAGACCTCTCTTCACTGGAAACGCAGAGGCACATGATGGCTGCTCATGCACCTGGGTGTAATCCATCCAGATCATAATCCATCCACACCTTATGGGTGTGGTGGGCACAAGCCACCTTCCCTGGGACTCGGGCATCTTATAGCTGCCACCTCTGTGGCAACACTGTGGAGAAGATGCTGCCTACACTCTGTGACCATCCCCAACTAGTTTGTTGTTGTTAACAAAGGATGCACTGCACATTTCTCTTAATAAATGAACAGCATATTACAGCCAAAAAGTACAGGTCCTAGTGTCTCTGTTTCACATTAATTAAATATGATTAATTGTTAAATGCAAGTCCTCCATACAGTAAAGACTGAGCAATATGAAGGCATGCCTGTCATTTGTCTCTAACACTAGAACTGACTATATTTCTTGTTTGAGTTAAAGCAGTGATTCTTGAGAACCAGACTCCCACTTTAGTAGAGTAGAAATAGCGTATTCTTAATTCTTTTCTTGGTACTGAGCTATACATAAAATGTTCCTTAAGGTAAATGGTGGTTGAACTAGCAAGGATGGACTAATCACATTTCTGTTTTTTACAGCTCTGTTGGTTTGCTAGCTATCTAGAAGTTACGTTGATCGGATTGTATGAGATGTGCAACAAGTGCTTAAAGAATTTATTTCTGTGATCAAATTTGTTGTTACTGGCTTGGGATAAAGTTGAAAACAATTATAGGTAACATTCACTAGTCTACCACTCAAACAATACCAGAAAGTTCTTCAGAATAAGATTTCTTTCTTAATTTATACGTATCATACCTTCTTTTCTCATATGCTTCTTTCAATGAAGAAAGTGTCTATGAATTAATAATGCATTAATAGCTTGTTTTTAAATACACAAAATAGATTTTTAGTTATACTTCACTGATTTATGTCAAGACATTTACAGTTTAATAAACAAATGCAAAACAAACCAACCACTGCCTTCACAAAGTTAAAAGTACACATAATCAGAACTCCATGTAATCAAAGATAATGCTGCAGTGTTTTAAATATGCTTGTGCAGACCTGACATAGCTGAATGATGTTGTTACCAGTTGCATGTTCACCACGTTTCTTTTTGTATTTTTATTTTGTTAGCCTGATAGTTTTTCCCTTGGGAAACTTTGTTTTATTATACTAATCAGTGGCTAGTTGCCTTAGTCAAATAGAATCACAGAATCACAGAATTTTCTAGGTTGGAAGAGACCTCAAGGTCATCGAGTCCAACCTCTGACCTAACGCTAACAGCCCTCCACTAAACCATATCCCTAAGCTCTACATCTAAGCGTCTTTTGAAGACTTCCAGGGATGGTGACTCCACCACTTCCCTGGGCAGCCTGTTCCAATGCCTCACAACCCTTTCTGTAAAGAAGTTCTTCCTAACATCTAACCTAAAACTCCCCTGGCTCAACTTAAGCCCATTCCCCCTCGTCCTGTCACCAGGCACGTGGGAGAACAGGCCAACCCCCACCTCGCTACAGCCTCCCTTGAGGTACCTAAAAAGAGCGATAAGGTCACCCCTGAGCCTCCTCTTCTCCAGGCTGAACAAGCCCAGCTCCCTCAGCCGCTCCTCGTAGGACTTGTTCTCCAGGCCCCTCACCAGCTTCGTCGCCCTTCTCTGCACCCGCTCAAGCACCTCCATGTCCTTCTTGTAGCGAGGGGCCCAAAACTGAACACAGTACTCGAGGTGCGGCCTCACCAGAGCTGAGTACAGGGGGACGATCACCTCCCTAGCCCTGCTGGTCACGCTGTTCCTAATACAAGCCAGGATGCCGTTGGCCTTCTTGGCCACCTGAGCACACTGCCGGCTCATATTCAGCCGACTGTCCACCATCACTCCCAGGTCCTTCTCTGCCTGGCAGCTTTCCAACCATTCCTCTCCCAGCCTGTAGCTCTGCTTGGGGTTATTGCGCCCCAGGTGCAGGACCCGGCACTTGGCCTTGTTAAACTTCATGCAGTTGACCTCAGCCCATCGGTGCAGCCTATCCAGATCCTCCTGCAGAGCTTTCCTACCCTCAAGCAGATCGACACACGCACCTAACTTGGTGTCATCTGCGAACTTACTGAGGGTGCACTCGATGCCCTCGTCCAGATCATCGATGAAGATATTAAAGAGGACCGGCCCCAGCACCGAGCCCTGGGGGACGCCACTAGTGACTGGCCTCCAACTGGACTTGGCTCCATTCACCACGACTCTTTGGGCCCGGCTATCCAGCCAGTTTCTAACCCAACGAAGCGTGCGCCAGTCCAAGCCAAGAGCAGCCAGTTTCTTGAGGAGAATGCTGTGGGAGACGGTGTCAAAAGCCTTGCTGAAGTCAAGGTAGACCACATCCACAGCCTTTCCCTCATCCACCCAGCGCGTCACTCTGTCATAGAAGGAGATCAGGTTCGTCAAGCATGACCTGCCTTTCATAAAGCCATGCTGACTGGGCCTGATCGCCTGCTTCCCCTTCAAGTGCTGCATGATGACTCTCAGGAGGATCTGCTCCATGAGCTTTCCTGGCACTGAGGTCAAACTGACAGGCCTGTAGTTTCCTGGGTCTGCCCTCCGGCCCTTCTTGTAGATGGGCGTCACGTTTGCTAGCCGCCAGTCGATTGGGACCTCCCCCGATAGCCAGGACTGTTGATAAATGATGGACAGCGGCTTGGCCAGCTCCTCTGCCAGTTCCCTCAGTACCCTTGGGTGGATCCCATCTGGCCCCATCGACTTGTGCACATCTAAGTGCCGTAGTAGGTCACCAACCAGTTCTTCATGGATAATGAGGGCCACATCCTGCTCCCCATCCCCTTCCACCAGCTCAGGGTACTGGGTATCCAGAGAACATCCGGTATTGCCGCTAAAGACTGAGGCAAAGAAGGCATTGAGCACCTCCGCCTTTTCCTCATCTCTTGTAACTAAGTTTCCCCCCGCATCCAGTAAAGGATGGAGATTCTCCTTAGTCCTCCTTTTTGTGTTGATGTATTTATAGAAACGTTTTTTGTTATCTTATAGATAACAAAATAGAGATATGTGAGATAATAGAGATATATAGAGATAATATAGATAACAATAGAGATATGTGGAGCGAAGTTCTCATGTTCCTCTTTTTGCAGGGAGGGAAACAACCAAGCAGACAAAAGTATGAAGTATGTTTTCATTTTTTTCTGCTCCACTTTCTGCTAGTTTAATTTTGTTTATATGTATGCATAAGGCAAGAGATAAGAGAATTACAGGCCCAGACCTTGCAGCTCTTGACTACAGCAGTTGTTGGAAAATACATTTCAAAAAAGAGCAAAGAGTTGCAAGATAACTTGATCCTTCAAAAGAAATTTTAGAATGAGGAAATAAATGAAGGACTGACTAGGGGAAAAAAGTTATAGTTTATTTCTATGATAATAGAAATGATTGTTATTAATATTATGTTAATTATGACATTTATTAATATTATGATCTTTCCGTGCATCATTCCAAAAGCTCTATACCAGGGATGACAAAAAAATATGTGCGACATCATTTGAGGTATGTTCAGAGCTAGTAATCAATTCAACTAAAAAAGAAGTGCTCCTTGACTTTACTTTTAAAGAGTGCTGGGAAATGCACCATTCAGTCATGGACCACTTTCCTGAATTAAATTACTTTAAAATGTGTATCTTCAGATTATTTTTTTTTTCTAAATTCAAAAGGGGAAGTGATTTATGTAATATCCAGATGTTTTCATGTAATTAACCAAGGCAGTACTCACTAAAAGGTTCTTGCAAGGATTTCTTGTGGGCGTGAAAACCTATCTGATTGTCCTTTGATGGAGGCAGCCTGGTTAATATGCAGAAAGAGATATTTTCAGTGAAGCTCAGAAACAAGGAAGGCAGCAGATGTCCATACCTGAAATTTATTTTACAATTTATATTACATTTAAAATTGTAACTGATTAATTTGGTAATTAATATTCTGTTTTTATTTTTAAGCATGTACTCTTAAAATAAGGTGCTGGCAGAACATAGGAAAAGCCTGCTTTACTCTTATTGCTTGCTTTTTACTCATTAATATTTTAATTATTTTTAAACAATTTATTATCTCTTAAAAAGCTGGACTAAGGACCCCCTCTCAAACTTCTCTTTTATCACTCATTTACTTATATTAGATCTCACACTGCTCAAGATTGTACATACTCTGCAATCTCAATTACCAGCACCTCAGCATATATCTCCAATGGCCCTACAGCAACACCTTCACAAAACCTCCTGTAGGTTGTGTTGGATCTATTTCTGTCTAGTCTCTAGGTCCATGAAACAGCCATCTTGCTTTTAATTGTAGGTTCACTTTTCTACCAGTCAAAGCAAACAACTCCCAGGCTGCTGAGGCTTAAGTAGTTGGGTCTCTCATGAGTAATCCACTCACTTGCTAAAAGGAATTCAGACTGAAAAGTACTTTTTTTCCTTGTTTGCTTAAGTGTCTTCATTAATTGGAAGCTCCTGTGCTAATATACAGCCTGTGAAGGTACTAAACTACATGCATGGTCTTGTATAAAAAACAAAATTAGGAAAATAAAAAATCTCTTTCTTGTCTATTTATAGCCTCTTGAATGGTTTTGATTGATTATGCCTTGGCTGCATGACTACATTCATTCTCTTTTTACCAAGAACTGCATGATAACTGGGGAATTTATTCCCTGTGTACCTATATGACTTACCACGTAATCATATAGGTACACAGGGGAAGGATTCATGTATTGTAGTATTTATATTCAAATTATTTTTTTCTTATTCAAAATATAGATGCATCTCAACATATTAGGCAGAGCTAAGCATTTTTTTTCCAGCTCTCTGTTTTCTATTAAGCTTGCCAGAATGAAGACAATTAAATAAATGAAAACAGTCAAACTAAAACACAATAAATGTTTCTTTTCCTGTGTGGAGGACGATCACACTGTCAGAAGCTCTGATCAGCACAAAGCAAGAGGTGCTTGTCATAGCCAGAAAGGTCCTCGGGGCTTGGACACGCATGCAGGGATGTAAAGGCCAAAGGGGAGCTTATCTGATGAACTGTTCTTATTGTCCAAGAACTATTATTTATCTCGCAAAATGGTGAGATAAATAAAATTGTCCATAAAAGGTAAAACTGAAGACTATCATTAACAGATAACAGAACAGAAGGAGAAGAAATTAAGTAGGCCATGTGCCATGAGCTCTCTTTTGGTACCAGAAGTGTTCCAAACTGTTGAACAAAGTGGCTAAGAAAAATTCATAGGATACCTTTATTTTTTTCTGTAGATATAACTGATCTCTGAGATTAATCTCTGGTCTCTGAGATCTCTGCTCATTTGAGGAGGAAACTATAGATTGGAGAGCCCAAAAGTCTACTGCTAGGGAGCTCAGTGAAATATTTTTTTTACTGTGTTAGCAGAATAAATGATGGAACAACTATTCCCTTATCTGTCAAAAGTTCACAGGGGAAAAATAGATCTCATAAGCCAGAGCAAACAGACTGAAATTGTTAATTCTTTAATGCGTACATAGTTCACAAAATTAACACCAGTGTAGAGCTGTAAACAAACAGTAGATCTGGCACTGTAAGCTATTGTATCTTATTGTCTCACTCATTAGCAAAGAATTATATTTTAATTAAATTCATATTCGTTAGCAACTGGATGATGTCTGCAGGTCCTAAAATTGCAATGAAAGTTTATTTAGAGAGGAAGCTGTGTGAATGATCTAACCAACTGCACAGAAAAATAACCTTTTAGCCCCTCAACTGCTCTGGAAACATGCAGTTATGTTCCACACTGATTGCAGCATTACAGATTACAGTGTGATACACCATCACAGTGTGAAACACCATCACAGACTTACAGCAGGGAGCAGAATGAAGCAATCCACTCTTTCTAGGCAAGCAAACAGCAAAAAATGCTCGGTGAAATGGCCAGCAGTGGCTGCAATGGGTGCTCCCACAGCGTGTGGCCGTATCCCTTGGAACCAGCCCCTGGAACTCACTGGCAGGAGCTGCCACCTGTTTCATCTCTAGCACTGCCGAGAGCATGCTGTGCGGGGCAGTAGGCAGTGCATTACATGACAAAAAATCCTAAACAGATCAGCAACTAGCACAACCCACAGTATCCATCATGTCTAATTAGTGCAGATGAACAGAAAAGACTCCCACCCCAAGCACCTGTCTGCCCTCTGCCCATAGCTCCTGTCCTTGTGTCCAGTGAACCATTTAGGCATTGCTCCCAGCACAGAACTGTTTGCTAGGAGCTTTTACACCCACCTGCATGAGGCTTTGTTGACTGATTTAAACCAAGAGGCTCAGGATGATGAAATTGGCCTTCCAGGAGAATATCTCACCTTGGGTACACAGCAAGAGGCTCCCAGCTTCAGGACCAATTCAGTTGTACAACGAAGCAACAGATTACTGGTCTGCTGTCATCTTCTTGGCCACTGGATCCCTGGTATAAAGCACAGCTGTTATGAAAGAATCAAGCATCATGCAGAATTTTGCTGTCCTATACAAGTTCCTGAGCAAAACATTGCCCACATGAATATTGGATTACCTTTCCAGTGAGCAGCCTTCTCTTGCAAGATATAGAAGAGCTCAGATTAATCACCACTTTACTAAAGAGGCTCCGAAATGGGATTCACAACAGTTTAATGCTGTTAAATGTTGCTGGCAGCAAATCAGTACCCAATGGCCATAACTGAAAAGTAGCATACAGAACAAACTCGGGGTCAGTGCTAGGATCAGCCCACCCCATGGGACCTCAGAGACAGGAGAGATGACACAAAGCTAAATTTGCCTTTTAAAGAATTGATTCAAGCAGAAAAACATGCATGTTTCATAGATGAAATTGTGCTATCTAACCACTAAACAGGGGATTTCCAAACACAGAGAACTTAAATGTGCCATCAGACTGGAGGGCACTGCTGCAATCCTGAAAATTCAGGTGCCCAATTAAGTGACAAGGTGAATAAACCCAAGTCATCTCCATGGGGGCCAGGAGCAGACATCTACCATTAGCTGGTCCATGCTCCATTTCTTATGCTGGTCAAAGCCAACATCTGCTTGGAGCTTCCAATGTGCACCTTGACAGAAATGAGGTTTTATATATTTTTTTTATTTATTTTTTTAATCCACAAAGTGGTATCTCTCTGTCACATGCAACAGAGTTAGAAGTAGCATAAACGAAATTTCCTATAAATATGCCAGCTATTGTTCTTTTCCTGTATTATTATTCATTTGGGTTGGTACAAATTATCAAGGGAAGTAGATGACTTTATTACACATTATTTATTACACATTATTTATTACATATTCAGCATTCAGCACTATGCTTAATGATGCAGTTAGCTAAGCCCATGTTCACCAATTCCAGGAAAGAAAACTCCCTCGGGTCAGCTTGTAATTCTGGCTATAAAAACATTGCCTTTCCAGATTCCCTTCTTTCCTAAAAGCTTTGGACTAGAGATAAGCCATGGAAGATTTCCTGAAAGCTGGGTCATTGCAGGCCACAGATGGGTCCACACAGAGATCCATCTTTCATGGCAAGTAGATATCTCTTTCTCTTTTAAAGTTGTTTAAATTTTGCTGCTCATCTATGACCAGTCAGTCACAGATTGGAACCCTCCCATTCAGAATGGTAGGAAAAGGTGACCTGTGCTCTCACTGTGGTGCTTGAGCAGGTCCCACAAGTGCCCTTGGCAAACCCATTAGCATTTGCTGTGTCTCATTCTCCTTAATCTCTTCTCTGAGTGGAAAAGCATGTGTGGGGTGGCCCGTAAATGCATTTGTATGCATCACTGTTTTGCGATGTGATTTAATCACAAGTAATGCACAGGATTAATGAAACATTAATTTTCATGACCAAAAGCAAACAAATCCTGATATCCTACTCTACCACATGACAGGAGCAATGACTGGGTTATCCATTTTATATCTTTACAGTTTGTCATTCACATTTCTTTGTTTGCCCTTTTAACAAAACAACAAGCATGTCATGAACATGTGGATTTTTTCACCACCAGAAGATGCAGATTTTTTCATCACTGGTGAAATCCCAAATACATAAGTGAAGTTGGCTAAAGAAGATCCTGATTTAGAGGCTATAGCAAGGAGCCAAAACTCCTCTCAGCTCTAGGGCAGGATTTAAACAAAAGAAGGATCTAATTAGCTCATACTGCACCAAACAACTTAGAGTCTGTAAACAACAATAATTATGTCCCAGGTGGCAGGGTAAGTAAAAGAATAAAGCTGAATTATTCAGCTGAATTGTTGTAAAATACAGTTAAAATAGCACACTTTATATATATCAAATTTCATGCATTTCCTTAAAATATCAATTAAGTAAAGGATAAAAATGAGCACAGATGGAAAGGAAAAAAAAAGAAAAGATGTGATTCTCTGTGCTTCAGGATTTTCTCTTAAAAGGGACCTGTACATAACCTCAGCTTCCAACAGAATTGTTTTCTACAAGGCTGTCTGCAGCAAGCTGTGGCCCTTAACATCATGTTAGTGGTAGCTGCAATGTATGCAGGACTCTGGCAATGAAGAACAGTTTCTGCCTATCAGGAGATGTTACCTTTGGTGCCAGCAACCTCAGTTAGCATAAACTTGTCTTTCCCATCGCCAGGTCTGGCCTCCCACGCACAGAGGAGAAATATGGGGTTTATTGCTTGAAATGCTTGCCCATTTTCCATAGGAGCTGACCCTCTTCCACAAGGCTGGAATGTTGAGGGAGGAACTCCATCAAGAGAAACTTCTTGGATGTTTATGCATATCTACTCATAACAATGCTCAGTTGCCAGAAAAGTGTTTTATATTTACTTCATTTGCCAGTTTTCTATAAAACCTCAAAAGAGCTGGAATTAAATGATCTGCACTCGGTACAAGCTGTTAATTTATTCAAGCACTGTTGGATATTGAAGCAGAAAATCATAGCTTTGTTTGATAATGAAATCTTTCACAAAATAGACTCCATATTTTTACTGAGCTGTGGTTGATAGAAATAATTACTATTTTCAATGTATTCAACCTCATTAAAATACTGCTTCCTTTTATCAACCTTTTTGCTTTTATCAGTCCTAGAGGTATCCAGGAAAATCTTTTCCTCAAAGACCTCACGTAGTTTAATAAAGTTAATTGAAATGTAATTACAGCTACAGGCTGAGGGTGGTGAAACTGCTGTATTTGGCACAAGGATCTAATTTGCAGTTCCTTCTTGGTCACGTATTTCTGGCTTAGAAAAGAGAAATGGACATTTTAAAATCCTTTACTCACATGAGTAGCATGCATGCAAGTGAATAGTCTTTTTGCTTATGCTGGTCTTCAATGGAAAATCCTCAGAACTCAGAGGATGTGTTTCCAAACTAACCCCTCAGCCAAAAATATTTGCCTCGATTCTCCAAAAGATGTTGACGTGATTTGTGCCAGTAATACAGATTTAGACTAAGCGGGAGACAAAACTATAAGTGGCAACAGTTCCCAACATGGAATACTATAAATGAAGGCAATAAATGCTAACATATTTTACAAATAGGAACATATATGTTTAAAAACATTTCTCTTCCATTAACAGAGAAAGGAAATAAACTAAGCTGAAGAAGTAGTTTGGCTTATAAAATGAGAAAAACAAAACATAGGAAAGGAAATCAGCTTTCAAACAAAACATAATTAAAGAATAAGACACCAAGCCAGGCTGTCAGCAAAGCCCTGAAGAGCTGAAAAAGCTTTCTGAATTACAGACTGCTAGTGATAGACGTGTCTTTCAAAACACGTACACCAGGTCTATAAACTTGCAAATCTGTGTATGCTCTAGAGATGACCACATCAGCTAAGGTTAAATAAAAGCATTCAAAACATATGTCCCATGAGTACTTTCCAGAAAGAAGTGTAGTTGAGGAGAAAATAGAAAAAATATATAACACAAACAGACTGACTGAGAAACAAAATGAAAGGTGCTTATCACAAATTCTTGATTTATTTTTTTTCCCTGAAAAATCTATAGGACTATAAATTATAAACACACAATTTCTAATACTCTTATCTGGCTATTTTTGGTAAACAATAGACTAAACATGTACTGAAATAATTGAATATATTTGTGGTTAGCTTTCTTTGTGCACATTAGAAATTGTCTAGAGAATTTCTGGATCTGCAACTGTGTCCAGAAGAGTGCCAATATGCTGTTTAAACTTTCCACCAGCAAACAGCAGCATACAAGCAACCTGCAGTACAAATAATCACGTTACTCGAATAGTGTGAATTTGAAAATATTTTCTTTCCTTTGTTTTTGCCAAATGAGAGCTTCAAAGCTGCCTGATCCTCATTTGAACACAACTAATTAACAATTTAAAAAGACAGAACCAGGTAGTATTTAGCTTTGTGAGTTGAAAATGCATGCTTTGTTTATTGAACTGAAAAAAAACGAGATAGGTACTGACTTACCAACAACTATGGCACATTACTATTGCTTTACTCCTCAAGTCTCTTCTCTGAACCCAGGACAAAGGCAAACCACTGCCCACCTGCTGGGACCCACAGACCACAGCAACAAGGCTCACTGCCCACTCACATCAGGATCAGAATCGAGTAGGTTGGGAAGTCCCCCGGAGGCTGTACAGTCCTGTCAGGTGCTCAAGTCATGGCTGACTTCAGGGCTAGGTCAGATTCCTCAGGACCTTGTCTAACGCAGCACCAAACACCTTGAAGGATGGACGGAGCAGGCTCCCTGGGCTACCTGGTACAGTGCTGAACCACTTCATCTCTGACATTCTATCCAGCAACATTTCTCTAGCTGCTGTCACTAGAAGCGTGTCTCACCCTTTGGCTTTGCATGTCTGGGAAGAGTCTGGCTCTGCCCTCCCTGCAATGTGCGCCCCCCAGGGAGCCGAAAGCAGCAATTAGCTGCCCTCTGCTTTCTGCTGTCCATGCTGAATGTGCCCAATGCCCCGAGCCGCTCCATACATGACTGGGTCCAATCCAAACCATCTTGGTGGACCTCTGCTGAACTCCCCAGTGACTGTCAGGAAACCTCTTGGCCTGGGATATCTGAAACAGGACACACTGCTCCAGATGTGGCTCCACAAGTGCCACACAGACAGGAATAATCACTTCCATCAACCTGCTGGCTATCCCTGTACTCCAAATTTTGCATGCTTATTTTAGGGTCTCTAGACTGTCTGGGAGTCCAGCTTCTTCTCTTTCAGGCTTTCTTTCAGAAAGACACTTCCAGTGCTTTGAAAAAGAAGATGCTCTCTCTCTGCATCCTGCCTTTGGACTTCTGTGGATTTTCTTCTTCCTCCAGCCTCACCTTTAGCCTGTCCTTTCTGGAGCCACTCCTCAGCTACACTGGTTTTTAGGTTTCATCTATCTGACAGGGTCCCAGTTCCATCACATACTGAGTATTGGTGCTGTGTCACCCAGAAAAGATAACTTGTGCTTATTTTATGGCCACAAGACACATCTTTGTGCTAAAGAATGGAAGATCTTAGTTCAAAATCCAGACATATTTTAGGGGTTTCCTGTATAAAAACAGAGTTTGTCAAACTTACTGCACAAAATGTTGTGACATCACTAATATTGCCATGGAAAAGACTTCTCCAAGTTCTGTTTAATACTTTCAGACAGTCACTGAGTCATACTTATCCAGTCACTGAGTCATACTTATCCTGGTGGCAAACCAGAGAAGTCTCTTAGTGTGATACATCTGCTTTCCTGTCAGTAAGGAGGACCTCAGGAAAGATTAACATAAAATACATACTATACTTACAGATGGTGACGTTGCTTCAGAAAAGTCTTGCAACAGAAACAAATTAAATGTATTCGTATACTTCAGCCTTCAACAGGCTTATTGTACACAAAGTTTATCTCAGCTGTGCAGTAGCTGCTGAGAAATGCAAACTTTTCATTACGCATCCTTAGCATTGATACTGAGACCCCCACAAAGTTCTTCCCTTCTCCACCAGAAAAGCAGATTTTATTAGTTAACACATGCTGCTTCTAAATGTATAAGCAGAGCTACACAAGTTAATTATGGCTTTCTTGATACCATTAATGTAGCAGAAGCACTACCTATATATTTACCTCTGAGCTACAGACAGAAAGCCTAGCCCTGGTGAATCTTCATGTTGTCGTGCATGCAGAAGAAATGTTAATCAAGGCTTTGTACATCTTTCCTTCACCAGCTTTCATGGTTATTCTGACATAAAGCTGTCATGGTAATGTGCTGCTGATGGTATCTTGAGCCACTGGTGTTCTGGGTTACTTACAAACCAGGCATGCTTATTTATAACTGTGCTGTCGGGACAAACTTGTGCAGACAATTCAGCTGCCCTTCTCCATAAACTTTGATATATTAAAGCTATTTTTGGCTGTCAGCTATACCTGAAAGCCATGATCTAACTTGTAAACTGTGAATAATCTCTTCCATTCTACCTGCTTCGATACTGTGCCAAAACATAGATTACTCCCTCCCACTCCCCCTTCTATTTTACTAGTCTTCATTCACAGACATAAATGTGTTATCATGTGGGTCCATGCGAATTGCACACTTGAAGTAGAAGCTGCATTTCATACTGAGGTATTTCAGTACTGCTGCCTTTGTTTAGCTTTTTTTTTTTTTTTTTTTTTTTTTTAATTATTATTTTATTTTTCTAAAAGCAGCCCTCAAGCAAGAGGGACCCAGGCAATTTTCTTTTTTGGTATTTAAGCCCCAAGAGGTGACATGACTCACGCCCACTGCTCTCCAGCAGATGATTTCCATCAGAGGTCGGCAGGAACCGTGTTTAGGAAGGGTCCCAAACAGATGCTCTGCACGGACTGTTTCTGCTGGCCTGTCACGTCTTTGCCTGGAAGGGTGCTTGGGGCTACGCTAGTCTGAAATGAAAAAAGGGGCAGAGAGAAGCGAGTTGTGAGGATATATCAAAGCCCAAGAAAACTACTTCTTAAAGTAAACAGTGTCAGATCTTGCACGTATCGTAGGTTGGCTTGGAAGAATCATCTGGCTGCTTGTTAGAATCAAAACTCCAGAGATATGAAGCCTGTCATGAAAAAAATGGAGAATAACGAAACATTTCTTCATTGCATTAGTCAGACTAAGAGTGCCTGTACTGCAAATTTTACTGACTTTAATGCCAGGTTTGGTTTTGGCTCAGTTCGAAACAATCTCCACTGATTACATATTTGTGGGGTGATTATATACATATCAAAATGTTTTTTAAATGTTTTTTTTATTTGACCTTTGCTATAAAATGAAAATAAAAAAGTCAGAACTGTACCTCAAGCTGCACGTTTTGGAACAAGAACAGCAGTAAGGCAGAAGTCACTGCAAGCTGAGGTTGCTCCTAGAAAAGTGCCATTTCTATTATTATTAAAAAAAAAAATATTATACTTTTGGCATTGTTTGAACTTGCAACATCAACAAAAGAAGCATTTTGTAACAGTTTTAAGATGAGAGTAGGATGCTTCAGTAATAGAATAAAGAAATGTAATAATGAAAATACATATAATGTGAATTTGCATTTCTCCAATGTACTTAACGTTACACTATAGTCTGAGCTCGCTAATTAAGTTTCAATAGCAATAACTCACTAAAAATATGCTACAGAATATAAACACCTATTGAAAATAATAGTCAATAAGAAATTACCTTTTATACTTGCATCTGCTAATCTTCAATTTTTCCCCTACTTTAAATAGTTTGCAACTTGAAATGTGAATACTTCTTTCTACTTTTTTCTTGATTTCCTTTACTAGATTATGTTTTTATGTAATAATTGATTGTTTCTACTTTAACTATCAGAAAGCAAAAAAGTAATATATAATTGTGATATCTAAATACAAGGCCATGAAGTCAAAAGAAAAAAGTGTAATTAGTGTTGAATGATCAGCTCCATTCTTGCAGACATTTGACAGCCTTATATTTCATTGATCGTGAGCAAGATGACCTATAAAATTTGTTATATGTAAGTTTGTTTGTTTGTTTCAGAAAGTCGAGAACTAATTTAAGCCTGACTGATTTCAAGGCAGTTTCGTGCTGCATTTGATTTTGACTGCACTTCTCCCATCTGCCTCAAAAAAATGAGAAACTTTCTCATGTCTAATGACCTTACATAAGGCCAGTCTGCAGTTAGTGGCTCTCTGCATGACACCACCATCATAATTCAGTTTATTTGACAAATCTGGTTTGGACAAGCCCTGCTGACCTCGCCCTCTTTATGTAAAGCAACCACTTTCTTCTCAGAGCTAAAGGGGGGAAGATAGGCCAGGACAGTCCAGACAACCTCTGTGCTATCGGGCATGCAATTAATTATGCTTCATCCTTTATCTCCTATGTGATACATTCATTAGGATGAAACACACATTGCTTAATGAGACGTTTGACATTATTATGGTTTCCTAACTGTTCAGAGAAATTTATATTTGTAAGTTTAAAGCACAGCCAAACTGACAGTGATAGACAGCTTGGCTTTAGCCACTTTTTTCCAAGATTTAGTCCAACAGCATCTTATTGAATCCAGCTGCAAATTTCAGATCTTACAGATGGTCACCACAATTCTCCGAGACTAGAAAGCCAAGATGTTGGTGCCAGCTTATGTAATGACCCTTAAGCAAAGTACTGACAACAAAATCCATGTGTCTTCTCTGCATTTTTATTTTTATTTTTTTTAAATTAAGCATGGTTGCAAAGGGGACCTTGACCATGTGATGTTCACCAAGGGGTCAGCACTACCAGAGATGAACGTGAGGATATATGCTTTGGTCCTCTGAGTGGAAAGCAAAAAAAGCCAGACTGTTAATGATGGCTTTCTCATGATAAGTGGGAAAGAAGGCAGGCTGACAATTTTTGCTGGCTTTGTTTCTCTCCAGGGCATATTGACTTTCTCATGGCAAATAATGATATTTTTTTTGAATGTGAAAAGATAAACACTGTTTTTACTTTGTGTGGGCTGTTCTGCAGTGAAAGAAAAAAATCAAGCTGCAGTCAGTAAAACGGGATTTTATTTATTTATTTATTCTTATTTTTTACTCCTTGTGCCTGTCCAGCTCCCGTGTCTGTGAAACACACTCACATTTCAAGGAAGACATAAGCTAGCCTATAATCATTCGTAACAACAAGCACAACAGGATGTTGTTCCAAGGCTTCTAGTTTTCACACACTACATTTTAGAACCCATCTTCTTGGCTTTAAAGAATCGCATGCAGCTAATAACAAGCTCTAAAAAATATATAAAGATAGCTTTGTCCCTGTCACTTGAATGCTTGCCTAAGCCTAGTAGCCCCCTTCTTAGTCAGCAACTGACATCTTACCATGCAGTCGACTGCTGGTTTTGAAGTCATTAAGGGACAGCTGTGGACTGAAATAGAACAGTGGGAAATGCATAAACCTCTGTTACAAGAAGCAGATCCTGTTCTTATAGAACGGTAAGCATTGCTGTGCATTTAAAAGGGATGAAAGGTAACACGCCTAAATTAAAGGGACAGAACTGCCTCCTGACAAAATACAACAACATAATTTTGTCAGATACTTCTCTGAGGCACCAGCACCTCCCTGAGAAGGAGGAGGAAACTGCATGACATTTTGAAGTTTGGATGACCCAGTAGACAGTTATATTAATGGCACAACCCTCTCCTTCAGCCCTGTGTAACATTTTATCTAGATTTTGGCTAAGCAAATTGCAAGAGTGTAGAGTTTATTTCAACATGAAAAAATATATTCCCCTTTTTTCTCTCAGTTGCAGAGACTGCTTGTTACAAAGCTCTGAGAACGAAATCTCTAAAATGCTTTGTATTCGTTAGGTATATGAGCTTGAATTATAGTTACTAAATAAATTTTGAATTATTTTTAAAAGTTATATTCTATTTAAATAAGTAGCTATCAAAATGAAAATAATAAAAATGACACTGTCTCTCTTTCTTTTTAATACTACTGTGTCTGATAATTAGAAAATACATAATTAAATATTCATATTTATACAAATTCATGTGTTGATAACAGGAAACAGCATGTAGCGGTGCTAAGTTCTACATACATAGCTAGACCCTGTTCAAAATTCAGTTGAATAAAACTGCACTAAGGCAATTTAAATCACCTTCAAATCTGGCCAGTGACTGTGTTGTTTTCCATTTGGACAGAGGGATTTGCAATGCATCAAGTGGCCATATCCTAAATAAATAAATAAATAAAATGAGAAAAAAAAAATCTAGCCAGAGTTATTTAGGCAGAGAAATCACTAAGCTGTTTGATTTTGCACTCCGTCCATGAACTTTACACACCATTAGGGATGAACGCACAATTTTTCTTCCCAGAAAGAAAAGAAGAAAATTGGCCTAACCAGTATATCCCCTTCCTCCTTTGTCCTATTTTAAAGGGTTTGTAGAAGTACAAAGTCACCATTGGAAAGACAAAGAATTCTGTGCCACTGCCATGGTTTAAAGCGAAAGCACTGGGGAAATAACCAGCCCCTGAAGCAGAGAGATTTTGGAAGAGGAGAGGGACGGGAGGTAGGAACAAGACCATGTGGGAAAAGGGTAACCCAGGGAAGGGGAAAAGGAACTGAGAGCACTAAAGTACATGAAGCAAGGGGAGGAGGTTGGGAGAAGAAGCAACATGCTTTGTGGATAACAAAAATTAGATCTCAGAAGAAAAATATACAGTTTGAGATACAGCACAGTTACTCTTCACCACTGTTTCCCCTTGGACAGAAACTTTGATAAAGCAGAATAAACTTCTGGACCTCAGTTTCTTGTGTTTTATTCTGCCTGATCTGTTTCTCTCACTGCAATCCCTGGGAATCCTACAGAATTTTTTAATAGTGCTAGCACAGTGACTCAATACTAAGCAAAATGTCCATGTTATTCTGACTCCGCATTTTTGGTAGGCATTTCATTATTTCAACACCCTTTCCTTACCAGCCTGCTACACTGAAGATTAAAAAAAAATTAGAGGTTACTCGATAGAGCCCCAAATTCTTCAGGTATTCACTAAACTATTGCCAGCTGCCAGACACTCATTTAAAATATATCATATCTAGCAATAGTGGACTTGATTAAGTGATATCTCACAAATTTATTCTTACAGAGAGCAATTAAGACAAATTGCTCTCACTTTTTTTTTTTCTTTTTTTTTTTTTTTTCCCCACTAGCCTAAATTTATCTGTACTTATTCCAGGGAGCTGATTTTTCTGTTACTCACATGGTCTCCTTTGAGATTTTTTAATTTTTATTTTATATAATCTTTGGCATGAGCAAAAGCCTTAATAATTTCCTTGATGTTTTCTGTTTATTTGAAGCCATTGTCAGCCATCGTCAGCCATCTATTATTTATCCAATTCCTTAAATGACCTTTAGATGTCAATTAAAACATTTTTCTTAGAATTATTATTATTAATAGCAAAAATTTCACCAAGGATTGCTGCAGACTAATATGGTCTTCTAATGACCATATTATGCTAGCAAAGTCAATCCACTTCACTGGGTCTTATCCTTATCCAGTAATTGCTGCTCATTGTCTGTTGGAGCCTAGGCAGGTTTCTATTTTTTGTGTACAGTTCCTCACCCTTTGCACGAGTGCCTTTTTTCCACACAACTTGATGAAACAAGTGTTTCATCAGGCATCAGAGATCCTATGTGTTCATATTCATCTTGAAATTTTCACAATTGTTGCTAAGGTTATTTTCAGGTACTTCTATTTTCAACTGCTTTATTTTGAGTTTGGTCTGTCTCATAAGTTACCTTGTTCTAGATATTATGTTAATAAAGCTGAGTTTCTCTCTCTTTTTTTTTTTTTTTTTCCCCATGTTTTCTTTAAACATGAGTGCGGAAAAATCTTGCCTGACTTGGGATTTTGTCATCCTTCCTACCCTAATTGTGCTCTTGTGACCCTATCTGCCAATCCATTGAACATTGTTTTGGCACTTACAAAGCAGTGTGTGCTTTCTTACAGAGGCTGACCACTGTTCTAGTTTGCATGTGCTGTGACAAATGTGACAGCACAATATACTTTTTGTTATGCACTTGAATTTCATACACTGAAATGGTTTTGATTCTCTGTCATCTCATGGATGTGAGAAGATAATCTGCTTTCTACACCTTCCATCTGAACATGACCAACCAGCCAACCTCTAATTATTTTATCTGGGAGTTGTTCTAGTCCTGCAGTAGTCTCTGACAAAATTTTGTCCTGGATCCCAATCTCTGCCTTCTATTACATTTTCAGCACCTTCTTTCCATGTGGTGTTCAGAATTCCCTGACTGTATTTCATAATTTTCCTCTTCTTCCTGGAAACAGTTGAGCTGAGAATTACTTCAGGGGTCTTTGAATCAGAAATCAAAAATAAAGCCAATTTCTGATAGCATCCTTTCTCATTGGCCCACACAGCACTTGAAAGGATGTCTCAAAAGTGTTCAGTCAGTCTGCCACATTTCCAGAAATTTCAGTCATCAGTGCAATTTTTCTCTATTTTCCTGCAGGATATTTTGTTTTATTCTTTGTGTCAACACTCATGTTGAGCCAAGTAGTCTGACCAAGTTCACATTTTAGAATCTGTTGATGTTCCAGTTGTAACTGATCATCATCACTTAATTCTTGCACAACACACAAAATCCCGATATCAACATACTCAGGACACAATCTCTGAAAGTACAGTTAATCAAAAAGAACAATGGCCTCTATTCATTCACTGAGTAAGGAAGTCCCACTTCTGGAAGCAGATCATTGGATTTCATAAGGCACTATCTTGATGATTTTCATGAACAAAATTGAAGAGGTAAGAGAACTCTGAAGAAAAAAATATATTTAAATGGAACCACAAGAACCTGCCACGAAGTCTAACAGGCTGGGAAGAAAAAGGATACTCGTAATAGATTTAGAGGAGGCTCAAGGGAATATTAGGATGAACATGCTTTGGGATGGACCCTTTGGGCAGTACATGCTGATTCAATCTATATGACAAACAAGACATCTAGGAAAGAAGAGAATATTTGCATCTTAGCACTTGAGCAAAATTATTATGTAATGGCTACATGAGCTACTGGTAGAAATATTTGTATGACTGATATATTGGTATAAAATGGTATAACAAGTTCATTAAGGCTGTGAGATTTACAATACAGAGGGAATATAGATTTACTTGATGTTTTTGAATAAAGAGCAACTGAGAAAAGAAATTGGGAATTGTCATGTTGGCTTTTTCTTCTACAAACTTCCACAACAGGAAATCCCTGGTTAAATCTCCTCACAAAGAAATTAGAGGGTATATATCCCTGAGGGTTGGAATGACAGTCCAAGCAGAATGGTGTTGCTAGCTAAGAAGTGAATCAAATGGCAGTTGCAGTGATATAAGGGGAAAAGGACTCTACTGAACTTAGCTGTTTTTCAAACCTGAACACTGTTAAGTGGGACACCTCAGTAATTTGATTTGTGGCATAAATTTACATCTTTGCCTTGTGATGGAAGAAAAATCATTATTTTCCACAATAGATAAGGAGAAAACTCAGCACTTAGTAGCATGGTCCCCACTAAGATGGGCCTACAATGTCTCAGAAGACTCCTTATTGCAGGTACCTATATTTTTCGGAGTTTTCATTTAAGTTCAAAATCAATCCAAGTCTCCAGCATTATCTACTCTCATCTGTATTCTTGACATAGAAACTAATACTTTTTTTTTTTTTTCCTCCAATGAGGAAGCATGTGCTTTATATAGGAGAGCTTGCATCATCTCCAGCAGTTTTATTGGAGGCTACAGATCCCAAATGCTAAAAAGTGACCCTCAAAAGCTTTTGTACAAGTCCAAGGACAATTCCTTTTGTTCAGGTGCAGTGAAATGGCCAAGAAGCTTAATTGCAAGGATTTCATCAGAAGGCTTAGCAACGGATGTGCACTTGTAGCCAGTGTGGAGGATAAGGGTTTGGGGTTAAATGTGCTGCAAAGAGTGCTGGAAGAAAAGACTGAGCACAATGGAGTCTTTGAGTTAGCAAAGTTAAGTCCAGGGATAAGCTCAGGACTGACAGAGTTCAAATGGCTCAAAGTACCCAGAAGTTCTGTTCCTTCTCGGCAGACTTGTGAATTGCCCTTCTGTCTCCCCACTGCCACTACCTAAACTTAGAGCAAGCTGCCTCAGCTGGTATTTTCCTCTGAACCTCTGTGGAATTTGGGTTCTGAATTCCCCATAGGTCCTGAGGAAAAAAAAAAAAAAAAAAAAAGCCTTAACAATGTTAAGAAATCAGTTTGCATGTAAGCGGGAATATCTAAGAGAGGTTACAGCTACACTCAGCATCTTTCAATGCAGTTTTTGATTTTCAGACATCCCAGGACTAACATAAGGACTCTTGCAAATAGAAAATTTTCAAAATAAACCACATAATGTCAATCATCAAGAAGAAAAGCATGTGGTTGAACTTTCTATTAACAGATTGAAACATTAGATGAGCCCAAATAATTTAATAATCTCTAGCAATATTAATTTTAGATCTGAAACACCTTGAGGAAAGAAAAGTTGAATTTTACTGAGGGACATATATAAAATGAAAACCAACAAACATCCCAAATAAAACAGTGTAATAAACACATCAGTAAGGTTTTTGTTTGTTTGTTTGTTTCTAATTCATGCTGTAATTTGGTTCAGTGTCACCTTGACATAGATTGCTGTTACATCTAAGAAAGCCATACAAAGAGAGCCATCTGCATGCGATAGGAACTACATCTACTGTGCTGTGGTCAGCATTTCACCAGGCAATCATTTTGAAAGGCTGTTACGAAACATTGCAGGCTCCTGCCATGTTATGTTCCTATAAATATGTGGCCCATGTAATTGTTTAAAATTATAGCTGTGTGATATGCTTTATTAAAGAGAAGGACAGCAATGGGATTAGATGAGTGATACAGCCAAAGTAATAAACAGAAACAGCTGAGATGAAGATCCCTGTGCTGTTTAGGGTTTAGATAACATTACTCCTGCCATTTCTTTCTGTGTTATCATTCATAACTGGACAGTTTGCTACTGAGCCTGACATGGGATTTTAGTGTGAGAATTTAGGGTGATTCATTTGCCCATATTCATATTAAACAGATGTTATACCTGCACTTTAAAGTGGTAAAAGAATGTGGCCTATAGCTTCAGTGTCTTGGCAGCTGAAAGAACCACAGAAATATACTGGGCTCTTACAAGAGATATTTCTTTTCAGTCTATGCTAAGATAATGCCAGAAAAATTCATTTTTAATGAACAATAACAATAAAAAACACCCACATTATAATAATATATTTTATAATTACATTTTTTTTTCTCTAAAACTCCATGAGCTGGTGACTTTAAAAAGCTTAACATTTCTTGCTTTATGACAAGGTGGTTTATATTAACTTGTTTACAGCTCTAGCAAGAGGTATAGATGCGTGCCAACGCTGCTTTTTCCTAAGCTCTGTCCTAGCTGTTGTCTTTGACTCTCATCTTTAATCTCAATACTCCTGTCTTCCCTCTGTATAAAGCAATGAAGCTAGGCCAGTGACAAAAGTTACTCTAAAATTTTAGTAACTAAAATGATGCAGATGGTTGTCAAGGTTTTCCTAGCAGAGCAGTCTAAGATTTGCAAGCTGCATATTTAGACTTGAATCAAAACCGCAGAGCATGTTGGAGCTTTGCTTGGATTTGAGATTTCCCAGAAACAACGGAAACGTGATATCACTTCAGATCAGGGACAAAACAAAAGTCAATTTTCATTGCATAGTTCAGCTTGTGGTTGCATCATATGAAAAAAGGTCAGGTTACTAGTGGCAGCAGTAAAAGCTCTGTTCACAGATAAGTTGAGATATAATGAGATGCAAAAAACGCTCACTGATATCTGACCTACAAACCTCACAGCATTAATTAAATTAACTTTAACTAAATTTTTCTAGGGCATGTGCTACCAGTGACAGCTAAAACATCAACTTGGAGAACAAAACAATTCAGCCCAACAGAGAAAGCACCAAGAACACTTCCATTGCTTTAATAGTTTGGGCTCTTCCCTCACCCGAAAGTGCTGGTTGTATATTCATCTACATAAATTCATTATTTTCTTCTAAATTCAATATTTATGAAGAGTAATATAATTTATTAATCAATATTTTTGAATTATTTTTGCTTATGAACTAAACAGAACTTTGTATTTCCACTTTAATATGTTACCACAAAATTATTAAACACATAAGTACTTTATAATCTCTTCATTTTGATAACAAATTAAAGGCAGGAAAATAGGCTTAAGGCTGCATCAAAGATTATGGAATATCCCTCCTCAGAGGCATTGGACATTTCTTCAAAGGCCAGCAGCCAGCCCTGCGTCCCGGCTGCGTCATTGCAGCTTAACCTATGAACTAGCAAAAGTTTTATCAAGGACAGGGTGGACAACCATACAACAACTCAAAACTTTGTACACTAGAGATGCAGTAATAACAGAATATCTCTTACTATACCCTGCTTTATTTTCTCACTAGGAACAAAATGCTGAACTTTGCAATTTATTTATTTTATAAATATATTTATATTTTTTAATCTAAGGATATTAATGTATTTTACCCTTTTTACACTTAGCTGTACTTTTGATCTATCTGCACAGGGAAATGTGAAGGCTAAGAAGACTTCCGCAGCCGTCAGTTATTTTAAGTGCTTAGTATAAACAAACCAACCAACCAACCAACCAGCTAATGAACACAGCTAAACTTTGACTCACAGTCCTGTGTTTTCTAAAAAAAATGGTATAGGTCTCTACTCTACAAATGCAGAGGGAAAGGTTTCTCTGTTCATTCAACATTTCATTAAATATGCATTGATACTTGAACATACTTTAAAATGTTTGCATGATCTACCACAACTGGTGCAGCATCCCTGATTTTTTCTCCTTCCTTATTTCCTCCAGGTCTTTTAGAAAATGAGGAAGTTTTCTGTGTGACTGAGAGAAATCATATTTCTTTAAAAAATTAACCCCTTGTATGGTGGCTTTGAATGATGATGTTCTGTTTGTGTTTGAAGAATGAATAATGCATTAATCATATTATTCAAATTTTCATCCCACTTTCCAAACCTCTTTGCACCGTAAGGCTTGCTGTATAGTCTTGTCCTTTGAGTGGTATCTCTGTGTGAATGAGAAAGAAGGACCTTGACTAAGGAGGTCTGTGAGGAGAAAATGCTCACAAAATGAGCTTCTTCAGAAGATGGTTCTGGCAAATTTCAAAGTCAGTCATTGAAAGCTAAGCTGGGTGAAAGTCTTCAACAAAGAAAATGATGTTGAATTAGGGAGAATCAACAGACAGTGGGAAGAATGGACACCTGAGGAATGCAGCCACTTGTCTACTGCATCCTATTGCATTATCACAACATAGGTAGCTATGCTAACAATTTGTTTAATAAAAAAACTAGTATTAGGATGTATACATCTGAAATAAAGGCATAAAGAGAGAACACATCCTGCATATCAGTAGAGCTGTCTTTGCTTAAATTGTGAAATGTATTGATTTCACTTTTAAGAAAATACTTAAAATACGGTGCTTGTTTTGACAAAACCACCCTTAGCTTTCTAGCATGTTGCAATTTGTTTTGCTTTCCACCTAAGAGTGCCTTAGCCATTTTAGACTAACAGCATATGTCACATATGCTCATAAGCATCATAAGACATCAAACTGTGGCAAAACACCATTTTGATTTAGCAAGACCTTTACATTCTTCATCAATTTCTTGCAAATTCACATTTATTATTCACAGAAAAAGCTGGAGAAAATAAAAAAAATACTGCTATTTTCTCCTACTTGTTTTAGATCCCCAAATAATTTATTTATGATATAAATTATATATCATAAAAATTGAGATCCATTAGGGTATGTAGGCTTGTAGATTCCAGTAAAAAAATGGGTGGACTATATTATTTCACAAGATTCTTAGCAGCATTAATCTGGAAGTGATGAAGACCACAGCTCTTAGTCTTAATTCATCTGCCTACTTGCAGTGCTATTCTGGGACCTTCCAGGAGTATTTTTTTGTTTGTTTCATTTCTTTGAAATTACAGGCATATACATAAGTATTCGCACAATTAAAGACATGAAGAATTTAATGTGTTTGTTGATAACCTAAATCCTGTCATAATCTTAAAATGTAAAAGGTTTGTATTGGATTTTTCAAGTGAGTGTTGCCTTCATATCAAGATAGAAAATTGTATTACTCTTTATGAACTTGGGCATTTTTCCTCATTTCAAAGGGGGATAAACAAAAATAACCTAGATTCCCTACAGACAAAATTTAAAATATGTTATGCTAATTATTATAGGGAGGGGATAACGTCTGCCTATGCTAGGGGAGATAAATGCCTATGTTACCTAGCAAGTAATTAAGGATATCTATTGGACAACTATAGCGAGAATCACTGTCAGTTTGCAATATTCATTACACTTTGTCAAGAAAGACTATAATAAAACAATATAATTTCACTTGAATAGTCTTTCAATAGGTCACAAAAATGTATTCCTGTGCACAGACATAAATATATCCCTCTGAACAAGGAACTCCTTGCTGTTAGCAAGTAGCAAGTTCCACGATTGTGAAATGTATAGACTGGAGAAGGATGGCTTTCTCCATATGTTATCACGAGCACATGCATCATTAGATATGAAGTCAGGCAGTGAATACTTGGGAAGCCAAAAGGGCATGCCCTGTGTCACAGAAGGTGTGCACATGCATGCAGACAAGAAATGCAGTTCATTTATTCTCTGTCAGTTGCTAAAAATACTGACACAAAATAGAAATAGTGACTGAACAACAGAATTGGGTAGCTTTCTTCCCTTTCCCTGTACTGTCCTCAGTTGCAAGTCTTTCCTCTGCCTTTCCTTTTAATCACAATAAGAGGCTGCTGATGTGAAAACCCTTCCTTTTTGTCCCCAACCCAAACCATCTCTCACACCAGCCGCTGTGGTTGTGCTTGTTTGCCCAGCCAGACTGTCCAGACACCAGCTCCAGCAGCCGCTTCCAAAGGAAACTGATAAAGCTGTCATAACCTGGCCTGGCCCAAGAAAAGCCTTGGCAGGCCTTGTGTAGACATACTGCGCCCCACAGTTCCCAGAAGCTGGCCTGCAGCTCACGTCTCCATTTTCTCCACCAGAGCCAAAGAGTGACTCTGACTAAAGAGTATTTAACGCGCAGCAGAAGTCAGGAAGGCCCCTGGCCACAATGGCAAAGATTCAGAAGAAAATCTATTAATCTTAAATATAGTCGATGAAGAAAGAAGTTTGTGGGAGGACATTTACCACAAGAACCTTCTGAGGCCTGTCTTTTCACTGCTGTTTTACATGTTTCTTCCAACCATCAAGAAAATCCCTCACACAGGATCCTGACTGTGCCCTGGAGTGCCCAGGACCTGAGACAGCTCGGCATGGCTGCCAGAGACAGTGGCTCATTTGGGAATCGAGGTATCTGTCAGTGGTGGAGGTGAAGCTGGAAGCTTTACCATTTGCTTGGATGTGTGGCCTTACCCTGACATAATGCAAAATTTTGGAGGAGGCGTTTGGTCCCTTTATTTGAGATTTCTAACAAATAGCACAAGTCTTCAAGACTACACAAGAGGATGAAAATATTAACTGAATATTGGTAATGGAGAATACTGTGGGTGGCGGACTTTGGGCAGCGGAGCCTGCCAAGCCTGTGGAGCAGCTATTCGATTTTCCACATGCATTTAATCTACACCACAGCCACAGACTGGTCCTACGAGAGCACTGAGGAAATCAAGAGTATATTTGTCTTGGCCTCAGCCAGCATCTCCTCACCAAACAAACTGCTGAGAACCATGGTGGCAGCCACATAAAGAAAGGAGTTCCAGACAGCCTTTAAAGTGAAGCTGGGACTGATTCACAAGTATCTGGTCTGTCTTTCATGAGGTTTGAATACTTATACTTCAAACACATCCTATAAGCAGCAGCATTTGGAAGCCTCATTTCTCTCTCAACAGAGACAGATGCTCCACAGGAAGTAATTAAAGCTTGTGGAGGGGAAAAAAAGAACAAAACAAAACAAAAAACAATTAAGCCATATCAACAGAGATTCAATGCAGGATTTCTTTTCAAGGGGAGAAAAGAAAGTCTTGTATAAACTACTCAAGAGACCAGATTAATTAGTGCGGATATGACTATGTAAGCATGATTCTTATGCCTGCCCAGGGTTTGCTGGGGTGAGAAAGAGGGGAGCTGGAAGTGTCAGGAGGAATCCAGGGCTGAAACATCAAACGGAAGCTCATTTAATTTCAGGCTGGGATGCAGCCATCCCACCAGTGCATGCAAGCCATCCTAAAACATAAAGTATTTCACAGTCAACAAGGCCAGTGAGGGCTGGGATTTTGGGTCTACCTTGGCCTCCTGTTCCTACTCTGACTGGAACACCTCCTCACTGTCTCTGCTTCAACCGTACCTGTCACCATCTCTGATGAGATGGAGCTAGAAGTGCCAGTTGGGCCACACAACCCTTCCTGCGTATTTGGGTCTGATAAACCCCCTGTTAGGACAGTGATGTCCAGTAGGTGGCCTTGTGGTGCCAGCAGCCTTGGGTGAATCTCCTCAATGGTGTGCCCTCCCGGAATTTAGAAATCTATTTAAGGCTATTTTTTTTTTAGCTTAAGGGAATAATTCCACAACAGTGGAATGATACAAAAAGACAGAGTTCATACATATATATGTATATATATATATATATATATATATATATACACACAATTATTTATGTCTACATCTAGATATGCGGGTACATACAATAATACATGAATGGTGTTCAAGCCAATGACACAAAGACAGACAAAAAGAGGAAGAAGCATTTTTCTGACTCTATCCTACCATACCAACAAGTATAAAGAAACTGGGAAACATGCAATACAGGAGCACTGGTGAAAAGTCAACACACACTTGCCCTTCAGCTTTGAAAAACTAATATTTAGAAAATCCCAGAACACCACATGGTAATTTTGCTCAGAAATTACGTTTACAAAACTAAAGTATGGCACTTCGCTTTTCCTGCTTTAGATAATCAAAAGTTTTCTAGCATATATTTTTTATGCTTTGTTTTGACAAACTACATTATAATAAAGCTAAAATCCAAAAAATGGGTAAAAAAAAAAAAAAAAAAAGTTGCAACAACATTGTCCTACCTAAAAAGAGATGTTAAAGATTGAAAAAATTAGTCAAACTGCTCCTATAATTTCATGCCAATTACTAAAAAATATACATGTATTATAGAAATACTTTCAGAAGTGGCTACATCAAGTTGTAGTCAACCTGCACAGGTCATCTAAGCACTGGGTTAATTGCCTTTGGTATCCTGCATCAGAAAAAGCAGAGCACAGCTGTTCAAGAAGTTTACACAACTTCAAAAACCTTGAGCTTTCCCTACGTCTCCACACCTCTTAGTTCATATACATCTTGTTTCCCTGTACATTTTCATCTAAAGGAGTACAAACTCTTCATTAGTTTATGCTTAAAATGGTGTTCTCCTGGCGAGTAGCCACAAGGACTACTTTCCAGGCATGTAACACTGGAGCAGGTTCAGGCAACACTCAACCCACGTGATACTGTTGCATGCAGTGTGGAAAAAAGCACAACTACAAGAACACATGGAGCTGTAGATTACAAACTAATTTATCATTCCTGGAAGACAGCATGGTTGTCAGGGCCAACCATAATATTTTTTTCCAGCTTTCCTTGGTAGGCTTGCTTACCCTTGGAAACATCAATGTGCAATTTTTGATTCCTAGGTAGATGATTGGGTTTTAGGTTTTAAGAAAGAAAGGTGTCTGCCATTATTTCTTGTCTGAATATTGAAATATAATTAGTTTGCATACCTCACACTTTCCCATAGAGTTTTCTAAAAGAACTAAAAGATTGAAAAATAAAAACAATTTTATAACATTTAAGCAGATATTATGATAAAAATAAGCATTAGTAAAATGCATAGAAGGTGGAATGTCCTACGTACAAGTAACCACTCAAAGTTTCAAAAGCTTGCATTTATAAAACAGGAGCAATGCTTTTTTTTTTTTTTTTTTTTTTTTTTTTTTTTTTAAGATACCATAGATACCATTAAATCCTTAATCCTTTCTCTCTTTCTATCTTTTTGCTTTTTAATTAAATATGGGGAGTCATACCTGTTTTACCTGACTCTGGAGGAATGTATCTAAAGGTACTATTTTCCAGGGTTTACACTGGACTGAGAAAAAGAAAATTTAAAATGTTTTCTGTTTTATAACTCAGAGGGGGCCAGTGTCTGGAATGCTTTCAACATCTGCCTGCAGTTACTTGCACTGTGCTTTAAATCCTGGTCTGGAATGACTTGACATTTCTACAAACATCGCTAGGTCTGGTAATCTCTATTCCTGTCTAGAAATTGCAGTGTATGAAGCACCTCCCTGTTTAACCACCTCAAACTTCCCTTCTAACTCAGGAGCTGCATTGGGAGGCATTGGTGTCTGTACAAAAAGCATTCAGTGCACTCACTTGTGCATTGCTATTCACATAGCACACCAAGCAACGTGTACAGCAATAGATACTGGCTTTCAAATTCTCATGTGAATAGATCAATATGAAAATGTCCCTTTAGACACTGTAAACGTGTAATTTTCCCACAGTTTGTCCACTGTTTATTTCTGAAAAATAAAACCTCTCAATAATACGAAGGTATAGCAGTATTTATATATATGATAGATACTGCTCAGCAGCATTTTCTCAGTCAATTATAAGTTGAAAAATGCTCAAAATTTATCTTCTTTTCAGAACAGTTAAACATCACAGGTGTCTTTTGAGGTCTCTGCTAATATAGGTTTTTCTTGTTGATTTTCCTTTCTTTCCAGTATTGTTTGTGACCATAAGGTCTGCTTATGTATACACCGAGAATCAGGACAATCCCTCCACACGTACTTGAAAATAAGACTGCCGAAGTCATAATAGTGATAATCTTCTCTTATATTTTTTTCAGTGCTGAATGTCTTTAGCAAGTAATGTTATTATTTCTAACTAGTTAAACTGCCTCTGTATGCAGTCTGCATTATTGCTGGTGATGATCATGTTACTAGCTCAACCTTAATCTGCAGCAACACATTAGTTCAGTCAAATAATGTTTAGAATATTGTGTGGATTTTTTTTTCCCCTTTGTCATTCAACCTCTTAACCAGGAAGGTCTGTGACAGACTAAATCTGTGGTCCTGAGAAAATAATCCCTGTTTCCTAAATTTCAAGTAAATTAATTTTGGCTATACAAATCATGTGGCTTTAGTGGCCTTACTGGTTTATTTATTATAGTGCCGACAGGCAATTTATCTTGCTTACTTAGGTCTCTAGTCACACATTTCTGACTTTTTAATAACATTTAGTTCTTATAAAATACCTGTGTTTTCAAAATAATAATCAAACCTTCCACGACATTATATTATTTCAGTTTTATACCTCAGTCTGTTTTATACCTCAGCCTATTGTGATGTTATGACAGCATTCAGTTTTGATGACATGAGATCACAGTCTTGACTAATTTTTTACAGTGTACATTAAATATTATGGCAATCCACAGGTAGTTAATAAGACACAGTGAATGCTAACAATCCTTAAACACCTTGAAGGACAGATTTAATGTCTTTAACAATGAGAAAACAGACATACAACTTGGAAAGGCAGAATAAAACTTTTGATCATTAGACACTGCTATTGATAATCTGAAAACAGCATGAGGCACTAATTATTTAGGCTTTTGCTTTTCAGAAGGAGTATGTCTAATCAGCATTTAAAACTACATAAATATTGCTTCACTTGGAAAGAGAGCATGGATAAACCCAAAGAGACAAAATCCCAAACACAATTTTCATTCTCATGTGAAATTTCTCTTTAACTCTCACCTCATGAAAACCCTCTTACCTTATTTTTTCTTTCCACAATGTGATTGCTAGTTTTGCATCCCAAGTTAATCTGCCACAAATTACAACGGTGATCATGACTTATTATTATTATTAATAATAATAATTTTTCCAGGCTTGCAGTGTCTCAGAAATTCAGATCTATTCTGGCTACTTCATAGTATCCTAATTCATTATGGTTATACCAGGGAACTTGTCCACTGGTACATAATCCTGCATTATTAATATTGAAGAAGATTTTATTTTGCCATAATGGTAGCTCTATTCCAAAATGGAAAACAAAACAAAAAAAAAGTACTATTTGAAAACAACGAAATAAAGATCCTTTATATATATATAAACTACATAATAAAATTTTCAAAAGCAAACCAGCAGAGATTCCTAAAGAACTCATTATTTTCAATGCAACAAGCTCAAAATATTCCAATTCTAACAGGCCACCTTTGTGCTTTCTTGTACCAAATTAATATTGTCACAGGACCTTTTTGTCTTCAGGCTCAGGGTTAGTCTACAGCCACATAACACAAACAACTTCCCCAACTGTAATTATAGGAAGCTTTTTTTTTTTTTTTTTTTTTCCCCCATTCAGATCTAAAAGAAAAATGTATTAAAGGAGACACTTTAGGTTTTGTGTTCCTAATTCAGATCTAACAAAGTATTACAGGAGACATTTTAGGTTTTGTACAGAAGCTTCAAAAAGCATCTCTCTCTTTTTTTTTTTTTTTTTTAACTGAACAATATGCTCACAGAATACGTTTAAAAATAGAAGAAATAAAATTTGCAACTATTTAAATGCTATATGCGGTAGATCCCCAAGAAGACTCAGTTGAATAGATTTTCCAGATATCTTTTTTAATGCAAAAAGCTTTGCATTAGGATGAAACTGCAAAGGTAACTGCAGTCATGAAAAACCTGAAGGGTCTATTCCAAGACTCCTGTTTTGGGAAAGCTCTTTTATCATAAGGAGATTAATAAAGAGATTAGCTCAGATAGCTCTACCTGTTCTCATTGATAGCAAATATGTCAAATCTGCTTCTTGGTGTCCCTTGTGCAATCCTGAGATAGCCATAAAAGCTGATAATGCAGAGAAAGATGTTATTAACTAAGTTAAGTTTCATAAACAAAATGATAAAGTTAGTAAAAATGCACAGTATGATATTTTTTTCTACCTCATCTTTCTGCTATACTTCCTTCCTATTCTGCTCCTTATTTTTCCTATTCTTTATTACAAAGGCATAAATCTTTACTGAACTAAATAGTGGACAATGTGGAAAAAAAAAAAAGCAAAAACTCAATCACTGATTCTGCCATTCATATGAGCCTTAAAATTTAATCCATTCCAGAATTCACTGTGGGAGAATAAACTTGCACTTTTGTAGCCCAAACTATATATAAATTAGACTCTCAAGATATTTCTTGAGCACAAAAGGGTTAAATGGCATATTACCATGTTCAAAAACCTTTACCCCACCCCACACAAAAATTATGTGGTCTATGAAACCCACTGAAAGAATGTTGTAAATTCCAGGCAGTGTTTTAATACATAAATGGGCAGTTTCTTTAATCTCTGCACTGACAATGAATATTGAAGCGTCTCAAGAACGCCACATATATTACAAATGTCAGGCTTTACTATGAAGAAAATGTTCCCTTCCAATCTGAAATAATTGGTCAAAAGGAGATCCTTTCCTCTGTCCTACTGAAGAGAAGTACTATGTATTTTCACTAGCTGACAATGCAACTTATGTCCCAGTCTCTCATAAGAACATTTGTCTTAAAATGGGGAAAAAAATGCAGGTTAATTATGTATTAAAGCTTACTTGCTTTGTTGTCTTTTAGCTGAAGCTTACAGAACACCAGCTTGCAAGCATTTTTGATTGCATTTTGGACTGTATGGCTAGTTAGTTTTTTTAACCTGTATTTTTTTAAGAGTGACTTTTGCATCCTCTGTTTTTAAAAGCAGCAGCAAAAGCCCAAAATGTCATCTTAAGAAAGCTGATTGCTCAGCTGCATTCACTAACATATTTCTTAAGAGTGTCCAAAGGCTGACAATCTGTAGCAACCAACAGGATATAAGGAAAATTGGGGCTCTCAGTGTTTCACTGAGGACTTCTCAGGCAGTGACACACTGCCATTGCAGAAGGGACTCTTTATGTGAAGCAGAATTGCTCTGAGAGACTGAGACCCTGCTTAGTTCAACAAATTGAAAAATAATCTTCATAATGAAGTCTTCGAGCCAGCTCCATTTCTTGGCAAGTTCAATCACCTTTGGGATTACACAGTTACGCTTACCTCTGGAAGTGTGAAAAGACTCAGGGAACTTTCTTTTTCCTCTCCTCCTTTCCATAAGGAAAGCCAAAATAAAATGTAACGCCTTTTGCCACATGAAGGATATATCTTTGCCAATTTGAATGACCTGATCAATTATAAATCTAGCAGAAATCTGTCACACGGAGAGACAAAAGACAGACACTTACAAGCCAATCTGCATAAAGAGGAATGGGTTAAGCTAAGAACATCCTGTGATGATGCTCAGTAAATTAAAGTCATTAAAGAAAACATATAAATTAACCTTGTATAAACTTAAGAAATATTCTAACCTAAGCACCTTATTTACTTATGTGGAAGTGTACTAAATAGGTGGGAAGGAAAAAAGAAAACAGCCGACATCATAAAAAATAAATAATCAAAAATAGAAAGGGAGGAATTTTTCTTCTAGCTGTTAATACAGCTTGGTGTGATATGGCAGTGCAGTAGCTGGGCAGCTGACAAGTGGAACTAAAATCTAATATGACACATCAGGAAGTAATGCACTCAGAGCATGGTCAGCAGTGTGAGCAGAGCTCAAAGAAATTTAAAAAAGAAAACAAAAGAGGAAAAAAAAAGATATCCAAACAAATTAAGAAAGTGCAGTGGCACAAACCTGATATCTTAGGACAAATTCACAAATCCAAAAATTTCTCCTTCACAATTAATTTAGCACCATACGTCTAATCCTGTAGATGATGTTGCTCTTTTTCAGGCTCAAAAACAGGAGACTTTTGTTAAGTCCCAAGGTCACACAATTAGCAGAAGCACTTGACATTCTCAGGAACAAGCTCTCAAGCTTTATTTTATTTTATTTTATTTTATTTTTATTTATTTTTATTTTATTATTTTATTTTATTTAAAGAGATTGTTTTTAAAATATAATTGAAGGACTGGGAATTAGCAACAAGAGACCTTCCAAAGACAAAGTTATTTTCAGAGCAATGGGAGAACTCCCATTTACTCTAAGGAGAGCAAGAGCAATCACCTAGACCCTGGTCTCAAATACATAAAGTAACAGCCTGAAAATGTAGCTTGCAACACTATTGCATTACCTGTAGAAGAACACGAATACTACTGGGAACACTGATAACACGAGTTCAAGGAAAGAATAGCTTGTGTTTAACTCACAGGAGATTACACATACCCCTTTCTTGCTAGCCTGACAGGGTGCATTCCTATAAACTGTCCAAGCCCCAGCTCTGCAAATAGAAGAGGTTAGATAGGTTTTGAGTTATAGTGTGACAAGAATTTTTTTTCTCCTTCACTAACCAATAGGTTCATTTAGAATCTTATTATATATATTAGCTAATTATAAGGGAAAAAAAAAAAAAGGCAATAAAAAGAGTCCATTAAATACATGAAGCACTGCAGAAAGACAGGAAAGGAATGAGGAATAAAAAAATTCTAATTACTAGCATTAGATAATTGCATATAAAACAGACTTTCTCTCCTGTTTACAGATCAGGCCAAACCCAAAATCAAAGGCCAGAAAACGTGTCTGTAATTTTACATAATCTGACATCAGATTCTTATCAGTAGATTTAATTCTTATGAGATCTTACCATTTCTTCATCAGTTCTTTCCAAGGTGACCGAACTGTTTTTCACGGCAAGTCTTACCCAACATTTACACACCTCCCCTCTCTCCCTCCCTCCGTTAAGCATTTAACTGAATGAATATTGTGTTCTAGGATGCAATTTATTTAAAAACATTTATTTTAGGCAAAATTAAACAGACATTTGAGATTACATAGAAATACAGTTTCCAATTGGATCACAGAGCCTTTTCATTAAAAATGCACTGTTGTGTTGATTTAAGCGTTTTCATATGGATTGACCAGTTATGCAATATTTAACCATGCCATTTGCAGTCAACTATCATAAAAATTGGTAAAGAAAACATTTCTTAAAATGTGCAAATATTATCTTAATGTTACCATTGATAATAAATGACCACTAAATATATGCTTATTATGTAAAGCTTTTTAAAGTACAATAAAAATACAAATTCTATTTGTTAAAAAAAGGCCATTACTATGGCTACTAAACATCCTCATTATACAAATTCCAAAATACTATATGACAAACAAAATTATAAAGACTTTTCTTTATGAAACATATACTATTCTATTTGTTAGTGATTTTATATATATTTATATATTTATATATAATATTCTATATGAATGTTCAAAAGACACTAACAGAAAGGAAGACTATTGTAATGTAGAACATTAAGGCCCCTGTTCAGCAAGGTACCTGAGCACACGTCAAACTCAGAAGAGGAATAATGCATTCAGGAATAATTCATTTCAGCAGACTTTCAAAGGCTATTGCAGAAGTACTTCATTGAACAGGGCATGAAGATATATATGTGACAGTGAATTTGCAAAATACATTTTTTGTGTAAACTGTAACTCTTAAGGACAAAACCATAACACTATCACAAAAAAACTTCTCATGAAAAAAAGGAAAAAATACACAAAAAACTATTTTTTTTCCACATCTTTATGTTTTATAAGGGGAAAATAAGAAGTTTTAGAAGGATTAAATTGAACTAAGGTGGTGTTCGGGCATCAAAACACTGATAATAATACTTTTCTGACATAAGTTTAGCATATTATTTTATTGCTTATGTTAAAGATTAGTGAAGAGTATGCATAGACAGGTCAGTGTTGAACTCACTAGCAGCTGAAAATTTTGGTTTGCAGTTGTTTGTGTAACATGAACAAGTAATGAGTATGAAGGACTCAATTCTTGCAACAAGCTTCAAAATTATATTAAGACATACAATATTGATGCAGTCCATGAAAATAATATCCAACAGACCTGACTGAATACTCAGGTGTTGAAAACAACTTACAGAATTGATCCCAATAAACACAGTGCCCGCTTGTGCACAAAATTACAGAAATTTCTAAGTAAATGCAAGATCATAATCTTATTTTCAAATTATTGTTAGCATGTAATGAATTCCAAATTATACACTTTATGATTTAGCTATAAAATATCAAAACAAAGGGTAGTGACTTTGTAATTTCTGTGATTTAGGAGCTTTTCTATGCTCATTAAACACTAATTAGCAGACTAACAATTTGTTAGCTTCTAAAACATGATATAAGGACTTAAAAATATTATGGATTTTACAAACTAGTAACAACAGATATACAGTGTAATAACTGTACAAGGTAATAGAAATTAATTACATAGCATTCAGATTTCTTTTAAGAATATATTAATGGTAGGTATTTTCTGCTTTTCTTAACTGCAATTGCAATTAATCATTTGACTGATTGAACTTTAAATAATGGCTTAAAAATTTCATTTCAAAATACTGCCAAGTAAAGCATTATGTAAAAATCATGCTTGCATGTTTACAGAGAGAGGTATGTGTGAGCTTTCTGAAGAACTTCTCCAGGCTAATAGTCATAAAGCATAGTAAACTTGGGCAAAAGTTTGAGAGAAAGAAACACAACAGTGTAATTTAATTCATATTTCATAAACAAATACAACTTTTTACATTTGTACAGGGAAAGACTGGAACTAAGTTGGATTTTTACAGAAGCAAACCTCATAAGAGTTTACATGTTGAAAAAAGCAATTTTTGGCACATGGATAATACTTGTGAATGTGTGTTCAAAATAAACACTGCGTAGGAATTTCACATTTATTTTCTTGGCATCAGCATCTGCTGTCTAGTGGGTCAAGACAAAATACTGTGCCTTCAAGAGTTAATCCCATTTTGAACCCCTCCTGCAATGAAACAAGACATAGTTAATAAAAAGGAAAGCAATTTCTGGAGGAATATCACTTTTTCATACAAACATGTAAATTCAAGCTTATTTTTAGGTCAAATTCTGAGCATTAGCACTTCAATGACTTTTTGAAAGGATGCTTCACAGGATAACTCACATTTACATTATTTGGTCAGACAGTTTTTCTAAGTTTCTCTTAGTCATTAATGTACAGAAGGATTTATCTGTGTTATAACAAAAGAAATAACGTTTGTATATTAAATGAAGAAAGTATTATTAAAATAAAAACATTGAATATTAGTTTACATAAATTGAACCATGTTGTTCTTGTGTAAAATTCAACATCGTTTATAAACAGGAAATATTAGATTGTTATATAAACAAAAGTTTATTATATTTATACTTGAAGGAGATCTAAGTCATGAACATTGTAAGAGACATGTGGAATTAATAACAATCAGTAATCCCTTATCTTAGAAGTACTCCAACGAAAAGCATAGTGGTACTCAACAAAATCTCAGAGGCTTGTTCTGAATCATTCACTGTGTGGTTACATTGACAGGTGTATGCTTTACAGCCTACGGTCATCTGAGCCTTGCTAAAAGGCAAATAAAATCATACCTGCTTTATTGCAGAGAACAAAAGGTGAATTTCTAAGGCACGTAACACTCAATGAAATAAAATATGATGTTCTTTAGAAAGAGCAAAGGAATTCTTAAAAAGTTCAGATTAAAATGTCTCTTCTATTTTATTAGCAGAAGCACTAAGATAAAGTAGACATTCCCACCCACCCACTTTACTGAAAATAACTTACTTCTCAAGTACCTGTATTAGGTTTACAAAATGTACCAATTCTAAAACAACATTGCTTTTAACGTGGGGAAAATACTCGTTTTCATTTCGCTTTTTTCTTTGAAATAAGCTGATTATTTATGTCTTGACCTCCAAAAGAAAAGTCATCTTTAAAACCAGAAAATTTTGGTATTTTAGGTGAAAATATTGTAAAGGTGCAAGCAACTGGAAACAAGGGCTCTGAATAGAAATGCCATGAGAACATCAACTCCAGTGGCACCTGTTCCAGTGTTCAATTCAGTACGGTCTGAGCCTACAGTTCACTTGGAGAACGTTTATCATGTGCTATGAAATCAATACTATGTACTTTTATGAAGCAAGCATGTTGTAAACAAAATAAATCTTCTGGTAAGCCAGCCTGTACTGGGACTGGGCATAAACTCAAATCTTTTCTCATAATGCATAGGAGTACCTCAAGAGGATACCTTTTGGCTTTAAAAGATAAATCACAAATCACATCAGCTTCATTTCAAACAAATGTAAACCACATGCTAGATTTTTTTTAAAGTGCATGAATATTTAATAACCCCATCAGCTACTACCATCAGAAGAGCAATGCTGAGAAACAGAATCGAATTCCTGGAGATGGTTACTAAATGATCTCAGATCTTCCAAACAAAATCCACATTTTCCTAATATTCATATTATAAGATGGTGAGACAAAGCACTACTGGACTGTAAACCTTTTCCAACTGTGCTTGCTTGCCTTACCTGAGTGACATAGTGCTGCCAAAACTCACTTCTGTATTTGACTTTTTTCCCCCTTGTGCTTTTTAACAAGCTATCAGGAAAAGTGTTCAATGCAGAAGATATTTCGAAAAAACTGTGTAAAGTTCCAAGTCAAACACAACCTGTTATAAATGGGCATTGCTCATTTGCCAAAAGGATGCAGTTTTGTTGATGTAACAGAGGAGGACTGCTTACACAAGGGCACAAGTCCTAGGATTAGCCCTACATTTTAGCCTGCTGAATCATAAAACCCTCAATTTCTGTGCATCTTAAACTCTGTCTAAATATTATTTTAAACTGTCTAAAATTTAAAAATTATAAAATTATAAAAATATATAATTATCTTAATCTGTCTAAATATTATATTAATCTGTCTAAATATTTAAAGGATGCTTCCAGTTTTGAGATTGTAAAAGGGATAGTCAGTACTTCAACCTGGAGATGCTTAATACACTGGTTTAACAAGGACATGCAAGTTCTTACATAGCCCCCCAGAAAGCACTTTCAAAGCTATGCCAGCCCTATGACTGAACACGCATACTTTCCAGGTCCTTCTGCATGCTCTTATCTTTCCTCTCTATATTTGAGTACTGTTTGTTGGTGTCTCATGCAGCTGCATGTCCAATGCTGTTTTTCTGGCCACCTAAAAGCAAATCAGATCTGTGCTTTGTAAGTGTGCTTATCTTAGTGCTGCTATGTTGATCATGGAAGATTTTTTCTGATGTTCACCTATTATATTACGCAAAATTCACTGTCATCACAGGGTCAGATCCTACAGTTACTTGTAGGATCTAAATTTCAGGGCAACCACAAGGACAAAAAAAAGACAAAAAACAGACAGGACATCAGGATAGCCACCAGGGCATTTTTCAGACCACAAAAGAATGTCAAATAAAGATTTATTTTTAAGAGTATTTAAGGTAGAGGAAAAGAAGTGTGTAGGATTATAAACCAGGATGCTCAAAGGAAGCTAGACTGCCTCAACCAAAATTCCCATTAAATTAAACGTGGCCCTCAAAAAGGGAAAAAATCATAGTGTACTATCCCAACAGACTCTTTAACAAAGTGATTGTAATCAAATTCCTGAAGATCAGGAAAGCACAGACTTGATACCTCCCACATCCATCTCCATTCCCAGCCCCACAAGTTTTGCAAGCTAATTCCAAATTCTTCAATAATTCTGTATTTTTGCAGATTCCACTTTGGCAAATATATGATAATTTAAAAATTGTACCCCATCAGCTGTCATCAACCAAGCTGTAGAAAGACAAGGTTTTAAGAACAGATTCTCCTTTATATCAAGACACAGCTGAACTGTGATTTATGCAGGCAAGAATATCAGTATCCTATGCTGTAGTTTTCATGGTGATGCAGAACACTTACAGCTTTACATCCGCTTTCAGGAATACGGTTCATATACACACACTTTTCTCAATTCTTACGGTTCCTACTTGTTGTTACTGTATGATTATTATAATACCCATCGTGCAGTATGTGCCTACCTTCTACTCTCCACTCCAAAACCCAGCATTCACAGCTGTAATAATAATGATGTCAGTTGGAATCACTGAGTAGTCATAAATTGAGTTATAAATTGTTTCATTTTTATCCTTTTATAATAAACTTGATTAACGTATTAGGCAGAATACTTTTTCTTTAAAATGACATATAGTCAGCACTTGGTACACATTACGTACTGTATATATAAAATAGATATAATTAATTTTAATACTCAGAATTTAAAAATATTCAATATAAACATTTCAGCTTCTACAAATATATGTTCTTAGCATAACACACTGCCTGTTCATCAAGAAACATGTGCACCATGCCTTCCTATACTTTAAGGCCTCGGGAAACAGCAACTTCTCATTTAGTCAGAAAATGGTTCAAATCAGCTGACCATTCCCAGATACTGGAGAGGAATGGGAAGAAGAAGGACTATAAAGTGTACCGGGCCTTGCTTCTGTGCTCATATCTCCATAATAACAGTGTCAAGTAACTTTTTAACTTCCAAGATGACTTAACATAAGTACTGAATATCGTAGTTACTCAGAAAAATGACAATATTTTGCTAACAGATGTGATGGGTCTCAGAGAAGCAAAGCTTGTTTTCAGTGGAAAATATAACCTGAAAACAACCCCTCTTCCAGAACTCCCACCTATTTTTTGATTCTTCATGATATAAAGATGTCAACTATTCTGGCTAAAAACAACAAACAGTAAAAAAGGGCAAGTACATCCATTTTATCACAAGGTAAATATGCCGAAGTCAACCCTTACGGCTCTGCCTGAGGTTAGCTTGTTTATCCCTTCACCACCTGCCTTTACTCAATGAGTTTAATTCAGCCCAAACCCAATGAACCACTGATAAATCTACGTGTCTCTGAGATGATAATTTAGAGGGCTGAGCATAACTTACTTCAGATGGAAATAAGACAAGCCTCCTGACTGCTTTGGGCCATGCAGGGAGAATGGCCTGCAGCTCCTGGAAGCTTTAGGATATTAACTACCTTGAGATTTTAATAAATCATAGCAGCTGTTGTTGGTATGATTCAAGATCCAGGGAAACTTCCCTTCACTGCAAGATTTCTGGGAAAATAGATTTATTAATGCCTGGATGCAGTCAAAATAGGATGAAAATATGTTTCAGCACAAGGGTGGGGAAACAGGAGGTTGGAGAGTCATCAGAGAGAGGTCTGAGCTGTAAAACTCAGATCTCAGCACATGTTGGAGTTTAGAGCTCTCCAAGAAGATCAGCAGAAATTGGACTGAGAAATGGAATAGAAAGAGCTTAACTATGAAATTTGGATCCTCCCTAAAGCTTAAATGTAAGCTGTTCCCCCAGAAATCGAGAAATTTGATCTGATCTCATTAAATTCAGAATAATGAATACAAAGCAAAAGCACCCACTAGTGAGGAGTTTGTTCCCCAATGCCTCTTCTGCTTAGCTGTGCTTTCTTCTCCCATTTTTCTTACATGGCATCTTCCAGCACACATGTACTCTGAAACAGCTTTTCTGCAGACTGGGGCATGACGCCTGACATAGCTCAATATGAGGAATGGGACAACAGACTGGACTGAGCTGCTCTGGCCGCTGGCTGGCTTGCCACTATGACTTCAGGTTAAGCTATACTTAACAACACCGTCTCTGAATAAGCTTATATTTAGAACTATTTAGAATTATATTTAGATGTTTTATTATATAAATGGCATTTGCACGTTTATTGAAATATACATATTTACTGAAGCTGAGGCTGTACTTCAAAAATGTGAAGACATCTCCCTTAACTTGGCACTTCAGAGAAGGAAAGCAGCTTATATTTTTCCTTCATGTTCCCTAATTTTAGACTTCTCAGAGCACATTACATGCTTTGTGATTTTGCCTTTTGTAGCAGCCATTTTTCTCTTCTTCCTTATAGGCTGTGTCTAACAACTGCTGACCTTTAGCACAGCTATCTTCTGCTCATTGCAAGTTTTAAAGTATTTCCAATTATAAGCACTTTTACATCAGTGACTGTACTAGTACAAAAAAAAAAAAAAAAAATCTATATATCACAGGTTTGGGTAGACCATCAATGACAATCCAAAGAAAAGAACTGGACATTTCTCTAGAACACATGGAAAACAAACAGCAAAGAAAATGAAGGCTTAGTATTGTCAACTCAAGAAAACTAAAATCAGCTGTCTCTACCTTAAAAATTGTAGGCTCCTAAAACTGAAAATGTCCCTGACTTACAGGATTGCATACATAATAAACAAATCTTAAAAGTTTATATATATATATATACACACATACACACATTCATAAAAATGAAAACCCTATGTATGAATGAGTGCACATTTCATTTGTAAATGATTTAAATGCCATTATTAAAATATGATATACCAACCATCGCTGACGCTAGGCACCCAAGGAAAGCATAAGAAGAAAAAAGAGATATTAGGAAAAAAAAAACAACAAACATTTCCATCAGTATTTTTCACCACTGATTCATATTAATATAATCTATAGAAAGAACTTCTGCATGGCAACTAAATTTAACAGTGACTTACAAAGTGATCGAAGGATGTCATAGGAAAGTAGCTGGACATAGCTTTTGACTTGACCAATCTCAGAATTGACTTCTACCCACAACCCCCCCATCCTGTCAGCTTTGCCCTTGATCTCAACTGGATTACACGTGAACAAGTTTTATGCCAACACAAAGACTTACTAATTCATTTTTAGTAAAGGTTTCAGGGTATGGTAGACTCTCTGTGAGACTAGTTTACAAATCACACAGAAAAGTGAGAAAAACGTTTATGTACAGGGCAAACTAACGCAATATTCTTTGCAATAGGACATAGCAATGCATTAAAATATCTTTTATTTTATATCTTATTTTTCTTAGGTCAGAGTAAAAGCTGAAAGAAGTTTTCCATTTTATGGCTTCAAAAATCTTTGATAAAGATTTCTGCTGACCCATTTACTGATATTTTATAAAGTGATGACACTTACAAGTCATGGCCTAACAGTTTGCAATTTTGTCAGAACATCACCTGTAATAAGAACTCCTAGCATGTGAACTTACCTATAACCACAGGATTTTTCCCAGTATCCACAGATACTGTAGTACATTTTTTCCTAAAACAGGTTATATTCAATGGAAGGTGATATATATCAATGTGAGGTGTGAAAAGATTTGGGCTTTTATCTCACAGTGAATGGATTTTGCCAGTGGTGCCACCCTAAAACTGACATGAACAATTAAATTTGCCTGTGAATAGGAATTCCGAAATTTTACTTCGGAAAATTAAACTGTACTTAAATTGTAGTAAAGACATTTAAAAATGAGGAACTACAAGAGCCTGAGAGCTAGCTCTTATACTTTGCAGACTGTCAAGATACAAGAGGTCTGGGAACGCTTCCTGCTGAGGAGCCAGGAACCTAGAAATTCAAGTTCCCTGTATTTTCAGCCTTCTGTTTTGCTGGCAGGCTGCTGAAAAAACAGATAAGCAAGGTTGGCAAGGAACTAGCAGTTTAGAAAGCCTGACTGAGAAGAGCAACTTAGTCCACAACTTGAAAGTTTTCTCCTATCACTGCTTCAAAATTGGGTCAATATCTGAACAGATACCATAGAGTATTTCAGATCCAACAAACATTTTCTGATGAAAAAACACATCAGTTCAGAATTCTTGAATCAATTTTTAATAGTTAAGCCCCGGAATGCCTTAGCAAATATGGATACGTTTAAAAGCAGCAGAAAACTGCTGAAGAATAACATGGTCAGTGCATCTCTTGCCTCAGCTCTTTCTTAAACTTCACTCAGTCCCTTCCCAGGCAGGAATAGCAGTATCCATTTTGCTTACGCTGCTGAGAAGCCTTAAATATGTGCAGGTGTCTGTTTGAATACCACCGGCTAACATTTGAGAGGAATTTCAGGCAGACAAATTCAAATTCCAACTCAAAGCCCATGAGTACAAAAAGAAACCATCAGTTTTTTTTCCCCAGGTACTTGTGTGTGTGCAGCTTAGAAAACATTTTTAAAATACTCTAAAGACGTATTTCAATAATATTCATATTGCCATAGAAAAATACATAATTAACAACTCAATAATTACCTGCATCTCATCTAGTTTGGACTGAATGTCTGGAGGGAAATCTCCTGCTCCGCAGCTAAAAGGGTCAAAAGGTTCTGCTCCAAAAAGGTCTCTCTCTGGAACAACAGAAAAATGAGTCACTGAGAGAAAAGGTGTGATCTATGACAATAGCTCCTTGAAAAAGTCAGCTTACATCTCCTTAAAAGGTGAATAACAACACGTCCAGATACACAATTGATTAACTGCAATTTTTAACATTCATATTTGAAAGTCCTGTCTTGATTGGTTTTCCAAACCTTTATACTCAAATATTTTTCCAAGAACACCATCAACTTCTGTTTGAGCCTCTATGTGGTTTTCATTAAAGGCTTGTGCCTTCTGTAAGAATTTCAGGGACCCGATGAGAAGAAATTCCAATTTGAATAAGGGAGCTCCTATTGAAGTGCCTTCTGTAATCAGGCTGTATAGGGGTTTCATAAATGAAGAGGGAACAACTGCATGTCAATTGCTAAATTTCATCTTAACATTATGTCAGAAGCACATTTTCCCAAATAAATTAGCCTTCCTATCTCCTGTCTGCCACTCCTCACCATCAGGTTAAGGCCTTTTGTAAAGACAGATGACTACCCTAACTTAAGGAAGGTCACTTGATAGAGGTCCTCAGTGCACAACTGGTAGTAACAACTAATTACCAGGGCCATAAAACCCAAGCAAGGAATAACAGGTTTAAAAAAAAAAAAAAAAAAAAAGAGAGAGAGAGAGAGAGAGAGAGAGAGAGAGAAAGTAGAAGACTGTGAAAGCTCACTTACCCTAAAATTCCACTAAATCTGTATCCATAAATACAATGATTACAAATGTCTCTCTGTCACAACATACAGTTTCAAACTTTTTAGAAGCAGGATACTGTCTAGTGCCTTTTTTTTTTTTTTTTTTTCTTTTTTTTTAAATCTGAATAAGAAACACTTCTAATATTTTTTTTTCCCTTACTCGAACACTGTAATGCTACTACTTCTTCGCATGCAACAGTCTATATAGATACATTTTTTCTTCTCAATATTAAGATTTTTTTCTCTCCAGGTAACAGTGCCATCTATATACACTTGTTCTATCTCACATTGCCTTGACCAAAACTTGTATGAAGCTTATTTTTCTAACACAATTCAACCACGTTGGGGGCAACACTCAAAGTTAACGCAGTTTTATTACTGCTGGAGAAAATATTAAAACCATTATCCTGTATTCTGACTTTCATTTTTGACCAGCAAGAAACCTGGTAATCATACTACCTAACTTCAGTGTTACCTTAAAAGCCTGAAAAGGGCTATTAGTACCTTGGAAATTAATAGCTGATTTTCTGGTTTAGCCTAAAATTTTACCCTTAACATAACTGTGGAAGCTACAATTGAGAACATGACACAAAATCCATGTCACAGTGTTACCAGTCATGTTGTCACAATGCTGAAAAGGCTGCATATATGCTCGTATAGGCTAAATGTAAGTAATTATTTTGGCATCCATGGAGTCCAAATTTTAGACCTCTACATGTCTAGGCTCTTCAACATTTTATTGTACACACAAGTGTCCATGGGCTTTGACCTAAATCATTTGGTGTTACCATGCTGCATATTTAAATATATGCATATATTTTAAATAATTAGCAGCTACCATTATTCCCGTAATAAAGTTCAGAAGCAAGCAGGAACTTGATTAATAACATGCTTAAAAATCACCTCTAGCAGCTACACATTGTCACATGGCAACAGAAGACGGCCCAGATCTGAGAACCTTATTCCAAAAGCCCACTTGAGCCCCCTCCAAATCTAGACTTTCCATCTTTCCTGGCAAAGGCAGACCACCTTTATGAAAAAGAGACTTCAACTGGGATAATATAATGTAAAAAATAGGATCTACCTCACCCTTGTCTCTCTCACATCCAAAATGGGTCTGCTCCAGTGTAACCAGTGTCCTTATATGTTTTTATGCTCCTACTTGGTGACCTTCAGATGTGGAGCAGCTTTAACTTTCAAAATAACCTCTACTGAGGAGAAAGCGATTATGCTTTATGTGTCTCATAAATCTATTTGTTCAGTATCTAAGTCCATTTTTTTCCCCTCCTCTCTTTTTTATAGGTTATTTTTTACCCTAAAAAGGAACTGTCAGTTCTGTGTGTGTTCAGACAGCTAAAAGCAGCCAGTTTCAACACTGAGCCTTCACAAATATTCGAAGAATGTATTTATGAAAGACACAACTTTCATTTCTTAGGACTGAAAGGCCTTATCACTATTTTTGAAAGCACATATTTTGTACATTATTCTGCACATTTTCTCATTCATGCCTAATTATTGTGCTTTTATTAATGACAGTACTGAGCTAATTAGCAGGAGAATGGCAGAAGCTTTAGCTCCTTAAGTGGAACGTGCCTTCACGTGAAGGATTATTTTATTCATATTGCTATTCAAGGCCAACTTTAAAGTTATCCAGGAAGTAATTTATCAAAACAGATTTTTAAAAACAGATTAAAAAAAAAAGATGAAAACAGTTTCTTAAAACATATTAAAACTGTACGTAATCAAATTAAAAATAGGTAAGTATTTCCTGGCTGAGTTTCTGTGAAATAGTTCAGGAACTCTCTCAATTTGACAACCATTTCAGTGAAATGGCTGTAAAAGTGCATAGTACAACTGCTTTTCTGCCTTTAAAGATTATGTGTTATATGAGAGAGCGCATTGCTAAGAGTCAGGGAGAAATAATGCACCACGAAATACTTTCAATATCATCATCAGGATTTCTCTTTTGAACAGAACCTGAAGAAAAAGTAGAAACTGGATGAATACTAAAATTTAGTCACTACAGAGGCTCCGATGTTGTATGGGATCTCCATAAGCTTCTCTGCCAGTATTCACCCTGCTTTTCACTTTTGTGCTCCTTTTTAGTAGAGACTAGAGAAACCAGAAGTATTTTATTTCATGCTACAGTATTTGCATGAAAATATATTAAATATAACAAGAATATCTTGCCCGACACACTCTTAGAAATAATTGTAGTGTAGATAGGCATTTCTTTCTCCAATACAAAGCAACCAGTAAGCATTTGAAAACAATCTCCTCAAACAGCACACAATTTCCTTTCCCTCATTCTGTCCAATCCCATTCCTTCTTGGGAAGAAATAAATTCACTGCTTGGGAATCAACAAAAAAAAAAATCAAAACCATGAAATGCTAACATTTTACATGCGTAATTCAAACCACAGAAAGACATGAACAGGTAATAAATTCTTGTTTCTGTAAGTAAGTAAGATCTGATATTCAGGACAAGAAACAAGTAATACTGGAGAGTAGCAGCCTGCAGTCCATGGTAAACACCAATCTAGCAATAACCAAGCAAACAAAACTCTACAAATATTTGGCTTTTCTGCTGTATTTTGAATCCCAATCTTCTTTACATTAGCTATCATCCAGATACAGAGTTATGCTGATACGTGGTTTCCCCAGATGTCCTGGAGCAGCTGTGATGACAAAAATTAATCACACTGAAGATAAGGACCCAAGAAAGTATTTGGAATAAGCTGAGGTAGTGAGGTCCAGGAAACCTTTCCCTTAGCTGTAGGCTACTTTTTTTTGTTTGTTTGTTTTCCTTTTTCTTTTTCTTTGTGTGTGTGTGTGTGTGTGAGAGAGAGACAGAGAGAGAGAGAGAGAGAAAGAGAGAGGGAGTTATTACACCATAAAAAAAAAAGGCTCCACCATGACAGACTCTGGAAAGATAGCGTCTTGGAGCAGATTTCTACATCTGCCAGTTATGACCTTGGATTACTGCAGATGCCTTTGAGTGAAATAAATGTTGGACAATTCAACAGAATGTTCCTCTTCACTCTTCTCTGAGATAAGACAATAATGCTGTGCCAACAAGAAATACACAAATTTATTATTTTTTCACAATAACTTACAAGAACACTTGCAGTCCCTTACCCCATGCTCTGAGGAAGCAGCAGTATGGTGTTTAACACTGTATTTTTGGTTGCACTAAGTATGTGTCAATCTTTCAATTAAATAATTATTGTATTGGGCTGCAATATTTCTGTTTAGCCTGCAAGCCAATCACTGTAAAATCAGCATTAAAGGAAGTAATTCTCAGAAACATTTTGAGTAGAAACACAATTCTGGAAAGGTCTTTTGTTTTTCAAAGAGTCACTCTTTTGTAATTATTATCTAAAGAGACATCATATATATGACCAATCTGCAAATTCCTTCCCAAAGAGCATGAACTTTTCTCCTCTAAAATAGTCAAAAAACAAAACACAACAAAACCCATTTGCTATTACTTAGATATCCACTACTGTGTAGACATTTACTGAGAAGCCATGTTGCTCTACTGCTGAACAAGAATTAAAAACTGCAAGAATCTTTTCCCTTTTAAAAAAGACAAAATGATTTGGAGATAACCTTTCCAAGAAAAGGTGAGTGCTGTACTCTTCTTCCAGTATTTGCAATCTGAGGCTTCATGAACTACTTGCTGAGCACTAATCAAAGCAAAAGACGTCATTTATAAAAATGATAAAAAACAATAAAACCATCCTATAATTTCATCAAAAATGATGGGAAAAAAATGCTCCAGTGCTGTGACAAAGAAAAAAGAGATAATAACACAAAAGGACCACCTCAGAAAATTAGACTCAAAACTTTGGTTCATCTTGGTTGTCACCTATCTGTCTTGTACTGGAGAAAGAAACGCCAGCCTGCCTCTACTGGCAGCAATAACATATAAAACAATGCATTATTGTACACATTATTAATACTGCAACATAACACAGTTTGAATGAAGTTCTTAAGGGATCTGAACTTTCTCATCTAAGACACTAAGCCCTTGTTTGAATATAAAATCTCCTTCTGTTTCAAAGTGCATTTTTGACATATGCCAAAGGATGTTAAGTTGATGAACGCAACAGTTTGCAACATATAATATACCAGGACACAGACTGAAAGAGCAGGGATCAACACTATACACAGAACAGTATATCATTCTGTAATCTCCCTCTGAAGCACGGCACACAGAGGAGCACGCAGTATTAACAGACAGCTGACAAGACGCGGCACTGCCTGCCACATCTCTGAACTCTGTAAGCTTAATTTAAATGCAAATGAATCAAGTGTAAAATAAACACAGCACTTTTAAACAGTGCACATTGTTATTTATCATATTTTCTCTATTAGAAAGTCCAGTGAATCAAGAAATACAAAATCACACAGGTGGAATACTCAGGAACACTCAGTTTTGGGTGCTGACTTCCATGTAAACCCACAATTTCTTGAAGTGGAACCAGGGCAGGATAACTGCTAAAATAATCTTGTCTTATAATTCAATTCAAGCTACTACTTTTGATTTTGGATATGCATATTGAGATAAATTTTATGACAATATCTGAAGTTTGCATTTTTGTGGAAAAAAAAACAACAAAACACAAAAACAGTTAATGTTGGGGGGAGGGCGTCTTTTTTTCTGTTCTTTACAAAGACAAAAAAAATCTTACTATAGCAGTTTTGTTTCTAGTAAACTTTGGTTTAGTATTCTACTAAACTATGAAAGAACTATTTTAACACTTTTTAATTCTGTTAATAGGCCTTTTAAAAAACCTCAAATTTGTTTCAAATTATAAAATATGATTAAATAGAAGAGATTTGTTTATTTATTATTAAATTCACACCCTCAAGATCTCTTCAGAGGGTGACATCTCTGTAAGAAAGGTGTGTACATAAGTTGTTGGGGAATATTCTCGCTGACTGAAGTTTCACACTGCATCTTTATAATTGTGCAGTTTGCACTCATACCTGAAAATTCTATGTACTAGCAACATCCCCCAAGATGGATAGGAACTCTTCAAATATGGTGTATGGTGGCAGACAGTAACATTAATGTTCCTTAGCCATACTAAAATAGGCATGAGAGGAAGTACCTCCTTCAGACTGATATTCCTACAAACTCCAACACTGTTTGTATGTTTGCTTCCCTCTCCCTCACCTCCCCCAAGTCCCCAAAGCTTTCAGAAACAATCTGTGGACTCCTAAATGACTTCCAGTGAAGCTGAGAATCTTAATCTAACGGCCTTCAAACATTTGGAAAATACATTTGCTATTATTAATCATCTTTTAGAGATTTTCAGGAATTTCCCACTCATGTTGGTTCATCAACTATAACTGAAAAACAAAGGTGTAGACGATATATGAAATGCAGTATTAAAAATATTATTCCAAGACTCTACAACTTGAGGGATTTCTTAAACTCTCTTCTGCATCATCATTCACCATACTTATTCCACTTGCTATCTTCCCAAGAAACATAGATTTTAGGTGCTACAAATGTGGCTTGACAAGGAAAGAACTAAAGGGAAGTCAAAATATTTTCTGAATTAACTATGAGAAACATACTTTGAAAGAAAAGGCAAATTACAGTCCCCATACAGTTTCAGCATGTAAATATATTTGTTTATAAGGTAACTTGGCAGCAACATCAATGACTGGGAAGATGGTATAAAAATTAAATGTCATTATCAAACGTGATTTACAAAAAAACATACCTGGCTTTTCAAGCAAAATGTATGCAAACCTCTTCAGAAGCTTTATTAAAAAAATAAATAATATGTAAGAAAAAATTAGGTCAGTTGTCATAAAACTTACTGATCTCTGCAGATCTACTGGGTACTGGAGGAGGCTGTGTACCATTGCGAGTAGGTGTTGATGATTGAGGGGATATGGGAGAAAAGGGAACCATATCAAAGATGTCAGTGGAGGGTGATTTAGGTGTCACACTGCCTGCCTACAATAAGGACAATAAATATTAGGGCAATATTTCACACGAAAAAAAATCACAACACTAAATTTTTCAGCATGCAGATAAGAGCTAGTTTCAAAAAAGTTGAAAATAAACAACAGCATGCACAAAACAGCTCCTGACACCAAGCGAATGGCATTTGCAGTTCAGAGTCTCAGACATGCTAAAACTCCCCAATACATAAGCAGCATTGTAATTTTTCCATTTTCAGTAAATCCTGTACAACCAGGAATATATCATGGTTAAACCTGAAAAAGCTGGTGATAAGCAGTTCTATATTCCAGAAGTATGAATACAGTTATTTTCACAAGACCCACTTTAGGAAACATGGCAACAGCAATACGCTACATTTCTGAATGCACAGAACAAGTAGCTAAAATTAGAAGACAAAATCCCAGTGTTACTTCTTTACTATTTCTTCCTTTTGAGATAAAAAAAAAAAAACACTGTGATCAAAGCTTCACATGTATTTTTTGATAAGTAACAACCTGGACACGAATTACAGTGAATATTGATTTCCAAAATAAAATTCTCATCTTTCATGTAGAATAGAAGGAATTAAATTCATAACGCACAGAAGGTTGGCAGGCTTCTAAAAAGTACTGGATAAGCAAAGAAACCCCAAACATGACAATTAACTACCACTCTACAGTCATATTTATTTTTTAATGACTCATTCCTCCTGCCATCTGTCCATTAATTCAGGACACAAATAAGGCACAGTCAAATCAAAGCATACTGAATGCTAAAACAGGTGACAAAATAGTTTAAAACTCACGTTGACAGGCTGAAGGCAAAATGCATATGGAAAACTAATGTCAATGTTATTAATTAGACATCTCAAAAACCTACATTCTGCAGATGAGAATGACACACTGCTGTGCACCAGGAAAATCTGCTACTTTTAAATAAGACTCAATTTGACTAAAATATTCACATGAAAATTTTTAAGTGCAGATTAAATTAAGTCAGATGGATTCTTCTACTCAGAACACATGAATACCACAACCTGCCAAACGGGTTGTCTTTTGCAATGCTGGTCCATGAGAATTTTATGGCCTTAAGTCTTATTTTGCAATGTTTCTTTCTTTAGTGTCTCTGCTGCAGCAACTGCAGCTGCCCACTCATGACACATTACACATTTCTAAGCCAAGCCCATAGGTTGCCTTGAACTACATCTGGAAGCTGCAGTGGCTGCTGAGAAGGAAAGAATATTGATGCATGGTCTTCCTCAGTACAGTGCTAAAAGAAAACTAGACTCTGGGGTCCTACGTTACATATTTCCTAGGAGTTTTGAATCCATACTTTTAATTTGGACAATGAGAGATCTAAAACAGTTCAATATTTCCAAAAAACAGGAATATTTCTAACTGGGTATACTGAAATGCCAAGCATAAAAGCAAGCCACATTGTCATACGTTGCTTTATTTGTATTTCCTCCCTGTTTAAACAAAAACAAACAAAAGAACTCCCTCTGTTATTGTATACCCTGTTAGACCTGAGTTGAGCTTCTTAAAACAACTAGTTTTAAAGATTTTTACATACACAGATCCCTTACTGACCTCAATATGAGAAATAGCATAGCAATTTCAAATACTTATTATGAAAAGATTGTAGTGAATATTCCTTAGACACAATCGTCCCTTATTACTGCATTCGTGGACCTTACATTAGCCTCCTGGTGCTTTCATGCATGGTAAGAGATTCAGTATAATTTGTGTTGAAGGAGATCATCGGAAGACATCTGATCTGACTCAAAGCAGGGCAATGTATATGCCTGACCCAAAGTAAATATACAGAGTCTCATATCTCATTCATCATACAAACAAAACCATATCCGATTGTAGGTAGGTTTTGTCTGCATTTGGAAGGTGGGATCGGTTTAATACATAAGTACATGCCATATATTAATCTACAATTAACACTGATAATCCTGGAAAGGCTCTGAAACAGTAAATACTAACGTAGATTCTTCTTATTTGCTAAGTGTTTATTTCTGCATAGAAGGTGGATAAATAAGCAGTATTTATGTTTAGTCATAAATGAGCCTCTTTGGCACAACAGCAAAACTCAAACTTTATATCGACATTTCTGTCTATATGCCATTTTGTTAGAGTTGACGGACATTTTGATACTACTTGTTTAAGTAAAACTGTCAGCTATTTTAAGAAATGTGTGTTTTAAATACCTATAAGCACAAGAAGCATTTTTATTTTGTGAACACATGCAAAAAGCCATGGATTGCCAAATACAGCCAAATGTTACTTGCAAATGGAAGAGAAGTTGAGATTATTAGCATATTGCTATGAAAAAGCATTGCTTATAATTAAAAATAATTTTACCCTTCATTTTGCACAGAGTTTTTATAAAGTATACTAAAAGGCAGATAACTGCTAACTACTTTTCTATTAATTCACGAAGGAAAAAAGCCCTTCAGACTGGACCTTCAGAATTGCTCGATTTGAATAGCTATTCTTAGTATAATAATTTCAACAGAAGATTGATAGATAGCAGATTCATTAATGGACTAATTTAAAATGTTGGAAAAATAATAATTTTGTTTTGGGTGTGGGAGAGAAAAAGCTACATAGAAACAAGAGCAAGCCTTTGCAAATTCCATATTTTAAGAGTATTGCTAGAGAATCCAAGATACATCTGCTCTGTCCTTTAACCACTGTACAAAATGTGAAATTTTTAACACAAGTTAATACACAACAGAACACAGAAAAGCCAAAAAAAAAAAAAAAAAGAAAAAGCTTTTGCACAGCAGGATTACACGAGGTCTCGGGCAGCTGTATTCACTGGTTGGCTTTGGAAGACCACTTTTTGAAGGTGGTGGAATTAACAATCCAGCTGGTAGTCTAGAGTCAGGAGAACTCCTAGGAGTAAGCGTAATGGAAGAGATATCTAAACAAGGAGGTGAATCCTCATTGTTACACCAGAAAAAAGTAGAGGGTCTTTGAAACATATGTTCATCATTATCACACTTTATGTGCAGCAGCTGAAAAGAAATCACAGAAAGAGAAAACATTCTGAGGAACTGAACATGGTAATGTCAGGGAAAGATGAAAAAGACATTTCATACTTCATACGAGTTTGTCTGCAACTTGCTGGTCAGTGCTATAGTGATGTTACAAAACTCAATAATACTTTAAAACAAAATCTAAAAATGTACCATAACAACAGGTAGCCCAGTGTTAACTGGAACAAAGACAACCTGTGCCTTGATAATCACATCAAAACAAAATGAAGACAGGGATATTTTCAAAAGTAGGCATGTCAGCTTTACTGACAAATGTCAAAATCCACCAACATAATAGCAACATCTCACACATGCATGTGTAAATTAGCAGTTAAGCACATCTCTGGTGTAGAGTAATAGAGTTACTCTGGTGGTTAACACAGGCCAGACTTTTCGTTCTACATACAAGGAAACACCTACCACTTAAATCCCACAAATATTTATAGAAAAAATAATAAATATTCAACTAAAATGTTCTTTCAATAGAAGTTAATGGCACACAAATTTTAAGGCTTATATCAATACTAGACTTTGTTTCATTTCCTTATCTGTAGAATTTATGTATGTAAACATTTATGGACAATAACAACTGCCATCTTTTCTGTGCATATGAATAACTCATTGAACCTGGAGAACAAGATTTTCAGTAGGTAAATCAAAACCTGAGATCCTTTGTTGCAAAACAAAGGGATCCTCATTCCCCTACAACAGCAGCAGAGGATCCAGGACTAAATAACACTTTGCTGCTGCAGAAATCAAAATGTTGACAGTTTCAAGATTCTCTGGATCTCTGAAGTCCCACAGAACAACTTCTAACAGAGGCAAATGAGTAACTGTCACACCACAATACCAGATGGCAAGAGCATCCACCTAAGACGAAAGTGATAATTTCAAGGTTCTGGTCAGAACAAGGTCCTGAAGCTGGCTGTCTCACATGAACATGGAGTATTTAAGTGCACATTCCAGCAATATTCATTGTGAATATAAGCCAACCTGAAGGTGTTGCCCATTTTGACTAAAAAAGAAGTCCTTTAAATTTTGCCTGACTTAGAAATATCTGCTATGCATAACAGATTTCAAATGAAATGGATCTTTTCTAGATGAAATTAGAAACACAGAGCCTTTATGATTGATCCTAGAAAGAAAAGCAGAAGGAAAATGTCTTCAAATATTTGATTTAAGAAACATATCCAACCAACTCTTCTGTTGGGGCCAAGTTCTAATTTATACCTCAAAAACAGGTTTGCATCATTAAAGCAAGGTTTTAGAGAAGGACAGATTCATCTTTGAAACCTAACAGAAGGAACTGAGCATATGAGCTTCTTCTTGGCTAGAGTAGGAGTTTACACACGTGGAAGGCAGGAACTGGGTCTGTGCTACAGGTACCTTGCATAAAACCACTCTGACTTAACCTTGCCCAGAATGAAGCAGTGGTAGATATGTGCAGCAAAAATGTCTAAGTCTACTTTCACTCTCTTTATACAGTGTTAGATATCTGATACGATGTGTTTATTTCATTAGAAGTTTGCATAACTCCAGAAGATCAGGAATTAATCAATGATGTAAAGCTTTTTTTTTTTTTTTTTTTTTCTTTCTTTCTCCCCATTATTATGTATAAAATGGAACATTTAAAATCCTTTTGAACTGAAAGTCAGGTTTAGGGCCTGGATATCCAAATTTAATAACAATGCCATACTTAGGAAAACATTAACAAACACCACAAAATTCTCTATTTCAAAATTTGCAGTTTATAAGAAAAAAATATTTTTATTGCAATTATAAAGAATAATAATGTATTGGAAATTATAGAACTGAGGATTTGGAATGGTAATGAGTAAAAGAAAAAATATCCATATTATTATTATTATTATTTTTTCAAGAGTGTTACCAGGCTACAAGCAGATGACTTGGAAAGCATTTTTCTTCCACTGCCATGTAATACTTTCTGCTATACATATACATGGAAAAAATAGAACTCTTAAAAATAAATACTGGAAGATACTAAATATAAACAGTCAAATTAAAGAAGTAAAATATTTCCCTAGAATGCAAAACAGAGAATGAATAGTTTCCATTAAAAAAGTAAGCATATCACATGAAAAATAACAAAAAAAAAAAAAAAAAAAAAAACACAACACAAAAACATATAGAAAGCAGTAAAATGCATATAGGATGGAAATCAGCAAAACAATATGAATGAACCGGATACACAATATTATAAAATTGAAGGAGTAGAAAATAGGGAAAGAAAAAACATGAGCATATTCCCATTTGGTACTCTCAGCAGAAATATAAATCAAGTGATGTGTCTAGACACATTCCAAAAGTGTTTTCTGAAATAACTGAAATAAGCATACAGGGTTTTTTTTCCTCTCTTTTTTTTTTTTTTTTTTTTTTTTAAACACTTCACACACACATTAAATGAGGGCAACAAGTGCAGATGGCCCATGCTCCTCTAATTCACTACTTAACATTAAAAAAAGGTCTGATAAATCAACATCTTTAATGCTCTGGACTTGCAAAAAATAAATAAATGAGGTTTTGGCAACACTACCACAGTAAGAAGTATTCACCAGGCACCTACGTATTACATAGTCTGTAGTCTTTTCATAGTTGCAGTCTATTAGTCCTTTTCAGAAGACTCAGAAGACTTTGATTTTTCTCTCTTTAAATTTCTTATCCTGGATAATCTTTTTTTTTTTTCTTTTTTTTTTTTTCTCTCTCTCTCCTGCCTAAAATTGGTGTTAGGACATTATCCCAACTTAACTTTCTTTTCTTAACCATATTGGTCAAGGAGAAAGCCTTCAAGGTACATTTGAGAAGTGTCAGACATGCCCAAAATAGATTAACAATTTCTTATCTTATTAGAGGTTCCTTAGTGGCCTACAGTGTTTTACTGTTCAGTCTACTAAATAAAACCTGCTGGTGCTGTATGTACGTAACCACAACCCACATCAAGGCCTTGTGTACAGCTATCCCAGGCTGTTCACTAAATAACACCAACAGTATAAATAGCACAAATAGAACAAACAAAACCAACAACATGTCACATCAATTAGTGCTCCCAGAGATGCACTGATCTTTGAAAGTTGGATTTATACATAGTAGCAGCATCCAAAGACTTATTTTGATATAAACTCAAGCAACCTCATCATAAGTAAATAACAAAATGAAAATCAGATTGTTCCCACATAATCAAGACCAAACGCTAGAAAGACCAGTGATTAATGTATTTCCAAACCACTAAAACAGATGAAAAGTAAACAGCACAGATACAAAAGTAATGGAAATTTTAGCTTTACATGCAAGGGAGTGAGAAAAAAGAGAAACATTTCCAACGTTTCCCATGGCGCATGTAAGTGCAGCTAACCATACTAAGGCAACTGGACAGTATGCCCTTCACTGATTCATTCAGGATACGATAAAAAGTGACAGTTTCTGTTGCATAATACAAATATGTTGATATTTTAGTGTCTGGCTTGTAAAAGTTTCAGCAAGACCAGCATACTTAAAAACATCAACCCCAAAGGAGGAGAAAAACTAAGCAGTTTATTATTTACTGAACTTGCTAAACAACCTTAAATCTAAGTAGCTACAATACCCAGGGAGAAAAAGTATGCAGAAGATTGATAGTTTGATGTTTGACTTTCACAATCAATTTTATTTTTAAGTTTTGGTTATATGATATAGGTTTTTTTGTTTGGTTGGTTGTATTTTTTAGTTTCTCACTGCTTTTAATGGCTTCTTTTATTGGTTCAGAAAGAAGTTTTATTTTCTCATACAGTTTATGAACTGATAGAAAAGGCAGCTAACTCAGGTTGAGGTTACTTTGGCCATTTGTCTAGATTTAGAACAGCCAAACATTTTGTTAGTGATGCTAACAATCAAGAAACTTGAGAATTTTGACAGCAGATATATCCCTCAAAAGCAGAAGCCTACTTGCTGTCAGCACTTCACACCTGCTTAGGTGTTCCAGAAATGTGAAGGGCACATGACTGCGTTTTTTATGCATGTAATTTGCACCCATTTCAGTCTGCCAGAATTATTTTAAAATAAGTCCTCTAATAAATCCTTACATGGCCTGCAAAGCAGGAAGCAAGAAGAATCAGGAAAGCAGTTTTAGATTAGGTTTCCTTTTGTATTTCACAAAAGAGCCTATAGTTTGACTACATATGAACTCTAGAAAGAAAAGTCACTTTTTTCTCTAAAACCTTGTCATCATAATTTACAATTTTCATTAGTGGATTTTTTTTTAATGGAACAACTGAGAACTAACAACAAACACCAATTTCTTTTCATTATCATTGCCTAAAAAAGAATACAATTAAAACAATCAAACATGGATGCTTCAGCTGGTAAAACACTCTCATATGTAAGTTATCAATCTTCAAAAATATTTTTATTTCTGTGTTCACAGTGAATCTTTAGCTTATAATTCACTATTTGCATTTTCCTCTCTTCGTTAGACCACTGACAATTTTTGGAAGAGTGACTATGCATAGCATTCTTTAGACATGTTTTGTTATTAGAGAACTGCAAATTAAAAAGTTTTAGCATTATGTTTTGCAGATGAAGTGTTCTACATTATTACTCAAGAATTCAACACATGATCACATGACCAACTCCTTTTGGAGAGGTAAATCTGTCAGTAAAATCACATATTGCACTCTAGAATGGTACTACTAATTTGGTCTGAAGCATCACAGATATAAAAAAACAAAGTACCATCTTTGATACTATAGAAAAATATCTAAGAAAATCTTTAAAATACTTTGGAAGTAAAAGACTATCTGAATTTTTAGTCTTCATAGTAATATATTTGATCTTGAATACAATTCCAGCAAACAGCTTTTATGTACATCTTCATACGTAGTTACCAAGCCTATTTTAAATTATGAGTTAGCAAAGTTTATTTCAAATGACGATCTAGAGTCATCTGCTCAGAACCAAAGCATGCTGAGACCATTTTTTAATTTTTTTTTTCTCAACTGTGCAGTCATTTATTTAATCCTATACACACATTAATTTATACATCCACAGTTTGAATAAACTCAGTTTCTGTCTTTTGGATACCAAAGTCCCATCAGAAGACAAAATCTGATCTTTTTTTATTGGAAAATGATCTAGGAATCAGAAGACCTGAGCTTTAGCCTCCCTGGCAGAAAAAGCAGAAAATGGCTTTTTGCTTGTTTGTTTGTTTTCTAGCAACAGTGTCCAGGGTCAGTAAAATAATACAAAGAGAGTAGGACTTCAAGTTTCTAAAGGTATTTTTCACCTACTTCATTTCATTAAAAATTAACAGGAAAACTAATGTGTCTGGATGTCCTGGTTTCAGTTAGAACAGAATTAATTTTCTTCCTAGTAGCTGGTGGAATGCTGTGTTTTGGCTTAGGATGAGAAGAGTGCTGATAACACCCCGATGTTTTAATTGTTGCAGAGCAGTGCTTATACCAAGCCAAGGACACCTCAGACTTTTGCTCTGTCCTGCCAACAGGCAGGCTGGGGGTGCAGTAAGAGCTGGGAGGGGACAGACCCAGGACAGGTGACCCGAACTAGCCAAAGGGGTATTCCATACCATCTGACGTCATGCTAAACAATATATAGGGGTGGCTAGCCGGGGGGAGGGGGCCGGACTGCTCGGGGTTAAGCTGGGCATCGGTCAGCGGGTGGTGAGCAATTGCATTGTGCATCACTTGTTTGTACATATTATTATTAGTAGTACTATTATCATCATTGTATTATTATTATTATTATTATTATTTTCCTGTCTTATTAAACTGTCTTTATCTCAACTCACGGGCTTCACTTTCCATTTCTCTCCCCCGTCCCAGAGAGGGAGGGGGGAGGGTGAGCGAACGGCTGCGTGGTGTTTAGCTGCCAGCCGGGTTAAACCACGACACTGGAGTAATTAAAGAAACCAAAATGAATAAATTTCAAGAGGAACCAACAGGAGTAAAAAATGCTACACTGGTGCTGCAGGTAGACACAATGGAAATAAATGGTTTTCAAGTGACAAGTGGGAAAGATATTCTATTCTAGATAGTTTAACAAAGAAAGCATGATAGTGGCATCGCTTGGTGTCTGTAACTGCGTTATTTCATGCTACAGGTGCAATAAGTACTTAGAAGTCCAAGCCTTCCCTCAAGTGGAAGAAGAAAACCACACACATTGTCAGCCTAAAATGAATCTGCTTAGATTGCATAGCTTACAGCTCCCTTCCATAGGGATGGGGATTGATGGAGAGGATGTAGCACACACATTTCAAATGTTTATATTTGTCATGTTCTGGGAACTGTCATCACAGCCCCTTGCAACATCGTGGGCTTCTGCAAGAATATGCTTGTTTAATCAAGTTGCTAATGTTGACTGCTAAAGAGCTAAAGCACTTTCTGATTGCCAAGTGCTTCCAAGACCATACATTAATCACTAAAAGAAGAGCACAGTCAACAACATATAAGATAGGAAATTTTTTTCAGCACATCTGGTAAACGTTAAGAAACAGTTCAAGCAGTGTGCAAACAACCAAAAACAACCTATAAAGCATAAGGTCAGAAAATCCAAGGTATTATTTAAGCATAAACAGAACCAGCTTTACAACAATCTGTAGCTGGCTAGGGAAACTAAACATTTTGTTAGAAATTACTGTGCTGCCAGTTAATGGCACAAGTAATATTATCGGAGTAGGTATCAAGTATGAGAGCTTAAACTTGCCATCCCTCATTAAATGATCCGTAGAGCACAGCAGATCTAGACCACAGCACACAAAGTAACAGTAAACTGCACTGATACAGTCCATAGGGGGGAAAAAAAATCCTTAAGCTACTTCTGCTCTCTACTAATAGGAGCTGGGGCTTTACAAAGTCATGTATGAAATGATAGTTGATGTGAATTAAGTGTGTAAGATTTATTGCAAAATATAACAGACAATGAAATGTGCTATGAAATGTTCATAACTTCCTTCTTTCATACATGCTTGTTGCTCACATAGTAAAAGACAAAATATTTATCACCAAATCATATCTCCTGCCCTTCCAAGCATCCCGACTTATGGTTCCTTCATCAAACTCAGTCTTGGTAATATTTATGCTGCTTCTTCCTTACAGTGAAGATTTTCAACCTACATGTTGTATCTCTATGTACTTATAAGCTAGCACAATTGATGGCTTTAATTTAATTGATACAATCTAGTTTAAAGCAGACCTATTTGAATGATGTCTCTTGGTAAAGAACAAAAGTTGATAGTGTTTGGTGGATAAGACTAGGTTTCTATATATGATCTGAGAAAGACATTTTCCTAAAGATGTTTACTTTTTATTGTTGGGTGCACATCTCATCAAAAAATCACATAGGTTGGAAAGTGGTCTAATCCAAACTCCTGATCCAGCAGGATGCATTTCACCGGAGCTGCTGAGGAACATGCCCAGCAAGGTTTTGAATATCTCCAAGGGTATAGATACCTCAGCACGTCTGGGCAAATTATTCCAATATTTATCCAGACAATTTATCTAAGACTATTTTATTGTGGAAGAAAAGTAGATATTAAGTAGGCTGTTAGTTGGCTCTTACTGCAATTCTAGTAATGAGAAAATTCAAAAAATTTAAATTAATGGTTAATATTTCAATATTAGTAATCATCAATAATTAATATATAATTTTGTTGTAGCGTGATATTTAAGCAATATACATATTCATTGTGCCAACAGAAATCAATAAAACACTACCTAGAGTTTACAAATAGCTGTTCCATCTTAACTCCATCTTTAATAACAGATAAGATACTACAGAATTAAAAGAGAAAAGAAACATGAGTGCATGCTACACACACTACAGGATATTTTTCTTGGTCATTATTAATACGTTTCTTTAATTTTTTGCTACATGCATTTACCTAGTTTATTAATTTAAATGAAGGAGAACCATGCCCATCATAAAAGACTTCAGAGTCTGTTTAATTTAATTAAAAATTCATTTATATTCATAAATAAAACAAATTAGCTTTAATTATAATTAAGGAAAATAGAATATTTTACCAAATTGATTTTAAATGTAGAATATGGGAAAAAAAGTTTATCTCCTTTTATTGAGTAATTCATAAGTGATAAGACATCCATAATTAACAGTTTTAACTGTGGGAGTTACACAAAATATTTATAATTTGTGCTCTCTCTACTAAATAGACTTTAGGAAAATGAAGTGACCTTGACTTTTCATCATGTAAACAAACATCTAATCAATATCAAGGAAGCCTATAGACACTACTGAAAAATTGTCATCACTATCAACATACTTTTACATTGCCCACATTTTTGAACATCCATTTAAAGATAAATGGTGCAAATTCAGGATGGGAAAAGGTTGGCCCAAGGTATACAACTTAAAAGCAGTATGTCTTTTTCTAAGATTTTAGTATAAGTACATAAAGAAGCTCAATTTATTTCTACAGTTACCTAACAGTGTGTAGGGAGAATAGGCTTTTAAGAATGGGAGAGTCATTAGGCTCAATCTGTAATGCAACTTGCATTTTTAGGGGTCCTGCCTAGACACAAGACACCGTCAATCAGTCATTTAAAAATAGTTCTGTCATCTATAGGAACTAGAACAAGCATTAGAAATTTTGACTGTTGAGGAACCCTTAGGTGATCCTTTTTACCTGGCATGGTAATTCCTGAGGCCCTAATGACTCCTTGAAAGACAGACAAAAGTTTTTAGAAGTCATTCAGAAAGTGGGAGGTGTAAGTAACGATATGCTTGTGACAGAAAGTTTGTAGAAAAAAAAAAACAAACACAAAGCAGTGTTCTCAAACCAGATGCTTTCCGTTCAAAACAGAGTTCTTCATCCTTAGCTAGCGTGCTTAGATATCTGCAAAGGAGTATTTACAGTCTTTATGCAGCAACGAATAGGTGTGACAAGACGCTTGAAGAACTGCAAAGTATTGAGACCGCCATTTGCGCTTTTGTTGTGTCACAATCTTACTGTTACTTCAGTACTGCATTTCTACAGATTTGTGACATGATCACTTGTGTTAATCATAATCACTGGAAACAGCATGGATACTAATAATTATCTAAACACAGATGATTATAAATTTAGAATAGCGTTACATATAGGAGTTATGTTCTTGTACTTACTGGAGATGCATGTACTTGTGTTATTCTCAACTGATTTTCCAAATCCTGAACTTTATTCTTCAGTTCTGTGTTTTCAGTTTCTAATTCTTGAATCTACAAAGCAAGTGGTTATTGCAACAGCTATTGGGATATTCATTCATTTCAACAATATCTATAAACTTGTCCATTTACAATAAGCTTTATCTGAGTTTTGGTAATTTAGAAGTAATGCTTAGCCACTTATCTGATTACAAAAAATAATTAACTCTGAACATGTGATTGTTATATATTTCAACATTTCATTTCTGTTAGTCACTTCAAAAAGATGGAAGAACAAAATATTGTTTCATGCTTATCAGGTCTTTATTTAGTTTTAAAGTATCTGTTGAAATTCTGAGAATGAAATGAAATTCTGAGAATGAAAATAATGCTGTCATAGAAAACATTACATAATTACAGCAGAATGTTCCTTTTATCTCTTTAGAAATTATAGTTCAAAACTTACTCTTTTCTGTAAACCTGCTATTTGTTTTCTTGTCTCAACATCTTTTCCTCCGGATTCCAGAAATTTTCTGTAAGCCAAGTCAAACGCTTGACCAATTGTTAAAGTTATCTCTTCTGCCTTCACATAAAACAAATTGAAAGTAGTGCATTAAAAATATTTTTATAATTACTTTCATTTCAGATGATCACAAAATACTTTACACAATGTATCTCATTCAAAGGTTTTGCTTCATCTATCATGAAATCCACACTGAAAGGAGCATGGCAAAAACCCCTTGGCAAAGTACAGAAAGCATGATGAAAGCAACATAAAAATATCCCAGCCTCTTCTCCATCTGCATGACATTCAGTAGAGGTGTGTGAAGATCTCAGGTCTAGAGGAAGGGGAAATTAATGCCTCTCTCTTAACTGGGAAACAAAAATAAAACCACCTTTACAGAGAAAATACAAGAAACTATTTTAAGCAAATTAGACTGAGGAAAAAAAAAAAAAAAACAAAAAACTTAAACAGGACTGCTTTAGAGAATAACTGTTTAAGTTAGTAAAAGAACAGTGTAATGGATACAGAGAGTATGCAGTCCTAGTTATCTTCTTGGAAAGGGGGCTGATCCTTTGAAATCTGAGGGTGCTAGTGAACAAAGAGTGAAAGAGAAGAAGTACAGTGAGTGGAATATCAGGGCAGAGGGAGGAAAAGGAAGGTTAGCTTGGAAGACAAACATCATCAGTGTGCAGAAACTGTAAGGCCAATTTAAAATCACAGGAATGTGTGTAAAAGAGACAAGATAGAAATGGGAGGAGGAATGAACAGATGTGTACTGCAATTCTGAACAATGTCTACGTAATAGAATGATATATAATTACATGTCAATTCTATATAAGTGAATGTGCAACTCTTTTCTAAAAAATAAAAATAAAAAATTATTTCCCTAGTGTTTTCTTTGTATATCTTAGCTACTGCAGAACAAATCAGAAAGAGAGGCTCTAGATAACAAAAAAAAAAAACAAAAACAAAAACCAAAAACAAAAAAAAACCCTGCAACTAAGCATCTGTTTTTGGTGTTGATTCCAGTATTTTTTGTTAATTACTTTCTGCCAAGGAAAACACATGAAACGTTTCAAATAGACATCATTTTGCTCATTTCCTATCCTGAAGTTTATATACATATATTTTCTGCTATTATACATTACTGAGCAGCTGCCCTGCTTTATCTCAGACATGAGAGAATGTCAGTGGTTGGTGAAACTAATTCTCTGGTAGCGGATCAAGGCACTAAAAACTTGACAGACGTGGCAAGGGGAGGGAGGAAGGACAGAGAGGGGAGACCGCTGTAATAAAAAAATTACAAAAAACTGAGAAAGAGAGGCTGAGGCAGACACATCAGCAGAAGAACCTGTGACAATATCTCAACCACAGGGTTGCAGTAATCTCTGCAAAACAGCTGTGCAAACAGTTCAAGCTTGGTGGGATGCACTCTGTTCTCTGAGAGTTTTTCACATCATTGGCATAGGATATTGAGCTGGGGAGTAGGGATTGTCCCAGAAAACCATCTTAGACCAAAAAAGAAAAAGACTCTCCTTTAAATTAATGCATCTAATTTACAAGGCACTATATAAGAAAGGTTATATCAAAGAGAACCCAGTGAGCAAGCAGGCAATTTGCCTTTGTTAACCATTCTTGCTTTATCTTAAAAGCAAATGCCATAACTGGCACCCACATTCTTCCAAACAAGAATCTTGCATACTTACACACTTTTCACTGTCAAATACATAGCACAGATGCTTATTTGATTCTGAGTCTTTGCATATAAATGTAAATATCCTCTTGTCAGTTTTATCATCAGCACAAAATGATATCCTATGGAGTTGGCAATTGTGCTGAACCTCCTGCAAGTAAAAATAAAGATTATTTTCAAGGAAGTGCTTGCATACTTGCTTGGGATACAGAAAATCTCTGTATATGAGAGAGCCTAAGAAGTAGACGTAAGAGTATAACAGAAGTTAAACTCATCTTGTCTAACCATTTTTATTGAATGTAAGCAGGAACTTTTTCTAGAAAACTTCTTTTTTATTTTATGTTGCTTTGTGTCCTTGTGCAACATGATCAGGGACTGATTACGTAAAACACTTTGTTCTTTACCCAGATGCAAACCATCTTCAGATTTCATCATCTCCCAGGTTTTGCTAAAATAGTTGTACTAAAATGAGTCATTACCTTTTTACCGTAAGTGCAGAAAACAAAAATAAAATGAATTATCTAGATACAGGACATTGAGAAATAAAGTAGAAATCTAAGTAATGTCTTATTTAAGGTGTAATATAAATAGCTTTTAACATTACTATTTGCATATTGTATACTCTGTGTCTCATTTTCCACTAGAAAGCATGTACATGCTACTTAAAAAGTTGCAGTTGCAATGTTCTTCAGCTAAGAGAGCTTGATGAGACTGAAATAAAAATCAAAAAAAAATTGTTGTTTTTCTTCAAGTCTCTTCTTGGTATTTTATTTTATTTGGCTTATTACATGGGAAAGCAGTATTTGCTTTAAAGGAAAATATGCAGTTTAGATGTGAACTATTATCTATGGAAAAAAAAGTTTCTGTGCAGCACTAGGTTTCCAGATTGCAATTAACTCATAAACAAAGACATGCCCTCTCTGCACTCAGCATTTTATCCAAAAATGTACCATATGGCCAATCTTTTCCCCTTCTCTTCCCCTTGCCCTAACTGGGTTCTCCTTTCTCAATCTTTACAGTTATTCTTCTGTGCATCCTATTTCTCTAGTGTCCCAAAATCTGTCACACAAATTCTTCTCATTATAGTTCTTAACAGAGTTAATTATAATACCACATACTTGTTTTGGCTCTTTTAGGTTCATAGATCTATTTCAATTTTTCAATATTTTTCAATATTTTCTATTTCTAACTATTTCAAATCATTTAAGGACAGAACTATTAATTTTTTTTAGTTCCCCTTTTTTGAATATTAAATATGGAATGATACATGAGCAGGCCTCCTGTTCCTACCACAATTAATAGTCATCACATGAGCAACAACCAATATTCCTCTGTAATGATACTGATGTTTCAAAAACACACTAAAAAAATATTGTAGTCAGTGATGATAATATAGAATTCAAGTCATTTCCTAAAGCATCATTAAAACTTGCAAAAAGAAAGAAACCTTGATTCACATTTGCTATTACACATAGCTTTAAGAAAAGAAAGAGGAGAGGTAAAAAGACTGCTCAGAGCTGATAACCACTGGAGTTTGTACTTACAAAGTTGTAATGAGATTAAAATGCTCCTATTCCCCTTTCTGTCTTTTTTATTTATTTATTTATTTATGTTTTCTCATTTAAAACTGTTATTTTGAAACGGCTTTTAGCAGAACATGGGGTTTGGTACTCCCTTCTACCATACGACATAAGGAAGATGCAAAAACTGCAATGAAGTTGACATGGATATTTTTATCCTTTGTGCTTATGAATTACTGAATTGTGGTTGTATCACAAGTTTGAAGAGAAAATAGGTTGCAAGTAGATACAATCCTGAACCAAAACCACTTTTTCTCCACAGGCAGTACCACTCTCTGAATGGCCATAACTATTCCATGAGTAAAAAGTAGCAACAAACAGTTCATTCTATTCCAAAATTCAACATATGCACAAAAGACTTAAGAACACCCATATGTTACAAATTGCTGACTACGGAATAATTGCTCATTTAGCTAGATTGTATTTATGTCATTCTTCTTTGAAGTCTGTGAGAAGGATGTTTTGCTTAGTATGTAACCCTTTCCAAAATACCAGAGCAAACAAACAAACCAAAAGCCCATCAGTGGGATGACACAATGGACCACAACTGCTGAAAAGGCAGGAATTGTTGGATGAAAAGCATACAGTAGTCCTTATGGCCCAAAGCTTACAGACAAATGGGTAACACCTGAAAAACATATGCATTCTCGGGAAGGGGGGGGCACAATAATAAAACCCAAAAATACCAGAAGGGAAGAAAAAAATGAACGAGTTAAAGAAAGGTGCAATTCCAAAGCAACATCATGAGGAATGAGTCACTGCAAACAAACCATCTCCTCAAATTCACGAAAAACACCTACGTGGAGGCACCTACACCATGGCAACCACTTGGAATGGAATTCACCACATGCATATTAACATACAATTAACATCTTCCTCAGGGTTTAAAAGTCCTGGTATGGAAGCATTATAAAAACTAAATCCCACATTAGCTCAAGTCTGTATTTCTGAGCATCATGTACCTTCTTGGGAAGATCTTACAGAATCACAGAATTTCTAGGTTGGAAGAGACCTCAAGATCATCGAGTCCAACCTCTGACCTAATGCTAACAGTCCCCACTAAACCTACATGTTGTAAGAGGAAATGGCATTTTAAGACAATGTTTTCATCAACGGAATAGCTTTCATTGTAATTGTTTTTAACATATAACAATAAACATTAAAAGCAGCAAGAGCCATATATAGTTACTGCTTTAGCATCACAGGTAAGTATGTCTCTTACCTTTGTTTTTGGATCTAAAATTTTCACTCCATAGATGGAAATTTGTAATTCAACTTTGGGAGTCTTCTGGCCTTCAGATTTCTTGATATGTCTTGCAAACTACAAAAGGAAAGCATTACAGCAATCACATCACTAATAAATTTATTTATTTATTTATAATTACTTCTCATTTCCTCTTAACTCCTGCAAACTGGGGCTTTCCTCTCAAAAGAGGAAACAAGCTCTTACAAACACCACCAACCATTCCCAAAGTCATATTTGGTCACACTATAGCATTTCTGATTGCATGCTATAGAATATTCCTATGCTTAGGAAACTATAATTTTAAATTATTTAGCTGATTCTCTTGAAAATATTACCTTTAATTTATGCACTTAATTTACAGCGTTACATCAGATTACTAGAACAGTAGAAATATGAAAACCTTCAGACAGACAGTTTGTTAACTGCTTGGTTGTTAGTGAGCATTATTATTTTTTCCACATTACACTAATCCTATATGCATTTCCATACAAAATCATGAAAGGTAAGTATAATTTATTTTAAGAAAATTAATTCTTTTAAACAGGTTCAGTGTGAAACCATTACAGCTGTCAACACAAATATTTGATTTATCATATTCTCAGGATCTATTTGCTAACAGTTCACTAGATGATAGCTAGACATTTCCTACAACTGGGTCATAAATCCTATTTAATATATTTTCCATCCTTTTATAAATCCTTTTTTAACAGCTGGATCTGACTTGCCTTTCCTTCATGAACACTGTGTACAAAATAAACAAAGAGCCTAAAATTTGCTACTCTTGTCAAAGGAAGTGTCATGAACTTAGGTAACTTTCTCAGCAAAGATATGGCACTGCTTTGCACTTTGCTCTGTTACCAGCCTTTTTCCTCTCCAGTCTTTGACAGTTGGGAATGTTCCTTTTGAATGCATAAATAAGGACAATAACTCACTGAGAGCCAGAGGAGCTGGAGTCTCTGCTTGGCACCTATTTGAACACACTCGAAGTTGTATCATGCTTACAAGTTAGTTAAAAACAAACCAAAAGAACTACAAAAAAAAAAAAAAAAAAAAAAAAAAGCCCACCACAGTGAAAACCCCACACCACTCTCAGAAGTGACCCTTAAATCTTACTAGCCATTTTGTATTTCAACAGCTGGAATTGCTACAGTCACTGACCAAATATTTCATGAAGGTTTGTACATGATGACTTCCTAGAGAAAACCAGCTGTTCAAAAGTTCAGCAAAGCTGAACTAATTTTTTGTTCTGCCTGTCTTCAGTGTCATGCATTCAGCTTTTGCAATTTATATGTTCTTTTACTCCTACTTGTCTTCAAGCACATTTCTCACATATTTAAAGTACACTTCTAATACAGTCTAATAACAATCCCATAATCTTTATTTTACTTAAGGTGGGTCATCAAATATGAAGTTTTTATTTTAAAAATATAGGTTTAATTGAAGAAATGAAACACAGGTTTAAAGGCATTTTGGCTATCAGAATTTTTTGACTTTATAATATCAGTATTTTTTGACTTTTTAGGAAACTTCAAAGTTGCTGTAAGCAAAATATTTTTCTTTAATAAAAATTAATCCAACCCCTCCTTCCCCAGAGACTTAAACGTTATACTACCAGTTAAACCTGTTTGATTTTTATGCCTCTGCTTTAAAAATATGTGATAGGCCAACAAAAGTTTTATTAGCATAGACTTTTTTTTTTTTTTTTTTTAAGATGAATATAAAATTAAATCATCTTTCAGATCATTTTCAAACCTTTGTATTTTATTTTATTTTAGCTTTCCTTTCTGATTCGTAGTTTGATTATAAACTTTTAGGGGGTAAAACTTCAAGGATACACATTCTGCCTTTTAACAGTACAACTGGGCTCTGTGCTCGGCTCACTCTGATACATGTAAAACTGAATGACCACAAAACATACGCATCACCTGGAAAGCCTGGGCATTTCAATTCCTAATGCACATCATATTGCACAAAACCAAACCTACCCCATAAATAATAATCCTGGAGCATGCAATGACTTGGAACAGCCTTGAACCTGAACGAACGCTAGCTTCCTGGTCCCATTCATTTTAAGGTATGCGTGCACAAGTATTTCTGTGCAGTAGTTAACAAGAAGGATAAATAATATTTAATTTTACTGAGTTAAAGCAATAGTGCATGTTAAGAATGTTGATGAAAGGCTTGGGTTTCCAACTTTAATAATCTCATCAAGGACCTGAACAGCTACAACATGAAAACATTTTTAAATAAGTGAATCTGCGTAACTTACACAAGTTTTAGAGCAGCTGGCCAAAGCTTGCTCCAAGTAGTCAAGAAGTCTTATAACACTGAGGAAGTTCCAGAAGATGATTCCTGCCAATACTAAATAAGGGTCAACAAACTGACCCTACCATGTCTCTGCTCCCAAAAGGTATACGTAAGGTTCAAGAACTGAAGAACTTAAGCAAAATGAAATTAATGATGACCAAAAAGCTTTTTTAAATTAAAAAAAAAAAATGCATCTTGTCAAAATAGACAAGGTATTTGACTAAGCTTTGCATGCCATTATATTTAGGAAATGAAGCAATACAAAGAAAGTATTAGTGAAGTTAGTCTCCAGATGCAGTTATAAACAGGAAATTGTCATTGGGCAGATATGTTTCTAATGTATTCCAGCAGGGTTTATTTCTTAAGCATGTCAGTATTGAAAAATGACCAGGAAGAAAATAATTACTAATAAAATCTGCTGGCTGAAAAATTAAAAAAAAAAAAAAAGATGAAAAAAGATGAAAAAATGAGACAAAAAGATACTAATGATCTCTAGTGAAATCTCAAATCATTACAGAGCAAGTTTGCAGAATAGCAATACAGATCTAGTGGCAAATAATGTAAAGAATACATTGCCAGTATGCAAACAAGCCACCTCTGGTGCAATAACAACTTTGCAATCATACATGTGGGAACAAAATTTCTTTCTTTATAGATTAACCTACAAAGAAAGAACTGAGTAAGTCTTGGTGTCACAGTGGGCTTTCAATAAGCTGTAGACTCTTCTCATGATGCAATGATCAGGAAGAATAATGCAATCCTTGGATATTTTGAATCAATCTTTAAGAAGGCCACAGAGGATGCAATGTATCAGCTGCTTGTGAAACCACAACTCAAATTCTACATTCTGAAGTTTTCAAGTTCAGAGAAATGTTGACCAAATGGAGAAAACTTACTAAATATTTGCACAAGTTAGCAGAGGGCTGGAAAGGCACTTTATAAGCAGCTCTATCAACTACAGAAATGGTGCAAATCAAAAACAAGTTAATCATGGAAGACGTAAGGAAAAGAATCTCTTCACCATGGATATCCAAGAGAGATGAACAAGCTTTTAAATCAAAGGTTTACTGAGATCAAGTGACTGAAAAGTACATGTCAATCTGTACAATTGATAGTTACAATCTGTAGCTATTGTAGCTATTTTCTTAATGCTTTTCCTGCCCACTCCCTGATCTATGATAATAACAGATACCATACAGATACAGACAAGTAATTTTATTTGTATCTGACCTCTTCAGAATGTCTGGTTCAGCCACCTCCCAAACTTGCATAGGTTCTGACCAGCAGACCTGAACCCATACACAGGTATCTGCCACTTGACTATTTTCTCCTCTCCCTATTACTTCTACGTGTTCATTCTTGCTAACATGGACTCTCAGGGGCCTCTGGACACAAGAGTTTTACACTCCTAATTTTGTCCTTTCAGCACACGTTGCAAACGAAGTAATATTTGTAGCTCACGCAGTAACAACATTATTTAAGAGTGTAAAAATCTGTAGCCTCCCATTGGCATAAAAGTGGACAATGATACAAAATTATAATGAATCATAGCATGGCTTGGGACGAGATACAACGGTCCAAATTCTTAAGCAGTTAGCTTATACATATACTGTTCTCAGGCAAGACACCCAAATTTGGCCCAATCATAGTATGAGCAGCTCAGTAGAATGTGATAGTTTTTATTTAACTGCTTTAGAATTAACATTGTATTTTAATAAAGTTTAAAATAATTTAATTCCCTTTAAAGGGAAGCAAGACATACAAATCAATCCATTTTCTATTGCATCATTTTGCTTTTAAATGAAAGAAAAAACTTCCATATGTCTTATCTTTTATTAAAATAGCAGGGAAAATAACATTTTCATATTATTATTAAAATATATTTGAAATGCTTATGGCATTAAGCTTTAGTAAACTGCAATCAGAAGGCCAATTAGAAACAACATGAGGAAAATAAACATTTCAAAATCAGAGACAGCAGCTTCAGTTAAAAAAAATAGCGGTTAAAAACTTTTCTGCCAAAATCAATTTTAACTTATGCATATCAAATCTATGTGCTTTTATTTAATATATACACCTCTTTTGGTGATTAAGAAGAACCATCAAACGTCAAAGGTGGAAGTTTCTGTGATTTGGGTGCTAATCTTCAGCCGAGGCTACAAAGGTTCGATTCCTTCATTTTACACAGACTTCCAGTGTGTCAGACACCACACGTGCCACTTCATGCGAACATCTTTAAAGGTGTCTGTTGGGGGGTAACATAGTTATCTAAGCTGAAAGACAGCTTTCTACCACGCTTTGAGAAGATGATTTTCCTCTACTTTTTCATCACAACATTCACTATAAAGAGATGTCTGATGAGAACAGTCACCATTTCTTCTAGGTCATATTTTGGTCCAAGCTCTCATGCACATCTTATGTGGATCTAATGAAATTATGAATTTTCAGGTGGCTTCAAAGTGATTAGTGCCACTTACATAATCTCTGTTCATTCATAATCACTGAGCAGGAAGGTGGGTAAAAGAGAATAGCCATAACTCAAACAAGAACAGCCCAAAACACAAGTGTTTACTTCCAGCTTTTCCCTAACCCTGCTCCACAGTACTTTCTTACTAGGGGTCTGGTTATGCTGCCCTTTCCATCTGTTGTGCTGATATTGCAATCTCTTCTCACCTCTGGCAACCCTTCAACTTTTTGACAAGGTCCAAATTCATTTCTGCAGACTAATTGAAACATTATGTTCCTCCTTAATTGAAATAACGTATCATTTTACTTTATTTTATCAAGTGTGATTTGATTTTTACACATTTGACTAACAGACTTATTCTGATCCAACATCTTGGTACCACTTTGCTGAGTATTTATTTCATTTTATAGATTTAAATAGAAAACTGAAAGGAAAAAATTGTTTGTAATAAATTATGAGAACAGTCCCCCTTATCTTAGAAATTAAAAAGCACACTTGAAAGTTATTAGTGTACAAATTTCTTCTTTGTCCTGCAGTACTGCCCCAAGTTTGAGAATACAAGTGAAAATCCTGACTAAATGAAAACTTTGGACAACCTTCCAGAAAAATTAAATAGAGATACTTGAAGCAACTGTAGATTCAAAATTGCAACTGAACCAGAAAAATTAGCAAGTATTTATATAGTAGTAGTTGCGTTTGCGATTAAAAAAGTAGAAAGAAGCATCAAGAAAATGTAATTTTTTCCAAGTGATTTTATTTTACTGCAGAACATGAGCTCCACCTGCTGGTGAAAGCAAGTTCAAGGAGTTGCACGCTAGTTTTGTGCAAAACTTTATTTTGGCAAGTGAAAAATTCTTTGTGTTGTATGAGTGGAAAGCTTTTGATTTAAAGTAGTAAAGAGTTTCATTACAAATGTATTTGCTCATATAGTTTGATGACATGATGAAAAATAGCTTACAGTGACAGTATTCAAAAGGTTGTTAATGCAATGTGCTCCAGTTGTAAAAATAGCTCCATGTGTTGTCGTATTTTTTTTTTTTTACTGCTAGCTATTAATTTTCATCAAAAAAGCTGTAATTAACAAAACTGTGATTAAAAACAATCTGTATGTAATCAAAAATACAACACCAGAAGCTACATACTTTAAAATATATATAATAGCAACTCTCTCACTCCAAAAAACACTAAGAACTTTTCCTTTCAATATAAGGCATTAGCTTTCAAGCTGTTTTGCTTTTTAAAAAACAAAACAAAAAAAACACATAAAAAAATAACATTCTCAAAAATAAGTAAGAGATTTGTGTTAATAATAACACTTAGTATCTCTACGCTTCTCTTCAAAGAATTCAATACAGAACATAAATCAACATTTTATGTTGTAAGTATTCAATAGCTTGAGAATTGCTTCAAACATAATCTGTTTTTATTTGCTCTCTGAAATTCTGTTCCAATATTTTTCATTTGTTTCCAGAAATTGTCTTTAATTACTTTGATATTTCTAATCAGCTTGAAATTATATGAGATTCCATGTAATATTTGTCAATTAAGCTCCGAAATTCCAAGTCTGAAGAAAACATTGCCACTCTGTCAGCAGTGATGCTGACACACATCTCTGAGGTGGTTTATTTAGGTAACACACATAAAAAGTTAAGACAGCTATTTATATACTCTACCAGCAGAAGAAGAATATACTAAAAATTCTTCCTTGAAAATTTTCATGCTAGGCTGCCAAATGTTTTTGCCCAAGAAAGGAACCTTCATGCATGTCAGAGAACAGGTGGTTGAAATCCTGGTTTCAGAGCAAAGTATTTTAAGGGACCAAATCTTATAATCCAACATACCAAAAACCTGTAGTATTCAGTAAATGCCCAGGGTATTGTGGATCCACCAGTGAACTGTCTTGATAGACAGGGACACTCAGCAGATGCTTTACTTTACGAGGAGTCTAAGATAATATCTTAAAAATGAAATTGAAGCTTCCCCATGCCAGGCTATTATACTAACATTATTTTTGCACTGAATTATCTTTATTCTGCATAGTGTTATTGAATAAATGGAAAGCATCCAACACAACAGCTTTCACTTCACTATTACCTGTAAACTGTGTAAGGTACCTACAAAACCATACACTGTTTCTGCTTGCAGTATGCTGCTTCTGTTAAAAAAAGGATACCTACATACACTTATACTGGAAAACATCTAGGCGTTAATGTCTGACAACTTGCAATACAGTACATCTTTTTGGCATAAAAGACTAAGAATTGACTAAGCTAGTCCTTAAAGGCAGCTGTACTCTTTTTAGAAGAGCAAAATGACAGTGACGAACTGTTTCAATACAACTGAACATAATTACTATGCAGTTGTGTAAAGAAAGCTTATTCAAGGGAACCCTCAATCTTACAAGTTGAAATACACAAAGTGTGGTTCATGCCCTTACTCCCCTGCCTCCCCCTTCTCCCTTCCCCTTCCCCCCCTTTTTTTTTTGTAATTATGGTAATAACACAGAATCAAGATTTTCCATACAGACTCCCTAATTTTCCATATATTTCAGAAGGGCTCTTGTTTAAGTGAACACTGAAAATCCTAGAAGTAGTCATGGAAAGTACAATAACAGGCAGAACAATTTTTACAGCTAAATAATAAACCAATGCTCCAGTAGCATATTTAGCAGCTCAGCACAAACCAGCACAATTCAACTGTGAGGTGACTTAACAAACAAATCAAATCAGCATTTCCCACCACAATTCATAGCATTTGGAGAGCTTTAAAGATATTGGCTGTCACTAACAGTAAAGTCAAAGTTGTATCTAATAATATGGATACAACAGGGAAATGTCTACATGGCAGTGAAAAGACAAGTAAAAGTAACTGCTTCCAGAACTCATTAATTTATCTGGAAACACCTGCAAAGTGTCTTATCTGTGTGAATAGCTTAAGAATACATTCTATTTGTCTTTCATCACAAAGGTTCCTTACCTTTAACTTTCTAACTGCATCTCTGACAACTTCTGTGCCTTTGGGCTGCTCTACCTCCGTGCTGCCAAGAAACTGAAAACAGTGTAATTGTGAGAAATAAGATAGGCCCGACTCAAGTAAATATACTTCCCAACTATTCCCAATAATATTTTGGAAAGACAATCATTTCAATAGTTATTAACATATCTGTACATAGCTATTCATAATCAAGAGAGCAACAAGAATTAAATTACAGTCAGACAAACAAGAGTTATTAAAAGCAACTTTTAAAACCATTTTATATATCTTGATCCTACAATAAGTCTTGAATTACAGGTTAAGTACCTTCTTCCATTGGGTAACTATCATTCTGGTAATCTCTCTTTTACAAAATAATGAAAACATACAAAAACAGGGATATAGGATAATTCCCATTGATCAAAATGGGACAATGATTTGGATTAGGTAACTAAAAATTACATACCATGGTACAAGACAAACTAAAAAGGACTGATTCTAGTCTTACAGCTGCTTGGTATGGTAATTTCATAGATTTAAAGGAAACAGGTCCTAACATATATTAAGGCTCGTAATCAAAGAATTTTTAATACAGGTTACATTTTTGTTTTTTAGGGGAAACCAAACATACACCTGTCAATACACAAATCATGATATTGCTACAGGATCTTACCATTCCTTATTTGTACTGAAATTCCTTTACGTCCTTCTGTGCAGTTTTGCTTGTTTCTACTAAACTTTATGGACACCGAGATAATACAGCTCAAACTGCATTTGTTTGTGTAATAATTATGGATTGCCTACTTGATTTCAACACTGAGGTACACTTGATTTAGTCACACCAGGTACCTGTAATATGCCAACATAATGCTAGCAAGAAAAGATGAATACCCTCTTTTCCCTGAAGTATACAAGTTTCTGCGTGACATGATACAGAAAGGTTTTATAGCTTTTAATTCTTAGCAGTTTCAAAAGCAACTTGAGTTTGTCAAGCTACAGATGCTTTCAACACTAACTCAGAAGTTGTTGTTTTTTTTTTTGTTTTTTTTTTTTTTTTGTTTTTTAAACTTTACTGACAGCCTATATGCTCAAGCTGTATAGTGGCAAAGAAACTTTGCAGCTCTACCAATAATTAAGTCTTATTATAAATTTGTTACTGACAGAAATGTGTTGTGTTACCTTGAATACAACAGGGTGTAGATCAAAACACAGTGATCTAGGCTCATCTGCTGTCAATGCTCCCTGATATTGTAACTTTCTAGTTAGGAGACCAAAGTTTTCCAATAACAAAGCAGAAATCTCTATTATTGATTTGTTGTCTTTCACGTAACAACTCCAAGCACTTTAGTTAAGGGATGTGCTCTTCCCTGGAAGAGTGAAAGCTTCAGAAGATGTATATAGAATAAAAAATGATACCTGAATTATGGATACTACACGTGACATACAGACATGCATATTTATACACCACACACTTGGCACAACATGAGGCAAAAGTGTAATTGCTGTAGGTTTTGTGACAAGGCAGGGTTGAGGCATTATGCAGTGCAGGAGTCCTGCATAAACAGAGGAAATAACAGCTGCAGATGTGGACAATGCTCAGATCAACAGCAAGCAGAGGTCCCTGCTGTGTGCAGTGAGGTGGAAGAGAGTACTTCAGCTTCCTCCTCTTTGGACAGTTTTGAAACTGGCAGCTCCAGGGGCTCCATCAGTGTGAGCAGAGTGATACTCCTCAATATGCACTGAGATTGTGTCGAGTGCCCTTCTAGATGTCCTGGGGTAGCTGCCTCGCCTGCAGCCCCTTCCCTCATTTCTGATCATGAAGGGGAGGGGGCACTCGATGTCTAAGTACAGAGAGAAACTGCTGAAAGCACAGATTGAAATGACTGATAAACCCCCCAAAAGTACATACAAATTGCATTTGCTAAATATGTTATGAAAGAAATCACCAAGACTTGAAGTATATGGAAACATCATGAGCATTATATCAATATTTATGGAGCATAATGTCACTAGCCCAGATTCTCCCAATCATTCGCAATGCCCTACCTTCCAGATGAACATTCTTTTTGACATTAAACATTGCTACTGAAATTTTTAATACACTCAGCAATTTGAACTTAGAATTACAGCTTGCATTTTACAAACGGTTCAGCATAGGGAAATACAGCAAGATGCATTTAATCTATAAATAGAAAGGAGATTTGTAGCATTACTGTCAATATCACTTGGAGGTGATGAGACCATACATTCTATGCGTTATATGGTTTGCAAGTGATACATATTTGTATGTCTGTTAACTTCAGTTCTACTTTTTATTCTGAATTTTAGTCAAAACTGCTTAGTCTGACCTCCACAAGCTTTTTTTTTTTTTTTTTTTTTTTTTTTAAAGATATGGTAATCAAGAGAAAAACAAGAGCAAATATTCTGAACATCTGTATTAATTGGACTGATTTATTTTGGGGCAAAATATTAGCAGAATTTCAAATTAAAGCTACTTATTTTCTAATTACAATTAAGTATGACTATACAATATAAGCTTAACATATAGGTAACATTAACTAGAGGCTCTTTACTGCATGCTGTTTCATCTGCTTTGCACATTTTCTGTCATCTGCCACACCACTGCACTTTTTTCATATTCCTATTCCATTTTTCAATTCCTACAGCATTACTCACAGTACTTAAGCAAATGCACAAACTGAGACTTTAGATGACAAGCTCAACAGCGTGAAGGCCACTGTGTTTGCATAATCCCAAACATAACTGATGCTCTGTCACCTCTGGGACTTCAAAAATAATAAATAACTAATTCACCATTTTCATAAATCTGGGAGATGGCTATTTCCTTACTGTGTTTTCAGCAGATTTTTATCACTGAATCTCACATGAACACACAGAGAGAACAAAAATATGTTATATCTGGAATCCAGTACAGTTGTGGCATTGCAAGTATAAATATTCATAGTGGAAGAGGTTCTAGAAGAGAAACTTCGAATCAAAGATGATTAATATTAGACTCTTGTTTTCGAGATGAGGGTCCTTTCGCAAGCAGGTCTGTAGAAAGATGGGTACTTGTTAAGTCAGTGATTGCTTTGGTCCCTTCAGGTTCTGTCCCACAGCTGGCTCTGCAGAGCCATCTGACGAGGAACACCACCACCATGTAACATAACTATTCCTGAAAGTCAAGCTATTACTACTCCTACACTTAATATAATTGCTGAGTAGAGAAAATAATGTAGCACTTCTCCTTCAAATCATTCAGTATTAACCCTAAATGCAATTTAATAAGTGCATTAATTTCTTAATCATTCGTTAACATTAAATACCTAATACAGGTTAAAATATTTACATGTGATTGTGTTAGAAATGTTTACTCTTCGCGAGTAGTAAAAGACTTCTTCTTCAAGTTGGTGCACTCTGTGCTTAATAAGCCAATTCAAACAAAAAGGCTCAGTAAGTTAGTCAGATGTGCCACCAGACCCATCTCTGTAAATATTTATGTATTATTAAGTTTAGCGTTAATGAGGTGTTTTACCAGAATCAAACCAAGTTCCATTTGAATTATTTAAGAAGTTTAAAGCTCATGACATCTAATGCTTTTTATAAACATATAGCAGACTGGGGCATATTAATTTCCAAATTACTCTTCATTTTTCATTGCAGTCTGCCATTCTTCCAAACACATTCCCTACAAAACTGAAAAAAGTCTAAGTTTGCAATACTTATTCTGCTCTCACTTGCAGCTGGTTATAGTCAGAAGTAACTTCTATGACATCAACAGATCTTATCAGTCAAACAGTTTAACAGATTTTTTTTTTTTTTAATTTAAAGTATATTAAGGCTTGTTTTTCCCTTATTGATGCTTGCTATTAAGAAAGTGAGCTTCTGAGCAGCCACACACAAGACAAACACCTCAGATCAAATTCATTATAATCCAATATTAGCAGAGGACCAGATGTGCTTGCTCCACATACAAAGATTTGCAAGATAGTGCAGCTGTGGAGAATTACTGGGATCTCTTTCATCTTATTAGAATCAACAGAAGTTTTATCATGGCAGCAACTGGAAGAATAATTCTGCCCTGCAATGGCCAGGAGGGTTGTCTTATACAGCAAACTAGTAAACAGACCCCTTGTGGGTAATCAACTCCATGCAGAAGGAAGAGTTGAATGAAAATTTTACTCTGTACTTAACTTAAGAAAGACACATTTTGGTTCAATTCCACAGTGAAATTATTAAAAATGCTTTTTAAGTTGTACTTTGGTTGGAGAAATTATTAAAATAATAGCCATTAATAAGGTCAGGTGAGTTAACACTTTTTTTTTTCCTTGCCATTCACAAGACACTCTCCAGTAATTCTTTCCCATCAGCTTAGATTTTGTCTCTCAAAATTACACTCATTTCAACATTTTCACACACAAAGTCTATCCAGGTGCTGTCCTTCAAAAATTACAGGGAATTAAAACAAAACAAAACCACATCCACCCTTAGGAAAAACAAGTTTTACTGGAGTCAAAAGCATCATTAAAGAAAATACTGATTAAGAAATAGTTTTAGGTACATTTTTGAATATGTATATAGACTTCCACTTTTCCAGTAGAGAGCAGTGTAGGATATATTAGTAATAAAACATTTGTTTTCTTTTGCCATCCCGTTTCACTTAAAAACGAACAAAGACACCCTACAGTCTTTCATAGTGACACATTTCTTTATGACCATGAAAACCTTGAATGTGAAGAAATTTTCTCTTACACAAATTTATATGCCATTAAACGAAAAAAAGTACTTACTGAATTAATACCGTAAAGAAAGGGAAAATAAGTAATGCAAACTACTGGATACCTGCTGCCAACATTTGACAAATTAACTTCACTGCAGAATTTGATGGAATGCTTATTTACTGATTAAAGGAAAGCAAATATATCCACATTCTAATAGCAGCAGAATGACAGTACACAATAAAGAACTAGGATGAAAGAGCTGGGAGACCAGTTCTTAATCTATACAGAAAATGTACAAACAATGTCTAAGCTGTTAATCATACCCTAAGATATGAACATTTTTTGTTCAGACTTGCATACATGCGTCTTCTCTATCAACCAGAAGTACATGGACTACAAAAATGCCCATCTCTTCCAATTTTGGGTTCCTTCTCTTCCCACTCCCTGCATTCAAGTTGTCCCCCTGTAACAGTTTCCTTATTTCTCTGCTGGTTAGAGTCTTTGCCAGGGTACAGAAATGTTTGCATTTTCCCCTTTGGGGATCTGCACGTCTCTAGCACACCTTAAAAACAACTATCTGTCCCAGACATGACTGCTGCTCAGATGAGATCAGAAATCAAATTGACCACATGAGAGTACGGAGAGAAATGTGCCACAGACATGAGCACATTTATCGAATAACCCCTGCTCGTCTGACACGTAACATTAGGCATAAATAGTGACTCTGATAGAGGAAAAACATTTTAGGCATTTTTCTGAGAGAGTATTCAGGTACTATTTGCAAAAAAAAAGACATGACTGCATGACTAGAAATATATAGAAAAAATAAGTGTCTTTTAATGAAAATTAAATATTACCAGGTATTTCATCTGTCAGTAGGATTAAACCAAAAGAGTGATACAAAATATAGGTGAAAATGTTTAACGCAAACAATTATAGCAAATAAATATAAATAAATAAAAACATTGATAAAATACTAAAATGTTGACAAAAAATACATCATCAGAGAAACAAGACTAAAATGATTAGATAACCTTTAACTACAGAATCTTTGGAACATAGTGATGTAAAACATGCCATGGTTCATTTTAAGCAACCAACAAGTCCTGATGGTTAATTTTCTCCTATTTTCTAGTAGTGTAATAACTAAAAACTCTTTACTGACTAATGTGTAAGTAATCATCTCAGTCTTTAAATTTGACGCAATGTACAAATAATAAAGAATTTTATAACTACAGCTTAACATGCCGTTGAACAGCTGATGGACATATATAATACAGACATTTATTGGAGCTGTTCTTGCCAGGAACCAGAATGTTGGAAGCAGATCTAGAGATATTCTGTTAAGGATGTGTGAGGAACTGAGGATATTAGACAGTCCTAATCTTGCCTACGCCTGTCTTCTGACCCATGGATAGTTCTAATGAGAAATTACATCTCTTCTCACTGAGAAGAGACTTAAAGCCTGGTCCAAGTAAGCTAAATCCAAGTAAGCTTGGTGTAAATTTAAAGGCAAAAACTAACTGCACCAGGTTAGATTCCTCAAGTGTCACTGCATTTTAATCCACAGCCAGAAGAAGAGGCAAACGCAACAGGAGTGGAAATTCTATATTAATATAACCAGTGTTTTTGCAAGCAGAACTTCAGAACAATGGAAACACTTTGTAAAAGATGAAAGCTTCTCCAAGGAGTCAGCGTGGTAATCTGCTAGGAAAGCTATCAACAGGGATATATTTGAAACCAAGTCAGATTGCAACACCGTACCAGAGATGTTCTCTGCATAAAAACATCTCATCCTAAAGGTAAAGGAATGTTAAGATACAGCTGGTACCTCCACACGGAAGATAAAAGCAGGCTGGAACACAGAAAGAAAGCAAAAAAGGTAAAAAGCTTATCTTGTCAGGACTGTCACTGTAGAAAATAACAGCCATACAAGAAAAAACATTCCCTATTTTTTCAGTCCATCAATCTCTACAGAGTGCTTCAAAAGCGTGTATCAAACTGTATCATGCCTGAAGAGCTGTCAGGCTGAATCTGAAGCTTATAACGGAGCCGAGGGGCTGGGGAAGGCTGCACACTGCACTCCCCTGGCACACCCCATTATCAGCTTCCCAGATTTTCGCCAGAGGTAAAGTGAGAATAAATACAGCTTCAGGCAGATTTACTTCCTCCTCAAACTGGAAGAGGAAAAAGCAGTTCTTTACCTCTGCTCTGCAGACCTGTTCGGTGCAGTGAAGGATTTACTGCTGGTCCAAGTGAGCTCTACATTAGTACTCAGCAGGAGCACACGGGCAGCAGCAGGGTCATATGAATAGCCCTGATGGATACTCCAGGTTTGAGCAAAGAAGTGCAAGCTCAAGTAATTTTTAGAAAATGCATAAAAAGCTGTTGCTATGTGGGAAAAGAGCTTAAAAGGGAAGATTTTAAACATGCACAAATGATTGTATTGAAGGTCTGCTTTTCTTTTAAGCACATGGCCCATAGCTGGTATATTAACAAAACAATAAAAAAATCAAAGAGAATATTTGCCATGAAAGGAAAAAGGGAAAGGACAAAAGGGAAGGGGAAGATGGTAGAGAGAGCAAATTTATCTCTGGAAGAAAATTATTTCTTATCATATATTTCCTGGTTGTGATTGGGACATGCCTTCTTCACATGTGCCGCACTGTCATTACATTTCACATGTAAAAATCCTTTGCACAGAGACTGGATAAAATGAAGAAGGTAAAAACAAACAAACAAAAACCAAAACACTCCCAAACTTAGTTTGGGAATAGTTGGGCTATACTGTGTCTCCAGGTTTGGTCTTTACGCATCAGAACAAATCTGATTTGATTATTTTTTTTCTAAAAGGATCTGTTCACTCATTTTATTGCAACAGGGGATGTCTGTGGATAATCCAAAGACACCAACTTCAAGACATAATAGCTCCTGTGCTTCAGTACAGAAACTATGAGCACTTTACACAGACATTCATCTAATGTCCTTGAAAACAATGACATCACATTTGTATCTTCATATTCTCCATTATTATTCATCAGCTCTGCAGAGCCTCCTGTGGAGTGTCATTGTTACCTCCTAGATGTTTTAGGATAACTAATAAGAAAAAATCCACCAGCTGAGCATATCATCGACTAGTGCGATCTGGCTTAACCCCTTTATGGTCTTTGTGAGTCGCTCCTGACTTGCCTAGAAAATAACTGAGCCATCCCTGACTAGAGACACTCAATAACTCCAGCTCCTGCAATCCTCCATTGTTACTGTCATACATGTATAAGTTCACGTTTCATTTAATCTGTGACCTTCAAGAACTAAAAGAACTATCAACTCTGAATTCACTGTCAAAAAAATATAGCATCTCTTTCTTCATGTAAGAGTTATCATTACTGAACAAACATTCAGTGATGGTGATTATTCAAGCAGACTTTAATTCTGTTCATATGGTTGCACAGGAAATGGTACTTGAACACCCACAGGAATTTTTCTTTGAAGGTACCACATATCCAGACAGGGAAAAAGAGAACTGACGAACTTGGCATGTCCTTCAGAAAGGTATATTCTGAACACGAAGCCTCTGATACTTGGTCACCAAAGACATAAAATACTGCTGAAATGCCTCAATTCTGAAGTATTCTTGACTGGATTATTGCCAGTGCAAAAATATTTACATAAACCTTTTTATCATTACTAGAAAACTACCTTGACTGAAGAGTCTACCTAAAAATAATTCATATTCAGTATTTCCAACTTCAAAAATTCAGCCTAATAAGAGAATAGGCAGATTTTCAGCTTTACAAGCCCGTGATTTTCAAGCCCATGATTCAGCTTTTTCAGTATTTTAAACTTTCAAATATTCAGCCTAATGACAGAAAAGGCAGATTTTCAGCTTTACAAGCCCCTGACTGGACAGTAGACTTAGTTCTGCACCACAGGAATTGGATTTGACTGAAGTGTCATTTCTTTATGGAAGTTGGACTAAGCCATCAAAATTTAATGAAATGCTCTTTTTTTTTTTTTTTTTTTTCTTTTTCCCCCCCCCCCAACACAACAGAGATTTTCAAATATCTTAATATAAGGAAGTTGACGTCTTGTTTGCATTTTTTTCATACAGGAGACTCCAACATAGTGATTTAACTGAATTAACAATAAGACACAACTTCAGCAACTCTTATATTCCACTCATATGTACTGGCGTAGTACAAATATTTCTGTTTACAGAGCCCTTTGCAAAGATATCCAACATACCGCTAGAAAGCTAAGAATGCAGAAACCACCTTCCTCTAATCCCCACTTAATCACTGCAGATGCTAACCAGCAACACTGGAAAGCCTAATGGGAACTACACTGCACCACAGGGTGAAAAAGTATTTTCATTGCTACTACTTGCAAAAAAAGACTAGTCTACCCACACTGAAGTTACAGTTCATTTTCTTTAGTATTCCCATAAAGCTAATAGAGGACCGCCCAAAACAAAGACAAAAAAAAAAAAAATACAACAAAACAGTGAAGAACAAACTAACAAAAAGAAAACCACAATCTAGTACAACACTATCATTAAAAGAACAGTAAGATGAAGACACCAAGTGGTGGTGTTCTCACAATTTCTTGGCAGTTATCAGTATAACACCCTGTATACAACACGCAAAACTGGTGTCCTAGTTTTGACTCTGCTTTGCCCAAAGTATCAACCCCCTGGTTTTCAGAACACCACTGTTCCTGTAAATGTAGCATGCACTGGTCTGCTCTGTGTTAGCATTCTGCAAGTAATTTAGGATTTATTTTTTTTCCCCCCCACAAAATATAGCAAGTTACAGCTTGAAGCTGATTTATTTGAGCTCCATCTGTCTTGCTGACTTTGCTGTTGCTGCAAAATATTCAGGCTAATAAAGCCTCCCTAAAAATAATGAAAATTGAGCTGAGCTGACAAAACACCATTATGAAAAAACAAAACATGTTTTCAATATCTGATAACAAAACCTATCTTAGTTTGTAAAACTGGCAAAACCAATCTCCTTTACCAACAAGATGAAGCTCAGTAAAATATGGAGTATTTTCATTAACTCAGAACATCATTAACAGAGCCAGTTGAACCAGGGGTGCATCTCCAAGCCACATGAGTAAACAGGCCATGACATCACTCAGAAAGCAGTTGTTCCTTCAAAGAGATATTTCCCAGATGATTTCATTGTTAGGCACGCATTTAGAGGAACACAGGCTTCACATTCTTTCTTTCAAAACAAGATGTACGAGAACAAGCAGGAGTTTTCACGTGCCATTTCAAGGTGGGATTGTGCAATTCTAAGTGCTCAGCTGGCAATAACTGCTTCAGATTGAAGCTGGGACACAAAATCATCACAGCTGTTGTTCAATGTAAATCAGCTCTACAAGATGTGGAAGAAATTGTAATGGATTTTTTATAAATACATTAATAAAGACAAACAGAAAATATTGAAGCTACTCTTTTGTAGTGAAAAATATTAACAACATCTTACAAAAGCAGACATAATGCCACACAATTTTTCAACTTTTGTGAATGAAGTTTATTTTTGTCTAAACCCATTTCTACCTCACTTGTCCATCACTAACATGATACAGTTGAACTTGCAGTATCACACACTTGCCATGGCAACATGCGATGATACCATAGACACAGAAACAGGAATTCCCTGTGGGATAAAACAAAAGTCACAGTTAGGAACAAAACTCTCATTCAAACACAAACGGCCTTAGTAATAGGAACAAGTAACTACTGACCATTACTCTTGCTTTATTAAAGTCCTTTTCCATTTTATTCATATGGAATATGAAGTTGCCTATTTTAAGGATGTTGTATCTCTTCTAAATTAGGACCTCTAACACTGTGAGCCTTACTGTTCCACAGATGAAAAGAAATAACTCTTACTTTAATTCTTGATTCATAGAAACACTTGGCTGTCAAACAGAGGACAAGCAGGACACCAGAAAACTGATATTTTGGGGAAAGAATCACGAATGCATCAAGCTAGTCATTTAACACTGGAAACTTAACAGTACTTTCAAGGATTATTTCATACTACAAAAATTTTAAACATAATCTGAACATTTATGAATCTGAACTCTCATTACCACAGATCATCTGCTCTTTAAAATCTAGTGTTATAGCTATAATTTCTCTAACAAATAGTTTTTTATACATACATTCCAAGCAGAAACATGACTCCAAGGAGAAAATGGACACCACAGGACAGATATTTGTAGATAAGTATATTAACAGAAATGTGAACCAAGAATTAGCTTTGGGTAGGTTTCATGTTGTTTATGTCACTGTTTTGTTTTTGTTTTCTATACGGTAGTTCCTATACTGAGAATCACCATTTGAAAAAAATAAACAGCCAACTTATTCTTAATAAAGCAATTTCAGTGCTGAAAAACTGAGTTAGTAAAATGTAATTCCTAATCACATTAATAATCCACACAGATGTGATTAAATAAATGCACATAAATTAATAGCAGTATTTTGACATAAGTGGCCAAGAAAATGTGTTTTCTGACAGAAAAAATATTTTTTTTTTCCTTTGCTCCTAAAAAACACTTCATAAGCCACATCTACTACCCTAAGACTATTGTTAATTTTATGCAAATGACATCTGTAGCGTCTTTGTGAGTCACCAGATTCACAGAACACCCTCAGAAGTTTGAGAGAATTGACTAGGGTAGCCAAGTAAAAATCAGGTGAGCTGAGTATCTGTGGGAGTTGAAGAGGGAGAAGCTCCATGAGCAGAGGAAAAAAAAAAAAGGTAACAAAGCAGAGCAACAATTGTGACACCCCCCAACCCCCAAACTGCATTACACTTGAAGCTCTGAGAAAATATCTTAAAATTAAGTGGGTATCTTGTGGGAAAAGGGACAGGGAAGCCAGCACAGATTTTCTTGTATTGGTTTAGTTACGTTGTTATATTGGATTTTTAATTTTTTTTTCTTCCTTCATGTAACCAGAACAGTCTTCTCACAGCTGATTATTGCTTTATACACTTGTTTCATGTAAAGGATGGTCTTTGTTTTATTCATATGATCTCACATTAAAGCCAGCTATAAAATCTACATACAGGGATCACTATTATTGGACACATGGCCTTCAGTATATTCAAGAATATCAGTAACCAGCAGTTTTTCCAAACCTAGCTATGAAGTGAGCTGTTTAATCCAAGATGCGGGTAAGAGACTTCACTCCCTTTTTACTCTACCATTCCAGAGATGATTGAAACAAATTTGCAGAGCACTACCTAAATATAGAAAATATTTTCCTCTAAATAATATAATTTATAGGGAATGGGATTTTTAATTAGAAAGATTATTTTTACAACTGCAAAAGTGTTTAATAGTGACATATTCAACCTGTCAGCATGAAGTATGAAGCATGAAGTGAAACCACCGTCATCTGGACCTTAACATCTACTAACTTGAAGATTGATAAGTAGATGAGATGGACATCTCAAATGAACTATTCAAAAGAGCTGGAAATTACTTTGTATGTTATTTTACAACAGCAATTAATCCGACTCTGTAATGTTATCTGCCACTTATTTCATATAAAATATTATGCTTGTCAATAAAAAAGAGCTATCTTCTGGTGCTAAAATAGTAAAATTAATCTTGTCTGGATCATTATAGCGATTCTCCCATTCTCAGCTGAATGAAAAATAAGGTAACAGTGTATTTTAAAAACAATCATATAAGGATTTAGTTTTTAAAGTAGCCACATACTCCTTTTTACTAAGAGACAAGATACTGAGAATACATTTAGTCTTGAGCTCAAGGCACTGAAGTAGAATTTAGAATTTGAGATCTGATTAAAGAACAGTCATTTGGGACAAATTTGCAGAAAACGTCCGGTATTATCTCAGTTCCATATCTTTAGGGTAATAATTCATCCATTTCTTGTCTCCATTATAGTTTAATTACTCTTTCTGAAGAGTAAGCTCATTAGAGGTAATTCCAAAGTGTTCTGTCACTTACTTCTGAACTTTGATCTATAATTATTTGCATCATGGTAGCACCTAGAGGCTCCATCTTATTATTCTAGAGGCTGCACAAACAACAAAAAGATAGCCCTTAGCTTCAAGGAATTGATGATCTAAGTGAACTGTGATAAATGACAATAAACTCTTGAAAATGCACAGCATAATTTCAGTTAGTACCTCTGAGTGCTACTAGTAAAAATCAATGTAAGACATTGAGCCACATTCTTCCTTGTACACAACATTCTAATAGCTAATAAAAATGTAAGTAAAAAGCTAAAACTAGTATAAAATGAACAGAGCGCTCTCAAATTTTAAGGACAAAAAGGATGCAATTGAGACTTGATTTTCCCATCTTCCTCAACTCCAGGGGAAGATTGCAAGCCCCTGAAATATGGTACAAAAGAAGGAAGGAGAATTCACCTGACCACATATGAAATCAAGACAGCTTATACCATGTCATTTAGATGTCCATTAAGTTAAAAATAATATTAAATAAATATTTTAAAAAATCCCCAGAGCTGTATCTATGTTTAAACCTCTTAAAATTGGTTGGAACATTAAGTATGCACACGCAATTTAGGTGAATACTTTTCCATTTTGAGAATGGTTTGCCTCTAACAGTTGCAGTTCCTCAAAGCCTCATGTACTGCAAGTTGAATATGGCCTCTGAATGTTGACTTATGATGACACAAACATTCCTGATTTTAATGAATTTCCAGCAACAAGCCTATATTCTAGAGTAGACAACTTTCCTTCCACCTTATCTTATTAACTGAATACTCTAATTCACGCAATTTGCTGAGTAACTTCTCTCTCTGACTCTCTCTCTAGAATTTCCTATTTCAAAAGCACAGAAGTCTACAGCAATAATAAGAGAAATGCCGTAGGGACATTTTCAGTCAGTGCTTCAAGTGATCTGCTCATTCCAATACACCTTTTGGCTCCACAATTATCATCAAGATTTGATGCATATCCTTGTTTCCCCATTTTTCCTCTTTTTAGAGGAACTACAGCAACAAATTGAAAGATTACTTACTTGAAAAACCTCCAGAAACTTTCTAGATTTGGTTTCCCTTAAGGATTCAGAAAGAAGAAAATGATACCCATGAAAAACCCAACACTCTCTCCCTCTAAGTGGGCAATAATTTCTAGTAAAAATACAAAATATTTGAACAAAGCTTTACAAATTAGTTCATGCAAATATGATTCTTGGCCATGTCCCAAACCAGTAATGAAAAGTTCTCTGGCATGCCACAGCTTAGGTTCTTAGGTTCAATGTGCTTTCTAAGACAGGTCAAGGCGGACCTTACAATTCCTAAATCCAAGTGATCTGAAGGAGGCATTTCTGAGAGAAATACTCATTACAGTCCAGGATCCACAACTGGCTACATACATAACTATTCTAATAGAGTTTAAAAAGTCACAAGCTGCAGCTAGTAACTTGTCCAATGGCTTCTTGATGATGAATCCTCATAAAGAAGATGAGCATGAATGAAGTCCTTTTGTTTTTAGAATGATGAATTTATTTTACTTGCTGTTCTGCCTGGCTGTTGGACAGATTCCTGTAGTCTTGTTTTAATTGGTAAAGCTATGCCCTTACAGATGTTCCTGTTCAAAAAGTTGAACATATTTTCTCTGATTCAGTTCTATTTTTATATTTTCCAGTTCGTTTTGGGAGAGTTGCCTAATTATTTTTAGTGCACACTAGATGTGAGAAGAAGGGAGTGTCTTCATAAATACAGCAAAGGCTGAACAGAAATATCCAGCTTTGTCAAAAATGGGAGATGAGAAGAGGAGGAGTTAATTCATCTGCAGGCCTTATTCTAATTTAAAGCAAGAACAATCCATAAACAGCTGGGGGCCACCTAACCCACACGTACAATAATCCGGATGTTTGAACTCTGTAGCCTATTAGTTCAAGTGTCAGACATGCAACTCACTTGACAGTCCAGAGGCTAAAAAGTCTGCTTAAGGAAACCTCACATTCTCACAGCCGACAGCTCACATGGAAATACAACTGTGCAGAAAGAATCCCTGGAGGGCATGCTAATGAGGCTAATTGGTAGTTTCCAGCAGCCTTAAGAAGAGGCAAGGGAATAAATATCAGCAATAGAGAAGGAACAGAAAGGGATGTTGTGCATATCTTTGCTGACCCTAAGGTTTTTGGAAATTCTGTCCTTTTTTCCTAGCATACTGATATTTACTTCATTTTCTCTGGACAAACCTCTGAGTTTTGTTTAGTTGTCTTGAACAGATATTTGTACCACTCTCTGCCTGTTATTCTTGTGGTGCCTGCTCTTTTCTGTGCTGCCAAGCTCAAGGAACTGAGGTTTCTGAGCATCTTTCCCAGCCATTAAAGATCTATAATCAAATATTTATTCTTTTTCTAAAGAATGACAAAATGACACTTAGAAGAGTTGTTACAAAGCTTCTAATGATTTCATGTCTTTGTCTCAACAGTCTCATTGCTCAGCACGTTTGAGGGAACTACTAGGTATGGGCAGTGATGCATTTATGTTCAAAGCTTATTTTTACACTTTTGTTTAATACACTGTCTTTAGAAATATACTTTAGATGTTGTATTCAATACTAAATCCCATATTACAAAGAACTGCAATTGAAAGAGGATTGCTATTACTGCTACAAACCTTCTGCTTCCTTCTCGGTATGTCATACATACTAATATTTTCTCCTACTATCAGTGCTAGTTGGATTAACACCTTAATTTATGTCTGTTCTACGTTCCAGAAACCAACTCTTCCACAGCAAGAATAGAATTGCAATTATTATTTCTGCAACAAAAATAATCCAAAGAACGTACCTGGCACAGATAGGTCTCAGTGTACTATTTTAATCATGCCATCAACAAGTCTTTCTAACTGCAGACCATGCCAGATAAATCAATCCTATGTAGTCTCCTGCTGCAGATTTTCAGACAGCCAAGACAGTGAAGACTCAGGAGACCAAGCCCTTACACTGAAAGGCTAAGAAAAGCCTCGAGCAAAAAAACAAACAAACAAACAAAATGTTTCCCACATATAAACTATGTCCCTTGTAACCTAGAAGTTGTATGAATTCACTCCAGAAGCTCTTCATCTCAACATGAAATAGAGCAACAATAACCCATTCTTAAAGAAAAATAAACTACAAATTGCATTCAGGCCTAACAAGGTGGTTAGGAAAATGGATAACAGTTCATTGTGAGAAGCAAAGGGGGCAGCACTTGTTCAAGCTGAAGATTACAAGGCTGGTGTGTGTGCGGATGTGTGTAAGACTAAGAATCACAAGTTGCAGCAAAAGAAACTACAACTGGAAATGAGGGGAAAAAAAGTTTCACAGTGACAGTGATTAAGTACTGGAACAGGCTGCCCAGAGTCTGCACGTCTCTGTCCTTGCAGGAATTTAAAGCTTGATTGTATAAGGCTCTGCTGTGTCTTACCCGATTTTTAAGTTAGCTTTTCTTCAGGTAGGAATCAGCTGGATGATCTCCAGAGACCCCTTCCAACCTAATTTATTGCAGATTCTTACATTTCAATGCCAAAGCAAATCTTAATGCAAATATAACTGTAGCCAAAGGACAACTCCATAACATTCAAGGAATAAGGCATTCGATCTTTCTAAAATCATGCATCAACATCCAAAAATGAGCTAAGTCTTCAGCAGCTTTACATTTTCAATCCAGATTATAGTTGTTAGATATATCTTCAGTGCCAAATAAGTGATCCTAGGACCTCTTACAAAAATTTGTCTAAAGCTGTTGGTTGCTACAAAAATATTTTTCCCTTAAGAAAGAATTAAACTTAGACTGCTCACGAAGTCAGAGAAAGAGGAAAAGACTGTAATTAAGCAGCTAGGGTTCTAAGCAGAAAGGACGTAAGGCAATTTATAGAAGAGAAACAAACAGCTTGCATACCAAAGAAAGAAAACTGCTCCTAACTGTTCCGAATACAACTCCAAAGCTGTTGCAGGTAACTGGCTAGCTTCAATTCAGATTGCTTTATTATAGAGAAGTTTCAATATACTATTTAATACATTAATGAAAAAGGTACTTAAAATACCTTCCAGATCCTATGTGCATATGCAACCATTAATTGGTGTCATCTATTTTTAATTCTCCCTGTGAAATTATAGCTTCTGTTTCTTATTTGCATTGCAAATATGCTTCATAATTGTAATTGAAGCACGTCATATAGTACTTAGACATTTCAAGTGAAATGGAGCTTCAAGTGAAAAGGAAGAGACCAAGGAATCATAAGCAGAACCTGAGAGAGGATGAGAGCTCTGGAGAATAGATCAAAAGCTACTCTTTTGTCTTTTTTAGTTGTAGTTTATAATGTATTCAAAACCACAACCAATATTTTATCTCATTACTAAAACCACTGAGATTTTTTTTTTTTTCCACTATCAAAAATATCAGACTACAACATCTGCTTTATTAGTTGTTATACCTGAGACAGGAAAAGAAATTACACTTCATGTTAAACAGCTTTGTCTAATATCTCAACCGCTTTCTAGTTTTTCTTAGCCTTGAGCAATCAGATGGGGATGCCCTGCCAGGTATGGATGTCGGGCAAGTGAAGCAGATTTGTAGTCTTTCCATTTACCCTACAGAGCTCAAGGGACAAAGCTGAAAAAGTTATTAGCCCAACTTACATGGACTTCAGCTCATGTGTGCTTAAAATTAGCTGTAGTATTTGCAAATGAAAAGATAGGCATTAGGCAAACTATGTTGATCAGTCATGTCCCTGCTTTCAGTACAAATATGTATTCATCCTTATACTCCACTGTTACACTGCAGAATTAGCGGTATGTGTACTCAGAGCATCCAAAACACTTCACATACCCTCACTTCCACTCTTTAAGTGTTTACTACCTTGTCAAATTTTACTTACTTGGATCTAAGCATTTATTTGCTCTCATCTATACACCTCAAAACAATACACAGTTTGCATTTATGTATGACACTGGGAGCTTCAGTCAAACCTAAAGCTCTCTGTTAAAGCTACATACAGAAATGGACCTTAAGAAAGAAAAAATGAAATTGTTCAAACTTCATTCCTTCCTTGAAGCAAGATGCATTCTGAGGAATAAGGATGACCTGTAAACCGTGAGGTTGTGTAGCTGCATATTTTACTTGTAACTAAGAGGGATTTTGACACCAGGGAAGAGGTCATACCCATGGCAAAACTACACAGCTGCCTTTCTGCTATTTTCTAAACACCTCAGCCAATGTTCAGTTATAAAAGGTATTGGCACTTCAATTATAAGCAAGTCACTTTTCCAAAGCTTTCAGACAAGCAGCAGTAAATGGATGTGAAAGACAAAACTCTAGGTGCAGATGCACACAGACACCATAACGTATATACCTTCCACCTCTTGCAAAAGGTCTTGACATGCATACATCTGGGGGGCATTGGGGACTACTCAAGTATATACAACATGCATTCATACAGTCTTTGAACCTCTGAGCATTCATATGCAGGTAGAGATCTACAATGATCTGCAAATCCTACTCATCTTCCTACTGTACAGTGATACATTAGTGACTGAAGTAAGGGTTGGCTTTGTGCTCAGAAGACTAGACAAGGCTCAGGAGATGCAGACTTAGTTCTTGTCCCTTTGGAAACTGCATGTGTAAGCTCAGACAAAGCATACTTAAAGAATTTCAAAAGCCTTCTACCCCACAGAGCCTTCTGGGGCACTTAACTGTGCAAGTTTCAAGAAAACCAAATATTCACCATTTTTCACATAGAAAAATGACAACAACTGGAACTGCTCGATACTGAACAATTATAATACAGCTCCCCTCATTCAGCTACTGATAGGAGACGTTTGTTGTTGGAGGTTTACATATGATCCTCTTGCATCACAGTTGCCTATTTCATAGCATATTTTTGTGTATACCAGTCTCCTACCCTTTTCCTCTATGTTAACTTGTAAGCAAAATGGAAGAGGTAGATCCCTTTCTCTAAAGCACGGAAGTCTTCTAGCAGTACCCCTTGTAATCTCTAACTATGTTTTGTTTACATGTTTATGTGATCCCTGGCACAATGAACCCCAAGTTTAATAACTGCAATGTATCAGAAATAACTAAGAGGTTCAGATTTGCATTTACTCCTTTCATATTTCATTTGGATATTTTCCTGATACTCATTTTTCTTGTAGTTAAACACTTACATTCGTTATGTTTACATCCAAGGCATTTTGAGACTAATGAAAATTAATTGAAATGCAGTTATTAATTCTAATTATAATAAATGTAATGTAGGAAAATGAGTTATTTCCACTAATGTCCTCTTCTATTTCATTAGTTTCTTATTTGCAACATTTTCCTGCTCTGCTTGGAGTATCTTGCAATATTTAACTTCACCATATAAATTTAAGTATACTTATTTTAATAATGTGTCTTGTACTTTTGTTTACCTAGAAAATCTATATACAATTTTCTCTTTCATATTCTTTCATTAGTTTCATTTACTGTTTTTACTGACACACTATTATTCTGTAGTATGTTTACTTGGGAAAAAGGAAAATCTGCAAGAATAGCCATATTGCCTTGTAGTAGGAACACAGTTTACACCATGAAAATAGCTTTTGATAATACATCATGCTAATGATACAGATAGTCAAATGATACAATTGCACCAAAAGGCTTGCTACTGTAGTTACATCACTTAAGTAGCACACTTGTCACCTAAAATGCTTCATCCAGAAAAGCATTATCTGCTAGTCCCGAATGATAAGAAAGCTGAAGAAATAGGAAATTACATACTAAGTTTTGTTTATTGTACCACAGTAAGGAATAATACTATTAGGTACTGCAAAGCAGGCTATTTACTATTAATGCACTTTCTCATTTCTACAGTTACAATGTAAGTCCAAGGTACGTATTTAATAATTGAAAGATCATTCACGAAACTGCACAACAATTCATGATTAACTGTCATAAAAAAGCCACAATAATACAAAACGAGGTTAGCATTTGATTTTTTTTTTGGAAAAATTTTGGTCTTTTATCTTCAAAATCTCAATTCTCAACTTCATCAAGAATCGTAAGTATATCCATAACAATGTATGAAGTTTTAAAACAATACAAACATGAAGCAAGAAGTAAGAAAACAGCTGTTTAGGAATTAGGAAGCCATCATATCTCTTGGTAAAATAAACTCTATAGGGTTTAATGTGCCATGTATTATGCAAAATGGCAGCTCTTCAGACCTCATGCAAGGTTGACACTACTGGCTTCATAGGATGCTGGTAGCCAACATAAACACCAGACTTGCAAAACCGAATCTCTAATGTGCAAAACGGAAAGACGTGCATGTAGAAATCTGATATAAACCAAAAAACATAAGGGGAATATTGGAAGAATATAAATATAATTTAATACAGAGAGACATAGTAAACTTATTGTTGTTTTGGGCAGCAACTTAGCAGAAACTCATCCCTCAGGGCAGTATAAATTACATGATGACAACAGTCAGTCCATTTTTAAGGTTGCAGTCAGATTCCATAAAGTCACACTTTGATCACACTTTTGTTGCGGAGAAAACACTGGCCTAAAATCAAGAAAATGAACTTGAGGGCAAAAGAGAGCCTTTTTTCCCTACAGTATGGAAAATAATACAAACATCTGTTCTTAGTTATGGAACATTACAGGGGAAGATGAATTAAATGAGAAATTTTAATTTGCCTTCACATTTTATATCCTGGTAATATAAATAGCTTTTGTTAGGTGAAAATTTCCATGCTGTTACATCTAAATGAGTCTTGTATCCCCTGTATATCACGTTATAATGAGACTACCACTACCCAGATTATGATTTTTTTTTTTTTTTTTTTTTTTTGGGGGGGGAGGGGGGGATGTTATGTGATTAATATGCTTTCAGCTGGAGTGACATATTCCAGAAAAACAGGAGTTCACAAAGGAACTGATTGCAAAATTCTCACCTCAGTAGGCCTAGATTTTACCTCCAGACCATACCGAAACAAACCGCCTTTACCCTCCGCAAAGTAAACTCCACCTCCCTCCCCCAACTTATGCCATACACAAACCATGCTGAAAAACAGAACATTCACGTTTTTTATTTAAGGATACTTCTTGTGGACTCCTAGACTGTACTTGCAGAAGAAACAGCCTTGCCTGTGTTTTGTTGCAAAGAGGATTATTGCCATAAATCATCCAGAGGATGCATGTCCTAACTGATACCAGACATTACTGATTTTTTATTAGAGTTCTCCCCAGTTTGTGCAAAAGAGGGCAATTCTGTATATCGCAGGTGGCTTTTAACATCCTATTACCTCCTAGAGTAGGAATGTTCTTTATAAGACACCAGTCGACTCGTGAGCTGCATTTTTTCAACATGCTTTTGCAAATTCCTAATAGATGTCTACGCAAAAAGAGTAAAGAAACAAAAACCCATCTTTTCCTTTTTTTCTTTTTTCTTAAATTCTTCTTTTTCTGATCATCTCAGAAGATCAGTGTCATAGAAATGCATAGAAATGCTTTTCTTTTTTTCCTTTTAATCTAAGACAGCAAAAAACACGATTTTTCATCCAGAGCAATTTACGTTCAAGAAACTATGTAGCAGAACAAAGCTCACTTGCCTTGGAAAAAAGAACACCTGTGAAAAGAACACTTTCCATCAACTAGATTTAATTTTCTGAACATGTCATCTTTTTTATTCTCTATTATTCTTCACTCACATAATTACCTTCTGAAAGAAATCAAATGGAAAAGTGTTGTCATTTCCTCCCAACAAATACAAAAGCTTCATGGATATAATGATATAGAATGAGAAGTGGAATGATGGCTATGAAGATTTGAAAAAAAAAAAAAAAAGTAATCCATGAGTCTTCTTCAATACTTGCTTCACAGATGCTTCCTGAGATTTTAGTCATTAGTTCACGACCCAGTTATAAGATTTGAAATCAGCTGGGTATATTAGTTAAAAGCCAAGATGTCACAAAATTCAAATGATGTGCTAATATATACAAGGTCTCCTTTTAAACAGAAAAAGGCTGAAGAACTGGACAAAAACGATACCTGAGAATTGAAGTGAAAACTTTATTTAAAGCTAACAGAAAAAAATGGGACCTTTTTTTTTTTTTTTTTTTTTTTTAAATATAAAAACAACATACATACACTATGAGGCCTGAATTCACAATGAACAGAAGCAGAACAACTTGAGCATATATTAACCTAAATAAAGCAGCCTTCTTTTGGACAGGAATTTCCCACCTCTTCTCTTCTGTCCCAGCAGTTATTGATAGTGTTGTTTCTGCAGGTAGCACCACCCCATCACTGTCATCTTTATTTTAAAAAATGTTTCTGCATACCTGTAGTGACACCTATTTATGAGATATGCTTTTAAGAAAGACAATGAGACAGGAAAGATGAAGGAGGTTTCTTTTTTCTCTTTAAATAAAGATCACAAACGAACAGGTCTTGTTCAATGCGTTAATAGAATTCATAGCTTCAACTTGCTCTTACAACAGATGGTACAGTAACCCCAGCAAGTATTCCTCCCTCTCAAAAATTGTAATATAAAAGCCAAGGTGTCTGGTAAGGCTATCCAGTTAAATGGTAATACATCCTTTGGTCGAAAATTCAGTTTGAGAGCAAACAGAATAAAAACATGTTCACCTGGCAACTAGCAGAAGGTGACTCAAATTTCCACTACAAACACTTGCTCACTGTATGGTAGCATTAAGCAAAAAAAAAATTGCAAATCCACCTGCATGAAGTACCAGCAGAGGAAACTGAGTCTTGGTCTGTGAAATAATTTTCAACTTTATGTTTAAAAAGCAAAACAAAACAAAACAATTATGGGATAAAACACAGGGAACATTATCCAGAACATACCATGGTGGAATCTCATTGAAATATCCTCCCACTATAACGGCAAGTAATAAGTTGCCATTTTCTAAGTTGTTATTTTGGAAAGATTCTTTTCCTGTGAACAGATGTCATTAGGCTAATTAAAACACTTCATCCTAACTGAGAGAAGATTACACCGGAGTAAGACTTCTGATTTTATTATTCAAAAATCCAGTTATTATTCTACCATATTTCTCAGTATTTGACATATCAATGTATCCAGCAGATAGGATCATTATTCTTTGTCTTTACTACTGTTCAAAAGTAGTGTTATTCATTTTAATTTTTATAGCACTGTACACATGCAACCTGATGTTAAATTCCTTTGCAGTCCAAATTTCCATCCATTTAGCAACTATTAAAGAAAAATAGAAAATCAAGCAGAAGAGAAACACCTGTTTGCTTTCTACAGAATCAAGTAATTCAGACAGAAGGAGAATCATCTGGCCCTTATTTAATAAATAGAACATTTTCATCTGCAAAACAGACATTTACGTACTAAGTTTTTCCTCGCTGTTTCATTTGGCTACTTCATGTCCCTGCAGTTTTCAAATGAAAAGCAAGATAGAATGCACCGCGTTCTAAAGGTAAGAGGAGAAAATAACTTTGTATTTTCTTACCTTTGCATTATAGGGAATATAATGCTTTGATAAGGCTTCAGGAGTGTGCATCCATGTTTTGTCTACAGAAAAGCAAAATAAAAGAAGCACTGAATAGATTATTCACTTGTTAGTTGAACTATTATAACATCTTTGTGGAAAGCATCAACAATCCTAATTTTCCTCAGATAATTATCTGTCTGAAGTAGTTACTGGGGCTAGATGGAAACACATTATATTTCAGAACTACCCAAACATTTACAGGAAAGAACGTTGTTACTTCCATTTGCTAAATTTCTTGTTTCATGTGACCTGATTTACCATAACTACTCCAATTCATCCCCCTCCACTACATTTATTGTTCTAAGGATGCTTGCTGCTTCTGTCTCTCAACATCAATATTTTCTGCATCCTATTGCTGTTTAAAGCACTGACAATACGCTGCACTTGCAATGATGTTTGTGTGGGGCTTTTTTGATAGATTATCAAGGTATGATATGAAAAAAAAGAAGCCCTAATCTCTCTGTAGGAAAACAGAAACAGATCAGCTCGTGGTAACTGATTCAGAAGTTTAGATGTTATTCAATTTTTTATGACTTATTCTAAACAACTTTGCCTATTTTCTTTTACTGATTTTTGCAGCAGCAGACTGTACTTTTGCCTTAATTCTCCCACAGCATGCTTCATATGGTTACATCACAAGTTTATTACTTGTGCAATATATTTTTCTTCCTTCACTTTTATAGCCATTTAGTATGTTCTACACAATTTAGGTTGGAATTATAAACATTTGAAAAAATACTCTTATTAGAAGTTAAGATTTTTTTAAAAAGTTTTATTATTGTATTTGAAATCATTTAAGAAAAAAAAAAAAAGTGAGAATTTCCAAACTACTAAACTGTATTACCAATTGCAGGAGTCTATGCCACTGAGTAATTCATATTCCCAACATTCAATATTTAGTAGTGTTTTCTAACTTGATACCACTTCTCTTTTAATTACCATGAATTAAAGTCACAAATCTGGAACTTTATTCAATTAAGTAACAGAATAATAGCGTAAAGCAAAGCTCTCCCCTTGCATATTCACAGACAATTCCCCTTGCCTTTAATGGGACTTGCAGTTACAGCAATTACTTTTTTTATTAGCTATGCATAAGAACAATAAAATCCAGCCCACTTCAAACTGCTCAAGAGCAAAAGCTGTGACATTTATTGACATTAAACAAACTAAATATTTGTGAACATAGAGAAGCAAAAAGCCTGTTAAACAAGATATTCACCATAATCACCACAGGAACAGGATCAAAAATGCAAAGCCGGAGGAAATTTTTTCTTTAAAGCAATTTCCTTCTAGCTGAGAATGGGTTCAGATGCATTATTGAAGAATGACATTAGCACTTCTTAATTAAGAAAGCAGGATTTGTCCACTTGGAGGCAGGCATGAGTACGGTTATGCACTGCAGTGGCTGCAATTCCAATTCCCCCCATTTCACGTGTGCCTTGTGATTGAAATTCAGCAACCTGAACCGGACTGACTTCCCAGAATATTTTAAGATTTGAAGCCCAATCTCCATTTTGAGTACAGCGTCAACGGCTAATGTTATCCACAAGTAGAAAAGGAACAAAATTGGTGTAAATTAGTAACACTAGAATAAATCCTGACAGCCCAAAAGTTAACTGTGAGCAGTACATTTCAAGTCAGGGCACTGCTGAGGGGCTGGCGAGCAGGCTAGGGCCCGACCTTGACTGTAAGTCCCAGGTCAAAGAGAATCTGTCATGTAAGATGGGACCACACCATACACCATAACACTCACCACAGCAGAGTGATGACCTGCACAGTGCAAATCTAAGCTCTGAAATATGTTCACACTGCTAATGTCAATGTTTTATTTACCCATTCCTTACACATCAGCTCTTTACTCGCTTCAGCAAGATACTAGCATATTTATAAATTTGTAAAGGAAAACCTTGTAAAAAATGCTCCAAAATAAAACATTGAATCTCTTAAAAATAACAGCAACAAAACCAATCCCCCACTCATTTCAGTGCCTAGCACTAGCACAAGCAGGCAATAGGGCTGAAGTTTCTGAAGCCTACAATGACTACCTGGGTACCAGAAAAACTAAGTACTCTTTGAAAAATGTCACATACTTTCTTCCCATCCCATGAAGGACAAATTCAAAGCTAAAAAATAACATTATTTAGTCCAGGAACCAAGCCAGAAATGCTGGTAATGTTTCCAATATTACCGTTGGGCAAAAAGCTTTACCTGAAATATTTCTGTGAAGTCAGCCACATGTGTATTGACACATGATAACTAATGATACAACAGCTCTAGGAACTGGAACAAGGAATAACACTGCTAGGAAAGTGTTTCCATTGCTGCTGGCATCCTTAATTCGGGGAAGACAAGGAAAAATGACTGGGTTTTCTCAGGTCAAAAGGAAGAGGAAATCAGTAACTTTGCCACATACCAAAAAAGATGCCTGGATTTTATGAATCTCATGCCACTGATTAAAACAGCGAGCTGGCAAGCAGCATTTCCAACACCCACACGCAGATCCGCACAGTGTGACACAGGCAGTAAGTTTTCCACAGATGTTGGAAGCCTATTTCCTAGAAGCATGCAATAGTTATGGGCTACTTGCGTATTTGAAAGAACTCTTCACACTGAATGGAGTCAATGTGAGACAAAATTCACATTGATAGCAAAGATACAGAAAACGTCATGCAGATGTTACAGAAATGTTTGTTACCAGCATTTCCCTCTGAATTGTAACCTTTGATTTCTATGGACTCATAGAATCATTAAGGTTGGAAAAGACCTCCAGGATCATCTAGTTCAACTGGCCCCTATTTTGGTCTTATGCCTATCTTTCATCAGCTGTTTGAAATACTGCTTATCCTTAATTTGATTTCATAGCAGATGAGAAATATCAAATTTCGAAACTGGGTATCCAATCAATCGGAATATTGGGAAAAAAAATAAAACCTGTAAAAAAGGTATTCCTTTAAACATTTGATGTAAGTGTAGCTTGCTATTAGCATGATCCCTCACTTCTACAATCTACAATAAAATCTACTTCTACAATAACCTACAAAAAATAGGTTATCATGATTTAGTAGCTATTCATTGTGAAGCAACAAACAAAATATGAAACCCTACAATGAAATGCAATGAAAAACATAGCTCATATTATTATTTTATTATTTATATAGAAGCAATAGTTCTAGACATTTAATAGATAAAAAAACAAAGTCCTAAAGAAAGGGCCTAGATAAAACAAAAACTGTCATCTAACATAACTCAGTAGTAGAAAGTGAAAACTACTGTTATTTCACCTGGTGAAAACTACAACCACTCCAGACTGTGTCTGAAGCTATTAACCTAGGCTGCCTTAACGTTTACATTGAAGTTGACATAAGTGCCCAGTTTTGTTTTGTGTTCTTTTTCTTTTGAGAGTTATGACTTTCAGACACCTGCAGCCCATGAAAGCATAAACAGAATTTAACAGGAATGAAGCATGAGAGATGCTAGGAGGCAAAACCCTGAGTTTGTGGTGGTTTTGACAAACACAGTACCACTATGTTGGCATAAAGAAGGGAAGAAGGTTGACTGTTCACAATTCAACTGCACAGAGTAAGTCTTGCTTAAAGAAAGCCAGTGATCCTGTAACCTATATGCAAGCCCTCCTCACACTCTGCATGCTTGCTGTGCAGCACAGACATTTAGAGATGCCCTGTAACAGTAGGACAGCATCCAATCATGTTTTGAAGAGGATTTGAATAGGGTGAGAGCCTCTCAGGTTTTCCTCTCTACCAGCACATGCCGGCCAGCTAAGACCATGGGGAAAACCACATAAAACTGATATTTGCAAATGGTTTGACAGACAGAACTGCAATAACAATTCACTCTTTTCTAGTCTTCCCTAACTCATACCAGCCTCTTTCTATAAAGGACAGATTCCTCCACAATCTGCATTTTATATTGAGTACTTGCTCATCACACCATCCGGAACAAGGATGCACCAGTGTGAGCCGCTTAAGAGGCCTTGGTGGCATCAGAGAACAGAAGAGAAACGTGCAGACAAATCACCCACTGAAGTCAATAGAATCAGGGACTTCATAAAGTACCAAGATCAACTGTGCTGCACATAGTGGAGGATGACATTAGGTTAGATAACAGCACAGCTGACCATTTATCTAACAAAAAGGAAAGCAGTAACCATGCCAAGAAATTGTTCTCCCTTTGAGATAAATTCCTTCTTGTGCTACTTAGTGCCCAGATAGTATAGAATCGATTTTGTAGAGGCATAGTTGAACTTTGAACTAGCTTTTCTAAATGGCAAAACAATGCTTAGTAGTGCAAGTTCAGTTAAGCCTCCCAAAAGCCCCCACTTTTTTTTTTTTTTTGGATCCTACATGTGGCTCTGTCTAACTTTGCTTCCAAAGCATTTATCAAAACACGAGCGCAAGTGGCCATTCCATTTAATACAATGAACAGAGAAAATCTGAACTTTTTTTTTAATGCTTTAGTGACAATACAGTCATACATAGAAGGTAAAAATTAAAGCTTATCTTCTTTACTGACTCCTTGACATCAGTGGATGCTTTCCTAACCAACAGAAGAGAAGAAATCTTGGAACTGCCTTCCTGCTTTATACATTTTGCTATGTAAGAAAGACCTCACAGGAGAATCAGTCTACCAGCAATCTGCTGAAGAAGAGACAATCCTACAAGATTAGTGTTGCATCTATGCATTACTAATTCAAGGAAGAAGCAGCTTACTTGTGTGTTTGTATGTATCCTTCGTTTTTCCTAGGTTATCTATGTTTATATCAATAAAGAAAACCTTCACAATGGGATATACAAGAACTGTCACCCTGATGAGTCATTTCCTTTATCCTGCAGTGCAACAGACAGCCAAGTTTTCCCAAGTTGCCCTTTTGCTAGTCCATCAACATGTAAGGTAAAATCACTCTTCTTGACTGCTACAGACAACCGATACACTGAGCCATGAGACTTGATGGTTGTTACCAGAGTTTTGACCTCAACACAGTATTTAAAAATTATTAACAGAAACCTACCCCTAACCTGTAATTCAGCTAGAGTATTCACCTCAGCCACCTTGGAGAGAAATGACTGGGTACCATCTATATATTCAATTACAGTAATTTATTGAAGCTATTTCAATTGCTTAATCATTGCCAAATTCTCCCTGAAATATGTATAAGCAAATGCCAGTCAACATACATAATGCTAAAATAATTACTTTTGTTGTATCTTTTTCTTTATGGCAAACAAAGCTTTCTTTGGAGACATTTATTCTTTGCCAAGACACCGAAGCCTATCTTCTTAGAACAGAATGAGTTTTGCAGAACGTTTAGCCTTTCTATGTCCTTCTACTGCAATATTCAGGACCTTTTGAATGGTTTTAAATAGCTGATTACTAAGATAGCAAAATGATACCATAGCTAAGCTGGGTTGTCACAGTTACAGAATACCCCTCCAAAAAAAATATAGGATTTGCATTTCCTCAAATAGTAACACTCACTACACAACCTACACACTGTATACTATATATTTTAAAGACATGGATACTAGTAGCTAGGACACTTTTGACGTGAGAGAAAAGACAGGTCAATATATCAGTGAAACTAGTCAGTGATTAGCAAATCCTGAACTTTTAGCAAGTTCAGTTTCCTAAATTACTAGGAAAAAAAAAATAAAGGAAAAAACCAGTTCTTTAGCCTGTACCTCTTCTGTCTTGCCACCAAATGAGCTACACTAAAATACTTTAGTCTTTGCTATGAGATTTGAATTGGAGTTCAAAGTGAGATTACTGGAATAGTATAATTATTTCAAGTGACAACAGTTTTCATAAGTTTTCACTAAGAAGTACACACAAATCAATACGAGAACTCCAACTTTTGCTTTTGGAGTCAGAGTTGAGTTAAACCTTTCATTTTAACACTACACGAATGTGGAAAAATATCAATTAAGCTTGATAAAAAATAAAAGGCAATTTTATAAACCATTTTTAACTTCAATAACTTTATTTGTGTCAGTTTGGAAGGGAAAGGAACACAACTGGGAAATTTTAGAATTACTATATTTTTTTATTCATAAAGATTAAAATACTGTAATAATGTGTTTTCATTTGAAATTATATTTATTTAAATGTCAGTAAACTGGAAAGAGCAGAAAGGAAAGTGACAATAAACATTCAAAACAACTACAACATGTAAATGTGTAGCTTCCTCTCATTTATCTATAAAAGCACTGTTGTTTTATGCATCTAAAGGACATTATTTCACAAAATAAAATCATCCTAAATGGCATATCTTGGATATTGCTTGTAATTTTTCAACATTTTTATAAGATGAAGTCCTACAAATAGTAGTAGTCATCACGATTCCAAATTTATTTCACTGGAAGAATGACATTCCATTTTAATGAAACAAAAAAAAAATGCAGAAGATTAAATGCACTAAGCTGAGGAGTTTGAGTTATAAACTGGTTGGTCTCTGAGAAAAGCATTGGCTGACCTTTCACTGACAGATTTTCAAAGCTGTCACACTGGAGCTGTAAAACTTAAGTCTTGAACTTTATACACTCACACAGAATAATACATCTTGTCTTTAATTAGACATTCATCCAGTTAAATAGCAGGGTACCTGTGCAACTCATGAAGCATATTTAGAGTAACTTCCCTAAGGTAACAACCTATATAGTACCTTGAGCAACAACTCTACATGATACACTAATAACTACACCAAGAATTTATTAGCTTGTAGACCTTGAAAGGTACTCTTCTCTTCTCTAACTGCTGTACAAAACAAATAACATTCTGTAAATGAGGCTGCAAACATTTTAATAGGATGGAAACCAAAAAGCTTAAGACTCCTCCAGTGCTGTTCCTGTTTTAGAGTCAGTAGTTAGTGATTTATAGTTAAGGAGCGTGTATGTCTGAAAGGAGCCCCTTCGGTTTTGCAAGAGGAAAAAGAAAATACTTATAATGGTAAATATAATTGTAAACATTCACAGATCTATCCTGTGAACTGCCTAGATATTCTTTAAGCAGGTACAATGCTTATTATTTCTGGAATACTCTTCTGAAGATAGTGCAGGCAGAGCAGGCACCAGGAAATTACAATCCTGTCCCCCTGTTCTCATGTTAACAGCTGGGGAAAAGAAATTCACTCATACCTAAGAATATCTTACGATTTAGGCCTTATGGAGGTGCTGCCAAACTCTTATCACCAAAAGGAACAAGACATTATAGAGGGCCAAAGAGGGACAGAATAACTCCATGAAGTTTCAGAAGAAAAATTAGGTTTATCTGTGCAGACATAAAATGAATCCTACAGAGAGTTTGCAGCGAGTATTCCTCATTTGCAGCTGTGCATCCTCTAAAAACATACTATAACCATTTCTTTCCTAAATAATTCATGCCAGCTAGACCTGTTCCCTTTGCTTTCACAACCCAGAGATGCTATTATTTGCTTTAGTTTCATGGTGAGGAACATTTTTTTTAGATCCCTGGGGAAAGTGCATAAATAAATAAATAAATGCTTGCATACAAGCACATGCATACACACAGGCTGCAGGAAAAAAGCACTTCCTTCTCCCACCAATGGATGAGGATTTGGTCCTTTCCAAACTGAGGCAGTAAACCTGCAACTCTCCTTTTGTTGACATACTTCAAAGGAAACCTTAGTAGCCTAATGAGAAGAGTATCATAACACAAAAATACTTAAAACACAAACAAATCCACGGGCAGTTAATGAGCTAAAAAGGAACTGTTGTCTGTATATTCAGAAAGCAAAGATAAAGATAAACCAAAGCATCTGTCATCTCTGGAATGTAGCACAAGTCTACAATAGAAATAAAGATCACATTGTAGCCAGTCCACTCCTGGAAGAGAGCATCCTTTAACCTTAGATCACATTTTTTTCATATATCGAACCCTGATGATTAAATGCATCTGTCTACATTTTCATAGATGAGGCTCATAAAAAGCCATTGCACTGTAATGGTATCACTGGAACTTATGATTTATGATAGGCTATTAACTCAATATATTCAATTTTATATTATGAATGCCATCTACATCTCACGAGCTGATAATCCAGCAGCAATTACCAACCTTATGAACTGCTATCATATGGAAGAAAAAAAAAAAAAAAAAAAAAAGGAAAAAAGAAAAAACACATACATCAGAAATTTCAGATTCCCAGCAGTTTTAACAGCAGCTTTGGCATTGAACTTTGTGCCATATGTAAACTAAGGCTGACATTTACTCTAGGATGAAGCAGGACCATTGGGGTAAAATGAAGAATGAACTAAATTCAGCTGTAATTTACGCCCTCCACAACCTCAGTAAAGTTCGCTGCATTTCACACATTGTAATTCAGGGCTAAATTTAGCCCAAAGTGAATATAGCTAGCAACTTTTTAGGACTATTTTGAGACATTCAAAGTTTCACTCTCTTACTCCCAGAAGGTTTGGATTACAGCTATTTCATACTTAGAAACGTCTCTATCTAGAAGAAACAGTAGTTTCCTTTCTCATTTCTGATGGGACAAAAGCCAACAAAGACTAGCTCATTCTCGTTTCTTATAAGCACCAGGTCTTACACTAATGGCTTTGAATGGAAGACCACGGAACAAGAACAGAACAAGCAAACAAAAGAAAGACAACAAAGAACCAAAATGAAGCACACACAACCCTCTACAGCAACAAAACAGTACAGCTAATACTTTCTCTTTGCATATACACATTATGCTCACACACTACCACATAATTTAAGAACAAATAGATAATCCAGTTTAGATAACAACACACTAATGAAAAAAAAAGCATGACAACACTGCATTTACAAAGGCCTTTTACAAAAGAATTACATTCAAATCCCTAAACTACTTAAAAGAGAGACTGAAATCATCAAGATACAAAAGTATTTAAAGATTTGACAGACTCTGTTCTAACACTTCCCATGCTACAACATTTCAAAGCCATTATGCTACCACACCTGATTTTAAAGGAAAAATTAGTAGATCATCAGAAACACTGAATGAAAACTGGATCACATCCAAAAGCAAGCTCCTGACACTGTGGATAGATTCAAAAATATTTTCACAAGCTTGGTCATATTAACAAAGCCACATGAACATATTGAACATTGCTCTTGAACAGTTTGTTGTTGTTTGATTATTTGTTTTTAATAGAAAAAAGAAAGATCCTTAAAAAAGATAATCCATAAGCACTTCTTAGAGTATACTGCACTCATTGGATCAAGGAATAGAAAATAGAGTATATATTTTTGTACAGATCTTAAGTCAGATAACATTTCTAAAACAGAGAATTTTCTCCTTAATATATGTAGTCAGTAGTCCAACTAACTTAAACTAAGGTCAACAGAAAAGCTGTTTTACTTTAAACAGGTGCCAAGGTGTTTTTTGTTGTTTTATTTATAACAGAAATTAACTTTTTTCAGTCAATGTTATTTCACAAAGTTTGTTACCCTTATATCTAAGCTTAAGGTTAACTGATTAGAATAGATAATATAACGTGGACTGTAAAAATAAAATTCAATTTATTTTTGATTGCTCGTGTAAGTACTCCCTGAAAAAAGCTGATTTTTTTTAAAACTTCCTATTTTCTTATATTTTTCATTATCATTATTAGAGTGAAGGATGAAAAGCTTGATTTTATTCATATTCAAGACTTTGTCACATCAATTAAGTCTTCAACTAAAATGACCGTCAGCCAATAAGAGATAACTACAACTAAAATATGAACAAAATACGCAGGTTAAAATTTCCTTTCTGTGCTAAGTCTCAGGGATTCAGATGGTCAGTGGCTGTAACGGCCATTTTTAAGGACACAGCCTTCAGCACACCTGTAGTCGTTGGAAGTTGACGTTTCATTCCCTCATCATGGCATTCAAAAATAAATTTACACTGAGTACTTGCCCTAGACTTCAAATACATAGTATAAAATTCTGCTAGGAATTTTGCTCAGTTGCAACATGAAGTAGTGGGAATAATGAAAATGGGGGTCTGGGCTCTAAAAAGGACTGCTGTGGACAGGATACACCTGTTGTTCAATAAGATGGCCATGTAATGCACTGTTTCTGATCTTGAATGCAGATATTGGAACAGTCTCTCAAATTATTTGGAACAGGCCAGGCAGTGCTATTAGGCAGCTGGTAGACACAGATTCTTGATTGTGATGTTACAAATATCTACACAAGAAAATAAGTAAATACTTAAGAGCATGGTTTATGGATTTTAATTTATTTCCTGTGCATCTGTCTTGCTTCTGGGGTATCAGATTATCCTTAATTGTTTTTTGCAGCCTTTGTGAATATGTTTATCTTCTCTGTGATCTAGCTACATTTTCTGGTATTCTGAACTACTTATCTCAGTTCATCACAATGTAGCAAATAAACGTACTAGACATGGAAGGATGCAGTGATACTATCATTTCATGCTGGTATAATGCGTGACAGACTCCTTTTCTTTCAAGCTTTGATACTGATACCATAGCAGGAATTCTTACATAAACATAACGTTTACACTCGCTCCGGTGGAGTTTACTTTATTATTGAAGCAGAGGCTCTGGCTTAGTGTGTCAAACTTAAGGATCTTTAGAAGAAAACATGAAAAGCAAAAGGAAATTAGCCCTAATAAATGATATTTCCTACCTTATAAGCAAATGGGAAAATAGCAACAAACCTGTCATTAAAATAAAGAAAGAAAACCAAAACAGCTGCGCCTCCTATGCTTCATCTAAAAATTATGCTTAATTATAAGCAGGCAGAAATAAGCAAACCAGAAGAGCAACTTGGAATATTTAGTGGTTTGATACACTTTTGGACAGGGTACATTTCAGAAAGCTACAAATTCAGAATAGCTGCTTAAAGCTAAGCAACATCCTGCAGCATGAGATATTTCAAGCATATTAAAATATTTTTTTTTTCTAAAATAGCTTCTCCAACAACATAAGGAACATATAAAATAAATGCAGAAATTACTAACTCTTTAGAAGTTCTATAACCCTCTAGCACATCCCTTGCTGCATGCAGGTTAAAAAACCTATGAACATACACATGAACATATGTGCATACATCTCAGTGAAGAATATAGTATGCAATTGAATATAAGCCTTACAATCTAAAAAGTGCTTTATCCATCAAGAACAATTTACTCTGTGCATCATAGAAGGTTGCTCCTTTCTACTTAATTTACTAGATGTAATGATTCTTAAGTACGTCCTTGTATAATTCTTATTCTAAAGATTTTATACGGGATATTTATGCTTTTCATGGAACATTAACAAAATTACTTACCTTTCTTCCTGCTAAAAGCACGATTCATGTTGAAAATATGTCCAGTCAACTATGTTTCTGGGTTTGGTGGTGTTTTCCCCCCAACTTTAACCTGCAGAACGATACACACAAGAAAACAGAAATTACCATTATTATATTTGAAGTTAGCAAGTTATCTTTATATTAAAGACAATACAAATGATTTTAAAGATTCTGAAATAATGCAGAGAAATAATAAAAAAAAAAAAAAAAAAAAAAAGACATGCTTCGCTGAGGAATAAACTACAGAATGGGGAAGATTTATGTTTGAATGCTGTGTGGTACTTAATACAAGAAGACATTTCAAAGCTTTTTGTGCAGTTCTCACTGACATTCCAGAGATGGAGCAGGTGGTCTTATATGTGTACCCAAAGACAAATACTACACACAAATAGGTTGGAAAGAAAGCATTAAAATGGCTGTTGAGTCCAGAACTCCCTAAATTATTTGGTCCACATTTGCACTGCCCCATTGTGTGTCATTTCCGCTGTCAGATTATTTCAAGCTATGCTTTCATCTTCATGTGAGTTTGATGTTCAAAAAGATCACAACATAAAGTCTCCTCTTCACCTAGGGATTCAATGCTAAAAAGCTGCCTTCTATCAGTGTAACTACTTCCTTGCTCTGATTGCCTCAGGCTGTGTCCTTACAGGTATGTTGATCAGATCAAATTTGGAAAAGTCAAGTGTAAATATCAGCTACACGTGTTTGGGGCATAACAGAATTTGCAGTAAATTACATATTTCCTTCACATAAAAAGCACTGATAAACCCTTAGATTAGTCATAACACATTAGTAGAATTTTATTCTTGACCAATATTTTCCAGTCAAAAAAGAATAAATCAATATTCCAAACCATCCCATTTTGTAATATTGATTTTTCTTTTTCAACTACAAAGATATTCTTTCCACTTCTTTCCATTCTGCTCGGATCATCCAGTCAAAAGCTGCACCTCTGCCCTTACTCTGTCCTGCTATAAAGGAATCGGTCAAAGAAAGAGAAAAAAATAAATCAAAGCACTTGGTATCAGATTCTCTCTGAAGTAAGCTAGAACATTAGTACTGCTTTGAATGAAGACAAAGTTACACCGGCATTTCAAAGACTAGCAGCAAGACAATGATGACAGATTTTTTTTATTATTATTTATTTAAGATACCTGATGCAACTCAAACACTTTTTACGGTGTTTGCCTTATCTTTCAAATCATCACATCCAATACTAATTAAAGCAATTCTATCCTGATTTCCCAATACGTAGGTAGCTCACATTTTTCACATTAGGACATGTGGGCAATTACTGCTACAAAAACTCTGCATTTTATTTTCTAATATCTGTGGTTTTGGTAGGACTTCTTTTCCATGCAGTACTGTAGGAATGAAGGAATGAACAAAGCAACATTTGCTTTTGGGAGAACATTTAGCAGTTAGTTTTTGTTTTACAAATTTTACTCAGCACTTAAGAAGGGAGAATAGGGTTAAATAAGAAAGTGTAGTTCCCATCTAGTTATTTGGAAGTAATGCCAAGAAGCTATCTGGATGTCAATCGACATTGTTGTTCTTGGGGAACAAAACTGGCAGCTCCAGTAACCTGTGAGAGTTTCACCCAAAGCTTCCCAGGCATGATGAGTTCTCCTTGCAGGGAAGGCCACCAAGTAGGAATTCAAGGGCTGCCATCAACATCATCCAACATGATCAAGTGAAAATGACAAAGATTTGGTTTTAAATGAATCAACAAGTGATGAAGTTAAGACCATACAAATTTCTGGTTTTCAAGCTGTAGCTGTACACATCTGAGTAGGCACGTATGTATGCACACAGCCAGGCTGTTGGCTGGCCCATGGTTCTAGAGAACACCTTTAAAGTACTTTGTTTAATACAAATTGGAACTATGAACACTATTAAGGGGCAAGAGGGTGACATCCGACTGTTGTAAACAGCATCGGCAAGTTTTTTATCAGAAGAGAACAGTTATAGTTAGGTGTATCTGTGACACCTTTACTCACAATATTCCAACAGACAAATGAAACTAGTAAGACCAAGCAAGCTGCTCTCTGATTAGACAGTTTTTCTGGTACAGCATCATTTTGCTTCTCACAATGTGCAATGCACAAAGCTGCTGGAAGAAACTGAGTTGCAAAGCACTCTGCTAAGAGCTTACAAGGAAGCCAAAAGTAACACAGGTCAGAAAATCCCATGATGGTGGGACCCTCTGCAGATGGTGGAGTCCTTCCTGTGAGACCTTTTGTTTAAGAAAGGGTAAAACAGCTGTAGCAATCAGAGGCACCAGGGAATGGGCACGTGGACCAAAATACTTCATTACTCATCACATAGGAAGACACACCTATGTAAAGAATGTTTCTCCACCTTACTACGAGGAGTTTTCTTCAGCTTTGTCCAGAAACCAAACCCTTCTTGGAAAAACAAACTTGCACGTGATTGCACAAAATGATTAATTAGCAAAATATGAAGAGCTACAAATTAGGGAAATTTCAGGTTACTTCAGGTTATCTATATGGGGGCAGAAAGAAATGAGAGAGAGACAGAAAGGAGAGAGAAAAGGCTGAGAAAATATTTTCATTAAGCTAACACTAATAAAAATATAAATAACAGCCAAACATTCTGGGCATCACGGACGTGTTGTCAGTCTGAACAGCGATCATGTGGCATGGCAAGTTGAGTTTTAAAGCTGCCACAGCAAACCAAAACAGTGACAGAGGAAAATGAATGCCTTCATCTCCTTTTCCCTTTGTCTTCGCTGGCATTAAACCCTTACTTTTCATAGTGAGGAGCTTTTCACAGGGAGGAAGAAACTGCAAAATGGCAAGGGTTGCAAGGAAGTGGATTTGGTGACTGAGGTGTTTGCAGGTATGCAGTCTGGTGGGTGCAAAGGTGGTGAGGTTTGAAGCTGAAATCATCACCTCCGTAATTAGTTTTTATCACCAATGATAATGGCGGTTGCTGTCCTCTAAGCTTTGTGCAGCAAAGGAAGCAGAACAAAGGGAGGCAGTGGCAGACTTCCAGCACTGAACAGAAAACTGATCCGCCCTGGCTGCTGCAACCGCACCGAGGCTTCCACACAGACATCAGCACATGCCTGTGGGCTCCTTCTGAAATGCTGTGTGCTTTGCTGTGTTTTCTAAACTTAGACCTGTCTCAGACAAGCCAAGAGAGAGGCTACTTAGGAAAGGGCTGAAAAAACTACCCATGTAACTTGTGTCATTCCCACACAATAACTGGGCATTTCTTGGGATTTATTTGGGTTCCCCCCACCTCTCAGCCTTCAAATGATACACATTATAACGACTATCTGGGCTGAACCAGTTTATTGTATAGTTATTTTTCATTACATTTTTTTTTATTTTTTTGTTTTAGTAAGACCTTGCTGAATACCCCCAACTTGTACCCACCTGCCTCCTTTAAAAATAAAAATAAGTCAAACCTGCCCCTTCCCTCTCAAACACACACAGATTGCAAATTTAGCCAAATTTAGCTTAGGACAAACTGAGGATTTGGATTCTTTTCTCAGACCCCAGCCCTTTCAAACATATTGGATAATATTTCTTAAAGAATGAAGCACAAAATGCTTTAAATCCTTTTTTTTGAAAGGGCTGCAGCGCACAGGAATGTCTGATTCATTGACTCCCAATGAACCATAGGCTTATGAAGTTATTTCTGAAGGTAAGATGAGAAAGCTTCGAACGTAACAGCCAGAAAATTCTTGTGCTCAGTTAGACCACAACACCGTTCAAATATCCCAGTATGACATGTGGCATAATGATGGAAAATAGGCAGACATGGTGTGGCAAGTAGCAAAACAGCAGGGAACGAGAACACTCTTTTAGGGTCTCACCCTCCTTGTGTGACAGGCAAGAATAGTAACGCCTGAATCTGAAGGCTAAAAATGCTCCTCAAGCTTCCTGTTCACTCTGAGCTCCTGAAACCAGCAGGGCAGTGCAAGAACCACGCACGCACCATTTTTAAATCTCTCAGCCAATATAGGCCTGGTACCATTGTGACGATCCTTTTTTTCCTGCACAGCAAGAAATCTTTCAGAGCACAGGTAAAGCATTGCACATACAGCACGTCTGCTGGGGCTAGAGGAGTGTTCACAGAAAGTCCGAGGACAGTGTTTTGCTATGAATAGCGACACCAAGAGGCTAGGAACCAGAAAACATATGTGAAACCCATGCATTTCACACCAATTTCTGAGAAGTTCAGGCTTTTTACCACCCTGACCATTCCACCCCCATTTCCTAAAAATAACCTCCTCTTTTCAATAGGAAAGGCTTTTCAAAAAGAAAATACAGATGACTAACAGGTGACAGGTGGATATCACCAAGACAGCTGGTAGCAAAAACTACTCAGGCAAGATCAGCATTAAGTTTTGTTTCACAGCAACAAGAAATAAATCCCACTATTAAAGTACTTAGTGTAGCACTCTGAAGGAAACTTGTTCAAGTTTCAGTGCAAACACTGATAAATCCTCAGACCAGCTGCAAATTGCACAATATTATTAAGAAAAAAACACAGAAATACAAAATCTTTTTTTCCACAAAGTAGATCTAGATTTTAAAGCATTAAACAAGATAATTAATTTACAAAATATTACATTTTTAGCAAATGCATTTGTAATCAAGTAATTTTTATCATTAGGCTGAAGTTTTACTAGTGGATTACATAACTCATGGAACAAACTGAAGTTGACACGCTACAAATGAAAGATGTAATTTTAAAACCAGGAATATTCCCTCCTTCCCAAACTTCCTACATTCTGCAAGAAAAATCGATACTCTTGTTTTGTTCCTTATGAGAGTACAATCCTAACGGGCTGCTAGGGAGCTTCCTTTTCCCTCAAATCCACCAGCTCCAGTGTCTAGAGAAACATGGTGAAATATTTCAGTCGTGTCAGCATATTTTTTTCTGCTGTATGAGAACTTACAGATGTCAGATGCTTAGAGCCAGCGAAGCAGCTTCCTCCATGTTCCCTCACAAAGAACACAGTCACTTCCTTCTACATCCGAAAGAAACAGATGGCAAACATCTTGCTCACTTGAATACAAAGGGGTCAGTGTTTGATATCCCACCAGGCAACTGATCATCTATAGAGGATCTGAACAAGATTTTGGTCTTTTCCACCACCTTCAGACACAAAATGGATGGAGAGCTTGCAGAGCTTTGCCAGTGTTTTGTTTTTAGAAGCCGTGGAGTGCATTCAGTGCTGCTGTCCACCATGCATGGAAGAACATACAACAGCTCTTCAAACAGTTCTGGTGGAAGGGATATGAGACCGTCAAGGTTTTTGACTTGAAGCACGAGTAAGCCTCCAAAACTTTAGACTCAGTCCTGGCGTGGATGGATATGTACAGTTTAGAGAAATTATAGTGTCCTGATACTGAACATGGTCACTCCTATGTAGGCATCATCCCTGAAAGAGCTGATTGCTGCACACGCAGTCTAGAGAAGCTGTTTGTTTCATTACTAGCAGATTTTTATATATATATTTTTTTTTCAAACAACATCAAATTCACGTTAACCATCTACAATTTTTAAGGCTATATTTATTGCATTGATCACATGTTCACAATTATATTGTAATAAATGCCACTGAAAGGAAAGGCAGACACAGAAAGACTCATTAGGTATCTTAAGGTAATCTCCAAATGGATAAAACAGCTTTTTTTTTTTTTTTTTTTTTTTTGCTGTTGCACAGACCTCACAGTGCATACTAGATGCTTTCTCTGCTACAGTCCTTTCACTAGAAGCTCACGAGGCTTGCCACAATTTATTATTTCTATCCTACCACGTTGCTAATCACCCTTTCCCCAATAGCTCTGAACTATGACGTGACAGATGGGTTTGTAAGTCTTTAAATTCACTTTTTTTTTTTTTAATTATATTTTGTTTGTTTTAAGCATGCAAGATCAATATGATCAATAACAGAAATTATTCACTTACGGAAATGAGAAGTACATCCTAAAAACTGTTATAACCATGTCATAAAAAGGCAAAGACAACAACATTATTTAAACCTATTTACCCGTGGGATTTCAAATCCGTATTTTTACAAATTCTCTCATCTGCAGACCTTTGTTTAACCTCCCCTGCAAGGAGAGGAAGAAACGTGTGGAAATTTTAGGCCTACAGACCACTGTGTAATATATAGCATGTACATTTGCTTTCTTATCTTTTACAGTCTAGTTCCCATGATCACCTCCTCCTAGTGCTAAAAGTCACATTGAAAAAAGTCACTGCCTCGCAAGCTTCTAATAATTCATTTTCTCATACACAATTTATTAATAAATTATATACTTCTGAAATTACGACTTGCAAAAGCGTGTTTAAAAAGAAATCTGTCACTCACTTCACAAAGACTTTAAAAATTTGCAATACTGAACATGGATCCTTAATACGGAAGTCACTAGATTTCTCATTAATGGTAATGCACTCAGAATCATTAATTGCTTAGCCTCAAGGACAGCATTAAGTTGTGTTTATACAGATGGGTAAAGCTTTATTACATGATTGTGACAGTTTTCAAAATTGAGAAGCAGTTGGCAATATCTATTTTGTCACTCTTACTAAATCAGTCTCAGAGCGAGTACCTCGAGAAGTAGATTATATTGTTTTTTAAGCAAAATAAATGTAACATGATAAAGCTTATCTATTTTACACCTTCCAATCACATTCTGTGGAGTCTCAGCATTCTGACAAGAATGTGATACAAAGTTAAACAGCACAGATATGAAACTGACAGAAAAGCACAGAAACCCAAATCATATTTATGACAAATTAATCTCCTTATCCCCGCCTCATACAGTAGGTATGTTTAGGTAGTTCATTACAATGTGCGTTAAGGAGAAACATCCAGATTTTGCACACTGTTATGGTTACTATGGATCTTATTTCAGGATTTTGGATAAGTGATCCATCCTAGAGCGATTTAGCAGAAGTGATGAGAATTACCAAGATATATATTCTTCCATAATGGAATTTCCAAGCTAGCAAGGCTTAAATTTCTTCCATTTTCCTTACTAAGAGTGTTCTGTATCTTTTAACGCAGTTGGGACTTCGAAATATGTGTAATTTTTTAAAATCTTGACAGGTCAGCAAGTTTAGACTCAAACTTGCATTGCAACTAAAACACAGAATTGTGCTGGCTGCTTGGGACCCTGAAGACACAGCTCCACCCCTGCTCCAGTTAGCTTCCACGTAGCTGAGACATACTGCAAATGTAATTCACAGTTCCAATAATCACAGTTTGGTCAGCTCTGCACAGAAAAGCCCAGTGAGGAATATTTAATATGTGGGGAAGAAAAAATGCCTTCTCTTGTCCTTCATGAAGCATATGAGAGTTGGACCATGATCCAAAGACCACTTCATAACGCAGCTCCCTCTATAGATAGGCCACCATTCTGTGCTGAGTCCCCAGAAACAGAAGAGAGAAACAAATACAGATCATTCTGTGATATACCCGGTGAAAATTTGGACAATTACTAAGAGCAGATTCAGTGACTGACCCCATAACTCAACTACTGGATACAAAGGGCAGAAAGGTGTGGGGGGGAAGTAGGTACCCATGCATGCCATATTTTCAAAGATAAAGTTTTATGTTTTTCTCTCGGTCTATGTCTTTGGGTCCAGTGACTAGAGTGCTAAACGCTGAAGCAGCAGAACCATGAGAGTTGCACAGCACCTCAGCCCTTTCAGAAATTTAAGCTTTGATGCCAAGGTTTCTAGAATTCAGCAATAGGGATTCACAGTGTACCAAACATGACTTTGAGTCCAATTTTTCAAGTATATTTGTGCAGGTGAAGAGGGAAAATGAATTGCACTTTAAATATATTAACAAATCTTTAAGGTCTTTAGGTAAGACATTACCACACATTTTTCCATCAAAACAAGAAACCACAGCAAAACCCCAGAAGATAACATGAACCTCTACGGCATCTAAGCACTTCACAAAGTGCTGCCACAGCAAACTAAATCTAGGATTCAGCTGTGGAAATAATAAAAACAGAACCCACAACATAAGACTGCACCCTGTGTCCAGCTGTTGCACCAAACTTCATGCTACTCTCACCTCCCCCCAACAGCAAACATATTCATTGCCAATTTCATAGAGCTTGCATAGCTGTTCAGATTACTTAAATCACTCACAGGACAAGTCCATACAAATAATACTAGTATTTGCCAATGACAGTTAAACTATTTCATGTTTTGGATGCTTATGTAAACAACTTCATGAATATTTCTTGCATACCACTTTTCCAAAACACTTGAATTTCACTATATTGTCAAAGAATCAGCTATACAAGAGAGCAAACTGAGCATCCCTGTTTGTATTTATTTATTTAACAGAACTTTGTTTCAAAAGAAATAGCTAGGAGTACTGAAAAAGAACAAGCTGTGAAATCACAAAAGATAATGACTGAGAACTGGAGCAAGGCATGAGAACTTCTATATTCTGGAATAGCCATTACAGCACAGTGCTAAAAAATCCTGCTCAGAAACACATTTTCAGCTACAGTTTTCTGTGCTTTTCCAAAATCTGGTATGTTTTAATGGAAAAGTTATGTAAGAAGACTCAAGCAAAGCTGATTCCTTGGAAAGTGCATGAATATAAATGCATTTGCATATATGTGCACTTTAAACTGGATCACTGATGGCATGCGGACAAAAAGGACTTACTGAATTCTTATAAGCATGTTTAAAGATGAACAGCTTTTAAAACTAAAAACCTCTAAAAAGCTGTTGCAAAACAGCATTTAGGTCACTCCTGAGAAAAAACTCTACTTTTCGAAGAAGGAGTAAACACCATTCAACAATATTGATGTAAAACATGGAAACACAAATTTCATTATCTGAACTGAAAAATAGTCCTGTTATGGTTGGGGGGACAGAGATGAAAAATCAAATGACTAATTAGCAATTACCTTGAAAACTGAAAGCCTAAAGCATTATTTTAACTAGGAGAGAAAATTGCATGTGGAATTACTTACATGCCTTGATAAACTGGAAAGGAACTGAAGAGGAAATATCTTTGTCAGCTGGGAGTAATGGGAGACTAAGCACTGCAGCTCATTTACGGACAGAAGTCCCAGTTCGGTCTTCCAAACCTCTGTCCTCGTTCCTCACTTCAATTATGGCACTGAGTGTGCAGCTAGTAATTTGGTTCTTGAGCTGCTTATATATATTTTCATAATTCCACTGAACAAATTGCTGTGCAAACTTAATCTCCCTTTTCTATTTCATCCAGAAATCTACCTCTCTGCTAGCTGCATTTCCAAATATTTACCTTGCAGGCCACAATTCAATGCTTTTTTTTTTTCCCCCTTTTTTTTTTTTTAAACTTTAACCACATATGCTTAGCCTTCCAGAAATTATTCCTAGTTTATCACTGGACTGTTTTACTGAAGAAAGCACGAGAACTATCAATACCAGCAATACCTCAAAAACTCTGTTATAAACAGAAACAGCAAGACTGTGCCTATTCAGAAAAGCACAATTACAATAGAAGCCAAATGAAAATATTTCTCTTACTTGATTGTCCTTCGAAAGGACAATATCATTGAAGCTACCAGTATAAGATATCTTTTTTTTTTTTTTTTTTTTTTCAAGCAGCAAAACCTCTCCATGCTGCCACTGAAACCTGAATGATTTCAGCATCCTATTGACGCCGTTTAGTAGGTATTAACCTTTCAAATGTTACTGGCATCAAACCAGGGGGAAACAATGTATTTTGTAGTCTTTTCATTTGTAATACATATACACAACCAAACAATTGTACATAGTAAGTAGCCAGAAGGAAAAATAAGATTACAAAGCAACTTTAAAGTAAAACACATTATTCAACCTCTGGATTTCCTTCTGTAGAATTTCACAAGGTACCCCAATGCCCTCTGCACTGGGGAAAAAAATAAGAAAGGAGTGCAAAGTAATAAGCTGAATGCTTTATTATTTTTTTTTTTTTTTAAAGCCAAAGCAATGCTGGAGTTAAAATTGGTGTAACAAAAGAAGGTAGTTGCTGGTAAACAATGGTGAAGCTGATTCTTCTCCTATAACGTTACTTATCATTTATTATATCTTTTAACAAATAACGCAGAAGTATCCACTGGCATTAAGTAAAGTCTGTAAGTACCCCTATGGGATTATCATCATTTCATCTTGCAGATGGATAAAGACAGAGATAATACATGGCCTCCCAATGTCACTGAAAGAACTGGCAGCTGTAGTAAAAATGAGGAGGTTTTGAATTCCACCTTCACATTTAATGATTTCTCTAAATTGAAAATACTCTCTAGCGCTCAGTCAGCCCTTTAAAATGAAGATATTTTCTCAACATAGTTTTATGGCAAGCTTAGGTGGTTCCTCTTAAAAGTACATTACTACAGAACCAGAACACTTCTCAAAGAGATCTCACGATTATTTGGTTAGCCAATAGCTAAGCAGAAGTTTCAAAGCAGTTACAAAAGAAGAAAGATGGAATTACAGACAGAACAGAATGCCGGCCTCCACTAATTCTATATCCCTGTTCCTCATGTTGTGACCGAGAGCATAGCTAGCATCAACAAAGGAGGATGGATGGCACCCCTACCCTCACAGAACTGCTTTACCTATAGTAAAGCTGTGAATCACTGAATTGTGCATATTCGTGAAGTCACCATGGATTCCAGTGAACCTTTACTCTCCCCACTATTGGTTTCTTTTTCTGCTCACTGGTACTTTGTCTTTCAAATGGTCCTAGCTGGCCATCTGAGCTTTATGAAATCTTTTGACATTGAGGGCACATCGTACTATTTCTTGCTGTTGCTCTGATGAACTGGAGCAAGTTCTTTGCCAAATGGTACTCTTACTTTTCATTTAAGAAATTTATACCCAAGGAGCTTCTCCTTCAACTGCCTGGAATAAAAGGAGAAGTGATTCACTGCCACACCTCGAACTCTGCTCAGCTATCTCATTACAGCTCTCTCACTAGGAAGGAGTCCTACATTTACCACCAGATAAGCATTTTTACCCTGAACTTTAATACAAATATCACCCTAAACTATACCCCCAAACTCTCATTTACTAGTTGTTTTGTCTGTCTGGTTTTGCGTTCTGGCACTGTGTTCCTGTCTCTAGCACACAATAGATTCACTCACATGAAACCAAATCTTTCCTTTGCTTAGGGTGATGAACAACCTTGTTTATGACATTTACGTCTATTGATTTGCCTGCTTTGTGACTATTCCACTACAATATGTTGATCAAATTTATTTAAACTGACAGTTAACTGCATTAGAAAAATCTGCACTTTACACCCAAAGTCAAAATGGTATTTTGTTTTCATTTATTTATTTTACCCACAGAGAGGACCATTCTTTAATATCTCTTTTTGCCTTCAAATCACAGAATGGTTGGGGTTGGAAGGGACCTTAAAGCCCACCCCGTTCCAACCCCCTGCCATGGGCAGGGACATCTCCCACCAGCTGCTCAAAGCCCCATCCAGCCTGGCCTCGGGCACTGCCAGGGATGGGGCAGCCACAGCTGCTCTGGGCACCCTGGGCCAGTGCTTCACCACCCCCTGAATAAAGAATTTCTTCCTTATATCTGATCTAAAGCTAGCCTCTTTTAGTTTGAAACTACTGCCACTTGTCCTGTCAACTACACTCCCTGACAGAGTCCCTCCCCAGCTTTCCTGTAGGCTGCATTTAGGCCACTGTAAGGTGTGCTTGGAGCCTTCTCTTCTCCAGGCTGAACAACCCCAACTCCCTCAGCCTGTCTTCACAGGAGAGGTGCTCCAGTCCCCTGATCATCCTCGTGGCCCTCCTCTGGACCTTCTCTAACAGGGCCATGCCCTTGTTTTGTTCAGGGCCCCAGGCCCCCAGTACTCCAGGTGGGCTCTAACAAGACCAAAGAGCCTTGCCTTTACAGTACCAGTTGCACATCAGTACTCCCAGACTCAAAAATTCAGTAACCAGATGGTATAGAAATTCATCACTGATAAATGGAAAGCTGCTAGCAGACACTGGTAATTATAAGGAGGGGAAATCGCAAGTTAATTTTGAGAACTTTTGTTATTCGGTAGACTTGTAGCTATCACACATCTGTGCATCTTCCTCTTCAGGATGAGTTAACAGGCTGCACTCCTGCTGTTGAAAAGATACCTATAAGTAGCATCAAAATTTGAGCAAAAATTATCACCGCAAAGGCCAAGAACTTGCTTCAAATGCTGTAATATCCACCACTAAACTCTATGCTGGATTTTAGTGCAGTCCAAGCAGTATAACAACTCAGTTTTGTGATATTTTCAAGTGCAAAGTCAGTTTCATCAGTTTAAAATCTAGGGTGTAATTCCTCAAATCAAAGAAATAATATATATATTTTTTTATAGATAAACTTCATATATGGATATACATACATGTATATTAACTTGCTGTTAAATTTGTCTTTTAAGTTATGTGACCGAGTTGAAACATTAACAAATTACTACTTTCTCTCAAGGGTAAAATGCAGTGTTTTATCTTGTTTTTGTCATGAAAACAAATATATGCACAATTAACACTGCTTATCTCATGAACAGAGATTCACTAAACTGCAATAACACCTCAATCATTTGTCTAAGCTCAATGACTTCTACAAGCACAATGGATATGCCTTGGCTACCAGCTTATCTTAAATATCCATACAGCCGCCATTGTCATAGTATTTGACACCTCTTTTAATCACATAGTAACAATCCACTAAATTTATACTTCAAAGCTACATTTTTAAATGCACAAGTAAAGACTGATGCTCTGGAGAACTCATTTCTCCTGCCATTTAGCTGTAAAAGTTAAAACACAGTGGGGAGAAGGCATTTAAACAGATATGTAAAAAATATACAGAATTAAAGTGGTAGGAACAATATTCCTGGAAATATGCTCTGTGTTTCAAGAGGGCACCTTGATAACAGCGACATGAAACATGCCCATGTGCAGAGCACCTACATCAAACCATCACAGAGGTTTAGAAGCATATGCAAGCAAACACTAGTTTTAATTTTGAACAACATGGTGAGGGAGAGGAATAAAACAAAGTCATAAAACTGGCAGTTTTAGATTAACACCATTTATCAGGAGTCTGTTGAAATACAGCGTGAATGACAAGTCACAAAATATACAGCATCTTCCTAATAAAAAATTGCAAAGCACTGAGCCGTGTCATTTATTCACAGGTAGAAGAGGACTCTTCCTAGATGTTCATAATACAGCACCCAGTGCCCCAGCGCTGCCCACTAAAGGCAGAGGGGCAGTCAACCAGATACACTTTCTATAACTCTTACATATTAATAGCCCTCTATGGCAAAGTAAACACATTATAACAAAACACCGAGAGTCAAGTTTACAGCAATAAGTCTGCAAGAAGGATTCAATTCACCCAGGAAAATGAAACTTCCTTGAAAAGGAAGGAGATGAAAGCAGCATGTAGAAGAGGGACTGAGAAAAGCCCTGCTTGCTGCTACTGGAGATGAAAGTTAATAATGAATTATAAAATAGGTATGTTAATCTCCATTTTCTGATTGTAAATATTTCTTTAAGAATAATTATATTTGAATTGCTAAAAACTTTGTAGAGCGACCTTAACCATTTCTCAAAAAAAAAAAGTTAAAACCAGTAATTTCATAACTGAGCTTTGATTTTATCTTATTTTACATCACCGAAACATCACCTATACGGTTATCAAGGACTGATTTTATTTCATTTCTTTTTTCTTCTTTTAAATAGACCAAAATGTAAGTGTTCCTGTCAAAGTGGATTATGCTTAAAATCTAGAAAGACTCAATTATATTCATTCAGATTTTTCCTCTCCATCTGGAATTCCAGTCACTTAAAAATCCAAAACAGAGCGGTTAAGTACTATACATGTCTAGCAAGCTAATTAAGTTTTTAATTTATAATGGCTAATCATGTACCAAGTTTTTGAGCTGTACAGATTTACATAAACCCCCTCAAATATGATGACCTAGGCTATCGTTTACAGCCTAGATGATATCTAGGTGAAGCAAGACCCTAATCTTGCTTCATATTATTTTTCAGATATTCATAAATCTAGGTGGTGTTTGTACTTCCAAATCCAGGAGCAAGTGAAAATGTCCCATTTACAAAAAAAAAAAAAAAAAAAAAAAAAAAAAAAAAAAAGTTAATAAAATGAGGAAAGTAGGATACAGAACCACAGAAAGGCCACTTATAATGCACAAAAGACCTTGATTACACTTCGGGCAGCTCCAGCCTTTCTACTTCTGTGGTACAGCACACTTAAAGGTGAGGATGAAAAGGAAGCAACTTATTACAAATAATCCAAATGGGAAGAATAAAAGAGCATTTCTATAGTTCAAGTGACTGTAAAAGTCCAGCATCAAGCAGCCTGCTAACTTCTATTACATGATAAGCAAGTCTGCAAATCTTCCAACTCTGAAACTGAATTCCAGGCAGTGATTTATAAACATAAAACCTTATATAAACAAAGAACAAATAATGGAAAATGAATTACAATAAAGTACCTTGATTCTTAACAGGAATACTGCGTGTTTGTATGCTATATACATATGCACAGAGATATGGAATTTAATTCCTCCCCTATCTGAAGAGTGGACCAAATACAAACACAATTGCTCTTTTCGCTCTGGGAGGATATAAGCAATACAAAAGCTTTCATATTTGTTAAGAATTATATATTTAGGGAGAGAGATCTTAAAGTGATTTATAGAAGAAAATAGGAAGCAGCAACAGATGGCATATGGAAGCTTAGAGGAAAGTCTTTTTCAATTTCACGTATCATGTAACAGGTTACAGATAAAAAATGAAATTACCTAACAAGTAAATGCAAAGCCACTGAACTGTTTACCACAGATGGACTGACTGGTTTGTAATTTAAGACTTTACCATGATTCAAAAGTACTGAAATTTGGTGATCAGGATTGTTTTGTTTTTCAAAAAATGACTGGGGGGTGTATGGAGGAGGGCTGGACAACTTCTCTGTCTGCATCTCTGCTACAGAGAATAAAATATGTTATTGAGTTGTCTCAGAAAACCATCCAAGCTGACCTCTGATACTTAGATTCATCTGTTTACTCCCAAAGAAAAGTCAACCTCTGTAATTTATTTAGTTATTTACTTTTGGTATATACAAAGGGGAGCGAACAACTCTGATGAGGACTTTCAATGGCAGAATATGGTTAGCCCAAGTCAGCACTTAGACATCTAATGGGCAAGCTACAGACATGGTCATTTCTTACAAACACACTTCAAGCAACAGTTGTTGCTTGCTTGCTGAAAGGGTGAGAATCACAAATGCAGTAACAAAACCCATTAATTTTGTTTCTTTGTTTGCTTTGTGGGGTCTTGTTTGTTTTTTGCTTGTTTGTTTTCAACACAGATCACATGTATTCAGGTTGCTGACAGCATTTTTGGAAACCACTTCAAAAGACCTTCTATTATCTAACCTATTCATTTTCTTTACACAGGAATCATACAGAGGACTTTGTACAGATCATATTTTTCATCTAATGAAAACCCTTGCCATTGCAATCAATATTTATAACATTAATGGAATACATAGTTATATATATGCTAGTTTCATTTTCTTTTTTTTTTTTTTATTTTTAATTAAGTATTTTTTGCAGATTACAAAGGAAGACAAAATAACTGTGTGTATAGCCATGACTATTAATAATTTTCTTTTTTTTTTTTTTTCTTCTCTCAAGTATGGCCTTCATGAGCACAGTCAACTAAACACAGATTAAGCAACTTGGAAACAGAGCATGCAGAAACAGCTAGATTTTCCTGACGAGAGGCCAAGCAAAGCAATTTAGACGCAGGCTGTGTACCATCACTACGTATAGCTACAGACTGACAAAACCAATTATTATTTCTAAATTCATGCTATGGAAGTCCTATTAACACTCCACATTCCCAGGACTGCCACACGCAAACATGGCAAAAATTACCCGGCACTAAAGTATGGCTTTGGTGGCCTTCTGGTTATGGTTATCAGTATTATAGCAAGTTAAGAAACCTAACTGTATTGCAGTATATTATCTAAAACTGATGATGGAAGTTGGTTTGAGCTACTGCATCAAACAAAGCTAGTGCAGCTGAACCCCAGGTACATCTTGCTCTACAGTCTGGGCCATACAACACAAGGAGGGCAGCTAGGGATGTTCTCTGAAGTCATGCTTCTGAATCCATCAGACCTTACCTCTAAGCACTTTAAGGTCTCCTGCATTTATACAGTGACTTACTCAACAAAATGCTAAAATGGTTTCTCAACACCATGATCAAGTTAGTTGGCTCTGTACTGTCAATACTATAAGGCTGAATGTTCAAATGCAGGAATGTTGCTCAATTGCTTCAAATACGAACTACAAGATTAAATAACAGGTATGAATCAAAGTCCAAGTTACTCCTAACAGTATTATTGCAGCTTCTCATTCTTCTACGGCTCAGGTAGTTTTTAGGGAGAAAAAAATCACATACAGGCAAGAGACTTCTACAATTTTCAATCTCTATCTCAGACTTACTTCAAAGTGCAGAAATAGGCAGTTACAACACCAGTGCAGTACTACAGACAGCGTGACTAACCAGCTCCGATCTCATAAGCTCATGCTTTTGAACACAACAGTAGCAGAACTAGATTTGAACAAGAGGCAAGCAGTGCAAACACACAATCATACCTTCCTGGATTCATGTGACAAATTTATGTGCAAGTATACGCTGACTTGCAAAAAAAGGGATTATTTGTGATTACATCCCCTCTCCAATACTGGCTGAAATTTTCATACACCTAACACCTGTGTATTTACACTTCTAAGCGCTGAATGGTTATCTGGCACCTTGCACTCACCCTAAAAAGAGCAGGCAGTAAAACAGCCATTAATTCTTTGCAATGACCTAACAGATATAAAGTTTTTGGCTATAGCAGTTATATCCCTGGCACCACAAATGAAAGCTAGCTCTCTAACTTAAACTAGCCTCATGATCCTCTTTCTGGTAATATGAAACACCTCAGTTCATTTTTAATGTCTGGCACTTTGATCAGACTGCTAATTAAAGACACATTTCACTTCGGGTCATTTGCTTTCCCAACCAACCAACCTTTGATTGGGATGGACACACACTCCTCATTGTAAGGATTCATCAGCTAAAGATCAGAGGAACTATAGTTGTGCTCCCCCAACTTATTATTGCTCCTCAAATGAAGACATAATAGAATAAATTACACCCAGGGCACCCCGGTGAGGAGAAAAGTCATGATTTGCCAGTAAATAGAAGGTTTCCCAAACCCAAAGCTTTCTTACACAGAGTTCCCTGTCAAGTAGGCAGAGATTTCTCTAGTTCAGCTTTCTCTCTCTCTCCTTCCCATGTGTGCAAAGCTCTTAAGTGCTGAGAATACTCAGAAATCTAAAACCACAAAGCAGACTAATGAGATAATAAAGCGAGGACTGATAAAAGCTATAGGTACTTCTGTAATTATGAATGGCATTGTTGTAAAACCTATACAGTGGCTGTTGTTAACTACAGAAAATTTACTGTGGAATGGATCATCTTGCTATACTTTTAGGAACTATCCAGATGTAAACATTGCAGGAGTTCAACCCAGCTAAAATGTAGAAGCCCAGCTGCTGACATTGCTGCATATCGGACAGGTTGTAAGGACCCATCACACCCTTTTTCATTTCTGACTGTTTTATTTTATTTCGAATAGAAAGTGTGTTTCTTTGCACTGATGCATGTTTTAAGTAAAAACTAACTTTATCAACTGCCCTCAGGAAAAGTCTGCACTAAGGCATAAAGCATCCCTAGCATTTCCTTAGTACTTGATATGAGATCGTAAAATAATTATAGATAAGATTTTTGCTGAATTTAGTTATCAGGCAAAGATAAAACACAAACTAGAACAAGAGTTCTCATGGAGTTCTGAGCTGTTGGTTTCCTTTCCCAGATCAAGTTCTACACCACAGCCAAAGGGCAGCTAAGCTCAGGTGCTGAGAAGTTGCTTACACTGCCATGCTTAGCACAGAAGTAAGCATACATTGCTTACAATTACAAACAATAGAGGTATGGTTTTTTTTTATACATATTTTTTATTTTAAATTTTATATCTTTTTTAAGCAGTTGAAAGAAGCATAAAGGAAAGATGGAAGGCAGATAACATAACCTTCCTTTTCCAAAATTATCTGGAGTTCAGGATGCAGAGGAGATTTTTCTCTTTTCCTCCTGCCCCTACCATCTCAGAATATCCCATCTTTGATGATTTCCAAGCATTTTGATGCTACAGACCTCTTCTACCACCTCCATTTCTGTCTTGCTTCTTTATCTGACAGCAGAGCAAGATGAGCATGAAGAACAAAAAAAACATTCAAAGTACAACTTAATACACATAGCAGAATATTACGCCACTCATTATAATACTACTTTAATCGTTATTAACACAACATTTCCAAAGGCCACCAGAAAGGTTTTCTATTGCACTAGTCCATACGTAAGCAAAAAGTAGCAAGCAGGGAGTATATTCTTGAACCACAGGAAACCAAAACCACTGAACAAGGTGTATTAATTACAAGCAATGCCAAAGTGCAGCAATAGCATAAATCATTTCATAGAGCATGAAGACACAGGTTTAATTAGAAGGATGTAAGTTAATAGTGTAAGTTAACAACAGTGACAAGGAAGAAAACAGAGAGAGGTGAAAGGGACACATGGAAAGTTAAATTGACCTGACAAATATGTATCATGTCACTGTAAGGAAGTTCAAAATGAAGCTCAGGAAGTGGCCAAAGATTCTAGCCCTGAATATCACATCTGAACTTGCAGTTTAAGGCATTTCATGAATGAGAAAGGATTAGACACTGAGCCGTCATGCTGGAAAGCACGTGTGAGTGATCAGGTGGGACACCACTTCATTCCTTGTATCATGCACAAAGTCAACCAGATTATTCTGTTAGTTAAGTAAATTGCAGAGAATGGAGTAACCAATGCAGTAGGGCACCCAAAATCTTGATCAACTACATCAACTAGCTTCTGCAGTGTTAACACTTCTTAAACACAGGGCAGATTTTGGTATCAATGGACACCTTCCTTTTATATGCAAGTCCTCAGCTACTATGATTATTTAAATTAACAGGGATAAAGCAGTTACAATTATATCTCAACTGTACCTTAAACTAAAGGGCAATTGCAGTCTGGCTTTACATATTATGTCAACAGGCACAGAAATGCACCCATTTCTTTTAAAATTGCAAAAAGTTTGAGATAAAAAAGCTTTAAAATGATGTAACCGCTATGCTTTCAGAGATGCTAAAGCCTAATGCTGAACTAAAAATAAAAATCATATAACCTAGAAGCAAGATTAAAAAAGGATAATGGTCTATAAAGAAAAAAATAATTAGAAATATGGCAGAATTTTCACCACCTGTACAATTTCAGAAAAGTTTAATGATCCTCTAAAAAGGAGTCACTCTCTCCCAAACGGCAGGAGGACGCCTGTAATATAGGTGCTAAGAAGTAGCTCAAGGGAATAGGAATACCATGAAGCACACCTGGAAGCAATTTTGCAACTTGAACCATACCACAAGGGTACCACAGGCAATAGAGCCAACCAAGAACAAGCAGTGATGATACCAGCCCAGCTGTTTGGAAGAGACCCAGTGGGTGGTACGGTGACAGCCTGGCAGAAATAGTGGAGAGAAAACAGAGCTTTAAATAAACAGATCACAGCCAACACCGTGAAGCAGTCAGATTTTTACCGGTACACAGGAACTTGCTGTGTTCCCTAAACACTCCCCAGAAAACTCCCAGCGAGGCAAACACCTTGCAATTCACACTAGATTTCCCTGCTTTTCCTGTAGGCTTAAAGATCTACAGGGAAAATTTTCAAAATCCAGATTGTATAGATAACAACCTCACCCAACTATTTGAAAGCCAGCTTAATGTATTTTGCTCATTCTGTAACCACTATAGAAATGCAAAAATGGTTTTAATTGTTTTAAGGAAAAAAGCTTTTTAACGCATTTTAGCAATTCAAACACGTTTAGATCTGACATTACTATCAGCAATCATGTAAATAGTTCCACATTTGATGTAATGCACTCTTGGAGCAGTTGTGCTCCTTGCTGTCTTTTGTCCTGAAACACATATTCCCAGTTGTGCTGCCTTTCTCTTGCACTGGCACAAGCTCTCCTGCAAAGCAAACTGTCAGGGCAAAATCTGCGTTGAAGTTTTATCCTGCCACGTGTCAACAAGAAGCAAGGGCTCACAATAAGTGCTATAAATTGGAAGAAGAGCAGGGCTGTCTCAGGCAGCTTCTACGCTGGCTTGCTACTGCAAGAACTGGAAACCACAGCACAAATGTACATAGAACTGTTTCAGTGCATAACCACCTTTCCTCAGGAGAAGTGGCAGTCACACTTCAGGGGTTGGGCCAAACCCACCAGGAAAGACATGAATCCACTTCATTTACCGCAGTCTACTTCCCCTGTGCAGCACTCTGAGATATCAGCTCATCTTGGCAAAACCATTTTGATGCCAATATGAAAACAAATTCTCAGTATCTTATAGAAATTGTTTTAAGTAGCTAAAAGTCTCAGCACTAAGCTTACCAAAAAAATGCAAAACATCAGGAAATGGAAAAGTCAGAGTTCATTAGTTTGCTCTAAACACAAGACGACATTTTTACTATGCTAATTTATCTGAATGGGCCATTAAAGTATATGGGTGAATACAAGGTCTGGAAAAACAAATATTATGGCAACTTGGACGAAACAAAGCCTTTCCAATGAAAAACAAAATGGCAATTCTGTATTAAATTCAACTGTCATCTTAATCCTTCTTGAGATTTGAACTCCACCTGACTATTGAAAAAAGAACACGAGAGGCATTATTTGTCCCACTGGCTCCTCATGCAGGTCTCTAAAGAGCACTTAACCTAAACACTAATTATGGTATTACGCTCTTGGACTTCAAGCATCTCAAATTCCACTTCAGGGTATTAGGCCAACTGCTGTTTAAATTATGTGTAAATTAGCTAATTCATGACCCTCCACTGGAAAGATCTGCCTTATAGATCATATCCTTAGGGAGTCGAATGCTGTAATGACAACTTACCACTGAGCTAATCAAGAATCAGAAAATGGAGTTACAATTAACTAAACCAGAGGCACTGGAAAAAAAATAAAAATCAATGGTGTTATCCAGCTGAACCAGGTCGTGCATACTAGAATCTCCCACCATTTGCTACTGTGGTACATTAGAGCTGTAACAAAAAGAAAAGTTAAACTCATGCTAAATAGCATAGGAATGTTGAAACATTTCTTTCAACTTCACTACAGTGAAGTTACAACTCCTTCACAATTTTGGAGTTTTTAAATCCTGTTATCAGTCAACATCAGATTTTGGTAATGTCAATGATTAAGGCTGGTAGTAAAGATTTCTCTGTACAAGTGTATGGATATTCTGTGTAATATCTGCTGTAACTGCAGTGCTACATTCTTCCTTTACTTACAATAAACGATGGATACTAAGTCTACACATACCTTTAGCAGTTCAAGGAGTCAATGTTCCTAAATTAAAGGACTTTTCACATAAAAACAGCTTTGTCTTTAAAATCCAAAAGTCCACATACTGTATAAGCCTGCTGCAAATCAGCAAAAGCTACACAAGAATTTGTACCTAAGCATCGTCAATAAATCAGTTTGAAGTAAATCTACATCTACAACGTGACTCTGTTTTGGACAGGAAATCAGTCCTATGAAGGACATTTGTCTGCAATGGGTCTGGCTTTGCCCCGTTTTGGAAGGGGAGAGCTAGTAGTCTTTCTCAAGGGCAGAGATAAAAGTAGAATCCAGCGCATGCATGGGGTAGATTTTGAGGTGCTGTTGTCAGAAAAAATAATATAAAGTAAAGTAAAAATATCTGATCTCCTTCCATTTGTTCCCAGACTACAAGATGCTTTTGCAACTGACAAGCTTAGATTTTTTATTATGATTATTATATTTTATTTTATTGTGTCAGCTCCCATGTGCCCTGGGAGAAAGATATTTCAACAACAAATTCTTGCCAAGTAGTGAAACAGTCTAAGGAAGAAAACTAAGGATTTATATCTCTTCTGTTTTATTTTGGAAAAAAGGACAGAACAAGAGCCTTTCAGCCTTTCATCCCAACCAACCAGGAAATCAGAATCAGATGACCTGTCTGAGGCTCGGTGGGGAAATACCAAAATGAAGTCATAAACACACACACATTGACTTCTGGAAAAACAGTAATAACTGAAGTCATCCTTCATCATCCCACAACATAATGCTGTGGCAGTAATTCCAAATCCATGGAGCTTTTCACTGAAACATAGTTAATATTTGCATACACCTAATATTGAGGACATCAAGATCCACAAAGGAGGTCAGATAGGAAATGTAAATTAGCAATTTCTTTTTGAGAAGTAATGAAATGAAGGGAGCATTTTTAGGAGGCTGCAGTATTATAGCAATAGCCATCTTTGTGCTTAAAGGTGGCCTCTGGGAAAGCCAGCAGCAGCAGACTGACTCAGCCTAATCTGACTTGAGCTCTCCACTTTCTCAGAGGAACTTCAGTGGATTTTTGGATTTATAATCGAATGAAGCAACACACACTTGTTCTATAGCACATTGCTGCAACCAAAATAAGCAAGCCAAAAGAAATTTTTTGTCAATGTTTAGATTGCTAAACAAGTGTTTGTTTACCAACAAATATCTGAAAATCTAAAATTGGGTACAAACTTGATAAATAAAACATTCAGTTCTCCAAAGGCTCCTAGTTCCTAACCCACACTTATGAAACATTCAGCTTTATTTAACATTTTAGACAAGTATAAAACAACCACCTCCCTCATCCATAACGCTAAGTTATGGAGTTTTGCCTTTTTTTCCCCCAATAAATCAATGGAAATCTCACATCTGCTGCCCTTCCTTTATCCAAGCAAGCCTCTCCCTCTACAGTAAAGGGAAGAGAAGCAGGGATACTGAAGCAGTGCTTCCAATGTAAGTGCTGAGTTATCAGGCATGGAGAAGTGAGGGACATTTAAAAAAAAAAAAAAAAAGGAAAAGACAGTTTGCTTGTTGGCATGACTATTAAAAATTCTCTCTTAGCAGCATGATTACTGAAATGCAGTAGCTTAGTCTGCCAGAGCTTTAAATCAACATCTTGCACCTGCTATACACTCAGTGGCTGACCATAATAAGGGTACTGTCTGATAATAAAAGTGGACTTGAGCACCTCCATAACTTGCAAAGCCTATAAACTTAGCCATCTGGCTTTGTTAACAGTTCTTTAAAAGGAAAAAGGAAAAAAAAAAAATCTGACCTAAATTCCACAGTCATATAAAAAACTCCAACCACTTAACCAAAAGAGTTCAAATATTAGCATATTACTTTACATAAAGTAGTTAACAGCAACCATTAAAACAGCTTACCCTTCCACATTCAAATTTCTTGCCAAGGAATAGAGCACATGAGAGCAGTTACTCTCATGTGGAAGAAATCACTTATTTGTCAACATTTTTGAACCTTTGTCACTGGTGCTTTATAGTTTCTCATGTACTAGAATTAAAAAAAATATATATATATATACATATATATTAGTAGTGAACTGGTGTTTTATAAAAGCATATAAATTATTTTCTTGAAATATAGTGCTATCAGATTAATGGAAATTATTTCACATTATCTTTTTAGTGGAATTTTGCTGGAAAGATCTAAATCAGCAATAGAAGCATCTCTTCAGATAGGAATTCTGATTCCAATTATGTTCCCATCATTTCTTTATCCACAACCATCCTGTACTAACAAAAGCACCGTTTAACACATAGAATAATAGCATGACCATTTATTAACTGAATTCCACCAAACGTAAGACATGCAAGGCATGCAGCGGTAGACCAAAGTCCTTTCCCTTTAAGGAAAAGTTGATGATCTTATCATAAGAAAGAGAGAGGGAGAACACTGCACTCCTACAGAAGCTAGGAAGTTCATCTGTAGTACCATATCTTGTTTCCACACATGGAAATTCAATCCACTCTCCTACAAAAACGGGGGCCAAGGACGTCTGCTCTTGCTCCCTGTCTCTGGCATTACCAGAGAAGCACATAGCACATGGCCCTCCTAAGTACCCTGCCTGGCCTTCACTCTATGCTGTCCTCCATTTTAAGATACTTACAGAGGCTTTTAAAATACTCTCACCATCTTTACTAAACGTTTGAATCTGCCATACAAATTTTAATCTTGATATTTTTGATGATTCACTCTGAGCTGTTTAGTTACGCTATTCCCTTCAACCCTCTTGGATCTGCTAACAACTTTCAGGTATTGAGATATCAATACCAAGAATTGTTACCCAACCAGCTAAGGATGCATGAAATGCACTCCTCTGAAGCGTGAAATGATCATGATCATCTATGCAGGCATGACTTTCATTAGTCTCTCTTATGCTGCCTTAATTTAAAAACTCGTCTTCTTTAGAAATGCAAACTCATGTCATTTCTTACTTCTCTGCTTCATTCCTTTTTCCCTGATATGGTTGCTTTCTTACCCAAGAAGAAAATACTCCTCATCATATGGTGCTGTCCTTCCCCACCCTGTACCTTGTCTTCTGCTAATTGTCACTGTTTTCTCATTAGTTCTCAACTTATTTGCACCTAAATCAGTCAAATTAATTGCTTTCCTTTTTTTCTTGTCATTAGTGAAGGCAGCAAACCAGAGCAGACGCCAGTGCCTCCAGCACCTTATTTGACAACACCCTCTGATTTATCAGTACATTTTATTTATTTATTTGCTGTTCAGTCACTTTTCAAGAACATCAAAGCTCTTGCATTCAAAGCTTTGAGGATCACTTTTCAATTGCAAATTCAAGAAACACAAATGTCAAAGGCCTTTCAACTATGGCACAGAGCCCAACAAAAATAATCACAGCCTAATACTCACTCCACTGCAACGAATAAATAGGTGATACAATATACAAATAAATAAAAATAATGATAAAAAAACACCTTTTGTAATATAACTCAACAGGATAGCAGAAGCCATTTCCACCAGTGACCAGTTCTCAGCTCAGCCTTTCTTGAAGGCCCATGTTGCCAGTTGCTATGGCAGAAAAGGCCTTGCCATGTTCTGCCACTTGATACCACCAGGCCCAGCCCCAGCCTATTTTGGCTCAGAGTAAGAACTAGAAATCTACTTGGAGGTAGTCAAGAACAGGTTTACATTGGTTACTACACTGCTTCTGGCTCTTTGCAGCCTGCTGGAGATAACAAGCCTTGAGGACACCTACATGTAGTGTGAGGCCAACTAATTGCGCCTCCAGTAAAGCACCACGCCTCGTGCTTGGTGACATACCAGAGCTATCTTTGGATAGAAACAATATATAGCAAATAAGATTCACATGCTTCAAAGTGAAATTGTCAACTGAGGTATAAAAGAGAAAATAAGCCAAAGAACACTTTTGGAGATCCCGAACTCCTATATTTTTTTAGTCCTTTCAGTGATTCTGCTATTTTATGTGGATGACAGCCTTCACCCAAGGCTCTTTAAGAAGCTTTCTCTGGGTTCACTTACTTTCAACCATTTCTCAAGGATGAAGCAGCTTTCTTCCTAGCCCTCCTTCTCATACTCTTATTCAAAATAAATTATTTGGGTTTTGGTTTGGTTTATCTTTTCTATCAAACTATTTGTTTTCATATATTCTCTTTTCCCTTGTCTGTCTCTCCTCATTTCATTCAAGTAGAAATTTAGACTGCATTGCAATGGAAGTAGATTTGACAGGGTTTACTCAGCAGATTGCTTGTTATATTCAAGACTACTGCAATATTCTGTTATGATAACAATAATGATTTATAATTCCCTTTCTTATCTAACACAATTCTTACCAATTCTTATAGTTCTTACCACTAGCTCATCCTTACGTACTTACAGAAACACAAAATTGAAACTTCAATGAAACACAGTTGATACTGAATGACTGTCTGAAATTTATACGTGTATATATATATAGTGTCATCACAAAGATTTTCTACCATCACACAAACTTCATATTTATGAAAGTAAAGTTTTGAAAATTTTCACTGTGTTCTCAATTTATTAAGAAGGTTAAACTCCTAGTAAACCTATTAAACTTCAACTTCTGAGGGTCTCTACTGAAAGCTAGTCACATCGTTGCTCATATCCAGATCTAGATTCTTACCTAATTTTTATTTTAAGTAAAGACTGTTTTTGTTGTTTTTCTTTTCCTAGTCAAGAAGGGGAACAGCAACAGAAGCAAAAAAGGCTTCAAGACTTTGTATCATGCGTTTACTTATTCTATTTGTGCTGCTGGGTACTAAAGCCAGATCTACTGAAGAAAGCTTTGAATACTAATATTCCAATTCATTTAATCTAGCAGGTTACTGTAGCCTCACTTACCTATCTACTTCAAAATCATTACCAATGGTCCAGTAAGTTCATTAACTATATCCTCTAATAATAACTGGTTATGTCCTTCAGACCTGCTGATTTATACTTTGAATATACCACATTCATTGTTTTATTTTTTGTTGTTTGTTTGTTTTTAAGTCAACAAGTTGGCAGAATAATTTCACAATTGCCTCCCTCGTTTTTCCTATAAATCCCTAGGTAAGGAACAATCAAAAAGTCTTTTAAAAAGCAATACATGACAAAAAAAAAAAAAAAAATCTGAAAATGCTTCTCACTTGCTCCAGGTTGCTTCTTTGTATAATTAACAAGAATCCCTTCTGTCATCTTGCTTTTCATGTAACTTAGTATGCTAAGTTCAACAAAAGACCCCATTAGTGCCAGACTAACAATGGAGTATGCCAGTAGAATAGAAGTTGAGTGCTAACGTATCAGAAATATTTTCTAACAGACTGTATGCTGCACCACAATGTTGTAATTTTACTGCCTTGTTATTCTGCCAAACAATATACATGTCTATTTTATTAATTATGCAATATGTCATGCTCGCCTATTTCATTTGCTTCTATCAACCCTCTGTAGGAAAACCAAAATAATAAATACTGAAGGTTATTTGTGTCAAAGTGTATGTTCAAGAGTTACAATGTACAAAGGTTTTTTCTTTGATCTAATGTGAAATATATCCTGTACCATTTCATCATCATGACAGTACAAAACTCAATAAGCAAATGCCATACCCTCACACTCACGCTCTATTTCTTGTATTTTACCTTTTTTTAAAAAAAAAAAGGGAGCAAGAGAGACAGAGAGAACTAGTCATTTCATCTTTTGCATCAACATATTTTTCTTTCTGCTGCAAATCTGCACTATTTAAGAGTCAGATTCCAGACTGAGTGGATAAAACCATTAACCACACACAACAACTTCATGGTTGTATTTGAGCCTGTACACCTCCCATCTCCCTAAAAACAACAAAAGCTTTGGGTACTCAGCCCCTCTCTGCAAACTTAGGTTTTAAAAGACAGTACCCATCCTGAAATTTTTCCGTCTGATGCAGAAACCAATCCAGAAAAGCATCTGAAATACGTATATAAGTGTCTTTCACACCTAGTTTGACATCTCACCTTTGAGAGGCAAACACCGCTTAATCCCTCCCCCCCCCCCCCAAAAAAAAAAAAAAAAAAAAAAAGAGCTGCTTAATCACAAGAGAAAAGAGGGAGAGGAAGATAACTAACACCATTCTAACTTTTCCTTCTACAGTAAAAGCAGGAAAGCAGGATTAAAGAAAAGGCCATGGGACTTTGGAGGACAACAGTCACCCACAAATGCAGCATTCAAAACTTGTTCGGAAGGGAGCAATGAAAGTGGAAATCATTGACCCAGTGGCTATATTCTTTATTTCTTTATTTACAGCTCATCCTAAAGTGCCTGAAGCCATTGACATAGTCACCTGCCAGGAAATTGTTATTCACAAACTCATTCCTACTGCACTGTTTGCAGTCAGGGTAACCGATATTCAAGAATTACATTTATAGAACACCTCTCAGTAAAAGGACTCAGATGTGTAGTAGAAGCTTAAAGCAGTACACCAGTTATATTCAAGGTGCAGACATTTCAGAAATCATGCAGCGAAGTTCATATACTGGAATTATCAGAGGAAGGCACAAAAGTCCCTTTGCTATGCTCTGTTCTTGTACTGAAGCCAGCAATTTGTCTCAAAGTACTGCAGCAGCTCTTCAGCTTTAGGTGGGTGGTAAAACAGCATCTGTAACACTGAGTAACAATATCCCTCCTCATTTACATCTCTTAATTATCATAACGCCACTAAAAATGTGCACCATCATGTATAAAGCGCATCATATATAAAAGTGGTAAAGAATTTTTTCATTTATATATGCCAAGAGTCAGCAGCCTCTTGTACAGTTACACAGGTCAGTACTGGCCACATCCTACATCAACACATGGGAGGGAAAGCACAAAAAAATCTACTATTAGAACACTGTCCAAATGATAAAAGTCCTAGTACGCAATATAAGTTCATCTTAAGTATTCCATTTTAATTCTACCTTCAAAAGAGGGAAGACACCTCTTCATAATTACAGCTTGATGGATGTGATGCCAATTCTAGAAAGCAGCATAAAGCATTGCAGTCTAGGCGATAAAATGTATGCAAGGTACAGAATATTTGAGATCATCTCAAAAGGGTTTGCTCCAAAGAGCAAAGTGTTCCCAGTCATTTAAATTTTATTTTCCAGAAACTCTTGGATGAAGCACTTGTTCTAGTGGACACAAAGTCCTGAACTGAAGTCTACAGTGTGTGATGCTATGCAATGTATGCATGTGCCATACAATAATGAGATACAGCAGACTCAAAGAGGAAGCAACTAGAACATGAATCAGGCAACAGCAACTGTTTTCACATAGGTAGGAAACCTCTCCAAAGTCTGATGGTCGTCTAGACAGACTCTTGCCTATAAAGTCTTAAAAACAAAGGGGGGGGGAGCTTTCATAACTTCAGTGTGGCGATTAGAGATGTCAAGGAAAGAAAGGTGAGCAAACCAATTAGTACAAAATCCAAATCCATTAAGCCAAGTTCTTCTCTTAAGGTTAATTCAGGGAACAGAACATTAGGGTGCTTCTCAGGAGGAAAGTTCTGACTTCTTACAGCTCAAAAATCACACTGTCCTCTATACAACAGAAAGATGAGAAAAAAAGTTATAAAGGATTAAGTAAATTCCCAGCTTAGACATATTCATGTCTCACACTTTATATTAGGTAACACAGGTAGAATAAGAATGTCTTTGCAAAGATGAAACTAAAGATGCAGGCATTCTGAGGCTGGGAAGAAACATCAAAGTAGAACACCTCTTTATTCCTCTGTAGGAGAGAAATTTATCATGGGGATATTCTGAAGATCTCTAAGACCAGAGAAATGAGCAATGTATAGACAGCCCTATCACAGGATGCAACAACTATTTTATTCCTGCTGCTTAATTTGTGCCCAATAGAATATATCTGACAAGATCAAGGAAATATCTTCTTATGATTGCAAAGAGGTCCCAAAAGCCTGAATCTGATTGCACCCTAAAGAACTGAAGGCAAACTGAAGAAATGCTGTGTGCCTGAAATCCTACTGATGCTACGGTTTCCTGATAGGCAGCAGGTCCAGCTAAGGGTCTGTGCAAATCGTTTCAACACATTAATATAAGATGCTTAAAACAGATTCAGGGCACAGTATCTTCAGGACATACATTTTTGTTTGTCTCACCAGCTATTCAGGATGTGCACCAAACCCTGACAAGTTAGCAGTCGCTGGAGTCATCAGAGATCATTCTTTTACATGCTGCTACAGATGCTAGGATGGAGCATGCGGGCACTGCAGCTGGCTAACTCAAACCCTTGCATAGCCTAACTTGCAGTGCCTAGCACAGACAAGCCATGTGGGACTCGTTCTCCAGCCTTCACTGCTGTGACTGGGGGTGATCTACCTGTCAGAACAGACAACTCAGGAAGTGAATACACTTTACTCTTAAACAATATATTTCATATTTTGCCTTTTCTTGATAGTGCCATGAAATTGTTTTCTGCTTGCTTTACTACTACTCTCACAAAAAAAAAAAAAAAAAAAAAAAAATCAATAATGTAGAAAACATCCATTTCCATGCTGTAGGAGTGCTGAACAACAGAAATTTTCATAAAAACACAAAAGAACAGTGATGTGTGGAGATCAAATGGGCCAGTGAATTGAGAGTTAAGATGCAGCGCTATACTTACTTCTTTGCTGGCCATTAAATGTCCCCTAACGGTGCCTCAGTTACTAACCTGTAGCACGTGGACAGCATGAGCACACCACGTGGAATGAGTTAGCAAAAACTGGAAAAATCTGAAAGACTCACAGACATTTCTGGACATTGGTAACCAGCATTTGTTTTGGAGGACAACGTAAGCAGGGGAAGCTGACAGAAATGAACATGTTTTGCTACATGAAGGGATAGTGCCACGTGTAAATACAAATCTTTTACTACTATATCTCATTTATTAATTGTAACCACCTCCAAAATATTTGTCTGACTTTATTTAACAGAATCAAAACAGTTATCAGACAAGAACTTCAGACAGTTCTACTGTGACAACTAATACGTGGCTCCCTGCCTTATGAAGGCTAAGGCTAGCCCAAGTGCAGTACCTAAGAAGTGATTGCAAAAGTTTTTGATCACTTGTCCATCTTTACACACATACACTCCCATTATTTTTACATAACCTCTCAGATATGTATGAGATAGCTGTCTACAACCAAACAGAAAAAGCTTGGCATGATACACTTGAATTTGATTCTAACCCATATTTTAAGAGATGCCACAGAAACAAGAAAGTCACTGACCACCCAATACTTCAATTCTGCCAGAAATAAAGGATGAGAACTTCTTAAATATCTCATGTGTCGATGAAAATGTCCAGAGCAAAATATTTCACCACCAGAATATTCTAATTCATAAGGAGACTTTAAAGGCTTTTCTGATCTATACCCACATGCTAGCTTCAAAACACCTATGAGATTAAATAGTTCCAAGCAGATCACAGTCCGAGATGAAAAGAACACTGATAAATCAGCACACTAACTCACTAAAACCAAGCAAACAATCAAAAAAACAAACAAACAAAAACACATAAGGTGGAGAATTACCTGTCTTTAACTACTTGAGGAATGAATGGAAGGAGCACGTATACATGCTAGCATGAAGACGTGTCTGTATACATCTATAGAGCCCCACTGTACAATTTCTCTGCATTGTATACTTCAGTTATTCATCTTGGTGGTACTATTCCCTAAAGAGCTTCCTAAGCAGACAACCAGCCTTCCCTTCAGCCATTCACTCTCTTCCCCTTTAAGTTTGCCTGGGGATGAGACAGAGAGAACAAAGAAAGGCTCAGTAGCAAGTGTTTTGCAACCAAGGAGTACAATCTGGATTTTAGGAGCTGGAATTCAGGACTCTTTCCTCTGTACACTTCATAACGTAATTATAGAATTGCTTCTTGCTCAACAGCACTTGCAACACAACTTTGTTTTCTGTGGGCTCGAGTGCAGGAAGATGCCAACAGTCTGAGTTTCTCCCTAGACAGTAAAAATACCATTGCCTTCAAGAGCGGCTTTGCTCTGAAGCTGTTCTGCACTGCTCTGAATTTATCCCCATGGAATCCCTTCATTGTAAGAAAGGTTTATACTGTAACCCTGCGCGGTGTGGGATTTAGTGTTTGGTAAGGCTGCTTCCCTCACTGGGCTGCTATAGGTCTGGGAAGTTCAAAGCATCTCTGAAGCCTCTTGAAGCATCACTAACACAAGATGAAGAAAAAAAAAAAAAAAAAAAAAAAAAAAAAAAACACCTTAGTTGTACTGTGCTAGATTTCAGTGTATGCTCCAGACCTGATTTGTAAGAAGAGAAGACCATAGTGATTATAAACATTGTCCAAAGACAGATGCAGAACTGAAAATGGAGCTAGAGACAGGGAAGGTGGAGAGTAGACAAAGTTCAATTTCATCGCTGCAGAAGGGAAAAAGTCCCCTGTAACAGGTGCCTATAGTAAGCTGAAACACACACATAGCTTTGGGAAATATTCCCTTTATGTTTGAAAAAGGACCATCTTGTGCTTAATGTGTGAAGTAAATGAAGCTGGTATTTGGGTGATGAACGCCAGAAAAGAGTTTTCCAGTTTGCTAAGTTGATGCACAAATAGACACATAAGGCTGTGCTTCGGTTTAGCTATCACACTAATTATTTGCTCCTGAAAAGGCTGTGCTTTTTAGGCTTTATTGGAGTCCAAATCATAATACATAAATCAAGATGATTCAGAAACAGCAACCACACAAGTTCCATCACATGCCCTAACATCTCTTTTACAAGGGATTTCGGCATTTTCTGAATATCTGCACATCAGAGGCAAACCAACATCCATCCCCACAGCCCTCCTTGGATGTAAAATTATATTCTTAAGGGCTGCAAATTCCAAGCCACAGACTCGGAGGCAAGTCACCCAGCTGCAGCTGGTACTTTTCCATGAGCACCAAATTAGGTTCTCAGACTCACAATAGTTTTGTCATTTCCCATTGCAAAAAGCCAGAGGAGCCACGGAAACCTGAGCTGGAGACCTGCCCCTTGTCCCCAGAGCAAGGCTGGCAACAGCTGCTGGTTACAGCGACTTCTCTGGGCAGATTTTGTGCATCCCCTAGTCCTATAGGGGCATGAGCAAAATGAGCCTTCAACCCCTTTTCCATAAACCTGGCATCTGCTCGTCTCAAATTGATTTAAGGAAGGAAGCAAAGGAAGGAACTGCTCTGCCAGTTTTTCTGTTTGTTTGTTTTCATTTATATATTCCTGTTTGGATAGCAACTGGGATTTAAACAGTGACAAGTTACTCATTTGGAGCCTGTATTAAAGGAAAGAATTGTTTTACCCAGTGCTAGAAGTTCAATTAGATTTGCTATTTGAGAATGATTATTTAAATAAAGCCACGTTACAAATGACAGCTTGCCTAAATCCATACAGGCCAAAACTGCATAAAACAGAGTAACTTGAGCATCACAGCCCCTAAAAACGTGATTTGTGATGATTTTATCTCTGCGTAAATGAGTATAAAAAGGCAACAGAACTGTTATGCCCAGAAAATAAAACTGCCAACACAAGTATTGTAGCCTGAGTGATTGTCTAAATGGCCATATTATTATCCAATAATAAAATACATCTCTGTGTCCAGACAGAAAGTACTGGGTAAATGCACTGGACATGAGAATATAATTTAGTTGAATTCTTCAATCCTAGGTTTATTTGGGAAGAAAACCCAAACTATTTGAAGGGTTTTTTGTTTGTTTGTTTGTTTGTTTGTTTTTAAGAGTAAATAAAATCAGATTAGGAGCTCCAAATCACACAACACACAATCCCAACCAACTGATGGCTCCTCCAACATCACATCGGTAGTGGCCACATGGAGGTGCCAGGAAGGAGTATGTGGGCACACACTGCCTGGGTATGGGCACAGCTGGAGCAACCAACAGCAACACTGCTTCCTATCAGAAAATGCCCACCTAATACAAATTGTCAAACAGATCAAATCTGGATCTGACTGGACGTCAGACATAGTTGCTTTCATTGCTGCTTTAACAAATGAAAGTGATGTCAACATCTACCAATTCAATACTGCTCAGGATTGGTCATGAAAAATGCCTTCATTATTAAAGCTGGAGAGTTTTATAGCTGACACTGAAGCAACTGCTAAGGGTTAGCACCCCCTGACATCTGCATCTGGATACCTACCAAGCATTCATTCAATTGGTGAAAAAGGAAGTTGCAGTGATTATAACTGAAATATATAGAGTACCATTTAGAGAAAAATGGATAAAGTGTTTTTGTCCTGAAGGATTCATTTACCTATCAATGATACCTTCAAAACATTCGTGGCCCTCCAGATATTCTGCAGCTCGTCACTTGTAAGCAAGGCTTTAAAAAATAAAAATAAAATACCAAAGCTGAGCCTTCAGACTCTCTTGTACATTAGGGTCCAATGAGTTAAGTCACTTCTGGGCTGTAGACCTGTGTCCCCTTGGGTTTTTCTGAGAAGTTTCCTGTTTATTACTATTGCACACACCTACACTTGAAAGCACTGCTGACTGCCCCACCTGTGCTACTCTGTAATGGCCTAAGCACATGATATGCTACCTCCAGCATTGTTTCCAGGTGCAGAATTCAATGGTTTACAAAATATTATCTCTCATTCTCTAAAGTTTCTTATTGTGACCATGCCATTACACAAAAATGATACGCAAGTGGGAAAAAAAAATTGCCAGGTTTCTAGTAAATAAGACATGACTTTGGAAATTATAATCATGCTTCTCTCCTGTGATCACACCTTTTAAAGATCCTTCTTATTGCTCTGCTCTTGATTACAGTCCATGAGTTAGTCACAATATTATAATCTACTGTTCGCTCAATCTGTCTTGTCCTTAATTACAGGCTTGGAGCGTTCGACTATAGGCATGACGTATGACTGCCCTTGCGGATGGAAGCAATACAAGGAATGAAGATCACAAGCTTCACTGCAACTCCTAGGGTGATGCCAACATTGCAGCTGCATCACGTGCAGAAGTTTGCCCTGACCTTTAAGAAAATTGGCTTGGTTGATGCAAGACACAGTAAGACTTCAGAAGCACCACCCAGCTTCATCCTGTATGTTTCATCCCACTTCTCAGGAGTGACCCAGGAAAAAAAAAAAAAAAAAGAAGGGCGAAACAAGAAGTTGCACAGTGCAGTTGCAACACTTTCAGCATCCCTGGCAACTTCCTTGGCATTATTTCAGATTGCCCTGGCCATAGAGACATTGCCTTTACTCTAAGATAAAGTCTAATTGCTACCAGACACAGGTGGTGGAAAACACTTGACATGACAAACCATGTAGGCTATGTACTGTTTAAATTAAGAATAAATGCTGAAAGGTAAGACAGAATCTTAATTTTCAGATATGTTTTAAATGTAATTAAGAATACTGTATCCAGGAGAAGGAAAGGAAGGCAATTAAAAAAACAAAACAAACAAAAAAAAACAAACTACAACACTGCAACACTGCCTTTAATTATCAGTTACTAAACTAGACTACATATTGTGATAATCAGCAATTTGCTGCATATTTTAATCCAGAATAAAAATATTGCATAGGTAACTTTCACAGAGCAAAAACTCCTCTAGCAAGAAGCAAGTAAGACAATTATACTTTTAAAGTATTTAAGATAGATTTCTCAACCATATCATCAGATAAAAGTATTAAGTCTTTTTTATTAAACCACAAGATGGTTAAGTTCAATTTTGATCTGAATTCTTAAAAGCTTTCAGAGATCTTAATTTGCTGAACACATTGCACTAGAAAAGCCTGTTTAGCTGTAATCAGTGACCTAAAGCCAGATACACTCCAACTTATTGTTTTGCAAATCACATTACATAAAGCAAGGATAAGCCTAAATCATAGTGAAAAAAAATTATTATTTAGATTGATAAAACACTTTTAGATAAGAAGCTCAAAAACTATCCCTGGATCAAACCCGTTAATGGGATTAAACATCTCTGCCAAAAGTTTCAAGCAAAGTAAAATCTAGAGGATAAATACAAGAAACACAACCCTCCGTATAACATTCTTTTAATATGCTATATATCCAGTCAATAATCCCGTGGCAAACATGATGGCAGATGTTCAGAGAAGCACAGATTAAAAGACAGTTTTACAGGCTGCCATACATCTTCCGTCTTTCCCTCCCTTGCTTTCTTGGTTAAAACCTCTCTCTGTTGGGATGACAGAAAGCACAACTTACACTGACTGATGATGGAACACAGCTGGCTGCAGTAATCCACAACTTCTGGATGTCACTGCCACAGGTACCTTGCGTTTTGTGCTCTGCTGTTGCTGGAGCTGGGCAGCAACAGCTATTTAACAATTTCAATTAAACGCAATTATAATATCACGTTGTATGACAGAGTTCTGGTGATGCCATGCTTGGCAAACACTCGACTAAATAGGGTTTCTAGATCATCTCTAAACACAGCTACATTGTAGAAAGGTCCAAATCTAATACTGGCTGTATGAAGCCAAACGTTATATTCTCTAAGCCTTCACTGCTACTCCATAGCCTTTGAAGCATTAATTTTAAATCACATCATCACTTTAGGTCATCATTACCTTCTTGCCAGGTTAGTGCTTGGATCAATCCTTTTCCAAACCAGATAAAAAATGTATAAGGTATGCTTTCATTTTTAATTAGCAATGCAGATAGATAGATAGATAAAAAGAAAAAGCAAAGGACATCCCTTCTTCATTGCATTTTACAGGTGTATCTGCTTCAAACACAGTCAGGTTCAAGCCTCTAACCATTCACTTTCCTACTGAGCATTTTAGAGGCTACAAGCCTGATGGACTCATTTGCACACTCCATTTCTGCTTTTCTCTAGGCTGTGCTAGATATTCTTTACGATGCTCATAGCCTTTTCATCCCAGAGGCACACTGTAATATGCCATAATAAAATAATAAAAAAGGTATGAGTACAATTCAGGTTGTGCTACAATTACAGTCTCGCTATTGTTTCATGAATTCTGTTAAGACACGATATGGCATTCACTTTCACAAAGACTAATAATTCATTACAACAAGTTATGTCTGGACAATTTTTATATGTGTATGTAATGACCAAAACCACAATTGCCAAGTAGATAAAAAAGCATTCTGAGGCTTCTACAAAGCATATAAATGCACAGTAAACTCTACAAACCAGTAATAGAGCTTCTCTATTCAAACAGTAACATTGGTCCCCAAAATCCAGCTGTACAAACCATCCCAAGCAAAATCACTGCTGAGGGTTGCCACAGAACAGGGTGGGGTGGGTGGTGATGTGGCTGCGATATAGCCACTAGGCCTGGGCACAGTGCAAGCCCATGCAGCCAAGCCCAGCTCCAATGGGATAACAGCAGAACCCATTCAAAGGGGATTTTCCCCGGACCCAACATGAGCTCCCTCCAACAGCTCTGCAGGAATTTATCTGAGCTTAGCCTTCTTTGGCTGTGTTCACTTTTCCAGAAAACAGTTACTTAAACAGAAATAAATAAATAAAATCTCATCTCCATATTTTTCTGATTTCAGATTAGGACCAACCTAACTCTACAGTGGGGAGCAAATACTTCTTATACAGATACAAACCCACAACTCATTCTTGTCACATAGAGGAAAAACGTGGGTAGCATTTTTAATACATTACGAAGAGGCTGTATATATGCACACAGCCCTACAGCAAACAGGCAGTCCTTTATTAAGGCTGGGACCACTGGTATACTAAACCCAGAATTTAACTGCAAATATGTAGTTGGCCTTTTGTTAATGCAGAGTAATGACCACACAGCCAAAAACAAGAAAAATGCAACCCAATTGGAAAAACACTCATACGTACACATTCAGGAAAACCCAGGATATGTGATATACAGTACAGATCAGCAAAAGATGAAATCAGCAGTTTAAAGCTGGTCAGGTAAACTTCAGAGAATCCTAGCAGAATTATCACTTATTTTACTGACGTCACTGCCTATTGAATTAAGTCAAACTTCCCCCAGTTAGTTAGAAGCTAGTACAGCAGAAAATGAACTGCAAAAACTACAAGAGCTGATATCAAGACATTAATTATATCAATATGGGAAGCTAAACGGAGGAAAGATAGCCTACCCCCGTTTCATCTGATTATTTTCTATTCTGTTACAGAACACTTAGTATAGCTCTTAAAACTCAAGGTCACACACAGATCCATGCCCCAACCCCCTATTACCAGAACAACAGCAAAGGTTTTTTAGAACCTCCTCCAGAACTCTGAACAGAGCACCAGCCCTGAGCAAGGCTGTTGGGTGAACAGATAGAAGACGCTGATTTATCTCAGCAAGGCGGAAGGAGACATGAAGCCCTCTCATCAGCTTGTAGCAAAGGGAAACTGATGACCTGCAGAGCCTCAGTGGGAAATGCCTTGCATGTCATCTGAAGTCATTAAAGCCCCTGGATAACTGCTAAGCTCCCCTGACAGGTAGCTGGAACACAGGGAGAAGTGGATGGGAGTCTTTTCCTCTCGCTAAGTATAATCTAAATCAGGCTTCTAAGTCCAAGAAGTGATTTATATATTTTTCTATTGACAAATTACATGATCATGAACAAAACTTTAGGTGACTGACACAAACATATTAATCATCACTATAAAGATACCTTTATCTGAAAAGCACTTCTCAGCCACTCTATCTGTAGAAGTAAAATAACACATTACTGAACATGTGTCAGAATGGATTTTCTTAAGACAGACTTGTAAAGAAACCAGAATCCCAAGGACACCCTTGTGTGTCAAATTTATACTGCTACCATAAATAATTGTACTGAAGCAGGATAATCTTTAATGATGCAAACATAAACCAAATGGTGAGGAGATTTGAACAAAAGATTTATTGCAAGAAACGGCAACTTTGTGATCATATCCAGGATAGACATGTCAGAGCTGCTACTGGGAAAGCTCAATTCAAGTGATAAAAGTTAAAACAGGCAGCATACTGAATTGTACTGGAAAAGAGCAAAATACAGAAAAAAATCTACAAGGTATGCTTTTGAGGCTTTCTTACTATATAATACATAAACTTGTCTCATTCAGCATAACCGTTCTCATTCTTATAGCCATAAATTTCCTAAGATAAGGGATTTTCAGTTAGCTCATTTTACATATTGCCTGTTATCCACCCCACACACTCCCCTTTCCCACAGTTACGACATCTTATGAATGATGGATCAATAACAGTAATATAGAGAAAATGCCAAGGTTAGACACTAACTTACATTAAATCCCTCCTTTTTGGTAAAGTATTTGTTATCTAAAGCTTTAAGGTATCTCTGCTCATATATCAAATACCATCTAAAACACAAACCTATTTCTCTGCTCCCTCCTTTTTGGAATAAAATCTCTCTGTACAAACCAGGGATGTGGTTGTTCCACTTACTCCTGAAAATTATTCCACTTCACCTCTTTAGAGTGTTAGAATTTTGGGGGCCTCATTTGTGGGATAACTGAATTTTGTGAAAAGAGCAAGCCTAATAGTATAGTAAATCTGACACAGATTTCTAATACCCCAAAAGCCAAGTAAGGCATGACCTTCCCAAGTTTATATAAGCAAATCCTCTGAAAGGCCCAGTTGAAACTTGCACTTACATATACGAGACTGACAGATATGAAAATGAATTCTTGCAAAGTTTTATATATATATATATATATATATATATATATATAAAAAATCAAAGTTCATGAGCTAATTCTATGGGATTTTCCATGCCTGTGGCAATGTTCTACAAAAACCTGTTACATATTTTAAAATATGGTCCAACTTCACTTTTCATGGTTCACAGAACCAGAGAACATCACAACTGCTTTGATTTTTGATGAAATGAAACAACTGCTGCAATACCTCTATCCCCTCACAGTATAGTTATCCTCTAGATTTCCTGTCCCATGGAATGACACTCAAGTGAATGGCACTCAAGTTTACATTGCTGTGCTCAATTTCCTTTTGAGATGTCCCTTCAGAGGTATTCCTGAAGCAACCTGCTGATTCTCTGGAAGCAACATAGCATGCAGCAATGCGTGTAACTAGTGAGATTGCTGAGCCTCTTTTCCCCCTACATCCATCACTTATAATAGGAATACAGTTTAGCAAATTATATATTTTTTTAAAGGGCATGATTTTTCAAACAAGGCTCTAAAGAATAGACACCTAGGATCATACAATAATTAATAATTTCAACTGCCATGCTAAAATATTGAACAGATGTCCACTAATCAGGTAGCTGACCCCTGAGAAATCAGGGAAATATATTCAAAACTCCTTCAGCGGTCAATTTAAACCTACGTGCTGCAAGAAACAGCTCACTAGTGATGTTTGGCAACTGTATTTATGCCATTATAACAAGAAGTTCCCTTTGTGCATTCAATACACAGGCACACAGAGTTTCCAGCTTTAACACTGATAAAAGCTTATGCTTTTTGCATGCTCAAAACTTTCAAGTACTGAAAAAAATGTCTGGGCAGCCCTATCGGGGTAAGTTCACTTAAACACTAAAGAATTCATCTCCGGTCCATGAAGTCGTTGACTTACAGATCAGGAAGAGAGGTTTTGTGTGCTGCTTTATACTTACACTCCTCCCTGACAAACAACAAGGAAAAAAATTATTACACAAACAGGACAGCACAAAGCCAGCACCTATCTGAATCCATGCAGCCATTCCTAAAACGTCTTCTAGCTGAGTCAAGGTGGTAGGTCTGGGAGCCTGCAAACCAGCTGATTTTTTTCTTGTCCCCTCCAAACTCCATAGCTGCTGGGGTCTTGCCAGCTCTCTGCTTCTCACTGCAGTTTCTGAGGCTCTAGGTGAGCTGTGACTTCATGCAGCACTTAGCAGGTGTCACAATGGCTCTGCAAATGCCCCTCCCATCAGCAGGCATGCTTGTCCTAGAGGGGATGAAGGCGCCTCCCTTCTGCCACTTGGTGGCCCTGATCTACACGCTCTTGACAAGAATAGGAATGCAACCACACAGCAAAACAATGGAAATAAAATTGAAACAGTCATTTGAAGACAACTCAGTCTCATCACAGTGGTCATTCTGCCACAAGGCAGGGCACCTGCCCACAGTTATGACACCTACCTTGGTATTTTGCCTATTAAAGTCAGGTCATGCTAATTTAAACAATGACAACGCTCCAGAACTTTTTAGATCAAAATTTTTCTACAATATACAGTGGGAATGAAACAGATCCACTGCACAAAAAAACCTACAAGTAACATAAGATGTGCCATGCCCTAGATTTGCCAAGTCCTGAGTAAAAAAACATAGTTGTGTTTTCAACCCTGCAAGCATGAGGAGTGCCCACAGTGCTAAGAATAAACAAGACAGAGCGCTCTACTAGATCTTTATCCCAATGCATTGGTGAAGACACCAAAATAGATTTGGGTGCAGCCTGAAGCCATAAATAACACCAACTTACAATACCAGCAAGTTAAAGGCCAAACCTTTCTTGTAGGATGTCTTATCAGGACAGGAAGAACAAAAGGAATCCATACCTGCCATGATCCTAAAAAATGCCGTTTTCTCAAATAACAACACAGGAGACTGAGTTTTGAACAATATGACAAAAGCGAGAAGCACAAATCTAAGAGAAACTACCTATTGAAGGTGTTTACTAAGATGGGAGAAGCTTCTACAACGTTCAACAGATGAGCATTTGAAGTGATTTGGGCAACTTGTATCTGGACCTCGAGATCACATCGTATTTTGGCAAAAAACACTTAAGCAAAGGAGACTGTTCCGTACACATCTGCCAACAACAGATCCCAAAAACAAAGCTAGGAATGGACAGCATTCCTGGATTTAAGGATTTAAGACTGCCTGCTGTACCTGTCAAAGGCCATTAAATTTCACTTAGTTAAAATTTCCACATCTGAAAAGCTAAGGCAAAAACTTCCAGTTTCAATTTAAACATTCAAAGGATGGCTACAGTGCCGGTCCCAGATGGTAGTTTGTTAAACAGATTAATCATCCTCCCAGTTGAAAACATATGCCTTGTCTCTGAAGTGAGTTATCTAGCACCTGCGTTGGGGATTGACTCCTGTTACATGCCTCCCTCCAAATGAGCACCTGCATTAATACCCACTGTTTTCCAATACAGCAAGGGCACTTCTCATTTTTGTTTCTGATAAGCATAAAGTCCCTAATTGCCAATCTTTTCCATAATGTTATGGATCTTTTCTACAGTTACCCAGTTTCTAAACAGCTTGGTCTGCAGGCAGTCATCATGGTTCAGGCTGTACCTTAGAATCAAATTGCATTGAGACATTGGCAAAGTAGAGATCTCCTATTCCATCACTTATATTTCACCTCATTCTCCCTACTACTGTTACATCATTCACCACCTCCTCCAAACAGTCAAGACTGACAACACGCATATGATCCAGACTCACAGGTGTCACAGAACACAGAAAGCTCCTTGGAGGACAGCTATTTCAGATGTAGGTGACTGAGCAGGTACCAAAACTTTCCTGGTGGAGATAAATGCTGATACAACCAGAAGCATCAGAACAGCTCACAGTCACCTGAAAGGGTCTGAAAAAAAAAAGTTACTGATAGCTTCTGGAGGACACTAAACAAAGGAAAATACTCAAATAAATGTAGTTTACAAAGCAGCTGGCTCAGCTGAGACTTGTGAGGCAGGAGCATGTAAATTTTGAATGTCAGCATAGTCAGCAGTACCGCCTGCTGTAGATCACCTGTTGCATTTAACACCTCTTACATAAGGCTGACAGAGACCCAAACTAGATTTTGAGAGAGCAACAAGTGCATTAAATTTAATTCCAGCTCCGTTGTTTCCTACATCATCAAACTTGTCATAACATACCTGTTAGAAGTGAAGTGGCCACAGTACTTGCATGCCACTTACGAAACCTATCTGCTATGCCATTATGAAACAAAAATACCAACACTTTTCTCTTAGAAAGAAAGCAGTTTGGAATATAAACTTCACATTTGTTGGCAGAACACGAAGATCTAGCAACTAAACAGCATGAAACATGCCATCAGGGAAACTTCAGATAACAATTCCTGCTCAGATGCAGCTGCCAAGATTCCTTTCACCTTGATGATACTGGACCCTAATAAGCTTCTTTTAAGGAAATCAGAAGATGCATGCACTTTCTACAAAAACGGAAACAAACACACCATGACTGCGAACTTCAGGCTGCTGCTTACTTTTAAGAACAGAGGGGGATGATGATGTGAGGGGGATGAGGGCTCATGAAGCCTTCCACATTGTAGCAGCGCTCTATTGTTTCACCTCGCCTCCCTCTATTCCTGATCTTTTTCAGAACAGCATTGTCAGAGAAAAAAGCGACTGGGTTTAGAAGATGTTTCTCTTCTCAGACTGTACAAATGACAGAAGAGGTGTTCCATGGTTGTTATCCAAGTCTTACTGCATAGCAAGAAGAATTGATGGGCCAAAACAATTGCCTGTTTAAGTAACTTTGCTGCACATAGAGCTATTTCGCTTTCAATTAACAATTGATACATTTTCACTCCTCATTTACCCCCAAGCAATTCCAAATACACAAGCATAATTTTTTTATTACCTAAACATGTAACTTCTCAAAAAATTCCAAAGGAGATGCCAAACTAGTATGGAAGCCTTTTTTTTTTTTTTTTTGTTAGCAACCCTGGGATTTCACGTTTTGTAATGTATGGAGTTCTTGTTACATTGCATATGCAGCCTTGAGAGAGAGGGAATATTTCACTTGTGTCCTCTTAACTGCAGCTAATAGCTGTTTTTTTGATAAAGCAGCCCAGGGTTTCTAAAAGCATTGCACACTGTGCAAGCCCTGGGATTCTTTGTATGGACACTTGAGTTCACAAAAATCCATGGCTCCAAAATTTGGTATTAAAGTACCCTTGAAATTACAATTATAAACCTTCTCTTTATAAAAAGAGAAAGCAAATCCCAGCCTTAATTTCCATAAGGATAGAGAATGTCTAGCACCGAAAAAAGACAATTTTAACTGTGGCAGGTAAGACAAGAAATTTGGGGGCGTCAAGTGCTAAATTTAAACCATGTTACCTAGTGAGGTTACAATAAGAGTAATTACTCTGATAAGAAAACAAATTTTGTTTCATTTCTTGCTGTTATTCCTACTACTACAAGGGGAGAGATCTATGCTAATCAGCAGGGATGCAGCACTAAATGATTTCTCTGCTAGGTATTGCCAGAAACCAGACAAAATATCAGTACATACAAAAGTATAGTGTAGATCTCAAGTTTGCATAGTTATTTGGAAGACAATTATTTTGTGGCTTCTTCAAATGTCTTTATATATGTCTTTATATACACAGAAAGAAGAAAATGTGTTTTTTGTTGTTTTTTGTTTGTTTGTTTGTTTTGTTTTGTTTTGTTTTCCCCCCTCTGTCCTTACCAGAACAGTTTCAGACATGGGTTAGGCTTGGTGAGCAGCAGTGATGTTGTACAGCAGTTATCTTCCGTAACCCTGTCTTGTAGAAGCCTGTATCTTTGCTCCCTGGGACCTATTTATCCCATGCAGTATTTCAAGCAATCTGCCACTCCTTTGCTGTAGGCCAGTCCAGTGAAGTTGGCCACATCATTACCAAGTCTTCCTGCTTGCTGGTTTTCTCAGAGCTCTCTGCCAGGTTGAACACTGTGTACAGTCCTTCCAGCGAGGAGTCCAGCCAACGTACAGCTAGCATCCCTTACTCCACATGGCTGAAAGCACCGGTCAAAGGAAATCCTGCCACACTTAGCAACTTAGGGAGATACTCTATGGGAATTGCCTCTAATTTCAAGTTCCCTTTGCCAAAGTGATGCCTACCTCCTCAGCCATTTAACACGTTTTGAGCCACTGCTGCCACCACAGAGCACTTAACCCTATTAGCCACCCTGAAACAAGAACCTAGCCAGCAGTCTAACTGACCGAGTGATTTGGAGCTTTATACGTACCTACAAAATAATCAGGTAACTGAAGAAACTGTAGCACAGATGACAAAAAAATTCAACAACAAAACCTAAAAAACAGAAATAATCTTCTTCCAGAATTAAGGAATAATGACCTACTTCACCTGCATTACCGAAAATACTCATTAAGATAGTCAGCTGACTAGAGTTTCCTAGGCTAAGCCTCTGGATTTAGGTAGAAAGTAAGGTCTTCAACTCAAAACCACTTATCCCTGTGAAAGGTTCTGTGCAACAAAATATTTTGGCTAGTGCCAACTATTTTGAAGAAATCCAAAATCTCTTTATGGTTTAAACATAAAACACTTTGCTCAACGCCAACTTTCTTTTTCCTCCTCCCAGGACAGCTATCAGATTATATGGGTCTAACACAAAGTAATTATGACAGTCTAGGCAAGGGTTCTGTTGTTTTGTCATTGTCCCTACCGAGATCTCACAGTAAATTATTTTAACTACACCGGTTTACAGCTTTCTCCTGTTGTAATTCTGTTATGGATGAACTCTTCTTTCACAGAAGCAGAAAGAAATGGGCACTTCTTGTCAAGACAGTCTGGATACGGCACCCACTCACTCTCCGCTGCAACAGGTCAGTATGTTTTCCCATAGGCACTTCTGCACAGCAGGACAAGCATCCATTATCTGCCACAAGGGGACACAGGGTGACCGACCGCCCATGCCACCGCCTGCGAGTACAGCTTTTCGAAGTCTCTGAGAACAAAGTTGCTAAAAGCCAACACATTCCTTCCTCATAACTTTCCAGGAAGACTCGCAATAAGGCTGGTGAACAATGGGGGTTTTACCTTGGAAAAAAACCTTGAACTGACAGGAAAAATGGCTTGGGACTGTCAAATTCAGAGTGTGGGCACACAGCCACGTCCCAGCACACACAGCTGCAGCTAGGAAAAATGCCAACCATACTAAGACACCGCAGAAGACAAATGAGGACTATTTCTAGGCAACAAATGCACTCACACACAGCTTCTTACCCAATTCATATCTAGTATCTGAAACAACACTTGCAGAAAGCATTGGGTGCAAATGCAAAACAAAACAGTGATTTTCATAATCTTTAGGTAACATTTGGCTAAGTTAGGACTTGGCACAAGTAGGTAGCCAACATCCTTTTCGTTTATAAAATTAGGGCAGAACTAGTACACCCAATCACACTGAGTAATGGTACGGCAATGCCAAGTGAGTTCTTGGTAGGCAACTGCATGCCTTATGCCGCTTGATTGCTTGATCAGATAACACAGCTTGGCCTAACTGCCCGAGAAGAAAACATCACAACATGAGCAAAAAGTCTAAGTCTGGAGCATCAATTTAACTAAAGGTGGAATTATGAAAACCAATTGGTATGAACTTGTCATGTTCCTTTCTCCTTGTATGGGATTTGCTTTCTGAAAATCAGAGGGAAATTCTAAAGATTTTAGTAAACTTGAATTGAATGGAAATTATATATAGCATCATCCATCTGTTGCTGTCTTGCTTAAAACCTGGCAGTGTCACTCTGTCTTTCAAGTGCAGAGCAAAAGAAAAAAAAACACAACAAGGGTCATTCTGAATTTGGCGAATACAATCTAGATTTTTACTTGACTTCTAAAGGGAACATAATTTTGCACATAAAACATGAACATGTTCATAATTTCTACGTTCTGTGGAGGTTGACATCCGTATTGTAAGCAACCTACTGGCTGTTAATCTGGCATTATTCACCATTTATTTCCCATAAACCAATTAAGTTTCCAGAGCTGACAACTTCCCACCATGGGCATAACGGTTCTACACAAAAGGTATTCGGATCTATAATTTTTGCCTGATCTCTCCTACATGATCAATAGTTGCATTATTTCTGAATGCCTCGTGCTCATCTGATCAATACATTTCTGGAGATAAGAATGAGCAAGGTTCTAATAAACAAGATTGGCAGTCCCCTGATTTGGGGGACATATATTTTTTACATTACTTGATTAAATCACACCAGCGTGTTCAATTACTAACCGGATATCTTGAATAACTGTAGAGTGAACACTGAACTGTGTCTGGCATTCAGCTAAATTGTCTTTTTCAGGCTAAGTGATGTAAGCCACTATTATCCAACTTGTGCTGAACAAATACGTGAGGACAAAACCAACTCCTGCTTCTCTGTGCAGACACCTGGATCTGCATACAGAAAACACCCTAGCCTGGACTGTCACAAGATTTTATAGGATCACAGTTACAACAGGATACAAATACCTTGCAACATTTACTTAGCTGTCCTTGTAACATCCAGATATGGGTAAACAGACTGACAGGAACATGTTTTCTACATTCAGAATTAAGATCCATAAAAATAATGCTTCCCAGGAGTGAAGAAGTACTCAACTCCTATCATGACATCAGGCAATTACTGAAGTCACAAGAAGAGCAGAATATGGAACCTGAAACAGATTGTTACCCTGCACAGACCTGATATGCTAAGTAGTAACCACCATATGCTGTTGTTTTATCGAATTAAAGCTGGAATTTGAATGCATGCTACAAGAATACTATGTATCTTCATGGATGGTAAGGAAATCAAAAGACTCGATGTTCCTAAATGCTTTATTGCATCTATATGCATTGCTGATCTTACATATTCCTAAGAAAACTGCATATAGTGAACATGTATGAAGATACAAACATGTCTATGTCTTGAAAAATACATATATTGGCTATTTATACTTTTATAAAGATGAAAAGGTTGCATTCATGATTACTCTGTCAATATGTTCTTGTAAAACCAAACTCCAGCTTTGTGATTATCAAATAAAAACCAAGTGGATAACCGTGAGCTTCAGACACTAAAATAAATGTATTTATTGTCAAGCTTCTACTGCTTAAAGAATGCAATCTCACAAAGCCTACTTGTGCAGTCAACAGGTTTTAGCTAGTAACTTTACATTGTCACAGCGAGAACAGTTACCAAAGCCTAATCCTTTAAGTAGAAGACAGTACAGCACTTAACATCACCAAAAACAGTTTAAAGACAAGAATTTTCTGTATTCACAGAGCAGTAAATAACATGCAGTCTCACAGCTTTGTCTCCTAGGAGAAAAATCCAAATTGTACAGAATCACAGAATCACAGAATTTCTAGGTTGGAAGAGACCTCAAGGTCATCGAGTCCAACCTCTGACCTAACGCTAACAGTCCCCACTAAACCATTTCCCTAAGCTCTACATCTAAACGTCTTTTAAAGACCTCCACGGATGGTGACTCCACCACTTCCCTGGGCAGCCTGTTCCAGTGCCTCACAACCCTTTCAGTGAAGAAGTTCTTCCTAACATCTAACCTAAAACTCCCCTGGCTCAACTTAAGCCCATTCTCCCTCGTCCTGTCACCAGGCACGTGGGAGAACAGGCCAACCCCCACCTCGCTACAGCCTCCCTTGAGGTACCTATAAAGAGCGATAAGGTCGCCCCTGAGCCTCCTCTTCTCCAGGCTGAACAAGCCCAGCTCCCTCAGCCACTCCTCGGAGGACTTGTTCTCCAGACTCCTCACCAGCTTCGTTGCCCTTCTCTGCACCCGCTCAAGCACCTCGATGTCCTTCTTGTAGCGAGGGGCCCAAAACTGAACACAGTACTCGAGGTGCGGCCTCACCAGAGCCGAGTACAGGGGGATGATCACCTCCCTAGCCCTTCTGGTCACACCAATCCTGATACAAGCCAGGATGCCGTTGGCCTTCTTGGCCACCTGAGCACACTGCTGGCTCATATTCAGCCGACTATCCACCAATACTCCCAGGTCCTTCTCTGCCTGGCAGCTCTCCAACCATTCCTCTCCCAGCCTGTAGCTCTGCTTGGGGTTATTGCGGCCCAGGTGCAGGACCCAGCACTTGGCCTTGTTGAACTTCATGCAGTTGACCTCAGCCCATCGGTCCAGCCTATCCAGATCCTCCTGCAGAGCTTTCCTACCCTCAAGCAGATTGACACACGCGCATAGCTTGGTGTCATCTGCAAACTTACTGAGGGTGCACTCGATGCCCTCGTCCAGATCATCGATGAAGATATTAAAGAGGACCGGCCCCAGCACCGAGCCCTGGGGGACGCCACTAGTGACTGGCCTCCAACTGGACTTGGCTCCATTCACCACGACTCTTTGGGCCCGGCTATCCAGCCAGTTTCTAACCCAACGAAGCGTGCGCCAGTCCAAGCCAAGAGCAGCCAGTTTCTTGAGGAGAATGCTGTGGGAGACGGTGTCAAAAGCCTTGCTGAAGTCAAGGTAGACCACATCCACAGCCTTTCCCTCATCCACCCAGCGCGTCACTCTGTCATAGAAGGAGATCAGGTTCGTCAGGCATGACCTGCCTTTCATAAAGCCATGCTGACTGGGCCTGATCGCCTGCTTCCCCTGCAAGTGCTGCATGATGACTCTCAGGAGGATCTGCTCCATGAGCTTTCCTGGCACTGAGGTCAAACTGACAGGCCTGTAGTTTCCTGGGTCTGCCCTCCGGCCCTTCTTGTAGATGGGCGTCACGTTTGCTAGCCGCCAGTCGATTGGGACCTCCCCCGATAGCCAGGACTGTTGATAAATGATGGACAGCGGCTTGGCCAGCTCCTCTGCCAGTTCCCTCAGTACCCTTGGGTGGATCCCATCTGGCCCCATCGACTTGTGCACATCTAAGTGCCGTAGTAGGTCACCAACCAGTTCTTCATGGATAATGAGGGCCACATCCTGCTCCCCATCCCCTTCCACCAGCTCAGGGTACTGGGTATCCAGAGAACATCCGGTATTGCCGCTAAAGACTGAGGCAAAGAAGGCATTGAGCACCTCCGCCTTTTCCTCATCTCTTGTAACTAAGTTTCCCCCCGCATCCAGTAAAGGATGGAGATTCTCCTTAGTCCTCCTTTTTGTGTTGATGTATTTATAGAAACGTTTTTTGTTATCTTTAACGGCAGTAGCCAGATTGAGCTCCAGATGAGCTTTGGCCTTTCTAATTTTGTCCCTGCACAGCCTCGCTACTTCTTTAAAGTCCTCCTTAGTGGCCTGCCCACTTTTCCAAAGCTTATAAACCCTCTTTTTCCTCCTAAGATCAAGCCACCATTCTCTGTTGAGCCAGGCCGGTCTTCTTCCCCGCCAGCTCGTCTTTGGGCACGTGGGGACAGACCGTTCCTGCGCCATTAAGACATGTACAATGCGACATGAATGTTTTTGGACATTCTTGTTTATATAGATAGCATATCAATTGGCTATTCAATACAAAACTCTTCTTGTATCTTAATACTCTAACTCCAAATAAAAGCAGCTTTTCAAAGATTAGATTTCTTCAAGATCCAGCTTTGAAACTCCGAGGTGAAGTTCAGTATTTGGATATTTATCAGGAAGCCTTTCCACCAGCAGTCTTCCATACAGAACTCTGTTAAAACCAGAGCCAATATGACACTACCAGATCTCCAGCAGCGAAGACTGTCACCTGTCAAATTAGGCTGGAAGCTTCTCTTACAACTGGTACCCTGTACGGATGTGACTTTTCTCCACTACAGACTTTCCCGTCAGATCTCACTGTCAGTGTTGCACAGCCAGTGCTTTGAAGACAGTGCACAGAGATGCTCTGTCCCAGCAAGCTGTCAGTTTGCTACTATCAAGGGCCCCTAGCAAAAAGAGGGGCCAGGATTGTAACACCTGCTCAGCTGTGGTAATAAGCTGAAATATGTTTTTTAACCTACACTTTAACAGCAGTTAAATAAAATGACTCTCAAGACTTTAAAGCAGTTTAATATATTATGAAACAAAAATAGATTTCCTTATTAGCTGAGTCTTCTTTAAGGTACTTCTGAACTTCAAAACAAGTCATCGTGCAATTCAGAAAATATTAAAAATACTGGATGTTACAATCCACCAAAAAAAAAAAAAAAAAAAAAAAAAAAAAGAGAAAAGCAGAAAAACCCCACAGATGCTCAGGAATTAAACTGGAATTGCTCACTGCATGTCAGGCACAACCTGCCAAGCTATTAGCTTGCACTTAAAGGCTTGCATTTGTTCAAATGCTGACCTGCACATCACAGAGTCTTAGCACGAGAAATGGCTTTCAGGCTCAGCTGCCTTCCAAGTGCCATCCATCATCAGAAGAAACAGATTATTCTCTTTACAGTCTGATACGTTGCCAAATTCTTCTGGCTCTGTTCCATCAGTCCCACCCACACGACACGGGGAAAGAGCAAACCACCCTAACTCTGTATCTTGCTCTTCCTGTGGTGCAAAACGAAAGCAATTGCTGTTTGATGCCATTTAGAAGGAAACTGAGGTGGAAAGCCAGCTCTGTCATCGCCCAGCCTCCCGTTCGCCGCGCCAGTCAGGGGTTCATGAGGAGCCGATAAAGGCAGGCTGTCAACTTGAAACACGAGGAGGGCAGAGCTGGGAACACACCGATAACACGGGACCAGAAACACACTGACACACAGCAGGGTGCCCTTTGGAAGCCCTTCTAAAAATACCTGCACATTTGTCACCAGTACAAAACCCCGCCAGGGTACTGCTGTGCCCCAGAACTGCCTCCTGCAAGATGGGCTGGCGGGGCCGCTCCTTAACAAGGAGGCGTTCCTCCCGCAGCTTGTCTGTACTCTGCCTCGTAAATAAGATTCCCTTTTCAAATCAAAACATCCGCTCTTTCATTCACAGTGAAATAAACAAATTGCAGAGTAGGGTTATTTGCAGCTAGTAAATAAAAAAGCCTACAAATGCAGCTTTTGTCTACCTATGATTGCACTGAATAAAGCCCAACAGGTCAACGCTTCAGCACCTGGTGCTGGAAGCAGTGCCCGTACTGCTGGAAGGAGGCTGCTACAAAACTCCACAGTGACATGGCCAGGTTCCCCAACCAGGCAGTAAAAAGTAGGTGCACCCCTAGGATCCTAGTCCCCTTCTCACCAAGGAAAAGGGAGAATAACATCGATGGCTGGAGGATTACCAGATCCTTGTACAAACCCAGTCCAGAAGATGGAAGATGTCAGGAAAAGCCTTTTTTGTCCTTCCCACCCTGACACGTAAGAGGCTAAGGAGGAAGGCTGGGGTCACCACTCCCCTACAAGTTGGCCTTCTGGGTTGAAAACAGCTCAGTAAGTTTCCGAGCAGCAACAGGGCCAGCTGGGCTCTGCTCTTTCACATGCAGTTTACATTCCAGCTTCATTCTTGCGGCCACCAGAACGCAGAGGGTTTCGTAATACGTTACGGATGGCTTGATCACTTTGGGCCCCTTTGCTGACTGTTTTGCCACAGTCTGGCTGGCTGACTAGCACACACCGGTAATTTGCTTAGTGAAAAGATGGCAAGAGGAATTTGAAAAGATGAGCCGTGAATTTTAAAATGGCCTAGCACTGGAAACACACCAATCCGAACCTACTTTCCTCCTTTTAAAGTATATGCCAAAACCACATTGCAAATTCACATAAGATTTTCAGACAGAGTCAGATTACTCTTTACTAGAGCTGCAAAATGCAAACCTACTGTCCCTACAGAAAAACAGTTTAAGTCCCACACATCCAAGGGATTCTTCAGAGCTCAGGACAGCAATGTGGTTTGAAACCTAAGGCACCCACCCACTGGAGATAGGACACGCTGCACTTCACATGCCAAAACCCAAAAGCAACAGCTGCAGCATCAGTTTGGGGGGAAGAAAGGGTATATGGCTGCTTCACCTGGAAGTCTGGCAGCGAACCCAAAGCCAGCTGTGCATACCCTAACCCAGGCAGGGAGCAGTCCCCCTGGCCCCATAGCTTGCTGTCTTCGCATGGTACCAAACTGCGAGATAAAAGCCCTGTGCTTCTCTCACTGACATCCGAAGCGGGGAGCGTGTTCACCGATGGATTTCGGCACAAAACCCAGCTCTCAACCCTCCCCCACCCAAGCTCAGCAGACTCCGTTTCTGTTAATTTAATTGCTTTCAAATAATTAAATTCCACTCTAAGTGGGGCTAATCTGTGCCGCTTCAAACTAATTACTACTTTGGTTCCAAACGTTCTTTTTTTTCCTTGAAAAAGATTAAAACTGAGAATTTATTCTTTAACCATTTGAGTCTCGGTTGTCTGGCAGACCTGCCAAATGAACCCATCACCATAAAATACAGCAACAGCAGCAAATCCAAGGCTAAGGCAGCCCATCTTTTCCTGTACTTGATCTGGATTTTGTGTGTTATGCTAATTGAGGCTGTTAGGTAACATCATTGTACACTGGTTAGTAGAGTTATTTGTGGTTTTCCTTTGCAAAATAACAGGGTTTTTTTTCCTTGTTGAACATAATAAGCACCCAGTACTACTGTGTAAATTAACACTGAAGGCAAAAGGGAGGTGGGGAAGCAAATAAAATCTTGCATTAATCCTACAGGTGGGGTTAACAATGCCAAGACAGAGCTTGAAATGAACACCATTTGTAGGGCATTAGCCTAGCACTATGGAACCATAAGATCACACCAGCGTTGTTCAATAAATAAATAAATAACTGACAAGGCAGTTTTTCATTCGATATTTGGCATGCCAGTGAGGGTAAACAGGGAATATAGATATAAACAACGGTTTTCTATTCATCCCCTCTCTTCTTTCCCAATAAAGAAGAAACTGGAAGAGTATTCACTCAAACTGGATGAATCTAACACTTTTCACAATGCTAGTACTGAAATTTTGGGTTTTATACTTAGGCAGAAGGCAGAAGAAAAAAATTGACAAATAAGCGAAGCTCATACAGACTCTTTTATGAGAAGGCCGACTGACTGTCTCATGTGAGAACAGCAAGCAGAAAGGGCCCATTTATATGTCTCTGTCACTGACAATTACAGCTGAAATGTATCTTTAGGAGCCTCATCTGAAGCTCAGGAGACTTTCAATACACTGCTCATTCTGCAGAACTCATATTTCTGAGTAGTTTGGGGGTGTTGTGTTTTTTTTGTTTGTTTGTTTGTTTTGTTTTTTTTGTTTCCCAATTTAAGCAACAGATCAACTTACTCCGATGATCAAGAATCCCTGATTGCATGCTGGAGATGCACTGAATGCTGCCTTGAAACACCACCACCCTATGAATATGAATTAACTTGATAAAGATGTATGAAATAAAATATTAAAAAGAGCTTGCACAGTCCCAGCAACTCAACTTAGGTTTACGCAAGCTTTCCATTAATCTAAGAGACCAAAGCTCCCAATCTGAGGCATCTCATCAGAGCATCTAGCCATTTTTGCCTTCACAGAAATATTTTAATCTAGAGACGTCAGCATCAGCTATGATACTTTACATGTCAAAGCATCATTTGTCAGCCACTCAAACTCTGACAGCGTAACCCATGCAGCTTAATGCTGCTCATGACACAGCGCACGAACACGTGCCTTTCCACCCCACACTTCTTCACCTTGTATCAGAAATGCAGCTGCGTTCTTACAACAGGAAACATGCACATGAAAATCCATTTTATCTTGAATGATAAGAGGTGTTTGTGAGCCAGTCAACTCATCAAACAAAAGCGCCCTGGTATTTGTTTCATGGCTACCTCTTGCTATGTGTTCATCAAGAGCAAGTCCTTGCTTGCCTACCTACGTACCTTCAGCATGCAAAGGGCTTCCCAAGTAGAAGTTCAGAAGTGTAATTTCATTTTTATGCATTACACTTTCTTAAGAAGCTGCCCTAGCAAAAACAGCTAGACTTCTGTTCTCTCTCAAAGCACTAATGACAATGTCACTCTGACTAAACAGACCTAACATTATCTACCTAATGCCCTGTCAACTGCATCTGCACATTCTGTGATCTAACCTGGTAAAGAGAAGCAATGAAATAGAAGTAAAGCAACAGATAAAATAAGCAGCATGCAAAAGAGAGATAAAGAAAATCCAAGAAGAAAAGGGACACAGAGGAAATGTAAATTAGTACCAAAAGCTGACACAAGTCTGTGGAGGCATTTTGGTTAGAAAGATCTTACACGCAGTGGTCTAGGACAAAGATTAGCTTCTTTTATTCCATAATTAGTGCCGTTTCATCTGCCCTGAAGTGGCAAGGGAAAGCGTTCAGATGGCAAAAGAGATGGGTTATATAAGCTGCAACAATCTTCACTACAATATCGCTACACCTGTCAATCACACCGTGATATAAAAGGAATCATATTCCTACTCAGTGGCTACAGCTGATACCACAAATCAGCACCCTGTGAACTCAATACGCACTCTATTGATCACGAACAAGTCAGCCTTACACATCTGATCCTGAGCACGTAATTGAGTCAGCAAAACAAAGGCTTCCCCACCCACCAGCAATCATACGACTTCTTGGGCACAGCACACTGCTGATGAACACAGAAGACTTTTTCTGCCTACAGAGACCCTAAGATAAAGTTGTTGTAGATGAACATTCGCACTGCCAGGACTGCTGAAACAACTGCATCACCAGGCACTAAAATTTAAAATTTATGTTTCCTACTTCAGTGGCTACCATCACCACAAAATCAAAGGAAGCACACTGCACTGGAGACAGAATCTGGAGAAGAAAAAGCTCTAAGAACTACCAAGTGTTTCTAGGCTTTCTCCTGTGTAACCAGCATAATCAAATGTCATCTTGTTCCTCATCCAGGAACAGGCAAGCAGATACATAATACAAATTAGCTCTATCAACATAAGGTACCCAATGCAACTGATTACCTGTTAGTGCTATCAGCACATTTCTATGATCAGGTGTAGATATTCAGTATACTCTAGAATACTCAGAAAAAGAGTTATTACTGAACTTGGTTTCTCCCCCACCTACCTTGCATCTCACCTGAAAGGTATCTGTCAGAAAACACAGAAGCCACAATCACGAGCTATGAGGAGTTGATCCAGTAAGATCACTTCAATTCCTTAAATTCATGCTTGCATATATTTTAATGACTCTTGAATATCGGATTTATCTAACCTACTACTTGGTCAAACACAAACCAGGAGGTGATTTGTAACACAGTTAATCCTTTGTTTTTAAACCTGCAAATGAAAACTGTACTGGTGCCAAGAACAAATTAATTAATTTCCTAGGGTGGAATGCATGTAAAAATATGGGAGAGGTATGCACTCGCTTGGACACAATCCACTACAACTCTTCAAAGAAGTGAACAGGCTCTTATGAGCTGTTACTACAAATCACTGAAATGTCTTCTTTAGCCAGTCAGGAAGGAATGAAATAAAAGTGAAGCAACAGATAAAATAAACAGTATGTGAAAGTGAGATAAAGAATATCCACGAAGAAAAATGTCTAGTTTAGGGGCTGTGCATATGTCTGCCATCTGAACAACATGTTGAGTCATCTTAGCAAGCTCATCAATAATCTATTTCCCCAAATACTGCAGATTGAAAAATGGGTTTTAATAAACAAAAGCAGTTCCTCTGAAGATGGGGAGAAATAAAGCTGGCAATTAACTTTCCAGATTGTTTTCAGTGTTCTGAAGAGGTTCATATTGAAAATATATATAGATAGCAGCATCTATAGATGTGTGAAACACAATGTTCTCCAAGGAAAAAAAAATGGTTTGTTTACCATGGTACATGTATCCTGCTCTCACAAACATCACCAAGGTTAAGTTTAGGATATTGGAAAATTGCTGTTTCCATAGATTGATCCAAACAAAAGGGAAAGAACTAAAAATTTACTGACATTCATATGAGCTTAGTCATTTGGACCTCAAGTTTTAGGCCACACCTCATTTCACTGAGAACTCTGTAGACACAGAAGAGCCCAGCAGTGCTTGGCCTACCAGCTTACACACCCAGGAGAAGGTCCCAAGTCACCCTCTGGACTTGTCACAGGAACCCATGCTCTCTGCCACTTGAGCTTGACAATGGCAAGAAGCTCTTCATCTTTTTCCGCCACTGTGAAAAAACAACACAATACTTCTGGGATGCAGCCAGTGGAAAGCATGCAAAGACGTAACACTGGCAATTAATTACTTACTAATCATGTCTTAGTTTCAGGAAGAACACAACCAGAAATACTTCAATTATTGTTTTGTTTTTATTCACCGTAGACATTCATGGTTACAATTACAAAAGCTTAATGCATTCGTTTCCAGAAAACTGTCTCTAACTCACAATGACTTTAAAACAAGCTCCATTTTGTATCCCTAATTTAAACAAATCATTCTCCAATCTCCATACTATTCAGAGGCGACTTTCCAATGAGAAAGGTTCTGCAATGGGAGAAGCAGCAGAGCAAAAATTAGGTATTCTGGTGCTTAAATACCCATCAAAGCTTAATACAAAGTTATCACATTCTTCCCACTTGGGAGAAGTTAGATCCAGAGGCCATTTGGAAGTATAGCGTTTTTTCCACTGATTTTTATGGACAATGATCAGTGGATGAAGTTTCATGAAAACAGCATGACTTTTCAAGCTGCCTTCCAGCACAGAACTGCCTGCATTTTCGGAACACGCAAAGAGATTGTGTATTTTGTTTATTCATGTACTCGGTCAATGAGAAAACATTCCAAAACATTTCAAAATCTATATGCCAGGTTCTATTTAAGCATCAGTATCATTTTATTTCCAGGCTTGCTTAAACTTGAAGAATTCTAAAACTTGAATATGTTGAATGTAAAAAGTTAAAAATTTACATCCCAGCTGGCAATGATCTCACATTAAATTATGAAGGAACAAAGCACTAGCTGATCTCTCTTTTCAAAGGACACAGGATTCCAAGGACCAAACAGCTGACAGTGCAACGCAGTTATTTGTTTGCAATAGCTCAACTTTTGACATTTGTCAGAATCTTTGACCATCAGACGCAGCAGCATCCTACAAGACCAACTTTCTACTTCCTCAGCTGACAGCAAGGTAACACATAAGCACTGCAGGCTGTTTGCAAACAGACACAGAAGGGTAAAAATACTGAGCGACAATGGCCTCAGTCACTTCATTTTTTTCTTTGAAGGAAGAAATGTTCCTGTCAGCATGGGTTAGGACTGGCTATGCTAGCAAACATATCTCTGGTTTGTTTTATAGAGCCATAGCTCGAGATCACTGCCACACACTGCACTTTGTGTCTCCACAACACTGGCTGGCATCAACATCAATGTAAACATTTGTGAAGCAGATACAATATACCAGCTTAACCACTAATCCCTGTGATTGCTAACACAGAGCCATATGCTGATATTTCAGTTCTCTGTGTATTTAATTTTTACAACCTAGGCGCAGTTTTTACACATGCAGCATTTCCCAATATTCACTCTGGCAGAAGCAATGGGGTTAATCAAACACCAGATAACTCTGCAGGGATTGAACACCAGGAAGGCTACAAGACAGCCAAGTAGCCTCTTCCTAAAAGAGCAGGACAACAGAGCACTTAGCAGCGGAGGCCTGGGCTGCTATTTCCCTCAGCAAGCTGGGCGGGCCTCACTGTCTGCACAGCCCATTGAGCAAAAAGCATGGTCAGTGGTTCTGATGGTAGCTTCAAAGCTCTGTCCCACCTGTCCAAATTCAGGCTCTGTCCTTTGTGAAAGCAGAATGATGTGATGCTAGTGTCTCTTACCAGTAAAACCGCTATATTGGACTTTTGGAGGGCTGACTTTGAGCTGCTCAGGACACCGGTTGGTAGAGTCCCTTGGGAGGCGGTTCTGAAGGGCAGAGGGGTCCAGGAAGGCTGGGCGCTCTTCAAGAGGGAAATCTTAATGGCGCAGGAACGGTCCGTCCCCACGTGCCCAAAGACGAGCTGGCGGGGAAGAAGACCAGCCTGGCTCAACAGAGAATTGTGGCTTGATCTTAGGAGGAAAAAGAGGGTTTATAAGCTTTGGAAAAGTGGAAAGGCCACTAGGGAAGACTATAAGGATGTTGCGAGGCTGTGCAGGGACAAAATTAGAAAGGCCAAAGCTCATCTGGAGCTCACTCTGGCTACTGCCATTAAAGATAAAAAACGTTTTTATAAATACATCAACACAAAAAGAAGGACTAAGGAGAATCTCCATCCTTTACTGGATGTGGAGGAAAACAGTTACAAGAGATGAGGATAAGACGGAGGTGCTCAATGCCTTCTTTGCCTCAGTCTTTAGCGGCAATACCGGATGTTCTCTGGATACTCAGTACCCTGAGCTGGTGGAAGGGGATGGGGAGCAGGATGTGGCCCTCACTATCCATGAAGAACTAGTTGGTGACCTGCTACAGCACTTGGATGTGCACAAGTCGATGGGGCCGGATGGGATCCACCCCAGGGTACTGAGAGAACTGGCAGAGGAGCTGGCCAAGCCACTGTCCATCATTTATCAGTAGTCCTGGCTATCGGGGGAGGTCCCAGTTGACTGGCGGCTAGCAAATGTGACGTCCATTTACAAGAAGGGCCGGAGGGCAGACCCGGGAAACTACAGGCCTGTCAGTTTGACCTCAGTGCCAGGGAAGCTCATGGAGCAGATCCTCCTGAGAGTCATCACGCAGCACTTGCAGGGGAAGCAGGCGATCAGGCCCAGTCAGCATGGGTTTATGAAAGGCAGATCCTGCTTGACAAACCTGACCTCCTTCTATGACAAAGTGACGTGCTGGGTGGATGAGGGAAAGGCTGTGCATGTGGTCTACCTTGACTTCAGCAAGGCTTTTGACACCGTCTCCCACAGCATTCTCCTCAAGAAACTGGCTGCTCTTGGCTTGGACTGGCGCACGCTTCGTTGGGTTAGAAACTGGCTGGATAGCCGGGCCCAAAGAGTCATGGTGAATGGAGTCAAGTCCAGTTGGAGGCCAGTCACTAGTGGCGTCCCCCAGGGCTCGGTGCTGGGGCAGGTCCTCTTTAATATCTTCATCAATGATCTGGATGAGGGCATTGAGTGCACCCTCAGTAAGTTTGCAGATGACACCAAGCTATGCGCGTGTGTCGATCTGCTTGAGGGTAGGAAAGCTCTGCAGGAGGATCTGGATAGGCTGCACCGATGGGCTGAGGTCAACTGCATGAAGTTCAACAAGGCCAAGTGCCGGGTCCTGCACCTGGGCCGCAATAACCCCAAGCAGAGCTACAGGCTGGGAGAGGAATGGTTGGAGAGCTGCCAGGCAGAGAAGGACCTGGGAGTGATGGTGGATAGTCGGCTGAATATGAGCCAGCAGTGTGCTCAGGTGGCCAAGAAGGCCAACAGCATCCTGGCTTGCATAAGAAACAGTGTGACCAGCAGGGCTAGGGAGGTGATCGTCCCCCTGTACTCAGCTCTGGTGAGGCCACACCTGGAGTACTGTGTTCAGTTTTGGGCCCCTCACTACAAGAAGGACATCGAGGTGCTCGAGCGGGTCCAGAGAAGGGCGACGAAGCTAGTGAGGGGCCTGGAGAACAAGGCCTACGAGGAGCGGCTGAGGGAGCTGGGCTTGTTCAGCCTGGAGAAAAGGAGGCTCAGGGGTGACCTTATTGCTCTTTACAGGTACCTTAAAGGAGGCTGTAGCAAGGTGGGGGTTGGTCTATTCTCCCACGTGCCTGGTGACAGGAGGAGGGGGAATGGGCTTAAGTTGCACCAGGGGAGTTTTAGGTTGGATATTAGGAAGAACTTCTTTACCGAAAGGGTTGTTAGACACTGGAACAGGCTGCCCAGGGAAGTGGTGGAGTCACCATCCCTGGAAGTCTTCAAAAGACGTTTAGATGTAGAGCTTAGGGATATGGTTTAGTGGGGACTGTTAGCGTTAGGTCAGAGGTTGGACTCGATGATCTTGAGGTCTCTTCCAACCTAGAATTTCTGTGATTCTGTGATTCATCTTGCAGGTGAATTACTACATGCAATGCTTGAACAATGTTAGTAATCATTCAGAAACTGTAAAATGTCACAACAGTGCTATGTGATCCTAATTGGGATCCCTTTACAGACATACGTCATGACAGCATGCATTTATGTAATGAAAGACTGTTTCTATAGGGCTGCTACTCATTCATCACACAAAATGGGTGCTCTTTCCCAAATGTGTAACTTGTTCAATAGTTAAGTGCAAAGCCCGGTGCATTGCTCACCACAAACTCCTAAAAGCAGAGTTGGAAAACAGCTGATGCTCATGAAAGAAAGCTCTACGGCAGCTCTCACTGGAGCACTTCGATGGCCCACAAACTGCACTGCACTTCAAAACCCAAAACCCCTCACAAAAAGTGTTGTCCTCATTTTACAGTGGCTGTTCAGCATTTAACAGACTGAAGAGTTGGAGGTCCCAATTGAAGACACTTGCTATCCAATATCCAGCAGCCTACTCCAGCAAGAGGTAGATTACACTCAGCTCCTGACTGGTGCTGCACTGACAAGAGTGCACTCAAAGACTACACTTGCTTGCTGCAGGTGCACTAAAACCTGGCAGAAACTACTAAAGCCATCTGCCAAGAAACATGTGTCTAAGCCCTCAGGTGTTATTTATGAAAGAGCTAAAAGATGTGGAGTACTTCACATACAAAGCAAGCTGCCCTTGATTTCAGATACATCCATGTCAACACTTCTAGAAGTCAGAGCCAGGAGTTCAAGTCAAGTATTTCTAACAGAAGTGAAGAGCTTACTAGAGCATCTTGACCAGGATTGAATGGCAGAAACAGGGAGAAAATCACATTCTCCAGAACAACTGATTGATGAAGTTGAATTCCAGACTCTGGAGAGGCAAGTAAGTTCTCAAGCACAAAGTTTTTTCTTCCCATTGTATGGGAGACCAGCCCTTTCTGTCCAAATCCCTTCCAATATCTTTGTGCTTCTTCTCCAGACTGGCTGCACAAATCCCTCCCCCTTGCTGCCCCACTATCACCCTGATTCCCAGTCCCTCCTCACTTAGGAAACATCCACAGTGCTCCTTGACCATTTTTAATACCATCTCAGTTCGTCATCTCTATCTTTTTATCCAAGTCCAAATTTTACCTTAATTACTAGCTCTTCGTTTGACATCTGCCTCCTCTGATCAAGGTACATCTTCCCAATGGATCTCGGTCTTCTGTTACCCTTGGATTTACAATTTGACCCAGTACTGGCTCCTAGTCCAAGCTCCTTTCCTCTCATCGCCAGACTCCCTGCCCTAAAATCTTGACCCAAGTTTTCCTCTCTCTGTTTTCTGACTACAGGCTCACTTTGGCATGGAAGGGATGGGCAGACTTCCCATGTTCCCTTCCAAATTGTATTCTATGATTATTCTAGATATGAACCTGAAGGAAATCTTAGCTTATACAAATGAATGCTACAAATTTCCTAAATACAAAAGTAGTAGAAAGCATATCCCTCATATAAGACTGGTATGAGAAAAATGATACTACCTGTTACTAATACAAGTTTTCTGACACTTTACAACTTGGACCAAACCACATTAAAAATATATATTTTTTTCAGAGGTTTATTTCTGTGTTTTGTTTTGTTTTTTAATAGATTTTTTTTTCTCCCTGTTAGTAATATAACTCAAGTTATATTGGTAAATTTAAGATAAGAGTTTAGTAAAAATTTTCAGTTAAAAGTCGGGTTATATAGTGGAAAGTGTTTGGGAAACTTTGGAAGTTAAATTCCATCATCTCCATTTACGATGTGCATACTAACACCACTGCTAGTAGAGAGAGCAGAAGTAAGATTATTATCTAGCCTCAATTTCGTGGACTAGCTATGATTCACTTGAAGATGCTTCCAGAATGACAAGTATATGATCAGTCATGAAAACCAGTTCAGTCAAAAAGTGGTATTATAAAGCAGCAAACAAAGTGAGAAAGAAAGAAAGAAAACTCCTTTTGAGAGGCCACAGCATAATGCTGTGATAACACATCACTGCTCCATCAGCAATGGATTTAGCAACTCCTGCTAAACCACTCCAGTTGCTCCCAACTCATTCTCCTTCCCTTGCCATAGGTTAGTAGTTGACCTTTTAGGTACACCAGTTCCCATGGTTTTATAGCCATACTCTTGACCAACTGTTTAAAGATATTGAAAAATGCTGGTGCAACGCGCCGATGTCTCAAGGTAACCAAGAAGACTTCATACACAGTTTGCAATCTAAGTCATATTTTTAGTATCTTTTTCCAGGTTGATAATTTTTCACCCCCAACGCTTACATTTGTAATGGAAATCAAGTAATAACATAAGCAAATACTTCAGCATTTTCACACATTTGAAGGATATTTGTGCTTTGTAGTAGCTCCTATAGTTATTATCTGTTCTTACCAAGAACAGAGCTATATTTGTCTGCAAATCACAACCTGACTGCCTGAGACACACCAATATTCATGCCAGACCTCTCTCACGCTTCTGCTCTCCTGTTCCCTCCAAATTCCTTCTGCTGCCAGCATTTCCCTTCTATTAGGCACACACAGCAAGTTGAAAGTATTCATTTGAATTCGACTGAATTATTCAAGCTGAGTATGTTTACTTCCATATGTACACAGACCCTTAATAAATCAGTAAGAATACAGCCTCACACAGAAGCCACCTCAAATCCCCAGGCTACTACTTATGCAGAGGGAGTCCAAAGCAAGCATCTGCATGACAGATAGAAGTTTTTACACGAACCTACAGTTTTCTCAATCTAACATACAAACTATTCCTTTTCAAAATTACAGCCTACTGGCAAATATGAAAATGAACCCGAAGGCCGCTCTCAACATATGCTACCCCAAATAACGTATAGCACAATTGCCTGAAAATCTAACACAATAATCTAACAGTTGTACCTGTCAAGAATTTGCAAGAGGATTCTGAATACGCTCATGAACTAACAGCAAGTGTAGAGACAGCCAGACAAAAAAAAATAAGAAAAAAAAAAAAGAAAAGAAAAAAAAAGAAAAAGAAAAAGAAAACTGAACAGAAGAAACGGAGCGGCACTAATATTTAGGTGCAGCACTGAAACTGGAGAGATCTCACAGGCTGCCTCTTAACATCCCACTTGTGGTTGATGTCATGACTCCGAATTCTAGCCGACCTGTGCAACCTCTGAAACTTCACAGTGTTTGTGACCGCATTACGTCAAACACTCTGCCTTCTCCTGAATTCTCTTCACAGAGTATTAAAGCACAAAACATTACTCTGGAGGTATAAACCCATTGCTTCTGAAATGGAGCTACCTTCCAGCTAGTTTGCACAAATCAGAAGCTGATGTGCTCAGGTCTGTCTGACCTGACGTGTCTCATCAACACATATGATCAATAATTATGGTCTTATTCTCAAGCACAGAATTGCACACTTTCTTAATTTATAAGACTCTTAATAGAATTGCAGAAATTCTATTGTAAATACAATACAATTGTAAATAGAATTGTAAATAGAACTGCAGGAATATGTATTTCTTCTTTCTCCCTCTTTAAGCCCCTGCTATCAGTGTTGTACTGTTGCAATGAGAGCCAGGGTTCAGCAAATAGAACTGAAAAAAATACAACTAGAAAAGCACCACATGCACTACTAAAAACTGTCACAGATTTAAAGATATTAATTTCAGCATAAATCTTAGGTCTATGGCCATGAACAACCAATTGAAGAAACGATAAAAAAAAGACAACTAAAAAAAACGACGTTGGCTTTGCTACTTTGCAAATCCAAATGTTCAGAAGGAGCACACCCACTCACAGCCAGCCACCTTTGTGAAACTGCAAACTATTCAGATTTATCTTAACAAAAGCAGCTCCTTAAACAAATCACAAACCACTTAAGCAGTATGTTAGCCTCTTCTTTATCGTGGACTGTACATGATAATGTACTTGCTAGCTAGCATAAAAAGACACTTCAGTTATTCCTGGACAATATAGAATAGGATCCTGGATTTACAAACACAAACCTTTTCCTTTTGGGGGAAAGAATGCTTCTTACTGACACAAATAGGACAAGACATTTTTTGTCTGTACCAAAACGAACACGTATAATGTTCTGAGAGAGTTCTCAGTGTTCTTTGCAGACAGGCTCCTTTCGGCTGGTGCAAGTGATATGACTAAGACAGGCTATTTGTCACAACTAAAAAATATATTTTAAAAGTAGCCAGGATCAAGGTGATCAAGTGTCATGTCAACAGCAGGTTGAAATATTGAAATCTTTGAATAACTCTAAAAGCAATTCTAAGCAATAAATATAAATTCAAGTTTTATCAATAGCTTAGCCTGTGGACCAAATGGACGCAGGTATAGGCAATCTCACAGGAGAAACCTTTATCTCTCTGCCACCAAATTCCCACTTTGTCACAGCGAAACATCTAATCTGCTCACTAGTGCCCTCCCTTCAGGCGAAGGATTCTTTCAAAACCCTTCTTAGACCACAAGGAGGTCTTTCATCGCGCTCTACATTTGCAGTCCAGAGCACAGCACAATTACATGTATTCTCCTTTCACAGCTATCACTGCACTCAGAATGTGCATTTCAGAACTGGAAAAGCTGCGGGACGCTGAACTGGCAGTTGTTACACTAATGGCATGATACTATTATTTTAAAGCCCTGGACATTAAGGATTAATGAATTGTATTCACTTTAGAAGAATAAAAAAAAAAAAAAAAAGAATTACTGTTTAGACTGAAGCCTACACCACAGATTCATTTTTACTTTAACAGTTGTTTTCTCTTTTAACTTGAAAACATGGAAAAAAACATACATACAGCATATTGGCCTTAACAGTTACCTTAAATCTCCAGAAAACCTTGCTGAAACTTGTGGTATTATCACACTTGTATCTTAAGAGTCCTACTCATTATCCAGCTCAGCACTATATTCCAGCTAAAATTACACAGGGTGTTTTGTGCAGGACATTTGCATTTCTCATCACAGAGGACAAGGGAACAATAATAGGAAAAGCCTCCTTTGTACAACACATTAAGTATTAAAAACCACAGGAGGTTAAAAATGTCCTGTTACATGACATCATTGCAATGCAGCAGATGAAGAGAAAACAATTTAGAACAGGATTTGTCTTCTCTTTTGATCTAGATAGCACCAGATCATGTCTAATCCAAGAGGTCTGGGTACGTTTTATTTTATCATCCAAAGTCTGCACCAAATCTTGAAAATCAGCTTAGAAATCTAGGAATGCAGAGCCCTAGAGTGGTCGTGGAAAACGAATATTTATGAAACATGGTAGAGACCAAAATTGTATTCCTGGTTAAAAAGGCAGAGTCTGACCTGCCATGGCAATGCAGTAGCATTTCTGTAAGGACAGCTGAAGAGGAGACAGACATGAAAGGAATCCACAGTCCTTGTTTACTCCTGAGGAATCACAGACAGAGATCAGGCACAACAACCAAACGTGCCTGATATTCCTCCAAATGTTGAATTCTTGCTTGCATCAATTAAGTTCTCACTAACTCCGGTAAACAAACTGGGAGTGCAGAGAGATATGCATACGGTTTCAGTGCAAGAAGAAATGAACACTCAAGTGATATTGAGCTGCAGCAGTCAGAGCAAATGGGATTGTAAAAATCAGTGGCCAAGACCTGCGTTTGCAAGGTTAACAAGAACGTGGTGGGCAAACAGAGGTATAAAGGGAATGAAGGGGAACAAACAAATAAATAATCTTCAGCAGATGGAACAGATAACTAAAAATGTATGGAACTAATTTTATGGATCATTCAAATATAAAGAATAACAAGAAAGAAAAAAAAATCCCTCCAAGCCTAGATAAAAAACATGAACAAGCAGCAAACAACAAGCAACAGAAGGAATATATAGAAGAGCTACCGATCCAACAAGCACATTTGATGAAAAAGCCCTGGGAAGCTCCCCTGTAAAAGACAGAAGATCCCAAAATTCTTTCATGTAATAATAACCTTCAAAGCCTCAGGACAGGCGTTGCTGTGTAGCTGCTCGTACAGGGAGAACAGACACAGCAGAGACAACACGTGGGATTTCCAACTCCATTAGTTTTTATTTATGGAAAGCACTACAGCATACCATGCTCTGGAAACACAAAAGTAATTAAAAGAAAAAAAAACACTGACAAGTTCAGATATTGCACATAGAGAAAAGGGTCATCCAAGGACACTGCTGAACAAAGAAGTATATAGAAACAATACCTGAAAAATAACAAGCCCAACTGGCATCATAAGCTTTTCCTTAATAAGAAACACAGAAGACAACCGAACATACTGCCCAGTCCTAAACCACCCGCGTTTCTGAAGGAATCTGTATGAAAAAAAATAACTGCAAATTCTGGGAGCACATGGGGTTCATACAAGTTCCTCAGGCAAATAGAAGATTCCCACAGAAAAATGGGCAAACTATTTGATTTACACATACACACCCCAAATCTAGAATGAGGATTATTTATATAAGGAGACTTGGGCCAGAAAGATTTATATATACTGTATGTGTATATATACACACACACACACACACACACACACACTGAATGTCTCATACCACTTCTGTTGAAGCGCAGTTACGTACATGTATAAGTGAAGGATTGTGTCTGCTGAAAGAAGACTGAAGAGGGCTAAAATTAAAGTTTAGCCCTCTAAACTTCAGGGCAAGAGAATGTGATAAAATACGATAAAAATAGAAAAAATAATAGGTAATGGAGGAGACTGAGTGAATTGCATGAGCATGACAAAGAACAATATTAAATTTCACAATCTTGTGCACCTGTAAGCTCAGTCCAAAATAAGGTACTAGCTAGGTTTCATCAGCAATGACAGGGCTTAATGGGTAATTTTTTTCAGAGCAAAGGAAAAATGTTTTCAGCAGGTAAAAATTACAGGTACCTCTGTCACTAAAAATCAGCAGGCTTCAAGCAAAAAGCGAGAATCCAGTGTTTCTCCCACATCATTCTCCAGTCAGCCACACATCTTTCACAGGGATGCTAATACCAATCTCTCTCTTCTACCCATTCATCAGGTTTTGTGAAATGTATTAAAAAAAAAACGGAGCAGGCCAACACTTCAAAATTATTGGCAGGTAGAAAGGCAAAAGGAAAAAATGTGATGACTCCACTGCAGCCTAATTCCACTAGAGCTTGGTCTGAAAATAAAGCATTTAAATGGTCTGCCTTCATTTTCAAGAGCAATCAGTCCCCAAAGCACCAGAATCCTTCTCTATCCAAGCAGCAGCACCACCACTAACCGTAAAAAGATCCCTTGAAAAGTAGTTAAGGACTGGCACACTCTGCTCTACGCTATGATAGGACTTAAAACAGTGGAGCTTCCAAGTGTAAATTGAATCTTCAGCTACAGCATGTTTTGTCGAGCGGGGATGCTGCCACAACCGCAAGTCCCTGGACAAGCCAAAACTATCACATTGTTTGTTCTGGCCCAAAAAGCTCTCAGCCCATGAATCTATTCTACACGATGATGATATTCTCCCTCAACTGATCTATTAAACAGGATCAGGAGGAATATCAACTTCCATTCTCAGCAGAGATCAGTATTCAGCTAAATTTAATTTCATAACATGAAGTAGATATCTTAAATACAAGCTTGTCTTAATCTCTTATCAACACATGAAATCTGGCAATCAAATTTGGCAAATGAAATTCAGGCAATTCCAAGTAGCTCTGATGAAGAAGGACAGGCAGAAGCACACACAGAATGAACTTAAGACTACTCAACTGTTTGGACTGCCAGAGAAATAGACATTTTTTGCCATTAAAATCAATCTCCACAACAGACAGTCAGTCTGATGATTGACATAAGGCAACATACAACACCATAAATTAGACCAAGGCATTCTTGGTTATTTAGCCATGGAAGGAGCACTGAATCCACAATATTTATTGTCATAATATATATCACAGAGAATAACCAAAAAAAAAAAAAAAGGAAAGAAAGCTATCAGTCTCCCTTCTTTAAGCAGTCAGCAGGGCCACTCAGGGAAGTCTACATTAAAAAAAAATAAATCATAAGAAATCAAACCCAAAGAAAACAAGTTATTATTTAATGAATAAAATAAGTATGCTATTGTATTCAGAAGTCAATGCATTTTTCATTTTGAAAGAAAGGCAGGAGCCAGAAAAACAAACTTCTGTGTTATTCCAATGAAGCTTTGCAGGAAAATAAACAAACCTCCCCAATATACATCTCTAGTAACCTGAATTTATGACAAAGCTTAATAAACTGGGTATAGTAAGAAGCAGCTGTGTTTTCCACAATGCAGCACTGTTTATCCTCACTTGTTAAAGCGGACGTGCCTTGTAGAATATAAAACTACATCAGTGAAGGATAGAAAAGGACTGTTTACGTGCATTAACCTGTTCTGGTCAGGTTGCTGACAAACTCTACTGCAAGCAGCAAAAAAATCCTGCACACACTGGATGAAGGCTTGCAGGTTCGCACATTGTACATGTGCTAATTTGAAAAGGAACCTTGTGTCATCTCATGCTATTGCTCCACCATCAGACTGAACACATGTGAATTGTCCTGCCCCTCCCTTCAAGTGCCTGGTCCTACATGACCCGATTCCCAGTGCAATATTGCACACACCTGAGCCAGTGCCCAGAGGAAGGTGCTCCAGGCAGAAAAAGGTGGTAACGGATAGGAAAAGGCTTCGAGCACCCTGTCGGCAGCATCCTGCTGTGTCAAGCTACCTGCAGAGTTGCATAGCCTGAGAAGAAACATCCTCTGAGAAATCAAAGCACAGACGAACAGAATTAATGCATCCATGACACAACACAACTAGTAACAGGATAATTGTGGAAAAGCCGTGTTTTGGATGACCACGCATCAGCTGCTGCTCTAGCCAGTATTTGCCATATACAAACATGGGTTTTCCTAATACACATGTACCAGGACAGACTATAAAGGAATAACTGATGTGTTTTCAGGTGACTGATGAGATCTTTTAGTACAGAGCATAGATCTCTCTGCCATTCACCCTTCCATGTTGTTTGAGGCTGAGAGTACACTTGATAAGTTGTCTCCTCCAGGCATGTCTTAAAGTCTTTCAGGTGCAATATCTCCTTAAGGATCGTACCATGTCAGGCATTCCTAGGTACATAGCAAAATGCAAGTTTCAGATCTCTATCAAGACATCATAAGATTCAAAGCGAATTTGCCAGCTGAGAAGAAATAGTTTATTCATTTTACCATACACAAATGCCGGATGGGACTTAACGTTTGGATCACATCTTCTAAAAAGCAGCTGAACATAGTACACAATTGGATACTGCTGTTTTGTGCATGTGTTGGGGAAGGGGGGGGGGGGAGTATTTAGACCATAAACAAGATCAAATGACCTAGAAATACACATGCCTTGCAGCAAGTATGAGAAACACCACAGTAAATACAACGTACACAAACACTCTTTAAGAACATCTGGCAAAACTCACCATAACGAATTCAAAGCATTTATCTCTAGCCAACCACTTATTTCTTTCAGAACTGAGATCTTTAGCATTTTATTTTGTTCCTTAATATCCAGGCATATTCTTCAGTAGTTGGACATTTTTTCCCCTGGCATTTGGCTAAGCAATCTAAGAACTTCATTCAGCAAAAGTAAATTCCAGATGACTTAACAAATGAAAGTGATTTGGATTAAATAGAAAACAGATTATTTCAGGTTTTAAGAAGGCATGGGTATGCCGGTAACATAACACATCTCAAATACATTCCACTAATCTTAAATATGCTTTTCTTTACCTTTCACTAAATATCTAATCTGTGGTCAGTTTCTTCACACCTTTTAACCACTGTTCAGTTACAAGGCCAAAAAATGTGACAATCCCAAACTGAAACCATATATAGGCACAACACAAGAGAGTGAGAAATACTTATGAGCAAGGGCAACAGAAGAAAAGTGAAAAAATTAAGAGGAAGCACAAGGTGTGCATGGACAGGGAGGTAACTGTACCTCTATCTTAGAGCTAGAAGGTTTTAAACCACATTTAAAATCTCTCCCATTCCTCCACTATGCCTTGCCCAGCTTTTGTTTATATTTTTTCTTGACTCACTACTAAGAAAGTTCCTAGATTCCAATCAAGCCTAACAATGCTGCAGAGGAAACAGCTCCAGAGTGGGAAGAGAGAAAAATCTCATGTAGGCTTTACTCATAAACCACAAAATAATAAACAGTAAGGGTATTTCCCAAGAATAGGAAGAAAACCTCTATATAATAAAGTGCAATATCCTTAAATTATCTGAATATGACCTGATTCTGTATTTTCTTCAAACCTGAGAAGAAGAATGCAGAAGCAAATTACCTCCTTGCCTGCCTCCATTTAAAGCCAACGGAAGAACTCCTTACTAACATGACAAATTCTATTTTGATGAGCAGAGCAGAACCGAAACCTCAGAAGATGAAAGCACCATTTTCCCTGATCCCTACACAAACTGATGGATGAAGCAGTACAGAGTGATGCAACGAAGCTGGTGTTCATCTGGTCACTACCACCTGTGTTAGACAGCCTAGGAGTTAAGACCCGGCTTACCACTTCTACACAGAAACATCCCACCCAAGACGAAGATAAACAGGGAAATTCTTCAAACCCACTCGCAAATAAAATGCATTAGGTAAAATGTCAGCAATCTTGTAACACACATTGGCAACAGGTCTGTAGGAAAAGGGAAAGCAGAAGAGGTATTGATGGTAAGCACGACAGGTAAAGCACACTGTGCTCTGACATCCATAGTTACGTTAGCAAAGAGGAGCGGAATTAAGCATATCACATTCAAACCTGGGACTTGCACCGTGAAGTATGTCCTTGCTCTCCAATTGCTTAGAAACTGATTATGCCAGTCACATCCCTATAAAAGCTCTTCTAACATTGTAGGAATTAGCCATTACAGTACCTAGATCACAATGTTTTTCTGATGATGTGGGAGCTACCCGAAGAATTAACTTGGATTTTATCTTTTTATAATTTAAGATTTTACCTCCCATTATGTTGATGTTTTCTAAGTGGGATATCAAGAGAGATCACAGAGGAATCACTGCCATGTTTTTACCAAGAATGAAGTGAGAGCACGGCTTGGCACCTCAGCGTACTGGATGCAGAGATCGGATGCTGACTGTTCCTGCTGATACTACACTTGCCTGAGGCATCCCAGATTCCCCCAGTATGAGTGGCATCTCAAAAGAGGTTAAAGTTGTAAATAAAATATTCATATATAAGTAATGTAAATTGCCATATTTTGTACTTACCTATTTTAAACACCTAGATACATGAAATATGGTACCTCAGCACTGTATTATCACTAAGTGATATGTAATAATTCGCTTTCTTCTTACCACGACACCCTGAAGTCATCCCTGAACTTTCTGCCTGCTGCCACCGATACCTGCTGCCTCGTGGCAGTGCTGTCCCCTCTGCAGTCACATTGCTCCTGCTTTGCCAGTCAGTGTAAAAGCAAAGCAAATACCAGCACTTTTTGGAGAGAAACAATCAAGAGTGCTGTCAGCTGTGCCGTGATCTCCTGACAGATGATCACTACAGCTCATACAATGCAGCTGAGCTGAATTGTCCACGCCTGCAGATTTGCTGTCTGTAGCCGTGTGTTGGCTCAGGCTGCTCCAGTAAAAACCAATACAAAAGTATGCAGAGTCCCATTGAAACTAAACAAAAAGGGGGTTCTGAGGACACAATGTCATTTTCCATGTGAAGGGGGATGAGAGGCCCATCAGCCCATGCATTTCTGAAACCTCATGTACCCAGGTAAAACTTAAATAGAAGGTTTTTCCCCCCCTTTTTGCAGGGGTAAGACAAGCAGACAATTTGTCAAATGTTACAGTTCCGCTTGCTTTCCTCTGTATTTCTTCTAATTTGCCTTCTTTATATACTCATTCAAGTGTAAACTGTAACACTGAACTAACCACAGGCAAAGTATATTTTCAACCTTAACACAAAATCACACCATTCTTCTTCCCTCATGATTTCCAGCTGGTATTTTCCTTCTACCTCTGGAAGGATCCAAGCAGCTTACAGAAAACAAACAGCTTTAGTTCCCGTTCTTTATGGGAGTTTTGGCTACCTTTCAGCATAGAAAGTGGTCGACTGGGAGGGAAGGGAAGCTGGGATGTAGGAAGATGCCCAGAGCCTCCCATCGCCACCTGCTGAGGGAAGGTTGTAGAATCCTTTTTACAAGTTGCAACCTCTTTAGGTGAATTCTCCGAGTCTGCAAAACACTGAAATGCCTTAAAAAAGATAAAGGAGACTCAAGTTAGGAGAGCTGCACTAAATTGTAAGGCTATTAAGCCATTTCATGACAATTCCAGCATTTCTGAGGGACTGTTACTTCCTTTACACTCTGCCGTCCTAGCTATGGACATGCCTTTCCATGCCTTTCAGCTTAACAGTCTGACACAGGACACAAAAAATCATGAAGACTTGATACAACAACAACAATACAGAGAAAAAAAAAAAAAAGCTTTCACTACCTCACTACCGGAATACATAAAAAGGGCTGCCTTGGCAGCTGCACCAGAGCTGTTTCATCCAGTTAGGTGGGAGATCTGCAAATTCTCTTCTTCAATACCATCAGCATTATAAACACTGCTGTTGCAGTTTAGCAGTGTTGACATACTGCATTTCACACCGCACAACATAGCAGAAGCAGACAATTAAGTGCAATTACTGTATGGCACAGAAAGATAAGAGAATTAGTATCAGCTCCAGTTGCAGAATTTGTTGGAAAAGTGTTCCTAAGCCTATTTGCACAACAGAAGAAATTGAATATTAACACAACATACAGCTTACAAAATTAGTACTGCAATTTTTAGGCTGCCTAAATCAAGAACAAGATCATACTAAACTCAGATGTTAAAGACCTTTGTGCTTACAAATCCCCTGTACACGCTCCTTGAAAGCTCACACATGTGAAACAGCTTAAGGGGCACGATAGTGGGGGTTAGGCTCTCAAACTACTTTCTGCTGGCTACATGGCCCCCTGCTACCATTTTCTGTCCCGAGTAAAGATTCAGCACCATGTTATATGTAAACGATAAGCAATTCTTCTCTCACTATCATGCATTACTTTAATGGGATATTTTTCCATGTTATTTTAACTGCAGTTCCTCTAAAATAGGTATGAGCTGCATACACCATCAGACACACACTCGTGCATACCACACCGTGCCATACCCTGTGAGATGAAACCACCACCTAGCTGGACACCAAGTGCCCGTTGTTTTGGAAGTGAAGACTATGCCCATGCTGTCACTCGATGAGGTGGGAAGCAGAAGAAAAAGACACACTAACAGCTGCTATCTTCAGGCCTGGGATTTAATCTGCTTTGATTTTAGCACATGAACAAGCAGCCAGAACCATCAGCAGAGACCTGTGTAGCATCTTATTATAAGCAAGAGTGACAATGAAATATTTTGACGTACTTTCCCATTTAAAACTGCAGCTTGTATCAGCAGAAGCTCAGACATGGTGGTGCCATCATTCATGATTTTAGTGCAAGCTTTGCAAGACATGTTTTTCTAGAAGACTTAAGACCTGAAATTGAGCTTCTGTTAAAAAGAAAAAAGAAAAAAAAAGAAAAAGAACCACACCACCATTTAACATAATCAAGTTTCAGATGTAAGGAACTGAAAAAAAAAAAAAAAAAAAAAGAAAAAAAAAACTTTAAAGAAAGAAGAAAACGCTAAACATTTGAAAAGGACAAAGTGAAAGCCTGTACTGTTTTTAAGCCCATTTCATAATTTTGTTATGGGACCTGACTCATGATCTTTGAATGCACACGGCTGCCAACACAGCATGTAGGAAGGAGGCATTAGAGACAGCACATATCTGCACAGCAAGGCATTTGGAAAGATGCTCCGGACAAACATTAAGAAAATAGGTTTGAGGACACACCAAACTTTCTTTAAACAACTCCTAATGTAATTGGCATGCAAAGATGACTGCTGTTCCAAACTACATTTTGAGATGTGATTGCAGGAAAAATCATTTTTTATTGGGAACACAGTCACTTATCTAGGCTCATTACCTCACTTCTGCTCTGCTTTCCAGAAGATTTCACAACAGATGAAGAAAAAAAGCATTGTACTTTTTTTTTTTTTTTAATGTAGTTTTTTTAAAGAAGGTCTTTTGAAACAATCTCTTCAATCTGGCAAAAGAGAAAATCCACGGATTGTGTTCCGTATGCCTGTAGGTGTAGGAAAATCCTGAGTTCCAGAGGGCAGCCAAGGAGCAGCTCAGAGGATGCTGTGCACCACAGGGTAGGGGTGAGAGGGGCAGCCTCTTGCTGCCAGCCAGGGCAGCCTCTGCCTCACCCAGCCCTGCTTTCTGCTTGGGCTCCTGCAAGGATTTTGAGCGTCCCTGAGCACCTGGGAAGTGTAAGCACAAGATTTAAGTTCCTGAGAACACATCCTGGCTGGGAAGAAGTGGAGATCTAGGATCTGCATTTAAAAGGACAAAACTGAAAAAGGGAATGCACTGTGAAACAGCACAGCGGCTAGCACTCTGGGGTCTGCTTTGCATGTTGCTACTGCATTTTGTCTTCCTCCAAGATTGCCCCATTAAAACTGCGGGGAACCAGGAGAGCAGAGAAAGAGAGAAGAAAAAAAAAAAAAACACACACAGACACACAGATGAAAGATCTTGAAGAGTTCCAGAGAATCCAGCAGTCCTCAAAAAAAAAATCATTTTATCTAAAAATAACATGCAGGAATTTGAATGCTAAAGTTTTCATGTTATTCTAGGGATTCCAAGAAGATGGCAACCCATAGAGATGACTCTCCTCTATCCACAGCTATTGCCAGACACAGGAATACCTGCTCGCCCTGCCCCACTAAAGCAATACAGCATGCTAGAAACAACCATCGGACACTTCTGAATGTCAAACTATTTGCCTTAAAAGTCACACATTTCTAAAAATAGAAGTAATCTTTGCTTTACAGAAGTTCATGAAATGCCGTATCTTACTCTCGGGGCTTTTCTGGTACTTCTTTGCCACATTATCAAGTAGTCTGCATAAAACCTCAGGTGTTGGGAAGCCTGAGCTCTGTTTCTTGCTCTGGTGAAAGCTCACTATATATACGGTTGTTACAAACTCACATCATGTCTCTCTTCTACAGGAGTGTCTGTATCATTAAGCTACAAAATTGTACAGTCTTTCTTTGCCTAATACACAATTATACCCCCAAAAAACCAGCAAGCCATTTCAACCTGAGGAAATGATGGTTATCAGAGCACCCTCATTGCTTGGTGATTAGAACATCTGCTTAAACCAGCAGAGGGGAGGTGGAATTAAAGTGTAAACTCTTCCCTGGGAATTCAAGATGAGTTTCCAGCTGGATAAACTCTCTATTGAAATCTGGATAACATCTACCTAGTAACATCACCTCCTTCTCTTGATGTTCAGCTCAGCATAACAAACAAGTTTTGAAACTACCTGGCAAGATGCAGCATTTCAGATGACCTTGTGCGTATTAGATTGGGTGGATTGGGTAGAAAGTGTTTTTAAGGCTGAGGATCTGTGTCTGGCCACTGCCAGAGTTCTTTCAGTGCCCGTGGAAAGGTAAAAACCTACGTGGGCCCTCAGCAATGCAAATGAAGTGGCATAGGCAGGGTCTACGCTTGAATATCTAAGACAAGGAAATTTGATGTGTCATTTATGTCATGGAGCATCTTCAACAAAGCACTGACAGGGACACAAGCTGGTCCTCTAAAGGCGCTTACTGCTTCCAAAATCAGATTGCAGTAATGCTAAAAAGGGGATGGGGGAAAACGTTTATTTGTGCTCAATTAGTGTATTCTTGTGCAACAGCTCTACTAATCCAGGACTTTTTGTCTCACGAGCTGATTAACTTGCCATAAAGCCTCAGCTACTCATTTCACCCCCAATGACGACCAATGGTTCCCAGCCACCTGATGCTGCAAATGAAACCTGCTGCACTTGGGCTCTTGGCATGCTACAGACCCTCCAAAACCGAGGGAATTAGCATCCTGTGCAATTCATGTCAAATACATCAGCAACTCAAGGATAAGGGAGTTCCTTTTTTGTTCTTTTTCAAGACACAGTAGTCCCCTGTTGAAGTTAAAGTTGCCCTTTAATTATTTCACGCAGCAGCTTTTATTACTTTCTTATGACAAGTTCAAGCAATATGCTCTTGAGGGATTATCTCACGAGAAAAACTAATTTGATAACCATAACATAAATGCCAGTTTATTGTATTTGACCTCTCCAGTTCTTTGAGTAAATCTTTTGATTTGGAGTTGCAGAGCATCCAGCAATATTTACAAATGTTGGGTAAACACCCACTCGCGCTGCTGTTGCGGAACTGAGATGTAACATTGTCTAAAGGCAAAGGATGAGCGCGTTACTTTAATGAGGTCCTAAAGGACATTCTGAAGGGTCCCACCAGGTGAGTGTTTTGCAGAGCAGTAGATGCAGTCTTTGAATTCTGAAAAGACATTCAAGCCTCAAAAAGATTACAGGTTGCTACCAAAGCCCAACAGGGCGGTGCCAACCATTAGTTTACCTAACAGCCAGTCTCATCCGCTGCTTTAACTACACCTTCCTCAGCTTTGCTCACCCAGTACCAGTTTGGCATTTCCCCATGAGATTTAAAATGCATTACACGGGATCCTGCAGTAGTGGTTCACTGTTGCAGTCGAGAATTTTTCTCTCTCTTTCTATTTTTTTTTTTGGCATCAGAATCATTTTCGGTCCTGTACCCATCACTTCCAAGACATGCCCAACGCTACCCAGGTCATGCCTAAGACTGACATCCTTACTGCTAAAGCACCCCTTGCTTCTGCTGATTTCCAGACTCTTTTCACTAATGTCCCTATCTCAGGAGCTCCGTTAAAGGCACAGACCTGACTGTTCCCTTGCATCCTTCAGTACTGTGCCGTAATTCCTGGGTTTTTAATCTGTGAATCACCAGCTTTATTCTACCTCTTCACATAGAGATAAATATTTAACGGGGCCTATAACCACTTACACAGCTGCGCATCTAAAAATAAAATACGTACCCCAAACCATCCAGCTAATAACCACATATTTACTCTCCCCATTTTCACCACTATTTTGTTGTTCCTTTCCCTGAGTGCACGTGGAAAACCTCCAAACATCAGGGGCTGTCCCTGACATAACAATTGCCTAAGCCGTTCAATAATTAAAGGCAAACTTTTCCGTTCGTGCTCCACCAAACAGAATCTTGACCTTCAGGAAGGTTTCTTCCCCCTCTTGTAGGAATTGCCTTATTTTGATGACTATCACCAGAGGGTTGAAGCTCTGAGGAGTGGTGCCTCGGCACAACAGCAGAGCGGCACTGCCGAAGTTGGGATTCGGTCTAATACGTAGGGGAAGAAAACTATTGAAAAGACACAAGTATTTCTAAGTCGCGGGGGCACAGCTACGCACATAGGAAACAAAAAAAAAGGTGCCTGTTTATATTTACACTGAGTAGACCAAACATGCTTTGTTCAAATATTTTGCCTCTCCACGCAACCCAAAACCTTCCAAATCACCTCCGTACGTGCCTCGCCTCCCAGCCGGGGAGCTCTGGGCATGCTTTTGGTCCCTTCTCCGTGCAGACACCCCCGGTAACTTGCAAGCCAGCAGCACCCCCAAACTTCCAGACCCGCTGGGGCTGGGACTCAGCACCCCCAGGGCAGCTCCCTCGGAGCTCGTCGCGGGGTGGGAGTTGAGGAGCGAAGCTCGGCGACCTGCGGGAAGTTTCCCGGGGCACCGCGATCCCCGGCTCCCCACGCAGCCCCCCGGGGCACCGCGACCCCCGGCTCCCCCCACAGCCCCCCGGGGCAGCGAGTCCGGCTCCTCACCGCCCCCGGGGCGCCGCCTGCTCGGCCGGGCTGGGAGCGGCGCTCAACGGGAGACCCCCGGGCGCTGCCCCTGCCCGCACCGCGCACCCCCACCGCCCCCCGGGACCCTACCTGCGGGTGATGGCGGCCGCCTCCCCGCTCCGCTCCGGCCTCGGAGCCGCCGAGAAAAGTTTCCTGACGTCAGCGCGGGCGGACGGCCGGGGGACCCCGCCTGCCTGCCGGGCCGGCTGCTCCCGGGCTCCCCCTGCCTCTGGCCGGGAGGATGAGGAGGAGGAGAAGGACGAGGAAGGCGAGGAAGAGGAGGAGGAGGAGGCGCTCGGCAGGGGGCGCCGCTAGCGGTGCGCGCGGAGCAGCCCCTGGTGGGAGCCGTCGGTGCGGCTGGCTCCGACGGGAGGTGGCCGCAGCCCGCTGTGCCCACGGGCTGCTGTGGCGAACGGGTCGCCTAGCAGCCTCCGTGACGCCGGCCCCGGCTGGAAAGCGTCACAACAGGGCCTCCGAGGGCAGCGGGGAGCCGCCGCCACCGCCCGGGGCTGAGGGGGAGCGCCCAGGGGCGGGCAGCGCCCCGCCGACCACCGGGCAGGGGGCCCGGCTCTTGAGGAGAGGGTCAGCCCCCGCCGCTTGCTTTACTCATGCTCTGCTTTCTTTCCGCGAAAAAAAGTGGTGAGGACGCAGGAGGAAAACAGTCGGAAGGAGCGTGTGCTAGTTGAGGAAGAAGACAGCAAGTTAGCGGCTCAAAACGCTGCAAGGAAAGGCAGAGTTTGGGGAAGGGAGTTAAGGGAGACACTTCTACACGTCTTGGGTAAATCCGTGATGGAGAGTAAGTCTCTCAGTAGGGTATAGATCCATAGCCTTTGAATGATGCAGTCCCTGCACGTAATCCCTGTCAAAATGTGCTTTTGGAAACACCGGAACATTGCACCAATATATTTTACAAGTTACGGGAGATGCTACTTAGGGACACGCCATATTTCTAATAAGAAGAAAAGGAATTCAAGTCTGTTCTCTCTCCTCTATTCCCCATGGCCTTCTGCCATGATACCCCCAGTGACAGGATAGGAAGTGTCTTTGGAAAGGCAGGGGATTCATCCATCATTCCCCCAGCTGTTTTTTTTCACAGCACAACTCCACTGCGCAAGTTGCCTTTCATTTTCCATTGATCAACAGACAAACATCAAGAATAGCTATTTAGCAGAACAAAACACGGCACTGAAATCAAAGGAAAGGTGTTTCGTGTGCAGTAGGTGTTTTGTTTTCTTTATAGCAGGAAAACAGTTCAGGGTGGCAATTTACAGTTAAGAGCGGAATGATCGCGATGGAATAAACATGAAGGGTAAAAATCAACACCAGGCAGCTTTTTAGATCAGTAACTCTTAGATAATTACAAGCATAGATGTGAATTATATAAAAAGTTAATTAGTCTACCTGCCTTTTCCATTCGCTCTTAACCTCAATAAAGAACCTCCAAAATGTATACATGGAAATAAGGCAAATTATGTCTGCTTTAGGGATTATTAGAAGGCTTCTGAAATTTTCATTCAGTTCAATTCTCTCAGAGAAAAGACACAAACCCTAACATCTTATATGCTTTCAGAGTTGTTTGTAAACTTCCCCAGTAAACTAAAGCTAGGAAGCTGTTGTAAAGGATCGTGGTGTTAAAAAAAAAAAAAAAAAAAATTGACCTGTGGGAGAATCATACCTGCTAAATTCCAAAAGATAAATAGACAAATTTATCCTTCCTGAAGGATGGAAAGTGGAAAACCTTTTGAGGAAATTTGTCTGTGAATTATATCCTGAATAACAACATAGCCAGGAATTGTTTTCAGCATCCAGAAAATATTAAACCTTATTCTGAAAAATAATAATAAACCTGTCTGTAGTGAAATATTAAGACAGTTGAATACCTAATGAATTTGAGAAAAATGCTTTTATTTCATTCACAGCTGATCCTTGAGTGGTCGGTACACACTTCCAAAATACTTTGTTATTGTTTTTGACAGCTATGCTTGCACACCCTTCATCAGTATCTTATGGAAACTGACAGCAGCATTGCATGCATCTCCTTATCCACTTGCCTGTAGAAAACAGAGAAAGGGTGAGGAGAGAATCTATGAAATCTATGCAAGTAAGGAAGAAAAAAAGAAAAGTAAATTTCTACCCAGGACCATGCTTATGAGTAATAAAAGCAGAGTAAACTAGCTCATTTCAAGGTTGATTTGTTAATTGTGTGAAGCATGTAGACTCATCACCTGTGTTTCTTATGGGTGTGACCATTTTTGAGGAAAAAGGCAGTTTGTGTATTGATTTCTTAGACAAAACTACAGTTTGTTTCAGTGTCAGGAAGCATCTTTTTATATTTGGCTTTTCAAAACATACATCCAAGCCTCGATTTTTTTAAATTTATTTATTTATTTATTTATTTGATGTAGCAAACAAGCACTCAAACTTCTCCGGTATAAGTTCTGTTTTTATTTTGATCAGAGAAGCTCAGCTGCAGGTAGGTTACTAGAAGAAATCTCAAAGTTTCGATCTACTTGCTGAAAATATATATATTTTTGAAGTCATAGCCTCCCTTGCAGGTTTTACACTTTGCAAAACTAAGCTTCAGGAGAATTTTAGTAAAACTGTAATTAAGGTCAGTAGCTCACTCACAATAGCAAAGCAGAACCCAATAGAAAAACAGAAAACATTTTGGCTACAGAAGTACAATTATCTTCAGTTCTCTGAAAGTGATCCAGAAACCAAGGAAAATGTGCAGTTAAGGATACTTTCTGAAGGACAGATTCTTCATCAGAGAAAATTAAAAATATAATATGATAGACTGTGTGTGTAGGGGGGGGTTGTTTTTGGTTTTGGTTTCCAGATTTTTCTGGTATGAAGTCAGGGTAGATTTTGTCCAGCTTCAAGTTATACCGTTTAGAATGCAGTAAAAATATTTCTAAGTGTAGAATATGTTTCCTCAGGAAAGGGTGTATTTAAAAATTCCTTCTGCATGCAAATTAGTTTTTTAAAAACTGAGACATTTTATAAACACAAAAAAATAGTAACTGAGAAGCTTTGTATTTCTTAATGTGTTATTTTTGATGTAGTCTGTCTTGCAATGTCTAAACAAAAGAAGTGTAGAGCAAACCTATCTTCAACTTAAATTCGGTGAATATTCCCTGAGGAGAATAGAGAAAAAATATATATATTTTTTTTCTTCTGTCATTTTTCCCCATCAACAATGGCAATCTATGTGAATAAATAAGAACAGTGAGAGGAAAAGTATAGCAAAAACATAGGAATTGTAGAAATAGTACCTCTTTACCTATTTTTTAAAATGGCATAATCCATGTTGCAAGTCTAGGAGGAAAAAGAATAAAACAGTGACTTCCTCTGTATTCTAAGTCCCCAAAACCTGAAGTCAGGACACTCCTGGGGCTATCATTCTAGAGTATTGTAGAGAATTTGAGCAAAGAACCAGGCACAGAAGAAATGAAAAAATATCCTCAAGAGAGAACAAAATCACATTCATAAACACATAAAAATTGTCTCCTTATATGAAAGGATGTATTATTGTTCTCATGAGGTTGTAAGCATCAGTCATGTAAAGAGATAGTGATGACTGAGTGGAGAAAATACATGATGAGCAAAAGCAATGGAATCCACATTCATCTACATCTGTACCTGCACCAAGATCAAAGAGTAAATATTAATCCCTTGGATTGATTTAAGAGAAAATTGTTACTAGAAGGAACAAAGATTAAAGGATTGCACCAATTATACAACCTGAAAAGTTTCACCTCCCTGCTGAGCACTGTCTCACCCCTCTCAAAGACCGAAACCTAAATAAGCATTACCCTGCAGGAATGTTCAATAAATAAGACAGCAAAGCACCTCCATTCAATCTTTCTTATGAAGAAAAATTGCCAGAGAAATTTCCGTCCTTGATTTCTTATTTAACCTGTGGGCCTTTTTAATGTTGTCATAGAAGTATAACATACCCTCAATTTAAGTTTTCCTTGCTTTACCAGAAAACTGTTTACACTGTAAACAAAAATCACATCCCAACATTGATCTGAATGGCATTAGGAGGAGTAAAAAAGCTGTGCACATCAAAAAAGGAAAGACATCATAAGCAGTGTCAGCTTGTGTATCGCATCAGAGACAGCAAAGCCCAAGAGCGCTGAGTACCCAGACAACTAGTTGCCTTATCTTTTGTAAACTTAATCAACTGGGTAACCAGGTAGCTGTTCCTCAGTTCATCCAAGCAGATGCCTCTTGACAGCAGTTATGTAGCAGCACGTTACCTTAATTTCACTTTTGTTTGACAATTGACCAAAAACTCTTGAGATAGGATTTACTGAGAGCCTATGACAGAGGCTCATATATATTAGAAGATCTGATACGGAGTTATTTGGGAGAGATTGAAGAACATGAAACACAGTTATTTTATCTAGCTTGATTAACTATATATATATAACTGGGAATGCAGTCATACTTCAAAGATGTGAAGGGTTATTGACTCAGAATTACAAGACTTCTTGCATTCCTCTCAATCCATTTATAAAAGGATTCCTGCTGAATATATATAACATAATAAAAAACACTCTTGTGTATATGATTTTTTATTTTTTGTGTATATGAATTTTTCCTCATCATTGGGAAAAAAATATATTCAGAAAGAACTATTAAATTTTCCGGGTGTCATAACCTACTCAGTTTTTTCCAGGTGTCTTAAAGAGTTGAGTTGTTTAAAGCCTTCATCTGACTGGAGTCTTTGTAGTCCATCAATAGTGACTGATTTACTGTTAATCACTGTAAATCTGAGCATGAGATCAATATCAACTAACAATCTATCTAAAGAGGAAGGTTTTCTATGCCACCCCACCCCTATCCAGCCAGTTGGGTTAGAAACTGGCTGGATAGCCGGGCCCAAAGAGCCGTGGTAAATGGAATCAAATCCAGTTGGAGGCCAGTCATTAGTGGCATTCCCCAGGGCTCGGTGCTGGGGCCGGTCCTCTTTAATATCTTCATCGATGATCTGGATGAGGGCATTGAGTGCACCCTCAGTAAGATCACAGATGACACCAAGTTAGGTGCGTGTGTTGATCTGCTCGAGGGTAGGAAGGCTCTGCAGGAGGATCTGGATAGGCTGCACCAATGGGCTGAGGTCAACTGCATGAAGTTCAACAAGGCCAAGTGCCGGGTCCTGCACCTGGGGCGCAATAACCCCAAGCAGAGCTACAGGCTGGGAGATGAGCGGTTGGAGAGCTGCCAGGCAGAGAAGGACCTGGGAGTATTGGTTGATAGCTGAATATGAGCCAGCAGTGTGCTCAGGTGGCCAAGAAGGCCAACAGCATCCTGGCTTGCATAAGAAACAGTGTGGCCAGCAGGGCTAGGGAGGTGATCATCCCCCTGTACTCGGCTCTGGTGAGGCCGCACCTCGAGTACTGTGTTCAGTTTTGGGCCCCTCGCTACACGAAGGACATCGAGGTGCTCGAGCGAGTCCAGAGAAGGGCGATGAAGCTAGTGAGGGGCCTGGAGAACAAGGCCTATGAGGAGCGGCTGAGGGAGCTGGGCTTGTTCAGCCTGGAGAAAAGGAGGCTCAGGGGTGACCTTATTGCTCTTTACAGGTACCTTAAAGGAGGCTGTAGTGAGGTGGGGGTTGGCCTGTTCTCCCACGTGCCTGGTGACAGGACGAGGGGGAATGGGCTAAAGTTGAGCCAGGGGAGTTTTAGGTCAGATGTTAGGAAGAACTTCTTTACTGAAAGGGTTGTTAGACATTGGAACAGGCTGCCCAGGGAAGTGGTGGAGTCACCATCCCTGGAAGTCTTTAAAAGACGTTTAGATGTGGAGCTTAGGGATATGGTTTAGTGGGGACTGTTAGCGTTAGGTCAGAGGTTGGACTCGATGATCTTGAGGTCTCTTCCAACCTAGAAATTCTGTGATTCTGTGATTCATAGAATTTCCACCCCAAAGGGATACAGTTTCTGTATCCCTGAAGCTTTGTGGAAGTGTGTAACATTTTTAAGGCTGTGTAGCCACCACTACAAAATACTTGCAAAATGGAAAAGCAGTTTCTCATGCAGAACTTCTCGCAGACTATTTATTGCAACTGCAAAGCCAAGAGAGAAAAAGAACAGACTAGAGGTGTTTCTCAAAACTTTGGAATGAAGATACAATGGAGACTTCATTAAAAATAAAAGGCCAATATGAAAATAAGGTATTCTTGGTGAAGAACAGGAGTGTAAAATACTTAATATCACTTTTTTTTTTTTTTTTCCTACGCTAGTTATCCTTTGAAGTGTAGTAGAACATTTATTTAAGAAAGTATTTGAAATAGTCTAAATTACTTACTCTATGAGAATATTCTAGAACCATAAGACAGCCTAAAACCTAATTATGCTTCTTTAAGACAGGGAGAATAAAAGAAATCATTACTCTATGATCTATACTACACGCGGACATCACTTTTCAAAACTGTTTATTATCCGAAAAGATGCAATAAAAATGTCCTCAAGGATGCCTAAATCCAAGTGAAATTTCACATCAGCTCTTATTTAAACTCACAAAGAATTTTCCCAGGGATTTTAGAGAGCAGTATCATAATATATTAATAAAATATTTATACAAAAATAAAATAAATATAAAAATAAATATAAATTTATTATAATTTATATAAATAAACATAAAATATAAATTTATTATAATTTATATAAATAAACAAACTAAAACTAAAAATAAATATATCTGTTAAACCCTTTGCTCTTAGGGCTTCTCTTAAATAAAATGTTACAAAGGAGATGGAATTCTGGAAGTATCTCTAATCCTTGACTTAAGCAATATAGTATCTATCAACAGTTAAGCTAGAAACTAAAATCTTCAAAGCTATTAAGTAAAATAGTTCAGGTAAGGCATAACAAAAGCCAAAAATGTACTTGAGACTTTCAAATCAAGGCCAATTCAATATTTTAAATGCATGTTTCATAACTCTTACTTTTCTCTATTTTCATTTGCTTCTTTTCCACATGTAATATTTCATTCCACTTAATGCAACACGCAGAGGATTAGATGTAGATGCATTCACAGTTAAGGATGAATTTTACTTATTCACATTAGATACATTGTCCTAGAGATGTAAACCACAGTCTTGATGACAGAGGATGCATTTAATATTCACGTTTTAACATTTTTTAAAATTATTTTGTATGTATAATGTAAAGCTCAAAAATAAGACATTTGATAATTCTGGTAGAAGGATGTGAACGCTGAGCACAGCACAGGGTTAATATCAAAGCAAAGAACCAAATACAGGAAGAAAAAGAAATAATGTTACATTTAACAATGTTGTTTTGTAGTCTGTAGCAGGGAAAATATACATCCAATTACAACTGCTCTATAGTTTGGAAGTCTGGAGTGTAATTAATTATCGACATTATTTGTGTTCTGCAGAAATGAGCTGTCATCCATTTTAGTCAGCTGTGCAATCATTTTTAAAAGTACTTGCCTCCATCATGAGCCTTTAATCCTACCAAAATCATGAAACGTATCTTGCTTATTCAATTTTCAGAGATAGAACCATGTGTTTCTTTCTAGAAGTTCAACATTAAATATTTTTATATGTACCCTCTGTCCTGGAATACACATGTGGAAAGCAATAAATTCCATTAATCTCTTCCAGTGGATGTTCCATCTGAAACTACAAGAATCCTTAGTAAATGCCAGACAATTAAACTACCTTCTTAGATAAAACAATAGGAGTAAGCATCACTTTAAAGCATGATATTGATGTTTGCTAGGTTCTGGTGCAGACTTCTCAAGAGCTGGCATAAACTAGCACCTTCAAGCAAGAAGAGCAGAACATCACCTTGTAATTGAAAATGCACCCTTGAGCCAGCATCTGCAAATAGAGAGTTTGAACAGACTTATCTAAATATTTGAATTAACTTTCAAGTTTTCCTCTAAACTTCTTAGGTACTATTCTTGAATTATGGGAGTGAGAAGTAAATATAAAATTACTTCTTAGTTGACAATTGATACTTGTGATTTATGAACTTATTCATAAGTCTAAGTGTTTTCATTGGGCACAGGGTCACACATTTCCATGGCTACCAGAATGAGACTCGTCTGTTATTCCCCACCAAGCATCTCAAACTTTTTTTCTTCCTTTTTCCATTTTGTTGGTAGATATCTCACATAATTATTACTGGGTTCGTGCTTTTAGATGAGAAACTACTCAGCCTGTAGACAGCTTGTAAATGTACTTGGATATTGCAGGGAAAATTCAACTCATCTGAAAAGTAGCAGTATATTATTAAAAATAAAGCAGTGAGTGCAAGGAATCTATACAATCTGAAGAACATTAAAACATGCCTGATGATGGTTACCCCCTAAGACCTATGACTGATACCATTATATACTGATACCATTTTGAACTTTCTTAACTAAATATATTGTCTGTCTCATACTTGACAGTCTCAAAAATTAATTCATGGTCTTCTGATGTTAGTGACTTTTGTTACAGTCCCTTGGTCACTGTCCATCTTCCACAGGTGGTGAGGTAAAAACCGGCTTTCCCTAATGGATATTGCAGTTAGAATTCTGTTCATAATGATGTTCTACAGATCCCTTTTATGAAAACAAAGGATGAAAAATTAAAGGAATAAACATTTCCCCAAATTTGTATCTTACATGCAACCATCTCTCAAACATCTATTCCTTAGAACTGACATGAAACCGACTGGGGAAAAGGCCTAATTGAACTTTGAAAAGATGCAACAGAGAATGCATTTTAAATTTACACGCGCACATGGAGTGCAATACTTTCCCTGAAAGTTCAAAAATTGCTATTGATGAAGCAGCATTTTAATAGTGCGATAAAATCTAGTTCAAGATGAACCCTGACTTTATCCACAACTCCTACACCCCCCTAGAGACTATTTAACATTAAGCACACTTCAAAATGAAGTCTAAGCATTCCTTTGAAAGTAGCAATTGTTTTAATTCATGCTGGCTGATGTTGTTATTATATTACTCAAAAAAGTAATGGGTGATTATCCTTTGAATAAGGAGCATACAATTCACAAAACTATGCTAATGCAGCACTTTGCTAGTCAAAACAGCAGGATAGTATAGCTGTACCAAAGAAGACATAACTATACCGAAGTTGACAGATAACTTGTTCTGGGTGTCTTGTAGCCTCACTTTGTGTGAGAAAAGGGGAAAAATTTGCTTTTGATTAACTTTGATTTTAGTAATGACATCAGTAATAACTTATCGGTCAATAGTTTTCTGTAATAAGTTATTTCGCCAACCACCTTTTTCTTGCTAGTTAATACCTAACAAGTAAATTGCCTTTTTGCCTCCTAACACCTTCTAGTATCAACTCACAATATGATTCTTACAGCTGAGTAACATACACATGCTCTTTACTAAGATTGCCACACGTAGGTGGAGTGAATTTCTGGTGTATGTTGCTTAGTGGGCTACCCAGAAGTGGGTATCCCAATCCATCCTTGCCAATCTATAAGAAACAGGAAATTCAATTTGTTCTGCCAAAACAAAAATCTCAGAAGTCTCAATTAAAAGAATCCAAAAAAAAAAAAAAAAAAAAAAAAAAAAGTTACTAAAGAAAACATAAGAACAATAAAATACACATCTGCTACCAATCTCATTTCCTAGCTGTCACTTGAAATTTCGAAGTCATGCTTTAGCTGCAGAAACAAAACAAACAATTCAGCACCATTTCCCTTCTTTTATTCCCCATCTAGTAATCAGGGTCATGTTCAAAATTAGAAAAGGACAAAACTATGATTAACCCAGAGTTAGGATAGTGACAATACTCTATAAATATATTTTAGATTAATATACATTGTGCATATTCCTTTGGAACTCAAAATGAGTGTGAAGTTTTTATAGAGATGGTACATGAAATACATACATATATGTCTGTAATGTGGCATTTTAAATATTTTTTTCTAAGTTCCTTTTTTTTTCTGTTATAGCATTCTTTTCCCATTTCACAAAATAAATAAATAAATAAATAAAATGTTTTCTTTACTTCTTATTCTTGTCTTTGCCTTGGTTCTATTTTCTTCTATTGATTTTTCATTCTTTTCAGAGTAGAGCTGTCTCAGTCTTTACTTTGCACTCACTGCTGTGTATTTCTTCTCCTAATTTTTTATGCAATGTAGCAGTTATGTGGCTTTAGCCAAGTCTCTTCCTTCCTCCCCATACTGATCGTTCAGATTTTGTTAACAGGATGGACAGCCTTTGGCATCCCTACCAATTGAATTGGGTGTAACATGGTAGCACAGTAATAAAGAATATTTTCCATTTATTGCTGAGTCTTTTGTAGTTTTCATCTTTACTCTGTGCATTTGCATCAGCTCTGAAGCCAGTCTTGCTACCATACAAAGTTGTGAGCAAATATGTTCTCTCATATTTCCAGCAGTCTACAAATTAACTTACAAGTTAATTGCTGCATCTTGCATGAACCATAAACCTCTCATGTCATGATAACCCAGCCACAAATTCCCTATTGAAAAACCGTTCTTCCAAAAGTAATTTTTTCTTTTCGTGACTACAAGAACATGAAGAACCTTAGCTAATCTTCCTAAACATATAATTTTTTCCTGTTATGTTGTAAGTTCCTTAGCTCACCTTGAAGAACAATGTCCTTTCAGAGCCTTTCAACGTTTGACATTTAGAATGGCAAAGCTTTTCATATTCAGGAAAAAGTAACTTTCCAATATGGCACATGATTTTACATGTGTCAAAGCAAATAATGCTTTGAGGAAAAACCTCCTAATCATCCCACTGCAATCTCTCTTCTATAGATTAATGAAGCAAGGGCAATACATTCATTCACCAACGTCAGTAGATTAAGAGTAACTACCCTACAAGTGTATTTTCTTAATATTTCTTCCTAGAATATTTTTTCTAATCATTTTCTGCTGTCTTTGACTTCATATAATTCTGCATCATTCTGTCATTTATTTTTCTATAAGTTCTTTCATTGTGTTCCTATAAAAATTAATTTTATTGTTATATTGTATCAGAAATATCAATTCTGTATTATTCCTTCAGTTTGTTACTGCCCCCTTATTTGTATTATCACAATTTTTTTCTTTATTTTATTCCCTGTTCTTCTAGTAGATGTCATTTAATATTAACCCTCCTTTTGTTAGCCCTTTGTTCCACCTTTTGTTTTGGCCCCCCTTCTAATCCCATTTTGTGTTTGCACAACCCAACATGGAGCCAACTAAGCATAAGTGACCTTCAAATAAATATTCCCTCGAATTTGAATATCACCGATTCAGAAAGCACAAGAAAAACAGCGCTGGAAGCATCCAGCATCGCACAGAAATGATCCCTGGGAGAAGATCATAGCACCAAATTGTCTCACACATGGTTAGATAAATAATAAAGCTAGCTGCACTTGTTCCAAATAGAGATTCATGCATCCACTTGTCAATTTATGGCAAAAAAAACAAACAAACAAACAAACAAAAAACCATCCAGCACATACCTGAAGTCATACCTGAGATAAAAAGGTAGAAAGAGAGGTTGGAACTTTTACTCTACAACCATGCAATAGAAGAGCTCAGAAGTCTTAAAGTTGAACTTGTCATCCCATTTCCTCAGTTTGGAAAGTATTCTGGTTTTGTTCAAAAATCTGTATCCTGTTGATTCACACCCTCAAGTACCCTCTGGATAATCAGGCATCCTTTTGTTCTCTGCTTGGCATGAGGCACTGATAAACACTACCAGTTCCCATTTTCTACAAGTCTGATGGGTACAAGATGGAGGCTTTAAAAAATAATAAAAAGCAAAAACACACACAAAAGCAACATGGAAGTACTACAACTACATGACAACCAACACACCAAGAAGTAAACATACAGCACAGATTAAGCATGCTGTTATGAGATGAATGCCAATCTGATGGTTACAACAAACATCTGCCCTTAATCTATACTGCTCATTAGCTAGAAGTATTGCACACTTGGGTTTAGATGTACTAAACAATGCCAAAAATGGATACCACATGGGTACATTTTTAATATATTGTTAGAACTGAAAGAAAACTAAACAAAGTGAAACTCCCCCAGTAAAAGTTCCATGGCTGCAGTTTAAATAATGCACAAAAGTTCAAAGAAAATGATGCAATTCCTTGGATAATTTCTGATTGAAAAAATGTTTTAAAGGATAACTTTCCTTCTTCACCCTTAGATACTTCTTTCCTCACTTTTAATTATGCCAGCTGAGCTGTTTGTGAGGCCTTTTTTGCAAGTTTATTTACAAATACCCGTGTTAAAGAGAAACCTAGAAATATAGGGTTCATTTTGGCTTTCTCAGCTGTTTGAAGGCAGGATTTTAAAAATAATTGATTGGGACAACTAGGACAGCAAACAGCAAGAAGAGGCAAGAAAGATGAATGGAGTCCAATTACTCCATGTACCCGTAAGTTAAGGATATACAGAAAACAATTCTTATGAAAATACATAAGACAAATTGGAGAAAATAGTAAAGAGGACTCTGGGGGAGAAACAACCAACCAACAAAAAAAGGGAGGAAAAGAAAGAGGAAATGAAAACTGCCATAGCAAGTGACCCAAAGAAGAGAGACAATGAAACTTACTGAAATTTCAAGCTGTGGGTTATAATTTACTGATGGGTTATGCATCGACTGTTTACAGACAGAGCTTATTAGAGCAAAGATCTTATGTTCAGCAGCAAAATGAATTGGTCCTTCCCTCTCTGAGGATCATTAATCCATATTATTAAAAAACTATGAGATAAGAGTATCACTTAGCCTGTACCCTGATATTGCACGACTGTTTCCTGAAGCTCTCCACCATCCCCATTTTCATCTAGTCTAATTTTTTTAAATTGTGACCTTACAAAATAAGAGAGCTACAGAAAACAAACTTCATAGGTTAACATGGTTTCCACAAGAAAAAAGTCATGTTAATGTATGCGAAGCTAAGGCTTATTTAGATCACTATGTACTTCTATATCAGAGCTGTTATCAGCATGCGTTACATCACTGCACGTCCCTTCCTCTTGAATCTTGCTATGCTACATTGTGCCAAGGAACATTCAATTGTTAAAAGTTTATACATTTAAAAAACGCATTCATAAAGACAGAGTTATTTTTTGCCATCTTATTACAGTTTCATTGTTTTGGAGACATCTTCAGTGTCAATGCAGTTGGGAGCAGTCTTTTGCAATTTTATTAAAAATGAAGGAAGTTTGATTAATGTCTCCTTATTGGAATCAACACCAGCTGGATTTTATGTCCCAGTTATAATGCATAAAGACTGTATGTGTTCAGCATATGAGCAGTAGAACAGAGAGGTTCTGTTGCCTGTTTATTTTTCTCATATGGCAAACAAAAAAAAGCATTATAAAAATAATAATAGGGAAAAAGGAAACATGAGAAACAGCGTGGCTTTAAAGACTCAAGTCTGTAGAAAGCTAACATCAATAGCAGTCAGAAATATTGCTTAGGTCCATGTGTTCATTTCCAAAAGAAACTTTAAACATTTAACAGAAGTATAGTAAAACAGACATGAAATACACAGAATCACAAGTTAAAACAGCTGTTTTCAGAAAGAGTAGATTTACTTTGCTGCAAAAATATTTTTGTTAGAAAAAAGGAAAAATTCCAAAGGAAAGGCAACCACAGTTGCAAGTCAGCAGTTCGAAGTAGAGGTACTTTAATGTCCTTGGTTAGGAACATTTCATAATAAATAAGTAAAATCTAGAAACAACCAAATTGCCCATTTTAATTCCCAAGAATAGATAAGAGCTTTTCAAGCTAGCTTGTTATATGAAACTTATCCAGTCTTCCAGCCAGCAGTGTTGAAGGAAGATCTGATATAAGCAGAAGCAGGAATGTTCTGCTGAAAACAAAAATATTTAGGCTTCTGTTAGAAACAAGAGTCTGAAAAAAAAAAAAAAAAAAGGTTAATTCCACCTTGAAACAGAGTGTACATGGAAAAAAGAATAAGAATTCTCTAAATTTATCAAAATAGGTTATTCCCCCCCACACACACACATAACTTGGCTTGAATTCAAATAACAAAAGTGTTTGATAATCTGTGCAAGGCTACTCCTGCTCAAAAAAAGAAAAGGCAAGGAGGCAGAGTTTTCCTCCTTTTTAATTCATAGTATACAGGAACTCATAACAAAGGAAGAAGCAGCAAAGACGTGTGGTAGAAAATAATGAAGCTTTCGTATATTTAAAATCTGAACAGTTTGAAAGTTGACAGGTCATTTACAGTGTTTTTTTGATTGAACCTGCTGGGTAAAATATTAATTAATTAATTCTAAGAATCAGGAAAGTTAACTGATGATTGAAATCTATACATAAGAAGCTGACCTTTAAGACCAAATCTGACAGGAGCACATCTAACACAGTGAATTGACTAGTGGTATTTTATCACATTGTCTTAGCATTTGTTGCCAACTGGGACACTAAAATCTTGCTGTAAATATATTCCTGTTATGACTGAGTTTGTGTGCCATAACAAACTTTAAATAATGAGGTTGTCATTCAGAGCTGTGTTCAGCTGTGGGGTAATAGCAAGCATGAAAAGTGTCCTAAAGACAACAAGAGGACATTGAGGAGTAAAGATCTACGAATTTTCAGCTGAATATGTTGAAAGCACTACATAATACGTAAGTGTATGCTACAAACATCTGTCAGCTCTCTGAGCATGCATATAACTGCCAAGATGCAAGTTGTTCACATACTTTGTTTTAGAATTAGAACTAATAAAAAGTCCAATGGAGTTCCTAATCATTAAAAAAAAAGAATAAAACTGAGTTTTACCTTTTACAAAGGTAGAAATTAATACATACTTTTATGCAATTATGTTGTAAATGACAACAAGAAACCTTTCTATTATCAATCACAACTGTGTGCATTATTCAGTTCAAATACTACAAGATTAACACAAAAGAACTAAGGCCCTTAATTTGTTTGGCAGCAGGACTGAAACCTTAAAAATTACATATAAATCATATGATTTTTTTTTTTTTTGGCTATATACCATACACTATAAGAAGTGAAGATGAACCTTAAAACATTGCTTCCTTTTTACATGATTATATTTGTGTGCCCTATCAAAATAGATACAGTATGTTATGTTTTCCCTACATTACAAGAAGGAAACTAGGTAAGAACTAGCCTTTAAAAAAAAAAAAAAAAAAAACACTGAAGAAAAATTGCCTACAGAAACAAGTCCCTTCTGTCCAACTTGACACAGAAGAAAGTGCATTTAACAATATTAGAACTACTACTTCATAACCTCAGAGCATCAGACAACCTAAAATACACCAGAAAGGTCCAAAGCATAGGTGAAGTCATGGCCCCTTGCTTTTCATTATATGACTGCAAGATAGACTGGCTATGCCTGGAAAGCCACCTGCACCATGTTAAAACTAATTTGAATAATACTTCCACCACTGCAGAACTGATTAAAGCAACATTTACCTTAAACAGAAACATGTGCTGTAAATTTGCATACAAATTGCATTCACTATTATATATTTCTTGAAGTATGTCTTGCTACTTTTCCTAAATTGCATGCAAATAGAAAACTACGAGATAAGCACTGTGTTAATTTTAGATCATTGTTGTACAGGTTGGAAATTTTGTGTCTTAATATTATATCATTTAAATGATTTACCTCCTTGTGTCCTAGGCTTACATAGATTTTTTTTTTTTTCTACTACCAGTTGCAGTATTAGCAAAACTCCAGAGATCAAGAAATAGGGAAAATGATTACATATTTAGATATCTACAGTTAAATTGTTGAATATACCTCTGAAATGCAGAATTACAGGCTATTTCTACAATACAAAGAAGTCCCACATTAGTCTTACTGTGCGGACAATCAGCTGGTGTGATCATTTCTAACTCTTTCTTATACCAATAACTGTCTATTATGCTGGTGAACACTAGAAAGTCCAAGTCCTACTGCAAGTCACTTTCAACATGTGCACAGAAAATTTTATCTATAGTTAAAATAGTGACCCCCCACTTATCTGAGCACCCATTCAAGCCCTTTTAACTTATTTTCATGTCAATTATATTTGTTAATGGTGTTTGCTCCTTCTGGTGTGAAAAAGTCCTCGGAGAAACTAAACACAGTCAAGTGCAGATGATTTCTCAGGAAGCAGTTCAGCAGGATGATGGGGGTGGTAAAAGAAAGCAGAAAAAAAAAAAAAAAAAGAAAAAAAAATTGGATTATCTGCTCAGTGAACTGGACTGCAGATATACTTCAAAGGCTTTTCTGCTTTGTTTGGTGAGACTTTACAAGGGAAGGTTTATATTCTGTATCATGTTGGTCTACTGAAGGCCTGAAAAATGATGGTTCCTCTAGATTGTCACTTGCTTTCTGTCTGGGCAAGAGAAGGACTGAAGATAGCAGTTTACACAAAGTGTCAAAGGGGTGTAAAAGTGAAAATCCTGCATACAAATGGCTGTCATGAACCTGATTAATACACAGAAATAAAACTCATTCATCAGTTCATCGTAGTAGGTGTCATCTCACAGATGATGATCAATTTATATACAGGTTGTTTACCTGCCTCTGGAAGCTGGCAGGATATTTTCATTGCAAATTCGTAGCAAAGAGGCAGCAAGCCTTTAAGATAATTACTAATCTACTGTTGCACCTTGCTGCGAATTAACCTCACTAGCCTGTGAAGGATAGCCTTAGTAGGCACACGACACCAAAACAAGATAGTTCCCATGCCTATTACTTTTGTCTCACCTGATATCTAATTTGATGATAGTAAAAAAAAACATGAATTGATCAGGCATGATACAACAATAAATAACTGGTCTGAATAATGTGATATTTCTACATCACTGAAAGCTCCTAATGGGGAGGAGAAAAAAATATTGTTCTGTCTACTCGCACACTAGAAAAAAGAGTGGATATGTTAGTTCAGCATGTGGACTGTTTTGACTAATTCAGCAAATAAATTAAGAGTTACCCATTGACGCATATTGTGCTGTCATAGGTTAATCTAAATTATATTTGTTATTCATATCTGGAACTGTTGCTTACAATACTTGGATACTGTTGTTGCAAAGAAGATCTGGAACCAATAAAATTCTCTTTCCCTAGATATTATGGACCCATCCCTTTTGGAGCAAGCATCTTCAAACTTCCAAATCCTGGTGGGAAAAGGGAAAGTCCAACACTGGAGAAAAAGGTATTTGCTCTATTCCTGTGCTCTGGATGGTGTTCTGAGAGGAAAAGAAAACAAACAAGAAACAACAAGCTCTGATTTGAAGGATGATTCTATGTTGCTGGAAAAGGTGCATAGCAATATATTGAATTTTCTTAATAAATTCTAAGGCTAATGTTCATGCCTTTGTAACCTATTTAACTTTCTCTGGTATATCAAATTCTTTTTTTTTTTTTTTTTTTTTTTTTTTTTTTAACTCTCCCCTTGTTTCTCCATCATTTGGCATAGGTTTTTATACTGAACACTGAAATACAAAGGTGACTGCAGAGCAGAGATGGAATAGCTCCACTCACTTCAATGCAAAACAAAAGTGAACACAGACAGTTGCTTCTGGGCACAGGCATGATCCATCCTCGCTCAGATTTCTGAAATGGGTTCCGTGTAAGTTGAACGAAGTAGAGATGGGATTATTTCTTCAGTTTTTGAAATGATAGGGATGTGAACTAACTGGGAGAGGTGCCAAGATAGTTTTTCTTTAAACCTAAGAAAAAATTTTACTCCTCCCTGCTCTCCAGGTTAGTTTTTTCACAGCTGTAAAACTGAGCAAGAGCCCTGGAGAAAAACACTAGGGAAATTTGAAAAGATTGATAAAACTGTCATTGTGTTGTAGCTCCAGAAAACAATTCTGACATTTTTCCAGAGTAGATCAAGATATCATGTAAACACACAGATCATGAGTATCAAGTAGACAAGAGGGAAAAGAAAAAAAAAAAAAAAGTAAAATATAGAGAAATATGCACCTTTCCAGGACATGTTTTTCTTACAGAAGTAATCACCTCCCCGTCTCTCTTTAAAAAAAAGCATACATTTGATATGAAAAAAGAACACCTGTCTTTGATTATTCCTCTGTGGAAGGAATGATAGAATTTCAGTAAGAAAATAGAACTGCCAGCTACATCATAAATGGAGTCAGAAATGTCTAAATTCACTTTACACGAACTTTTCAGTCAATGAAATATGCCAGCTAATACAGTCAAAACACACACATCTTAGTTATACAAGGTTCTCCCAAGGCACATTAGCTATTGTGACTTGGTTTTAAATTGAAGAGAACGGGTTGGTTTGATGTTTTATTTTTTTGTTTGTTTGTTTTTCCCCCACCAATTTGTGTTGTGCTTTCTGAAGAAAAGCTTCTCCTTGAAAAGGAACCTATTTAAGGAAGATAGGAGGAATATATTGCACATTTAGCTTGCTTTGTGGACTATTGGAGAGCTTGATAACCATTATAGTCAGTCCAGGGAAAAAAATAGGAAGACAGACTAGAACACAGTCACTTGCAGGAAAATGCAACTATTATTGGGACACAGTTGTGTCCCCTGTGCAAGCCAACTCTTTTTCCAACCATAATATTTTGCTGAAGGAATAATATTGGTCATTGCCCACGTGCCTCATTTAGTGTTTATGCTAGGGGAGCCTGATCTATGCTGCCCGTTCCTTCATATATTATCAGACACTCACATTTTTTCTTTAGTCTAAATAACAAGCAGTTTAAATACTGTGTAAGCCTTGAAACCTGATATACCATATGGATATCATATGCCATTTCATCCCCCCCCAGTGTGGCTGAACTCAGTTTTTCTTGTATCTGAGGTTTCTCCCATCTGTCTCCTCATATATGTTTTAGTGAAGCTTACAGTGGCTAAAAATATTTTCACTTTTTACATTTGGTTAGAATGGGCCCAAGGTTCAAGCAATAGAAAAGGCAAGAGAATTGGGAAGAGGTCAAAACATGCAGATTCTTTGGATAAGTAACCTAAAATGTGTGATCTGACTGAAACTGCAAACATGTTAATTCATACTGCAAGCCATTTGTCTGTGAGAATTTCTATTTCAAAATAGTATAAAGCTTAAGTTAGTAGTGGTAGACATTCTTAAGGAACAGTTAGGTCTTTCCCTGGGTCAAATCCTGACCCCATCAGGATAAAATAAACGAAGTACTGAGAAGCTTAACAGGGAATAAGTAGTGAAGATCCTTATTTACTCCACAGCAGCCATTAATTGTAACTTCTTATTGGGCATCATGCTCTCAGCTTATTGGACTTTATGGCTAGCTACTTGCTAGTCTTCAGCTGCAGGTTGTCCCCTTCTATTTTAAAAGTCCACCTGATAAACATCACTTCTGGGTTTTTATTCTGAACCTTACCCCATTACCCCAGCACTGGTAAACTCAAACACTGTTGAAGTTCACCTTATTTCTGTAGAGATTTTGGACATGTCTGCATACAGAAACTTGAAATACAGAGCACAGTTCACTGGTAACTTATTTCTAGCCTAATCATATAAGCAGTGTACAGTAGATAGAATTCTGCAGTTATTTTGCAGGGATACACCTATCAGTTCAAGATGCAGGTAAGGCCTAATTGGGACTGGCATTTTTATTTACAGGGGAGAAAAAGGGAAGGAATTCTTCCTTCCAAAGAAATACTTCAAAAGGTACAATATTAGAGTGCATTAGACCCACTATGAATTCTGGAAACTAATCTTTTTAGCTTCATTTATCAAGCTGTGATTGCAATTTGTGACTGTAGAAGTTAGTATGTCATAGGTCAGGTTTCTATTGTTTTAGTAAAATGAAGACAGCCACAAAGTCGCATTTTGCTACATATATTCTTTAATCAGAAAAAGAAAGATTACTTGCAGAGCAACCAAATACCAACTTGGTATCACTGAAGTTGTTTTATGGCATGTTTTACACATTTCAGAAATCAAATTATTACATGAATTTATATAATATGGTACCCATCCAAAATTTTTCAGAGATTAAAAGAATTTTTTAGGGAAAATTAAAATACCGAGGCAGATTCACAATAAATACTTATTCTCCTACCTAGTACAGATGCCAATCCACTGAAACTACAGAGAATATCACTGAATGCCAGAGCAAAGTGAACTTTCTCCTTCACATTAAAAGCTCCTCATAATGGGCAATATGTGTCACAGGGGATAATTGCATTAAGCTCATTTCTTGATAGCTCAAAATGCACTAAAAGAATGATTCATCAGTAACATTGAGAATGAAGCAGGCAATACAAATTCAAGGAATTTGCACCAGCAAACTTTAGTCCTAAAGGTCCATAGATCTTGCTGTCAGACAGCAGGGTGATCTATAAAAACTCAATATAAATATCTAGGGACTAGAAAAACTTGTCAACAGGTTAATTTTTGCTTTTTTAAACCTTACTTTCTAGAGGTGTTCTTCAAACCTGCCACACACACCCCCCTTCAGTGGCACTTCACTTAATTTTTACAAATACAAGCTTCAGTAGAAGTGAACACTGTTGGGAAGAAGGTAAACAGAATAAATATGGAGAGTAATATTCTTCCACAATGCAATCCGAAATTAAATGCTTTTCACACACTGAAAGTACATCCAATTCACAAAGCTCTAACTATGCCCTCTGCTCCACTATTTTTCACTTAAATACATAGCTGTTACATGAAATTAAATAGATCAAGTCTTTCCTACATCTGTTTTTGTCCCTATGAAAATGAAAAATTCCTCCTCCTTAAAAATGCTACCATCTGTTTTTCAGGGTTAAAGTAGAGATTTTCAACATTATCTCAGTGGGAGACCATAAAATTCTTTCAAAACAGGAAAACAACTGAAATTTGGCATTTAAACATTTTTCATGCTTCCATACAGCTTTTAAATCTATACACTAGTAAATGCAAAGTATTAACTATCTGAATAAATTGCAGATTTTTTTTTTTGAACTGTCTACTGCAAGGCTGCATTACAAATATTATACAAGTGCAATACTTTTCCACTCTAATTGGCTGTAAGGTAGCCAGGTAATAAAAAGGAGTTAAGTTTAATATTTTCTGTTTAAAATAGCTTAAGAAAATAGAGTTCTTGACATAATTTGTTCTGCTGCCTTAATTCTCTCTGACATTCAGAGCTGCAGCTCACTAGTCCAATTCCCCTTCATCCTCATATCTGCATCACAGCATCTCCCCACTATGCCTTACCCCTGCCCCATATAGCAGAGCACACAAAACTACTGCCATCCATCATAACAGCCTGAAAACTACTGCTGGAGATGTCATGTTCTTGGGGGTGGTTAGCAAGGAGAGAGTTGTTGCTACTGTCAGCACTGCAGATGTTATCAAGCACATTGTAATATCTTCTTGCTGATAGAAGCTTTGAAAAGCAAATATGTGAAGTGTCATTTGACAATGAAATAGCTATGAAATCTTAATCTACCTTCATATTGTGAGACCTGACCAAACTGAAAATGGGGTAATAGAATCAAGACAAGTATATGCGTGATAGCAACTACTCAGTTCCTAAGCTTCTGATGTCATCAGTCTACAGGGGAACTAACAAGGTGCTGGAGGCTAGGCAGAGAGATAGCATGCTTTCAGGGTTAGTTACCACACAATACATCACATCAGCAAAACATATGTTTTAATTAGTTTCTGAAACAATATATGTAACGTGTCATGTTGTTGTAGTACCTTTATGCCGTATTTAACCAGGCCTTTCAATGTGCTTTTAATTATTGCATTTCTGTAAAAAGCAATATTAAGGCTATAAAGTCAGAAGCAAAACAAACAAAACAGTTCCCTGGATCCAGTTTGCCAAGCCAAACCCAGGATTCAAACAAAAAAATGCATGAGAAGGAACATTGTTTTACTTTGAGAAACATTTATAAAACATTTCCCATAACATGTCAACTTCCCTGTAAAATCAATATTTGAAGGTAGAGTTGTGACATTAATGCATGAGTTATTTAATATAGAATTTGAGCAAAATGATTTACTTCTCACTTATTTCCAATCTAAAATCTTCCTTTGCACAGTTAAATGCATCTTTAAATGAATGCTTAGACTTTGCAGACAATAGCCAACAGCTTGTTGCAGCCCATCTGAAGTCTGTCTGCACACAAAAATAGTTTCAATGCATCACCCAAGTACAAACAAGCAAGACATTCTTTAAGGTTCAGTAAATCGAGAAGTTGAATAAAAGAAATACTTTGATTTTTCACCTGGTACACACAGACATCTCTAACTAAAAAGTTCCTGGGCAAAATGTTCCATAGATATCCTTTCATTATCACTTAAGAATACTGAAAGTTTCTAGAATAGCATACCTTTCTCAAAGAAATTGGTTTGATCAAGTAGCCATGGAAGTCAAGATCACCTATTTAAGATCAGAGATGTGGCACTGAAATAGCTTTTCAATTTTTTCTTCTTTTCCCTGAGAGGCCATTAGATAAGAATTATACTTAGAAAATTTATCTTGGTTTATTGTAACCTATCCTTCAATGAGTAAAGTGTCAAAAAATTTAACATTTATCAGATAAGACTACTTTATTTTAACACTATATATAGCTGAAAAGAAATGTTTAGCACCTTCTAAAGGAAATATAAATTGTTCTGAGTCACCAACTGTCTCCCATCATCCCAGGAAAGGTGAGTTTAGTTCTCAGAAGCAGGACAAAAAATGCTTTTACAATCTGCTTATTTACTTAACAGCCCACAATAAGGAACTATAAAATTTATCCTTCATAAATTACATGAAGTATTGCAGCAATTATTGCTATCTTTTTTGGTCTATACTCAATTATTTTTTCCCTTCCTTCAAGAATATGCAATGTCTCTCCTTTTATGGGCATGACTTCATGATAGAAGGTTACCATTACCTCTGTTACTTTTTTATTTCATACAGGAAAAGCAGTCTACTTAAAAATGTATCTTTTTCTTTTATGGTACGGTTTCTGGAGTCTTTGGACGCCAGATCAGCTAATGCATCCTTCCACCCTCCCCCTCCCTCCATACTACATCTAATATTTCAAATTTTTAAGGAAAGGCTAAATGCTATATACACAAACCTCACCACAACAGCACAATCCCACAGTACCAGTAGCAAACAATAACAGCAGATATAGTAATCACCAGGCACAACAATGCCATAAACCAGGCCCATAATCCTCCTAATAATACTATGCAGTCCTTCAGAAACCTGGCTAGAGCAGATCCTTGAGCTTAAATGAGCTGCTCAGAGGAGGCCCCAGATGTGGCTGGTTAGGGCATTTAGGACCTATTAGTGCACTGAGGCCTCTGACATTACCTACCAAAAACCTGTTGAAATCTTAAAGGGTCAGTGTTTTTATTATATTGCACCATGCCACTCTGCATACTAGTATTTTGGTGTAAATTGTTTTACTGGTCTTGTATCCATTGGCCCTTTGTAGAGCCATTTGTGATTCCTCCAGAAAATATCTCTCTTGAATGCCTTCTTCCTATTACATACTTACTAATCAATACTTGAGATTTCACCTTTTAAAACTTAAAGCCACGTATATTAATTGTTCGCTGTAGTTACTCGCAGTCTCTTGGGATTAAGTTACAAGAGGTTTCTTTCTTCTCTTCTCCACTTGCTTAATTAAATATCCACATTTCTTTGAGCTGAGCACTACACTGAAACAAGGCTTAACTAAAAGTTATGCTGCTTTCTGCTGCTCTGAAAAGCTTTTATTGATTGACTCAGCTTTTCCTTCATGCTTAAGACTACTTAGTTTAATGAGGCTTTGTTATAATAAGGGAAAAGTGGTAAAGGACAAACAATCAAACCCCCCAAAATTATCCTTTAACAGACTGTTTCAATTATCTTTCACTCTAATTGTAACTGTACAAAGATGGTTTATTTGGACATGCCATTTCTTTCTCATGCTATTTGAATAAGATCATTAAAAGTGCAATTTGTAGGTTCAGGGTAATAGAAATGGAGAACTCCTGTGGTTACACAAAGTCTATTTTGCCAGCAAGAGTACTGCTACTTGATATGAAGTCTGTTTAAAAAGTTTTTCTTCTCAAACCAGACCTGCACAGGTTGACCAGTTTCTCTGTAGGATTTAAATGAAAACAAAAACAAAACAAATAAAAAAAAGAATATCACTGCAATACTGCAATATAAGGAAAAACACTGAAGGTTGTGTTATAAAGTATTTCTGACAAACACTATAATAATGCTGAACAAAGAAAGGATTCTTCAAACAATTTCACTTAATTTTGACTGGGTAGTGGAACAGCTATTGTCTGTTCTCTAGAGAAGGTCATGTTTTCATTTAGCAAAGTTATATAGATTGTAATGGCTGAAACAGAACAAGGAGCTGCTGTTTTGAAAAATTGTCACAGTCATCATTCCTGATGTGTAAGATAGAAACTGGTAGAAACAGGTACTCAGGTATACAATGTAAATTATGATAAAAGAAGATTAAATAATTCCAGGATGATTTCTGTACACAGATTTCTACATTCATACTTTATAAATAGTTAGAATCATAGAATCATAGAATATCCTGAGTTGGAAGGGACCCTTAAGGATCATCAAGTCCAACTCTCGACACCGCACAGGTCTACCCAAAAGTTCAGACCATGTGCCTAAGTTCACAGTCCAATCTCTTCTTAAATTCAGACAGGCTCGGTGCAGTGACCACTTCCCTGGGGAGCCTGTTCCAGTGTGCAACCACCCTCTCTGTGAAGAACCCCCTCCTGACGTCCAGCCTAAATTTCCCCTGCCTCAGCTTAACCCCGTTCCCGCGGGCCTCTTGACAACCCCTTACAAGGAAGTTGTAGACTGCGATGAGGTCTCCCCTCAGCCTCCTCTTCTCCAGGCTGAACAGGCCCAGTTCCAAACTTATTGTCCATTTTTTCTTTAGTTCTTTTAATGGTTTTATAATTTTAAGTTGGTTTTGTCCTACATAAGTTATCATGCTACTATACACACATACACTTAAATATATTAAAAGTAATAATGCCTAAGATCCAAACACTCTCATCCATCAGAAGAAACCATGTCTTAAATGCTAAGTTACTGGTGATAAATGGTCAACAGATTGTTTTTAATGAATAAATTCTTCAGGATTTATTTTTTTTTGCAAAATAAACTGATTGTTACTGCCATGCTGTTTCTGTGGAGGTACTCTCAATATACAGAAACAGACCTTTCTTAGAGACAGTGCAATGTGTGGAGAATGTGCCCTACAGGAAGATTTTGAGAGATGCTGGAAGAAATAAATATTGTCGCTTTACCTCATACTGCAGACGCTGTTTCCTATTTGATTAGACCCTCGCAGATCAATGAGGAGTATAGGTCTGATGTGGTACTATATAATGTGGTGACATTGTTACATCATGGTTAGCCTTGCTCTGTCACAATAGTCATAGCATTTCCACATTGGATTGAAAATGAATGTTAACTTAGATTTGAAAGTGTGAACATTTTTTCTCTGAGATTTTTTTTTCTTCTTTTAAACAATAGAATGATCAGATCCATCATAAATTGAAGGGTGACATTTATTTATTTATTTATTTATTTATTTATTTTTTAAGCAGATTACATAAATAAGAAGGTTGTTGCATATCACTATTCAGAAGAAATTTCTTAAATATCCTTCTAGATGTACAGTTTGGTGGATTAACATATATGAAGATTCCTGAGAGCAGGTGTTGCTGCTGCAGTTTTCAACATTTATTGTGATCTCCTCACTTGACTGTAAACAAATGTAAATTTTGTCATTATCAAACAGGAGAATGTGCAGTTCTAGTCTTAACTTTTTTTTTCTTCTTCTTCTTTTTTTTTTTTTTTTTTTCCAATTTTAGTTAAATGTTTTGAACCAGTCATACACATGCCATATCATTAAGAATCTGTCTGTGTCATGTGCCTCCTTTCAGGACTCCTACCTTGCTGTGTATTTTCACTTCTTTTACTCTGCTTTATCTGGAAACTTAAAGAAATGACTATGCCATTTATGAATAAGTTCCTATAAGCCAGAGAAAATCTAGTAATAACTGTGACAACACAAGTATAGTAAGAGTAATCAATGATTTCCTCAGGGAAGACATTATCTAGCTGTGTTGAAACATGCAGGTTAGCCAATTATTCTCTACCTCAAGGAATCATATGAGCTTCAACTAACTCATTTGCAAGGCCCAGTGTGTACCAATAGGCCTTAATTGCTCAGATTAGATATCCTGGGCTCTCCACCTACACACACCCTCAGCACAAATCTGTTTAAGATCCATCTCCAAGCTATTGGAAGCTCTATTTTTGAGTTGTAGATAAGTGTGTTTGTTTGTTTGTTTTTGCTTGGGTTTTGTGATGTTCTTTTGGTCTGACCTGGTGCTATGTATTTGTCTCATAGATTTACTGGTGTTATTGCAATAAGTTATATGGATTTCTTTTAGTCTTTATGGATTTTATGTATATATATTGTGTATGTATAATTTCTTCTGCTTGATTTCTTTAAAGTATTTTTTTGTTGTTGTTCTTTTTTCTTCTCTGCTCTCACTTTCTCTTGTAAATTTATTTTCTTTCAGTGTTCAGGTCTGTGGGCCTGTATCCTTGGTGGTGAAAACACTGCTGCTGGATGTGTTGTGGTTAGCCTTGTCCCCTTGCTTGTTTTCTTAGTGAAGAAAGTTTTTTTCCTGACATTGTTCTTCTTGCATGTCTTCTGAATTTAGTGCACGACAATAAGTCACTCCATATGGAACTTAATAATTCTCTTCCAAAAAAAAAAAATTTTTTTTGTCCCAAGGTGGGAGGAGGAGCTTTTCTTATTTGTTTATTAGTTCTGTCTCTTGATTACCATCAGTGTTGAAGATTAGAGCATCCCAGTAATTGGTAAGGGAAGATGGCTGTTTCATAAACTTATTTCATTTCAGCTCTTCTACTAGGCCACTTTCACTTCTTTTGCTCAATGTTACTGGAAGCTTGGAAAAGTGAATGTACTGTATACGTGTTTGTTAAAAAGAGCTCTGTATAGTAACATTAATATTTGCTTTCATTGAGCTTAACAGAAAGCATTTAGTAAGTTAAGGAAACCAGAAGATGAAGGTAGTTAACAACCTAAGGAAATCTGAAATACTTTCTTTTAAAACATGGGAGGGAGAGGTGGAGTTGTTATTTCACAAGTGTGGTGACTATGCTCTCCTGTCTGTCATGTTGGTAATTTATTATATTTGACTTTTAAAACATAGCAAATGAGAAATGGGGACATCCAGATTATAAATACTATTATAGTTTATTCTATCCTCGACAAGGAAGGAAGCTAAATGCTTCTTTAATTTTAAGACTTAACCATAGAAAAATACATTCCTTATTGTTATGCGACCTAATAGCCTCCCTGAGGGTGAAGCTGTAATTGAGAGTAGCTCCCTTCCAAGGAGATAAGGGGGAAAATGAGACTGTAAAAGCATTCATTTCATTACTGTAGTTATTTCAATCTTTTAGACTTCTCAAGTGTTCAGACTGTGCTACCTAAATAATTGCACTGTTGTCTGCATGCTCTGACAGTATCTGTTATAGGATGGGATCTAGCTAGTGTAGTAGCTCTTTTTCTTTCATTTAATCCTATTTAAACTTAAGCAATTAGCATAATATCAATCATTCTGTTATCTTTACCTATAAACTGAAATGTTTTTAAATGTATTCCTCCAAGAGTTCAAGTGCTACTCAGTTCAAAATTATTTGTTATTACAATAGCATTAAAAATTTGGCCTGCAACACCATAAATATTTCATAACTAAGACAGTTTGCTGTTAAATATTTATTCAGTGCTTTGTAAGCCATGTGCACAAACTACTGAAATTGCTTACCTCTCTAAGATGAAAGTGGATGAGGATCTAGTGAGCAGACTAGTCATGCCTGACTATAGTTGGTTGATTTGTTTCATTAATATTTTAAGCTTACTAGGGATTCCCTAACTTTAATGTGTTTAAACTAATTGGCACGTTTTGGTTATTGATTTCTGAAGTAAGGCTTCTTAAACTTTGCTGTGCTAATATTACAAACTAGAAGACTTGAAATAATAAAAGGTCATGTAGAGTTGTATCAAATAACTTTATTTCTTTTTACCTTGTACTTCTAGCTTGCAGAATTACTGCTAGAAGCACAAGCTAAAATGAAGTCAAAAAATGCAAGTCTAAAAGATCTGAAGTCTAAAAAACTGTCAACAATGACCTAATTTTTCCCCTGAGTTCAGAGTAATGTTCTCTTGCACTCTTAAAAATAATTGTAGTGTGTCTTGTCAATCTTTTTTTTTTTTCCTCATTCTAAATGGAAAGTCTTTCTTTATGCATTTCTTACTATTAAATTGTTGTCTTTTGCCATTATTAATGTAATCTGAGTTGCTAGTAATGCTGTTGACTGAAGGCATTTTATCAACTATTACGTTTTCTATAAAACAACTTTCCTTCAAAAAATGTGAGTAATACCTTGTGCTTTGACCGTCAGCTTTACCTGTTTGTAGATTTAACCCTTCTGATTCTTAGGTACCGTGCTTATTCATGACTTATCTATGCATAAAATTTTCAGAAAACATCTCTGAAAAGCTGAAGCATTAGCCTTGGTGGGGGTAGAGCAGGTGCTCTGAGTATGTATGTGTTTGAAAAAGTGTTTGAGTGATTAGCTATCCTGTAAGTATTCCTGTGGAACAGATGTGAATGGCTAGGTTTCAGTGGACTTTGATGTAATAGATACTGATTTTTGCATTAAGGACATATGTTCTAGTTGCTTTTCCCTTGGTTGTTTATTCTGCAGGTTCTATTTTGTGAAGATCGTGGAAATTCCTGAGGAAATAATTAAAAGAAGCATATGTTTCTTAAAAAAAAAAAAAAAAATCCTTTGTTTTAGCTAGTAAAGCACTTGAAGGCCTGCATTCCAAGTACTTTGCAAGCACAGAACAAAATATGTTCAAATCATAAATATTTCTAAACTAAGACTTTGCTCAGATGAATGCAAATGACTCTCATGGCTTTTCTCAGATTCTGTGGATAGCATTGTGCACTGCTACAAGCTAAAGAAGGTCTAGGATATAAATATTCATCACATCTTCCTTTATAATCAAGGAATGGGTTTTCTTCTGTGGTTGTGTGTTCAGAGCTGGATTTGAATTCCTAGAGCACAGGATGAGGTTTCATATGACTGGTAGCATTTGAGGAAGAAGCTCTTGGACAACTGTTTTGTACTGAGCATAGGCAACACAAAGAAAACATTCGTTATTGATCAGTAAATTACAAGCAATAGGGACTGGAAAGTAAACATTTCTTGATATGCTCTGATATCAGATCGAAGTTTTAATGTGAAAAGTTTTATCTTTACTAAACCTCAGCTTAATTGACGTATATTTGTTAAATAACCTCTTGTTTCAAAAAGATTAAAGCAGTCTTTCAGCCTTATAAAATTAAAAAAATAATAATAAAAAAAAAGGAAACTAGGAACTCCAGAGTGAGTATTTAAACTAATAAGATTTTGAAGTGAAAAAATCTCTGAAGAATGTCAGGTCTTACAGAGGGTGTCTCCATCTTCCCACCCTCCACTGCCCAAGGAAGTGCTGGGGAGAATCTGGGGTAGATCAAATCTCTTCTGAGAAGAGATCACTGAAGCTCTTTCTGCTCCAGACTGAGAATAGCAGGTCTTGTACAAATATGCCTAGCTTCTGGGTACCTCTATTGCCAGAGAAATGGCAGGTTTTGTAGCGCTATTGCTCTTTGAACAGAAAGGCTGTTTTCTACTAGGAAATGCTGGGGTGGGAAAGAGTGAAACTAATGACTTAAGTGTGGATTAGTTGAGAATATTTTTATTAACTTCATCACTTTACAAGAGCTTTCCCTGTAATGGACTTGAGATTTAGTCATGAGGTTTACATAGTAACTGAAAGAAGGGACAGTGTGGGGCTTGAGTGAATCTTGGTGATTTATTTATTCACCCTGTTTTAAAACACTGTAAATGAAACATGGAGACATAAGTGTTGTGTGAGTACTAAGGTGTACTTCCAGACTTGGTAAGCACGCTGGAGTGAGCTGTGTTCAAACAGAAATTAACTTCAAAGAAACATTGTAAATCTGATTCTCTCCCATTTCAGTAATGTAACAGAGGAATGGAAATATTCTGTACATTTGTACTATTGAGTGTAATTTGTGAATGCAGAACTAGCTGAAGAAGGTCAAAAACATGAAGGATGATAGGTTAAAAATACACTTTGATGCAAACATCCTTTGCATTACCCTTTATGGCCCATGATGTATGTGTGTACTGTATCATTCTCTCAGATGTTTTGCATTAGACCATTATCATTTTCAGAATTGTGTCTGTTTTTAAAAATATCTGGTACCAGTCATTAACCTGATGTAGGGAGGATGAAGAAAGATAAGGGCAAAAGAGGAAAACTGCTGCATAAACAGTCATGTATGTGCATAATATTTCTGACCTTTGACTTGAAGATCTCATTCAGACTACTAAAAGAAAAAGGTTCATCACCTAAAAGGTGCAAAATGAAAGACCGCAGAAAAGTTTAAAATAGAAACTATATAAATATATATAGAACTCTGTGATGGGGGTCCTGGATCTTGAATGATCCATTTTCCCTATCTTCACGAATTTTATCTAGTGATTACATTACTAAATCAGTTCTTCCCTCTTAACTGATAAAACAATTGAAACTGGAGAGCTCCCACACACCAAGGTTCTGTAGTGAAGGGTCAGAATAAAAAGGAATTGTCATGAATTTGAAACAAAGGGGGAATGATAGAACACTCTAGATATAATTCTCCTTCACTACAATAAGATTTTATACAAGATCATAAAGACTAATCTACAAGGTCAATCAGTACTGTACAGGGAGCAATGAATAAAGCATTACTTTGAACACCAGATACAAGTGATACTTATGTGAAATAGAAACACTTTGAGAGAAGTGTTAACCTTGTTCTTCATCTGCAACACCAATCATTGAAGCACAATATATTAACACACAGATTGCTTGCTATTTTATCATTAAAATTATACTCTTAGAAAAACATTGTTCTGCAAGGTAATTTAGAGCTCTTAAAATCATTTGTGTCTTAAAAATGAAGATGTATTTTATGAGGGGGGAAAAATGGGATAGCCATTCTTGATTTGGTTTTGATTTTAATCAGGACAGGATTATAGCTCTGTGCTAATACTACTCAAAATGAACAAGCTTTTTACTGTTGTGAAATAAGTTTCAAAATAATGCAATTCTGTAGGAGAACCATGTCTTTTAGAGATTTTACAATTGCTTTCTGTACTAATTCTATGTAATATAAAAACCTATTCTCTATACTTTTCTACTTCCAACACATAAACTTCACTGGAGATTAAAGAGGGAAAAAGACAGTAAGAAATCCCACCTATTGGGGTGCAGAAAGTAGTCGCTACTGCTAATCAGTATTGAAATTGAGTAAAGGTATATCAGACAAACCGAGTCTCAAGGAGTGCAAACTTTGAGATTGCTGGTTGTCTGTTTTATAATGGTTAAGTAGTATGATGCTCATACTGTAGACAGTGAGGTATTGTTGGGTAGAAATTGAGCCCTCCTCTGAGGCTGTATGTAGGTTTTGTTTGGAATGAAAAATAACTTAAGTCACAATGGACATAAATGTTTTGGTAACTACAGTCCATGCATGCAGCTAGTGAACACTCAGTATCACCAACCATGTAGGATCATTCAGTGTTTTATTTTTCTAAATGGAAATTAAAAATGGATTATAGGGAGCCTTTGTTCTAACATCCAAGCTTTACAGGTCTAGGAGTGTATGGATAATGTTTTGCTCTGAGGAAACTGTGAAAAGTATGACTGGAGTAGTTGGTAGACTTGGAAAGACTCCAAGCTACATATCTAGACCTAATTCATTAAAACAGTGATAACTGTAATAGAAGAGAACTAATCAGTTACCAGGAATAGAAGGTGACAGAATAAGAAAGACAATGCAGGCAGGATGGAGCTGTTGTCAGCCTGATGTCAGGAGATGCAAATATTAAAGCATACAAGAAATAGAGGAATTAAAATAATAGCAGGCATGGTGATCTGAGTAATCTATTTAAAAAAAAAAAAAAAAAGAAAAAAAAAAAGGAAAGAACATACTAGTACATAGATTTACAAGTCTAATCAGATCTGGGTCCTAGTTTATTCATTTCAAGTGCTACAGAAAACCATGTTAGCATCCTCAAGCAGAAAAAGCCCTGCCCTTGATCTGGACTTAAAAAAAAATAAAAAAAATAAAAAAAATCCATCTCCACATGCCTGTAAACTACTGCCTGCAGAAAGGCTATCAACGTGGGGGAGTGCTAGAGATAGCTGTGCCCTTGAACATTTGATAACAATCTGGAAGTAAAGTAGAGCTTAAATGTTGGAATGAAGTTCATGTGTGAAAATGAATTGTCAGCTCTGTGACTAGAAAGGAATTTAAGACATTTTTATCAATTAGTATTGACAGTAAACTTGAATACAGCTGGATATTAGCTTGAGTAATCTGGTCTGCTTCAAAAGTATGAGTGGTAGCAGAGGTAGCTAGTTATAACGTGTGGTGGTATGACTGAAGGGTAGAGCCATGTGCCTTTATTCGCAATACTTAGATTAAAAGTAATAATCAGTAACAGCTCTCACACAGCTACCCCAAAACATTCCTTGTTTGTGGTTTGCTGTTTCCTTGCCTCCCTGAAACTGCTTTAGTAGAAGGTGCTATAATTAAAGGAGGTGAAGGCCCTTGGGCACTAAACATTAAATCTCCTTTTTTACTGCCTGACTGGAAAAACTCAGTTTATGGGCATGAAGTTGTGGAGTTGGGGATATATATGTTACTCTTCATACTCTCACTAATTCAGGGCATGTGGGGAGATGTACAAAATAAGTGCCTATTAAAAAGGCATATTTACAGGTTCATGGTTAAAATGTAGCATGGCTTGGCAACAGAATAGCATTGGGAAAATGAAGTCAGCTGCTGAGAGACAAACAAAACTGAAGACCTTAGTGGTGGCATGCTTAGAAAGGGGAGCTGCTCCAGTGTCACTGGAGAGAGAAAATACTGAAACTGCTGAAGAATTTGATATTAGGCATTGCCTAGGTGACAGCACATGAAATGTATCTATTAAAGGAAAAAATATTTCCTAGCAGCAGAGTTTGCTCCTTATTTGCGCAGAATTATTTCTGCTGGTCTGCAGTTGTAGGTACTGTCATGTCGGTGGTGGTTTGCTAAATGGTCTTCCTGCTTGTTGATTATTTGGATGTTTTGCTGAAGCAAGATAAACCTTTAAGAAGCAGCAACTGGAGGCAACTGCAGTTTGTTCTGCAAAGGCTGGGTATTACACCTGCATGGCAAATGCAGAGCCTCTACGTACAGCAAAGCTGTAGCTGTCCTCAGACTGCTTGGGTCTGGGAAGTTTCTTTTTCTTCTGGATGTGTTGGTCTTGTAAGTTGCATGCCTGACTTCTGAAGATCCCAAAGCTTTGAAGAGAAAGTGACTGCTACCAGCCCTAGTGGGAGGCGTTTCTATTTTTGTATGCTGTTCATGCTTAGCAGTGTGCAGGAGACAGTGGATGCTCACAGACTGTTCTTCCAGACTGAGTCTTTGGTAGTTCAGAAGCAATCAGTGCAACCTCTTGCTCTTGTTATATGCAGTGAAGCCTGTGAAAGGGCTAGTATGATGTCTGTAAAGGTAGTCCAGGCATGCAATGCTTAGCAGCTGAGCCTGCAGCAAGGGACCCTTGTTATCTCATTGGGGCTGGAGGGCTTAGTGGAGAAGTATAGAACAGGTAGACAGGTTAGTGGTTTGATATCTGTGATGGAAGAAGAGGGAAAATGCTGATAAATGAAGGTAAGATGCTATGAAGATGAATGGTGTTAAGCAAAAACCCATATTCTGAAATGTGTTGAACAGAAAAGCCTTGTTACCTCCAGGTGGGGCCAAAAAAGAATCAAATCAAGAGAGAATGGAGCTTGAAGGGCTGTAACAGCAGTCCCTGTATGCAGAGTCAGAGGACTGGCCAGGAAACTATGCAAGCTGTTACAGATTAGTTCTCTGTTATGTGGAGCTTATAAAACAAAGCTAGTAATTCTTACTTTGCTTCAGCTGAAATCAGAGGAAAGATTTGTGGAGCAGGCTCTGCATGACTCAAAACATTTATAGAGCTTTCTGTTTAAGTTGACTAGAAATAAAATGTGAAGTGCCATGTTAACTACTGTAACCTGTGCTAACTGGCCACAAAGATATAATGCCTTCAAGAAAGCTTAGAGGTTATTCCAAGTGAAATATCAAGTTAGTAATAAAGTATCTGAAAACTTAATCACTGGACTTAAATTATGACCAAGTGCTTCAAACTTACTTTAGTGATTAGTTTTGAAGAAATATATGCTTGTGGAAGAGCAGATTGGAGAATGCCTTAATCATCCAGTCAGATAAGTAAAGCAGATGAGCAAAAGTGTTCCTTTGAACTTTGCAATTAATTACTATGCAAAGAAGATATAAAAGATTGCCCAGAAGATATAGACTCCTGTCAGTTTTAGGTCCAATAAATGGGAACTTAGTGGAGAAGTGTTTTTTAAGTGATGTGTTGAATTATCTAATGTCTGTTTTATATTGGATTATATTGGTTTTGTCTGCATAACTTTGGTTTTGAATTCAAGAAAGTGTTCTAAATTCTATAAAGCACTTGGCATGTACTCTTCATGGAATGTAGCAATAACATTGCTCCCTGTTATTGCAGCCATGAGATGAAGCAGCTACCTGGACAAATGGCCCAATTTTGCTTGAGTTAAGACCTGTATGGGACCACAGCACTGCAAAGCTGAATATGTGGGAGACTGGTACCCAAAATTTACACCCATCCTTTAATCCTACAGGCTAGGTTAAATATGTCAATTGTCTGGGTGAATTTGGACCTAGGTAAGGTTTCTCCAAGTGCTTTGTAAATGGTATCATTCTGCTGAAGAGACTGTGGGTAAGTTGTCATCTATCTTGAAGAAAGAACTACTAAGTCTTCTAGGTGGCCACAGAAGACTGAGAACCAAAAAGAGTAAGATGAAACCCATGTGAAATGTGTCTCTGAACTCCTTCTTTCTGGATCTGGTTTATTTTAGCGTAGCCTGTTAACAGAGTAAAGCCTGTCAAAAGGATGTTATTTTGAAAGAGTAATCAAATATTGCAGAAACTAACAGCAAGGTGTGATCCTGTGTATGTAAGTTTTAAGCCTGAGTAAAACTGTCTTGCACAGGTATCCTTCAAGCCTATGTAGACTCTTAAGTTGATTTCCAACACTTCTTCCTAAATCTTCCTGCACACTGACTTCATCTACATATGTTATACAACAGAGGAATGGAGTACAATACAGTTCTTGCTATCTCAGTCACATTAAGATTTTCACATTAATTCTTTTCTTAAGATTTTCACATTAATTCTTTTGTCCTTTGAAGTTAGGAGTAGGTTCAGCAGGTGATACCTCTATATTGACTGCTATGGTGTTTGCAACTTCAGCACTAAAACAGACACACAATACTTAGTTTTACATGTTTGATTATTTCATCTTAGTGTTTAATTATTTTTCTGCAACTGTTTTAAACATCAAAATCTTTAATTTGTGTCAGGCTTGAGTTAGGAGAACACAGCAAGCCTTTTTGCTTGTTTCTTGCCTCTGAGCTTGCTGGCTAGGGCAGTCCAGATCATGTGTTTGGTCCTGGCAACATCATAGGGCTTAACTGGGGGTGGTTGTAGATGCACGGAACTTTCTTAATCTATTGGTCATCTTGTGGAATAACTATCAAGACAATTCCCCATGCTTGATCAATTTTCTTGCCTGCTTACTGATGAATTCCACTCAGTTGCACACCAGGAGTTAAGATCTCTGTGGGAACTTTAGTATAGGACTCAGCATAAACAATTTGTCTTTCTTCCCAACTTCTGAGAAAGGGGCAGCGAAACTTTCTGGCATTCAGATTATTCTCTGTAGCAAACTTGGCACATGGTTTATTTGCACTTGGTTGATCTCTGAAAGGTTTTCTTTGCAGAGTGTCTGGAAGCCTTTCTTCACTTCAAGGCTTAGACTTTGTAAATGCTAATGATTCTCAAGTGAGAGAAGGGGCTGCTATGTCCTGTTCCTTCTACTTCCCAATCTGCTGGTGAGAAAGTAAGCTGCTTAGTGTTCTTTGAGTTTCCTTCCTGAAATTTTGCCTGATAGGGATCTTACTATTCTAACTCATTTGGTTAGCTGTAATAAGCTCAGCTACTTATTTTCTTCCCTGGAGCAGCCACAAAAGAATACACGTTGTATATGGTGCAAAAACATTTTACCATAAAACAAAGCTATCTTCTGATAATGTAACTTGTGAATCCCCATTCTTAGTTCATTTACTGTACTGATTGACATGAATACTTCACCAAAGCTTTGTGTCATCAAGGCTAATGCAATGAATTCAACATTTCTTCAGTGTGTGAAAGAAAAAAGCCTGAAAATAATGACAATTTAGTTTTAACACAATTCCAGCTTTTTGGAAAATGCATTTGAATAATATGCAATTTGAATGATAAAACCTTTGGGGAGGTTTGTAATACAGCTGTGGTTGGTAATTCACTTGTGCAGTGCTAAGCTTCATTTTGTTCCTCTTCTAATTTTGTAAACTAGGTGAAAAATGATGTTTTAGCTTATGCATGATATTAATGCTCTACAGAGATAAGAATATGAGGAGAAGCATGAAGAAACTTAATGCCTTCCCTTCTGTTACCACTAAAGATTTCAAAAATAGTATATACTTGTGCTGTAACTCTTCATGGGACAAGTAACAAGGTGTATGCAAAACAAACTTTCTGAAACTCAGTAAGCACTTGTCAGAGGCTTCCTTACCAAAAATTCTGGAAGTATAAGTCTCAAACAGTAGAAAGCTGAGAAATACTCAACAGTTAAAGAATATCTGGAAGAAGTTTTTAAACAAGTAGCAATTGCTGAGCAGTGGAAGTAAGAATAATTGTTAGACCTGGCATAGGATTTGTTGCTTCAGAGTCCTGGAAATGTTCTGTTCTATTCTGCATATGTCTTGAGTAGGCTTCTATTAGAAAATGCAGAGTTTAATGCTGTGTGGAAGATGCACTGATTTAGGGTTTTGAGGTTTCTAATTTCCTGGTGATGAAAGGAAGAGCAGTGGTAGTTTTTTGATATTGTAAACATGATCTGACTGAACACTGGATGTTACTTACTCAATTTTACTTTTGATATTCAATCTTTCCTTGGGACAGCTGTCACTTTTATTTTGGATGGATGGGTTTACACTTCTTTTCACAGTGCATATTGAAGAATAATGACTTCTAAGGTAGTAATAATCTCAGTAGCATGAGAGACTTTCTAATGCTAGTTGTTACTACAAAGCTTATTTCCAGATGCTAGCTGCAATACTTATCAATTATATTTTTCTGTAATATTTGTGAGGAGTGTTACCAATAAACTACATCTTGTCAAATCTAAAAGAAGACTTGGAAATGTCCCTTTAAGCTGTATCAAGTGCAACATGTTTATCCCTTAAGGAACTATTTGACAGGCATAACTGTTCTGCCTATGGCGATGTTTTAGAATGAGGTGGCTCATCCTCTTTTGTGAAAAATAATTCTTGGCTTCAGGGAAAAATGCTGTCTACGTTACTGCTTCAGAGCGACAAATGTATTTGAACAATTGAACTGTAGAGCTGATTCGAGTGGTTTATCTCTCCTGTAGAGGAGGATCACCAAGTAGAAATGTAAGAGAATCTCAAGTGTATGTCAGTCAGATGACATGAATACTTGTGTTATAGCATCTGTTTGCCAGTTAGATGAATGTGTTTTTGTGTGTCAAAAATAGTTCATTCTTTAATGGTGAACCTAAATGCTTTAAGCAATTATCATGAATTGTTAGTTACTTTCATAAGGCTTGTCAAACAGATCTGGGGAAACTTTGGTATCTCCTACCCTCTTGATGTTGCACTTAAAATGAGCGGTTTGAATAAATTCCTTTCTGTGGCTCTCAGTCACACAGACTTATTTCTAAACTTAGTATGCAGGGTTATGAAACTGATAAAATTAGGAAAATATGGGAAACAGAGCCTGATGAGCAAAATGTCTATGTACTCAAATTACCTTCCTTTTTTACCCATGTATTATTCTTTCTTGTAATTCAATAAGTAATAGAACAATCTTGTGATATCAATGAAAACAGGAATCTTCTATTGTGATACCTTGAATTTCTTAAAGGCACTCCTTCTAGAAGTCTTCTAATGAATTTGCTTTTTTCAAAATCGAGACAACGCTTTCTTAAACATAAAACTTGGCTATATAAAGCCCTTCAGCAGTAGCTATTTCATTTAACAGATAGATCAAATATTGTAATGAAGTCTTGCCATCAGGTGATTTATGAATTCATCCTAGACTTAACTGTTTAGCTACTGCAAAAATACTTGGTACAGGCTGAGTTGCTTACACTGACTTGTTCTCTCAAGGCACGTCCTCCTAGGCTACTTGAGATGGAATATACTGATCCCATTGCCAGTATTTGCTGTCCTCTCATGTCATTGTTCAACAGATAGAATAACTGCATCTACTCCAAAAATAAGGAGGAAAGACGGGACATGATCCTGCCCAGATTAACCCCCCCCGCCTTTGTCATCACTGAAAAATCATCTTGTAGAACAAAGTCCATCCTTTCTACTTTGGCAATGTGAAGTAGCATACACATGAACCTGCTTCTGCTACTTGTTCTTGTAGAACACTTGGACACTGCTGTCTTTGTCCAAGTCCCTTAATGGCTTCTTGATCCACACCAGTCTTCAGATGCTTAATGATTTGGTGTCATATTATAACTGAAGAAGCTAAAGACTGAACATGTGTTTTGGCAACAGTCCACAGTGAAGGCTATCAAAGCACTTGTCTTGATTTCTGTTAGACAGGAATAACAAAGCTCTGGCAGAGGAAGCAAAATGGAATCTGGTGTTTTTACAACTAGAAAATTTGTTGTCCCTTAAACTCTAGCTATTTTCCTAAGTTAAATTACAAATGTATTTTTTTTAGATTGGTTTGGATTATAAGTTATTAAGCACTGCTTATTTTGAGCTTGTTCCTTCCTAAGTTGTCATAACTGACCTTGAATACATCATGGTGTTTATAGTCTTTGTGAAGTTACTTCCATTTGATTGTAGATTCTTTATGATTAATTTTGTTTGTTTAAATTTCATTACTTAATGAGAATGGCAAGGTAGATCACTGTTTCCTGTTGTGGTCAGCGTTGTGCTATTTTCTGTGATGAATATGCTTATCTCTCAATAATATTTGTTTCACAAACTTGCCAGTTTAGGGATACTGAAGAAGCAATTTTACACCATGTGTGCAAGTGCCTCCTAGGAAAGGTTCTTTCTATATTTAGTCATTTAAATTTAGCTCATGTACCTTTGTTGGACAGAAGCATGCAACACTTCTAGTAACAGCTTGTTTAGTGTATGTGGAATCCCATTTTAACAAAACATATCATCTCCACCTGGCTGTAGATCAAAAGTAACTTTCTAACGAAGAATTCTCGGAAGAGGTAATTCAAACAGTTATTAAATCTGTGCTCTATGGCAGGTCTCCAGGCTGGATAGGCTTTCCCAAGTTTTATGAAATATTTAATTACTGGTTCAACTCTTGACCTATCCTTGCTATTCAGTAAACTAAAATCTCCCAACAATTCAGTCAGACAAACCTATTGAAATCTTCTGATGAAAGGACAATTCTGTCTCTATTCAGGATCTAATTTTTTCATAGTGAAGGTCCTGCAAGTTCAATTTCTGTTTCTTTGAAATGTCAAATTGTGATAGAGGCCAGACTTTCTGGAATGACAGTGGAGTGACTCTACAAGCCTCTCTTAGTCAAACTCCAAAAATGCCAGTTATTGGGGTTAACAGCCCTCCTTGGCACAACGTTGTTTTCCTTATTGACAAGTCTAAGCTAAATGTAAAAGAGGGAATTTCAGGATCTATGTTTTTTTCCCATAGGCTTCAGGAAATCAAGAGTTTAAATTGTATAGCTACACTAACAAAGAAATTGTAGGATATAACTTGTACACAGCCTCAGGCTTGTAACCTTTAATATAATCTTTACAGATGACTCATTCAGCTATGTTGTATTCTTGCTTCAATGCATCTTGATATTGACTTCACAAATTTATAGAATAGAATGTTTTCAAATGGAGAACTGAATAGCCAGGTCATGTCAGAAAACTGGTGTGGAATATCTGTATTGAAGATAGTAGGAAGTTAGTCAACAGTTTGAACAAAATTGAATGTTCATATGTAATCTGCTTTTGCTAGCAGTAATCACTCAGTGGGCGACAGTGATGTAACGAACAGCCAATCGATCTGTTGCTTCCTGTTGTGAAATATGAACTGGAAAGCTTCTCTAGAATAACAAGATTTGAAGCTTTTCTATGCACACAGACTGTACTCAACACTGTTATAGCAATATTGCCATGGCTTGTCTTTAGACACTTCAAAATTGGTTTAAGCCTTTGGAAATAACTTCGCTGTCTTATCTCTACATTTAGGTATATGATGTATCATACTGTAGTGCTGACAGGCAGTATCAAACACCTTGATTGATCTCTTTTTCACAGTTGTAAATATGGATCATCAGAATATAACTACTATGTGCTTAACTTGTGATTTATGGTGGTGATCATGTAGATTTTGGTTGCTTATGATATGTATTCAAGAGGAATGTAAACAGATATAGAAGTTGTGGTGGTTGCAGGAAGTAATGCATGATCTGCTATGCAATGGCTTTATGCTAATCAAACACCTGACTTGATGGAGTAATTATAAATTGAGGACAAAATGTCAAAACAGTTTTTTTGGTGGTTGACTTGTTCACTTAGTGTTAATGGGACTTTTCTGTTTTACAGCTCATCTCAGTGCTTTACAGGCCTTTGGTACTCCAAGAAAATTTAGGAAAAACACTCTCACTAAACCTCTGATTTAATGTTATCAAGACTTGTAAGAGTAAGCATTTTAAGCTTTGTTCTGTTTTCGGTTGAGGCATGCTTTGAAGATACTAGTTTGTATTCACAAAGGAAGCTTGTTATTATTGAGCATCAAAGAACAAGTTTATTTATTTTAATGTGCCCTTGACAAATCAATGTGTTTTTCTTAAAGAAAGATTCCTACAATAAGGTACTGGCTCTACAAATAATGATTCTGGAGACACAAAAAATCAAGATTTGAGAATCATTTCTGGATTATACAGATTAAAAGGGGAGAAAAGTCTGGTAAACCTTTTCTTGGCTTTGGAATAGGCTAAATAATCATCTAGCATTATCTGTGTGACTTAAAACATGATTCAGTAATTGCTATATTAATTTAAAACAGTCTAATGTTGGGTGTCACAAACTATATTAATAGTCAGCCTTGCTTCATTTTTTTTAAATAAAGTTAGAAATCTTACTTCATCATTTAATACATACTTAATGATCTAAGAAGAGTTCTGTCTTGATGCCTTAGCCCTCTTGTGATCAGAAGAGAATCCTTGAATGTGCCTAGTTAACATTTCATTTGATGCATGCTAAGTTTTAAATTAAAATACAAGAATAGTGTTCTTCCTTTCAAGAACATTATGGCTTTAGCTGTTCTTAGAAATGTACTTCCCCTGTAGCTCTGAGATAAATATATGTGCATATATATATATGCAACTTCGTGTGTACTTGTCTGTATAATTTAAGATGCATAAAATAATATTTTTATTGCTTTATGTACCTTATATTTTTTCTAGTGTTCTATGTTGAATCAGGATTTCCTTATGGTTTTCCAAGTAACTACGTTGTTCTAACACAATGATGTAACTTGTTAATATACTTATAATTCTGAGTTACACGTAGGTCAAAATATTAAATGAGCAAATGGATGTTGAATAGGAACTTCTCTGAAAGAAATGCAAGAATTTTTCTTTCTATATCTGTGTTTTGAGAATCCTTCTTGGCAACAGTGGCTTCTTCAAGATTTGCTCAAATTCCTGAGTGCAAGTCTCTGCCTCTGGGGTGATGAACAAGGCATGAGTAATTCCTAGCAATTTGGATGATGGACTAGATTCTGGAGGGCTGATATGCTCAGATGAAAATGTTGATTTTAATCAGCCTGTCCATTGCTTGATGTTGCAATTACTCCAAAAGACTTGGGATTAGCAGTCTTAGTCATGTCAGACTTCATCTGTATAATTTTTGTAAGCTAGCCAACCTTTTCCAGTCCTGTGCACTAAAAAAAAAAAAAAAAAAGGCTCTTAAAGGTCTTGCTACAGAGACCAAAGAAACTAATTAACAGCAATGAACGAAGTCAGCTATAAATTTGATTGGGGCAGAAAAAGTAGCATCCCTGAAGGCTGTATGTGTGGGCATGCTTGAACTGGCTGACTTTGTCATTTGTGCATGTGTCAGGTATTGTACTGGCTCCTCAGATCAAATGATTTATGCAATATAAGTGCTTGTGGAGCAGATATACAAAGTTGTTTCTAGTTTTAGTATGTATATACATTAAATTGCAATTTGCATTTAGCTGTAGAGGACGTTATTCCACTGTGGACAATTTCCTCAGATTTTCTGGGTTGACAGCCCTGGAGTGTTGACAGACTTGTACTTGAATATGTCCTGCCATGGGGAAGGATTACACTGGTATTAATTGGGAAGTGATTTCCAGATCACTTCCTCAGAAACTATGGCCTATTGTTTAGCCACTGAAGTCCCTGCAGTGGGTCATTGATCAAATACTAAAGGACAAATTAGTCATTTCTTAGTTTTACACAGCTGTTCTGAAGCTGTTCAGAACTTGATGTCAAATGCATACATATCTATCCCTAAATGTGTGCTCTGAAATTGGAACAGCCTGATGGCTGGGTTCATTCTGTATCATTTTTTCAGGAAATGTGTATTTTGAAGCACTGTACTTCACTGACATATGAAAGCTTTAGCATATATATGATCAACAATTTTATTTTTTTTTTTAAAAAAACTTGAAATATCAGTAATAAGATGAACATAAATCATGCTATTGTTACATAACTAAAAGTGACCTCTGGATAGTGTTCATTTTTGCTATTCTCAGCAATTTGTCTGAAAGTGAGAATAAAAGGCACAAAAAAGCTGTCCCTTTATATGGGGAGGGGTCCTTTCTATACTGTGGAAATTGTATTACTTAAATGAGAGCTGTGGCAGTGTTTTATTTTTAGGAGAGAACTTAAGGTGATTGGGTTGCTCAATCCATTTCACATCTGATATGTGATGCTAAGCTAAAGCCTATTTCCTTGTTCTTTTGGGTTTACCTTCAAATATTCTGAGTTCCCCTCACTGCCCTAGTATAATTCTCAACTTTGTTAAATCTAATTTTTTTGCAATGTTAGTGTTTTCTTACTCTTTAATGGAATACATTTTTCACTTCATCTCTATGTATTGATAAATACATACAGGATAAATCTACATTTTTCTATATATTAAACATTGTTAGTCTAATTTATTTGGCTTAGTTCCCTTCCTTGAAGATAAATTTCAAGGTGTTATGTCTTTCCAATCATGTTTGAGTTCATTTCTTCAGAAATGAATTATCACATGCTGCACTGAAGTATTTTTAGCCAGTTAATGAGTAAATATTTTTTTTTTGTTTTTTTTTTTGAATGATATAGTCAACATTATCTTGGTTGGTATGCACTGTTCCGTTTTTGTTGTGTAGTTGGTATGAAGGACAACTGTAAAGAAGCATGATCAGAATTGAGTTCTGATTCTGTATTGATATCCCTGCTGTACTGATACAGAAATGAAGCCTTGTTGTTGTTTCTGCCATTTTTGCAGACTGATTATATTAGGAATCCTGCAGTGAAGTCTTTAATTCATATAACTTTTCAGTGTTATTCATGTTGTAACTTTATTTGCTTAAACTGGTTTCTGAGCTCTGCTGACTTGTACTTATACAAGGTGGATTTCACTTTTCTCAGATGTTTTAGCCCGAGATTCTGCAGTCACTTAATTTCTGATGCTTTGTCAGTCATGTTACTGCAGTCATGATACCGGTTTGTGAGCAGTCTCCATTAATCAGTCCCTAAACATACAAACTTAAATTGTAAAAATGCCAGTGCATTCTGAATTACATATTTACATTTTAAATTGGCCTTTGTTACAACTCCAGATCATGAAGAAAAATTGAAGCTTATAAGGGACAGTAGATTAATGTTCCTTGGCACTGAGCCTTCCTGCAGACCCAGAAGCATTTCATACACCTGCATGCAGCGATTTACTCAAGTGGCTCAGACTTTGCCTTAGTTACAGCTGACTGAAGGACTCCAACCTGTTTATGACCTCCAAATGAATTCTGTCACTGCAGTGATGGAGAGAACACCAGGCTTCTGGGTGAAAATAAAAAATCAGGAGGGGGACAAAGGCTTGTGGTGCACCCCCCTCTTCAAATCAGACTTGGTCATGTTCTTTGCCGTCCCGCTTTTACCCAATTCTCTCTATGAATGCTTTAATGCTCTGTGAAATCGAATCTTTAAATGATTGCAAAATAATTCAGTGAGAGTAACAATTATCCAGGGAATAGTAAATTGAAGGGTGGAGGGAACTGTAGGCATGGATTAAGTGTACTGGGCCTTAGTGTTACAGCTGTAATGATGTCCGTAACTTGTTATAAGGGGGGTACAGGTGGAGGTAACAGTTAAAGAGGGTAAAAAAGAAATATGAAAGCTTTATTGTTCTCAGAGGAGAAAGTGAGCTAATCAGTCATGAAAGAAAAACTAGTTTTTGCCAGACTTCAGGTAGAGATGTATCCCACACATGGCTCTCTAAGTAAATGTTTAATACTGGCATACAGATGGCTTTTGGAATCAATGAAAAGAAATCTAATAGCTGGGATCACTTTGCATTCTTCCTGTCATTAGTGTCTCTCATTCTTTTCCAGTGAAAACATTTGTGCTAATGTCACACAAACTTCATTCAAGCCTATTCTTTCAAGTCAGTATCCAGGAAGGAAGAGGAAGAGTCCAAGAAGTGGACTTTCACTTTGCGGAGCTTCCCTTCCCATTGCTGTTTTGTATATCAGCTATACCCCATGTGATGTACTATAGTAAAATAAGATTGGTCAGTTTGATAATTGGCCTATTCTTCCAAGGAGCACACACTTAAAATCCACTGTCTAACTGCTGTATTGACTGCAGAAGAAATAGTTCTATTGGCTTTGGACAACATAGTGAACTTAGTCATAGGGCGTGGTAAAGGCCTCTTGCACGTTACTCCTTTTTAGAATATTTTGAAGATAAGCTTTTTACCCTAAACCCTGTTGCTGTTCTTAAGTACACTTATGCACTTCTGGTAGTGGGATTTTTATGTTGTCTTAGTTCCCAAAAACATGAACTTCTGTATAAAGTGCTTTGAAGGACATTCGTGCCTTGATGGAGATCATCCTTGACGCAGTTTTACCCCAAGCTGAAACCTTTCGACACACAAGTTAGTGGAAAATGAGCTTGAAATAGGAATCTTCTGATGAAGAACGTGTGAGGTAGTGGGATAATGATGTTTTGAGTTCTATTTTAATGTTTACTGCTGCATTAGAATAGAATTAACACTTCTCTAATTCTCAGGATGTTGAATAGAATTGTAGGTTGCAGGCTTAAATGTTTATTGGTAATCAAACTAGTATAATGAAACTTCAAAGAAATATAGTAAAATGCAGGCCATATACTTCATAATAAGTTAAACCTATGTTGGAATTAAGTTATGACAGTATTCTCATCTTTTTTTGTTCCTGTACTTTTCACCTGTAATTGTCTTCAGTCTTGCTTCAGCAGCTGGAATTTTCTGCCCACTTCTAGCAAATACAGAATACAATATGCTAGAGCAGTCCTTTGTGTAAAGCGTGCTGTTAATTACTAGCTTACATTAATTAAAGTAAATGCAATCATGAGGACATGCTGGCAGTGTTAAAGTTAATGATCCAAGAGATTATTTAATGTACCTTTCAAGTTTGTTTGGGGAGATTTTAGGCTGTAGGAATTAATTTAAGGTATATGGTCATAAAATTCCTGAAGCAGTGACTTTTCTTGGCAGTTTTATCCACTGGGGGATGGCCCTGATGGATTTTGTTACATTTAATATATTTACTATAATTGCCCAATACTGGTGAAAATGCAAGTTTCTGTAAAGAAGTGTGCATACTCAGATTTGCAGACTACTTATGTAGATGCTGATGAAGTCAAAAGCCCAAATTACATCAAAGGACCTTTTGTGCTGCATCAAGTCCAGGACGACAGTGTCCTTACCTATACTGTCACTAGTAGTCTAAGATGTGAAAAAGGATGTGAGCTAAGACAGGAGAGGTAATAAAGTCAGTTGTATATTGTAATAAGACTTAAATCAAAGCTAATTGAAATAATACCTCTTCTAAGGCATTGGTAAAACCAATTGGAGTTCCAAACTCAGAATTCCAGTTTATTATACAGAAAGTTATAATTTATGTTGTTACACTATTTCAACACAACAAATTTGAAAGATCAGTTTTGTATGATGGAAACTGTAAAATCTGAAGTTTGTTTCTATTTCATTTTTGATAATGTTTTTGTAATTCATGTTCATAGTTTTCAGTGGTGTTCTGCCTGACAGCTTTTGTGGGCTTCTTCTAAGACTTCATCATTTTTATAATGCTTTGTGTTAATGATAAAGCTGAACTTAGAAGAGAAGATGTATTTTCCTTATTTGTCATAAGTTTTAATACCTTTTCTGCATTTGTCAGTTTTGGCAGTCCTCGAGAAAGCTAAACAACTTTACTGCCTAGAAAAAAAAAATTCCTAACTTGTGCTGTGTGCCATCATAGTCATAAAATGAACTCAATGCTGTTTTCATAACGTGTCTCGTCAATGCAGTAGTGTCAGCTGTAAAATAGTGAATTATCACAGGTTGGGCCCAAAGCAGATAGCAAGTCTTATTTTATTGAATGAGCACTCAAAAGGCAGAAAGTGTTTGTGGACCACTGCCAAAGACAAAACAAGTCTTGCCAGCATCAGGGCCATATCTGATTAGTATGTTATCCAGCAAAGCCATCCTTGTCTCATAAACTTAGGTCTGCAAAAAGTAGGATTAAGCAAGTTGCTAAAACAACAATTCAAGGAACTACTGCACTTATATATGTCCATTTTATGAATCTATGTAATGCAGAGGTTGCTAATCTGCATTCTGGAAATGAAGAGCAAATGTACGCAAGCACTTTGTGTAGGCTAGTAGTGTAGAATATACAGGTTAAATTAGAGTGCAATTCTGCTTCACTTTCTTAAATACCCAGAATAAACTTCCTGCTAATGTTAAGGTACAAAAAGATAGAGCACAGTTTAAAAGTCTCTTCTGTAATTTTTTTTTATACTTTAGGCACTGTAGTTCTTAAATTTGAGGTTAATATATAATATAATACTACCTTAAGCCATAACAACAATAAAGTGTGACCATAAAAAAGTACACAAAACATTTCTACATATTATACAGACCAAATCCCAGTTGCATGAAAGATCATAGAATCATAGAATATCCTGAGTTGGAAGGGACCCTTAAGGATCATCAAGTCCAACTCTTGACACCGCACAGGTCTACCCAAAAGTTCAGACCATGTGCCTAAGTTCACAAGATTGAGCTGTTCAAATCAATACTATTTTCTGTTTTGCTGCTTGTATTGGACACCTCCTGTTCTGAATTGGTGAATGTGAGGTACTGCTCACCTCAGTGTTTCAGCTTGTTTCCCTTTCTCAGTGAATTGCACTAAATCTGATCTTTTTTTTAATAATAAAAAAAATCTTGAAAAAGTTCTGTGCATCATTTTTTACTTAATGTTTAAATGAGATCATAGAGGAAAATTAAGAGGTTATACTGAGGAAGGTGGATAAGCAGGTATTTTCATTAATTCATTATTTTCATTGTGAGTGCTTGTGTAAGAATAAACAGAAAATTAAACCAAAGGATGACTTTCTCTGTGCTATGCTAAGCTGCAATATCACAGAAGTTCCTGTGGACTGAATCTTGGCTCAACCCTGCTGGTGTCAGATTGCCTTTCTCATTATTAAATGATCAAGGATAAAAGCATATCTACACAAAGACTTTCTCAGGAAAGCAGTGAGAAGAACCCTTAATCCCTTGCTTCTGAGAAATCCCACGGCTCTATCTGCCCTACAAAAGACATGATTTAATTCTTTTCCCTTCTAGAGCAGCACACTTAAAATCCTGTTCTACCCTGTGTTCTAACATGTGCAGCACAACAGCATGTGAAGTGAGTCTCCTCTTGTAGCTTGTACTGGAATACAACTTTAGAGACTGGTAAAATTGCCCTTTTCCCATAGATTATTGACAGATCCTTCTTGTTTGCCACAAGATTTGCCTGGACTTGTAATTTGCTTACTGTAGGTTGTAATTTTTTTCCAAGGCTACTATTCTCTTAAATTCCTCCAAGGATCTATTACTTTCAAACTGTCTGATTTGGCTTCTACATTTTTCTTCAGGTTCAAATATTTATCAGAGAGCAGAATAACTCAATGTGACACATTTGCCCAAAGCACTCTGCAGATATCTGTGAGTGATTACATGTGTCTTGTAACTTCTTCAGGAAGCAATGAGGAAAATAAGTGAGTCCTCACTGAGGACGTATTTCTGAGGCTTCCTGCCAACAAATGATGAATCTCAAAAGTATATACCACATAAAACAGTAATGAAATGGCAGCGACCTTATTAGCTGCACTGTGGTAAATAGCTACCCCATTAGAGCTGCTGGAGGGAGAAGGCAGGAGGAATGCCAGAAGACAGTGATTTGCAGGAAGAGTGGCAAAAGGAGGGGTAGTGCTGAAAAGAAGTGATGGAATGTTGTTCTCACATAAAAATAGGGTGAAACCTTGATAGTCCTCAGGATCTTGCATTTCTACATAACTGCAACTCTGCACCCAAACACTTGACTCTATGTGGGGCTCTGAACTGCATCATGCTCATGGTGAGATTGACTTAAGAGCACAGTGCAGGTACCTAAAAGTGCCTGTGAAGGTGGAGCAATTCAAAATAACTTTTTTGTTATCTACACAAGGAAAAAATACTAACAGACTTTGTAGTGGTAAAGGGTTTTTCAGGGCTGGTGTCTAGAATCAAAAGGCTTTTCCTTTGAGTTCAGAGCATGTTTCTTGAAGGGATGATTTTAGGGAGCTTTCTCACTTCCCTGGGTCTCATCCCATCTCCTCATGGAAAACAGCAGTGATGTGACCATTTCAGTCATAATTGCTTTGGTTCCGTTTTTAAAAGGTTGTTTTTAAAATACTCAGCTAATATCAAGAAATACCTCAACTATTAGTTGAAGTCTTATTTGTTGGCAGGATACTTTTTTACTTCATGTCTGCAAGACTAACATGTATTCCCTAACATATGACCTTGGGCTTCTGATTTTGGGGCTGGCTTCAATGTTTCTTCAAAGAAGTAGTGATAATCTTTCAGAAAAGGTAGTGAAATCCTTGTGTATGGGGCATGTAGTTCTGTGCTGAAGCCTCACTGATGATTACTAAGTGTACTTCACCAGAAAGTAAATTGACTTTTCAGAAATGTCTGCTCGCTGCAGATGTCTGGTTATTCTAATGTTGTTGTTCTGATGGAAACAGCTTCAGTGAGAAACAGAAGTCTGTCTATCTCTGCTTCATATGTTCTTGCTATCTCCATCATAGCTGGTAATTTTGTACAGCTGAAGGACTTTACTGCGGTGCACTGAATACAACCTGCCAGGTGCATGCAGCTCTGTTTTTCTTCTTTTCTTTTCAGCTGTTTCTATTACTTTCCAGTGTTTGTGTGTATATACTATGAAGGTGTCTTACCTAAGAAAGAAAGTACTAAGTTGGTGTCATGTTTAAGCTAATCAAAGCACAGCTCCTTGTTTCTTTCTACAGCTGTCCACTTTGAGGGATTCTAGAGGTATTGGGTATTATGAAAGCTCCATGTACTTTGCTTGAAGCACTGATTGATTAAACTGTCCAGAGGCACTAAGCCATTATGTTGAAGAATTGATACAGACTGTTAGAAATGTGTGGAATTTAGTAAATTCAGTTTGACTGTTCTCAATAGCTTTCTATTTCCCTCCTTTCTACACTATTTTTCTTGTTCATAATCTGTATACAAGATTTTTAATGTTAAAGGTCAATTTCTCAAATTTCCATCTAATCATGTTGTACCAGTTTAATGAAAAAGGAAAAGTAACATGAACCGGCAAGAAAGCTGCAAAACCAAGAGTAGACAATTCTGTTATTTAAGTGTTTGTTTTTAAAGTGTCAGCATCTAGGAACACCTGATTTGTGTTGAAAGATTACACATTGTAGCATTGTAACTAATCTAAATCTGAATAACCTTTTTGTCGCATTTCAAACTTTTAAAGGAAGCTAAAATCTGAACCATTGATTCATAAATTGGGGATATGAATGGCTAGCTTGGGGAAGTAGTGTTCCTGGTCTCTGGAATTTAACCAGATGGTTGGGAGAGTGTTGTTGGATAGGATTTAGTAGGAGTCTGTACCTGAGAGTCTTAAAAGGCAGTGCTGCTGGCTCAAGACAGGTAATCTGTATCAACTTCCAGGACTGTCTTGTAGGCTCTACTCTGCATGTGTTCAGATGAATCCCCTATAAACTGAAATGATAGGATAGCAAGGCAGTAAATTAGTTTGTGCATAAGTCTTTTATCTTTTATATTGCTATCAGCTTAATCTTTGTTCTTATCATGACTATATTGTTTAATGCTTTCAACTCTCAATTCGAAGAACATTTCGAAGACTTATAGTAGAAGTTAGGGTTATATATGTAATTTGAAATTTATCATGGTGTTTATGTGATTCTTTGTTAATAGGAAATAAAGAAAAAAAGGTGTTGCACTTTTCTTCCCACATAATGTGAGTTAAAAGGAATTTGAATCTAGGATTTACTGGGACTTCTTAAGTGCCAAGAGAATACCTTAGAGTGCATGCCAAAAAAAAAAAAAAAAAGTCATTTTCCTGAATACTGGAACTTGTAATAGTAGCAACAAAACCTTAACTAGCAATGCCTTGGTGAATTATTTTTAAAGACCTTTCAGGTCTTCACGTAGCAAGGCGTACATGATCATTCATTATGCAATCATGGAAGTAGGAAATACTACTGACTGATTTTTGGATAGGATGTCTCTCCTAAATTGCTGTAGGAGGCATTCCTCAGCCAAGGAAAAATAAATTATGCTAGCTGTTAGCTTAATCAGCTAATAGGTTATATGCCTACTTGCTGAAATGAGGAATGTGAACTGCATGGAGTGTCATTTTGTTCCAATTAATGCAAACCTTTTTTAACATCCTGGCTAGAATGTCCATCTTCACAACTTAGCAGACCTGTATGTAATGGATAGCAACACTTGTCCTTGTTCCTAGTTCTCAATCACTTCTTTAAACTTGTGATTACCTGCTGTGTTTTCCTATCATTCGAACTGTAGAATCTCTGCTTTGAGCTGATTGTGTGTGTTGTCTCTGAAATGAACATGAGGAGAAAACGTGAAGTCTAGAGGAGTCTAGAGCTTCTTCTGCAAAGGGAGGTACAGACTGGGGCAACTGAGCTTCTTTACTAATGATTAGATGAAGATGGGAGCATGAAAATAAACTATAGATTAGTAGATAGAGCTCTGCACATATTAGCACTCATCTGAAACCTTGCGTGGAATACTAAAGACCTATTGATTCTGCTACTTTAAAAATGCAAGCAACTGCAAGCTGAATTGTAAGACTCGACTTTTTAAGTCCTTGATATAAGTAGTTTGTATGATTTATGCATGCAGTCATTCTCCTATGGAAGATGGTATCATAAGTAAAATAAAAGCCAAAGGATTTTTTGAGTTAGACTGCATCATGATGATGGCTGCTGGTTGTGAACACAAAAATATAAACTTTGGAATTAGCATGTACAAGAAATCTGCTAATTTGGGATTAAGAAAAATGAAGATTAGGAAGAAGATGGGACTATTCCTTTTAAGGGAGTGAAGAAATTATTCCTCTTTAACAAAGACGCTTGTAGAACATGAAATTGTTATTGGGATGTATAACTTTCAAACAGTGTTTGAACTAATTCGTAAGCTATTTTTCTTGCATTTAACTTGCATAGCTTTGCATCTGAAGATCTCCAAGTTTTTATCTTTTGTTCCTATTCATGGAGGGAAAGATACCCAAGACTAGGTTCTTCAAGTAAACCAGCATAGCCCTATTTATTCAGTGTTTTCAAGATTGGTTGTGTTATGAGTCAACCACATTCCTGTCCTCTAGTTTTCATCAAGAATTTCCTCTCTGGGGAATTAATTCTAAATTCAGCAGTAGGTTACACCCTGTTCTTAAAAGACTGTAGGTGGTTTTAAAGAGACAGATCTTAGCTTTGTTTCTTTAGGTTCTAGTATATGTTTGAATATGGAAGAGTTGATTTGTGAAATCCCTGTTATGAATGTAGAAATATGTAGAATTAAATGGATTATGGTTTTCTATTCATATTTGTTAGCAGCTTTAGAAATTAACTTCAAATAAGTATGTAGACCTTCTGAACGTGTGGTATTGGTATATTTACACAGGCTTTTTTGTAACAAGGTACCTGTTCCATTTTAGATCCTTGTTGCTTTTTAAGCTTCTGTACCTAATTAACACATCAGAATGGGAGTAGTAACTTTATGGGCTTATATACCAACTTAATTACCAGCTTTTAACATCCAATCTGGTACTTTTATTAGCTTGGCATATAGAAAAGTGTAATGAGCTCTGAGCATTACTCTGCTACTGAAAATAGGTGGTAGTGGTTACGGCAGGTGAAGAAAGTTTTCTGCTACTTGAATAAAAAATGGTGGCACAAGAAATGTGGTTGGCTGTTGCTGGAAGATGATATTTAGGTACTGTTGCAAGGTATTTTCATTCCAAAACTATGTAGATATACCAGTAAAAGTTTGCTATCCTTTCTCTATCTGGTCCTATTTTATGGTTTCCAAGAGATTATGGCTACTTGACTGACTTCTGAACAGAGCTGAATTATTACTTCTGTAGTTATGCTGAATATTTTAATGCATTCTTTTTGTTGTGTCTTCACAGAATAAATCCTCTTGTTTAAGCTCTTTGTCAAGTTCATCTGTTTACTGTTCCTTGGAGATCCGATGTTCTCTAATTCTGAAAACAAACAAAAACCACCTTGCCTTCTATGTTGAAAGAGACTTATGCTACCTGTAATTGGCTTGCTTATCTAGGTGTTCATATTTCTTGGGGGGAGGTTGGGGGGGCAGGCGAAGGGCTAAACCACTGTTCATGGAACTATGAAAATCAAAACTTGAATTTAATTCACCTGGAAACAAACTCCTAAAAGGCTATTTGCTATCTCTTCAGACCCAATATGTAATGTAAACCACAGGTCACTTCATTTTGTGCTTTGTTACTCTATCTATAAACTGTAGATAGCCCTACAGTTGCAGAAAAACCTCTCTGAAAGGAGTCTACATAGGTTTAGTAACTCTGACAAATACTGTTACATTATTTCTGAAGTACTGCTTGAAGGTCCTTGTGAAGTGGTCAATAATTAATAATGTTGTCTGACAGGGAACTAGACCTGATTATCTTTAATGTACCTTCCAGCCCAATGTTCCTAATTCCCCAGATATGCTTCCCATGCAGGGGGATATGCTGTTCTGTGACTGCATCTTTTTACTTGGTTTATTTTTGATATAATATCTGGAATCTATGAGCTTTACTAGTGTTTAATTTACTTGTGTTTAATTTAAGCTGCTTGAGAGACCATAGAGGAAAATATGAAAGCCACCAGCTCGGCAGCTTGTAAACTGCTTCTTTCTCTTGATCTCTTCCCCCAGTTTTTCATCAATTCTATACAGCATTCTGGAGATCAACTTGAGTGCAGCTACAAATCCAACTCTAAGCCCCTGAATTTTCTATATTGGTACAGGTGTCAACTCAACAAGCACCAAGATTCAGAAGGAGATCCAGGTGAAAAAGTGGGGGAAATAGCAAGATGCCATGAAATTGTGATACTGTAGCATAGCTTCTGTGTCTATTCATATGCTGCTGCTTTGCTGTACTGCTTTCATTACTGGGGTTGTGCATCGTCTTTAGTAACAAACCTTTCCCATTGAATTCAGAGGTGAAGGCCACATTTTTTGTTTGACTTGGGCCTCTGGTTAAACATTTCCTTCCAAGGAAGTTCTAAGGTGAGTTCCCTGGAAGTGACAAGAGGAAGTATTCTGAGGTGGGTTTCCATCAGTTTTTTCTGTTAGTGATTTAACTCCCCGTAACCACACACAAATGGTAACTGATAGATGGATAGTAGGACTACAGAGGTCAGTTGTTCTTCATGGAATTTTCATAAATATTTTTAAATATATGGGTATATTTCAATACTTTGGTGTCTGTAAACAAGAATTCCTTGATTTCAATATCCCACTGTACTAAGACACAGAATAAATATACATACACAAATGCAGGGGAAAAAATGAGTGGTGAGAGGTAATGAAGACAGGCTACATGTAGTTAAGTAATTAAATTCTTAAAGACAATATTAATATCCTATGCTACTTCACAACTGTACGTTCTCACATTGTTTCACAACCCTTGTGTTGCATTCCTGGCTTCAGATGTTTATTTGGAAATGTAAAAAAAAAAAAAAAAAAGTAGTAAAAAACTCTTCAGAGTATTTGAAATGAAACAATTGCCTTTCCCTGTATTTGAAGACTGTCTCCATAATGCTGCTGATTTCACTTGAGAATTTTCAAATTGCCACACAAAAAGTAGCAATAGAGACAGAATAGCAGGGAGTTCATAAACATTTATGCTGTTCCCCATCTAATACTTGCATCTGTGCATGTTTTTGTACAACGTCCTCATCAAAAATGTAATTAAAATGTTAATATTTAGGAAGTCCTTGAAAGAGTTCACATGAGCTCTCTAAATGACTTTGGGCCTTAATCTTTCTCTGCTTATGCAGGTGAATGATGTAAAGTTTATTCTATTAAAATATTGGCATTTTCTGAATTCTTGCTGCTCTTTGTTAAAGCTAATCAATCTTAAATCTTTACTACAAATGGATCTGAACATTCTGCACTGTAATTCCTGTGAAATTACCACTAATTTCCTTTGAAAGAGATTAGAGAATGGGCAATGAATTATTACTCCCCCTACCCACAAGTGGGTTCTGTGCATTGAAGAACACTTTGAATAAGTACACCAAAAAAGATTGGTGATTTTTTAAAATATTTTTTTTCTGGCCATACTGTATCCCCATCCTTTTAACATTATTTTAATTCAACTGGGGGGGGGGGGGGGGGGGGAGGGAGGGAGGGGGGGAAGGCCTGCAGGTTGTCCTCTATAGGATATCAGGGTTGCAGGAGAAAAGGTTGTTGATAAATGTTGACTTGGAGTACAAAAAGCATTAATTTGCATTGCAGAAAGAAGGATCTATAGATGTTAATGCATAATACAATGACTCAATTTTCTTGCTTTCTGTTTTGAAAAGAAAGATGAAATAAAATACCCTGAGAGATGTTTTGATTTTTTGCCAACCCTGTTCTTCCCTTTTTTCATAGTTGACTAGTATAGATAAAGCCCCTTTTCTTTCCTTTAAGAATGCATGTATTTAATTTTAGAACATGTTCTGACTGGTAGTTACTGTCTTATAAATAGTCCCTCAAAACCATGGTGTGTAGAGTCCAGAACTTGCAATTTTTTAAAAATATATATATATAAAAAAAACATTTTTGAATTTATTCTGCTATTAGTGGTGTCTTTAATCTCTGCTAGCAAAACTGCAATTTATTTGGCATAAAAGATGGGAAGTAAAATAGAGCTGTGCAGAGACTGCGTCGGGAGAACAGTTATTTGAATACGCATGTGGTTTGGTGTTAGAAGCCTACAGAACTATGGTAGATGTCAGGAATATTCAATTAGTATGTTATCTGGAAGATTTAGTGTGCTCTCTGGGACTTGAACTATCTGTACTTGACTTGCATGAGACCCTCCATATTTTTATTACTAATGAATAAAGCTTAAAGATGCTTCTGCACACAGAACAAAATGTTCATCACTTCTGCATTCTTAAAATCCCTGGAGGATACTGGTGTTTCAACACAAGGTCTTTAAAAGCTAATGATATCTTGGGGGATCTTCAGTTGCATATGTACTGACAGCACACAATGCTGGTGCTTTCGTGTGTCAAACCAGCTCCAAAGGCTCTCTTGTTACGTAGCTCAGGTGACCATGTATGACCACATCAGGAAGCTGAAGGCACTGAATGCTGCTCTTTGTTCTCTTCAGTGATATAGTAGCTAAAGAAGAAAATCCTGGTTTCTCATGGAGAATCATGCAGAAATTACCCAGTGGTTATGTAAGTGATCTTTGGAAAGAATGTTGTTTCAGCTGGCTGCCAAATAGTTCTCTTCTATCATTTATCATCCACTTGCTCACCTACAATTATTAGCAGGGCAGGTTTTCTTCCTTAACATCAATTTGTCACAAGATGATCTTTTTGTGTTCTGAGATATCCTGGAAAGAGCACTGTGGAGTTTATTCTCAAAACATCTCAACGCTTAGGTAGGGTATGAAAACTACTGAAGTCAACACAGCTATCAGAAAGAACACCTGGAAGAGATTCTGGGTTGATTCTGTTCTTCACATGAGCACTAGGTTTGTGGATACATGCTTCAATGTGTGTTATAACAGAATTGAACATTTTGAGTTTACATGGAGTAATTATTTGTAGTAGATAAGATACACTGATGAGATACTGCCATAAAATTTGGACCTGATCTAAATATAAGTAAGGCTACAAGAATGGCAAGTTATATAAATAGCCATAGCCATTTTTCAGAGCTTTGCTTTTCCTAACCCCTTGGAATTTGCTCTAAACCAATAAAATCATGAAGATATTATTTTCAGTTTCTGAATTGTGCAGTGGTCACACATTAAAGAAAACAAGCTGAAGAAAACAAGCTGTTTAACTTCCTCATGAAAAAATTTCTGGTGTGACAGGCTTACATGACTGTTGTATGTCCTTTTCATGCTTGCAGTGTGCCACTTGTGTGCATACATTCAGCCTTTAGAAGGAACTAATTACAGGAACTAATAAAGAGCTAATATTGCTTTCATTCCTGTGTCACACAGTTACTGTGCAGTAGCATGCTTTAGCTTACCACGGGCTTATATGTTAAAAGAGAAACTTGTCAACATGATCTATGCCCCACTCATATCTGGTCATCTTAAAGACTAGAGATGGCTAGCTTGTAAGAAGCCCTGTGGCCTGTAATTCAGCAAGTCAAGAACTGCCAAAATATCTTTTGGATTAAATAAGTGGTGTCTATTCTGTAATTTTTTTTTTTTTCAGATCTTTAGTGACCAACATAGAAAAACAGTAACAAGTTGACAAATATATTTATGCAAAACATAATTCAAGCAATGAGCTTATCTTCCCAAAGTTAAAGTTCCCTGTCTGTACTTGGCAGGCTGTGATAAAATGAAGATATTTTGCATGTGTAGTGATCTTAGGAGCAGTACTATATTGTCACTTGTTTAAGCAATGCATATTTTTCCCCCCTCTTCCAGTGGTAGCCCATGAGCACTTTTGACTAGATAGCAGCTGAGTGAAAGAAAGAGCGTGGCATGGTTTGTGTTCACTCAGTCCCAATCCTCTGTTGACATTAGCAGAGAAGAAAATTAGTTCATGTTTTTCCTGTTATTTGCTTGGCCAGCTGTTCTTGGTGGAAAATGCCACAGCAGAAGGAGAGAATCATATTGTTCTCCAAGCTCTTCTTGCTTTCCTCTACTTGACTTCTTCCCTTGCTCCCCTCCCTACCACAACAGCAACCACTGCTCTTGCCGTAGTGTTCTGCCCTGAGCATGGGGGAAAGACCAGGCAGTCTGGCTTCAGTGAGGCTATTCGTAAAGAAGGGATTTTCAGACTGAGGAATACAGAGGGTGAGGTGATCAGAGGATTTCCTGTGTAATAAGGTTCTGCCACAAAGTAAATGCCGTACAAGATGGCACTTTAAGTGAAACATGGCCTAGATTTACTGAGGGTGAAAATCAATAAGATGTATCACAGCAGCTGGATGCCAAAGGAGACTGCTGTTCATGTTCAAGGTATTTCTCAGATGACACCGTGCTATTTTTCTTCCTGCAAAGAAGGACTTATGTGAGTTTACTTGTGCCTTGTCAGGCAAAACAAATCAAAATGTTTAGGCTGCTATAAGAATGTTCTGGCAAGGAAAATGTTAGCACAAACACATAAGAGGTGTTCAACTTTAATGGAAATTTGCCAAGGAGTATGAGGTGTAGCTTGTAGAGACAGCTTGGATGTGAATGGATAACGTACTTGCCATTTTTAACACTTCTTTAGATACAATTTAGCACAGCTTAAACATTACTTATATGTGAGTCCATTCTGTCCAAAGGGAGTGGAAGATATATAAAATTACTCTATATTGCATTGATATCCCAAGATCTTTTACCTGTTCAAGTGCCCATATAATAACAATTAAAGCCAAATTTCAGCTTTGTGTTCTCTTTAGGGGCTGAGTATTATGACAGTTACTTGAAATAATTTATTCTTCATTAAATATGCTATATTGCTTAAATGCTGCATGGCCACAGATTCCTGTGATCAATTATAATTTTACCAGCCCAGATTTTGCTCTGTGTGACATATTATAAATGGCTTAACTTTTTGGCACTGCGTTAGATCTCAGATTATGGTCACTCCCTGTACTGGCATTGCAGCAACATTGCAGCAGGTTTTCAGTTACTGATTTGCTCAGTTTAACAATAAAGAGACATCTGTGTGGATTAATGATAGAATGATTCAATAATTAAAATAAAAATTGTAATAATTTTTTCAAGCTTTTTTCCAGGCAAGGGAGTTAGCTCTAAGAATTAAAAAGGTTTGAGTTCACTGAGGAAGCTTACAGTTGTCTGAAATAACCAATGTTTATTTTGTGGGAAGATACGTATCTTTTGCTCTTGGAAATAATCATTCTTGCAATTGGCTTGCAGATCAACTCATCTGTACCCAGAAGGTTGCTAAATATAAGATCATAGTTCTTAAGCAGTATGCATTTATGGATTTATTTATTTATTTATTTATTTTCAGGAACTCAATTGAGGATGGCTGAAACTTCATGGCTCTGATAAGGTCCCATGGTTTAAGATTATTTTTTTCAGAAGCTATTGTTTTGCTAAGCTGAGCTAAGGCTCTAGTTTCCCTTGGCCCTGTGTGAACGTGCAAATGTACATAAATGCCCTTTTTGAGGCTGTTTATGTATGACCATAATTAATGATACCCTTTTAAGTACTTGTTATTATTAGCCTGAAATAGAGGTTACAAAAGTATTACATGTGTTTGATATTTCTGTTTTTAAACATTCCTCTTAACAGAACATGTGCATTACTGCATACTTGTGCTGCAATGTTTGTTGCTTTAAAATTATAGTAAGGACAATCCAACAGCCATGTTGCTCTTTATGATTAGACCTTGTTTTTCATTGCTCTCCATAAATCAAGCATTTCTTATCCTGGAAATTCTATTATTTAATCACTTTATTGTGCACTGTGGTACAAACCTTCTAAAGGTTAAGGCTAGTCTCTTGTGTGACGTAACTTCATATGGAGTTTATAAATGTTAATGGTATCTGGGAATATTAATCCTGATATATTTCATGTTTTAACTAGATATTTATGGCATCATACTTGTATTTGAGGAATGAATGTTAGTGTTTGAGGCTGTGAACAGCTGAAGAATGTAAAGAAAAGTAGTAAAGATGCAGGGTTTATTTTTTTTAAAGTGCATCTTAATGATTTTCCAGTGGAAGTATAATAGTCCTGTGAGAATGTTCCAAAGATTTGGTTAGCTTCCTGGAAATACGGAGTCTAAAGTGAAAGAGGGATTAAGAGTAGGGAGTTTCTTTAGTTGATTTTTCCCATTATAATTATTTTTCTTAGGTGTTGATTCACTTCCTTACCCTTTGCAGAAGAATGTACATCCATTTTTCACAGATAAAACTCTGTTCAACTTGCCTGTTGCTGCTTCTTGTGAGAAACAGATGAAATAAGTTTTTGCAACAAGCCTACTAGCCATTTTCATGTTCACCTTTTTCACTTTTGTGGTTAAACACACACTGTATTTGAGGAATACTCACAAATCCTTCTCAATATCTGTTCCTCAAAATCCTCCTTAAGGCTTCCTTTTGTGGTACCTTGAGACATTGTAATTACGCATTACCAATTTTGTTCTTAAGTTTGTATACTCATTGAGAATGACTATCAGTGCTATATTTATTAGTATTTTTACATGTGATACCACTAGAATTAGTTGTTAGCTGCTAGATCTGTTATGGCTAAGGGGTTTGGAACGACTGTTTTTGTAACAGGAGTCTGACTAGCAAACATATAGCTCAAAGTCAACAATCCAAATATGACGTGAAAAAAGAAGTCAGCACTGCTTTCATTATTACTACTAATAGCTCAACTCTTGGCCTTTTGTCTTTTTCCCTGTTAGAAACTGATCATGCAAATTGGCAGCAAAGTGCTTCTGTTCTGCTAAAAAGATGACAGTACAGAATTTACATCAATTTCACGTTTAACATTGATGTGATGCTTGTTCAAAGATCCTTAAGTGAATAGAAGAGCTGTCCATCTGTTAGGGGCTTTCTGGGTTACGGGATGTCAGATAATTCCATTGTACCAGTTCATAATGCAAAATGGGTCTGAAAGTTACAGCTTGGAGGTAAGTCACACATGATCATGATTAAAGGGGATTAAGAAGCTGGCTAAAGAAGAAACTTTGATTTTCTCCATATGCGTGAATGGCCTTCATCCTCTACTCTCTACTGGAATGTCAATACTGAGAGCCAATCCACTTTGTTCCACTGAGGGCTACTAACATGGAGAAGATCAGAGGACCCGGACTTCATTGGAAAACACTTGCTTCTAACTATGCTGTGAATGTTACCAGGAGCTTCCTGGCAGGAGTTGTTCTGTGCAGTACGTGAAGACAGTTACCTATCACTGGACAGGTTATACTGGCAGATAACAAAGTGCGTTTTCAGTGCGATCAGTGCGACTCAGACATGTAATGTCTAATCTTTAGTCCCACTGATGATTTCAGACCATTTGCTGCTTTTCTTAACTGACACTGCATTTACAGGGATAGATCTTCACAAATGAGCAATATTAATGTTATGGGGGGATCTTTTTTTTTGATTTTTTTGGATATTCTATTTTGATATTTCAGTTGCTTGAACTCTGAATGTATTCACTGCAGTACTTACCCACATAAACATATTGTTGCTTCTTAGTACTGTCACTTGCAACAATGATTGTTCAGAAGAATGAGACCAAGACAGAGCTTCTTGCCTCCTGCTAACTTTCAGGCTAGTTTCATTGTAAAGAAGAACTTTCTTTCAGATTACAATTTTATTCAGTTAGGAAAAGGGGAAGAACATTAACTAAAATGTATTTCAGCAAGTTGTATTGCTTAGAGTCGTCCCTGTGTTTACAAGGTGCAAACCCACACCTAGATAGCACTGACAGCAGAAAGTGTTCTGCTGGAGGATGCAAAGAGCTGTAAGATTTATCCGACCCCCTGAGCTCTGACTGGGGTTAGTCATGCAATTGAGCACCAGTGCAGGGAATCAGTCTGGCTAGGAAATGAAGCCTTTTGTTGTATCTAAATGACCACTGATTCAATGGTCCTCTGTAGTTCATATCTGACAAGAAAAAGCAGACAGCTTTTACTAATGCCATTTCTAACTGAAAAGACCAGGGTCTGGAAATATGCAGATGTAATTAGTTCAATCTTCAGGAATCTCTGCTGTACTAATAAACAATGCAATTCTGTATGTTCTGAGACATGTTTTCTGTACCAGCTATCTGTTTGTCTGAATATAGTCACGGGTGCAGAGAAGGGCGACAAAGCTGGTGAGGGGCCTGGAGAACAAGTCCTACGAGGAGCGGCTGAGGGAGCTGGGCTTGTTCAGCCTGGAGAAGAGGAGGCTCAGGGGTGACCTTATCGCTCTTTTTAGGTACCTCAAGGGAGGCTGTAGCGAGGTGGGGGTTGGCCTGTTCTCCCACGTGCCTGGTGACAGGACGAGGGGGAATGGGCTTAAGTTGAGCCAGGGGAGTTTTAGGTTAGATGTTAGGAAGAACTTCTTCACTGAAAGGGTTGTGAGGCATTGGAACAGGCTGCCCAGGGAAGTGGTGGAGTCACCATCCCTGGAAGTCTTCAAAAGACGCTTAGATGTAGAGCTTAGGGATATGGTTTAGTGGAGGGCTGTTAGCGTTAGGTTGGAGGTTGGACTCGATGACCTTGAGGTCTCTTCCAACCTAGAAATTCTGTGATTCTGTGATCTTTTCCTTTGCTTTCAATCTACGTGTTGGATGATCAGCAAAGAAAACCAAACTGTTTGAAAACTTGCCTGCAGTGGGTTCAGTGTATGATCTTATCATACGTGTCTGGCAGTTCCATTTTATCAGAGGTTTCTGGGCAACCAGATAAGTGAGACTTATTGATATGACTTTGTGGTATCCCACTACAGAATTCACAACGCTGGTGAGCATTTTAACACTGGTGAACTCCATTTCAGATAGGATTTCATAAGGCTATTAGACCTCAGTGTTCTTGAGGTTTAATCCTGCTTATTATTTGCTGCTTGTTGCTTATGTGAAGTTGTTCACCTGAGTTTATCTACCTAAATTATGGGCACTGTAGTAACATTAAATAACTAAGATAACCATATTAAATACAATGCACATACTTGTCGAGCATCATGAAGAATAAAAGTCCCATATTACCTTCAAGATTACAATCAAAATAGATTAACAGCTCAAATTTCTTTACAGCTGAGCATGTTTTATTAATGTAAGTCTATTTAAAATGTGAATCTAATAAGATTGCTACTGTTATGACTTTAAATTCTAGTTCCTTTCCTGCTTACTTGGAAGAATGTTGTATTTTCAGTTCATCTTTATTCATTTTAGGATAGCTAGATGTTCTATCTAGTATTTATGAAACATTTAACTGCAAGTAAATGAAAATATCAAGTGTCTCTTGAATAATGTTGGAAAAGACTTTTTGAAGCCTGAACCCATTTTAAAGAGGTACCTTGAAAGCTGCTGCTAATAGAAGAAATAAAGCAGCAAGCTCCCAGATAGATTTTGTGCTGTAAGGCCAGCTTGCACTCTGTGTATGGAGTAAATGTGGCCCAAGTCTGACCATTCAAAGTATGAAAAAATTAAGATTATATTTAACTTCCTGTGAAACTCAAGTCACAAAGTTTTAAACTGCTTTTACTGGTTCATTCTATGGTATTGCCCTGCAATTAAAATATGCCTAGTTAGAAAAAGCAGAATCTTTTTCACTCTCCAAATTTTTTTCCATGGTTGTTTTTTTTCCCTGAGACTGGGTCACAACTTAGAAATGGAAGCTGTAGCTGCAACAACTTTTGAAACAGACAATTCAGACAGTCAAATCTCTGAAAGCCTGAAAATTTTGTTTGTATCCCAGATTTTACACTATGCTGATTAAAATAAAAACAGGAAGATTTCATTAAAAGTTGTGAATTCTGTGACGTGGTTTCATATGAGTCATCAATGTTGTCATGCTGAGTGCTTGGATCTTTTATACATTAACTGTGTGAGAAACCTTTGAAATCTCTGGAAATGGCAGCTCTTTAAAGCAGATTTGAACAGCATGAAGTTTCACTCTGTCCATGTAACTGCCTGCAAGCTCAGGTGGGGATTTTCAAGTTGTCTTCTGATTTGGAGATTAAAGATATGCATCTGATTTCAGGAGAAAACAGAATTCTAGAGGTTTAAATATGTTGTTAGAAGAAACATACACTGCAAGTGAAGTTTTTTAGCTATCTGTTCAAACTTCATCAGGTTTTTGCAAGCAATATTGAAACATGTGCTTTGAATGAACTTGAGAAAGCAATACAGGATGCCGAAATTGGAGTTCACATCCTTCCCATACTTTGTCTTGTTTTATGCTCTGCTCTGGAATTTTAGCAAAACTGAGTTTTAGCTAAATATGGCCCTAGAAACCTTTATTAGCAATATGATATGGTAAAAATAAATAAAAATTAAAAAAAAAAAAGTTCAGAAGGTGCAGCAGAGAGATTAACTGGGGAGTTATTTTTGTTGCAGGTCTGATGTTTTCTTTTTCACATATTCAGTTGAGAGGAGATGCGGTTTTTAAGTACAGTCTTAGTTTTGGAGGAAGCAGATTTAAATGAAAATAGGCAACCTAGGTTAAAGCTAAGACTGCACACATACTTAGTACAACAGAATTAGGCTGTGACAGAATTGCAAAACACTAATATTTTCTTAGTTATGGGACACCATTCAATCCTGAAGTAGCTTTGTAACACTAGTAATACTAGTGAGGGAACAGCAAAGCTCACTGTGTGCATCCCGAGAATCCACTGGAGAAAATGTGTGAGGGAGTGGGCGATGCAAGCTCTATACACGCTGGATTTGTATCTGAAGCTTGTGGACAGAATTTACTTTCATATGGTGCTGATTAAAGGCAGAAATACTACAAGCAGTTACATTCGAGTGCACCCTCAGTAAGTTCGCAGATGACACCAAGTTAGGTGCGTGTGTCGATCTGCTTGAGGGTAGGAAAGCTCTGCAGGAGGATCTGGATAGGCTGGACCGATGGGCTGAGGTCAACTGCATGAAGTTTAACAAGGCCAAGTGCCGGGTCCTGCACCTGGGGCGCAATAACCCCAAGCAGAGCTACAGGCTGGGAGAGGAATGGTTGGAAAGCTGCCAGGCAGAGAAGGACCTGGGAGTGATGGTGGACAGTCGGCTGAATATGAGCCAGCAGTGTGCTCAGGTGGCCAAAAAGGCCAACGGCATCCTGGCTTGTATTAGGAACAGCGTGACCAGCAGGGCTAGGGAGGTGATCGTCCCCCTGTACTCAGCTCTGGTGAGGCCGCACCTCGAGTACTGTGTTCAGTTTTGGGCCCCTCGCTACAAGAAGGACATGGAGGTGCTTGAGCGGGTGCAGAGAAGGGCGACGAAGCTGGTGAGGGGCCTGGAGAACAAGTCCTACGAGGAGCGGCTGAGGGAGCTGGGCTTGTTCAGCCTGGAGAAGAGGAGGCTCAGGGGCGACCTTATTGCTCTTTACAGATACCTTAAAGGAGGCTGTAGAGAGGTTGGCCTGTTCTCCCACGTGCCTGGTGACAGGACGAGGGGGAATGGGCTTAAGTTGAGCCAGGGGAGTTTTAGGTTAGATGTTAGGAAGAACTTCTTTACAGAAAGGGTTGTGAGGCATTGGAACAGGCTGCCCAGGGAAGTGGTGGAGTCACCATCCCTGGAAGTCTTCAAAAGACGCTTAGATGTAGAGCTTAGGGATATGGTTTAGTGGAGGGCTGTTAGCGTTAGGTTGGAGGTTGGACTCGATGACCTTGAGGTCTCTTCCAACCTAGAAAATTCTGTGATTCTGTGATTCTGTGATTTCCATGCATGTCTAACAATGACAGCCATGGTTACTTTCAGTGAACAAAATAAAATCCCTTCTATTGTTGACTACCTCATTTTATGGGTCCTTTTTTCTTTAATTGACAGGCACTCCTAAAACTCCTAAAGCTTACAATGCCCTTTTAGGGAAATTAGTTGGAAAGTGGAAAGAGTCATTGTGCCAATTTCTGCAGCTTATGGAAATGTAATAGATGGGCAAGAATTACTGGAACTTCTGCTCCATGGAAGGCCTGCACAGATTAGGCTTCTTGGACAAGATGTTGATCCAGAAAAAAAAAAAAAAAAAAAAAAAAAAGTATTTGTGATCAAGTTGGAGCTCTTGGTGATTCTAGACCCGTGGATGGATGCAGCCTGGCATATCCCTGTTGCTAGTCAGTCCACTCCCAATCAGTCTTCCGAAATTTTATTTTGTGAAATGCTGTGTCCACCAAAGTTCTGTGCTCTCCTCACTCTAAGACAATTAGTTAGTGTAAGGTGTTCTCTCTCTTTTTTAAGTATGGTAGCAATAACAACGAGCTTTTATTTTGGTATAAAAATTTAATATATCAATATATATTAATATATTAATATATATTAAAAATTTAACATATATTTTAATATATCATTTTAAATGTCAATCTGAGTGTTGTGCTGTTGTCTGACAGAACAAACAATTGTTTTCAACATTGTCTCTCACGAGACCTGGAAGAACGTAGAAGTCTCTTGCCAGTACTCAGTCTCCTGTGATTGCCACCATGTTAACATTTAAAGCACACTTTTTCATTTATATCTTCCAGTTGCTCTGTTCTGTTTGTCCCAGATTTATTAAATATAAGCCTATTTATTTATTTATTTTCCTTTTATGAATAGATGGATATAGTGTAGTCAAAAGCCATTTAAAGTAAAAGTGTTCCTGGTGTATTTTTTGTTCGTTTTAAAAAAGGTGAATAACAATCCAACCTGAAGTGGTTGAAGCAGGAAGGTTTGGGATACTCAGCTGGTTAGTCAGAGCCTGTTTTAATCCCATGGCCCAGAGAATTGCCAGAGGTACAAGGTACTTTTGAATGGCAGCATGCTATGAAATGAATGCCTCGATTTGGGTATATCACGGTTTATATTATGTCTAATTTCCCTATAACTTGAACTAACAGGGAAAAGTGTAACACATGCTTCTCTTCAAACTTAGTGACATTTTGTACTCTGAAATCTTTCAGGGAATTGGAATCATAAGAGGGTTCTCTTTATACTCAATTAGTAGTGCAGAAAAGGGAAAATGTGTGGGAGGGAAACTCTACTAATATTTGAAAAAATACTTTCCTAAAGAATGAGCTCTCGTTTAGCAAGCCCCTTTCCATTTCAGGTTTTAAATGCATATTTTTTTTTTCCAACTATGCTTTTTCCCCCCCAAGCAAAACTCAGACTAATCCCATTAATCTCCATGCCTATTTGTTGTTACAAGGAGTTTTTCTCAAAAGAGTTTTCACAGGTAGTTATCAGAGGAATTATAGTGCTACTCATGTTTCAGCACTAAGAAGCAAATAAAGTCCTGTTGAGTATATTGTTCTGTGCATGTATCAATTCTCAGGGAGAGGACCTCTTTTCCAGATCAAATGCTTGATTCTATTATAAATAATCATAGTAGTCTTATGGGAATGTTTTCATTGATTTGTAGGTATTTTACCAAAAGTTTCAAACAGTACAACAGCGTTCTAATGTCTTGGCTTTGCATTTAAGTTTTGGAGCAAGAACATAGTTTTAAGTTTGCTGTGTATTAAATTATTTGACATGAATATGTATCTATTTAGTATATATTAATAAGGAACCTTAAGATTCTTGTGGAAGTAAATCTGGCGACAAAAGAAAGCAGAGAAAATAAAGGCAGATATGCCATGTTCTTTAAATCACAAGTACCAGCTTTAACAAGTTATGCAAAATAATTTGATCTTGATTGGCAGCAAATTATACAAGATGTATTTTAATGAATAGAAATAAGCATTGGATGGCCTCATGTATGGCCTTAAGTGATCATGTTATTATTAATAAACATCACATGTGAATATTACTTGTGACTGCATGGTGAAAACATTTCATATGAATCCCTTCTCAGGAAAAAAAAAAAAAAAGTATTTTTAGAGCATGAAAGTCTTGTAGCTTTTGTTATCATCTATTTGAATCAAAGCAAAGCTGTCAGTATGAAAACACTAATCCAGCACAAGAACAATTGAGAATGAAAGACATAATGTCCTTGATTGTTTTGATGTTAATGATACACTCTGCACCTGGCACATTGTCTGCACAGTTTGTAATTCTCTTTAATTGAAGAGTACTTTGTATATCTTTCTCTGATTTTTCTCTGTTGTTGTACAGTGTTCTAGTTCGGTCTTGAGTTCATTCTTTACATAACTGTCCTCATCCTGTAATATGTCAGCCACATGAAGAGACAGGTCCTGTGTGATAAAGGAATGGGAAGCAGAGCGGTGTAAAGACACATATGTAACTCTGGCTAAGTTTTTTGGTAATTTTCAAGAGCATCCAGAAGAATCTCTGTGCTAAAGGAGTTTACTGGATTAATGACATTTGTGACTTTTGAAGTAGCCTGTACTCAGTTACAGAAAAGTGCATGAACAGGAGACTTTGTAGTGTACAGTACTGGATGTACCAAGCAGAACAACAGTTATCAATGTGTCATGTTTCTGTGTATTTTCTTATAACTACATATATCTCGGTGATCAAATATTTACAGAGAAAAAGCAGGGTCTTGCTATTATTCATTTTTCCTTCTTGCTTATTCCTCTCCTCAGTCTGAGATCAGTCTTGGTGACAGCTGACCTCTAAAACCTCTGCTGATGATGTGGAAACTGAAAGAACCCAACTTGGCATTCAGGTCTCTAGCTTAATTTTGAAGACATTTAAAAAAAATAAAAATAAATGAAAGCTAAATACTACATATATCCTAACAAGCAGCTCCTTTAGGCATTTAGTTTTCCTTATATTAAGTAAATTTCTTTGGGGCAATTATTGAGAGTTTCTCTCTCTCTCTCTCTCTCTTTTTTTTTTTTTTGTTTTTGTTTTTTGTTTTGTTTTGTTTTGTTTTCTGATGTGCTTTTTTTCATGTGTTGGAGTATATGAGATTCTTTGATTTATGACTCAAAATCACTACAGTAGTGATGCTAATTTTTGTGTAGTTTAGAGCTAGTAAAGAGAGGAAGAAATTAGATTTTCACTGAAGAAAAACATTGTGTTTCAGTCTCCTAAGTGGCTCTGGATATGTATGTAACATAAACTGGCAACATGCAGTTTAAAGATGACGCTTATGAAATGAAAATCATTTGGGATGATATAAATGCCATTTCCAAACTGATATATTAAAGAAGAGTTTTGTTTGTTTTTGCTTGGGCATATTTCCCTGCAGTGAGACATCTGAGATGCTATAGCAGTAAAAAGCAAGCTTGTTTTTCAGGTTGTGTATAGCAAAGTGATCTTCAAATTGATCTGACGTTGTCACGCTTCATAACCTTGCCTTTCTTTTTGCCTTAAAGCAGCACTAATCATAACGGCTATGATGAATGGAAATATTTTTAATACTTTTAATCTCTGCAAGTAGGAAATAATGTTTCACCAGAGCAGAACTTTGTTGTCAGTCAGTGTCAGTTAATGCAGGCTGGAGACTTCTTGAGCCAAATAATCTAATATGTCCAGACTGTACGTGTGAATTGGAAAATGTCCGTCTAATCACATCTAATGTCCCTGGACCGTGTGCTTTTATTTTGAAGTATAAAACAAGCTCATTTTGTCTTAACCAGTAGGTTTAATTGAACTTTTAGGCCTATCCCATGACTTTTCTTAATTGAATGGGAATTACATTCAATTCTACATTCCTTGATCTTCACCCCAAATAATAGTCAGGAAATCTAAGAATATTAAATGATTTTCTTCACCTCTGCAATGATTTCAGGACTTCTTAATTTAGTGTTTTTTTTTTTTTTTTTGCTCTTACCCCTTTCAGTTAAAGTGTGTGCTAGATTCATTGGTCCTTGGTCCTATAATTAATATTGGTCCTATATATAATATTGGACCTATAATTAATAGCTAAGTTCTGCAATTTTGTGGAATATTTGCCTGTCTTCATATCACAAGCTCTGCTGAAATGTTTTTTGTGCTGACAAATAAAGGAATAGAACTTTTATTGAAATACTGGACAGGCTGACTTAGAAATTCAGAGAAATATGTATTTGAAATACAGATTATTTTTTTTTGAGAACATGTTACCAATTGCCACTGAAGTACATTACACTGTGTACGGGATACGTAGGTATTGGAACACAGTCTGCACTATGCAAAATACTGGCAGATGCTGTTTTCATAATATTTGGTGCTATTACTTAAATACAGAACGCAAAGTCTGCCAATTTCCTTGGAGCTGACTTTATATTTTTTCCAGAACGCCTACATTAGCTCATTCAGTAACTTGAATATGTTTTTCTTTGAATTAACAGCAGGGGAATCCAATTTCAAGAAGAGGAAGTGTCAAATGATTTTGCTTTTAGGGCAAGAGTGCAACCTAGTTGGAAATAGCCTGTGTAACGCTCAGTTTCATGGAATCTCCCCCATCTGTAGGGAGTAAAGGGATGTTTAATTTCATGGAATAAAATCCTCACCTTTTTACGTCTATAAAACTGTAAGCAGGCACCTATATTATTCTAAAAAACTGTGAGACTGACTGGTATCTTTTCAATAGGCAACAAAAAGCTGTTAATGATTTCTTCAGGATGTACCTTTAAATATGTGAGAGTGCATAACCCCATTCCTACCCTTGGAAGGTTTTTTGGCCTCATATGTGTCATACTTAGGACTTTATTACCAGCTGTTTTGCTTTGTGATAGAATTGCTCCTGAGGCTGTTAAGCACCATCATTTGTATGAGTTGTTAGGGTCTTTTTCTTTCCCTTCCTAAAGAGGGTTGAAGTTAAGGGACTTGGCAGCTGCAGAAAAATTACACCTCAGCTCCTTTTATTTCTAAATGTAAAAACAAAATTGTGCCCTCTGAGAGGGGAATCCTTCTGTCTTTTCTTCATGGTGGCAGCAAGTCAAGCTTACTTTTCCAGCAACCCCATAGCCTTCTGTAGTGCCAGCTGTAACAAAGACCACAATCCCCACATTTGTCACAGATGACTTGCTGGGGCGATCAGCAGTTTACTGGTCAGCTTGAAGTCCTGCCTTAGCTTGAACAATGGTGAGCAGCACAAGGAGGAGATGTAGAGGGAGCAATTCTGCCTAAGATAGTGATTGTATGTATTGCAGATCACATGCTTTTTATTGAAAGCAAGATAAAATTGTTTGGCAAGAACCTGAAATGAATTTCAGTTCCAGAAATGCAACTCATTCTCTGCTTGACATGGATACTGGGAAGGAACAGCACGGGCAGATTTCTTCATTACCAGTCCTGCTCTCCATTTCTATTTCCTCTTATTTGTATGCTTCTTTGTTCTCTCCCTATAAATGAGCAACTTCTTGTTCCCCCTTCTTCCTTTGAAGAATGCCGCTGTGTTCCTAGATGGGACGCAACCCCCTTGTTTCTGAGAGCACTTCAAATAAGTAAATTAAGTAATTAAAAGTTACTCTGTATGATCAGATCATTAATTCAGGCAAGGAAAAGGTCAAAGGAAAAGTCTCCCAGAGGCGAGCAAGACGGTGAATAGTGCTTTTAACCAGAGAAAGCAGCATGCTGCCTGTTAATTTTGCCAGCATTTTGGGGCTGGTATCTAAAATTACCAGGTAATCTTAGCAAAAATCTCCCACTTCATTGGCAAAATTTTTAGAGCTCTTCTGTTTTCTGTAAGGCGTCTTCAGGCTGTGGCTTCTGATAGGAGCTGTTCTGTATTGTTAGCCAGAGATAAAAATAAGAGGGAGACAGGAGAGGTGGAGGACAGGGGATAGAGAATGGGAACAAAGCAAAGTCATTCCAGCTTTGCATGCTGTGTTCCGTACTGATGCCCTACACTGTGGGACATTAACATTACATCTTTGATTTGCTTTCTGAGATCTGTAAAATGCATAATGTGGGAACCAGGGAAAAAGTACTGACTGCTGCTCTAGCTTTGTGAAACTGCAAATTATTCACTTTTATTGAAATGTTACTTAGAAATTATAAAAGGATACTCAAAATGGCAGGGAAGGCAGGAGGTATTTCTCATTATTTTGACTTGTCCTTTTGTTAGATCGGTTAGCACTTCTACTCAAAGGTAGCTCCACAAGGCTATTTGACATTGTTAAGGTGCCCTAAATACTGGGAAGAACACTTCAAAATAAATGCTTTTTGTTTGTTTGCTTGCTTTCTTCTGTGTGACACTTTAAATTTCCTCTTCTTTCCTTGTCCTTGCTTTCCCAAAGATGAAACATGGTTCAGAGAAACCCGGTTATGGTCATCTTGGCCTTCATGCATGCTAGTTGTCTCTGCTAGCCTCATGTAAGGGTTACATTGCTGATTAATAATAATAATAGTATTACAAAGTATTAATAAAAATTATTGTTTCACATCTTTTATGTAAAAATATGAAAATCTTATCTGATTTTAAGACATTTTACACTGAATATAGATATCTGACATTTTTTTTCGTTTGTTTTTTCAAAAAGCATGCATAGTGACTATTGAAGTCTAAATTCATACTTCATCTCTTTTGGTAATTTTCTTTTACAAGGTAAATTACTGCATTTTAGTATGACATTAGATTGTCTCTTAGAAGATTTTCTTTAATACCACTTCTTGGTCAAGCTATCTTTTTTTTTTTTTTTTCATTGTTTCATTGGCCAAAATATATCTGATGGAAGGAAGGAAGGAAATCTCATTGTAATGGAGGAAGATAAGGTAAAAATGAATATAAATGTAAGACTGCCACTTAGGGCAATGTTGTCACATGAATACAAGTGTGCAAATGCAGAATACATGGACATTTCCAAGTCATAACATGGGTTCATAGAAGATCATGGGCAGCCCTATCTTCTGATCACCTTGGCAAGAATGTGATAGGTAAAGGGATATATTTCAGAATTTCCAGTCACTGAGAAAACAGGAGTACAGCAAGCTCATTGTGCCTTCTGCTACACCAGGTGAAGAAGACTAGGAACATTTTCTCAGCAAGGGCTTTTGAGGTCTCTGATAAAACTTCATTAGTGTTTTGGAGTTCTGTTATGTAGTCCCACTTCTACTGCTAAATGTGCAAGTGAAGTGTATTTTAGGCATTATGAAGGACATCTGACAGGCTTCCATGGCCTGTTTTAAACTGTTACAGCATTTTCATATAAGTTTTCCTGAACTTATATTGTCTAACCCCGTTTATGAATCTTGAACTGGCTATAAATTCTAGATGGTTAGGAAGAATTTGTAAGTGATTTAATTACCTTTTAGCAGCCAAAGCATTGCTGAGTATTGACTGCATCGTCTTGTGCAGACAACCACAGCTTCAGGGCAAGAGAGGGCAAACAAACCCTGATATCCTTCTATTGCCAATGCAGTAAATGTCACCAGAACCTCCCAAATCCTATAAATTAAATTGATAAGACACTTCTGTAGGGAAATCTGTCTATCTGAAATTCTGATGAACTCAAAACTTTCTGAGAAGTATGTGTGATTTGAATTGAATGGATGCAGCTTCATCAGTGAAACTTTGAAATCAAGACAAAGCCATAATATAACCAATAGTTTTCAGAAAGCATTCCCCATTGTATATTTTAAATGCTAATTTTAATCACTATAAGAGACATCGAAACTAGTCATGAAGCTTCAGTCCTCTTGAGAGCAATAGGATTTATAGTGTAGCCGGTTGTCTGATGAGTCTCCTCAGCAGTTGTATGAAGAAATGCTTAAATGAGGAAAACATATTTTGGCAGCTTGTGACTTAGAAAAGGTTTCCAGCTGTTCCTTTGAATTTAAAATACTAAAGAGTAAGTTTTAAAGTCTTCAGGTGTTTGTTGCTACAGAAGTCATTTTTTTCCTTGTCCTAGTGTATGTTGAGGACACTATAGTAATCTCTGGTCAGATAAAGGAAAACCTGGGAGTGGGGATAGAAAAGCAGTGTAAGAAAACTAAAAAGTACTTGTTACTCATTACACCATATGGGAGAAGTCAGTGTGAATGTTCCAGGAAAAGGGGAGGTGGTGCTCTTGACTGTTGCATGCACGTGCATGAAGAAAGCATTCCCTTTCTGTGCTACAATTTTTACCTTTCTGTAACTGATGTCAGCTGTCTTTATGGGTTTCAAAGGTTATACTCAGTCCTGGTTGAATTGCTCAAGATGTTATGTACTCAACACCGTGCTTTGTGCATTCAAAAACGCTTATAGGGAGCATAACAGTTTAAACACCGGTGGAACCATCAGAGATGTAAGGACGAATAATGCAAACATTACCACTAGTTACATCTCTCAGAAATGACACTTCTGAGCCAATGTCATCCTGATAAGTAAGATGTCCAGTGATATCTAACAGTCAGATATGCACTTTCTATAGCTCTCTTGAAGACAATTTTCCTTTTGTTTATTTTCTTTAGACTTACCCTGACCTGTAGATGACAGATTTCAGTTTTTCCTTTTGGATCCAAATCAAAAATCTGGTAGGGAAGAAAACAAAACAAAACAAAACAAAAAACAGGATTTGTTTAATCTCTTACAAATAGCAGTCTAATTATTTCTCATTGATTTTTCTTCTTTTCTCAATAAGACAAACCATTACGGTGCCCAGAAAAATCAGATATACAGAGTAGTACTATTTGTTCTTGCTTTCAGTCTGTAACATATTTCTTAATACTAATACATAAAGCTGCTTTAGCATGTGTAGTCAGGGTCAAATGAGTTCTTAAAAAAATCCCATTAAACCTTGGTAGCAGAATAACAGCTAATCTTATGCCGTAGATGAATTGATATAGTTGAAAGGTAGATTAAAAGACTAACAAAGCACTGTGTCAGAGGTTTTTAAATGGACAGACTTGACTATGTAAAATGTGGTAAAACAATGCAGATTATGGACTGTAAACCAAACCTGATCTGTTGAATTTATTAACTATGAGATGAAAAAAGCTGGAGTGATGTGTTTGATTACAGTGTACAATTCATCCAGTTCAGTATTGTCTCTTTTGCTTAGGCATGATTGTGTGGTGAGCCACTAAGCTATAATGACATTCATGCTGTAGGAAATGAGAAAATGGAGATGTATAGTTTCTTTTAAAGCCCAAATTTACTGCTGCATGCATACAGCCCTTCTGAGGATGCCTCAAATCAGAAAGCAATCTCTGTATTTTTCAGCAGAGGGCTATTGGTATTTTAATACACAGCAGTACTCTGGAGATTCACCCAGGAAAAGCTGCTTTGCAAATGTTTATTAGTCATAAACAAAGTTGGAAAAAAAAAGGAAAGAAAAAGGAAAAAGAAGGGAAATGAACTCCAGGAGGAGAAAACTATCCAAACTGATGGCATGAATAACTATATATATATATATATATATATATATATATATATATATTTAAAGAAAGTATGCTGATTGAAGAAACTATGGAGACGATGTTATTCAAATGAACTCAAGTGTCATGAAATTGTGCCAGGATTGCTCGACAGGGACAAGTTAAGTTCCTCTTGAGAGTGAAGTCAGATAAAATTTGCACACTGTTGGTATTTTTAATTAAAAAAAAAAAAAAAAAAAGTTTGGTACTTGTGGTTGTGCTCAAAAAAGGCATCAAAAATTCCAATCCAATTGTAAAAATGAAATCTCGTTCACAACTCTAGTCATTAATGACACTTGAAAATGAAAAATTTAGATTAATATTTAAAGGCCAAGAGAAATCTATCTGAGTGATTAGTAACATGACAAGGGTCATACTGGGTCTACTTTGCCCAACATTCAGTCTCTGACTGGTGCCAGCAACAGATGTCTGAAGAAAAGGCAGAGTATAGTCATTACCAGTCTTCCCAGGAGAAAAAAGCTTCAAAAGATTTACAGTTCTGGAACTTCTCACTCTGTAACTAGTCATTGTTTTGTGAGGGGGTAATAACAAGATCCTCTGGAATTTGAGCATGTAAATTATAGTAAATTGGCTCAGATTGGTTTTGTTAGATGAACCAACTGCCTAGAAGAGGAGAGGAAATGCCTTCATATTCACTCAGTGCACAAGCATGCATCAAGTAAGCTTTCAATTTGTAAGCTTTCAATTTCAAAAAAAGAACAAAAACAAAAACAACCAAACAAAAAAATCATTTCAGTTCCATTTTTGTCTCCAAAACCAGCCCTATTTTGGAAAACTGAGGCAAAACTATTCCTTACAGAAGGTGTAATAGCATAATAGATTCCTAAGTTTTATATTCATTGTTGGGAAAGGTGTCTACTCAACTTGAGTAGGAGAGAGACCATTTGAAATGTTAAATTTTCATTTATTCAGTCTGGTTTCAGATTAGCTATCAGCAATTGAGCAATTGTTAGATATAAAAATTGGGAATGGTTTCAGCTAACTGCAGAGTTTTTCAGAGATAAAAACACTATAGAGGAAGCATAAAAACTGCAGACTTTGTTGTTGTTGTTGTTGTTGTTTAAAATAAAAATAAAAGAATTGCATCACATGTATATCAACTCTGATGATGATAGCAGTGAAAGTAGCTGGTTTTAAATGTGTATTATACAAGTCCCAGCAGGCTCTTGGGGCTCTCAAGGTCCCTTGATTATTAACACATTTGCAGATTATATGTAAGATTAAATTAAAGTGATCATACCCTGTCCATCTGTCTGAAAATCCTCTAAGAATTTAATTTCACAGTCAATACAACCAATATGCATTTTCTTGTATCTTTTTTTTTTTTCTTTTTATGTGTGTGTGTGTTTTCTGTGGCTGTTAGAGGTGTTATAATTTATTTGTAAACACAGCTGCTTTTACGTGGTTCTGTATGGGGCAGGAAACAGTATGCCTTGGATTTTAATGAGCCTTCAGATCAGTTTTAAATGCCCCGACTTCTGTTCTGCCTTTATCAGTTACCTTGTTACACTTTTCCCCTCATCCTTCCATCTTCTGCCCACTCAAAATATTGTAACTGTACAGTCACACATGGTTTTTCCTATTTAAGACACATTTATTTTGAAAACCTATGAACCCCACTCTGGGATACTCTAAGATTGAACTGAATGTTTTCTAAAGCTTTTATTATGTCATTTCATTGCAAACATGCCTATAAATCATGATTCGCAGTGCTTTGAAACTAAATCCAAAACCTGCCACTCTCTGTGATAATTTTGCAATTCATTTGATGTTGCAGAGAGCTTATCTTGCACAATCTTTTCTCCCAGTAAAGCAAACAAAAAAATCTAAAATTTGTGGGTTTTTCAAAAACTGCACATATTATAGTTACTTTACTACTATGAAATGCATATGTATTAGAAATGCATATCAGGAGTCGTAATACAGAAAACAGCTAACAAAATTTCAGATACCCAATGTCAGCAGTGATTCAAAACAAAAAATAATTTCAAGTCCAAACCAACTCTTGCAATTATTTTCATAAAATGGTTATTTAACTCCAGACCTATTTATCTTGGAGTTATTTGAAAATATTATTTAAATGTAGAAACTGCTTTCCTCAAAAATCTAATAGTTTAAATACTGGGAGTTGTTGATGAAAATATATCAAGGCATTGTGTTTTGCAAAATTCTGGGATTTTGTTTTGCCCTTGTGAAGTTTGTTGGTGATAGCAATGTACTGTGTTAGAATATAATGATCAAGTAAGTTTTTCATTGTTGAAAAAAATCTTAGTGCTGTTACAAACACTTCAACTTTTCAGCATCTTATTTTCATGTGCATATTATGCTGAGACAGGTATGTTCTGGTACTTGTCAGATGGTGCTGAGTTCTCTGTCATAGTAACTCCGTAACTGAACTACGTTGTTTTTAGGTCGTGCTTACAAATACTGTAGGAATATAGTAATAATTCCAAATGTTCACTTTGTAGTTCCAAAAGTGAAAAATGTATTCCTTGCATATATATCCCCATCTTTTATGGAAAAGTTGAAAATATTTTACTTAAAAATTAGTGCAGTTATTGGTCCTATAAATTCCAATGATTTTTTTCCATCTCTGTGGCTGTTTCTTAGAGAAAAATCAGTGTAATCGGTCCAACAGATAAAGCTAGTAGCGTTATTGTTTATTTCCAAGTTTATGTATGTTATAATTGCCCTCTTCGTTTATATTCTGTTTTGCAGACTGTTGTTATACAGTCTGATTAGATGTGAAAAGGGAGTACATGCTGAGCACTATATTCATAATTTTGAATAATTAGCACTCATTAGCCAGGCAATGCTGCAGTTGAAGCCCAGGGGATGAGGAATGAACTTTATGGGTGATGGGTGGGTGAATGCTTACTGCTCTGAAATGAAAATGTTCAGTTCATGTCTATTACTTTAAATTTGCTTTCATAAGAACTAGAATAAAATAGAAATGAAAATTTACTCAGGTTCACCTCAGATCAGACCTGATTTTGTAGTTAATCAGATTGTTTGCCTGCAGTTTTCCCTTACCTATTTTATTGAACCTGACTGAGGAACACTGACGCTCAGTTTCAATTATATATACCAGTTAATCAACACAAGTGCTGTTAAGATCAGGCACTTTGTCTAGATGTAAAATGTATAATTGCTCACTTTGATGTGATGATAATCTTCTAATCTTTGCCCCTTCTAAAAACAGTGTAAAGGAGGAAGTACTTCAAAATTTGTGCGGAAGAACACTTCTCACACCTTTTTCTCTCCTTTTCCTTTTCTAATTTCATCCCTCAACCTCAGCTTCCAGACTATTTCCCAAATACTTTGTTTCTAAAAATGTCAAACCTAGCAAGTCCTGCGTTACCCGGTAAGTCCGATAATTTAAGTTGTTTGGACTCTGTGTTCCATTATATAGCTTCCTGTTTGGCTTCAGAGGACAATTTATAGTTTTACTGTAGTTTACAGCTTCATTTTCTGTTACCAAATGATTTTTCAAAACACAGGATGATTTGGCTGGTATATACGTGTTCTGCTGCTTTTAACTCTGATACTGATCATTCCATACACTATAATGACATAAAGAAGTAATTCACTACATGCTCCAAAATACTGGAATACTATCAGAAACACAAAGTAAATCTGATATCTGTCAATTGCTCAGCATTCCCATCCCAAATAAATGTGGAACCAGTCATTTCTATGAACTCATAAACAGGATAAGACAAATGGAGGGTTTTCCTTAAGTATCAAGCAAAGGATGCATCCTACATGGCACATATTTCTTGTTTCTGTTTGTGAATTGAAAGTGATCCATTGCTAGAGATCAATGGTAACCGTGAGGGCACTAAAAGCAACAGAAGTTGCTCTTCAAATGGGTGCTTGGGCAGTAAAACAGAGCAATCATAAGTAATCACAGAAGATATAGTGTGATTCAGAAGCTCTCTGTATGTCTCTGATTTTGATGCCACACTTAGCATGTCTGCTCAGGACTTAGGATTTTATCTATCCAAAAATGAATAGGAGACTATTGCAATGACTCCTCTGTTCATGTAGGAATAGGAGTCATTTGCCCATGTATTCTTTTCTAGTGTAATTTGGCATCCAAAAGACCCAAAGCTAGCTCCCTATTTCCAAGGAACAGTATTTACAACAGTCCTTTGGGTGTGAGATGTCTTTGGGCACTGTTGCACATGGAATGGAGAAATATAGCTTTATAGAAATGATCTGGGTAATGTTAAATTTCTGCTTGTTGGCTTCAGTTAGCATTCAGTTTTAAAAACTGAGTAAAATATTAGAAAAATGGTTTTAAAATGAAGTAGGTCAGCACTGTTTCAAAGCAGCTTGCAACGTGTTATTCGAACTTGCTGAGAGACATGAATAATTATTAATTGTTGGATGGCTAGGATGTTTGCTGATTGATACTCATTGGGCTGCTGATTAACAGATGATCAACAATCACTTGACAACTTAACCACTAGTACAGTGGCTAGGTTAATGTTACCTGACATCCTCCTAGTTAGTTACATGAAACAGCTCTTCCATGTCTCCTTGCTAGCATTCTGACTCTCAAAGGGGCCTAAATATGTCAGGAAGAAATTGTTTGGGGGTAACTAATGTTTCTATAGAATTAATGTACTGATAATCTTGTCCTCGATACTGTTAGCAACACTGCAAAAAGTCTGACCAAGTTGTCTGTCATCCTCAACATGACTGAAAGTTTGCTCTTTCAATGCCAGCAAGGTAGCTGTGAGAGTACTGTTTATAATGCAGTGCCTGCAGACAGCATCATAAACAAGACAGTGAAAAGAAAATTCACAGCACATTTATGTAACTTGAGATAGAGCATCTTTGGTATCTGATGATCTTGAAATTTTTCATGAATACAAAATAATTTCTCAGGCAAGTTGTGCAATTTGCTATTTCTAGGTGCTTCTTGGCATTGAAAAGTAGTGTTTTATGGTAGCTACTGGATTTCCAGGTTTTGTAGGGTAGTATGAAATACTGTTGTTGTTTTGTTTTGTTTTCAATTTGGATATTGGAAGGATAGCCCTGGGTTGGGGAAGCTGTGTAGGAACGTAGTAACAGAATCAGAACTCAGCACCATTCAGTGGTCAGTGTCTGCTGGAGGGCTTGGGGAAAGGAGTGATTAAAAAAGATGGTGCAGGAGGAAACAGTCTGTTGTGCTGTGATACAAAAGCACTATCTAGGAAGGGCATATAGGCATTTGTAGGTGTGAAGGATGTTTTGTTACTTATGTAAATTAATAAGGAGGAGTTAAAGTGCAACATGAACAAATACCTGGTGAAAGTAATTTTCTATCTTTTCTTAGACTGTGTACAAGTCTATAAAGAATATACCATTAAAAGACAATGTATATGCTGAAATTTTTAGTAGTGAAAATACTTCTGAAATTGCTTATAAAAAACTAGAATTGATAGTATTAGAATCAAAATCTTTGTATCACTTGTAAACCTTACAGTATCAGCATTGCAGCAATACTGTGCAACAGATCTTAACACAATCTCAAAACAAACACAGAGACTCAGGAAAATATCTGTGTCTGTCAAGTTTATTTTATATTATAACATCTCTCGTCAAAATGTTAACAATATTCTTCAGATATATTCAGATGCATTTAATTTGTTCCTTAATTTTGTGTGTTTTAGTTTTTTTTTGTTTTGTTTTGTCTTGTTTTGGTTTTTACTAAAATGTTTTCTTTAAATATACCAGCTCTATTATTGCTTTACAAACGAGCTCATTCCACCATGACTTAATTTTATTCCTAGTTCAGTATTATTTCATGTGGAAAAATTGGATTTATACTCTGAAAATGATGCTGCCTGTTACTTGCTCAGTTCCCAATCATGTTCAGTTTGATGCTTTCAGGCCATGATGTGATTGGAATGTGCCTGTTTGAAGTTGCTTGTTTCATGCCACAATAAATACATGTCAGCCTTCATCTGTGTGATTTCCCTCCCCAATCTTGAAAACTGCTTATGCCATTTGATAATGCTTCTTTCTTTCATCTCTTAATAATGAGATCTTTGTGAAATTTAGAATACTCCAAGGTGAAGTTCTTTTTCCACTAGCATAACTTGTTGTTTAGAACTGAAATAAACCAATATTGGCTACGGCATTTCTACTGAGGACAGAATAGAGGGGCTGTGCACAACACCTGTTCAGAAGATGGTTAGCTTTAGACAGACCCTGCAGCTTTCACAGCAGGTATAGGAGCAGTCTGAGCATGAACTGAGATCAGAGCTCAAACTCCCATGGTTTTGATGAACCTTTATCTGTTGCTGCTTCTGCCTGCTCTGTCCTGGAGAACAAGTCCTACGAGGAGCGGCTGAGGGAGCTGGGCTTGTTCAGCCTGGAGAAGAGGAGGCTCAGGGGTGACCTTATTGCTCTTTACAGATACCTTAAAGGAGGCTGTAGAGAGGTGGGGGTTGGCCTGTTCTCCCACGTGCCTGGTGACAGGACGAGGGGGAATGGGCTTAAGTTGAGCCAGGGGAGTTTTAGGTTAGATGTTAGGAAGAACTTCTTTACAGAAAGGGTTGTGAGGCATTGGAACAGGCTGCCCAGGGAAGTGGTGGAGTCACCATCCCTGGAGGTCTTCAAAAGACGCTTAGATGTAGAGCTTAGGGATATGGTTTAGTGGAGGGCTGTTAGCGTTAGGTTGGAGGTTGGACTCGATGACCTTGAGGTCTCTTCCAACCTAGAAAATTCTGTGATTCTGTGATTCTGTGATTCTGTTTCTTTTCACATCTGCATTGCCCCAGTTGTCTTCTGTCCTCTCAGAAGAACAGGGAACACTTTTTTGGCCATTCCTTTCTATCCTTTGTTTTGCTCTCCTTTAATTTCTTATTCTGCTTCACTCTCTCAGATTTCCACCTGTTGCTTTTCCACTACCTCCTTACAAACAAAAAAGAGGAATGAAAGGTCCCACAGTGTACGCCTTGCCAGCTCAGATTGCAAGTCCTTCAGGCCAGGGTGGTCTTAGCTATAGTACTTATCAGAACCAGCTTAGATTAACTAGAAGCATCACTATTACAAAAAGAATTTATCAAGTTGAGAGGCCTCTCCTCCTTCTCCTTGACCTGAGCCAGCCTGTGGACTGGGATAGGCTTGGACTATCTTGTAATGTCAGCTGGGAACATTTCTCTTCATCTGGAAAGAGTGGTTCTCCAGTCTTTAATTACAGCAAATACTTGGCCTCTCAAATCTGCCTGAGAAGTGCAAAAGAAGAGTTATATAGTGGATTTTCCTTGGTCAGGAGATGCAGTAGCAAAAGCACTTAGGCTCTGTGGAAGAGCAGAGTTGGTACAGCAGCCTTTCAGGGAGCTCGTTTTTGTTCTCCACCTGCAGGGAAACCAGAAAGGGAGACAGCCCTGGGACCTCAGTGAGAGGTTTGGGAGCCATCTGGGATTTTCACTGTTAGTTGGGCGGGGTTGTATTTAACTGCCACTTGTACACACTTATTACTGCTGCTGTTTGTAAATCTCAATGTGAAAATATTTTCTGTAGAAGCTCTAGTAGTATTTTGTAAGAACGTAGAAAAATCTGTAGAGAACCTCTAGTCAGATGGATGTTTGATAAAGAGAAAATGAGATTACTATGTTGAACCTTAACTCTCATAAGAAATACAGGCAATACATCATTAAACCAAAGAGAGATGAGCTGTGCAAACATGAAAGCCATAAAAATATTGTATAGTAAGGGAAAAAAAAAGAAAATTAATAGGCATAGTCTGGCTCTCAAAGGTGCTCAGCGTTTCCATCAATCAATGTCAGAAAATCCTGCACTGTTTGGCATCTCTAAAACTGAAGCCAATAAAGGCAGCAGAAAATTGACATCTTTGTGGTAAAAAGGCTTAGACCTAATTTTCAAAAGTCAAAGAACGTGAAATAAAACAGCCAATCAGGTGCCCTGCTAGCTTCTGCATGTGAAATGGCTGCCATATTGCTGCATGCAGATTATAAAAGTGGGGTTTCTATGCTTACCAATGCAAGTAGACAATGTTCCTTCAGTAAGATTATCATGTGACAATCATTTATCAATTCGTGATTTGGAAACAAGATGATCTCGTTTCCCTGAAGTAGGGAAAGAAAAATAAAGACCTTCAGAGGAAAGAAGGAAAAAAAACAAAAAACAAAAACAGAAGAAAAGCCAATAAAAACAATAACGTCACAACCAATATAGTCAAAGAAGAAAAAATGAAAAGCAGCAGACAGCATAGAAGTGTTGAGTGGTGTTTTGTTGTTTTCTTGTTGTTTTTTTTTAATTGTTTTTTCCACACTCAAAATGACATTTTGGGGCATTAGTAAGTTAAACAATAAAACTGAGAAGTGCTATAAAAATTAAGTTATTCATATAACTCCAGGATAAAAAATTATTAAGTAATAAAGGAATTGTATTCATTTTTTCATTCTTTTATTCTTTTTCTTTTCTATTTTTAAGGGGAAAAAAGCTATTAAGGAACACGGTATAATTTTGTGTGTAAGGAAGGTATTAATTTCCCAGTCTTGCCTTAAGACTAATTATTCACTTCTCCCAGTTCTCGGAACAGCGTTTAAAAAAAAAAAAAAAAAAAAAAAAAGACTAATTCTATAATGTAAATGATAAATGAGTTAATGAGAAGATGAATGAATACAAGTTCCAATTCACATAATTGCTGTAGATTATTCTGTAGAAAACGCATAGGTATCAGAGGTACAAAGAGAGTTGTACTTGTCCATGTGATCTTTTTGAAATACTTTTCACCTGTTTAAGGATAAACCAAAAGATTATTTAAACCTTATTCCTGTGAGGGACTTCATCTCTTTTTGTAATACATAGAATGTCTTTGGACTCTTTGAAGACATATATTTTACAACTTCTTGAATTGAGATCAGAATGAATAAGAAGTTAGTGGTAAGTACTCTTTTTAAAATGAATTTACTTATATTCCCTGAGTCCCACATCTATCTGATCTGCCCAACCTCTAGCATTGCAAAACTGCTAGTTTCAAAGAAAAAATTCCTTGTGACATGAATTTATATTTATGGGCACATAAAATAGTCTAGTGGTCTCATTTTATTTTCAGTTACACAATAATGCAGATAAGCATTAAATCTTTTGACTGAACAGAAAAAAAGTAATTAAAAAATACATATAGTCAAATCCTAATAATGACCATAACTCATGGATAAACTATGAAGAAGGTGCTCAAAATTTGAGAGCACTGGTTTGGAAAAGGAGAAATTGAAGATGTTTGCCAACAGGTTGAGACTCGGTATAAATTGCACAGTAAATTGCACAGTTCTGGCATGAATCACTGCAGCTGTCTGAAGAGCAAGCAATTCATTACAGTTAGTGTTTAAAGACAGGTATGTACTTAATGCATTATGTATTGTTGGTTTTATTTATTTGTGTTTGAATAACAGATATAAAGTCAGTTGTCTTAATTTATTGCTTTCACGATGTCGTAGTTTTTTGTTCCCTTCAAGTTACAATTGGTTAATGATTGGGAGAGAAAATACTTCACTTTTTTCTTTGGTGTTTATAATCTTTTACACATGATTACTGAGACATATTTCATTATTTTTATGGATAATAAGAAAAACAGTTTTAATAGTATGATGCCCAGGAATTAAATCATTGGGCGTGAAGTGTTGGCATTACTTGGTACATAAGGTGAAGAGCAATGGTATCAACACAAACCAGCCCAGCTACTTTGATGAAACCCAGATGATGTTAAATAGATTATTTTCTAAAAAAAAAAAAAAAAAAAAAAAAGAAAATCTGTAAACTCAGCACTTATTAACATTCTCTTCTCCCCCACACATCCCAAAGAGGAAAGTTTTGGAAGGAACTCTGTATTATTGATTTTAAAGTGGAACATGAGAACATCTTTAAACTTTCTCTGGTCTATCCAGATAGACTAAACATAGAAAAAATAAAAACTTTTTTTTTTTTTGTATATGTGAAATGCTTTTAATTGAAAAATGCATTATATGTCTGTAAAACCATTTAAACCTAATCTGATAAAGAGAAATTAGTGTTGAAGGTTAATGGAGAAATAATTTCAGACTCAGAGTTGACATCCCAGGTGTAGACATGTGTTCTGAACATGAATATATGAAACAATACCAATTTCCTGAAATTGTCAAAGGTGAAAAGTTGTGGTGTGAATGATGTATATCGACCCCAACTTAAAGAAAACAATTGTTAATGAGCACCTCTGTGGGTTTTGTTGTTGTTTTGTTTTTGTTTTACATAAAACAATAATTGGAAGAGATGAAATGGCAGCTTCTGAATTATTTTAAGATGGCCAGATTAGATAACTCAGCTCTATTAGGAGAGTGAGTTATCTAGTTATGACTGATGTTGACTCTGGAAGTATTTTCTGCTGCTGAAGTCTTTTAAAATCTTTTAAACCAGGTAAATCTTCAACTGCACTTAGTAACCTTCACTGTCAGAATGGGCTATCAGGTTAACCAGTACCTGTTAATCTCAAATGGTTATGTAAGCCTCAGCAAAATGCAGCTGCTTTAAGTGACCATAGTAATAGAAGATGGACTGGAAACTTGGGAAATGAAGTGTTTTGCGTTCAAGTGGACCTTAGAAAATGTCAGTGATACAAATTTATGTGATACTGATTCAAAATTAAGAAAACATAAATCTCAGTAAAAAAGTAAAATGCTATGAGGCCTCTTGCTCAGGAGAGAGACCTGTGACTTCAGGGTCAATAATGGCTTGTACTAAAAGCCTTTTGCTAACTATAAATGAAAGTATTGTTGTAGGGGATGAGGATTCAACCGGATGTGACACAGCCATGAGAGTTATGAATGCCTTAGACTGTGAAAACTGGCATATGTGACGGTCACCTCAAGATTTTTGATCTTAGTACAGTGGTTATGGTTATCATTGCTTTGAAGCAGAACAGAGTTGTTGCCTGAAAATAAAGGACACTTTGCTGGTAACAGCCTGTCTTCAGGAAGATCTTGTATAAAAGATGCACTGAAAAATTTGAGTGGTAGTTTTCTGGGAATTTTAATGGTCACTATATCCATAAATGATGAATTTATGAACTGGAAATTACCCAAAAGATAAGAAGTATTAATATGCATAGGGAGATGACTTGTAACAGACATGCTTACAGAAGTATGTCTGTTAAAGTATATTTTGACTATAAGAGAAAGGAGGAGAAGCCAAATGCTTTTTAACTCTGCAGGTGACTATCAGAATGTTGCTGTTGCTCCGATCATTGTAATGTTCAGGGAAATAAGAGGACTAAACAAAATAGATGAGCCGTCGGAATAATTCATGCTCTCTGAAGCACTAAAGTAGAAGCAGTTATCATGAATGAGACAGGTTAGATTGACATTTGAAGTATTACAAAAAAATGTTTTGTGACAGTTACAGAATACATGCTGTAGATGATCCTGAGAGTGTAAAGAAAAACACTGACACTTGGCAGTAACATCGAGAGTAAAACGTGAGGATAAAAATTACAGGAAATAAATCTGAATACAGAAATGATATATACTTATTGTCTGAAGAATGGGAAAAACTATGGATGTTGATAAAAAGATGAATTTTGGAGGAATAGGAAGGTGTCAGTACTCTGTGAGTATTAATGAGAGAAGTAAAGTAGGCCACAGAGTTGTTGTAGCACTCAATCCTATTACCTCTCAGAAGGGATACCAGGTTTCTTCTGTGCAAAGCAGCCAAGCCTAAGCAAACACTTCAACATCTTTGTGCAGGTGCTTGTAGAGCAGCTATGAAAATTGGAGAGGTAGGCATTTGTCCTGAAAGGTCCCAACTACTACTTGTATGCAGTTGTTTAGAGGTATTGAAATTGGCAATCTTTTTCTTTGCATATCTATATGCATCAGTTTGCTCCCATTTGGATTCTGGATTGCAATTCAGCGTATTTTACTGAAAACTGTAAAAGGCAAACACAGATATCTTATGATTACAGGAAAACTGTTCATAGGAAGACAAAGGAAGCACTCTGAGCTTGAAAACAGATGCAGGCGTTACATCAGTCAGCTTGAGCTCATAAAGTAAATGTTCATGCAATATTAATCAGGATACTAGCTTCTTCTAAATACCAGAAATGAACCTCTGTGAGGAATATCAGTTTTTCTTTAATGTAACTGTAACTGCTGTAACACTAAAATCTTTATAAAATAGAAGAAAATAAAAATTGAATGATTGAACACTTCCAGTATATATTCTTTCATCACCTTTACTTGATAGCTTTTATATTTTTACAGTAACTTCTTAAAAACTTGGCTTTTATAAATATAACAGATTAGAATGACATTTGGTGCTGTTACATTGCTGGTCTTTTGTTCAGGTGCAGTAATTTCACCAAATATTCACTTTAATCAGTGTGAGCATATATAGAGAAAAAAGACTACAGGAAATGAGCAGTGTGTCACCCATATTTTAGCTCTCATGCAGATCCAAATTTGCACATAAAATATTGCTTGAAGTTCTAATGGAATTACTTTCAATTGCCCTGATGTATTAAGCTATTTTTCTGTGGTCAGAACTTTACTGATGTCATGTTTTATGGTATGTTGTACATGTCTAGCAAAATCAGTATTAGAATGGCTGTACAACTTATTTCCATTAAAAAAAAAAAAGTCACAGCTTGGTTTGACAGGTCTGTCATTACTGTCTGTTTGCAAACAGTTGTAATTTCACGTTAATGAAGTTAAAGTTTTTAAGGTTTGACATCTGTAACAGGCAATGTATGTGGAACTTTTGGACAGCTGTATTAGCCAAAATGCATTTGGCTGACTGGATTTATTTTTCAAATCTGACTTTTTTAGCTGAAATATTCTATTTAGGTAATGTTATAGTACTATGTCAGGGAGAAAAAAGCTAGTATGTAGAAAATAAATTAAAAAAAATCAAATTTATGGCACAGCTTATGCATAACATAGTCAACATTCACAAAGTTTATATTACATATGAATGCATTCTCCATGTTCTGTTTTACATGAAGGCTGTTTTCAGCAAAAATCACCTGTATGTGTACATTTTGAATGCAAAATCAATTGGCAGAAATTGTGGTTGCCCATGGAAAAGAAATGCAGCCAATTCTTGCAAAATGCATTTGAATTCTAATAATTTAGACTTAACCATCTGTAATTTTAAAACCAGACTTCCTCCTTCTGAAAGGATTGAAATGCTCTATCGGTAGGCTTGACAATTCCATCCTATGTGCTTAGAAGTCAACTTTGATTTCCTGGACATGTTCAAGAAATGTTATATATCTCATCTTATAAATGTTTTGGTGTCTTGAATACACTGACTGCTGCTGTCCCTCTGGAGTTGCATGCTGCTGCATGTACTTGTCAGAGTAGTTTATTTCTCTACGTAGATTTTTTGTAGGCTGAATCTACTTGCCCTGTGTACACATGTACTGTAACAATAACTGTTAGTGGAAGAACAGGATCCACTCCTCTTTTAAAAACTACTCCCCTATAGAAAGACTGCTAACAACTCAGATCTGCCATCTGAAACTGTGGCATGTAACTGTTCACTTCAGGCAAAAGCTAGTTTGAAGTCTGTAAACAGTACATCTTTACTGTTGGTTCAATTGGACTGAAATAAATGAAAGAAAATTTCCAGGATGCTATCATTGATGTCTAGCCTGGAAAGGGTGATGCTTGCACATCCATAGTATGGATGGAGAGGTTTTGCTTTCAGCTTTAGGAAACAATTTGTTGAGAGGAAGCGTGAGCAAGAAGCAACTATTTTGAGACTTTCAATGAATGACTTGCACAAAAAGTAAACTTAGGCAAAGCTATGACTGAATTCACATTACCTCACTCGTGCTTAAGCACTCCCCACTGACATCAGTGTGGAGTTCTTCACAAATACTGTCATAATCTCATATTAAAAAAAATATGCAGGTCATGAGTCCAAACACACATTAAGTGTTAATATTCGGATAAAAAGGAACCTGTGGTTACCTTGCTAAAAATGATTAATAGACAAATAAGATGTGCTGTGAAAGCATAACACTTTTAATGCACTCAGATGACTGGAACAGCTTATAATACTGTTCCCACAGAGAAAAAAAAATACAAAATAAAATTATTATAAGTAATGTGCCCATAAATTTATATGATATACTGTCCCCAACAGTACATATAATGAAAAAACAAACAAACAAAAAAAAAAACCACTCCAAAACAATGCAAAGCCTTTCTATTACTTCAGTGGATTGGGTATAGATTTTGATGTAGCTTTATTTTCATTTGTTTTATATCAGTGATGACAGTCTAAGGGGACTCAGGAAAATAATATAAATAATGTGTGATGCCTTTTTTTGGCCTGGGAAGATAAAGCATACAAAAAATACTATACAATGTAGTTTTGTTCATAAGATGGCTTGGGCAGATACTGTTGATTTTATAATCATATTAAATGGCTATTGAAACTGGATAAGATTGGAGAAGTTAGAAGTTTGAGTTGCTGGTAGATATTTTGCATCTTTGACTTATGACTCATAAATATATTTTTTCATTTGTCTAGGTCTGTATTTCTAATTTCTTGGTTCCAGAGGATAGGATCCAATTTCATAAAATTGCAGTATTTTATCATTCACAGCCATAAAATTTAAAGCATGGAACAAAAAAATAATTATGGGCTTTATAACTTTAATGCAGTGCTATCGACTGAGTTGGTCTGCCTGTAACCTGGTATGGTATGATGACAAAGTGGACAGTCTTTTTTTTGTGTAGCGCTATGATTTATGTATCATATAGTGTTGTTGTAGTTAACAATAAATGTGTGCCTCTCTTCCTGAAATACTGTACCAGAAAGTATTTAGTTGACTTTATCGGTAGAGTCAGAGTGTGTCATGGCAGAGCTGATCTGTGACAATATACTGACTTCTCCATTTAATCACACTGTCAAAGGCATTCAGTGTTACGACTTTGTTAGAAGCCATATCAGAAGCAGTTGAGGAACTGTCTGCAGAAATTCCTTCCCAGAAATGTGCTGCGTTATCATTGCTAATGCAATGCAGATGTACTTAAATGCAAAATAATGAATATTTAAAAATTGTCCGGTATATTTGCTTGTATATATGCCTTCAGTTCTAATTACTAGTGTCTATCTCAAATACATTTGCAATATCTAGAGATGTTGTGATAATTAGCATTCCATTTACTTTTGGAATGGAACACTACTTGTAACAGATGACAAAATTAAAATATAAATTCAGGAATGGCTGTTAGCAAAAGGAGATGCCTAAATTTTGTTACCTTTTTGGTATATGCAATGAGCCTTGTTTTTCTTTTTCTTGTTGTATGGGAGGGAGGAGCAACAGTGTGCTGCTGCTAATAGTATTGGCTTCGTCCGGTTGTTGGTAACACAGTGCTCCATCACAGCTATGTTTTTCATAAGACGACCATTTCCAAGTTCCTTTCTTTTGCTAGCCAGCCTGTCTGCCACCTGCTAAAGTGAATTTAAGCAGGTGAAGTGTAAACTGCATTTGCTGCTTTGCAGCCACCTTCTGTTCTGCCAATGACTGGAAGTGATCATCAAGGTCATGTAGTCCCTGCTGGATTTTCAGAATCAGTTTGCTAATAGGAAAGTCAGAGACAACTGTTCAACTGCTCTTTGTGCACTTAGGAAAAAACTTCAGTGATTTTTAGGCTTGTTTTCAAAATTTCATTTGAAAGGTAGAAAACCCTGTCAATGCTGATGTACTGATTGCTCCTTCATTCCAAGTTTTAAAAGGTATTGTTTTGGAGGAGTGATTCAAGTCTGTTTGCTAATGAACATAATAATGAATGCTTTGTCTTTAAAATTTGGTTTCTGCATTTCTTAAAGGACATGGTTTTGAATCTCATGACTAGAACTTAATGTGTGCGCAAATCAGATAAAATATCCTGGATCTGTTGAAAAAACTCACAGTTAATTGAAGCCAACATTTTCTGTCTTCAGCACTGAATTCTCTCTTAGAGTTGCTATAAGTTTTCATTTACTATTACATATTTCAATAGGAGACAAAAAAAACAGGGTGGGGGAATGTTGAATATTATCGGAGTTGTCTTTACATTGTGGAGGCAATAGGACTGTGAGCTTTGATTTATTGGGTGGAGAGCAGATTCCATCTTTCAACTTCTGTTTAGCTCTGTGAATTTTACAATACCTTGTTTCAGGGATGATTTAAAAATACTAATCTTTTTTCCTTCATTCTTGAGGTATCCAATATTTCTCAAGGGCTGACAAAAACCTCTACCTAGCATCTGGTATTTTAGAGTGCAGCTTTTAATTGTAAGATATGGGATAGATTATTTGCTTTTTTTGTTTGTTTGTTTGTTTGGTTGTTTTTTTTTTTCCAATAAAATTTTAGGACACCCTGCAAAATATCTAACCTATAGAGGAAACTCTTACCTAATTATCTGGAGGCAAATCAACATATATATTAGCAAATTTATCTTCACAAACAGAGAAGGACTGGTGGAGGATGTGATTGTCAGGAGCTGTCTTGGGCAGAGTGACCACGAAATGGTGGAGTTCACTATTCTTGGCGAGGCCAGGAAGGGGACCAGTAAAACCACTGTATTGGACTTTCGGAGGGCTGACTTTGAGCTGCTCAGGACACTAGTTGGTGGAGTCCCTTGGGAGGTGGTTCTGAAGGGCAGAGGGGTCCAGGAAGGCTGGGCGCTCTTCAAGAGGGAAATCTTAATGGCGCAGGAACGGTCCGTCCCCACGTGCCCAAAGACGAGCTGGCAGGGAAGAAGACCAGCCTGGCTCAACAGAGAATTGTGGCTTGATCTTAGGAGGAAAAAGAGGGTTTATAATCTTTGGAAAAGTGGGCAGGCCACTAGGGAAGACTATAAGGATGTTGCGAGGCTGTGCAGGGACAAAATTAGAAAGGTCAAAGCTCATCTGGAGCTCAATCTGGCTACTGCCATTAAAGATAAAAAACATTTTTATAAATACATCAACACAAAAAGGAGGACTAAGGAGAATCTCCATCCTTTACTGGATGTGGAGGAAAACAGTTACAAGAGATGAGGATAAGACGGAGGTGCTTAATGCCTTCTTTGCCTCAGTCTTTAGCGGCAATACCGGTTGTTCTCTGGATACCCAGTACCCTGAGCTGGTGAAAGGGGATGGGGAGCAGGATGTGGCCCTCACTATCTATGAAGAACTGGTTGGTGACCTGCTACAGCACTTGGATGTGCACAAGTCGATGGGGCCGGATGGGATCCACCCAAGGGTACTGAGAGAACTGGCAGAGGAGCTGGCCAAGCCACTGTCCATCATTTATCAGCAGTCCTGGCTATCGGGGGAGGTCCCAGTTGACTGGCGGCTAGCAAATGTGACGCCCATCTACAAGAAGGGCCGGAGGGCAGACCCGGGAAACTACAGGCCTGTCAGTTTGACCTCAGTACCAGGGAAGCTCATGGAGCCTATCCTCTTGAGAGTCATCACACAGCACTTGCAGGGCAAGCAGGCGATCAGGCCCAGTCAGCATGGGTTTATGAAAGGCAGATCCTGCTTGACAAACCTGACGTCCTTCTATGACAAAGTGACGTGCTGGGTGGATGAGGGAAAGGCTGTGGATGTGGTCTACCTTGACTTCAGCAAGGCTTTTGACACCGTCTCCCACAGCATTCTCCTCAAGAAACTGGCTGCTCTTGGTTTGGACTGGCGCACGCTTCGTTGGGTTAGAAACTGGCTGGATAGCCGGGCCCAAAGAGTCGTGGTGAATGGAGCCAAGTCCAGTTGGAGGCCAGTCACTAGTGGCGTCCCCCAGGGCTCGGTGCTGGGGCCGGTCCTCTTTAATATCTTCATCCATGATCTGGATGAGGGCATTGAGTGCACCCTCAGTAAGTTTGCAGATGACACCAAGCTATGCGTGTGTGTCGATCTGCTTGAGGGTAGGAAAGCTCTGCAGGAGGATCTGGATAGGCTGCACGGATGGGCTGAGGTAAACTGCATGAAGTTCAACAAGGCCAAGTGCCGGGTCCTGCACCTGGGGCGCAATAACCCCAAGCAGAGCTACAGGCTGGGAGAGGAATGGTTGGAGAGCTGCCAGGCAGAGAAGGACCAGGGAGTGATGGTGGATAGTCGGCTGAATATGAGCCAGCAGTGTGCTCAGGTGGCCAAGAAGGCCAACAGCATCCTGGCTTGTATCAGAAACAGTGTGGCCAGCAGGGCTAGGGAGGTGATCGTCGCCCTGTACTCGGCTTTGGTGAGGCCGCACCTGGAGTACTGTGTTCAGTTTTGGGCCCCTCGCTACAAGAAGGACATGGAGGTGCTTGAGCGGGTGCAGAGAAGGGTGACGAAGCTGGTGAGGGGCCTGGAGAACAAGTCCTACGAGGAGCGGCTGAGGGAGCTGGGCTTGTTCAGCCTGGAGAAGAGGAGGCTCAGGGGTGACCTTATTGCTCTTTACAGATACCTTAAAGGAGGCTGTAGTGAGGTGGGGGTTGGTCTATTCTCTCACGTGCCTGGTGACAGGAGGAGGGGGAATGGACTAAAGTTGAGCCAGGGGAGTTTTAGGTTAGATGTTAGGAAGAACTTCTTTACCGAAAGGGTTGTTAGGCATTGGAACAGGCTGCCCAGGGAAGTGGTGGAGTCACCATCCCTGGAAGTCTTTAAAAGACGTTTAGATGTAGAGCTTAGGGATATGGTTTAGTGGGGACTGTTAGCGTTAGGTCAGAGGTTGGACTCGATGATCTTGAGGTCTCTTCCAACCTAGAAATTCTGTGATTCTGTGAAATTTAGATATATTCTAGACTTCAGTGATTGTACTACAGTTATTACCAATTACTGTACTCACTGAATTAATGAAAGTGCACTATGTCTGTCCCTGGATTTCTGTTTTTCTTGCTGCAACTGTGGGTGACAGTACAAATCAAAGAGCTCATTGAAGTGTACCACAAAGAGCAGTCAACATATGCAGGTTCTTAAGGGCGACATGAGTTTGCTCTTTCTTTTTTTTTGTTTGTTTGTTTGTTTGTTTGTTTGTTTTAAATAAATATAAAAAATGTTATTAATGTTCATCTCAGGCTTTTTTTTTGCAGTAATTGAAGATTAGTTGTGACCTTTCCATAGTTTCTAAAGCTTTCTGAAGCTTGTGAAGCCATTTCACTTAAGTAAAATATGCTGTCAGCTTCCAGTCACGTTCAGTGCTTGGACTTATTTACTATAGCTGCACATTTTATCCACTGATGGTGATGGGTCAGGGTGCAATTAAGCTTGCCTTCTTAGCAGTTACTGTGAAACCTGAACTCTATACTGCCTATCATCCTATTTTAAGGTCCCTTCAGGTGAACTGGTCATAATCATTGGTGCTGAGGACTGTTAGAAGTAGATCTGCTTTTAATATTTTTATATATTCTTAATTTGTCAGTCTGCTAAGAGAGAAATTAGGCCACAAGGAAGGTATGTTATTAATATGGAGCAATTGCAAGTGATGTCATAGCAAGCCCAGAGGAATGAGATGCCTGTAGGCAGCCTGTGTCTATTTAATTGAAAGCTTGTCAAGCCTCTTTTGCTGTTATTATAGTGTGCTCCAGTCAGTGTGAATTAACCATTTTTTAATGCTATGCACTCTTCACCATTTTAACCATTACTAAGATTAAGAGGAAAATGAGTAAGTGGAGAAAGTTTACAGTAAAGTAGTATGGAAATCATTGTAAGTCTGCATGTGCAATCTAGACAATTTATAACACCTGAAATGGGAAACATTTGGTCTGGGGAGTATTTTCCTCAGGTTCATAACTATACACACATACAAATCATTGAAAGATGGCTCTCCACCAAAGCAGCCAGATGAAAAGTAATTGGGGTTGGCCACTGAATCAGTGAAGTTGGAAGGGGTCTCTGGATATCATCTAGTTCAACCCCCCTACTCAAAGCAGGGTCAGCTAGAGCAAGTTGTTCAGGGCTGTGTTCAGTCAGGTTTGGAAGACCTGCAAGAGGATGGAGACAGCCTCTCTGGATGACCTGTTCTAGTGTTTGACTACCTTTGCAATGAAAAGAGAATAAGAATTCTTTTTTGTTTGTTTGTTTGTTTGTTTTAGGATCAAATGGAATTTCCCTTATTTCAGTCTTATTTCAGTTGGGCCCATTGGTTTGCCCTTTCACTGGGAGACCAGATTAGTTCCATGTTCTTTATTGCCTCCCCTCTGGTGTTAGGTCCATTGGTAAGATCTCTGCCCAAACCTTCTTCTCCAGCCTAAAAAATCACATCCTCCCTTCATATATCAGATGATCCAGCCTCTTAATCGTTTTCTTGACCCTTCACTGGACTCCAGTCTATCTATGTACTGGGGCACAGCAATTCAGTTGTCTCACTAAGGCTGAGCAGAGAGGGGCCACGGTCACCAACCTGCCTACAATGCTCCTCCTAATGCAGCCCAAGATGCTGTCAGCCTTCTTTGCCACAAGGGTGCATCGCTGGCTAATTTTCAACTCGTGGAGGACCCCCACTTGGTAGCCTTGTATGCAAAATTGATCATCCTCGATACACTGGTGCATGGAGTTATTCTTCCCAAAGTACTCGACTTCACATTTTTACCGGTCTGTAGTTCCCATGTTGCCCTTCTAGAAGACGGTATCATTTGAATCCTTCCAGTTCTCAGGAACATCCCGCTTGCCATGACTTTTCAAACACAAAAAACTTTAAAAGTTATCTTCCCAGAAATCTAATCAGTCTTTGAAATTAAACCAAAGAGGCTTTTGCAGAGGATAATACTAGATTCTCTCCTCTCCCATCAATTGCTTCTGAAGGGAATCAGCAAATTATTGTGTTAAAGTGAAGCCTTGGAATGCTAATACAGAACTTCACTAAATTCAGAAATTACTCTGTGGTAGCAGAGTAGGTTCCTGTTAAATTTTCCACAGTGTGTTATTTTATTTTTATTATTATTATTATTATATAAGATAAAATCTCTATCATTAATAGAAGTTCTAGCCTTTGAGTAATATCCTTTGAGCTAATCTGGGTATGACACTCAAAGAAAAATTTGGAGCTTACTGTACTTGTTATAATTACTTGTCAAATCCATTGGCCACAATTGTCTTATTATAAAACTCTATATCTTTTTTTTTTTTTTTTCTCCAAATGTCAGTTTTATGTAATAGAAAAGTATATGAAATATATTCATATTATGTAGTATCAATAACTGTTGTATGGTCTTAGCAATTTTTTGCAAGGTCTACTATTAGGTTAAATCAATGGAACTGTGGCAAAATGCTTAACTATTGGTCTACTTTGCTATTTAAAATGAAAGTACAAAGGAATGTCAAGACAAATCTCAATGCAGGTTTTTTTTTTTTTTTTTTTTTTTTTTTTTTTCTTTCCTGATCAGCAATTTAGGATGCAACTTTTGTATTAATAACTCTGAATACATTATTGATGAGGAAAGGAGACTTCTAGTGCAGTTCTCTCTAAATGTTCAGTATAATTCCATGCGAATTGTATTGCACTAGGGTTGTCCAAATCTTGAAACATCTGTTAGTATTTCATGGTAAATAAATAAATCCTGATAGCGGTGTAAGCTGCATATGGGGCAAAGACTTCACAAATTTTTCACTCCTTTTTATGCCTATTTAGTTTCACTGGTGTAATACCCTTAGCACTGCTCATGTCCTCAGTCTTAGAGAATCATGTGTTTACAAGAAACTCCAGGATTTTTAGTCTCTGAAGTCTCTAGCTTTTCGGGTAGTCTGAAAAGAGATCAGAAGCATTGAATGCCTTTTAAGGTAGGGAAAGGGAAGATCGTTGCAGTAGAAAACTTGCCATCAGTAACAAGAAAGCTGGCTAAATGAAGCAATGTGCAGCTTAACCTACAAATATATAGCTTTGAGATACAAGAACTGTTGCAGTTCCATAGAAGATACAATTTCAGTTCTAAGCAAATAAATGGCATCAGCCTGGAAATCAAGTGTTTCTGTCGCTTCCATAGCAACTTTTTAAATGGCACTATTTTATAATATTGTTGTTATAAGATGAGGAAAAAAATAAGCTCTGTAAAGGTCAGAATCTTTGCCAAGGATTCAAGCTCGTACTTAATAAATCTAATGGCTATGCTGACAAAGGTATGAAAATACAGTCTTCAGACCCTGGTTCAAGAAGTTGTTTAACCATTTCCTTCCTTGAAAACACACAGGTAAGATGGGATAAATATCCAAGCAGATGTTACGTTTTTCTTTCAGTAGAGATGTGCTTATCTCAAACACAAGGACTTAGGACTGGTTTTAGGTTTAGAGCTTCTCCTGTAGAGCTTGTAAATTTATATTTGTATGTGATTGGTTTTTTATCACTTAGAGTAATTAAGCTGTCAGGACAGACAACCATGCATTTACAACATTGATCAAATGCATTTTGATCAGTTCGGTTTTGTTTTGTGTTGCCCATTGACAATACATATGACAATAGTAAAGATCTGTAACTGCAAAATAGTCCAGGCAGCCATCCTTTCTTCTCATAAAACTAAAAGATTATCATCACTTCAGTAGTTGCAGTCTGGGGTAACTAGGAGCAGATGCTAATTTAAACATGATACTAATACAATCATAAGACCTAATAAAGTTGGATTCTGACAATATAATTGAAGGAGATTAAGTACTGAGAGCTCTGTATAGCACAACAGAATTGTGATATAAAGCACAGGAGGGGGATCTTTGTCTCATTGTAAAGATCTGGAATAGGGAGATTTTCTTATTGTGACCACAAACCTGAGTTAGAGGAGTCCTGGGTTCTGCACGAACAAAAATGCTGCAAAAAAAGGAAGTAGGCTTTGAACATAGTGATAAAATACAAGTTTAGGTGTGGACAGATGAAGGAGTTTTAATTGATTAGTATTTTTCGTTTGTTTTAAAAATATATAGTTGCCCCGTAACCTGTGAAAACAAAGCTGATGAAAAGCAGCATTATTATTTTAGTAGACTTGTCACAACAAGCAAATTGCAGCACAGAGAGTTGAAGGCTGGCCTTTCAATAGAAAATCTAACATTCCTCCTAAATCTCACTTTTCTGATAAGATGAAATCCCACGTTAATGAAAGGACAGAGAAGATGAATCCTGAACTTCCAAGGTATTTCCTGTTTAAGGTTTTGAAGCTCATCATTTTGGTTTCACTAAAGAAAAACAAATTGCTGCTCAGCTGTTGAGTAGGTGCCATGAAATCTGCTAGTCAGAACTGGCAAAGCTACTTAGAGTTGATGGAGTAAAGTGCTTTTAAAGTAAATCAAAAGCTCAAAGACATCTTGTAGTATTTTGCAATTTCTATTTATATAAGTGTATGATATATAAATGTTGCATTCCAAAGGGCTACAGTACAGTTACGAATGTAAGTAAATAGTGTCTATTACCTAAATATTTGCCAGCTGACTAAAGTGTTTTGTCATTGACTGCGACAGGCAATTGGGCAATTGGAAATGAAATCAAAATCATGTCATATGTATTTAAATAGGGTTTGAGCAGTGCATGTTTTGACCTTTTATTTACACCTATGGAAAGATTTATTGTTGCGTTGTTTAAAACAGACTTTGCACAGCTTTGTCGGTAGCCTTCTGTTTCAGGTAATACATAATACCTATTTTCAGCCCCCACAGAGATCTGAAGTAATAATAAACTATTATTATCAGGAACAAGAACAACAAAAAATGAATTAGCCTTTATTATAGCCACAACTGAACCCCTACACTGTTTAAATAAACTTCAGTCTCATCCACTACTATAATTTAGATTATGGCAGAGGAGAATTCCGTTGTAAATTGTTTTTCTCTTTCCCCTGAAATACTGTTATTTACAAGCTTGTGAGAGTCCTTCCCTGTATGAGCAAAAAATCTTTGCATATGTTTTTGCTTCTATACAACATTCTCTGTCAAATTGGAGGATGAGGAGACTGTAAAAAGAGATTTTATGCAATTCATCAAGTTATATTCTCAGTGTTTCAGGTCTTTTTGCAGCAACTTTTTAGTTTTTTTCCTTTAGTACTGCAGATGTGACTTCATGTTTTACTGGGCTGAATGTGTGTGACCCAACATCTGTTTTGAACTATCAAAAATGCTGCAAAAAAAGGTTTCTTAATTTAATAACAGTGATTTCTATCAAAAGATAATATATTTGATTGAATAATGAGCTCCAAAATGGCTGGAAGGAAATTTAATTTCATTTTGTGTAAACACAAAATAATATATTTGTGTTCATGTATTGATGTTGTTTGGCCTATGATTAAAATAATGAAAAGTGATTGCTGAACTAGCGCTTCCCCTAGCTGTGGTAGTAAGAATTTTCATGAAATGGCTTAATGGCTTTAATGACAATCATTATAAGAAATTAAAAAAAAAAAAAAAAAAAAAAAGGGGGGGGGGAGAGAGAATATTGACAGTTAAAAACAAACTGCAATTATGTGCCCATCCATCATTATTTTTGAAAGTTGTGTATAATTGCTTATATAAGCTTCTTGAATGTTCATAAAAATCAGTTTTTGCAAAACATAGAATTAAGATGAACAAAACTGATTTAATGGGAGAACAAAAGGCAGACAAAAGTCCTAAGACAAATTATTCCTGTATCTTCCTAATCCTCAATTTTGCCAGTCTATTCCTGAGGTTCACACCTGTATAAGGCTCGTCTTTCTCTTTCCTGCAGTCATGGAGGAGTAAAACTAAGGATAGCAGTCTGATATAAGCCCATTCCAACTGCTTTATTTCCAAAGGAAATTTTAAACGCCACCAAAAGCAAAACAGAAACAATCATTTGATGTGTTGAACCTACTTGAGAAATGTCAATGGACATGACCTGGCAATAAATAGGCTGATATTACCATAGGAACCTTTGTGAGCTTTTAATACAGACCTGTATACAGTCAGACACAGGCTCTCTAGTAAGAGGTTCAAAATAGTGCTTGGACAGACATATTATTCTGACCTTCATCCTCTGAAGATTTCAACAAAGAACTATAATATCCAGAAAAACTAATCTGAGGGCTAATGAAAGAGATATGAAAATAACTATTTACAAAGATAAAGCTTTTGGTATCTTGCAGTTAAATTTCCCCTGAAAATTACTTCAACACAAAAAATGAAATCCAGTTCTCCTCTGAAAATGCTGCATTTCAAAACCAAACAGAAAGTGACATGAACAAAAACACATGTATCCCTGAGTTATCTATCTGATCATGTTTTGTTTATAAGTGTACATAGGAAAAATTATTTTCACTGCCAGTGTGCAAATCTGTAGTGCTTGTTGACATCTTATCAGTTTTCCAAATGACTGTCTCTGCATTTGGACTATGAAAGCCTTGTTTGAAAGCAGTCTGGCAAAAAAAAAAAAAAAACTTGTTCTCCCCACCTCATTACTTATAACTACCCTGTGTTTTCAAAGAGACTTCATTACTGTGTTGTGACATCTTAATGTCATTCTTTTGCATTAATAGTTTCTTAATGGGATTGAAACTTTGGAAATTGCAGTGCCTGTAGAAGTAACTCATACCGGTTTAGAAATATCTGACTGTTGAATGCTATGGGCTATCTTACAGTTACTATTCTTAGTGTTTTTACAAAATCCCATTGAGATTAATTAGAGTGAGGAATAAGAAAGGGCAGAGATGCTTTATAACCTTTACAAAGCACCTAGCACTGCATTCAGCACAATTGGCCAAAAGCATTGCTTCTTTACCACATGGGGAATTCATGAAACTTGGCTGAACAGTAGGTGTTTTCTAAGTCATTCAATTGTTTTCTGTGGGAGCTGGGCTCTGCCCTGAACAGATAATAATATGTTATGTGATACAATTGTTAGTATGGGTTTGTCAGTTTAGTATTGTTAATATAACTGTTTAACTAATCCTGCACCTCACAGAGTTGTCATTCCTCTTGAGTTCTCCAAGGCTTCTACAGCTGCAGTTCCCTCAAAGGCACTACAGTATGTAGAAGTGAAATTCCTTTTAAACAAACCTACTCCTTTTGATATGATGTTCTATGTTACTAGAGCAGATTTGTACTTTTATTTTAATATGTAATTAAGGATGGAAAATAAGGGTCCTGTCATATTGGCAGTAGATGTTATCAATATTATAGGGGATATCTTAAGTAACATAATCATGCTTATCTGTCAGAAGGAAGTTGGGCATATTATTCTACATCAAACTTCTAGACTACTGTATATTTAGGTCGCTGCCTTTGGGTCTCTTGTGTTTGTGAACCATGCAGCACTGATTATTAACAAAAGTAACTTCAGAATTGTTTGGCTGAGGTTTAGTATATGCTATAGTGAAACATGTCACCAAAGCTTCTCGTTTAGATGATGTTAGATTTTAATTTTCCTCCTCAAAATTTCTGCAAAACCAACACCACCACCAGTAATGAGAACAGTTAAGATTCTTTTGGTGGCCCTCACTATCCATGAAGAACTGGTTGGTGACCTGCTACGGCACTTGGATGTGCACAAGTCGATGGGGCCGGATGGGATCCACCCAAGGGTACTGAGAGAACTGGCAGAGGAGCTGGCCAAGCCACTGTCCGTCATTTATCAGCAGTCCTGGCTATCGGGGGAGGTCCCAGTTGACTGGCGGCTAGCAAATGTGACGCCCATCTACAAGAAGGGCCAGAGGACTGACCCGGGAAACTACAGGCCTGTCAGTTTGACCTCAGTGCCAGGGAAGCTCATGGAGCAGATCCTCCTGAGAGTCATCACGCAGCACTTGCAGGGCAAGCAGGCGATCAGACCCAGTCAGCATGGGTTTATGAAAGGCAGATCCTGCTTGACAAACCTGACGTCCTTCTATGACAAAGTGACGTGCTGGGTGGATGAGGGAAAGGCTGTGCATGTGGTCTACCTTGACTTCAGCAAGGCTTTTGACACCGTCTCCCACAGCATTCTCCTCAAGAAACTGGCTGCTCTTGGTTTGGACTGGCGCACGCTTCGTTGGGTTAGAAACTGGCTGGATAGCCGGGCCCAAAGAGTCGTGGTGAATGGAGCCAAGTCCAGTTGGAGGCCAGTCACTAGTGGCGTCCCCCAGGGCTCGGTGCTGGGGCTGGTCCTCTTTAATATCTTCATCGATGATCTGGACGAGGGCATCGAGTGCACCCTCAGTAAGTTCGCAGATGACACCAAGTTAGGTGCCATCTGACACAAGGCCAAGTGCCGGGTCCTGCACCTGGGGCGCAATAACCCCAAGCAGAGCTACAGGCTGGGAGAGGAATGGTTGGAGAGCTGCCAGGCAGAGAAGGACCAGGGAGTGATGGTGGATAGTCGGCTGAATATGAGCCAGCAGTGTGCTCAGGTGGCCAAGAAGGCCAACAGCATCCTGGCTTGTATCAGAAACAGTGTGGCCAGCAGGGCTAGGGAGGTGATCGTCCCCCTGTACTCAGCTCTGGTGAGGCCGCACCTGGAGTACTGTGTTCAGTTTTGGGCCCCTCGCTACAAGAAGGACATGGAGGTGCTCGAGCGGGTCCAGAGAAGGGCGACGAAGCTGGTGAGGGGCCTGGAGAACAAGTCCTACGAGGAGCGGCTGAGGGAGCTGGGCTTGTTCAGCCTGGAGAAGAGGAGGCTCAGGGGCGACCTTATCGTTCTCTATAGGTACCTCAAAGGAGGCTGTAGTGAGGTGGGGGTTGGCCTGTTCTCCCACTTGCCTGGTGACAGGACGAGGGGGAATGGGCTTAAGTTGCACCAGGGGAGTTTTAGGTTAGATGTTAGGAAGAACTTCTTTACCGAAAGGGTTGTTAGGCATTGGAACAGGCTGCCCAGGGAAGTGGTGGAGTCACCATCCCTGGAAGTCTTTAAAAGACGTTTAGATGTAGAGCTTAGGGATATGGTTTAGTGGGGACTGTTAGCGTTAGGTCAGAGGTTGGACTCGATGATCTTGAGGTCTCTTCCAACCTAGAAATTCTGTGATTCTGTGATTCTGTGATTCTTTTGGTACTATAACCAAAAGGCCAAAAGTTTTTATTGTTTATTGTTGTTGCTTTTCCTTGACACAAGCTGTTTCGTGATATGGTTTTATCAGCTGCTTTTAGCTGGTATTCAGAGTTATATAGTCTTGTTCTTAACTGGTCTCATTAACTAATCATTGCATGCATCATTGTTGTATACTATTCCACTGACCCCTCTTTAGATCCGTAGTTGTGTTTGTTGCTTTTTTGTGTTCACATGAAGATTTTCTGAATCTGCTCAGTTCTGTCCTTGGGTGGCTAGAATCTAACAAGAGCAGCCAGGATGATATTGTATTATTGATCAATACCATAGAAAGACTTTGTGTAATTGTCTAAAGGAGGTAGGAAGGAAAAATGGAAAAAGCATCTGATAAATTCTATAAATACCAAGAGTTATTTATTATATGTTGGCTTTTAGAAACATTGATTTCAGCTGATGCAATTTCATTTTTCTTAAAGATTTCTGAGAGTTTGATAATCCATGATGTTTCCTGAAGCTAGGTAAATAGGTTGTTTTCCTTTCCATGGCTTTGTTTATAGAAAGAAATTCAGTGGCATAAACAAGATAAAAATATTTGTTTTTTGATAAACATTTTATCTGGAGTTGGGGCTATACGATATGCAACTGTTGATATTGTATGATTATTTATTAATGAGGAATCATGTTAATCTCTTGAACTTTAACATGAGAATTTCTAATTTCTGTGGTTTAGATTAAAACTAGCAAGGTATTGTTTTTATTTCCCCTCTTGTAGCACCCTGTCCTTGTAATATCCCAAAGGGTAACTTCAGAATATCAAATTAATTCCCTTCGTGCTGGTAACATATCATGAGATACATAATTGCATTCCAGATGCTATTTAAAATCTGACAGAGATAAATTTAAGTTGCTGATACAGTATAATGATGATAACAGAGCTAGATAGATGTTTAGCAAATAAGGTCAAAAAAGTTTCAGAGACTGGACTCTGAATGGCATCCACAATTTTTCTTACATGTGTAGTTTCCCTTGTTGTCATTCTTTCTGTCTTTCCACTGTTCCTGTAGTGATCACATAAGTCAAATCAGTGAAACTATTCACAAAATCTAAATGCAGACTGTAAAATATAGGCCACAAACATTTTCACTGCAAGAGCTGTGTAGATGCCCTAGTAATGCTGACATGTGAAGATCTTTACACTTTGCTTTGGCAGCATATTGAATGAACCATGTGCTGAACACGTATTTTGTTGCCACTCTTTAATAAGTCAGCTGTCATTGGTGTTGAAGAGAGGATCATTAAAATGAATTACTAGTATATACTGAGGACAATTAAAGGAAATATTTTCTAAACACATTTGCTATTAAGAATTAGTTAGTGGTTTCATGAAATGCTGTTCTCCAAAGTTCTGTTATGACCCACTATAAATTTTTGAATTATTATTATTTTTTATTTTTTTTTTGCAAACAAAATGAAAGAAGCATCTATGCTTCAGGTGATAGATCTTTTCTTGTTTAATATAAGTAGTGATACTGAAGTTTGAAAGTAGGTGGGATGTGAATAGGATAGGTAAATGTTGGTTTGGGAAAAATTAATGTTTTTTAAAAAAAATCAAAATACTTTTGTATGGATTTACTGTGACAGGTTTTTTGGAAAAAAAAAAAAAAAGTATGATACATGGGTACTGTGAATAGTGGCACTGTAAATATGAATTGAATATTTAGTTGTGAGCACAGGCCAGTGAACTTCAGTGACAGCTGGAGATGGCTTATTGGTCTCTGCCTCAGAAGGTGGTCCTGGTGGCACAGCTCAGCCATCCTAGTGGACACTGCCAATAACTCCCATTGCTTCACTTTGTATTAAATACGCTGATATTTAAACGAAAGAAAGGAAATGTGAACGTATCCACTTTACTCATATATTGAATACGTGAATGTTAACTATGACTCCAATGAATATTCAGGTGCTTATACACAATGAGATGGTGAAAACAGGAAATAATTCAATGAGTTTAGTAGCATCTTGCTCATGTTACACAGGCAGTATGCTGTCCTTGGGCAGTAAGGTAGTGATTTCAATCACACCAAGAATGAGCAGGGGCTGAAACCAATACAGTGTTGTGGCAGGTTACCTTAAAGAGTGAAACAATGAATACCAGGAGCAGTGTCATATCTTTCTCATCTAAATTTGTTAAGGGTTTCTGAAAAGAAATTATTTTTCCTTTTGAGATTATTTTCTGTCTTTTTAAGAGAAAAAAGGTACTTTGACCCCTTAAATCTAGATGTGAATTCTACTGCTAAATTACTGCAGCTGTTCTAACATTATCAGCCTCAATCTCATTGTGTCTCAACAACACTCAAATATTTTCTCACCTTGTTTTTTTTAGTGAGAGCTAGTATCTAGTTGAAACTGAAACTAACCACTGCGGTTCAAATATTCCAGTCCCCACATCATTAAAATATGCACCAAATTGCTTCCTTCAAACTTGCACTTCAGTACAACAAGCAGGAACTTATAATTTCCAGCAAAGACGAAGCTTCACTGCGGATTTGAAATTTATTTAGGGACACTGGCATCAGGAAGTGCTTCCTGGCCCCTACAGTAAAATGAAATGACATTGGTAGTCACCTCATTTGACTGAATTCCTTATTTTCTTTTCTTTCAGTATTCTTATGACTACACCTATATCTCTTTCACCTTTTTCATTTATTTCGTTTATTTTGCTACTGTTTTTCTTTGTCTATATTCTCTTCTCTGAGGCCTCCAGCTACTCTGCAGACCTGGTTAGAAAACTGTCAGTTCAGCAAAGCAAAAAGCACAAGGCAAGCTAGATCTAATTGTTAATTCCAGAATGAGTTCTCAGGATTTGTGAAATCCTACAAATAATTAAACTGAAAAATATACTTAAAATACAAATCAAAGTCAAAGTGTTCCCTACAAATTTACTGTATTTAAACAGGAATCCAGTCAAAGCATATTGGGATACTTCAAAATCTACTATTTTCTTTGCTTCCTTCTCTCTGGTTGAAATGCCAGCCCTGGATAATAAGTCTGTGGTCACCTATTGACTTTTTTTTTTTTTTTCTAGCATGTTAGATAATTCAAAATGCAGAAAAATAAAATAACATTTTTCAAATGTCAAGCTTTTTTTTTTTTTTTTTTTTTTTTTTTTTTTTTTTTAACTCTGAAGTTCATCTCAGGAATGTTACTGACATTACATGGTTAAAGGACTATTTTAATAGCGTATTCATGGAAAAAGGTAAATGTACTCTATGGAATAGTTATTCCTTACTACTATTTATAAAGTAAATATTATGAATTTTTAGAATGAACCTGAGCAGGACAATATGGAAAAAAAAAAAAAAAAAAGAAAAAAAAGTAGCCTTAATAATTTTTTTTTTTTTTATCTAGTGGTTGGGAAGTTTACTTTTTGTGTCTAGTGATTTTATGCCAGCAACTGGGAAATTGAAAGGTATTACACAAGCTCAAAAGCGACTTTGCTTTGTGGTAATAAAGGATGAGTGTCCTTCTCAACAAATGGTTACAGGTAAATAATGACAGACTTTATTTGGAAATCTACTTTCTTCTTAGGTGTATTATTAATCTTTAATCTTTTTTATGTGGGATAATATATTACTACCTGAATGGTTCTGCAGAAGTAGAAGCCATGGAAAATAGAGCTCTGTGATCATTTTTTTTTTGTGCTTAAGGGTTAGCTTACAGCACTGCAATCCATTCTGAGGAAAGAATGGTGTAGCTATAACTTGAAACTAAATGAATTCGCGGGTTCTTTCTGTTGTACTTTTACTCGTAAAAAAATAATCTATTACTAGTCTACTGAAACAAAACTGATTGCTTTCGTCATAATGGTGTAATAGGTTTGCTTTGTGATCGAAAATATTTAATCTGATTTTTTCTTCTCTGCATTAGATGAGACAGAGAAGAGCCTCCATTTGTAGCCCTGCTCAGGATAGGGGTTGCATCTATGTAAAAACTATCTGCACACAGCTGTGCAGTGCCAGTTGTATTTCTGTGCAAGGGGAACTACAAAGCTGTACAGAAAATGGAATCACCCGGATGCTGAATAAATCTAGGTGCCAGTAACATTGCAGATGTGTGTAACAGGCTTCTCTGCACTCCTCTGCTTGGGCAAACCCTGGTTTAGCCTCTATGCAAAGTCAGAATATTGAAGTGTTTTGTCAATCTTGCACTTTGTGCAGGGAACATTTTTATGTTAGAGGCAGTGTATTTAGCAGCTGCATTGGACTACTTGAGAACGTATCTCAGTCAGAGCACTTTTCATTAAAAAATAATCATTTTAACAAAGAGCATAGAATTCTTGCATGATTGGAACAGGAAGTCTTTCCTATCTAGGGGAAAAGAAAAAGTTTTGCTCCTTTGTGTATTGCATTCTTCACAATTTGCAGCAAAAGCTTCATATTAAGCCTTTGTGAAGAGCATACAATTCAAGAAAATTACATAATTAAATTTATATTTAAGTAGAATGTTTAATTTTTTTTTTTTCTCTTTTTTTTTTTTTTTTTTTTTCTTCAGTCTCTGTGACCCTGTGACTGGGTGTAAAAATAGTGTTATCTTACAAAAGTTGCAGTGTGCCATTTTGATAGCAATATTCCAACTTGGAAATACCTGTACCTAAGATCTTGCATACTTGCTCATTTGACTATTGATATGTTATACTTAAAAATCAACATTTCCCTGAGGTATTTAGAATGATTTTTTAAAAGTTCATTAGAAATACAGGCGCAATTGTGTGTGAACGTATGGTTATAGAAATTGCAGTAGACTTTTAGCAATGATTTTTAACACCTGTACAAAACTCTCCGTGCTTCTTGGCAAGAAAAGTATAATACACCAAGGTGAAGGTGAAGACATTCCTCCTGTTAGATGTTGGTCAAAACCTATTTATGATTGTATTTTGGTCTATAATTGCAAATATAAAGAACATTTGAAAAAAAAAAAAAAAAAAAAAAAAAGAAAACAAAACAAACTATACGTCTTGAGATTCTGCCTGCTATGCCAACTTTCCTAATTTTATACATGACAGACAAGAAATGAGCATCTCTTTCAGAAAGGAAGAATGCTCAGCAAATGACCTTCATCATTAGTCATCCATATCTGTCTGGCACTGCCAATTGCCAAAAGAGAAGTAATTTCCTGAGTGAAAAAGTAGGTAAAATGAGATGAATGTTTGCCCTTTCAGGACTCATGTAATGTGAGCACCTCCTTTCAGAACATAAAGCTGTATGGGACCAGGTGAACACTTTGTACCTGTTGTGGGAGATGTAATTCCAGGAAACCTGTATTTGCCTTGCTAAAGCTCTCATATAGGATTCACTCTGATTCTAAATGAGCATTCTCATTTTGAAGAAGTCCTTCAAAAAAATAAAAATAAAATGTTATGACAAGCCTTGCTTTTTTTTTTTTTTTTTTGCTTTTTTTTTTTTTTTTTTTTTGCTTTTTTTTCCCCTCTTTTAACTAAAAGAAATATGTGCTGCTAAGAGTTATCATCTGCTTCCAGCAAATGTCACTTTCAGGCTTTTTTCCCCTTGCATTTGTGAAAGTCAGCAGATTTGTCAGCTTCAAAATCAGGGGAGGAGTGATACTGTTGCAGCTTTTTAGCTTTTACCAGCGGCAGCTGTATCTTTCAAATTTAGGATATATGGCTCTGTCTACATTTAATGCTGTCACGGTCTTCGTTTTTAGTGTAAAATATAAATAAAAACTGCAAAATACAGAAACAATGCTGGATGCTTGTTTGCAACTCTTTTTTTTGGTTGTTTGTTTTTGTTTTGTTTTTGTTTTTGTGTTGTAGGCATATCTAGAAGGTATGAAGGAATAAGTTGTTTCTGTAATTGCTTACCTATGAGACTGAATCCTGCAAGGTCATGAGGTAGATGAATGGTTGAAGATCATGGCTGTATTTAAAATTGTTTCAATTCCTGAGGAAGCTGTTTTTTCTAAATTCTACAACATGTAGTAAAAATCCCTATATATATATATAAAATATATATATATATATATATATATATATATTAGCATATACATCTAACTAAAGTCCTCAGCAGTTCTGTGGATAAGTCTTTTTTTTTCTAGACAACCAAATATTGAAATATTTTGCTTTGCCATTGTCCATGTTATCTCATCTTGTTTGGGGGAATAACATGAATTCAGGCTTCTTGTATGTTTCTGCAGAATGTGGAGTGTAAATCTGACAGAGGGAAAAATTAAAACTTACTGGAAGTCAGAGTATTTTGGAGACACTTCAGAGCAAGAGGGAAAGTTCAGTGACAGAAACAAAACTACTGCTTTATATACAGATTTATAGCTGTGGAACAGAATAGGAAATAATTTCGATTTGAAAACATTTAACTGGTTCAATTTGAAGACCTTTATGTGAAGTTGAGGTTGTGCACTTAACAAACTGCATGCCAGACATAGATTTCAAAAATTTCCCTTGCAAACTGAATCTGAGAAAGTAGTTAAGGGTTTCTATCTGAAAGTCAGAGCTAGAAAAGAGCTGGCTGGCTTTGGGATGGAAACTGTGGGAGTTGGGGCATTAGTCCAGCTCCCTAGGCTTTGCTGAGAGCTCAGGACTGCCAATCAACTGTGTTTGTGGCCAGTTACTTAACGTGGGAGAGGGCTGCTTGGGTTGGAGCTCACGGATTTCCTGACTGTGGGGAAAAACAAAGTTGCAACAGCTCTGGGCCTCCCTTGTTGGGTTGCCAGGCTCAGTAGTTCAGAGCTGGTATGTACTGTAGAGTCTGAGCTCTGCAGGAGCGCCCTGGATAAGGTAGCAAAGTCTGAGTTGCTGGCACTCTGCCTACATCCTCTTAGATGGCATCAAAGGCTATGTGCTCTTGCAGTTTCTGATAAAAACTTGTTTTTCTGGGTAACTTCCAAGCAGTTCTGCCAAGAAATTTAGAACATCAGAGATGCTGAGCCAGCAAAAAGAGCTGACCAACCAGTTTTTTTTTTTTTTTTTTTTTTTTTTTTTTTTTTTTTTTATTCTACTTAGAAGTGGTAGAATAAAGAATGGAAAAGAAAAGAAAAAAAAAAAAAAAGAGAGGGCATAATACAGTACTGAGTCTTGGAAAGCAGGCACACAGCTGAACATGCTAAACAAGTAGCTTCCTATAACTGACTAAAATAAAACCTTCTAAACACTTGAATAATGGGTAAGTTTAACACTCATTCTCTGAAAAAAGTCACTCCTTTTAAGATGTTTCAAGTTGAACACCCCAAAGGAAACTTAAATTGCAGAGTACTGCAAATCAAAGCTCAGCTTTCTCATGTCTTGAGATGTGTGTCTGCTTACGGACACCATGAGTATAGACCATTCATTGTGCTATACTGAGTGGGAGGTGAGGAATGAATGGGAAAGTGCACAAGTGCTTAGTGATTTTTCTCCTTTTCTGATCCCTTTCACAGATGAAATGCTTGAGCAACTGAATATCTTAGTATCTTTAAATACTTGCTGTCTGGGTTTAAATCTAGATTTAGGAATTAATTTTAAAATGAAAGTTCTTTCTAGTTAGTTTTCAGCATTAGTAAGCATTTTTATCATTTTTATAAGTTTTTAGCTACAGTTGCTTTGGCTACTTCATTTTTAATTCCCGATGTTTCTACAAGAGATTTTTTCTCAATATTTATGTGGTCACAGATATGATGAAGAGGGGAATGAGAACCATAAAGCACTTCTGGATTTGAGGAATATGAACAGTATCGTACTTGTCTTTGAGGCACCTATTACTGGTGCTGTTACAAATGGAAACCAGCTGCTGTAAGGAGAAAATGGGAGCAGCATTTGATTTTTCTAGTGTGATCATTAAGAATATACTCAAATGTACCTCTAACTTGAATTTTAAAGAGTCATTTCTCTTTGCTTGTGATTATCTACAATTATGAGGGCGTTTTGTAAGAGACTACCATGCTGCTCTTCCTAACCTTTCTTAGATGCTTCACTTTTTTACTTCTCAGATCATTTTCACTTCCGATCTTGATTTCAGCTGAGGTGCTTAAAGATGATGCCTGTGTAGTGACCATAGCTTAGATTCTGAAATAAGTGTTCTCATTTTGCTGTAGAAAATATTAAGTGATCAGCTGGGAAATGACCTTCATAGATATTGAGGTTTTGGCTTTTACTTTTTTTTTTTTTTTTTTTTTTTTTTTTCCAGTTTCTTATTTATTTATTTCAATTTTCTTTCTTTTACTGTTTATTCTACTTATAAACTGTAGATGCTCAGATCCATGCTGCTTTGTTGTTGTTTTTTTTTGTTGTTGTTTTGTTTTGTTTTTAAAAAGTGTGACATTTATCTGTTTTTAAATGAGGAAAAATATTACTTTTGATTAAGTTGTTAAGCACATAAGTGAACATTTGTGGCTCTTTCTGTATAACTGCTTTTTAATGTCAGGGCTGCAGTGTATATGTATTCCTTTCATTCACCTTCATGGTGAATGCAAAGATGAAAAAGCCCAGACAAGGTTCGCCTAGGTAGAAAACATGTAGGACTTCCACCTGATTTTATGGCTTTAAAGCCGAGATGGAATAGTGTAGAAAAGAACAGTGTTCTACCACAGCCTGAAAGCAAAGCAGTGAGATGTGATATGGAAGACAGAGACCTATGAAACACCGTTTCATTTGTTCCCTTTTCTCATCCAAGTACTACTTTTTTTCCCCATTACCTGTTGTCCCATCAAAGTTTTAGCCTAGCTAATAAAATATAAATGTAGTGCTAAACTTCCATCTGCCGTCTGTGCTGTGAATCAAGGTTACGAATGGCAGCATACATGCAAGGTATGCACTTGCATCTGTCCACATAGCTTAACTTTACTGTCATAGATGATGGAGTGCCTGACAGGATGGCTACCCATGTGGCAATACAGCTGTTTTCATTTATTCTACATAATTAATTTTGATTAATGTACATATCGATTTCAATGTATTATGCAAACTCCGTATAAAATTAGGGCCTCTTTGTTGACTAGAATAGGACTCAGTGCATATATCTATGCTTTGCATCAATAAGTAAGCTAGCAGCAAGAGGGATGATGCATTTACGTAAGGCAGTTCAACATCTTGCCAATAAGTTTACACGGTGTAGGAAGTATCAGTGTTGCTCTCAGCATAAACAAGAGGTGAAAGACTACAGACTCATTGACATTGCTAGAGTATTTATAATTTAAGAACCCTGATGTTCTTAAGTTATTTGCTGTACGGTTCTCCAGAGTATGAAGAGGATATAGCTTTCAGCCTCTTTCAGCCTTCTGAAAGCTAACTCTTTATTTTTCTTATGTACTTTAACAAAGTGACTGTGCTTTATTTTCCAGTTAAATGGTAGGGGTTAAAAAATCTTTTTCTCTTCTCTTGCACTTTTTTTTTTTTTTTTTTTTTTTTTTGATGACTTGAAATATCCTTTGGGATATGCAGATGCTGGAAGAAAAATCAATGATACAGAACACTGGTATTCTACTATTCTACTTGGAAATTGATGATAATGATAAGATCTGCTAACTTGTACTTTTATGGTGATTTTCAGAAGATTCCCATTCTTTCAGCTGCTGCACCAAATCAGTGTTAAAAAGAACTAGTTACAGGCTTGTAGTCCTGTTGGCATTGCTTTTTTAAGAGAAAATGCTTCTTTAAAGACGAGATCTTGTCCTTGCAATATTGTTTGAATCAAGAATGCACTTGAATTTTTTTCCTGTTGTTCCTGAGTCAGAAATATTTCCTGAGGACTCCTGAAGGTCTTCCTGAATGGAAAATCACAGCATAAGCAGTAGGAGGCATATTTTTAAAGCAAATGCAAAACAAAGTAGATGATAACCTTACCACAGATCATTTCAGAACAACAACAATAACAACAAAGTTTGTTATTGTGCAATTAAAGAATAGTGTTACCCTTATAAGTGAACTAAGCTATCTGACAGTGAGAATTATGTAGTCTTTCTAGGTAAAAAGTGTTGTTATTATGAGGGATCTGTAATATTCTTATTTCTTTCTTGTTCCAAGAACGCTTTCATCGTCAGGTGCCCACCTGGTACTAGGTTAATATACTCTACAGATCTAGTCTTTTGAGTTTCTACTGGTGATATATTTCAGCAATGGATGTGTCATCTAGATAAGGCTCTAGTAAGGTAATATCAATACGGCATGCTCAGCAAATAAGCTGCCCATACAGTATATATTTCTGTAAAATTTAACATGAAAGTAGTTAGGGAAAAAATTGGAAATGTCTTACTGATCCTATCCATAGTATATTAACACAAGTGGATATATTGTATAAATGTATAAAACTATATCTACTAAGATGCTAAATTCCACTGATGTGAAAGTACTGACCTGGTGATTGATAAAATAATTTAAAGAAAAGTTGATTTACCATCAATCTAGCGATTTTTCTTGTCTCTAACATATCTATATTTCTAATTACACGTTTATGCTTGTGAGTATTCTCAATATACCACAAATGGGATTTTAGAATAAAGATGGGTCTCATGCTCTTGCATGGAACAGTACAACCTGAAGCATGAAAAAAAGACAGTTATCTAACATTTCCTCTGACTTAAAAGCTATGTCTAAATGAACTTCTTAAAGCAAAGTGGTAAAACGAGAGAACTTAGTTTTCATCTTCCTCAAATGCTAGAGAAGCCATCTGATATCTCAATACTATCCTTGGGGGTAAAAATATTTCTTAACAGAAGTAAGGAGTCATGACAGTGGCAGAACAAAACATGTTTTATCAGTTTGACATTTGCCCAATGTTTTGCTTTAGGAAGCACTTAATTAGATTTACTATTGCTGTAAATTTTCCATATAAAAATATAACTTGTTCAAAGAAGTTCATAAATAACTTTTGCCTTCCATTCAGCTGGCTCTCTCAGCACAGTATCAGTCACAGAAGAGAAATCCATTATTTTCTTTAAAATAATGATTTAGTTTAAAATCAATTACACTGAACAAGTTGGGACTATAATTGCAAAAGGAAGTCTTTATAAATGATTTGTCAATAGATGATTTGGAGCAGTGCTGGGCAAATCACAGAAGTGAATAATTTTCCCTTTAGAAATTTTGATTTGCAGCAGTCTCTATAGCCTGAGACAATACTGACTTCAGGCTTCTTCAGTATCAGCACAGTAACTGAAGTTGATCACATTATACACTGGGAAAAGAAATGTCATTGAAGGGATGGTAGAAGCTGTCCAAAGGGATAGTTAGTGTTATGGTAGATGATAATGCCATATGAATGTGTTTTAAGATACACTTCATAAGCAAGTTTTGATCTCTCTGTATGCAGAAGGATTTATAGAGTGCAATATTGAGATGCTGAATCATTTTATTTCTGTGTAGCATTAGGCTGACAGAAGTCTAGACACATTAATTGTTTTGAACTCATTGCTTTGAAAATTTGTTCTTGTTATATTCTACAATTAAGTAAGATTGCTATTGAAATTTCTTTATTGAGGTTATTTCAAGGTCTTTATACTTATGAGCCATAAATGAACATTGCATTAATTTGATTTTAAACATTATGAAATAATTTTGCTTGAACCATGAGGTGACTTCAATCTCATTTGCAGTATTGTCTATGGCTAATTACTTTGTAATGATACTATAAAATATATATATATATATATGTTGTAGAGATCTTACTGAAACCTGATCCCTTTTAAGCAAAAGACAGAACTAAGCTATATTTTTTGTAGTCTTTGATATTTTTTTCTATGCAATTCTACCTGCTGCATGAAAAGCTTCCTTGATATTTTGAATATGCTTCTGTTGTGGGCATCAGTAGCATATCATTCGATGAAATGTGTCAGTCTACTTGCTGGAAGCAAGAATGCAGATTTCATGTAGGAAGAGCACAGTACATTTTGGCCTAATAAAACTCTCTCCTAATGTAGAAGCTTTGGTAAAGCTGTTTTGCTAATATTTACGCAAATAAAACTAAGAATTCCTAGTTGCCTTGGAGCCTGGAAGAAGACTTCATGCCCTTTTGCAAAGAACGTTTTTCCTGTTCCCACTTCCATTTCTTTCCCCCTCCCCCGTCATTTGAAGAAATTAGGAGCACAGTAAGAGGGTAAAAACTGTTGAGATTTATGGTGAGACTCTCTTTTCTTGTCAATTGTCAGATAACAACAAACAAACAAAAGCTTAAAGACAGCTTAAATATAGGAAAATTGTGCGCTTAGGAGCTGTATGGAAATTTTTCCTGACCTTTAGCACCAACTGAATATACAAACTTAAATAAAAATCCACCTCCATCAGGAATATTGTGAGCCCCTAATGACGCAGATATCAGGATTTCAAAGGGTAATTCCTGTAGAGAGCTCATTAATGTGCTGGTTTACATTTACATACTCATCCATTCAAAACTCAGCAGCTCTAGGTAATTTTGTAACTCTACATGTCTAATTTCTTCTAGGATGGGTATGTTCTGTAAATTCTGTAATCAAGTAATCAACTCTATGGAGAATGTGGTTTGCTTCCAGTGTTAATGGAGGGAAAAAAAAAAAAAAAAAAAAAAAAAAAAAAAGTGCCAGAAACAAAATTTGTGTGTAATGGTCCATTGTTTAGGGGAGCTGCTACTTAGCTGCTTCTTCAAACTGCTACTTGTGGTAATGTTTCCTTTCCCTTTGCTTCTTTTTTTGTTTTGTTTTGTTTTGTTTTGTTCTTATTTTCAGGTTTTCATCCTTAGTTTTATTGAATGTTGCCTAGAAAAAGATCTTGTCTGTACATGTATAATTAGGCATTAATATGATACTCCATCTCAATACTGACCTCTAGTCTGCATTTGTGAAGGTGCATTCTGACATTGCCTAGACCTTTACAGATTCAAACAGGCACTTGATAGGTACCTCAGCAGAGTCATTTTAATATTTTTTTAAGTCATTCCTACTTAGAAATAATATTTGCAAATAACAAGCTGAATCTGTATTTTGTGCCTTGCAAACAACATCTTCTCTGATGCATGTATTTTATTGCTGTAAAATGAGATTGGTGTAACCAAAAACCTTCATGAAAGTGTAAGTGATATATAAAAGCAATTTAACTAAGCTGAAATACCATCTGTACTTTGAAGTTTAGAACTACATATTGCAAGATTCATGTGACAAAAGCTTTTTTCATGTCAGAAAAACAGTCATTGTTTTTCAGTAAATCCAAAATACTGGGATTTTCTTTAAAAAGCATGGATGATTATTTATGTTGCATTTTACTTTCCTTATCTTTCCTCAGCACCCCCAGTCCTAAAGTGTACTTCAGGAATTTCTCATTAAATAAAATAATAAAGCATATTGCTTTGTTAAAAATGAAATATTAGAGAATGTGATTTAAAAAAACAAAAACGAAAACAAAATTCAGTAGCAGTGACATTTTCCAAGAGAAAGCATATATTTAATAAACTCGTGAGGATTCACAGGAGGTGATATTAACTTTTTGAGAAGATGGCCATTTTTAAGAAGCTTCATTTTTATTTTTTTTAATGAATAAAATTTCAAACATTAGTTTGTCATGGTTGCTCACTACTCTGTAAGGAAATGTTAGCATGAAACATCTGCAGACCTTTCTATTGCAGTAGATCTCTTTACCAGCAATGTCCTAGATCATTATTTTAGCTTCCTAGGAATGTCTACTTGAATTCTATAATTTTTTTCATGTAAACATAAATAAAACTTCCAGTTTAAGATTTGTCTTTTTTTTTTTTTTTTTTTTTTTAAACTGTCAATATTTTTTTCTGCTATTATGAGGGTGGAACAACAGTATTTTTGGAAGAAAAACGAAATGTTTTGTTCAAGTTACACAAAGTACATGTGAACATTGTGTTCACTGAGATGATGAAACAAACATACAAAAAAAAAATCAAAACTGACTTGTGCTTAAGGTCTCTGCTGGTCACTTTCTGGTGAGTTCAGCCACAGTACACTTCTGCACAGAATAATTTGTCTTTCTACAGAAACCTAATTTAACTCCAAAACTAAGAATTATAGGAAGCGTTTTGAATATGCTTGAATGTATGATGCTCAAGGAGAATATAACATAGATTATGAACCTTATGGGAGTAAGAAATGTTCCAGTACTGTGTTGTTTTTGCAGATCAAGTGTGAAGTGACCTTAGCAATTTAGCTTCACAGTCAAAATAATTACCTAAGAAACCTCTTGCTTCCCCTGTAAACAAGATGAATCCTCTTAATGAAAGTAAGAATAGTCAGTAATTTACAATCAAGATATTCAAGAGCAACCACGAATTTGAGAAGTCTTTTTGCAGTGGATGAGAAACAAGTTTGAAATAACTATTTACCTATAGAGAATAAGATGTCTTTCACAATTCTCAGGCTGTATGTTCAAAACCATACTCTCAAATTTTTAGTTGCTAGTGAAAATCTAGGACTGCTCAGTTCCATCAGTTACTCTATCTAGTCCTTCCAAAGTTACTGTAGAGTTACCTAATGGGAGCCTACCACATTCATTTTTTATTTTGATTTTATTTATTTATTTATTTTATTTATTTTTTTTCCTCATGTATTTAATCTGCTAAGCATTTTCCCACCTATATCTCCCAAATACCTCTTCAGATCTCTGATTCAATGTAGACTGAAGGGAATCATTACCCAAGATGTTTTGAGTAGAATAAATGGCAGTCTGGAATGCCAAAGGCAGATTGCCATTGAAAATTATTTGAGAACAAATGCACTTGGAAGTGCAAATGAATACTTACAAATGAGACTTTCAAGGGTAGTTAGGTAGTCAAAGATGCAAATAAGCACCTGACTAATTTGATATCACTGACAGTTGAGTTCTTTGAAAATCCTATTTTATGCTTATTTACATCTTTATCATTAAAGACTGCTGTCCTAAATCATGTGTTGCCTACTTACGGAAAATTTCCATTGTATTTATGGAAGTGTAATGTAAGCAGGAAGAGGAAAAAAATCTATCTCCTTTCCACCCCTGAGTTAATTTTCCTCAAAGTTATTGTAATTACAAAAACTAATGTTATGCATTCTGTAGGAGATAAACTTGTCGGCTCTAGGGAGCAATAAATTATGTACACATCATAATTAGCAACATTAGGAAGTTGCATTATTTATAAGGATAGAAACATTTTCAGTAACTTGACATCCAGGTGTTGTATGTGATAGTAGATAGAAACTGAATTATGTAATTGTTAAATCCCAAAGAGAAGGTCATGACTCATGCTGTCTGAGATCTGGAGGAGATAATTGCTGCAAATATTTGCCAATTAAAGGAGAATAAGAAAATAATTGATAAATCAAATAGTATTTTTATATGAAAGATGCTGAAAAATTATTCAGCAACTTAAAGATAGCCTGATAAGCATTTCACCATGCCTACTTTCAAAATTGGTCTCACTCTTATTTGCAAGCGTTTGTAGGCTGGATATTTGAGTACTAATTAGGAGGACATTTTCATTAACTTGCATTTTTAACCAAAACTTTTAGTTGAAACATCTTAACTTTGAGTTTATCTCTGAGAAAGTTTTTAATCAAACTCCTGCTGGACTGGGGAATGGACTACCACAACAAGCTCTTGCTGGTTCTGGATTATTAAATGAAACCTTCCATGACCTGTCAGTTGTGTTTCTAACAAACTTTTCTCTGTTTGCTATTAGCATTACCCTCTTATGCTGGAACACTGTCAGACATTAAGTGGCAACCTTGTCTCACGATAAATAAATGAAACTTAGCAGTTTATGAGATTAATGGCCTAACAGGCAGAGAAATTACATATAGATAGATGTATGTGTTACATACAGGGGCTTTTTTCTTTGTTTTATAATATATGGTTTTGCCAGTTTTCTAGTACTCCTAAATTGTTAGCTGTCTATTATTGTAATTATTGTAATTGCTTGTGGATTATTTGCAAGATAAGGTAAAATTTAATTTTCTAAGTAGAAATATTTTTATGCAGGAAAATAAAACAGTAAATAGAATGAGCTGAAGGATTAATGTTGCATTAAAATCAGGCAAGCTGGAGAAATACATACATATATGTATAAAACTTGTCAGTAGACAAGGTTGAGGTAAGAACTGGAATGAATGCCTATTGCTATTCATGCTATTATTTAACGTAATAGCATGATTGTTTATTTTGGTTGAGATTGTAGTATTATCTTTGAGTATTGGAAAGCACAGCTCAGTTTGGAAGACATTTTCAAATAGGTGACACTTAAAACACACATAAATGTCTGTTACACAGATGGAAGAATGGCATTTTACCTCCTCTTGAACAAGTTACCCTAAAAATAAATTGTATATTAAACCTTAATGCTTTAGAATAAAGAGTATCACCTTTCCAAACAGGCCTCTGTGTTACCTCCAAATACATTTTATGAGAAGAGTTAGTCAGACTTTCTGAAGTAATTTTATTATGAGAGCTGCTTAGAGGAAGTTAACACTTTCCTTCTTCCTCTGGTAAAATGGCCAAGCAAATTCCTTTCAGTAACTTTTAAATTCATCAAGGGAGACAGATAAAAGCAGAATTACAATGTGATTTCACTGTGTCTTGCTGGGATGATGATATACATCTAGGAGAGTGGGAGGGAAAGGGAGAGGTTGGGTGCAAATGTAATAATTTTTCCCTGAGACTAATTGTATTCGATTACCCATGATAATTTAGGCTAAATGATTTCCTTCCAGAACATATCTGACATGGTATTTTTAAATCAATAAAAAGATACAAAGGTTTCTGTAACTAAAACTGCAGTCACACCTTGGGTTACCATAAAATAATCTAGGCAAGGAATATTTCTATCTAAAGACTCTACTAATTTATTTAAATAATATGTCACACTAATCACTTAATGCCTGTTATGATTTCTTCCTGGACTACTTATGCTCCTGCATTAGGCAATTTGTTTGGCTCCTATTATTTCAAGCCAGTTTGTGTACAGGATTGATCAGTGCTGTGTTATTATTGACACTGTGAGGCAATCAAGCACCAACAAGTGTGCTTAGGCTCATTTTAGCCAAAATGATTACCGATAATAATCCATCTGACCTGTAGCAGAGCCTGTTGAACCTTGCACCCTCGAAGTTGAGGATCTAGCTTCATTCTTAGTATGATGAATGTTGGAGGCTTTGAGTTTCATCCTGTCAGGACTCACTTCTCACCAAGCTTTTGGAAGCACTGTGTAAGGAACAAAAATAGATGTTATAATTTCTGCAGCTATAAAATCAACAACTCGGTAGAATCTCTCAAAAGGAGAACCTGATTCAACATGTTTTTTTCTTCAAAATGTCTTCCTTTAGCTGAAGCATCTCATCATTTTACCATCAAAGGAAGAAAAGAAAAAATACATATAAAAATAAAAAATCCTAAGTTCAGCCTGTTTTCTGTCTACTGAAACATGTAAAAGAAAAATAAAATTAAATCAAGGGAAGCAACAAAAATGAAATAAATGCTGTATGCCTGTAAGCCCATGTGCTTCTTCACTAGTTAACAGGAAAAAAAAAAAAGAAAAGAAAAAAGTTACTTCAAAATAGTCATTTGCAAGATGGCAGATATGTTTGCCAGATATGACTCTTTGACATGACTATTAAACCAGGTTAGAAAGATGGAAAAAGTTCTGACAGATCTTTCCTGCTGGTATTTAGCACAGTTGGGGAATGTATTCCAGATGGGTGCAGACACAATTTCAGGATGTTTCTGTAGAGCTAACAGCTGTATTGATAGTGACTGCTGTCATCTGCCAACGCTAGACTTTTGCCCTTTTCAGCACTGATGCTTGTGGTAGATGACTGTGATATATGGGGTGGGAGGTGGGGGGGATTGGGACAAAAGTTTCGGAGCACGGCAAAAGTTTCTTGCTCTCTGTTGTAGGAAAGACAATCTGTATATGTAATTTTAAACTCAGAAAGCGTTTTAATGTTTTCAATTTTATATAGTGGAGTGATGTGAAAGTCTTATAGGATTTTTGATATTGCTTTTGTTCATGAACCACTGACCTAGTTTATGTGACTGAAGTAAGCAAAAAGGTTCAGGTTCTTGCCAGCCAGCCCACAGTGCATGATACCTGGTTAGCTGGTGTGCTAAGATGAACTAGTCTTAAAGTGAAAGGATTGGAGGTGTGTGGCTGTATAGTTCAAATTAACAAAGGTACAGTAATTTAAATTTTCTCTTTCGACAAAATCCATTGATACTCTTACCTAGGAACACTCAGAAGATTTATTAAATCCTTTGAATTCCTAAACTATGGAAATACCTTTAAATTCTTCACATGTTTTATTATAAGTTATGGTCTCTATGCACATAATTTCCTTTTTTTTTTTTTTTTTTTAATATATATATATACTTAATTCTCTTTGACTTTTTTCTTTAGTTTGCCTATTTCTTCTTAATTCTGTATGTTGTAAAAAGATTTTCCTGCTTTTATTGAATCTACAAGAAGCTCTTGTAGACTCCATTAAAATAGATCTAATGTTTTCCATACAGTCCAGTAAGCTCGACCGTAAATATGTCACAACACAACAATAATGATTTCCAAAGTAATGGCTGCCAGTGAGGCAATATTTCTTCAGTGACTTGCTCATCTCCTGAACCACCATATAAATACCAAGAATCCCCTGAAAAGTCCTTGAATATAAAATCATTTTTTATCCTACTTTAGGTGCATGCATCTGAGATGGATCATTTTGTGATCTTTACATTTGTTCAAAGTTCATGCAGAAAAATATCTACAGGTACATGTTCCTAAAACATCAAGTTCTGCATTTGGTCATGGCCATGACATTTCATTGTAGTTATCGTTAAGGTGACTTAATCTGTAAGCAGTTAAGTATGTGCCCAACTCAGGCAAATAATGTTGATGTAGCCCATTAAAAAATGAGAGGGGTCTGCAAAGGCACTGATAGGCAGGTTTTCCTTAAACTGAAGAACAACATGAAATAAATTGTCTCCCAGGACAAATATTTGCCTTCCTGGGAATGGAAATGAAGATATGAAAGCTGCTACTATACAAGACGCATTGATGGGGGAAAAAAAGTTTGTTTGTTTGTTTGTTTTGGAAAAAAAAAAAAAAAAAAAAAAAAAGGATGTGTAGAGAGAGATGGAGCAAGCTTGTAATTGCCAGACTATTAGCCTAGTAAAAAGTAAACTGTCTTTTGGCTCTTGTGATTGACTTATGGCCAGGATAGCAGAGGGCTGCACTCTGGGTGTTTAGCTGCAGTAATAAGCAGTGGAATTAGTCCTTTGGTTTGGCTGTAGTCCTGCTCTCTTGTCATCAGCTGGCAGACATAGCATAATCAATCTTTCATCTTTCAGAACTTCTGACTTCAATTAGAAAATAAACATTGAAATGATATGCATTTCTCTAGCAGGTGAAAACTTGAAATAAAAAATATAATCAGTTTTTCAGTTTTTATAAAGCATTTTAGTAAACAAGGGAAAAAAATGTGTGTATATGTGCATAGAGCACAAGTCTACACATGCCACTGTTTACTCAGCATCTAATGCAGAGGTAATGTTCTATTTGTTCAACCTTTCTACTAATCCACAACATAAAATGGCTTCCTTCAGGAGATTCTTGTGTCTACTGCTTCATTTTGGTTCTAAAGTTGACAAGCATTTTTTAATTCATAATGTGGCTTAACTCAGAGCCATTCTGGCTGTGGAGATAGCATGTCTCCATGTCTTTTCTTGGTCCAAAGCAATTTGCAGTTTCAGGGTAAGGCAAATCTCTCTAAGTGGCAGGTATATGGAGCAGCTCATTTTGGTAGACCTGAGAAGTCAACTGGAAAGTTGGATTTGCATCTCTCTTCCCTACCATTATCTTCATGTGTAGCATTATTCATTGTTTGTAAGTCTTACTGTAAGACTGATAGTTACCAAGTCTTTCACCCTATGTTGGTATTCACCATAAGGACCAATTTGTGAGACTAAGCATGTACTTGGTGTATTGGGAATGACAGGAATCCAGCCTGTTATCTTTTATGGTTTCTACTGTGATCTTTCCTGCTTTGTGATGCTGCACCATCTCCATGGTTGTGTTTGCTTGTGCTACAACCCTGGGCCTGGCTGCCAGGCTCTCCATCCTGAAACACATCTCAAGCAGTTTCTTTTTTATTTTTTTTGGTTTGTTATTCTAGGAAACATTGTTCTATGCTCTAGCTATTTTTTTGTCAAGGTCATATATCTAATTTTCTAATTTAAGGTAGAAAACATAGCTCTAGCATTGATTTGGGGTGAGAAAAACTGTCACTGGTGTTTTGTCATCCAAAGCTTGTCTGACTGCTCTGCTACTGTGTCTTCTGTTGCCCTTCTGTTGCTTGACCACAATTGTTCCTGTCTCGTATTATAACTGCTTGATATAGTTTGTTGTTGTTGTTGTTTTGTTGTAATGTGCAATTTTACTGTATATGGTAGAGAGAGATCATTTATCTAACTAGAAATCATGAAATTGCGTAAGTCCCCTGTGGCTTAAAAAAAAAAAAAAAAAGGCAAAAAAAAAAAAGCTATACAGCCTAGCTTTTAAAAAATCATCTGCCTAAAGCTCTTTCACCCCAAGACCTTTACTTGGATTAGAGGTTATAGATGCTTCTTGTATGCAGAGTATGGAATCTGATATTTTGTCAGTAAGATTTAGGTGGTCATTTTAGAATATTCTGCCCTTGAGTTTTATTCTATCTAACATACTAGGAATGCTAAATTCAAGTGAGTCCTGCAATATGTGCCTCAGTATCCTGAACTGATAACTTTAAGTAATTGAAATGCAAATAACATAGGCTATACTTTTAAATTTTCAAATTTATGGTATTTACTCCATCTGTCTTTGTCCAAGCAACAACGCCTTTGTCACAACATACGTGAAGATATTGGATACCATGTCAACATTTTTTATCCAGCTGCACTCAGGTTACATTTTCTAACTAATCTGATTCACTTTTAAGGCAGACAGTCCATAGTTTTTAAGACAGACAGCCCATAGTCAAGATGTTATTGAGGAATTTAAGTAATGCTTTTTGTCCTTGCTTACTTCATTTATACCCACAGCAGTAGCAATATTGTCATAGCTCCAACAAAGGAACAAATGCAAAGCAATCAGGTCATGTTATTTCCAACAATGTAAAGAAGCCAGAAAGTAATAGCGTCAATTACATTCTTTGCAGGAATGTCACTATAAGAAAAAGTACCAAAAGTTTCTTGGTGGCACTTCCAGAACTCACATGTCTTCCCCTGTCCTAGTTAGGTGCTTCTGAAATAGTATTTTAAGTTATTTAAATAATTGTGAACTCCACTGCTAGGAGATTGAATATGCTAGATCACACACACCAAAAAATCTTTTTTAAAGATATTTAAAGAGACTATGGAAGAATTCTTATGAGAATAGTAAGCTCTTATTAAGAGGAAATGACGAAGATTTAAGCCAGTTCTGTAGTAAAAGATGGTCAATGAAAAGCAACAGTTTGTTAAGGGCTTTTGATGTTGTGCAGGTTACAGAATAAACTGTTTTAGTACAACAGACCTGACTACATTACGTGATTTATTTTTGATTCATGTCAGAACAAGGTTAAAACTTCTGTTTCTCAGTGGGATTTATTGCATTTTTTTTTTTTTTTCTCATTTTTCTTTTTAGATTGTCGTGGACAGAAGTAACAAAAGTACAGTTGGAACTAACTGCAGCTTTATTAGATTCAGGATCCCTGGACATTTAGGTCCAGAGAGTAAACCGGTTTATGCAAAATTCTGGCCTTGCTGACTTCAGTGAGGATATAATTTTATCCCCTGTCTTTAAAGCAAATCTCTTCTTTGACAAAAATGAAGACCAGTGATCAAATCCAATTTGGCACCTGTTGGAATCTAGAATTAATCTTAATTATACAGAGAAAATCTAGGTAGCTTCACTGAAATCTGTTACTTTAAATTGCTGTGAAACAAATGTGAATTAAAACTTATGCTTTTAATGTATATTAATAAGGCTTTACTTTCCTTTAAATGTTTAATTAGTAGTAATTAACAGTAGTTCTCAGACTTTTCAAATAAAATATTTTAAGACAGTTGTGGTTAAATTGAATCTGAAGTATGCTTTGAAGGATTAAAATAAATGTCATTTTCTACTTCCCTGTTGTACAATTAGATCTCAGTGATTTCTGATGGACTAGTTCTCTCAAACATATGCAGAATTAGAATTGTTTTCATCTTTCAACAAAATTCATAGGCTCTGTGATTATAGGTTCCAGCATTATCTGTCAATCTATTCAATACATTCTTATACTTTCTCAGTCAAGCCTAAGAATTCAGCTTTAGCTATCAAAATCCTTTTAAAAATCCATGATGATTTGCAGAAATCCATTGTATATTAAGAAAATTATTCTTGTAATTTGTTACCTTCACTGAACCCTGAAATTCTTTTACGTAATAAAAATTAAACTCCCTTTTATATTTCAATCTTTGAAGAAATTTACATCCACTTTCAACTGAAATGCAAAGTATTGTTCATAAAGTTCAGCACTGATAAGCTTAGAAATTCCAGTGATTTGCTCTAGAATGAAAGATGTTTATGCAACCGAGGTTTTAATTCTACAGAATACAACAGAACTTTTCTGCCGTGTTTTCTAGTATAGCATTAGGCTGTGATGGCTAAGCTTTCTCTGCAATTCTGTCAAAATCTTTTGTTTCTTAAATCTTTTAATAGAGAACAATAATCTGCATGGAAACAAAAACTATTTTATCTCAGCTGCAAACAAGAAATGCAAAAAGAAAGTTTACAATTTAAGTGGAAGGATTGCCCATCCCTGACTGCTATGAATAAGTATTGCAACTTTTTTTGTTCAGCACTCTGGGGTAAAACAGGGGAGAGTTATTATGATGTTTATATATAAAATCTGCCCTTTCATGATTTAAATGTTTTAGATAAAATATTCATTTAATTATACAGTGCATGTAGGCATAGAACAAATATATTTTTTCTGTTGGTTAGCACTGCATGAATGAAATAGCTTTTTCAATTTCATTATATATATATTTGTTTTATGGTTATTAATACCACTGTATCACTGTTTTAGATATGGTAATTGGAATAATGCTGCTATGAAAAGGTTTCTATTCAGTATGTGATACCCTTATAAGTCATAGTAATAATACTCTTTCTAACAGACAAACAATAATAATATAATAATTGTGGAAAATTGCCATAAGTATTTAACTGTGCAAATTATTCTAATGGGTCTAAGGTTGCATACAGAAAAAAAAAGATTAATGATTCCTTCCACTTGAGCCAGGCAAAGGATGTAAACAGCCTGATAGGTAACAGTCAGGGCAGTGAGAGAGAATGCTGACATTTTTCTAAGGGTTGAAGATTGCAGGACCCCATTCAGACCATCCATCCTGATGCCTCCTTCCTTAGTGGTGCAAAGGCCCATGGTGATGCTGTCTGACTCCCAGACTCTTGACATTTCCCTATACTTTGAAATGATCCTTATCTTGGTTCTGCAGCTGATTGAATGCCCCTGGAAGTCATTGATCTGCTTTCTTGGAATTCAGTGGACATCAGATTGGGATCATATGGAAAGAAGATTAAATAATTAAAAATAGTCTGTTGATAAATGAGAATCCCCAGTCTCCGGATTACTGGGGACTCAGCGAATTAGTCGGCAAACTACAATAGCACTGAGTACACAGCGTTTCCCTTCCTACTTTAAAGATGGAACCATTTGTTACCTATGCATTCAATATTTGACATTATGAAATCTAGTTTGTCAACTAGATTTGATTGCAGACTCAAATTTCTGATTTTTGTTTTGAGCCTTTCTTGTGACCTGGGCATTTCAAACTTAGCTTCAGTTCTTCTATCTGCAAAATGATTAAATACTTTGCTAGCATACTCTTACTGTAGTTATTTAAGAAACTGATGTAGGGCTGGCAGTTTGAACCCTTTTCTGAGTGACAGTGGTACACACTTGATAGCTTTGATGGTAAAGTAAGTGATGAGTCTAAACAGTCCATCATTGCAGGGGAGAGATCAATGCATCAGCAGAGAACCAGCAGTAAGCAAAAAGAGAGCATGTCTGGGGAAAACAGAATTCCAAATGAAACATTTTCCACAAAGATTATTTTATGTGGTTGGAAATACATTAAAAAAGCAGCAAACAGAATTTACCGTCAGTGCAAAAAGAATTAAACTGTGGACACAGATTCTGATTGTTATTATATATATAGGATTTTGATTGTTATTTTATATATATATATATATATATATATACATGAAAGGCACGTCTACAGAATTCAAAACCTGTAGATATCTGAAATGGCAAAAGTTGACAATGTCAAAATAAATTGTAAATCAGCTCCTGAGATTCTTTAAACTAAAGAGGGGGATTATTGATCTAGAAGATTTTCTAAGCACGTAAGGAATACCAATGAATGGGTCTCTCTTGGAGAAAAAAAAAAAAAAAAAAAAAAAAAAAGGAAAAAAAAAAAGAGAGAGAGAGGGATGTCAAATTGCAGTTTAACAGAAGGAGGAAATTAAACCCCATGAACAAAAGTATGCTTCCTTATGGATGACATAATTTTTAACCAGTTTGCAGACTTACTATACAGCATAACATGATTTCTCTTTTAAACATTCTGGTAGAAAAAATGATCTCAGACTAAAAGCAGAAACTTGGATTTTTGCCACAGTTACCAGCTGAACTTAATCTAAAATTGTTAGCAGGCATTTGATTGAGAATGTCTTATTTTTCTTCCCTGTCAAGAGTTAACACAGCTGTCCCTAATTTTGGTTATTGCTTCTGATAACAGCTCTTAGCTTCTAAGCTGATTTTGAAAGAAACTGTCTATCATTTCCATATCTTAGAGCCCTAATGTGGGGCATGGTGTATTTTTATTTTTGGTTTGGTTTGATTTTTTTTTTTTCCACAGAAGCATAGTGTAGAAGAATGTTGTGATGGGGCTTTGGAAGATTTTAATTTTAATAATGGTAAACTAAATATTTTCTAAACCACAAAATCGTCTTCACATTAGTCACTTGTATGTCATGTGCACTCTAGTCAGAGTTAGTATGATTTCATATATACACCGATGTAAGATTTCCAACACTTAGATTGGTCTGATATATAAGATAATCAATTTCAACTTTTCTGTTCATAAATTCCTGTGTAAAAGCATTTGATTTTGAAGTTTTATGAAAGAATTTTGTCCCAGCTGTTGAAATGCAGTGAGATGAATCTTGTGCTCTTCACTTCTTTTCGCATGTTTACATATGTACATAAAAACCACCAAAACAAAAACAAAAACAAACAACAACAACAACAACAAAAAGCTATTAGGCAGAAACATTAATTTAAGGAGATAGAATTAAAGGTGTGTACTAAGAATTGAAGAATTGTTAACATTAGCTAACAGCAATTAAAAGCAGTCCTCGAAACAAATAGTTCTTGGAAGCCTAATGCCTCGATATGACAAAGGAAAATATTCATGCATAAAAATATAATCGCATAAAATGCACAAAATCTTTTGCTCTCAACCCCCCTCTTTGCCCAACATTAAAAAAAAAAAAAAAAAAAAAAAGCAATGTTGTTTGAAAAATGAAAAAAAAAAAGTTATGCTTTGTATATTTTTTCTTGACAGGTCTTTTATAAAAGCATTAATTAATAATGATATTCTGAAGTCAGAGTTTTATATGTTAGGAGGTTTCTACATATGTGGTATATTTGAGAACAACATATTGAAATGGCTCAGAGGCTTGAACTGTCTGACCTGGTATGCTACATCATGACATATATTTTGAAGAAAAAATGCTTTATAAGCCTGTGTTTAGAGAAAAAAATGCATGACTGTTTTTGTACTTCTTATAAGAAATCAAGCCTGTAAGCTTTTGTCTCTCTGTATAGTCTGTATCTCAAGTGTTCTTAATACGGAGGAGCAGTGAGTATAATAATTCTGTTAGAGAGCTATGTCCTGTGGCAATTTTCTGTTGAATGACATATGAGACACCAGGCTCATCCACCAAAACGGACAGGGGCCATAACGCTATCTCTGAAGTCATACAGGGGGCAAAAAAACAACAAAAAAAATCCAGCTGTTTACTATTTTCTGACTTCAGTACTGCAAACTGAAGGATTATATTTTTGAATACCTGAGACAGAGACTGACAGAGTTCAGGGTTATTTCTGACAGCTAGACTTGGAGTCTGCAGACATTAACAGCTGTTTTTTTTTCTTTGACATACATATTTAGGGCTAACATAAATCTGTAGAAATGTCACATGTAATTAAAATTTCAGTTCTTTTAATATTAGCTGTCTATTTTGAGTACAGGAATAGCTGAGATTACTGAAAAGGAAATTCAAAGTGCCAAGGACAACCAGTGAATGCTGAAAAAAGCAGAAAGGCCAACAAACACCGACAGTCCCAAAGGTCCCCTAAATCTCAGAGAACTGGAAATGGCTGCAGTGGGAGGAGAACTGTGTACTGCTCAGTCCAAGAAGCAGGTGGTGCCAGCATGAACATGCGTGTGTTGTATGAACAGAAAGCTCTAGAGGGTTTTCAGAATGTCCTGAGGACTTTCAATGAAATATTTTTAATCTAAGAAAACAAGGCACTAAGTTCAGCCAATCTATCACTAATAAAGAAGTGTATCTTAGTGAAGAGAACAGCAAACTACTTGTGTATATATATATACGTAGGACTGTGCTTAGTCCTATGCCTTACAAAAAATTCTGTAGCCAGGTTGCTTATCTTTGGGAGATCATCTCAAGGGTGACAAAATTAAAATTCAATCCTTTTCTTTGGCAGTAAATGTAAATGAGAAATTAGCAATCTTTATATACCAATATTTGATTCAGCATTCTAAGAGAAACCGTACTGATAATAAATCGCTACATAAGTGCTATGATATACCAATAACTTATTAGGACAATTTAATTCTAAAATATCCTGACACCAGTTCTTTCAAGTATGGGCACTTCTGTATCATACAAATAGTTATCTTTGAGAGCACAAATTGGATTAGCATCTGATGTTCAGAGTAATCATCGTATTACTATCAATGATACTGGATTTTCTCACTGAAAAGTTTTAATATGAATGTGGACTAAAAGCTATTTCTATCTGTCACATTCTCAAATCTTCAAAGGAACATGAAAATTATATTGATTCCAATTGGTTAGAAGAGTTTGGTTAATGAGTTGATTCTCATTAGTTGATAAAGAAAGTTGGCAATGTTTGTGATGCAAGTTAGTACGTCTAGAAAGAGATAAGGATATCCTCATGGATACTCTTGAAAGTAATTGTAATTTAGAGGTAAATGGAACTAGAATTTTCTCTTACCATTTATTGCTTGTATTTACATATCCCACAAAAACAAATGTCAGCCATTCAAACATATGTGGTCAAAGTATAGCTTGGGTCTAGAATTCTATGTCAGTTATACAAAAACTGGAAGTTTTTATTTGTTTGTTTGTCTGTTTGTTCTAATAGTAGTCTTGAATTAGTGGGATGCCTTCAGGTGTAGGGTGAAGGCATCTGGAGAGGCAAGAAAGAAGGGTGTCATTAAATGACTATGCTTCAGGTACAAAGACAGCTCAATAGTAGTAATTTATTTATTTATTTATTTATTTTTAAAAGATCTTTTCCCCTGTTTTCTCACACTACACGTCAGTCATGTGTATGAATTTAATTTTTACTCAGGCTAGGCATGATGTTATTTCAATCTAAGCAAAAATGAATTTTAAACCCAATTTAAGTTGTATTTCGTCTTAACATAATAAGTGAAGGTTTTACAAAAAGCTCTAAAAGAATTTCTAAAAAGCATAAATGTTATGCGCACATCATGAACTATTAGGTGGTTTTTGTTTGTTTGTTTTTAGTCTTTTTCTGTTTTGTTGTTTTGTTTTTAACCTGTACCAAAATACATAAATGTTGAATTCAAAAATAAAGTTATTTAACATGATCAGATATTTAGCTTGGCACAGAAAAACTTGTAGTATCCAAACAGTGGTTATATCATGTCCAAGGTATTTTTTAAAGCATGCTTGTTATTTACCACAAACCATTTTTGTTGAGGACTAGACTTAAAAGAAGCAGTAGTTGGCCTTGAATTCTTCCCTTAATAGGATTATACAATTAAATCTCTCTCACAAGGGTGCCCAATAGATCTGTTCCAACTTGGCAATAATATTCCTGCTTTCCTTGGGATAAATTTAGTGAAATCTTGGTATTTTTTTCTTTTCTTTTCATTCTTTATCTTGTAATGATAAGGTTTTGCGATTAACAAATATTATCTGCTTTTCACTGTAGAAAATACTTTTAAAAGTATATTTGAGAAATTAAACCTCAAATATAAAACCTCAAATATAAATACTAAACATGTCATCATTTTAATAATAATAATTTTTAAAAGATATATATCCTTATTCAGTTTGTAGACTCTCTTGGATTCTCAGCTGTATTTTTATGTTATTTTTTGTCTTTTATTCCCCCATAACCTGTTCATTTCTTAATATATGATTATTATAAGATACAGGTGGCTGGTATATGACTGACAGTATTTAATAACACTTGTCATTAAATGTTGTCTGAGTATATTGGTGCAGTGGAACTGCAGTGAAATTTCTGTGCCTAGAAAATTTCTGTTGAATCAGGATGCTGCTCAAAGAAACAGAAGAATTTGTTTCATTTGTTAGGGGCACTAGGCAAAGTAGCTAAAGCTTTTTCCTTATCTCAGGTGGAAATAACTGTATTTTTAAATGTGAGGACAAATACAGAAAGGGGCTGTTAGAACAAGAAAGTGGTTTGAAAGAATTATACTGTGGAAGCCTATGACTACATTCTATGCAGATGAAATTATCCTACCACAATGAATGCTCAGTGGTAATAAATAAAATCAATCTTTCACATCAGTCAGTCCTTTATGTATGTCTGCACATTTGTATCTTTCTTCCTGAATGGTTCCAATTATTCTGAAAGTCAGCAAGGTGCTAAAATACAATACCCTCCTAAGCCAATAATTTTAAACATGGGTGCTTCAATCTGATTGATAAACTGCATACTCATTCCTGTTGCCACAGAGCACTACCATTTCAATGCAGAACAGGAATCTGCTCCTAAAGTTTTCTGCAATTCAGTTATGCCAAAAAGGAAGCTATAATGCCTGCAGAAGGGAACAGATGCACTATGGCCAGTGGCTACAGAAGCATTGCCATTTCCACTTAGCCTCCTATGGCTCCCTTTTCTACACAATTATACTTCAGCCCAGAGGAACAATGCTACAGCTCACTGTGTTTAATAGTTCCGAGATCACATGTGAGTCAGTGCCCGAGTCCATCCTGGTGTTAGATTCTCTGCTGGAACGAGTGAGCCAGATGATTGCACCTGCAATGATAGTACTGTGATATGCACATGCATTTACTGCCCATCAGTATCAAGAATGAGGCTATCAGGCTTGCTCGCAGAAGCCATCAAGCAGTCAGTTGGCAGCAATAGCTTTCAGTGGTAATTGACCACAGCTAGAACATAAGTCTTTCATCTCAGAACTAGCTTACTGAGCAGTCTTTAAAAAAGGCTCATCTACTAAGCACCTTTTCCCTCTTTTAAAAAAAGAAAACACTCTGATCCAGATCATGTCACTATTTCCACTGATTCTGCTTGTTCATAACCATGGTAAATAGTTAAAGGTGTTATTTTTTATGTTTTGGTGTTGTTTGTTGTTGTTGTTGTTGTTGCTGTTGTTTTTTATATATATGTTCTCACTCTCGCTCAATTTTTATTATTTTTTTTTTAAGATGGAATATCTATATATACATGAGTATAGATCTATATTAAATATGAAAACTTGTTTTAATTAACTTATGCTTTTTGGTAAAGATTGCATAGCAATCTTTAAGGTTGCTATATCCGAGTAAAGGTTGCTATATCCGAGTTTATGGGGAAAAAAAATGGAATATAGGCTCTAAAATCACCATTTTTAATTGCAGAAATGCCTTTTCAAAGAGGAATCACCACCTGCAAAGAGTCAGATAACATGCTAAAATGGTAGTATAATGTAGTCGTTTGATAGTGTCTGTATACAACTTTTCAGAGCGTGCTGTGAATAATTTTCTATTTAGAAAGTTGGCAAAATCATGAATAGACTCCTTCTTCCTCTTATTCTATTAGACTGTTAACTAGATATGATCAGAACATTTCTCTATATAAACATTGAGATCTAGTTCAAAGTCCATCTGAACTTAAGGAGTCTCAGCAGGCTGATATTGTTTATACATTTCAGTGCCTCATGTAAGGAGAGCAAATTTATTCAGTGGCTGTCTCTATAGATTCCATTCTCTTTCATAGTCATCCATCTGTTTTAGATGGGGGCAGGTTTTGCATGAATGTAACAATTAGTGAGCTGAGTGTGTGCTGTCTCAGATAGTGGTGGATAGATGGTGCACAATGATGCTTGCAGAACAGGTGGCACAGGAGAGCATTCCCTCCTGAATTCTGCAGATTTCCCCTCTATTCTGCAAAGGAGAACATCCCCTGCAAAACAACTCTCTAAATCCTTGCTAGATTTTTGTTGTCAGTGTTTTCTACTCACTTTCTGAAGCCAAATGGCCATCACAACATTTTGTAGCACAAGTTTCCAATTCTGGATATTTGCCCCACAAAACATATTTCCTTTCCTGTTTTAATTTTCATAAATATTTTATATTATTTTAATTATTAATAACTAGAAAATCAGTGGTTTTTTTCAATTATTATTTTTTTTAACCTTTCATGTTTTATAGTGTCATCTCTTTTCCAAAATAAATAGTGTAGCCAAGTGTATTTAATCGCTTCTTGTGCAGTAGTTATTCCATATATTCACAGGTCTTTGCCATCCATCTTTGTACTTTGTGTATACTGCATACAAAGTGTAACTGAGCATGGCAGAGTTCTATGTTTTTTGGGAGGCTAGAAGAGCAGGAGCAAAACTGTTCAAAACGTAACTTAGAATGCACAGTATTTTCCTAAGTTAGCTGCTTTTCTCCAAGTATTTCCTAATAGCAAATGTTTAATATTTGACACCACTGAGGACTGTACTGATAATTTCATAGAATTACACAGAAACATGCAATATCTCCTGCTTGAATAATTTTATCTGATTTAGAGTCCATTTTTAGATATATAAATATACCTTTTGTATTTATAGTTAAACTGTTCATATGTGCATCTCAGGTATAAAACATATTTTGCATAAATCCTGGATATATCTGACACTCCTAGTTCTAAAAAATCATTTTCCCTCATAATCACCTACTCTAGAACTGGAGAACAAATGAAAAGTTTGTTCCAAACTTAGGATACAGTAGGTTGAGCTCACTGCTGGATAATTTATTCTGTGATGCATCTGTGTGTCTCTTTTTGGTTTAGGAATTGTGCTCATTCCTTTCTCTTTTCATTGTGATGTCTCAATATGATCTAAAACTTTGTTGAAGGCTTATATTTTTGTTTAGCTGAAGTTATTCCAAAGACACAGACACAGGAGAATGACATCAAGTATCTCACAAAATATTCTTGCTTCTTTCCAGAAAGAAGTTATTTTCTTGTTGCACAAAACTACTGATTCCTATTTGTACGGTGACCTATTTATACGGTGAAATATTAACGAATATTTCCTACCCACATATGTAGTTGCACCTGTATTGCTGGATATAAGAAAGCAGATTGGTTAATCACCACAGATTGTCAGAATTAAAATAACTAAAAATATGGCACCTTAAGACTTGTGTGGTCAACTTGTTGCTCTTCAGCAAAAATGACAGTCTGCCAGTTTGTGTTGTGGTAGATGTCCCTGTGGTTTGTAGTCTATACCAAATCCCATAATTTCTTACACCATCCCTTGTAACTAAAGATCATTTCCCGGTCTATCATGCCAGGTCACCTCCTTTTTCTTTCCCTGAAATAAATTCTGACAATATACTGCTATTGGCAGTATATATATGTGTGTATATATATATATATGTATATATATATATATATATTTTTTTTTTCTTCCATGCTTTACAGAAGCAATATATTTTTTATTTTGTTTTACACTTGTGGAGTGTAATTTCATGAATGCTGTATATAAATAATGACCAAAAAGACACTATCTAACTGGAGATTAAGCTTTTAACCTTCAACTTCCCTGCTATTAAACACAAATGATGAAAATTATGTTTTCACAGTTAGAATTGCCAGAAATAGGCTGCTTTGCATAATAACCCTTATACAGTTGGAAACATTGATGTAATGTGTGGGTTTTTATCTACTGTAAACATTCACTTAGCATTTTCCTGCTTTCTAGGCAGACAAACAGGAGGAAAGATGGTTTCACCAACTAGTTCTTTACTAGTTTACTAGTTTACCAGCATTTTATTATTTTATTATCTGCCTCTGCATAATCCTTGATAACATATAGACAGAGAAGCAGATCAGCTTTGTACAATAACCACAGTTCAGATATAGAAGATGTCACTGCTTGAATATGATAGTTTGTGGGTTTTGTTGTTGTTGTTGTTGTTTTTTGTTTTTTTTTGTTTTGTTTTGTTTTGTTTTTACCTGAAACCTAAAATTTCTGGTAAAATATTTTTGGTGCAATTAAGTCAGATTTTTCTGATATTCAAGAAACTTTGACATATATACTGCATTTAATTATGTATCTGTAAGAAGGTATAGATGAGCACCTTGGGTGTCTGAATAGTGGGGATTGGATAGTATAGGTGAGTTAGGCTGGTCAAGGTGTTCTGTTCTATACGCGATGCAGAAAAAAAAAAAAAAAAAAAAAAAAAACTTGGAGAAAAACACCTCAGCCTTTGACAATGTAGAAGTCAGATTTTAACCTTTGAAACTTAGCTATGTTTTGAATTTTGCTTTGACTGCAAAAATGAGGTAGAAAAGAATCTATCGGGAAGGTTTCATATTCTGAAAATATCAAGCAGAGCATGGCAGTCTATTTTTGAATGATTTTGCTTTGTTGTACTTGGTAATGGAGACAAAAAAGTGTGCTGAATCATCATCTCAGAAGCATTGTTAGCAAAGTCAGTTAGAAAACTCAAGTTCTGAGACTGCTGAAATCAGTAGTCAGTTTTGAAAGTATCCCTTTACTTCTATTTTTACTGATTTCCTCCATTAATGGGAAGCATTAAACCAGTTATTAAAGTTCTATGCCTGATTCTTTGTTATTAACTTTGTAAATCTTCAATCAGGAAGTATTTAAAAAATAATTCTATTAATCGGTCAAGTCACTCTAAGGAAATGCTCTCAATCATGGAATCAATATTATTTTTTTTTGGACAATATATGAACTAAATGGACACTTGGCATCTCTACTGCTTTCTTCAGTCATAAAAGCATTTTACATTGTCACTCCTTTCAGTAGCAATTTAGATTGATTGAACTGTTGCCATTTAGACTATATTATGACATTTATAGAATGAAAATAAGCTGAGTCCACTGAGCTGTCCTCAACCCCTAAATGATCAAGGCTCAGAATTAGAAATGTTTGACTCTGATATAATTTATTTTTTAATCTCTTTGGCTGGTGTGTGCCAGACAAGAAACAACTCTTAAGGAATTAAGCAGGGTGAATAATCTTTCAGTTCTTTGATTAGAGAAGTACTGAAATTGATAAGAATAGTGAGATGACTGAATCAAGTCTGAGTTGTATGGTTCAGGGCTTTTAATGCTTATACTTATATATTAATATATGGACTGCAGACTTTGATTTCTTTAGCTTTTTAGCTAATCTGTCTGTTAACTGATGCATTCCATCTTCATCAGTGTTTCACATGAATATTTGTTAGTCTTTTTCTGCCAAAGATGATGACATTTGAATGTAAATAATAATAATAATAACAATAACAATAATAACAATAACAATAATAATAATAATAAATATAGAAGGTCGTGGGGCTAAAGAAGTGATCCTAAAAAGTCCACATTCCAGTGCTTCAGCATATTGGATATTCTAGGAAGATAATGACTTCTGAGTCTCTTAAAGCAGTGCAGAAGTACACTACTCAGATGTCTCAAAGAAGTAAATCATTGCAAAGTTGAACAATCAGCATAGAAATCTAAGTTTATGCCTTTCTAGGCCATTTCTCTTTCAAGTTTGCCCTAAACTGAGTAGGTCACATATTCCTGATTTCTTTCTGTTTAAGGAAAAACTTTTGAAGAATTGGCAGAATTGCATAGATTTACTTTTATCTTCATCTCCTAATGCTTGAAAGCACCTAGTAAAGTAATTAAACTATGAAACAGTGCCGGCTGCTCTCAGAAAGATATCTTAGGGACTTCATCAGGACAGGGAGTGAACAGTGTCTCGGGATCAATGATGTAATTTCAGAGATACAATCTCTCTCTCTCATTTTCATATCGGATAAATTGCAGCAGCATATTTTCTATTGATTGCAGTTAACACTGATTCATCTTGTAGCTACAAAATGAGGGACTTTAATAATAATAATAATAATAATAAAAGCAATGAAAAAAATCACCATTAAAAATGTGAAGCAGTACTATTTAAAAGGCTGATTTACTTCAGGCACTTGAAGATATGATTAAGCTTCTCTGGATGCAGACAATAACACATTAAGTGTTCACATATATCAATTGAATTTGTATTATTATCCCATAATTAATATATATGGAGAGACAATTTTGTCTTTAACAGCATTCCAACAACATTTTTTTTTGGGTGGTTAGCTGTTAAAGCAAATCTGGTATCAATAAACGGGCTGTAATAGTTTATTCATTCATGTGGTATTCTTTTTGGACAGCAGATATATTTGCACTAAGGGTTTAAAATCCGATTTTGTAAAGGTCTTGGCCTTATTCTGAAACTTTCTTAGAAAAAAAAAAATCTTCTCTGGTATTACTGCCTGGTGTGTTTTAAGATATGATTAAACTAATGTGTCCAATCCATCTCACCCCATTGTATCGGATGTGTAGAAGCAATGTACTGAGCCCTATGCAACTTCCAGGATTCTTCTAGAAGATGGCCAAAGCTATGTCTTTTGTAACTTTCAAAGGGAGTTCACAGGGGTTCTTGGTGAGTTATCTAATATATTCATAACAGATGGTGTGTGTTCAGCAACATAATAGTGAAGAGAGTAGGGAATTATCATTGCTGTGACCTGTCATCCTCAAATGTTGTATTTCATGCCTTTATTGTTAGTGTTGCATATGTCCAGCCCTTTCTACAGGACTGTGTACAAATGGGACAAAAATTCCTGGTGAATTCCTCTCTGTGTCCTTTGAAGAACAGACATGGTGAGATATATGGTGAGAGAAATACCTAGATTATAGCTGATACTGGATTTTTATTTATTTATTCATATATTTTAAGTTTGAGGTAGCAGTTTTGGCAATAACGAAATGAGTTCTATTTTCCAATAATTCTGGGGTCACAGGATTGAAAAAAAAAAAAAAAGGAATTTTGAATGTGTCCACTTCTAATATTAGTTCTCAATCAGTACAGTAATTCATATTTTATAACAATGGTATATGGAACACTATAGTTTAAAAGGTTATAAGAAAGTTGAAGTTTTTAGCTTATAAGACTTATTCTTAGTGTTTCATTCTAGACAAGCTCTCAGTCCAGAATTATAATCAAAACAAAACTGGTCAACTAGGTTTTGGTTACGCAGAAATAAGTATCTCAAAGGATTAAGGATTGCTAGTGTCAAGACATAATGAGAACATATGAGTTTTAGTGATTTGTGTTTTCAGGAAGGAATTGCCCTGTGAAGGACTAATTTCTGTGGATGTTTTAAAACCAGAACCAGAAACAAATTAATGCTTGGTTCATTCAGGTAAAAATAAATAAATAAATAAATAAAATTAATAATACCAGAAGTTAAATCTCCCTGTAGATGAAAGTTCAAAAACAAAAGAATCAATCAATTAGACTTAAACAGATTAATTTGGAGAAGCTGATGAGCATAATTGATTTAATTTTTGAAGTGGCTGGGAAAAGTATTCTTCTTGGTGATAGGTGCGAGTCAGTGAAACAGAAATGCAGTACTATGCAAGTGCTGGTAAACACAATATTTAAACAATAAACATGCCTTGGTCTGTGGCAAGAAAGAATTGAGTCTCAGAATCATCCACATCCCTGTTCTCTGGTTCTGCCTGAAAGTTTGAGGTTCAAATTTACTGTCTTGTGTGAGGCCTACACAGCCTTCTTCCCCATTTATGGAAATAATAAACTCTCAGAGTTGAAATATGAGGAACTTGCTTTCTTTGCCATTTGCTACCCTTACAAACTCTACTTACCACAGTGAAAGAGGCAGGAAAGTACAATAGGAGAAAGAGAAAGCACTAAGTATAATTAAGAGACATAGATAACTGTGCTAGGTTGGTATCAGGTGGACTGAGTTACAACAATTCATATTGGCCATTGTTTTTGGCAATGGATGTATAACTGGAAAAAGTTTTTCTCTCATTTTTGAACATTAGCACTGGAGTGAGTGGACTTTTTCCTATTACACCTTTGAATCATATTTGTGTAGCTGTAAGCATCATGGGAAATTCTAAATTCTGGATGTTATTAAATAAATAAATAAAATACTAATTCAAATTTTAATCAAGAGCCTAATCCAAAACCCCCAGTCTTAAAGGAAAGGGAAGAATCTGATTATCTCCAGGAGTCCCTAGATGAGATTTGGTGCTTGCAGAAGAAATAAAAAATCTCCCAGCCATATCATTTTGCCATGTACTAGAGATTTACTTATCCATTCTTAAGGTTGGCTGGTTTCAAACAAACAGTAAATGTTCATATGCTGGAACAGCTTTGCTTTTCAAGGGCATTTAGTCCAGATGATCCTTGGAGTTGAAAAGCTGCCTTAATTTTTTGGCTCAAGGTTTCTGGTAAATTTTTGATTGGTGGCATTGATAAAATGCCATTTCCAAATAGGCATTTTATCAGGTCCCTGACCTTTCTAGCTTCCTCTGTTGTTTGCAGTGTATTTGGATATTAGAGTAAATATAAGTCGCTCTCCAAAGGTCTATGCAATTTAACTTTTGTAATCTGTGCAAAAGGCACCAGATATTACTGGGATTCCAACTTTTCTGTCTTTGGACTTTCTTACTTTACCATCATTATTGGAAGGGAAAAAAAAAAAAAAAAAAAGCTTTTGAAGATTGTGATAGTGTTGTCTGAAGATTGTGATAGTGTTGTCTGTTGATGCTCTTATGCTATGGTTTAGTATACTTTAGAAAACAACTAGACGGACAGCACATCAAAGCACCTCAGAAGTGGTGTGAAGGAATGAATGTTTCCTTTTCCATTTTAGGCAAACCAATAGCAAGATTAGTATATGTATGTGCACAACAGTTTAGAGGACAGGTTTTCTCCTCAATTATAGCTGTGGAATAACTGCCTGTTATTTGAGGAAGATTCTTTCTTCCTCTGTCATTCAAAACTGGGAAAAATAAATAAATAAATTGCTATAATTCACAAACAGAGCAGACACTGCCTTATGTTCATGCATAGTATGACTGTTTTACAAAGCACATTCTTATTTCCTTCCAGGTTATAAAAGGCGATGGCACTAAGCTATTCTTATGTGCTTTCTTTAAAATGTTTGTAAATGTCAGTGACGTTGGAGTGAGGGGAACTAGAAGGCTGAAAGCATTTATTTTTTCCTCCTACTTAGTGCTATATTTTTTTAAGAAAATTAGTGTAGGTTTGAGGTCTAGGCAGTTGTTTGCATCATCAGGAAGTTCAACTAGAAAACAAGTCATATGCACTTATATGACTTAATGAAGTAATCCCAGTAACTTTGTTGACTTAATTCGTATTCCAGAAATGGATTTTCCGGAAAGCACTTATCATTCTTTGCTTTAATTGGCAACATAAGCAGAGATCGGGAAATAATTTGGTCCCCTCAGTTTCTGCACCTTTTTAATGATTTTCAAAAAGAATAGATGTTGTTGAATTTTACTTTTTCATACTTTTCAGAAAAAACAGAAAATCTTTCAGTGTCTAAACTCCCATTTGAGGGGAATGAGGGCTGAATCTGCATTTTGTTTGGGTAAAATATCTTGGGTAAGAAGTAAAATGTTTAAATCTAATATTATTTCAATTTTTGATATGTTGGGGGTGGAGAAAAAAAATCCCTTTTAAATGCTTTTAGCTAAGCAAAAATTAGAGATGGATAAAAGACATCTGAGCTGACAGGAGAAAAAAAAAAAAAGGAAAAAAAAATAAAAACACTTCTGAGTAGTTTTGTTTGATAAAAGAAATGAGGAAATCAGTAGGACTGAAATTTGCTGGGTGGAATGTCATTTCCACAGATCACAAGATCAAGGCCATTGGTAGTTTCTTTACTTCCTAAAATGAACAGATACGGTTCATCAGACTTGCAGGACCTACTAGAAAATATTGGTGCCTTCCCAGGACTCCTTCAAGAAAAAGTATTTTTACAGTTCATACTAGCACTTTTTACACTTTACCTCAGATAATAATTGCTTTTCTATTCCCAATGAAGCATTAACCTTACTAAGCAGATTCACAGGCTGATTGAAGCCTTGACTGTAAGAGTGAGGTTAAACAGAGAAAAGTTCCTCTCTGTCTCCTTCAGAGAAGGTTAAAAATAAAGAGCAAAGGTGAAGGATATTTGATACCATAAAAGAGAATCACAGAATCACAGAATTTCTAGGTTGGAAGAGACCTCAAGATCATCGAGTCCAACCTCTGACCTAACACTAACATAAACAAATTCAGAGCTCTGGGAACTACCTGGCTCCATTTTCACAAAAATAGCCACATGTGCTTGTGTCCGTAATTGTGCATTAAGAACATGCAAACACTTCTAAAACATTTGTTACTGCCTAGCTTTATCCTGTCACTTTGTTCAGTGTCATTCCTGTCACTTCTGTCATAAAACCTCTGCTTTAAGAATGTTGATACTCAGCAACCTCTCTGTTATAATTTATACAAGTTCAATCTCATTAGACTCATGGCTTTTTTAAGGGACAGACACCACACACACACACACACACACACACACACACTCTCTCTCTCTCTCTCTAATAAAAAAAAATCAGGGCAATGCAATGGGTGTTAGATCATGTATGAAAATTCAGGAAGATAAGAACATGTTTAAAGTTATAAGCAGCTCTTTCTCAATTCAATATATTCATATTTTTTCCTATTTCTTGGTTAGAACTGACTTAGAAATGAACCTTATTTCAAATTCTGTCTTTATTTCTAATAATTGATTGCATTGAAAATCTTTCCAGATGGGTGGCTGAATGCTCATTGCCTGTAGTTCTTCACAATGAAGCTTTCATTTTGTCTGATTCTGTTTCTAGATGTACGAGTCACATATACAGCCTTGATTTTCTGTCATTGAGAGAAAAATAGCTGATAATAGATGCAAAACCATGATATTTTAAAATATTTCCTCATTTTGAAGCAGAGAACTCTGTGGAAAAAAAAGCTGAAAAACAGCAAAAGGTAGTCTGAGTAAAATCATTTCTGTGGATGCCTGTTAAGAGCAAACTGTCATTATTTTTTACAGATATGTAGCAATAAAAATCAGAAGTTGGAACCAAAAAGAAAGTGTCATAAACTTTGTGAACATTAATAAGCACATTCCGTTAGCTTTTTACATGTGCGAAGATTTTTTGGCATATTTTGGATTTTTTTTTTTCTTTTAAGGACCAATGTTTAATTCTTCTCTGCGGATTTAAGTCTCTTGAGTGTTTTCAATGCTTTCTTATCAGCATTGTTTCTGTTCTTCTCCTTACTGTTCAGACATGTAATAACAAGAAGACTGATACATCAAGGTGCTGCTGCACTCTTCATTCTTTGTGTGTGTTTTTGTAATTCCTCTTAGTTACAGAAGGGTTAAAGATAGATCTTGCAAAATTTCTTCTTTTAAATATTCTAATTAAAGTCACAAATGTAGAATCGCATATCTGCATTGTACAGACATGGCGAAGCACAACTGAACTGCAAAGCTTAGCTAGTTATCACTTGTCAGCTGAGCAACTCTGAACAAATGTACACTTTTTCTTGTCTCAAATGTGACAAAGAATAACACCTTTTTTTTTTCTTTTTTTTTAGAAGTACTTTCATTGACCAGCGTTCTTCAGCTTGCCCTGTTAATAACATCAGCCTGTATGTTTTCAAGCCTTTACAAACCTCTGCTGTCCCTTGGGGATCACAACTTCCTATACTGCAATTATGTGATAGTCTGCTTTTTAAGACAGCTTTCCACTTTTGTGGAATACAAAGTAGTTGAAAGAGCAGTAGACAAACTCATAATTTCATAAAACAATCTGTCGACATTTTGCATTTTCTCATCTCTCTGTTTTACTAGTGCATTAAGTATTACCAAGTATTTGTGTCGAGCTGACCTGTTCTTAACTTTGGGGCTGAGTAAGCACTACTATTTAGGTTTCTGTTGGTTACCTGGAATCCTCTGTCAGAATCCTTCTGTTTTTGTCTTCTTCCAGGAAACAGATACTGGTGACAATGCTGTTTCTTCACAGTCAATTAAATTCACATTCGAACATATGTTAGCGTCACTCACTTTTTGCATTGTTACTAGAATGAAATATTTTGCACTTTATGTTATGGCCAAAAGCCTTCTAGGTCAGAGAAAATGGTGGAATAATATAAAATAATCAGAAATTCAGGCTAAGAAAACCACTAAATATTGGCTTCTGAAATCCATTACATTATTAAATGTTACTTACTAATCCATTGAGTGTCTCTGCCTTACTTAGTACAAAGTTAAGCAGCATTACTTTATGGTGACTGTGTGAGACTGCTGACACAGCACCCACACAGTGGTGTTTGATGTCTCCACTGAGACATTGTCCACTCCCAGTTTTTTGTGTGATCTATCAATACTCTTCTGCTTCACCACAAAGTCGAACACTTTGTTTCACCTAAACATTTACCATGCTGCACTGTCAAATAACACTTTAAGCAAACCCTGTTTAACTTTGCATTACAAGAGGTCACCTAGCTACAGGCAGTTTAAGAGGTTGCCTTTTTCTGCCTTGCAGCATTCAGTTGCTGCTGGCAGCTGAGGTGCAGTTCAAGACTTTCTTTCTACTAAGATAAATATAAAAGCAACAGGAGTCAGGAGGATGAAGGAAAACCTCTGGATTTGGTATTGGGACCAACACCAGTCCAGTCATTCAGCTCAGATTTTCTTTCAAACAACACATGTTTATTGTGTATGTGCAGGAGTTTAAAAGAGAACGCTACTGCAGAAATCATGAACGGCATATAAGTTATGAATTATCAAGATAATATTAACAAGATAAGAATATTTGATCTGTAAAGAAACAAAAATAATCCTGCTTTATGAAGTACCTCTTTTTTTCTTTTTTTTTTTTTTTTTTTTTTCATAGCCCAAGCTGCCACATAAGTCACTATGATTGTGGAATATGCAGGAAAAATTCCTGTTGAGGTCTATTGCACAGGTACATGAATGCTCAAGGGCTCAGTAACACATTTAGTGAACTTGTGTGTTTTTTTTTTTTCTTAACTAAGATTAATCATGTCTCTCATTTAATGTCTCAATTAAACCTCTCAATTAATGTCTCTCATGGTGAATAATACAGATGTAAATGATTTGTTTAGCTTATGGCATTCATTTTGAAATTAGAGAATTCCAGCTTGAGCCCTATCAATTCAGACTTGCATGTTCACATCGTATATGTCACTTAATTATGTAGATTTTTATTCAGTTTGTTGGCAATTTTGTCTACCTAAGCAACCCTCTAAAATCACTACGTATATGCCTAAAACTACAGCAACTAAACCCTGATATGAGATGAAAGTATGTCTTCTACTGTGAGCAGTGAAGGCACATACTGTTCAGCAGTGTAAATTATGTTGTCCCATCGCCTTAGAGATGCAGGTTATGTACTTTTTATGATCTGATACTAATTTCCTCTCCCTTCTTCAACTTTCTTTAACTTTCTGCATCTAACCAGATATTTAGGAGCCTTGGTATTACTTAAATATTAAGCTTTGTGTAGCTGGACCTCAGAAACACTGCATGGAGTATATCACAAAGGTGTTTGGTCCCTTTCAAAAATAGGTTTGTTTGGGGAAAAGTATTTTATAGAAGCAAAGAGCTGCTTTCTCACAGGCCAACCAGTGATGTAAGGAATGCCACTTCTCTTTTTCAGTCCTCTAGTCCTTGTCTGGTTTTCTAACACCTTTTACTTTTCAGTCTTTTTTTCCTCCTTACTGTCAATTGCATTTAACCTATTTCTGTCTCTTTTATCATTTCTCTGGCAGTATTCATCTCTGGGAGTAATAACTGCTCCTTACCCTAGCGCCTGAAGTCAGCGGAGTTCTTCAAATTAAGAGAAAGCATAATCTAACTGGAAGACAGATGTAGCAGCAGACAGCAAGTTCACTTGAATTGCAATAAGTATATACCTTAATCGCAGCTATTAGGACAGGAAATTGTCTGACAATTATGAACTTGGGCACTTTATAGTAATGGCACCTGGCTTCTTCAGTGTATTTTTTTTTTTTTTTTTATGTTAGATGAAAGGATGATGGTTCTCATCATATTGACCCTAATTAACTGTGAGAGGAATTGTTTGAATTAGCAAATCTGTGGAGTAATGCAAGTGTTTGCTTTTGGGTCAAAGATGGGGAAGGCTGGAAAGATTAACCATAGGTCTTACTGATTTAAAGGAAACAGGATCTACCACCACTAAAAAAAAAAATAATAATTCTGTGGTAGTTGTGAAAAAAAAAAAAAGTGTTTTATTTATTTAAAAGTAGTCCTGCTATTATCTGTATGTGTCAGGAAGATTTGTAGCATTTGAGTAATCAAAGGCAAACAAATATATGTAACAAAAATGGTGAAAGAAAACAAAGTTCTCTACAGTCTATTACAGTAGAATCTAAGGGAAAGGTTTTGCAGAGTTTTGTATTTCTGAGTAGTCTGCAATCCTACAGTGTTCTTTTCACAGATTCAAAAAGGAATGATCTAGATAGAACTCCTTGTGAGAATGTGGTCTGGTTTTACACCGGGGCAATTTAAAATTGCAAAGATGGGATACAGAATCCTATTTTTGAGATTCTTTGACATGAGACCATTATACTTAATAGGTATCTTGCTGTTGAAGACAATGGAAGGAATTTGCAGTTGTGATGAAAATGGTGCCAATTCAGGCATACAGCTAATTTAAGTCTATATTTTAGGACATAGGGAGAGCTTTAAAAAGTGATATATGATCATGGTTATCTACGGTTATCTTAAAGTTTCAGTTTGCAGTGTTTTTTATACTTCAAATGTGCATATGGTCTGTGTAGGTTGTATGCAAAGAAATTCTGATGTAGAGAGATACTTGAATCCTTTCATACCAAGTCAGCTAACTGAAAAATTTGGAGCTCCTTCCATGATCACAGTAACCAATTTATAGGTAACAGTGAAACTATGTAAATTGTAGTTTGGCTTAGAAGAACTGGTGTTTTTGTTTGTTTGTTTGTTTGTTTGTTGTTTTTTCCTTGTTTTTATTTCTCTGTTGAGTATGAAATCCTCTGTTGTCTGCATTTTGTTTAATATTGGTCATGCTATATACTGCACATGATTTGTATTTCAACTTACAGAGCCTAGGTAGAAATAAAGAAATACATACTGCAGTTGTCCATAAATGCCTTCATTTGTACTCTTGTTTTAGTTGCCAAGAATGGAATTTGAGTACTGAAGAGAACCACTTATTTGGTTAGATTGATTTATGCAGGTCCCATAGGAGGCTTCCTACTTTCTTAGCCAAATTCAGTTTGTCAGAGGTCTGTGCACCAACCTTATTCTTTCTTATGTCTAGTTTGAATCTCCAATGGTCTTTCCTGGACGTTTATATTGTCTTTCCTTTGCTGACATGGAACAATCCCACATGCAGGCTAATTCAAACATCTGCTATGTAGACTAATTCAAGGATCCTTTGATCATCATTAGTTTTCCAAAATCTAACCTTTTTGTTGTTGTTGCTGTTTTTTCCCACGTGAAATAATATGAAAACAAGTGTTGTTCTGTTTAACAGATGAAGAGCATGGACAAGGCTTGGTTTATCTTTTCCAAAATGTGATTGTTTGTATGGAGCTTTGACCACTCTGCAAAAGCAATTTGGAAGGAAAAGCATCTCAGCAGTGTATGTGTACTAACTTGCTTAGAGACTCCTAGGAACATTTCTTTCACTGAAACAAGCCTTATTTGGGTGAACGGTAACCTGTATTATTTGTCTGCCCAAGAGAAGGTCTATAGCAAATAAAGGCTAGATCATCTATTTTTTTCTTTATTGTTAACAGATACGTTCATGTTATTTTTCACCCTTTATGTTGAAATAATGCTTAAGACTTGCATGCCCTGAGCACAAAATTTGTCTGAAAGAAAGTTTGAAGGCAAAAAGAACTTATTCTAGGCATCTGTTGAACAATTTTTTTTTTAAAGAAAGCTTGAATTTGTGACTTTAAATAGATTCATAAGGAAAACTTTTCAGTTCTCTACTTTGTTTTACAAAGAAACTTGAGGTTTGTTTTCAGTTGTTAGCTGAGATACATGTCTATAATAATTGTCTTGTGATAAACTGATTAAGATTAATAACTTGTAGGCCATGGTTCTGTTTAACTTGAACCTGTGTATAGCAAAATTCAGGAAATGGTTTAAGCTTTTTGTCTGTCTTAATTTCAAGGATAAATATGTCTGACCAAAAGATTCTATCCTAACCTGGAAAAATCTTTCCATTTTTACTTGTATGCTCTGAAAATTGATTTTATTAATTAATGTTTTCTCTTACAAAGAGAATTCCCAGGAACTCTATATTCTTATCTTGAGAGTTTTTATGGGAGGTTGAAATACAGTAGGTATGGTGAATTTGTTGGCTGAGGCAACAAAGGAGAAGGTACTGAAGGTTAAATGAGGAGGAGTGGCTTTAATGTGAGGGACAGCTGCAAAAAGGTGTATGGATCAATCTGAAGGAATAGTTGCTGTTGAGGTTTGCCACAAGCAGTGGTAGAAAAAGTATCTAGCCAAACAATAAATATATAATCATGAAAGATATTCACGTACTACACTTCTGCACAGCACTTTAAAGATGTAAAATGTAGTGTAATTTCCATGATTTATTAATGCATTCACCTACTTCTGTAATAGCTCCAGTATTTTCTATTAACAACAAATACATTTACAAATGCATTGTTTGCAAAGCTGTTTTAGTCACCAACCACTTTGAAATGTATATAAATTTTAGAACATTATTTTAGCATGCACTTTTATATGCAGAGTTTTCTACATATAAAAGGCTCCTAATTTCTTTTAAATTGTACCCTACAGAGTTAAAGCCCAGGAACAAGATTATTTAATGGCTTACTAAGTTGATAATACTCACTGCTTTATAGCTACTTGAAAGAAGTACATGATTTGCCTGCTTCTTTATGGGATGGATTACAATTGTTTTCTTTTGTGGAACTCAGGGTTTAACAACCAGAGCTATGAATAGGGTGCCATGTCCCATGGAACTGCAGCATCAGAAAATACAAGTTCTTCAAGCAGGATCAAGGGTTTAGTCTGCATAGACTAATTGGACATGCTTTACACAGTTCTCTTGATAGAACCTAGCAGACTTGAAATCTGTTTTCCATTTCTCAAGCCCTGCAGGTTTAGCTTGGCACTGTATGCTGCCATGACAGCTGGAGAGTTTGCTCTGAATTCCCTAATAGCTTCATGGCAAATTCCCTCTAATCAAAACTTTGGTCACAGCACAGAGAAAAAAAAAAAAAACAACTCTTCAGTATCCTGTTTACTGGTGTGTTAAATTTAAATAGAAGTAAATTTAATAACAAAATATTTTGAAACAAAAAATTGAAGCAAAAATTTCTATTTTCAACACTACCAATATTGACATAAGTCTGACAGAAAAACACTTACAGGGTGTTTTGGGTAATTTTTGTTTTCATATTTTTGGTAACTCTGGCAACTCATTTTTGTAACTTCTTAGTCTTGTTTTTCCTCTGTAATATTTACTGGAAAATGTGGCCCTGTATTTCTAATTTTAACCTCCCCTTTAGCTCAATTTGTGGTAGAGCAGAACTCGTCTCTTCCCTGACAGATCTCTCCTTGTAGCAGAATGTATACACTTTTTTCTTTTGAAAATAGATTGATTGAGGTTGACTAAAGCCAATTTAAAAATCAATCCTCTTTCATCTGTTTTTTTTTTTTTTTTTTTTTTTTTTTTTTTTTTTTTTTTTTTTCCTGTTGTTTATAGGGGGGAAGGCATGGCAGTGAGTGAGCAAAAACTTAAATATTATCTCCTGCTGGATGTTTGTTTTTAAAGGAACCTTAACCTAGAGATTTAAATGGAAACACATTATCTGTAGTTTTAAAAGGTGTATTGGAATTAAGGTTTGACCTTTAGGTTGAGAATGCAGAATGTGTTTATCAGAATTGAAGTCAGGAAGAAATCCAGAAGCCTGTGTCTTTCTCTTTTTAAAAAAAATATTTTAAATTGAGCCTTATCCCCTTGTTGGGCTTGAAATGGGAAAAGAATTTAGTATAGATGGAAAACCAGATTTTGACCATAAATCAACATTTTCGACTTCTCCTCTGTTCCAGACACTGAATATTCAACTACATTTGCTACCTGAGGCTTTGATTACTCAGTTTCAAAAATAGGTTAAAATGAATGTTGGGGAGAAAGGGATATGTAATGCATTCCTAAGTATTTCTGAAATGCTGAGAAGTAGAGAACATTAGAAAACAAAACAAAACAAACAACAAAAAAAAAAAAAAAAAAAAAAAAAAAAAAAAAAAAAAAAACAGCCTAACTTGTCAGGTAGCATGTTAAAGGAAAGTAACAAAGTTAATGCATATTTGAAGTACATGTTCTCTTGTGTGAATTTGTATTTTCTTCATACTCAGGCTTGTTGACAAACTGAGAATGATTTGGGGTTGATGGCTACTATGGAAGATGTAGGGACATCTATTCAGCAGCTGTACGCCATTTTAAGTAGATAATTCTGGGCACATTTGTCCAAAGGAACAAAAGGATTGTGAAGTGCTAATTACACTTAAGGACACCTACTCACTCTCAGATAACTCAAGTATGTTTCCCTTTATTCAATGACCGTTTCTTTCATATCAGTTGCTGCTACACAAGTGCAGCAACATAGTGTCAGAAAATGCTGGTTGCTCTTTAATGCTGTCTGGCATGACATCATCTGACATGTTCACCTTTGGGCAAATGAGTATTTTGACTGCCACTCTTAACTTCAAAATAAAGGTTCAATATACAAAATTGACCTTACTGAAATATGATGAGTAAAAAGCCTGCTTTACATAGTATGCCCAATCCCAGCTGCTTGCATAGTGGCCAGTGGCAGGTGCAAATCACCTCACAATAAAATCCAAAGATGCCAGTAATCTAACCAGAGAAGGCTTCTTGGAGCTATCTGTCTTGTAAGGAGAGAAGATACGGAGGTGTGTGGAAGCCAGTGCCCCTCTAAGATTTCAGCTCTTCTCCAGGTTCAGGAAAAAAGCCTGCACCTCCCTTAAGACTGTCTTGCCCCTGAAGGTTTATATCCCTTCTTCCAAAGCAGGTGTTCTTGAACCCTTTGCTTTTGAAGAAGGTGGTGCTGGAGAAAGAGCAGTGTATTCATGGTTTAAACACTGTTCCAGAGAGGAAGAGACCTGACTCCTATACCTGCTACTGGTGCCCAAAAGACACTTCCTGTCCTCCAGGGACTGTGCTGAGTCGGATGGTCTAAACATTCTGCCTCCATGCTGAGCTACGATAAAATTGCCATGTGCTTTCTTTATGCATTTATATCATAGTAACATTTCTCCCATATATAATAGTATACAAATCATTCATATATTCATATATATAACATATACATTATATACATAATATGTACATATATACATATGCATTATGTACATATATGTATATAATACACATATATATAGTCTGAAGACAGCCTGAAGGCACATTGCAGAGCCTTAGTTTTGCAATGCGTTATTTTTAAGAAGAGAGATGATATTACAGATGATTTTAAGAGCAATGGGGAAGACTGACATAGAAACTCTTTAGAAAACTGCTTCACCCTCCAGAAATGTTGTGGTAGGATTCCTGGTGATTCTCTGCACTGTGGAGAGTGGCGGCTAGCAAATGTGACGCCCATCTACAAGAAGGGCCGGAGGGCAGACCCGGGAAACTACAGGCCTGTCAGTTTGACCTCAGTGCCAGGGAAGCTCATGGAGCAGATCCTCCTGAGAGTCATCACGCAGCACTTGCAGGGCAAGCAGGCGATCAGGCCCAGTCAGCATGGGTTTATGAAAGGCAGATCCTGCTTGATCTCCCTTCTGATCAAGCAGGGAGATCAACCTGATCTCCTTCTATGACAAAGTGACGCGCTGGGTGGATGAGGGAAAGGCTGTGCATGTGGTCTACCTTGACTTCAGCAAGGCTTTTGACACTGTTTCCCACAGCATTCTCCTCAAGAAACTGGCTGCTCTTGGCTTGGACTGGCACACGCTTCGTTGGGTTAGAAACTGTCTGGATAGCCGGGCCCAAAGAGTCGTGGTGAATGGAGCCAAGTCCAGTTGGAGGCCAGTCACTAGTGGCGTCCCCCAGGGCTCCGTGCTGGGGCCAGTCCTCTTTAATATCTTCATCGATGATCTGGACGAGGGCATTGAGTGCACCCTCAGTAAGTTTGCAGATGACACCAAGCTATGCGCGTGTGTCGATCTGCTTGAGGGTAGGAAAGCTCTGCAGGAGGATCTGGATAGGCTGCACGGATGGGCTGAGGTCAACTGCATGAAGTTCAACAAGGCCAAGTGCCGGGTCCTGCACCTGGGGCGCAATAACCCCAAGCAGAGCTACAGGCTGGGAGATGAGCGGTTGGAGAGCTGCCAGGCAGAGAAGGACCTGGGAGTGATGGTGGATAGTCGGCTGAATATGAGCCAGCAGTGTGCTCAGGTGGCCAAGAAGGCCAACAGAATCCTGGCTTGCATAAGAAACAGTGTGGCCAGCAGGGCTAGGGAGGTGATCGTCCCCCTGTACTCGGCTCTGGTGAGGCCGCACCTCGAGTACTGTGTTCAGTTTTGGGCCCCTCGCTACAAGAAGGACATGGAGGTGCTTGAGCGGGTCCAGAGAAGGGCGACGAAGCTGGTGAGGGGCCTGGAGAACAAGTCCTACAAGGAGCGGCTGAGGGAGCTGGGCTTGTTCAGCCTGGAGAAGAGGAGGCTCAGGGGCGACCTTATCGCTCTCTATAGGTACCTCAAAGAAGGCTGTAGTGAGGTGGGGGTTGGCCTGTTCTCCCACGTGCCTGGTGACAGGATGAGGGGGAATGGGCTTAAGTTGCGCCAGGGGAGTTTTAGGTTAGATGTTGGGAAGAACTTCTTTACCAAAAGGGTTGTGAGGCATTGGAACAGGCTGCCCAGGGAAGTGGTGGAGTCACCATCCCTGGAAGTCTTTAAAAGACGTTTAGATGTAGAGCTTAGGGATATGGTTTAGTGGGGACTGTTAGCGTTAGGTCAGAGGTTGGACTCAATGATCTTGGAGGTCTCTTCCAACCTAGAAATTCTGTGATTCTGTGAGAGATTTGAAGACAGTTCTCCAGGGCTGAATACCTTTCCTGCCCCCAGTTACAGTGAACAAAAGCTTTTCTGAGTCACAGTTATCATGTTTAGCTTGCAGTGTGTTGGTACTTGAAGCCTCCAGTGCATTTGACTGCTGCATATGTTTTCAGTGATAAATTGATGGAGGAACTGGTCAGTTTGTGTGTGGGTGGCCTCTCAATACTGCTCCGTGTCTCTCTGATTGATTTGTTTAGCAAGAAAAGAAACAGTACACAGAGCTGTTTAAAGCGTATTTTGATACTATTTGCAGTAGTCCTTCAACTGTTTTATGTATTTCAGAGTTGAGAACATTTATCTTGTAGCTTTGTGGAGAGAGGTCTTTGTGGCTTTTGTTTGTATAATGCCTTGTGAAATGGTACAGTTATAAAATGATAAAAAGCCCTAGGCCATTTGGAGACTCACTCACTTCATAAATGGAACTGTGAATAATTAGAACTTTATACATTTTCTCAAGAAAAACACTTGTCAAAAGAATAAATGCATGGAAGAGGAGTAGAATATTCAAGAGCTCGTTTTTCATTTCTTTAGAAGTTATGATTAATAGAGTTAGCCCACAGAATCTTTTATCTTTTCCTGGCCCGAAAAAAGCACAAGGCATCACCGTTGTCTGAAGCCATTTGAATTATAAGAACTGAACTTTGCATTTTACAAGGCAAATGAACTTTTTAAATTGCTTTCAGTCTTGTCCTGTTCTTGTGTTTAGCCACTGACTGCAGTTTCAGGAAGACTGGTTATAACCTTCGCTTCTAAATTGACACAATGACTTCAGTAGAATTATGTAGAAATGTGAGGTTTTTTTGTGAATTAATCACAAACTTTGAACTCCTGGTGATTTTTTCCCCTCAACATGTTACCCTTGTTTGGCATGTGGTGTAGTTCCCATTGACACTAGACAGAAATATAACTTTGTTTTGTTTTACTTTTCTCCCTTGGTAATTTTCTATTGATACATAAAAATGATAGATCTGTCTTTTAACTAGTATTATTAATAATAATAGTAATATCAATAATAGAAGATGATGTATATGTTTTTGTTTTCTAGCTATCCTAGATGGGGATTTGATTTAACCTCTAAAAACATCATCATTAGACCAAAAATTTCCATTTTAAACCATGAAGTGTAGTTTTGAGAAAGTCAAAGTAGAGTATAAAAATTAAGTTAAAACTTGTTTATCTTCATGTGTTTATAGTCTTACATTTGATTCGGAGATTGAACTTGATGATGAAATCACTGGGATTTATTTACCATTTCTAATCCAATTCTGCAATATTTAGAGTCACATCAAAGTAATTAAAAATAAATATGTATCTGAGGCTTAAGCACCTGTATGCATGCACACATTCAGACAAAGACCAGGTCATTTAGAACTGTTCCTTACATCAAATTGTTCTGTATACTTTGTACTAGAGTAGGTATGTAAACATTATTATTTTTATAAAGTTTAATAAGAGCACAAAGGATACTGCTATCAGAATGTATTCCTGACTTGCTCTATACACCTATATTTTCCTGATCACTCAAAAGAAAAACAAGTCCTATCAAAATAACTAGTAGTCCTTTACTTTCAACTGCAGAACACCTAAAATAATCTAAGCTGGAACACATGACTGGATTTCCCTCTATTACTTGTTGATTTTTGTTGAACAAATATGCCCTGAATTATGAATTCTGAAAATAAAAATTATTATAAATGGATAAAATCCATAACTTCTACTCCCAAACTCATAAATTCAGTTCCTCCCCAAATTGCTCCATGATATGTTCTTTCATAGCCCTGATTTCTTATTTTCATTTTGGTTGATTTATTTCTTGTGCTTCCTGTCAGTGTGGTTTGCTGATCAAACTGACCCCCAAATTTGTTGGATGATGTTCGTCAACTCGAGCAAAGATGTTGGACCTGGTTGCCTCAAAGGTCACCACTGCTCCTCAGCTGATGGAGAATCTACAGAACAGAGTAGGCAAGCCCTGGGGGTGTGCAGTAACAGACAGGAAAAAGGGCTGGAAAATCAAGGAAGATGTTCTGACGCCATGAACTTTAAATGTAGTAAGTAAGTGTAGTAGCCCAGACTTACACCTGGTTCTGACTCCACTTTTAACATAACCTTTATTTATTTATTTATTTATTTATTTATGACTTTTAAGTATGTTAGAAGTGGAGTCAGAACCAGGTGTAAGTCTGGGCTACTCTAATGAATACTTAATCCCCTGACCTTGGAAAACAACAACAACAAAAACCAGAAAATCACTGGAAAGTAAAAACAGTGAGCAACTGCTTACTTGCAGTCACTCACAACCACAGAAACTACAGTACTTCACTTTCAAGCCTCCTGTCCTAACCCAAGAGAGCTGAGCCACTGCTTCCTTTTTTTTTTCTACTTTTTATTTAGATTTTTTTTTTTCCCCTAATGCTTTTCAATGCCATTTGAATTTTTCTATATTCTCTAAGGGGTTGTGAGACAGTGTGAAAAATACTGCTTACCCCAACTGTTTGACACTGTGGGACCAGAGTATTTACCCTGGGGCTAACTATGTTCATCTGTCACAGCCCTCTGAGATCACAAAAATGAAAATGCCCTTGAAAAAACTCGGTGTAGAAAAACAGCCAAGCTGAGAAAAGGAACCAAGTCTGGGGAAAGATCAATTTATTCTAATGGTTACTGGGTTTTATATTAAGGAAAAGAGAAGATTTGTTAAGGCAACAGTGCTCTCTCATGTGAATGGCCAACTAGTTTCTGGACCCAATTTTTTCTCCACTTTGTAGGCTATATTTGTAGTGTTTCTACTTTTCTTGCCCCTTTCTGCATCAATGGGATTTCTAAAGCTTTCTCTCTCTTTTCTTATTTTCTTTTTCTGAATTAAAAAAAAAAAAAAATCCAGCATCTCCAGGCATTCCCAGGACTGACTTTGCATTAACAAGACAGATGTATTATACAGAAGAAACTCTGCAATGAATAAAGATGCATAAAACATTTCCTGTAAAATAGGATCCCCTCATGCCTGGAAGAGACATCTTTTTTCCAGCAAGACTAACGTTCCTTTAAAATTCTGAAATATTCAACTAAATGGTTTAATTCTTTTTAGTTTCTGTCTCAGCCTGGAGTCAACACAGAAATGCCACTGGACTGGCTTTTCTCAAGATATTTAATATTCCAGTCCAGCAAACTCATGTAGCTTGATAAGATCTATGTGTTTTAATGTGCATCTGAATTAAACCTTAATTCAGTACATTCAAGTACTCCAGCTACAGAAAAAGTACTCAAAAAGTTTTTAAGTCTCTGTAAGATTCAGTAAGGCATGACCTATATTTTTTTTGATTTTTAATTATTCAAGGAGCCTTACATAATCTTTTTTTTTTTTGTCTTTTTTTCAGAAAAAGAGATATGATTGCAAAGAGAAGTATTTTCCTTTTTTGTATGCTCCCCTTCATTTTGATCATGCATGCAAAATCTTATAAAAATCAGATGAAAGAAATTTCTAGTGTTGAGTATCTAACTTTTCTCTGCTTAACTAAAAAGTATGCATCTGCAAACTGTTTAATGGTGTCTGTTGTATGCTGAAAGTGTTATGAGAGTTTCTTCTTCAGTGTCTTGCTCTTTAGAGTAGATAATGCTTTCTTTGTTCTCCATATATAATAATTTTACTGGTACAAGATGTGTAAGTCATTCTGTAGTATGTACTTTCAGTCTTTTATTACGTAGCATTTTTTAATACAAATTAAAATTATCCCTTTTCCTTTCCTTTTCCCTTTCTCTTTCCCGCTCCACATGAATTTCTGTGTTTCATTTATTTGGGGAAAATAAGATATTCTAGCTATTTCCTTTCCTGAATTATCCAAAGCAGGCATTTCAGGGAGGAGCTGTGCTCTAAAATTAGTGGTGCAATATTGGTCCATTTCTTGAAAATATTTAAGATATTTTGTTGTATTCTACTCTGGCATGGAGACAATTACATTCAGTTGCCCACTTTGAGGCTTAATAAGTAATACTAAAAGCGTTGTTCAAAATGTATAGATACATACATACTATATATAGATATATAGTAGCAGATATATTTAAGGATAGTACTTAGAACAGATGGACTTTCAAAAAAATATATATTTTTTTTTTTAATTTATTTTTTTTTCCAAGAGTTGGATAAAACTCCATTGGAGTCAGGAGAATTTTCCTACATAACTCCTTGGGACATCAGGGTCAGGCCTTCACAGAACCACTTAATTTTCTTATATGCCAGGAAAATCTCAGAGGCACCTTGGTCTGCTTAGTTAGACTTTGGGAGCAAAGATAGTTCTCTAGTTTTGTAGTCAGATGTTTGTATAGGACACATGCTGCAGGTATTTACTGTTCTAGTGGGACATGCAAGTTATGTGACACTTACTCCATTCCAGGATATCAGTGCTTTCCACAATATGCATATATGTAGTTGATACTTTTCTAAAAATCTGATGATTGTGACATAGTAGGGGTACAGATTGGAAGTCTCTATTTCTGGCATTTCAGAATATGCCCATGACAGAGGGAAATGAGAAGGTCAGAGCCCTCAGGAGTCTTCTGCAGAAGAGTTGCTGAGAAGCTGTTTTGCTAGGTTGAGAGAAAGCGATGGAGCAGCAAGTTTTAGAAAGCAAAAGCACGAGAGCCTATAGTATTGCAATGCTCCTGTACAGCTTGGAAGCATCTGTACGTATCTAATATTCATGCCAGAAAATATTTGCAAGGATAGTTTCCTTAGAAAATATTTGGTGTAGGTAAGTTATACTGAAATTAGATCTGCCATCGATTGATGTTGTTTTTCCCCTCTCCACACAAGTAGTTTTTTTATTCCGACTTGAGAAAAGAAATGTTGGTTTCAGGGATTCAGTTGATGCTGGCACTAAAAGCTTACCATATGGCAAATCTGCTCACTGAATCACAGTTTACATCCCCTGCTACTGTACTCTCAAAATAGGTATTTTAAAAATTCAGTATTATGCTGTTATTTGTTTTGTATTTTATTGTATCACCATAGTAGTTTAAAAGAAGAGTCTGGCTGTAGATATGGCTTATAATTAATGAAAATTCTAATTAATTTTTTAGCAGCACTCAGTCTTCAAGCTGCGAAGCAGTCCTCAAGCCTTGTTCATTTTGGTACTAGTTAATGGTACTGGTCTTGAAGTACTAAACCTAAAAGTAGTAAGCAGCAAAGAATTAAGACTTGTATGAGTAAGTAGATCTAAATCACCCTCAGCCTGGATTAAACCAACATTGAAAACCACTGAAAGTGACTTATTCTTGGACAACAGGTTTTTTTTTACAGAAGGCAGGGAGTTTTCAAACTCTAGAGGCATGAAAGAGTGCTTATTATGAATACATAAAAAAAAAAAAAAAAAAAAAAAAAAGTAAGTAAAACATCTGTGTACACCAAATTATTTCAAAACTATTTATACTTAAGTAAATCTCTTATATCCATAAAATAAGCTGCTTGCTCCAAATCTCCCTCATGGAAATTCAGAGCTTCCACTGTTGCACTTCGGCCTCATCATTCTCAGGGAAGCCGAACTGGGGGGTCTGAAACTCAACCTTCTATTTAGTTTAAGAAACCAATGTGCAGTTATCACTGGATAGAAAAAGACAGGCCAGCAGAAAATCTCACCCTTCATTAGCAACATGTACAGAAATATTCGGTACAGTATGTTTCCTTAACAGAAAGGTTTTCCAAGACATGAAATTTAATAGGAGTGCTTTATTGTCTGTCAAGCTCACTGGCAGTATCTTAAAAAGTCAAATCTATTAAAATAGTTTTTATTTTTTTTTATATCATTTGGTTCCCATTGCTTCTAAAATGTATTGTTCCTTTATGGGTATTTTTTTCCTGTACATCAGTTAGATATAATATTAGGCACAGCAATATCAAAAAAAAAAAAAAAAAAAAAAAAAAAAAAAAAAAAAAAAAAAAAAAAAAAAAAAAAAAAGTGGGAGGGTATTTATGGCTATATGCATTCCTCTGAAAATATGAATAAATACTTAGGAAGTCTGCTAGGTGTGAGATGCAATATCAGCACTTGCAGGAAACTAATAATAGCTGCTTTATGATAAAACCTGAAAAATGACGGGGGGGGAAGCCTAAGTAATTATGTTCCAAATAATCAAGACAGATGTCAAATATGTCCTTTAATCAAAACCAAAAGTCACTGAAGAACATATATGGATAGAACTTAAACATCATTGTCAAATAATATTCATGTTAATACTGCTCACTTATATACCTGCCATTGAGGTTAAATTATGAAAAGCTTGTATGAATCCATAAAGCTGAATTATTTTTTAGCTTAAAGTTGAGGAGATGTGTACCTTTGTCAGGCAAATTGCTTATTTCAATTTGCTTGTTTCAAGCAGCAGAAAAAAAAAAAAAAAAAAAAAAGGGATTACATAGAATAGAGGAAAGGCTTAAAGGCTGAAAGTCATTTATTTCCACAGAAACTATGAGTGGTTATCACACAGCAATCTAGAAAGCAAGGATAGTTTGACAATAGGAAATTAACAAAACTGGAAAAACAAACAAACAAACAAAAACAGTGAATATAGAACTGAAAGTTAAATATTTATATAGAGCTGAAGTACAAATTTAACATGCAAGAGCATCAGTCAAACAGTTAGCAATGTGATGTGTATTTAAACAGGAAAAAACACAGAAAGGATTACAATAATAAACTAACACACACTGATTCATTTTATGCTTGTAAGCACTAATTAAATTTGTGTGAACAGCCTACTTGGGTATCATTATGCCCTAAATCATGAATTTGTGTTGTTGTTAAGATTACATGATCATTTCTAGATCCAACAGAATCTAAATAAAGGCTATGGTTCTTCTGTTCAAAGAAAACTAAATCCTCAAGGAGCCTCAGAATGAAGCTACCATTCTTAACTGGGTGAGTCTGAAACAGAACAGAAGTGACAGACTAACACTGAATAATTAAAGTTTTACTTAGAATTATAAGGATAAAATTAAGTAAAACAAATTACATTCCTTTGTTTGAGAAGTGACTTGGGTAGGTATGCTACACAATAAGGAATAGATAAAGGAATGAGAAGAGTAGAGGTTATCTGAAATAACCACCAGATTTCAACACAGCTCTCAGAGGACAACTGCAACCTGGTTCCTTTAGAATAGCAAAAGCTGATTGAGCATTCAAAGAAATGTGTTGGGTTTTACATCCACCAGCTGAGAGCACCACCTTTATCAAAGGCCAGCAGGACCCCCATTTTTTTTCTTGATAATTTTGCTCCTTAGCAAGTAAATATAATTGAACGCACACTTGGAATGAAACTTAAGCCTAAATTTTTATTGATTTTTTTTTTTTTTTCTGTCCTGCATTTATTCAGTGCTAGAGAAGTTTTAGACCAGAAATGCTTAAATAAAGAGAATTTACACTTCCGGGTAGTTTAGCAGGAAATGGTGGTATGTGTTCATGCTACTGCCCTGTTGATTAAACATGTTTTCAGAAAGATGAAAAAACTCCCCAAGAATATCTACTAAAGGGTACCTCAGTAGAACTGTTGCCAACAGCAGACGCTAAAGCCATCAAGTGTGAAATGAAAATTAGGAAGTCATTGGACATTGATTTGAATTAACTCATAATGACCTGGTTTACGTTTCTGGCCTCTGGAAAGATGATTAGAACATAAAAACAACTTTCTGTGAAGGACATTGAACTATTAGTGAGCTAGTCATCAGAACATGAGCCATAAATGTCTTTGGTTAAGGTCTCTAGAAAACATTCTGCTAAGATGCTTCAATAAACACTGGAATGGGATGAAAAGACCAGAAGAGTCTAAAATGTAAATGTTTCTATTCTAGAAGAAAGCACAGGGGCATAAATGAATCAAAAGAATTAAGCAGCTTTCAAGAGTGTAGCTTAATTATTAACACAAGAAAGAAAGCAGCATATGGTATTGTGATTTGTTTGGGTTTGGCCCCTCTGCAAAACAACTGAAGGTCAAGTTGTAAGAGAAATGCAAGGAAATTCAGTGTTTTTCCACTTGAAGTGTCTTGGATGACCCATATAGACAGTTTTGTTATAAAGAGAGATTTAACAGTTTGTATCTTCTGATGATCTGTTACATGATTCTAGTTGACAGAACCTTTTTTTTTTTTTGAAAAATACATTGTGAGAAATGAAATGTTAAACCTGAAAATAGATCAATTCTATGCTCCTAGAAATACCTTCAAGATTTAAAAAGAAGATTGGGATTTATTTCAATTTATGGGCTCCTCCTTTTTTCAGTTTCATTACCCTTTCCCTTTCACTTTCCATCCCCATTTTTAGCAAAATAATATTAATAATAATAATAATAATAATAATATAAATACTTTTGGGAAAGATGTCTATGTTGGATTCTTCTTTTTCCCTTGTACTGTAGGTGTAACGAGGTGTAATGCTCTTAAGAAATGGAAATGCAACAAAATATTGAAATAAACATATGATGCTAATCGTTTAAATGGTTGTGAGGCTAGTTTCTTGCATGCACTATCACTTGGATTTGTAGTCTCTGATTGAGGGATGGGAGATTTGATATATATCATATATATGCCTTTTAGAATTTCATACAGGTGCTTAACTCTGGGTTATATCAGTGGTTTTTAATGTTTTGTGTTTTTGTTTTGTTTTTGATAAAGTCTGCATGTTCTATGAAAAAACTCAGTAAATATTTTTAAAATTGTTAAAAGCTTTTTAAAATAATTCCATAATATTGTGAAGAAAAGGTTTTATAGTGTCTGAGCTGTAATGTACTGTAAATACAAAAAATAATAGCTTTTAAGAGCATGGAAAATTCTGTTCTAAAGGAGTTTTACATTTAGATATTTGGTATTGAACATGCTGTCAGTTGACAAAGTCTTTATTTGAGAGAAGAAATGTTTGAAACTGATAGCCAAGAACTCTCTAATTGACCTCTGCTAATTATAATATTGATTTAACATGCTCTTCATTCTACTCATGTCTTATTCATGAATTTGATGGTGGGGAAAAAAAGTCTTCAGTGTAAATCTCTTATTGAATGACAACCACTGAAAACTTACTCTTTGTGTCTGATTATTACAGCAGAATAAGAGGTATGGATAGTAAAAGATACCAATTTTAGCTGTTCTAGGATATGGTCTTGCCTTTCCAACAGGGTGTAGTTAGTTTGACATTTAGGAATTTATTAACATTTAGGAATTTATGTCATCCCAGTATTAAAAATACATGTTTCAGTGTGTGAAATCTAATAAAAACCCCTCAGTTGACCACAGTTGGAGATTCTATTCCTGTGTAGTATATCCCGGAAGATCTTCTGAAAAAAAGTTGCATCTGGCCTGCAGTGTTCCCAGTCTCAGCCTCTAGTGAAAGAGATGTAAAAATACACCATTAATGTAGTTTCATTCTATAATTTTACATCAAATCACTCTCTCTTGTGATCATGGTGTCTTTGATTGTCTAAACAATGTTTTGGGGCTTAGTAGTTATAAAAAGTACCAGGTTTCAAGTGATGGAGAATTTTTATTAGCAGAGACATTATGTTAAACATAATGAGGTCTGAGCTCCCAATTTGCTCTTAGCACTTGTGGGTAGAATGGCAAGGAATAGGTAAATTGTAAGTTAGAAGGTGGTATAAAGTAAATGTTCAAAATCTGGACTTAGAATTTTTATTTATTTATTTATTTATTTATTTATTTATTTTATTGTGGGGTTGTTTCTCATGGATTTCCTCTCTAGGTTCAAATTATGACTTAAGATATCTAGGAGAAGTTGACAAATTTCTTCAACAGAAGGCAAATGTGATTTAACTGTATGGTACATCAGTTGTCTTAACTTAAATTGCTGTTGCGGGATATATAAACTAAACCAGAATCATTTTGCATAATCATGGTGCTTTTGTGTTTTCCACAGCATGCCTGATCTGTGGATGTTGTCAGATTGATGAGCAAGTAAATGATGTGCAAGTAAATTTTGTCTTTTCCACCTAGATGGTGCATCAAATGTCTATAGAGATTAAGATATCAGAAACTGTTTTGGGAAAATCTGTCCTAAGATTAAAATATCTTTGAAAAAAGTCATCATTTCAAAGTCCATTTCACTTACACAAATATCTCTGAAAAGTACACTCCTCTCCAAACAAATGAAAATATATATATATATATATATATGTTATATGCTTTATAAATATAGGTAGAATATACATGTGTGTATCAATATATAGTGGTATAACTTTATAAGGTGGGGTATGGGATTCTCTGTGTGCTAGTCTCAAACTAAGATTTATTAGTAGTACTGTTGGAAAAATGAATTCTCTTAAAACAGAGAAATTTATGAAAAAGACTATACAAAAATAAAAGATTTGAAGAGTTCTCCCTGATGCCTAATGTGGCTTTTCAGGGCATGTCTTTTCCTTCAGATTTTTTCTCTGTTTAACAACTTTTTAATTGCTTCCTGGATTACAGTAAATATTCAAATCCCTAGGAAAAATATCTCTGCTTCTTGCTCTTCTCAGAATTTCCAGAATCAGCCTTTGCTGCTCTAGGGACCTATCAAAAACTTAGTGAGATTCTGATCTTTCAAAGATGAAATGTGCAACAGTTTTTAAAAAGGTATTCTGTATAATCCCCCCAGTTCTCTTTTTGTTCATATTTTCTCTCTAGAAAGCCAATATAATAGGTTCAACTGTTTCTAATTAGTTTCACTTTCAGATGTTAATTAAGTAACAGAAGATTGCAAAATATAAGAAATGAACACCATCATAGACACATCTTCTATTGGTAGTTTGCATCCGATTTCCCACAGTATCTCTTAGTAAATGCACCCATGCTTCCATCTGAAGTTATTATAGCAAAAATCTAAATAGGGACAAAACTTTAATAACATACCTTAAAGAGAATATTTTGGAAAGGCACATTTTCAAAATTGGTCTTCCATATTAGTGCAGTGACAGTGGGTGGCAGGGGAGAGGAAGGAGAGGAGACATTTTGGTTTGAGAGCAGCAGAACTGTCAACTCCTGGTAGCTCACTGTAGAACATGATGGACCTAAAGAAATTTGTGGAATTCTCCTGTATGTCATATGACATTTATTTGCTTGCAAAAGCTTCTTTAGGTAACCTCCACAGATGTTTATTTTAAAAATACATGTGCAATGTTTTCTTTCGTTGTAATTCTGACAGAATTGCATTTAGAAGTCAGAAGCAAAAGATCAGAAACAATAGCAATGCCAAGAATCTTTTTTTTTTTTTTTTTTTTTTTTTTGACTGACAGACACACTAGTTTATTTTTAGAAGTTTTGTTTGTTTGTTTGTTTGTTAGTTAGTTTGTTTTTACTCTGACAAATCTGGAACAAAAACTGAAGATAGTCTATGAAATGAGATCTAGGACGTAAATAGGAAAATAGTAAAATTTAAACTTGTTACTTCTCAGAGTGAAATATTTTGTGCATTCTAACTGATTTTGTCTTGGGAATCCAAGTGGTATCTAAAGTATTCAACAACAAAGCTGTTAAAAAGGACATCAGAATGAAAAATTACCTTCTATGCAGAAGCTAAGACTGGTTCAATTTTAAGAAAAGCTACCTGTTAAATTGAATTAGCTGCACGTTCTTTGCAAAATAGACGATTTCAGCCAGAAAAGCATTTGGCCACAGTATCAGGTGCATTATATTACAAATAGTTATTGGCTTCTCATAGAGATGTGAGACGCACTGGTTCAATATGAAATGACAAAGATGTCACTATGAAGACAGAGTTTTGCAGAATGGTTAAGGCTCCTGATCTGTCAGTGGGACTATTCCATTATACGTCAATATAAAGTAGACTTTCTTTATTTTACATCGAATTGACCTGTTATATCAACATCTCTATTATCTTTCAAGTCTCAGGAGAAGCTGTTTGTGTTCTTTAAAGGACATCTTAGCTACGCAGTTCCCATGGAAGGTTTCATGTTTTGTAAAGGGAATTTTTCTATTTAATAAAATACAGCAACGCTTCTGAAAATTAAGGAAAAGTTTCCTTCTTCTTAGATTGGTTTAATATACTGTCTTTATCCTGAAGCAGGGAAAAAGAGGGGCTCTTCAGTCCCTAACATCTCTTCATAATTTCTTGCCCATGTAGGTTGTCTTTTTTTTTTTTTTTTTTTTTTTAATAACAACAGTCAGATTAAATGCAGATGTAGCACAAGAGCTGTAAAAATGCTTTCTTTTGGAAGAAAACAAAGTCCCAAAGTGAAATTCTGTTGCATCATTACTATGATGCAAAACTGTCATCATTACTATGATGAAAAACTGTTCCATCATTACTATGTGAACAATTTCTTACTTAGCAGTTTTTTGTTTGGTTGTTGTTTTTTGTGTGTGTGTGTGTGTGGGGGGGGGGGTTGGTTTAGTTTTTTTCTGATGTCTCATGTCTAAAGGAAAGACAAGTGACGAACAGTCAAATGTAGCTCACCATTGTTAACTGAGTGTTGGTTGGTTTATTCCTCTGTATTCATTCAAAAATATCTATGGTCCAAAAAGCTTTGCAAAATTTCATCATGAATGATGATAATTTTTGTGACGGACAATAAGGTGATATTCTTATATTATTTTACTTTGTTTTGTTTTGCTTTGCTTTGTTTGAAGGAGTGCATTTTACATCTTTCTAATTTTTCTGTTTTAAACTCACTCAATGACTCAGTCAAGAAATTTAATGTGAGTGACTGGCAACTGCTATGAGTGACACCTAGCAAGTATTTGTAGTGGGAGCATAACATTGGTAACAACACATCTTGTATTATAGGTAAGGAGGGGGTGTGAAGGAACCCTTCAAGGTAAATGTTGCAATCCTAAATGGAAGAAAGGATATTAGGAAAAAAAAAAAAACACAGCCTACAGAAAACAGTGGAATTTATGTCCCAAAAGGCTGTATCTTGAAGGTGAGGGACCATCAGATTAAACTAATAATAATTGTCAAAAGAAAAACACAATTATACTTTAGGAGGGAAATTAAAACTGATACAAATGGTCCTTTAGTCATAAAATAAAATAGGATCTTTATGCTTTGACAATGAAGATGAGATTAGAGCTGATCAAGATATTACCCCTGAACTGAAGGAATACATTAGCTAAGTTTTCAGTAAGAGTGATAAGGTGAAGCATGAGGATGGAAACAAGATAACTAGTGGAAATGGAAATAACCATATCTGAAGAAAACGGAAATTAATTCAGTCAGTAAGTATGAAGGGAAGATAGACAATTTCCATTCCAGAAGACAGAAATTACAGTGAAGTTGCACTTCATCAAAAAAAAAAAAAAAATCAAATAGGACATGGTTTTATATGATAGGGAGGTAACAAATGTAACAAATGTACTTATTTTAAGAATCAGAACTGAGGTAGGAACCTATTAATCTGTTGTTTTGACTTAAAAACAACACTCATGGAAACAAATATTTAAATGCTTTGAGGGAAAGGGGAAAATAGGATAATTTAAGCCCTTATTGTTTGTATACAGAATAGAAAAGAAATTTAAAAAGTAAGAGACCCATGCTAGAAGGTTGACCTGCATTTTCCAGATGAGACTATGACTCTTACATCTACTATCATCAGCATGTAATGTCTTAGAAAATATTTCATGATCTAAGTAATGCATTCTTTCATGCACACATTCTCCTTGAGGCAATTATTCCTATGTCTTTTAAACTATTTTAGACTAAAAAAGAAATAGGGAATTATACATTACACCTTTTTGTTTTATAGAGACTATTATTCATTCACTTTTTCTCAGAAATTAAGGGTTATCTAGTTAGAACAAAATAAAATGTTTGCTTAGCAGTTTTATCTATGTAATTCTCTGCTTACAGAGCTTCATGCTATCCAAGTTCTTTGACATATTTGGTGTCCTACTTTGACGTATATGGTATCAAACACATGGAGAGTGCTATGTCTCCCACCATATGAATACTTCCCTTAGGTTTTGCAGTGCATCTCAATCCAGAGCTATTCATTTAACCATAATATTTGCTTTAAGCTGTTGCTAAGAAGCTTAAACATGTGCTACTGCAGTGAAACATTTTCAGTTGACCTTAAAGTGCATCTATCTTTAAAATTTGCTTTTTGAAAGATGTCATATTTTATCTCTAACTGTAAACAGTGATAATGTAGTTCAAAGACAACCTAATCTTGAAACTGTAAAACTTATGAACGTACATCTCCACTGCACCATGCAAAGCTCAGACTGTGATGGGGACACCACCTGTGCATAGATTAATGATATTGTGGTATTGCTTTAGAACTGTCAATTTACTCAAAGGTGGATTCATAAAGGCCTATAACTGAGATATGGCAGAATTTAATATTTAATTCCAATGAATACTGTAAACTAGCAGCAAAGCAATGTCTATTAAGTTAGACTCATTGCAGAATAGCGCTGCCATACACTTTCACTATATTCACAACACTTGTATTCATTTCAGCTTTCTACTCAATTTTATTACCCTTTGGCACCTGCTGTTTTTCAAACAAAAATTTGTTGTGAAGTAATCCATGTCCTCCTGAGTACTGTCTTTCTCTCTATTCTTCCCCCTCCACAGTTGCACAACTTTTCACTCCTCTCTGTGTTTAGAGATTTTCTAAAACTGCTGAAAAGCACTGCTGGAAGTGGGGAGAACTGATTAGCACAATCTTTCTAATGGTGATGTGACTGGGGAATCTATGTAATTTCAAGACAGGGATGTGATCATACACATGTTAGGGAGAATCAAGCTGATGTGGCTACAAAAATTACAACTGCAATTGCAGCTGTTTATTTGGTGTCTTGCTGTTGTTTTCTAACATGGTGAAGATTAACTTTAAAAATCCTTAAATTAAATAAAAAATCTCTGACAAAATGAGTGCTGTATCATCACCTCTTAGTTCATAAAGGTAGATGAGTATTCAAACATTCATTTGTGCTCCCTTTAAATTACTATGATGTGTTACTTTTTCATTAATGACAATGCAGTTATTTAAATTTGAAGTCAGGTTCATGACTCCATTTCAGAGGAGAATGTTAACATTGAAAAAAATCAATACATAATCAAGATTATACAATCCCCCTATACCAACCTTCTGATGAAAATGCAATAGGAGATGGTAATTGTGTTGATTAGCAGTGTTCACAGACTGTGACTGCAGAAAGTGTGTGCAAAGGATGAAGAAACCATACACATGGTGGAGGACCAAGCAATTAAAAACTGGATGTTTGTTTTTCATTTCATCCTGAAACAAAACCAAATTTACACTTCACTGATTTCTTTTTAACAGATAGGAACCAAGTGAGAAACATTAGTTTATCTTTTGTTTCCTAAAATTTAGGTACAGAGGGACAAATAACCAAGGTGTTCACTGTATCTCTATAAAAAATCATACCAGTAAGATATGTTTTCCCTTAGTCATTTACATATGATTAATATTTTCAGTGCCTAAACAGCAGGGGGGGCAAAATGGACCCTTCAAATATTATATATCAAAATATGTACTAACTTATAGATAATCAAGTTGGAATGGCAATAATGACTGGACAATTCTAGATATATCATAAAAATTGGAAAAAAGTTGTTTTGTATTTTGCTCATTCCATTCCTCCTTGCCACCTAAATGCCAGAATTCTGCTGGTATAGATCAGTATAACTCTATGGATGACTGTGAATCCAAATGTATGTTCATCAGCCTCACATGGAAAGTATCATCAGATATGTTCCTGAATTTTCTAGATAATTTGCTACAGTCCTCATGCCAAAATTATGTTTATTGGAAAGTAAAGCAAAATAGCCCAAATATCAGTATTGTTTTTTTGCAAACTGGAAGAATAAGGAAAAGTTATTAAACCTATAGATGTTAATAGATGTAGTAGTAACATTCTTCCTGAACAATATGATTAAAAAATAATAAGAATTTAATGTCAGTTGCCTGTTTGACTATCATGAAAAATAGTATCAGGTTAAGAGACCTTGCCACCGTGCTTATGAGTGCTTGCAGAGTGGTTATGGCACTACCCAATGTTATGCATTTGTTTTAAAAAAATATGCCAAACAGATAAATATTTATATTTATGCTTTGGAGAAACATGGCTGGAATGTTCTTACATTATTTCTTATTATTTCTGTATTTATTACAAGTGAATATTAAAAAATAGAATAAATAAAAATTACTATATATTGAGGGGAGGGACTAGGATGTTAACTTCTGGTATACAACATTCAAATCCATCCATGCTGCAAGAGACCACATTAGATTTTGTGTAGGCTAGTGGTTTGTTTTTGTTGTTGTTGTTGTTGTTGTTGTTTGCTTTTGCTGTTGTTTTGGAGATTTGTAGAATTAAAATCCATTAATTCTTCTAACAGTATTTAGACACAGCTTTCTGAGCTGTATTCAAGCTATATCATAACAAAGATATATTAAAGAGGCTGAGTAAACATCTAAATAAAGTAGGAAACTCTGAGCTTTGTTTGTTACAAAGCCTACTGACTTAAGGCTTTTTATATTCTTACAGTGGCTTTTTCTGCTAGGAAATAGTCTGATTTCATCATGGAAAAACAACACACAAAGTCTTAGCTACTATATGCGTGTTCCAAGCATGACAAATTGGATTAAACACAGTCATACATGGTGTTATGAATCAGTCCCCAAACACCTTCAATTTATAATGTTAAAGTCTACTTTCAATTTGAGCAATATAGTATTTTTTCAATATTTATAGTTTGAAAAAGGAAATAAAAGGTTGTAGTCTGATATGTTTCTGTGAATCCCAAGAAAAACTGCAGAAAGAATAAAAACAAGGGTAAAGCCAATATAATGAAGTGTTTAGGGGTGTGTTATAAAAGTAATAAACTTTCCTTTAACCACATTGTGCCATTTTCTCTCTCTCCATAACTGTGTAGGTTAGGTGGCAAATATTTGCTGATTCATTTGATGATTCTTGTGGCTTAAAATGTGAATTTAGTTACTTTTTCTCACACAAAACACCACAGGTCACCAGCATGACTAAATTAACTTAGAGCAGAACTACTCAAACTTTTTTATATGTGAACAAAATACTTATATTATCTGTCAGCAAAAGAATCGTGTATTGTTCCTGTGAAATAGCCAAAGAAAAAGGAAGATGTGGAGTGTTGAATTAATGAGTACATCCATAGATATAGCTTTGTTTTATGACATATCTGAGCATGCAGGGAAAAACTCTTACAAATAATCTCTTAAATCTTAATATGTTAAGGTTATCAGGTATTACTGATTTTTATTATTTTTTTTTTTTGGGGGGGGGGGATGGGGGGTGGAGAATTTTTCCTTTTATTCCCTTTTTTATTCCCTTGTTTATTCCCTTTTTATTACTTTTTTTTTTTTTTTTTTTTTTTTTTTTTTTTTTTTTGTATCAGAGTTATCAGTAACTAATATCTCTTTAAAGAAACAGTGAGAGATTGGGAAACTTTTTTGCTTTTTTAAAAATCTTTTTTTTTGTTTGTTTTTTTCTCAAGGAGAACTAGTTTAAAATTTTCTTATCTTTTCACTGATGAGATTTATTGATTTGCCTCACTGGTCCTGCTTTCACATCAATTACACTGAAAACTTCATGTGTTGAGTACCACTGAAAATCAGTCTATGAGCTACCTAGTACTGAAAGCATTAGACCTTACTCAGGAACTTTTTGTTTCAAAGGTATTCTTTGTGCTGTATGTGTAAGAAATCATATTTGGAGCCATGGAGTGGAAATGAAAAGCTGCAAAGCTTTGACCTGCTTTGATTAAAAAATTAAAAAATAAATAAAAAAAAAATATAGAGAGCTTTGCTCGTTTTCTTCCTAAAGCTCTTATCAGCCCTCAAAGCTTTAAATCTACCTGAAGCCACTAAAAAAAAAACAATATCTTTCAGGTTTTGCAATCAACCTTGAGATTTAGTGCAACTTGGAAAGTATCCCATAGGGAGGATATTCTGTAATAATTCTTTAGTGATCTGCCACTAGGTATTTGCCAGTTCTCCAAGGTATTCCACGATGAACAACACAAACTGAGAAAATACATGCACAAAAGCAGCACAGACACTGGTTCCTGGTTACCTTACAAGGAATGAATAGTCATGTTTTTTGTTTAATTTGACAAGTGGTTGGTTTTCAGAAGGTTGGCTTTGTTTGTTTGTTGGTTTGTTTCATTTCTTTGTTCTAGTTTGTCTAGGAATGTACCGGAGGTTTCGTATTCATTGTGGGAAGATATCCCCCACAAAATCTTTTAGATGTTATGCAGCATTTGACAAAAAGCATGGTCAAAATTATGCCTGAGATTCAAACTCTGTTGGACAAACCCGCTCTGTTTCTTTTGCACTGGGCTTGCATCTGACCTAGCTTCCTCTTGCTTGCTGATTTATCTGATTGCTATGTCACAATGTGGCCATAATGTAGTTAGACTAATCAAAAAATTGGGACCATTAGTTTTGTTTACCACACAGCAATAGAGCCATAAAAACAATCTTGCCCTCTGTATTGCAGTGAGTTCCCAGCACAGAGCAAGATCTACAATTTTGTCAAAAGGTTGAATGTCTAACTGAAAGTGATGGACAGTACAGAGAACCTTTCCAAGGTATCTCTTATCTGTGGCCTGAAGTAGACTGTAAGTACAGATTCAGACACTTTTATTCTGAAGAATTATTAGCTTTTTTCTTGAGTATAGCTATTTGTTTGGAATGTGACTGCACATACATTAAACCTGACACCAAATAACACATGCCAGTTTCAGGTTCCTGATGATTTTTAACAGCCATCAGAAACTCAGAGCTAGGGGATAGGTAGCAAATGATAGCTATTGCTATCAAATGATAGCAATTATTCCATTGTGAGGCATTTCTGATTCAGTGTGATGAAAATAACATGAAATTAAGTTCTTCTCTCATTTTCATCTTTCTGAACTGTTTGACCAACCGCAGATATATATCAGAAAATTGCACTCAGGAGATAAGGAACGAGTACAACAGAGGGACATCCCAGCTGTTCCTTAGAAAAGAAGATCGGGGCAGAGGTGTTTACTTGTAAGGTATTATTGTAAAAAACCTTAAGGATTTTTCTTAGCTGTTGAAGTTGCAGAAAAGGAGCTTAGATTTGAGCCCATCTAAGGTCAAAAGTGTCAATTTTGTGGGCTGTACTTGCAAATAGTCTCATTTTCCAACTTGAAGTTTGGTGAATAACTCTGTCTTTACTCTGCTCAGTTCATGCTTTTAATCTTTCTGTTAAAATGCTATGTGGAAAGGCTGTGATTTTTCAGCAAAACTGCTTGGAATAGAAACCTGATATTCCAAGTGGAAAGGAGGATATTTTTAAGCTAATTAGTGTATTTTATTTTTTTTTTGGTGAATTAGTTCAGACTGACTTTACTATATGTGGTACAGTTAACCACAGAACTTTCAAGAAGTATTTTGCACCACTGTCACAAACTATAGCTGTACACGGGCATTTAAACTTTCCAAAACACATACAAATTCTTCCATATGCTTATGCTGTATAGCAAACATTTTTTATCTCCATTACAAATGTGTGACTTTTATGACTTCTACGAAAGCTGCTAAAACATATCTGGGAGAAAAATCTGCTCTTTAAAATGGAAAAAAAAAAATGTGAAGGGCTTTGAAAGCTTAAATGCAGCACTAAGTCATCCAACTTGCCTGCATGTCCTATTTTGTGAGAAAAGTGAGTAAAGATAGACCAATATAAACATAAAAATTGGATTTCTCATTTATTTCATGCAAAAAGATTGCAGAATCATTTCCAAAAGCAATGTGGGCATAATCCTGTCTATCATTTGCTGCCAAAGTGAGAGACTTCAGGGAAAAATTCACTTGCACACAAAGCAGGGCTGAATCATATAATTTTACTATAAAAAACAGTGGATTTAATCTTTGTATATAAATGGTTAAAGTTAAGTAGCTTTGCAGAGTTATGACCAATATAAAATGGATCATTTTCCCAATTAACTTTAAGAGCGAACACTGATAATAATTATAAAATTTAGAGGAGCAAAAAAATCAGTATAGTCCCCACAGAGTTCTAGAGGTGAGAGGGTCATGGCAGCAGAGATTCTGGCATTTGAAGTGGTATATGTTTTGCTTATATTGAAGTAATTTTAAAACAATCCATGCCTCCTTCGTAAAACTTTTTTTTTTTTTTTTTTTGTCCAGTTTAAGTGATTGGAAGTGAACAACAAATTTTGAGACAAAGGGTTTTTTGTTTTTTGTTTTTTTTTTTTTTTAATTTTAAATTTTATTATATGCTACAAATAGTATGTTTTCTGTGTATAGGTGTTTGTCTATATTATGTAGGTAAAAAATGCAAATTATTTGTATTTTGTCATTTTTTTTAGGTTTGAATTCATGTGCAAATCTTAATCTCAGAAGGCTGTGTATTGTTCTGTGTGCTTAGACTAGACTTGGACACACATTCTTACTAGCTTCATGGGAAAAGTCCAACTTAAAAGTGGGAGCTGGCTCACACACCAAACCTTGATCTTCAGACTGACAGTGTGAACACAACCTTTTGTAACCTCCTGAAAAGGCTGTTTTCACAATCACAGGAAAGAATAATGAGAGCACATTGGAGTATTTTTATTATATTTTTCTAGTCCAACTCCCACTTTAGTAAACAGCATTATTCCTTTGTGAATTGATGGAAGGATTTTTTTTTCCTTTCAGATTTTTTTTCTTGTCTGAACAGTGTGTGAGTACTGTTCTCTGACTCTTAACTGAAGATATGTTCCTTTTTTTTTTGTTTTAACTCTAATACCATTTTCAGATAAAGTGGAATGAATGCTATATCTGCCTATGTAGCAGCAAATACATTTACAAATATTATAGGCTGATACTTTTCCAGAAATAACATAAATCTATTGGGAAAGCAGTTGCTGTATTGATACATGGGTGAATTTAATGTATTCATATTGTATTTTTGTTATATTCACCAATAGTCTTGGTCCCTGTTCTTCCTCTGCATTTTTCAGTTTATTCCCATAGTAGAATCTTATGTGTTGTTTAAGGTGTTTTGTTGTTATCGTGGTGGCGGTTTTGTTTTGTTTTACTTTAATATGTCCTATCTGTAGTTCACCTGGTGTAATATCTCTTTATAGCAGAATCAATTTAATTTTTTATACATTTTGCAGCTCTTGTGCCAGAGAAGAATCCAATTTTCTCTGAAATGTATAGATTATGGCATGACTAGGTGAAATTACAGGCTAAACTTGTGACTGCTTTAAAGCAAATAAACAAAGCTGGAAAATGCATAAGATTTATAAGATTGTCACATGGTTGTGACAATGTGTCAGTTCAGTTTGGACTTTAAGTACTCATAATGATGTGTGTCGCAGGTTAAACTGACCTCTTGCAGTTTAATTCAGGATTTTATTTTATTTTATTTTATTTTATTTTATTTTATTTTATTTTATTTTATTTTATTTTATTCCTTCTACTCTATGTTTCCCAGGACTACACAAACAGTTTGCATATACTAATACTTAAAATGCTAATATTAGATATTTCTCTGAGCCCCCAAAATTAGACAGTTATTTAATTGGCACATACATAGAGTCTGTACCAACTATGCTCTGACATGCCTGTAAGTCAACGTGTAGCTGTACCTGCAGAGATCACTTACTACTCTGAGGCTTTGTGCTGCAGCATCATTTTAATGCTATAAGTTACATTGTGGGAATTAGAAGGGAAAACATAAATCAAGTTACAGTAATAGAAAAGCTACATTTAAAAAAAAAAAAAAAAAAAAAAAAGGTGTGTGGGGGGGCTATCAGTTTATCTGTTTAGTCTCTGATTTATTTATTTTTTTTCTCTGGTAATCAGAGGAATTTATGTGCTGTTTGTATTTCCACTGCTTTTAGTACACATAGTGCAGTCATGATTCAAGGCATTGATTCACTAATGTTATTCAAAGTCAGATGCATTGGAAGCATTCAAGTTTCTTTTCAGTTTAGTTGTTTTGTTTGTTTTGTTTTGTGTTGCAAACAGCTGTTTGAGTTGACACAACAGAAATATGTGGATAAAAATAAAGGAAGTACATGAAAGACTTCTATCATTATGCTTTCAGAGTCTAATTGGCTGAAGTTGGATACAAAAGCTATTCTTCTCTTAGAAGAAACAAAGTTAATTCAAAAGGGCTATGCTGACTGCAGCTTTGCTTCTTCATGAGTTGGTTGTCATTAATCATTTTTATTGCTAGCAATCCAAGTTGTGCATGTAGTAAATTAACCTCTTCTCAATCCTCTTTCACTAATCTTTTACCATGCTATCTAAATGCATAAAATGGGTATTAAGTAACACATAGTGTAATTCCCAAGCTGAATCCTTACACTTATATGAATATATCGCTAATAAAACTAACTTGGTTATGTTCTGAATAAAGATGTTGATGTCTTAAGTCATACTTCTGACACCATGTCAGAAAATGAGTTGTTTTTAAAAAGAATTAGAAAATAAGTTTGTTTTCATTTCTCATACCATGTAACAGAAAAAGACAGCTAGCATCTCTCTTTTTGGAGCACTGTCTGATTGCATTGGCAACTGAGCATACCATATGTACTTTTGGATACCCAGTGGCAATAAAAATAAGATATTCACCTACTTTGAAGGACAAAAGTAAAAAATAGCTCTCTCAAGTATCCAGTTTCAAGATCTTTGAAAATATCTCTGCATATTATAGACCTTTGATTTCTTTTCTCTCCCTAGGTACAAGAGACCTGCTTGTCACCTCTCCTGTCTATGAAATACGATTTATGATGAAGATAAACGATTACAATAGCATTTGAAACCAGGTCAGTTCTCTCTTTCCAGTAAAACCTTCCTATTCATCAAATATACAACTGTGTGTACAGTATTATCACTGAATCTAGTGGAGTTGTTTATCTGTCTAGAATAAGGTAAAACTTTAAGCACTTAAATAAAGTGAGTGTCATATATGTGACACATACATTCTCATACATATTTTCATGCACATAAACGGCAAAACTGCACATGGGAGTGAACCCTCCTAATGCTTTCTGAAGCTACTGTTTCATACTGGATCTGTGTAAAAACTGACAAAGCAGACTAGGAATTAGATATTACTTTCAGCTCCCTTGCAAACCTCTCTCTCAATGTGAGTCAGGCTTTGGTCATCTGTTTTCCTTACTTCCACACATTAATCTCTGACAAAAAGACTGAAAAGATGAGAAACCTTCCCTTCTTCTCCAGTGAAAGTGAGAAAATCCATCTTCTCCCCCACCAAGAACTCCTGAGATTACCTGGAACTGCTGAAGGACCTTTACCTGTCCTCAATACAGCTCTACTCTTGGGAGCTGCTGAAGGAAATGGTATTCCCTATAACCGCAGGCTCCTTTTCTCATTATCACAGAGAGCAAAACTTGTCTTATAGGAATGAGCTATGACATGAGGTAACCTTAGCAATGAATTACTGTAACTTTTTCTCATCGATGAATTTCTGTAAGCTTTTCTCTATGTATTTCTTGGACAAGGTCATGCAGCAGGGAGATGACTAAACAGGAATACTGTGAAACAGCACCCACAGATTTAAATTTAATTTTATATTAAATTAATTGCAACTACCAAGATGGATTAGTCTGGTTAGCAGATGCACTTTCTTCTCTTTTAGCAATAAAGAAAGATAAGAAAGTGTGTAGGAATGAACTCTTACTTTGAGATGCAAAAAAATAAGAGGCAAGAAATGAAATAAACTAATGGTAGACCCTAAACAAATGAAGATTGGTGTTCATTAACAAGCCAGGATCATTACCTGGGGAGGTCCATGGTTCTTTGGGAGATGAGTATGGAGCTAATAGGACTCAATATATTATGCTTGTTCTCTGTACCATACAAAATTAACTTCTAAAGAAAATTCCATTTTAAGTCCCTTTATAGTCCAAAAACTCAATCCAAAGGTAGTTTCTTTATATTTTTCTTTTTAAAGTACAACTATATATGAGGTTGATCAACTCCAGTTTGCAAGTCACCAATATTTCATTTCCTTTCTATCTTCTGCATAAGGATCAGCAGAGCATTCAGCTCTGATAAAAGCACTTTTGCAAAGGTAGGATGTTTGGAAATGTTGCGCTCGGTATTTTAGACAGCTTGATTTTTAATAAGCACATTCTGCACAGGTTAGAGGAATACTTAATTTTACAGTAATCCATTTTAAAGCAAAAGATAAAATACCTGTAAAGAAAAAAACTGTAGAATACATGGAAGTAATCATAGTTTCATTAATTTGGTACGTTTTTCAAAGGAAGGGAAGATACTCTGTGAATTTTATATTCCATTTACAATAATAGGTAAGCATGGTCCTTCCTTTCTCTTGAATCTTCTGCCAGCTGTTGAGTTTTGTGATCTCAGGTTAACCCTTTCCAAGATAATTATTTACAGCTTTCTGCATGAATCTGTGTGTCTGCACTCAGTCTTACTGAATTATTGGAACAGACAGCTGGGGGCAATGACTGGGAATTTGCCTGAACTGCAGAGTTTGCAGCTTACATAGGAAGTCTTCTTTAAGTGCCCCTGAAGCTAAGGCATGTATTTGAAAAATGTTTGAGTAAGAGAGACATCGGTGGTTCTCAAAGATATCTGCCCATGTAGTACCCAAATTTATAATATGACTCCTACTCAAAAAGGTGCTGCCTGACTCCACACAAATCTGCTGTGCGGTTACACTGCTGAAGTAGTTCTGATATTGACAATCATCATAAATGAACCCTATGAAAAATGTCTTAGCTGTGCTGCACAGGACACAGCCTTAACAGTTTAAATATTCACAGAAGAAAAATATGCATCAAAGGGTACTAGCTACACAAACATCTCTGGCTGAGAACAAGTCTGAGCCAAAGTTTGTTAAAGGAAGGAAACATATTTTGATGCCTCTTATTCCAGAAATGTCAGAGATTATACATAGATGGATATAATATTACAGATGAATACTATTCCAAGAAATGCATTTACTGTATTAGGCCAAGTTTTGGTTTTCATTTTTCTGCTTTTCATTGTAAATGAATAACGTGAAATGACAAGTTTGTGTAGCACATTACAATTGAGTCACTGCCCGTGCCTGAGGCAGGGTAGTGATCTCACTTGCCCATGGCACTACACAAGCCAACAGGGACTTCAGTCTTCACCAACATGATCAGACTTGTCTTCTGGAATAAATTCATACTCATTTTCTCTCTTATATGTACTTAACTTGGAAGTTTCCTCTAATTGAAACATAGCTTCACATCACCGCTTTTTTCTAAAATCCAAGAAGTCAAAGAGATAGTTTGATTTTAATTCTATGACTATTTATGTTAGTGACGAATATTTTAATGATAAACCTTTTTGAAACACAAGACCTCTAATCTTATTTCACTAGCACAGTATTTTGTACACACAGTCAATTAAAAATATTTTTTTTTCTAGTCGATTCATTAGCTGACAAATATGTATGCATAGATGCTCTCATTTTCTCCAAAGCTTGAATTACACTCACTCAAAATCTTTGTTTTTCCATAAACTGTTAGTAGGGATAGCAAATCTTTAAAATAATCCTTTGGTTTTGTCCATTCATAATATGATTTATTTTTCATCCATCTTTGTATTACTTCTTTTCCTTTCACACAAATTCTATGAATAATAGAATAATGCTTATGCTAAAGGTGAGTGAAACCAAATACAATTAAGCATGATAAAAGTTATGCATTCAGCAAAGACATGAGCACAGGAAATTTTACAACAGATCACTGCAGAACCAGGGTCCTCATTAACAAGAGTAGATGTCACTAAGGGTTTTTGAAATGGTAAATTATATTGAAATATTTGTATCTGAACTAGAAACCTGACATAGTTTCTAAATAGTCTTGCCCAGCTAGTATTGTAAATACAAAGGATGCATTTGGAAAGCTAAATAAATTTAAAGATGCTGATGAAATATTTAGTGAGCACCCAGCTGATAGCCTGTAATTGCTGCTGGGAGGAGTATTTTAACAGTCAAAAGTCAAGATCAGTTGTTTCTGTTCCACAGGCCCTAACAAAAATAAGGAGTTAAAATGATCCAATAGAAGACAATACTGTACTTTTATTTCCATTAGAGGAGATTTCATGCCCTTATGTACAGGAAGCCTGTGTAAGATAGACATAGCCTAATTTAAAAAGGGTTCTAGGAAATCCTGTAAATACAGAGGTTATTTTACAGTAAGAGTGCATGATCTGAAAGCTGAATATAAACCTCACAATCTGCACAAAGTATAGTATAGTATGTGCAAATCTGCACAAAGTATACGCAGATACAGTCTTAGAGCAGTAGAAAAAAGTATGCTAAAGTTGAGAGCCAAATGTCATTTCGATATATAAATCTCACTCTTGCAGGAATTGCACTTTTTAATTGTTTTTATACTTGTTTCAGATGAACAGTGAATTGATGTAGAGTTTTTTGTTTGTTTGTTTGTTTTTTAATCTGATAGGAAGTAAAAGAGAATGTTTTTGGTGACATGGCAAAAATTGCTTCCTAGAGACAAAACAAGGCTTTGTTTATGCCAAATGGGAAAAATATTTTAATTTAACGTATATCATTCTCTGATATACTTTACCAGAAGATACTGTTATGAGAGAGATGATTACTTAGGCAAACTTTGCTTTTGCCAGACCAAATATACTTACCATTATAATGTTTAGTAATGCCCAATTTAATGAGCGTGAAGTGAAGCGTTTTTACTGGTGCTATGGTAAAGACAGGCCTTTTGAAAACCATAATAAATTAATTAAGAAAAGCAGCAGAGGGAAAGGATACTGGACTAAATGTAAAGCTGTACCAAATGATGCTAAATTGCAGGCTGCCATGAATTGGTTTGTTATCTGCAGCTCTTCATTAAAAATTTAGTAACTAGAACACCTTATAACAAGAGAAGTTAGAATGCAAAGGAACAGAGGCTTGCATATTATATGGAGACACTTCATTTCACACTCAAAGAAACAAAAACAATCAATAGGATGACAGCAAATCCTTTCCAAGATTCACCTAATATTTAATGTTACATATCCCTGATTAAAATAAGAAAGTTATCATCCCACATGATTCACGTCTTTGACAGGTGCCTTCACATCAAAGCTAATTCTGATGTAAGAAGAAAGAAAGGAAAAACAAAACAAAACAAACAACAACAACAACAAAAACTACCGTACAAAAAGGTTTTTTTGGAAGAGAGAGGAAAAAAAGCTCAAAAGCTGTTGATCATTGCCACAATCGTGAAATGTCATGAAATTATTTCAAAAGACAAGTATGAGGATTTTCAGAAACAATGAACAATGAAATAGTTTATTATTTTAACTTTAAGTAACTGCCATTATTTTTCATTTCAGCATTCACGAAGATTAAAAAGTGAAATAAGTTCTCATCTGTCTTATTAAAAAACTGATCAAAATTCTGAACCCTACAATAAAATTAAGTCTAGATTAGCAGCCTGGCATTAAAGGCTTGCACCACTTCTCACCCAAACTACATAGCATCATTTTAGGGAATATATTTCTGTAACAATACGGAATGAAACCCTTCTTGTACCCTACATGCATCCTCAATGCATGAAGAAGGCAATCACTTGTTGGAATAGTTATTTGTTTGTTTGTTTATAGAATACTTCCTTAGTAAGAGTGTCATGAACCTAACACTAAACACTGGTTTTTATTTGAAGATTATAACCTGTTCATTTAAAATTAACTAAATAAAGGACATGCAATTCTGAATTGCTTCCATCTTAATAAGATGTATTGTGTTTTAGAAGGCTAAAAAAATGTGCATTGAGTGAGATGAAAATTATTTTTTTCAGTCTGTAAGAGTTTAACATTTTCAAGCCACACCAACTTTTCAAGTAATTGTAACAATGAGATGAAATCATCATAGATAATATAGATAAACTCTGTATGAGGAAAGCAAAGTAATTTGAGTACCTGAACCAGTTTGTTAAAGAAGTGACCTCTGAGATTCAGTTCTTATGAACTTATTTGACCTCTCGATGCTACAGAAGTGGGCAAACTGTAGAATAAATCGCAAAATCACAAAATATGTTTAAATCACAAAACAGCTTCAAGTTTTCCTTAGTCTATTGTCTTATCTGAAAAATTAAAGGATAGAGTATAGATGTAGAAATAATCTTCAACAGGAAAACCTTAAACTTCAATACTGACTTTGAGTTAAACTGAGCTTTCAGTCAAAGCCTGTAATTAAATTTATTGTAACTTGCAAAAAATAATAAGCAAAATTTTCAGGGACATTACAGTTTTAATCCTTTACAAGAAGTGATCTGGAGATACTTGTCCCTGTGACAATTTTCCAAGATTTCCTCCATGATTTCCCTCCTATTTCAGTATACTTTTGTGTCTGAGTTTATATGTCTTTACACGTTTTCATTATAGTGTAATTTCACTCTCCTAAAAAGTGAAGAGAGATCAGCTTGAGCTTTTGGCTTGTCTTTTAATGACTATGATTTACATGTATTTTGAACTTTATGCAAAATAAAGAAAAAAGTAGTGGCACCTTAATAATGACACCAGTAAGGCTGATGTCAAGTTTAAAGTACTTGGATTCAGACCTTAGCTACCACACATTTTCTGTGTGATTTTAGGCAAGACATTTAATTCAATATCATAATGTGATTAAACATCATAGTGCTTTCTCACTTGGATTTTGTACCAGGATTATATCTTCAGCTGTTCTGCTTCAGAGCAGCTTCACTAGGTTAAAATCAGTCTACGTCATCTGAGTATAGGGCTAGTAAGTCTCCACTGAGGCAATGATAAAAATACATCCCTTGCTTTGAAGGGGCTGAGAGAGGTAATCCAGCAATATAAAAATACATCTAAAATTAAGAGACACTACATGCATTCACCCTTCCTTTCTGTTTTCTCCATTGTATACAAATTTGAGAAAATGCCACACATAAGTTATCCATTAAGGTTTCTTTTTAAGATTTTACAGTAGAAGTCTGATTTACAGGTAAGAAAATATCTCCTAAATAAAAATGCTGTTTTCTGATATCCCTTTTGATGTGGAAATTGGAGTTGGTTTAGGCTCTCCCTCATCCCTTCAGCATTCTAGATATACAGAAGCTAATTTGTGTGTAAATGAGAGAACTGATTTTTTAGCCAGCACATTAGATGCAATTAGAAGAAAACTGTCCCTCAGGGTCAATGAAAATCACTACCAGAGAAATGATTATTTATATTAGAGGGCCATCTTTGCTTAAGTATAACAATGTTGTGTTGGCTTGTACTTTTCATACACTTCTTGTGGTTTAGTTAGAAAAAAAAAAAACACACAATGAAAGAACACTCACTTTATTGCATGGAACATTTGAATCTAACCTTCTTTTGTTATTGTTGTTTGTTTTTATTTTTAGTAAAACCCATGTACTATAGAGTAGAAACTCGAGTTTAGAAAGATTTTGTTCATAAAAGAATTGATTTTCAAGTGTCATTTAAGTCACTCTGAAATTTAAGATTTAAATAATTTTATTTTTAATATAATTTTGTGAGAAAAAATGGAACACTGAGAGTAGTATAACGAATGGATAATGTTAATGACCATGTGTACTTCTATACCTAAAGATAAAATTTTTCTGTACAGATAATATTATGAAAAATTTACTATAATGATTCTTGGAGTCATTCATCTGAAATGATTCCTCAAAACAAAATTATGAAAATTATGCTGAGGTTAATTATTTTGAGATCTACACCTCTTTTGCTTGTCTTCAAGCACAGGAGTATTTTGAAGCATGCATGCCCAGAGAAAGAGTTTATGTACTTCTGGGCATGTAGATCAACTCCATCCATCCTTGAAGCTCTGACCCTGTGCCAGAAGAGTCTATTTATGCCCTCCCCTCATCCCCACCCTCTTTCTTTTTTTTTTTACATCACATTGAAAAACAGAACACCTTTTCCATCAATAAGTTAAATATAGACATGTTTGTTACAATATGTTAATGAGTATTTTGCCTAGTTTCACAGCCAAACATACAAATGGGCTGAAGCCATTTCTCAGGGAGACTAATATTTAACAGATCTTTGTGTTAGTAAAATATTCTTAATGTTCGCTCTAAACGTTTCCTGTGCTGTTTCACACCACTGCTTCTAATATTGTCCTCTTAGGCCTTTCTCAGTGATGTATAGCCTTCTTTGGAATAAAACACTTCTTTTAACTTTTTTTTTTTTTTTCCAGTCATACATAGCACAAGTATATACTTCTAATTTTAAAATTCCCTCTTTCATGGTGTGATCCAATGCTCCACAGAAGAAAGACAAGCAGCTTTACAGAACAGAAAATAATTGCTGTTTTATATTAAATACTGAAATATAATTACCATCTGAAAGCTACAAGAAATCCTAATTGATCACTTGCTTCTTTGCAATAAAATGCCCAGACTTTCCAGAACAGCAAAGTGACATAGTTAAAAAATAATAATAATAATAAAATAAAATAATAAAAAAGTAAATGCCAGATTTTTCTCCCTATTGGTCAAAGTTGCAATTATTACAGCAATTAACTTTTTGATCTCTATTATAGTGCAAGTCAAATCAACAGAAGTTAAAAATGACATGGTGGGATTTTTTTTGCAATGAAATGTACTAGCAGAAGCTGTCAAGAAGTTTAGCAATGAATCATGCTCTGTTATGGATATAGAAATCGTTCTGTCCTTTAGAAATGTATGCCTGTCAAGTACAGAAAATAGTAATGTAGCACCTTGAAATGGATACTTTTTCTGGTGTACATGTTTTCTTCTATGTTTTCTTACATGTTTTCATCTATTAAAATTGAACCAACTGGTCTTCAGATTCTGAACTTTTTCTTCAGGTAAATTGGTTTAAAGAATTTTATGCAGCTTGTGTATAGTCACAATGACCCAAATTGGTATTAATCAGTATCATTATGCAAAAGTTAAGTTATATGATGATTATTTTATGAGGCCAAACATATGTGTTACAAAAGTATACAATAGATTTACCTAGATAAGTAGTTTCTAAGAAGTAGGGGAATTATAAAGAGAATGTTATCCAAGCAAAGTGATTTATATTTAAAATTCTACATTCGCTAGTGAGTATGAGGTTTATTTTCATTGGCTCAGATTATAAAAGACCTTATGATCTCATGATGAAAGCAACAATTTAGCACTTCACGATAAGGTAATACAGAAGTTCAAGATGGGATGAGGGCTACTATATTGAAATACAGCCACAGTATTTATTTAGGCAAAGTAATTATTGGACTGGAAAATGGTGTTGTATAGTGGATTGCTGAATTGATTTGGCTTTTAAAGTGTTTCTCTAGAATTTCATTTTTTTTCTTTATTTTTTAACCAAGATCAGTTCCCAGCGCAGCTACACAAATAATATGGCCCAATAAGAGATCAGTCAGGAGCAAAAAACAGGTGACTGAAACAAGTGAGAGGGGCAATTATAATTATTTATTTATTTATTTATTTATTTTAAGTCAAATTATTCTAGGACTTGAACATAAATTGTAGGCTTTATTGTTCTGAGAACTCAAGGCTAGACCAGTTTAAGAGAAAACTTAAGCCTTGAAGCCTTAAATATACAGAAATGAGGAAGAGGAAAAAAAGATGGATAAACAGCAATAAAAGTGGAAGCAATTTGGCCACAGTCATTCAATAAATTAGTGGTACTCAACACATTATATGGTATTCTGGATATTTTCTTTTTGTGATATTTTCTGCATGCATACCTAATATTACATGCTATCAGGATTAGCAGTATTAACATTTTATCAGGTCTTCAGTTATGAAGAGAATAATGAACCAGTATCTAGGGAAAATACTGAAATAAACCAAGGCAAATTCATCTATAATGCAGGAGAGACAGCACCTTTCTGTAATAATGTTTTGATTTCATATTGTATGCATTATTGCTCATTAAAGAAATTTAATGGTCTCATGTAATGATAGGTCAAAAGGAGAACAGTTTTATGGAGACATAAAAAATTAAAGAAAGAAAAAAAAAGAATAACATTTCTTGTTTTCTTCATGACTTCCAAGTGGTTATTTTTCAGTACTAACTGCTTTTTTCCTCACATAATCTGAAATAGTTTCATAAAGATCAATTGTATTTGCTTTCATATATCCATTCCATGCATCCAGTTTCAAAACAATTGAAGATGAAGATGTTTTGATCTACATCACACTCATACTTGACTAATGTTTTTACACAGTATTGAATAACATGAAATATTTTGTGAAGTGGAGGGACAGCAGCCATGGATGAAGCACAGAGATAAGGCTTTTAAGGTCTGTTGCCACAATGTTTAAAGACAACCTGACATTTAAGTATCTGTGGAATATTTTTTTGTGGGATACATGCAGTTACAGGGCAAGTGATTATCTATAAATGAATGATTTTCCAGACAGTTTCAACATAAGCAGGCTAAAGAATTAGTGAATTGAGAGGAGTTGTTTGTGTGTGCTCATAGCTTTTAACAATGCTTTTAACAAGATGCTAAAATTGTTTTCCTCGAGATATTTACTGAAGAATAGTATTAGCTAATTTAGAATAATTCTGCTTTAATCTAATTCTAGAAAATTATAGATACTTGAGAATGGTTGTGAGATTTTTTCTTTATCCAATAGTACCATTTCTGCTTGTTGAAATAGATGCTGCATGGAAAAAAAAATTGGTAAATCTGATTTTTTTTCCACATTGATCTAAAATAAATTTATCAATTTATTGATGAACTTTCTGCCAAGTGTGAAGACAGGGATCACTTTAATTGTGAATCAGTTCACAAGAAGTGAATACGTATTTTTGTTATCTATCCCATACCAATAATATTCTTATTTTTTTTTTTTATTTCTTCTTTTCATTATGGATAGCAAATTTAGAAAAAAATATAATATTTATAATTAAAATATTACTTTTGTACTGGAGATCCACTGTATAAGACTTCATTTTATTCTGCTTTTCTTTTTCTTGCACTTAATTTGGTTACTATTTGTCATATTATCAAAAGACTTGAACTGTAATTGGAGAAGAGTCCTTGGAAGTTAAAGAACTTGCTGTGCTTTGGTATAGCAGGACTTGACATTCCAACACATGCCCCAGGAGGGAAGCAGAGTGGTAGCAAAAAATCACTAAGAAGAATAGTAGATTCCCATTAGACAAAAACGGTCTTTCCATTGACCATGAATGAGTTGATGAGTCTTAAAGATTATTTTTGTCTTCTAATTTCTCATGGAAAATGAGATGACAGCCTATTTCTTTATTTATTTTTACATACATCATAAGTACGGGTTTACTTTAGGTTCTATTTAAAGTGGTGCACAGTTAAGCACAAAATATACTTCTTAGCATGCAGTACTATTAAAAACAGTATGTTTGTCTTCTAAATGCTAATAGAAATCCCTTGACAAAAGGATGAATTTCAGCAATAGCTATAGTATCTCTAGATACTATAAACTCAGAAATTCATAGATAAAATAGATAAAACATATAATGCAGTCTAGGCAGAATCTGGTTTTATACAAGAGAAGCAATTTTATGTGAAGTTGAGCACATCATCTGTCCTAGTTTCAAATGATTCGCTTCACTTAGAATACCTGTCAGTAACTGATAATCATTTTCAATAATGAATTTTTCACACAAGCATTTTTTCCACCATATCCATGCAAAACCATACTAACTTGTACTCATTATAGTACATTTTTCTGTCTATGTCAGAACATTAGTTAGGCATTTGAAGTTATACCAGCATTATGGTACATGAAAAGTTGTTCAAAATGTGTACTGTAATGGACTATTATTCATTTTTTAATTAAAACCCTATAAAAGATACTTTTTTCATTACTATATTGACACACAACCAAAGTTATGCAAATGCTCTGAAGCTGCATCGTCATCAGCTGCTCTTAGATCCAGATTATTTCAAAGGTCTTATATGGAATGCAGAAATATCTTAAATTAGCAGCCAACAGAACAGAAAGAGATGACTAAATTGCTATAGGCTATGTTGGACAATGCATAGATCACTTTTATTGTGGACTTCACTTTTACTTGCACTCACCTTACATTCACCTTGACTTGCTATGTACCTCAAGAAACAAGATGTAATAGAATACATAAAACTTTATTTTACTCCTTTTAATGAGACATTGATTTCTTGCAGTGCAAAGTCTGAGACACTTCTTTACTGTGTATACATCCTATGTGTTCAAATGGGGTGTGTAATTTAATATAGAACAATTCTGATATTCACTTGCTTGAAAGGCTACCACCTAAATAGGTTAAAAAAAATCCCATGTATCAAAGATTGTGCAACCACAGTCAATGTCTTCTGGGGGGGATTTCAAGATTTCAATAAGAAAAAATAAGGATGAGTCAGTTGATGGGACTAACCCTTAGAAAGTGACCTCATTCGATCAGAGCATTATTTAATCAATTTAAGGCAAATGATAATTCAAGGACAAAATAAAATAAAATAAAATATAAAATAAAATAAAATAAAATATAAAATAAAATAAAATAAAATAAAATAAAATAAAATAAAATAAAATAAAATAAAATAAAATAAAATAAAATAAAATAAAAACAAGATTATATTAATGAAGCAAATGTTTATCTCCAGTGCACATGCTATGAAAAAAAATAATTCTGGAGAGATGACATAGTGGATAATTCTGTAGTAATTGCAATGTTATCTTTCATATAGGTACTCTAAATGTAATATAGATTAATAATGACTGAATGGCTCCCAGTAGCTCCTGCCAAATGAATTGTGCAAGAATGAAAAATACTGTGAAAATAACATATTTTTTTTCCAAAGACAGAGGACTTTAATTCCTTAAAATTCATAATCTACCATTTTTAGAATGTGATTTTCTTTGCTGTTTCAAAACATAATATGAAAATAGAGAGTTCTATCTCTTCCATCTTGCAGGTTGTATTTATCGCTATATTAGATGGTATTGTTCCTTATAGCAAATATCAAGTAATTTGATAATAACATTAATTTGAGCTTCCCACAGCAAAATGTAAGGATGGCACAAGCATTCTCTTTAACAGAGTAAATTCTTGGAGTAAAAGCAATAATATTCAAGCAGGCTGAGAAGGAATATTGAAAGGTATCATTAGTCTAGGTCCCACAGCATTCTTATACTTCTATTCCCCCAGTAGTTTTTCTACAGATATTAACATGAAGACATATTTTATTACCATGTTACCAGCTTTTGACCTTAGGAATAAAGTGTGTTAGTACTTGAGTTTACTATTTTTTTATCAGTTTATGACTGTGATATGTCTTGTTTCTAATGGAAACAGAAAACCTGTTATGTTCTAGCTAAAAATGCCAGAGGCTAACACACAAAACTTTGTTGTTTCTAATGTCATTTAGAGATTCACTATGTCGATCTCCAGATGCCCACCAGTTCTTAAGAAGAAGTGGACATGTTAAGAATATGGGAATCAAACCCACAACTGGAGAAAATAAAGTGTTAGCAACTCCCTTGCTTCTGCAGAGGTGATTACTAGTCTTCTCTGCATTTCTTTGTACTCTAATAAGTGTATAAAAACACAGGAAAATTGCCCTCAAAGTGAACAAGAGGTGTACATTATCTGTAGAAACAGATTGGTAATGTCATTTCCAGTAAACAGTAGGTTAGTGTGAAAATACTTACTTTAGCCATGGCTAATTGAGCTGCTGTAGTGGCACTCTTGTCTCTGTCAAAGTCAGTGATTCTTTGAGGTCTCACAAATACCTCCAGGAAAAGGGAGTGAGCACACAATGAAGAAGATTATCTAAAGAAAATAAATGAATAATGATGTTAGGGCTCAGATGTGTACTTTGCATGAACAAGAATGATGTGGATTTTGAGGGGGTCTACTGATTGTATAGTGTTTAATACTGGGACTAACAAGAACTGATAAACCTTGTGATGCTCTTCGAAGTCTGATTTATGGAAGTAACATGACAGAGCTGTAGCTTTATGTGAAATTCAGGCTTCATGAAGATTGCCACCATATACTTCATTCATATCTCTATAATAAGACTGTAAACAAATACTAGTTATGAACGTGTTCCCTGTGAGGAAAATTTGTATGGAATCCATGAGGGGAGGATTACTGGTTATTGCTAGAGTTGAAACAGTAAGTACATAAAATAAATTAAGAATCCATTTTACTGCTGTGTTACTGCCACAACACTTGCTTGAATTTTATTTTTATTTTTCTGAATAGTATGTTTGTTGCCATCAAGATATTTGTATTACTGCTTATGGAGTGCTTTCAGTTCCCTCATCTGCAGGGACAGCTGCAGGGTCCCCAGGACAGTACATTGTCTTCTGAGCAGGAGTAAGGCTGGGAGCAGGGGTCTAGGACTCAGCATACTTTTTAGGTGTGGGGCACAACGGTGCAAGAAGTAACAACAGAAGGAATTTCCATCCAGAGTCTGTCTTCTTCCCCACTCACTAAAGAAGCCAAAACCAAGGCAGAAAGAGGGGACAACCCTCCCCAAGTCTTACAAGGCTGTCCACACAGCTCCATCCTTAAAAGTACCCCTTTGCCCTTTGACGGCTACTACCCCAACACTCCACCAACCCCAAATGCCAGCTGACAGCCTACACTTGGGTGTGTAGCTGTATTTACATTGCACGACCTCCCCAGGGAACCCACTGCAGGGAACACCTCCTCCCAGCCACCCCAAAACACCCCAGGCATCCCTTTGCTGAACTCACCCGCCACCAATGATGATGACACTGCCTCTGCTGGGAGAATCTGCCTGGCCACCTTGATGGAAGGCTTCAGAATCTGGGGCATCACTGAGGCTGGCACTCTGGACACGTTCAACCAGGCAGGAGAGGCTTCAGCACTATTTACAGGAGGCTTGCTCTACGCTGGCTCAGCAGCATCATGCCAGGAACTCCCAGGCACAGGCTGTTTTCCAAATTACAGGGCAGCCCTGCTTCCAAAGGGCAGAAAAGGCTCTTTTGCCCTGATGCAAGTGGCATACTGCAAGACACCTCGCTTCTTAATGGGGTGCTTGCCCTAGCCATATGGCAAGCAGGCAGGAAGTGGCAGCATAAAGGGCACTGTCCTCCTTAAAGGGCAGGCAACAGTTCTCCATTGAGGACAAAGTGATGCTTACCCATCTTGAAGGGTTGTGATTCTCCTCAGGCAAGGAAAGGAGCAACAAAACAGGCCACAAACAGGCCATGGCCCAAGCCCTCATTACAGAGTGGGTCACCCAGCTCCAAGGCCAACAGCAGGGCCAGCCATGCTCTTATGTGACCTGGGCTTGGTTACAGGCAGGTCCCTGTGCCCAGAGTGCCATTCTCTTTTCTTCTTCTTTTTGCTCTGCCTTTTATAAAATTTTCTTTCTGTCTCAGGCCCATATTCTTTTTTTTTGTGCTAAGGATATGAAAAAATATATATATATGTCAGGAGCTTAAGGCTTACTTTCTCAAATTTTAGAACTATAGATTTTGTAAGTATAATACAAAACTGTTGTTTCCACTTGGACCAAGATGATACATTTCTTTTTCTAAACTGTTTCAAACAATGAGGTCCTTTGAGTTAGCTGTAATATATTTGACTTAGAACCTATGGTTAGAACTAGCAGTAGAAGTCAATGAGGCTGCTTCAGTATTTCTTACTGAAATCTTCATCCTTTCTTCTGCTTTTCACACCTGCTCTCCCCACCCCCCACTACCTTATATCTTCTTTCCCCTTTCCACCAAAGGTTTTCATTCCCTTTTTGCACCTATTTTTGCCTTTCTGCCTTCAAGGGCTACCTGTTCCCTATTTTCTGTTCAACCAGAGAATTCCTTAGATTTCTCATATAATTTTTACCAGTGAATCAGTTTGTCTAGTGTATATCAGTAATGCACCAGCTGTCACCCAAATGCTTCTGCAATCCTCAGATAAGTCAGTATTTCCTGCCTAAACACAGAGAAACTACCTCAGTTATTCCTGCTCAGAACATTCTGCTCTCTGCACAGTGTTACCTCAGGGATTCCTACCAAACGCCTCTGCTTTCCCTGCTGAGGAAACTCAGGGGTTCCTTCCCAAAGCCTTCTGCTTTTCTTTCTGGAAATGGGTTCATACGGTCACCTGTATCCTTCACACTCAGTTTAGGCTTTGTCAGTTTTCTATCATGCAAAGAACTGTTTTGTTTTCCCAAACAGAAAATATTTTTATTTGTGGAATTTTTTTTAAGGAAGTCAAAGGAAGTCTCTTATTCAGAACCAGGAACCAAAGAATGTTATCTCATTAGCAGGCTGGGCAAGAGGATGTAGAGTGAAAGCTGGAAAGGGAGCAGACAAAGCATGTGTCTCCCTTATCTCAAAAATTTTGGAGATCTTTCTGAATTGGAAAAAAAGGAAGAATTGAGCCCAGGCAGTGATGAAAATCTGGGAAATGCAATGTCCTCAATAGAGTCTAAATATTTAGTTCAATAACTGGTTGAAACTCATTCAGCTGAACTGTATTTAACTTCCTCTTCCACTGGACTGCTTCTCAGCAGTGCTGGCCTGCAACAGATAGCAATGGCAGTGTGCTTTGAACATTAGAAACAATCATAACACACTCTGAGAATACCACCTATGCATTGGAGCCAAACTGCCTGCAACTATTAAATTAATGATATGTTATTAAAGCTCTGAGATATGTACGAAATTCAATCATCGGAGTACTTGTATAATTACCACTTATTCACAGAATCACAGAATTTCTAGGTTGGAAGAGATCTCAAGATCATGGAGTCCAACCTCTGACCTAACACTAACAGTCCCCACTAAACCATATCCCTAAGCTCTGGTGCAGTCTGCCCTGCAAGATATTATCACCTGAAATGTGTTTGCAAGAACCAGCTTGTCCTTGTGGCACAGTCAGGATCACACTGCCATGTGGATTGCTATGTTAACCTTCATATCAGGTGAAATAATTGTGACTCTGGAAAACTCAGAACTCGGGAGAAAAGAGAAAAATTGGACAAACCAAACTGAGCCACACGAAGTACAGCATACCTGCATTTTTCTGGATGTTCTGAGATGCACTGCCTTGACATCCAGTAGTCTTCTTGTGTCATTTTAAACCGTGGTTCTTTGAAAAATATTGTTAATCCTGTCAGGAAAGGATGCCTCACCTTTGTTCATTATTTCGTCCTTTTCAGCCTACATCTAACCTGGAGTTGATGTTTCTGTGAACGGGGAGGTTTTGCCCGTTGACCTGTTTTGCCATTTCCCTTCTAGGTGCACAGTGAGGGGGGAGCAGCCATTGGTCCCCGCGTGAGGCGGGCGGCTGTGAGGCGAGGTGAGGCGAGGCGAGGCGGGCACCTCCCCCCCCAGCTCCGTGAGGAGCCATTCTAACGGACGCCCTCGTGGCCCACCTGGGTGTGAGGAGCTTCTGAGGGACTTCAGGAGACGCCGCATTTAGCTTGTGAGGAGAACATTTGTTCTGTGGTATTTGCTTTGTTGTTTGTTTGTTTTGTCTAGCTTAAAAAACACTGGTTGTTTTCAGTTTGGTAGCCTTCCCTTCTGGTTAACGTTGTGTTGTTGGAGGAGTGAGCAACTTACCAATAGCACAGACATATCAAGCTTTTACTTTGTGGGCCCATAAAAATGAGTATTACACCTGTATATCTAAAGATACTTAAATGTGTTTTTCTTTTACTATTCCCTTATAGATTAACACCAGAGTTGCGGTCCTGCCCATCACCCAACACACACAGGTGGAGCAGCGTTGGTCTGAAATACTGGAGCAGTCATGCCTGGTGGGCTTTGGAAACAGCAGAAGCTGTGTGTGCTGTGCTTGGCTTTCAGGTCAGGTTGGCATAGAAATGGGATCTCCCTGAAAAATGGGAAATGCAAGGGCAAATTTAGTGCTTTTCACAATGGCAGGCTTTTTGTTAGCTGTGTTCAATGGTTTAACTAAACTGATAAGGGTAGCAAGTAAACAAGTTTCTAAGTAATTCACAGATGTAGTTTAAGCTGTTTTTTCACAGGAAACCAGAATTCTGTGACACTGGGAAAAAATTGTGAATGAACTGAATACAGAAACAAAGTATCTGATATTTTGTACATCTTTAAAACTATTTAAAAAAAAAAGCTCTAAAGGTGGTATGAAAGGGGATGATTTCATTAGTGGGTGTAAGCAGTAGCTGCAGCACTAAAAAGTGCTCTTTAATATTGCTATTTGAATGTATGTACAGCAGAAGAGATAAGGCATGGTAAAGGTCAAACAGCTCTGCTCCGTACCCCTCTAGATATCACAGTATGTTGCAAATAAATTTGACTAGCAGCATCTGTTTGCCATGTATGTAAACTGCCAAATAAATTCCTTGAAGATGAGGAAAAAATGTGTCAGCTTCCACTGGCTCTGCTTTGAGCATGTAAAAACACCTATATAGATTTAATGAATTAGTGGGGGAAAAGGATTAAAAATAAACAATAGTAATAAAAATGAATATTGAAACAGTTTTAAATAGACTATCAGGAGTACTTCTGGAGTGTAAATTAACAACACTGCTGTGTTGGTGAACACAATGCTAAAATAGTCAGACCTCCATCTGGGTTAATGGCAAATGAGAGAAGGGGTGAAAAACTGAGTTATATCATCAGGTACAACTTAATACTTTACCTTATAAAACTGTTTTTCCTTATTTAGCTTTGCAAGACTAGATGTGAATGCTAAGTACACGAAACAATATGTGTATGGATATGACTCATTTTTAGAATGAATTAGTAGACCTGGAGGACTTACTAGTTCCAAGATAGGTAGTAAAAGTATCTGTGGAATGTTGGCAAGAGCAATAAGGCTCAAGATTATCTTCTGTGGCAATAGAATGTCCAAAGGCCCCTCTCTTCCAGCCTAGCCTGTGAAAGTGACACTGTCTAAACTTCTTCTTGTATCTTGCAGTTACTTATGATCAAAAGACATTTAAAAAAAAAAAAAAAATCAAAGATGGAAAAACTGCTACAAGCTTTCTCTAAATGATATGATTGGATTAAATAATGATGCTTAACAGATTTTTAGTGGATTTAGTGGATTCTGTGGGACAGTGTTATTTAAAGGATAAAGGTTGCATAGCAGTTGTTCCTTCATCTTTCCCTATCTCTAAGGGAAGAGAACAGACATCAAAAATCTCTTCTTCCTCAGTTTAATTTAAGTAATTTAATTTAAGTAACTATTGGCCTATTGCTTCTGACTAACACTGTCTCTATGGGCTGATCCCTTGTTTCCCTCTCTCTTTATGGAGTTGTCTTAAATTGTTACTGAAGCTTTACAAGCTTGGGTATCATGGTTTGTTTTCTCTAAAATGGTTTCAGACTCCAAACTTCATTCTGAGACTAGTATGTTAGGTAGAATAAAATTCTCACAACATATACCTGAATTAATAAATTCAATTTTTACACTTGGTAAAATAATTCTACATTGAGCAGAATAATTCTGTACTGAACCATGCTGGTTCTGTGGTTGGTAGAATGGTTGAACTTTGTAGAGCATTAATTTTTTTTTCAAATCTTCTATCTTGAAAATTAGTATTTTTATTTTTCTTATAATTTCTTTTCTTACATTTTCTCTAGTTTTCTTATAATTTCTCTAGTTTTCTACAACTTAAGATTGAAACTCCAAAATATATGGCTGTGACATATATCCCTTTACACGTGCCATGAATAATACCATCAATCAATCAGAACTTTGGAAAAATAAAATAAAGGCATGCCATTATGCTTTATGGAGCACCACCCCACCTTCAGAGGAAGTGTAACCTACATACCTTCCTACAGAGAACTGCAGATACTTTGAAGAAATTTACAATTAATTACATAAGTGACCAGTTATATGAACACCTGGTAAGGTAGTACTTTAGTAGAGACCAACCAGCATCACTTAGTGCTTTTCAACTAGTGGCTATTTCAACAAATTACTGGCAGAACTCAAGAGGATCAGTGATTACTCAAATCAAAAAAGGGTCAATTAAGTAGATTGGTATCAGCTTTGCAATCAGTGAAGTGTTAACTTTGGCCTTTGCTTTGCTCTAGGAAGGCATGTTCATGCTTGTTTTCAACTGCAATTAGCTGTATAAAGCAAGTATTTTCTTCAGTGTCTTTCAAAAGTTTTTATAGTGGTAGATGAGGAGTTACAAGGTTGAGAATTAAGTGATAACCACAGGCAGTTAAAGAACTGAAAATTGCTGTGAAATAGGGAAACTGAAGGAGAAATTGCTGTTGCAGTGGAGCCAATGTGGTAGATCATTGTCACCAAAAGGCAAGAGTCAATTCTCTCCTTCTCCTTCCTCCCTTGCACATCCATATTGGGTAGATAATTACCTCTCCTTTGAAAAAACTTTTGGATTTCTTTGCTGAGCATTAGTGAATTGAGTGAGAAGGCCAAAGAAGCAGCTGAGCTGGTGTGACAGAAAGATGTGATGGCTGGGAACAAAAGAAGAAAGGTAGGAGGCAGGCAGAGAGCAGGTCATTCATCTTCTGGAGATAGAGGGCATTTAGACTGAAAGATGCATCTTAGCTGTGAAATGCGACATTCCCTAAATAATAATAATACAAGCTGTCAGGGAGCAGAAAAGACAGGTTGTTTCACAGGCAGGTTGTTTCAGGCAGGCAGGAGCAAAGGGTACAGTCTCACAGTGTGAGTGAGGCAAGGACAGAGGTCCTGGGGATGGCACCCAGGGGTGGTTAAGGATCCATATACACAGGCAAGTCTGTTGTGATAAGGCAGGTCTGAGATCAAGCTGGGGAGTGAGCAAGACAGGGTTGGGATTAGGTCTGGAGAGAGTAACCAGGGTCAGGCACAGCCCAGGGATCACGAGGCAAGTTCTGTAATGACGGGGTGGGTTTTAGGTCGAGGCAAGTCAGTCTGTGGGCCAGGATCTGGAGCAATGGCTGGACACAGGCATGGCTGTAACACTGCTCTAGTGCTGGTTTCTCAGAACCAATATCTAGTTGGTCCTAAGAAGATTTGAAACCATGTCAACAGAGCTGTGATATTGATTTTGGTTTTCACCATGTGAGATAGGCAAGAGCTAAAGTCTAGATTCTGACCTATAGCATACATATATTCATATACTTTATGGCATACAGTAGGAATAGTTTTTTTTCTTCAATTCTTTTCAGTGCCAAGCAGCTTCAGGGAACATTGAAAAAGAAGGTAGTGAATGAAGTATTGTATCTGAGCTGTCTTGCAGTGAGAACTTGACAAATTAGAACACTAGTTCTTCTATAATTGGAAAAACAGTGGGAGATTAGATAAGTTTCCACTTCAGTGCTGATGACTCAAATCTGGTTGTAGTTATTTTCTTGTTTCTCCTCAACTGCTCAGATGAATAGCTATGTATGCGCCAGATGTTTTCTTTTCCCTCCCCAAATACATAGAAAAATGCAAAAAAGGGACTCCCTGTCAAAGATAAGCAGAATACATAGAATGGGCCAAATGAGGAGTAGTCAGTCATAGGAGGTGTGATATTTGAAAGGGGAGTCAAGTCAGAAAAAGGATGATTTATAGACAGCTAAGTAAGACAGTTACGAGGTTAACTTAGCTTCCTCGGAGACTCTGAAAATGTGTTTTTGAATCCTGGGAGGTACATAGCTCTGGCAGATTACTGGAAACATACTAGTGTGTGGTGTTTGTCTTGGCCACTTAAGTAGTTCATAAAACCAAATAGGATTTTTTGTAGCTATTATACTAAAACAGGGCCAGTTTTTGCATTAGACTTAGGGCAAATTTGGAACATGTAGCTGTCAGTTTAGAGTTGTCTTATATGTCAAAATGATAAAATGCATTATTGAACCATATTTCCAACCTGTATAAATGAATATTGATTTTCATTAATTTCTGTTCTAATAAAGGAGCCAGACACATTAATGCTGAAGTTGGTCACATTTTCTCACAGCTGTCTTATGCGTAGACAAACTTGCCTTTTTTCTGTACTGTTAAAATTTGGTATTTAAATATCCCTAAAATTACAGGGAGAAAAGGTGGCAATATGAGAAATGAGACCTAAATTCAGGTTGATGCAAGTAGAGATAAAGGTGCACAAACCACAGTAATGTTTTCTAGCTCTTGAGGGGTTCTCACAATTCAATTGCAAAATTGCTGCATTCTACAGCTCTCCAAAAACTGTACATATAGAGTTCTGTACCCTATGCAAGGGTATATAACTCTGTCATTCCACGTGCAGACTCTATCATTCCACATGCAGAACTCTATACCCTATAACAATACCAACCACTGTGTGGTGTACAGTGTAATGTATTAAACCTCTAAAATGAGAAACCTGGGAAGTTACTGAACGTAAAATGAAATGGTCATTATGAAGCCTTTAGTATATGTGAAATAGATACATAGAAATTTAAGAAATGCAAATACTTCTTTTATGGAAATGTTTAATGTGTGTGTGCAAAATTTCTCATCTTGTAGATGAGATTTATGTGAACAAATGGTGAGTCATTCACTGGAATATTTCTCCCACGTCAGTCATAGTAATATTCCATAGTCATTGAGGCTTGGAATTGACTTTTAGGTTTTGGTTTTGTTCTGATTTTAGTGAAAATATTCAGTTGTGAGTTTTATATATAAAATAGGTCATTACAAATGTCTACTGTTCTGATGCATTGCTGTCTGCATGTGGAATGATGCCGTTCCACAGCATACATTAGTAATGCTTTTGTACAATCTGAGTTTAAATCCTGTCCCAAGAACTTCAGTTCATCAAAATGTTGCCAAATAATGCTTCTCTGTTTAATCTGATGATACATTCGTGGTACCTTTGATACTCCCTTGTATGATCAAACTAATAGAGACATAATTAAGAACAATTATACACCTTAACTAACATGTGTCTGATTAGTGCTACCTACACTGTGTTGTTAGAACAACAGTGCACTTAGAATTGTTTTTGCTACAAGGAAGTCCACGTTTTTGCAGCTTTAAGCTGTGTAAGTTTTAGGCTTGCCTCTGGCTTTATAGAAGTTTGTCTAGATTCAAACAATTGTTAGTCAGCTTTACCACTTTTCTCTTTTTTTTTTTTTTTTTTTTTTTTTTTTTTTTTTTTCCCCTCAAGCACTTGTCTCAGCTGCTACCAATTTGTAATCTTTTTGCCAGTGAAATGTGACACCAGATTCGGGGAAACATTAGGGAACACATTGTGTAGGGAAAAAGGAAGTTATTGTTAGTTTATATTACCTTTAAGCCTTGCATCTCCTGCTGTGGGTATGCTAAAAAAGCCAAGGAAGGAACTTGCTCTGTATGTGCATGGGAAGAAATCCCACAATAGGATTCTTGCAGTTCACTTAATGTGAGGAAATTCCATTCTCAGGGGGAGAAGCGAATATTCAATATTCCCTCTAATACAAAATGATTTATAAAGAGAAGTGGGTGAATATAACTGATAATTTGCCAAAGGAAGTGGCTGAGTTGTTCATCCTGTGCAGGTTTTCACTTTATGTGCGTACAATGACCTTTACAAATTTAATAATACTTGCTTATATTTTCATTTGAAAATTAGGTCTGGAGGTTGTCCTCTCATGTTTATATAAGAGGCTACATTAGCTCTGAAACCATGGCCTGGTCTCTCTGGAATTCTCATTTCACTTTAAACTTGTCTTCATATGCTGCCTAAGTGCATCTTCTTTGTGTTAGATTTTATTTAAACTTTCATGCTAGATGTAAGGAGAAGATTAACATCTAGGATTTGGTGGTGAAGTGTAAAAAGAAACTATGTTGTTTTTTTTTTTTGTTTGTTTGTGTTTTTTTTTTTTTTTTTTTGTCAAAAGGACTTGATGAGTGAAAGAGTGGTATACATCCTGGAGAAAAACTCCAGTGCAAAGTCTTCCTTTCTGTATGAATTCTACTCTTTTCTACAAGTAACTAAATTTATCAATTGAAAGAAAGCTAAAAACAATAAAATAAAATACAACATTCCTCTTATTTTAAGAAGCACAAAAACTGAGTGCTAAGTGTAGGTTTTTGCATTTCTTGCCCTGGGTTTTTGATGCATTGGTGGAAGGTTAATCTGTAGCTTGCGGTTTGTTGCAGGAACAGGTGAAGGCATCTTGGTGTTCAGAGTTGTTTGACTTTGGTTTTGTGCCTACTTTTCAAATGTGAGGATTCAAGGACCCAGGGGTCCCTTCCCCTTTGTGTCTTATGTTGTATTTTCATGATACATTAAAGACCTTGTTTATGAGTATGCACATAGTATGTATGCATATAATAAATCTACCAACATTATAAGCATTTTATTATTTACAAATTCTTGCTAACAAACTGTTCCCTACTTAAATTAACAAAATTCCTAGCGTTATTAATAAAAGGTGTTTATTTTCTTCCTCTTATTTGTTTTCTTGTTTCATAGAGCTTGGAAATTAAGTGTAAAGTGTTAGCATTAGAGGAAATGGCTCAAACTATGACTTTTACCATGAAGTATGTTCATAACTGCAAACGCTTCAGAATTGCTTTCTGTAAATTATCACTTGTGTGGAAATGTTTTTTTTTTTTTTTTTTTTTTTTTCTCCAGAAAGTAAGGACTCATCTGCTGTTGACTCTGTTGATTATCATGCTACCACATGTTAATTATGCCTGGCAAAGATTTTGTTCTTTTCCATTATATGTTTGCAGAGAAGCTAGTTAGTCCTGCTTCATTTCAGTGAACTGGGCTGATGTCCCAGAGAGCTATTTTTAGTAGCTGCATTGTCATAGTTTATACCAAATGGTGAAATTTATAATTATCAGAATGAATGTGCAACCTGAAAAGGAAGTTCTTGGGGAAACATGTTTGTGTTCAGTTTGTTCTGTACTTACGCCATATTCACAACAGCTAGGTTTTTCAGTTTGTTTATTTATTTGTTGATTTTGTTATTGAGCTCTTACAGCAATTAAAAAATAAGCTAATATTTTGCACCTTAAGTTGTGGAAACAGGGCTATAAGACATGGCTATGTAAGAAGATTAACTGTAGTAAGTGCCTGAGAAGAACACCAAAATTGAACTTGAATTTGAGTTCTGATTCAGCTGTATGTCACTGAAGTAGATCTCCTTAACCGGTAGGGCATCTGTCTTCTTGGGTAGTTTTGTTACAGTTTTACTTTGTGATTGTCACTTCTTAAAGTTACAATTGTATTTCAGCACCACCTGTAGGTACTGAAAGGAAATATATTAAAATCCGTGGCCAGGATTAACAAATAGATCCCATATTTATGGAAAATGAAACTATTTTTGATGAACCTACAGCTACTGCTAGAAAAATCTATTTTCAATTTTCATTTGTAAGTCACATAAACTGTTATAGTACTATATTTTAGTGAGCAAATATTTAGCACGAAATTGTACCACCGGACAGCATGACAGAAATGTTTGATGAGATGGATTTTTCAAAAATAGAGTAATTTTTGAAAGTTTTTCCCCTTTCTGTGTAACCAGAGGGCTGGGAGGAAAATAAAAGATATTCCACAATGAAAACATCTTTTTCTTTTCATAGGCGGATATTAGCTAGTTTTGGAAGCATGTTTTTGATTATTAAAAACACAGCCAGCTTTTGCTTATGCAAATATGGCCGATAGTTCAAAGTACCTAGTACACTTTTGAGCCAGTCTCATGGTTGCATGGAGTGGTTCCTATGCTGGCATTTGGCAAAAGCAGTGCAATAATTGCTGTTTTAACTGAGTAACATCTGAGAACTAAGGTTGCTTAGGACTTCAAGAGAATGTCTATTCAAAGAACCCATGCATTTGGTACTTTTTGAGAGACTACGTACTATTATGTTAGTGCTTAGAAATTTTTATGTTAAGATTTTATGCATTGCCTAGAATTTATATTTAGTTGAATCAAGTTTTGATTTACTGTTCTTTAATCATATGCCAAAATGATATTTTGGGTAAGCCATACAAAATGTGTACCAAAGCCTTAAAATACATTACTAGATCTAAGGTAAAAACAATTTAGCTGAATATCGGGCTTTCTGGTTTGTGTTTGTGAATGAGAAATTATTATTGACCAGATTTTTCTACAGATCTAAACAGAGAATACAGCCATCAATTTGTCATCCCTTATTCTGTTCTGCAAGTTCATTGTCTCCTTAACAACACACAAAGAATTGAGCAAATTACTTCCCCCCCACACCTGGACAGATATTATTAGTAGAAAAAGTCACTCAATATGGAGAAAAAAATAAATAAATAAAAATAAAGCACCTGAAAACAAACCAAGAAAAGATCTCCCAGTCTGGATGTTGCACTTCTTACCAAACTGCTTTGAAGAGAAAGTCACTATCTTATGTTCCTAATTTAATGGCATGCATGTTTGTTATTGTACTTAAAATGAAAACAAAGAACATTCAGAATTGGACCAGTGTTGTTGGACAGTTCAGTACATAGAATGTGAAAGTGGAAAGTAAAAGAACAGGTTGCTGATGTACTCAAAACTAGAGTCCTACTGTCTTAAGATGAACTTTTGTTTCTCAACTATTTCAGTTATGAGCCTACTACTGTACTCGAAGCAAATATGAGAGATCTGTTATAACAAACTAAAATTGGAGTCTTCCTCAAGACCTTGTGTTGTCTCCTCTATAAGACTTGTACTGCATGTCTGCATGTGGGGGAAAATCCAAGTGTTCAGTATGTTTTTCCATAGTTGTCCAAATGCTGTGTACAGTTGGCCATAGGCTGATATTTAATTCTTAGTTTAAAAAAAAAAAAAAAAAAAAAAGTAATTATATCTCTTTCCAAAGTTTTCATTTCTTCATTGATTAACCTTTCTGAAGCATAGCTCTTAATTTAAACCTAAGATTTCAACTGTAATTTGTATTTTGGTCTCATTAGAGACCAATAGCAATAAAAAGCTATTTAATAATCCCTCTCTCCACCTCATCATGTGTATGACATGGCACAGACTGGATGAAGGGACAGGAAAGCATTGGGAATATTTCCTTTCTAATACAATCACGTGTCACTGAGTGTTCTCTGAAAAGCAAGTAACAAATTGATACATCTCATCTGTCTTTTTTGAGTCTGTGCTTCTGGCATTTGTAGTTACTGCTCTAGTCTAGGATTGGAAGAGTCGAAAGGGCAGCTTGCTGTAACCTTTAAACAAGACATGAGCTACAGCTGATGAGGCTTAAGTGCTCTGAATCTTTAGAAAGTGCAGCTAAGTGGATTTGACTTAACCTTGTACTGCACACCTTGTACTTGACTAGGTAATGCATGAAGAAGTACTGCAAAGTTGTTGTTTTTTCTTATTAGCATGGTATATTATTCCCATGCTGCAGGAGCATGCTTTTGTTCTAATTTCACGTGGACAATATGGAAAAACATAACAGACTAGCTGTGGTACCACTTGATTCAAACAAGAATTAAGAATTACTTCTTTCATCATCTGCAACATATTCTGTTATTCCTTGCTGAACATCTGTGTTGATAAGTCTTGATCAACAGTAATTTTTTTTTTAATCAACTAAATAATAAGAATGGTGTACCTTAGAGAAAATGAAAAGAGAATTTCATTTCTTTTCCTCTCATTTCTTTAAGATAATAATCAATATTTAAATTGAATACGGGAATGAACTCAAAAGGAAAAATATTTTTGTGTATTTTTTTTTTTGTTTGTTCTTAACTTTGCTACTGAGTAAGCTTTCACCTTACAGAAATTGCTTTGTATTCAGAAAAATACATGAGGCTTCCAGAGGTGGGCAGTACATTACACTTTTTCACTCAGAAAAATACCATGTAACAAGTTGTATGTCTTAAATGACTGAGCCAGTTAAGCAGACCAGAGCTCAAGGTAGTAAGTAAGTATTGCAACTCAAGTACAACAGACACCATATTTCTAAATGGAATCCTGTCACACTACCGTTTGGAAAAATTGTGAGGATGCATGGGGAAAAAAGAAGAAGTATTCCAGGTGATGTCTGTTGGTCATCGGTTGTAAATAATGTGCTATTTCATGATCTAGTTATTACCTCAGTTTGTGAACACAGAGCCACCTTTACTTATTCTCACTCGGGTAGAACACAAGGGCAATAAATCAAATTAAACAATGGATCTGTGCCTCAAAGAACAGATCAGAAGGATATATTCATTCTGGTTAGATAGGAGAGGAGTAATCAAGTGAATGAGGAAATCACATTGAGTGAGAGCAATTTAAAGAAGGTTGCTAGAGGATTTTTACTTACTGTTTCATGTTGGGGAAGAATGCAAATACAACCTCAGAGATAAAAGGAGGGAAAAAAAAAAAATGATTTGAAAGTAAAACAAGGTTAAGAGAAAGGCTTGTTTTCTGTCTAAAAGAAATAAAAATAAATATAATACCCACAATCCATTCAGTGTCAAATGAAGATAGTGCATGCAACTCTGGCACTTCAGGCAGAAGTACTTTTGAGAAGGCATCAGGTTTCTTTCTGCATTGGCCTACATGTATATATATATCAGAAATGGGAGGCCTGTAGCCCACCCGGCTATAAACTGAGCAGAAGTAGTGGCAGGATTAGCTTTAGGAATATTCTGTATGCGTAATCACATACGTAAACACAAAAAGTTGTTATGCAGATATAGAAGGCAGTGTCAGAAACTGCTGAACTTGAGCTGAAATGTAGCTGAACTTGAACTGAAATGCTGTGAGTCCTCAGGTTGCTTAAAGCAGTTCCATTCCACATGCACCTGAACGCACTTGCATTTGTGACACAACAGATAACCATGCCAAACAGGGCTTGAAGGAGACAGGGCTTTCCTGTTCTTCAATATCTGTAGTAACTCCTGTTCTTGTCCACTCTGAGGCTCTTAAATTTGTCTTTTCTTATCCTAACCTTAGTCCAAAGAAGACAGGACTTCTTGTTGCAAAGTGATTCTTAGTTCTAGAGATCTGTACTGGCCCTGAGCTTCTGTTTCAGTTCATTTAGTAATCCCAGTCTTTTCTTTGCTATTATTCATCTCACATATCCTTCTGTCATGCATAAGGTACTCCGTGTAACAGAAGCCAGTCTTTTGCAAGAAGATGGCTCAGCAGGTATTGGTCTTGCTAGCCTCATTTGCTTTGACCATTGCTATTCTTCCCATCTCTGTAGTTACACCTGCACTTCTCCATTTACATTCTCCAGTAAATTCACTCAGAAGGCTGTTTGATTATCACTAAATATAATGTTAAATGAAGATAAAGCTTTAAGTATTCAACTGTCTTGTTATATCTTCGTTGGGTTAGAAACTGGCTGGATAGCCGGGCCCAAAGAGTCGTGGTGAATGGAGCCAAGTCCAGTTGGAGGCCAGTCACTAGTGGCGTCCCCCAGGGCTCGGTGCTGGGGCCGGTCCTCTTTAATATCTTCATCGATGATCTGGACGAGGGCATCGAGTGCACCCTCAGTAAGTTCGCAGATGACACCAAGTTAGGTGCGTGTGTCGATCTGCTTGAGGGTAGGAAAGCTCTGCAGGAGGATCTGGATAGGCTGCACCGATGGGCTGAGGTCAACTGCATGAAGTTTAACAAGGCCAAGTGCCGGGTCCTGCACCTGGGGCGCAATAACCCCAAGCAGAGCTACAGGCTGGGAGAGGAATGGTTGGAAAGCTGCCAGGCAGAGAAGGACCTGGGAGTGATGGTGGACAGTCGGCTGAATATGAGCCAGCAGTGTGCTCAGGTGGCCAAGAAGGCCAACAGAATCCTGGCTTGTATTAGGAACAGCGTGACCAGCAGGGCTAGGGAGGTGATCGTCCCCCTGTACTCAGCTCTGGTGAGGCCGCACCTCGAGTACTGTGTTCAGTTTTGGGCCCCTCGCTACAAGAAGGACATCGAGGTGCTTGAGCGGGTGCAGAGAAGGGCGACGAAGCTGGTGAGGGGCCTGGAGAACAAGTCCTACGAGGAGCGGCTGAGGGAGCTGGGCTTGTTCAGCCTGGAGAAGAGGAGGCTCAGGGGCGACCTTATTGCTCTTTACAGATACCTTAAAGGAGGCTGTAGCGAGGTGGGGGTTGGCCTGTTCTCCCACGTGCCTGGTGACAGGACGAGGGGGAATGGGCTTAAGTTGAGCCAGGGGAGTTTTAGGTTAGATGTTAGGAAGAACTTCTTTACAGAAAGGGTTGTGAGGCATTGGAACAGGCTGCCCAGGGAAGTGGTGGAGTCACCATCCCTGGAAGTCTTCAAAAGACGCTTAGATGTAGAGCTTAGGGATATGGTTTAGTGGAGGGCTGTTAGCGTTAGGTTGGAGGTTGGACTCGATGACCTTGAGGTCTCTTCCAACCTAGAAAATTCTGTGATTCTGTGATTCTGTGATTCTGTGATCTTCATACTTCAAGTACGATATATACTAGAGAGCAATAATTTTCTAATGCTGATAACAAATATATTCCTTTGAAATAACGAAGTGTTTATTTGAAAGAATTTTCTGTTTTGTATTATGTAGGGAACAACACTTTACAGATGCTTGCCGAATTAGTGAGCTGTTTCCTATTTCATGATTTTTATATTTTTTAACAGGATTTCAGAAGTTTGTACTGCTGTGGCAGGTGAAACCCCAGACTTCTCACGTTGATGCTGGTACTACGTTTTGAAGATAGAATAAATGGATGAAATGTCAAGCAGCATAGTAAGTACAGCATTTACCTGAGACCATTTTCTCCCTTTACTTAAGGACCCAATTGCTAAGATACTGGCACTTCTGGCAGCTGTCTTCAGTTTCTGGCTTTCTGCATAGATTTGGTTATTTCATTCTATTGGTATACTGTCAAGAAAAGGTTAAGTATTAATAGTCTGACATTTCTGATTGAAAACTGTTTCTTGGTAGATAACATCCATTTCTAAAACATATCCATATTTAAAGAATGTTTTCCTTACGATATCCATATCTGGTGATGATTTAGGTAGTCATTAATCTGTAAGTAGTACATGATTTAGTAGTCTTGCAGGGAGAGAACTTAAGGTTAAAGAGAGAGAACTTTTTTCCAAGAACAACATTAATAACACTATGGTACAGAGCAGCTGTATAGAGCTTTTATCTTTCTCTTCCACATTGTTTCTAATTTTTTTTAAGAGCTTTATTTCCTTTTTGTGTTTTCTTTAACTATTTGAGTACTGAGGTATACTGTAATGTCTGAAGTAAGAATAAAAATGTTTACAAAACATAGCATCAGTATCTTCTAATATAGTAATCTTATAACTTAAGATTTGTACTGAGAAATCTATAACCACTATGACTTTGTAATTACTATAGTGTTTTTTTTCTGTGGTTCTGTGGAATCTGCATCCAATTTAAACTTGCAAAAGGCATTAATCTGTTTTTCTCTTCACTTTCAACAATTGCTTTGTAGAATTACTTTTTTAATGTTTTATTCCAATCCAGGTAAAATGGCCGTCAAAAAGATAGTAGTGAGTCTGTTTTATTGTGCAGGATGTCAGCTGCATCACCCAGTTAATAACAGAGAACAATTCACACCATCACAGAACTAGCTAAACAACTGTTTTTAAGACATTATTTAGGACTAGACTGAACAGTATTGGTCCTAAATACCTGGTTGAAGCCCTACTGCTACTTGAGCAGTTGACTTCTGAGGGGTTTTTACTTCAGCAAAAGTAGAAAGTGCAGAAGAAAGTCCCAAAGTCCTAGTTCCTCTTTTTTTTTTTTTTTTTTTTTTTTTTTTTTTTTTTTGTGCTGTAATAACAATAAAAATAATGTTATCATCTGCAAAGGACTTTGTCCATCTATAATAGGTGGAGAAGAAGTTTCTTTTAGCTGACTTCATAACATAGCTGTCTTTTTGGGAACCAACAGTAGTGCTTTCTTTGGAAAAATAAGATTAATGTGATGAGGATAATCACAGAATCATCTAGGTTGGAAGAGACCTCCAAGATCACGGAGTCCAACCTCTGACCTAACACTAACAAGTCCTCCACTAAACCATATCACTCAGCTCTACATCTAAACGTCTTTTAAAGACTTCCAGGGATGGTGACTCCACCACTTCCCTGGGCAGCCCATTCCAATGCCTAACAACCCTTTCAGTAAAGAAGTTCTTCCTAACATCCAACCTAAACCTCCCCTGGCGCAACTTTATCCCATTCCCCCTCGTCCTGTCATCAGGCACGTGGGAGAACAGACCAACCCCCACCTTGCTACAGCCTCCTTTAAGGTACCTGTAGAGTGCAGTAAGGTCACCCCTGAGCCTCCTTTTCTCCAGGCTGAACAAGCCCAGCTCCCTCAGCCGCTCCTCTTAAGACTTGTTCTCCAGACCCTTCACCAGCCTCATTGTCCTTCTCTGGACTCACTCGAGCACCTCGATGTCCTTCTTGTAGTGAGGGGCCCAAAACTGAACTCAGTACTTGAGGTGCGGCCTCACCAGAGCCAAGTACAGGGGGACGATCACCTCCCTAGCCCTGCTGGCCACACTTTCTTACGCAAGCCAGGATGCTGTTGGCCTTTTTGGCCACCTGAGCACACTGCTGGCTCATATTCAGCTGACTATCAAGCAATAGTCCCAGGTCCTTCTCTGCCAGACAGCTTTCCAACCACTCATCTCCCAACCTGTAGCTCTGCTTTGGGTCGTTTCATCCCAGGTGCAGGACCCGGCACTTGGCCTTGTTGAACTTCATACAGTTGGCCTCAGCCCATTGGTCAACCACAAGTTGTATTTGTTAAAGTAGATTGGACATTCTTCATGATCTTAAGTTCTTAAATCAAGATTAGGCATGTATCTTAAATATCATATGGCCAGTAACTGAATTTAGTGAAAGGATTAAAAAAACGCTGAATTACAGAAAAGGTCAAATTAGATGATCAACATGGATTCTTTGGCATCTATTAGTGAATGAGACAACCCTGCACGTTTCTCCTTGGAGAAATGAAGAGAACATAAAGTTTATAATGCATGGTTCAATTGCAATGCAGAGGAAATATTCTCTTCAGGCTTTAGTCATGTCAGGGGTTTTGGACAAACAACAGAAGAATACATAAAGCCTTTTAACAGTGGGAGGGCATAGTAGACACCTTGGCTTATAGCCCAGATCTGGGGCTTCATATTTGAAAGCTGTACTTTAATGAGATTTGAGAATTCAGTCTTTTTCCAGGTGTGGGTGGAGCAATCCTATTCGCTTCCTTGGTGTACAGCCAGTGTTTCAGTTCTATCATGCAGGAACTGATGGGATTGATGATTGGGCGGATTGCTCTTGGTAGAGACATCTGCTTATGAGTACAGGGGCCTTGCCCATCAGCAAGAATAACTCGCACAATTCTGTGATGTTTTCATCTCTATTTTCATCATTTCCTTCAACCATGATAGTGATGACAGACAATACAATATTATTACATACTTCCCTACATATCTGCTGGACAGCAAACTGTTAAGTGACCTCATCAATGACAACATTGTTTTAGCAAAAACAATGGCAGTGAAAGTGTGAGATTTTCACACTGAGGTTATTCATTTAAAAAAAAAAAAAAAAAAAAAAAAAAGAGAGAGAGAGAGAGATGGGAAAAAAAAAAAAAAAAAGAATAAAACTCCAAGGGGGATTTTTTTCTACTGCTTCCTCATTTTTCACGAGGACAGTTGCTGTTGGCATTTTCTGTCGATTGATGTCATCTATTTGCTTTAAATAACTTTGGGGTTTCTGCAGCTTTTTACAGTTTGAATAGCAACTTGGTTTGGTTTTCTGAGTCTTTCATTTTACTGCTGATGCTGGTGAACTGTAAAATGGATGGTGGAAAACATGGAAAAGGATGTAAATACTAAGTATGCTACAGCTGACAGTGTAAGAAGAAAACACAGAGATTCAGTGTGAAACTGCTGCTCTTATCTGTACTGTTTTTTCTTAAGGCTGGAAGTCTGAAACAACATAGACTGTTCATCCAGGTTTATTGTTTTGGATTTTGCTCAATACTGCAGAATTTTAACAAGTGAAATGTGTTAATCTGCCTTAAATTCTAGCTTTCAGTGCTGTCAATATGACATGCTCACAGATAGGTATTTGAGGTTATGACTGCCTTTCCTTTTTTCAGAGCTTGTCAGTGGTAGGAAAGGCACAAAACATTTTCTCAGGGCGATGACTATCTCAGTTGGATCTACTAGTCTCAGGGGTTAAAATGTTGACTTTTATTAGGAAAATCTAAATAACTGTTACTTTCCTTTTGACACATCACTACATCATGCTGAGTTTGGAGGGGTATTGGAATGAACCAATCTTGTCTCAACAAAAATGGTTAAAAAAAAAATCAGAACAGAGAAAAAGCTTCAGTCTTTAACTTTAGAAATAGCTATTTACAAATACAGTCTAGAGGGTACATGTGATGCCAATATTAAACTCACAGTAACATTGAAATTAATTGCTCAGAACTGTAAGGCATACATAGTCTGTAACGTTTTATCTGCAGTGTTTATAGATCATATGTGGAAATTGTAACTACTCATGTTCGTATTTTAGAAGAAGTCTCATGTTAGTGTGTGTGTTTTAAAATGTAATTCCAATAATTGATCTGTATCTTGATTATTGGCTAGCTTCCTAGAATTACTGGATTCTCCACACCCCAAAAGAACAACTTAGGCCTCAGACTAAATTTAAATAAGATAGTGTTACTGTTTTTTATTTTACTTCAATACTATCTTCACCACATAGTTTAAATACTAGAATATAGATAGATGTATATTTGGCCAGGTTTTAAGCCTTGCTTTAAAAATACAGCTTTCATTCTTGACCTTGTAAAAATTATTTTGTTAAAAATTAAAATTAGTACCTAACTTCGAATGTAGTTTAGGTCAATTAAATGTTGAAATGACTTGAAGTGATTGATCTATGGACAGAAAAATAAAGGCCACTTAAAAAAAAAAATAAATAAATAGAAAAAGGCCCCAATTACTTAACAGTTTATTGCTTTTCCAAGTATCAAGAGCTTTTATAAGTAATTCAAGCTTATCATTTTTTCTCTGGAGTTAATTTCAAAGTCCAGTGACACTGTAGGTAAATTCTGAAGTTAGCAGTGTGGACTGCATTTTAATAAGAAAACCAGATGCCAATCTGAAATGCCGGTGAAAATTCTGTAAGCTGAAACTTTTCAGTTGAGCTCTATGAAATAATAATAAGACATGTTACCCAATAAATTCATTCTGTGGATATAAGCTGGAAGAAATTCTTTGTTTTTACCATGCTTTTTGTTTCCTAAAGAACCACCTTTATTCCAGTTCCAAATATTCCAGACTTGTTATTTATTATGTTATTCATAAGTTTTATGAACATCACATTTGCTCAAGTTTTTGTGTGCTAATTCCATGACTTTTGGTGGATTACTGAAATGTAAAAATATGCTTAACTCCCCTCAAAAATAATCTGACTATTAACCCAGTTTTTCCTTATCCCAACAGTTTTCAATAAAAAAATTTACTTTTCAATCTATGGTTAAATGATACTGTTGCTCTCTGTCATTGCATCTGGTGAAGTGTTGGTGTTGCTTTCTGATAAACTGTAGTTAAACTGGTTAAACATACTATGTTATAAGCTATTCTGAAATTTTCTTTTGAGGATCTGGATTTCCATTGGCACTAAGTCAACCACATGATACGTTTTTCTACTGTATTGCCAGCTTTAATAGAAATTTTGGGGAAGATAAACTGTAACAGACATTTGCCATCTCTTCAAGGAAGCATCTCAGCAGAACTTCATGCTTTGTAGTACATGTAGTCATAGTGCATGTTCTTCGAGCATCATATAACGAGATCATTTATTTTGAGAGATATTTTACTTCTGTGCTATTGTTGTATTTCACTTTATTCTTTGGATAAAAGAGTCAGTTGTGTTATTTGAGCTTCTATAAGAAAAATGCAGGTTTAGAAATGTATTGAAGAGAGTGGAGAAAGGAAGAAACAAAAGTAGGTAAGCAGACAAATTATTCCCTGAAATTTAAAGGATGAATTAGCACCTACTGCTTTTTAGGGGATGAGTGCCAATGTCTGACAGAACTGACAATCCAGCTGAGGGCACATGGCAATGGGGCAGCTAAATGGTCACTCCAGCACCAAGAATAAAAAAGACAATTATTCACCAGTGAGACGATGACACTTTTTAAACTGAAACCAGAAGTATTCCTTTTCAATTAAACTCTGGTACTGTTGTGGTTTAATCCGGCTGGCAGCTAAACACCACACAGCCATTTGCTCACCCTCCCCCGTCCCTCTCTGGGATGGGGGAGAGAAACGGGAAAGTGAAGCCTGTGAGTTGAGATAAAGACAGTTTATTAAGACAGAAAAATAATAACAACAATAATAATCATAATAACAATAATGATGATAATAGTACTACTACTAATAACGTGTACAAACAAGTGATGCACAATGCAATTGCTCACCACCCGCTGGCCGATGCCTAGCCTAACCCTGAGCAGTCTGGTCCTCCCTCCCCCACCAGCTAGCCACTCTTATGTATTGTTTAGCATGACCCCAGATGGGATGGAATACCCCTTTGGCCAGTTTGGGTCAGTTGTTCTGGGTCTGACCCCTCCCAGCTCTTGCTGCACCCTCAGCCTGCCAGTTGGCAGGACAGAGTGAGAAGCTGAAACGTCCTTGGCTTGGTGTAAGCACTGCTCTGCAACAATTAAAACATCAGAGTGTTATCAGCACTCTTCTCATCCTAAGCCAAAACATAGTGCCCTACCAGCTACTAGGAAGAAAATTAACTCTGTCCTAACTGCAACCAGGACAGGTACCTATTCAGAGCCGATGCTTCTTTGGGTGGAGAAGGAAAGGTCCCACTGGGGAGCCATTGTAGGATCTGACCTAAGTTATAAACCCTGTACAGTAGTCCAGGAACCTAAGACGAGTGTTGGAGTCTTGGCCAGAAAGTAGACTGTTATGCTACTGACGCCTCAGTATTACTGAGACTTTTAAATTATTAGCTGCATTGTAGAACTTATCATGGCTTTTAGACTACTAGGAGACATAGAAATATTTTAAGATATTGCACTTCCAAATAGCAAGCTCATGCATTGTGTCAGCAGGATTTGTTAGCATCTTCCCATTTCTCAGGCAAGCAATGTTTTTTCTTTCTTTGTTGTTTGATCGTAGACTTGTTTGTCTATAATTAAGTCTCTTGCAATTAAAACATTTCTTTCTGGTCATAGTATAAAAATGTTGCCTGGTTCATAGCAGACAATGAAACTGCTACAACACTGATTTGAGCAATTGGCTCTCATTAACAGTGACCAGCACCAACCAGTGAGACTTGGCTTCATAAATGTAATGTTTACTGAAGTTCACAGCACATGTTTTTAAAAAGTGTGTAAAGGCTTCAGCAAAGGGTTAAAGAAAATTAACTTTTAGCTTGGTCATTTGTCAAGAATGTGGTTCTTCATAAATGGCCAGCGATGTGAGCACACTGTTCAGACGTCCTTTGTTTAAAATAAAATAAAAATAAAAATAAAAAAACATTTAGGGAATGTGGGCCTAGTTCTCTGCTGTGCATTGCTGAAATAGAATGCGCATATTTGTATAGTCTTGTGGAGTTTGTGGAAATGAACAACTTATTATTCCATTGAAAGAAAATCTGTAAAGCTCTGCTGCAGTTGTCAAGGCTTGTGTTATGAATGTTCCTTCTAGTTTGCTTCAGACCTTTGGGGCACAAGAGTTGCTCAACTCCTTGGCCTTCAGATTGGCCTTTCTCATTAGGCATGCAGAAAGCAGGGCATGGGCTCACCTTCTGCGTGGTAGTAGTTGACTTTCTTTGCTGGAGACTGTTTTCATTTATATCACATTTTGTCTCTGAATAAAATTGCTTATTAATGACTTTAATTTTCATGTCACATGCTGTTTGAAAGCCTATAGTGCAGTTCTTGCTTTTGAATCCTGTTCATGCAAAGAAAATCCATGATCTACTTTCACAGAATTAAACAATACTGACAGGCTAACTTAATTCCTACGTTGTTATACTTTATACTTACTCTGATATCAATGCTTATTTTCTTCTCCGATTTTTCTTGCTTATTTTGTCTTGTAAAACTTCATATTACCAGCTGGAATAGCTTGTTCTCATACTTAAATGACTGTATCTTGCTGAAATCAATCATAGTAATGTTTGGTTATTCAGAAGTCCTGAATTGATTCACAATTTTTAAAAGCCCTTGTATTATCCCTGCAAGGCTTTAACACCTGAACACCTGGGTTCATTGTGGTTTATTGATGTTGCTCATTTTAAAATGAATTCTAGCGTAATGGCATAGTGAACTATCTGCTGCTTAGATACAATGAAGTGTATCTGTTATGGATGTTTTCTCGGTGTAATATCTTAAGACCTGACTTACTGTCCATCCTTCAAGGAATTTAGATGGCTGTAATTCAGACTTAAAAATAAATAAATAAATAAATAAATAAATCAAAACAAGCCGACCAGCCAAACCACAACCACCAAAAAGTGCCTGTGCAAAGAGAAGGTAAAGACTTAGCCATCAGATAAGTTTCTTCCTCCATCACATCTTCTCACTTGTCAGAAGTGACTCAGTTCTAGTATGAAGTGGATATTCTTATATCAACTTGATATTCTTACTGTAGAAATTACAGTGAGTTTTGTTTATCTATTGCTTATCCTAGGAAAATAGATCATGTCAAACAGAAGTTGTCTTTTTCTTGATAGACTCTTGATGCTGGAGTATCTCCATGCCTATGAGGTGGTAAATATTCAGTGTTCCACTTAAACTCCTCTTGTTTTGGGGGAATAGAGATGTTCGCACAAGTAGCCACTGTGAGTTTCAATGTGTTTTTTCATATGTATACTTTACAAAAATAGATGTACTCAGTGAAGAAGTGACTATTCTACAGCTATTGATTGGTACCATGCGTACAGAATATTTGCTGTGTTAAGCAACCTTTGAAAGTAAATCTGAGAAAACATCTTTGTGGTTTGTTGGTTTTTTTTTGTTGGTTTTTTTTTTTTTTGCTTGTTTGTTTTGTTTTGTTGATTCTTTTGGAAAATTAAAGTACATCAGAGAACCTCTGCGTATATCAAACAGTGAGTAAAACCACAATTACTATTTTTATCCTATTCTGTCTTCAATAACCTACACTCCTGTTTAACTTTAGATGTATATATTCTAGTAGAGCAGGGCTTCATTTTTCTTATGAGAAAGCTACGCTGAGCAGACTGTTTTCAGGTCCATTTTGAAATAAAAGGTAAACTTTTTTTTTTTTTTTTCTCTCAACACTTTGCAGACCTTAGCACGAAGGGAAAAAGGTACATGGGCAAACTAGGAGGAGAGTCCTAAGGTGGTTGTCCTCCATGCTGTGTACTGCAGAGCTGCAGTGCCTTTCTGTTTTTTTTTGAAGACATGGTTGACTGATGAAGAAAGAAATACAATTTTAGGACATTAATTTTTCTCCTAATAAAAACTACCACCATATTCACAAAGGCTTCTTCAAACTAACTAGCAAGTAAATAAATTCACCACTGTGAAGTCTCATGCTTTTTACCAAAAAGCAGTAATCAATCACCAAGAAACTGTTTTCCAGTTTGGCATTAAGCACATGCCCCTTGATATGCCTGATGCCCAGCCAAGGTATTTCCTCAATAAATTACCTAATTCATTATTCCCTTAATTCAATAAGCAGAAAGAACTGGCAGCCAATTATTCACACAGATAGTTGGTTAATCATTTTCCTATTGTCTCTGGTAAGCAAAAGATTGATAGTTGAGAGATTTTGATAAGAAAGTTGAATGTGAATATTCTCTGTAAAAAATGTAAGGATCTTCTTTTGAGAGTAAACCAACTATGTTTAGCAAAAAAAAAAAATATTTTTTGGAAAAAAATACTGTTTACTGGGGACCTAATTTAGCACAAACATTTTTATTTCCAAAAATACATACAAAAACTCCCTAGGGATTCAACTTTAAATGTCTCTCATGCTCTGGGCAATTGCAACTTTCTGCTTTATTTTTTTCCTTCTTTCCAGCTGGCCTACCCACCTGCTTGTAATTTGTGTCCAAAAAACACAGTTCAAAAACCAGCAAGTTGTTTTAAACAACAGAACAAGTCAGTCATGATAATGCCTGTGTTCTTCATTATTTCTAAAATTTTGACTTAACCTGGAAAAATGCATCCTGACCAGTACCACTGAATGACCTAATGGACTTGATGGTCAAGTAGAAGATAAGGAAATGATTAAATTGTATATGTTCTTGTGCAAATGTTTACAAAGTATTTTCCTTATGAATGACTAATTACTCCAAAGGTTGCTTTGTCTTGTTTCTTGTTAAATTTGACCTCATCTTACATACTCTGCACTATACTAACAGAAATGAAGAAAAACCTTGAATTTTAAAAATGCTTGTTGCCTGAATGAGCATTGTTCTACATTCATACAAGGAACAAGTCCCGAAAACTTCATTTTTCTTATCTTACTTTTCAGTATATAAGCCCATTCTGAGTCTATCTCCCATTTAGGATTCTTTTTTTATTAAGCATCCACACTCTACATATTTTCTTGTTGGTTCATCAGTAAGTGAATAAAAATGAGATGAAAGTTTGTTCCTTGGGACACTTATGATTAAATCATCCATCATTATGCTTTGTGGAGCAGATAAATGAAATGGATACAGCAGCAGAGTTACAAGATTCCTATGCTTATATGCAAATAAAGTTTACTTGGTCCCCTTCTGCAGGACTCATAAGAATCATAGGATAGTTTGAGTTGGAGAGGACCTTGAAGTTCATTAAGTTCCAACCCCCATCATGATCTGATCTGAGTTCAGATCTGATCCGACGTGTCAGTTGCAAGCTAGACCATGCTTTTCAGAATGTTGCATATACTGCATGACAAAGCAGCAGTCCAGACAAATAATGTGATTAGGCATTTAGCCTCTGCAAAATCTACAGGCTACTTACAGTCAAACATGAATTAGTTTGTTTTTGTTTTTGTTTTTAATATGCTCCTAAGTAGTAAAATGCAGCACTGCTATCCTTTGCTGTTAGTGTAAAATCACATCAAATCATCGCTGGTTATATAACTAATATTATTCATATTTTTAAAACAATAAAAATGTCATAGAATACTTACTGAGAAAGCTCTGTTTTACACTATTGTGTTTGTAATAAGAAAGTGTTAGAAATATCGCTCATTGGCAAAATTTTACAAGTTTTCTGAATAGAATAGTTTGATTTTGATAGTACAAAATGACTTACAAAAAGTTTGCCAGCATTTTTCTTTACTGTTTTTCCTAAATCATTCAGCTTAAAGGAAGTTGATTTTTGTTTGTTTGCTTTTGTTGCTGTTTTTGTTGTTGTTGTTGTTTTTTCCCCACTAAGAGATGGCCTATTATTTGCAAAGAAACCATGACTTCAGTCGTATATTGCATTTTTATTTTTATTTTTTAATTATCATTAATTGAAATATGCAGGTTACAAAACAATTCAATTAATTGTTTTATTTTTGCTTTGTCATTAGCTGTACTAAGTACTCCTTAATGCATGCCATAACAGTAGCAGCATAAATACCAGATTAGCGGCAGATACAGTTTTCATTAGCAGTTATTGTACACCCAAATCCAAATCACTAATTTTTTTTGTTGTTGTTTTGGTCTACTACAATACATGTTCTCTGAACTCTCTCATGTATCTTTTACTTATGGGAGGCACAGCAATAGAATAGCTACTTGTGGCATGTGTGAGGTCAGTATATGCTTTACTTACACAGTGCCAGCATGATGGTTTTCCATTAAAACAATGGATTGTAAATCCTCATGAAACACTTGCAGTGTTAAGATAAACTTAATACACAGCATAAGCAATTGTGAAGATTATCATTGAATGGCAAAACCTGCTCATAACATATTCTGGTTGTAAATGACAATCACCACCTCACCCGATAGCATTGTTTTGTTGTTGTGTTTTGTTTTTTTTTTTTCTTCTTAGGTAATTCTTAAGCAGCTGAAATATCAAAAAAGCAACCAGGTGGCAATGACCTTGATTCAGAGTTCATGTGCTTATTCACTTGGCCTCCTGTCTTCCTCACCTCATGTCACATTTGGAGAAAAGGCATACTCACCACTATCTCAGGGGAAAGAAATCCAGGTTTCCACTAGGATTAAGAACTTGGACTATCCTTGCAAAAATCAAATTTTTTCTTTGGTCCAACAGAGTGCTCTGGTGACTGTTGGAAATCTTTGTTCTTCTTAAGTTTAGCTATTAGGAGGAAATCGGTTCTCTGTTTGAATCACTGCAAGTAGTTGGTATCAAGAGCTTCCTTGAAACATAGGTGCAAGCAATTGCAACTTGCTTTTACAAGCATTATTCTGTGAAATAAATGTATACGCTTACGTTAGAATAGTTATCCACGGTATTAGAACAGACTGTGTGTATTATTGTATCTTGGCTTTGGGCATGTTTTGTTACCTTGTAAAGTAAGGACGCAAAAAGTATGACCCCTGTTATCCCTCATGCTGTAAAGAAATCAAATAAGCTGTCAAGTTTCTGCCAGAATCTAGAGGAGATTTGTATGGTACTGGAAAGAGATTGCAGAGGATCAAAGGGAAATACAGAGTAATTTTTAATCTTCTTTCCATACGGTACCCAAGCTTTATAAAAAATCCTCCTCCTCTGCATGTTTTCTTAATAAAATGAACTAATTCAGGAAAGGTGGAGGGAGACTTCAACCCTTGATCCAGCTTCATGATGATGTTTAATGAAAAGATGCATTATCACAAAGCCTTACAAAATAAGCGTCAAAAGGAAATCTCATCAGTAAATACCACTTGTAGGTTTGGTTCAGAGAAATGTGCAAAAGTATGATGGTATGATAAATTTTAATTTATACTGTCTTTCATAGTGATTATTAAAAAACTGTTTATATGAATGAAATATTTCAGTGGGAGTTGTCATTTAAAAATTCGCCCCTCAGCTAACTAGTATTTTACAGAAAACGAATTTCGATTTTTCCATAGAAACCATACAAATTTTCACATATTGTAAATACAAATTCTGTGAGTACTCTGAACAGCTGTGTTGAATTATGCTGTACCAAGGGAAGTAAGTACTCCTCATGAATAACTTATAAATACTATTTTTTCTGGTTATTGATACAACATCATTATATTGTCAATCTTCAGTAAATCTTAATCTCAATTTCCTACTTCCTCCAATATGACTTCTTCTCTGGTAACACTGGTAGTAAATGTTTTGTATGAACTCACTGGCATTAAATTAATTCATTCCTGTTATGGATAGAGTTTCAGTTGAATCATTTATCTAGTAACCAACCAGTGGAACGTGTCTAAACTTGCTAATGAGATAAAAATGCAGTAGTAAGTACAATTTAATGTAGCATACTGAGAAATATTTTTTCTGCATCGTAAAAATGCTTCCTTATTGCAGTGTTATTACTCATGTGTTTAGAATTAGGCATATGCTTAAGTGATTTTGGCTGGTCAGCATCCCAGATGTTTATTCTTCATTTTGAAAAGATTAAGCCAAAATGGAAAACTCTTGTGAAAGGCATTATATGTTCCATTTCCTACCTCCTGAGACAGGCAATCTTGCAAAGGATCTTTTTTATTTTTTGCATTTTTGTTTGTGCGCCATGAAACTCTTGCACGTAAGAGATGTTTTGAACCCTGTGTATTAGCTGAAGTCATTTCCCTACTAAGGAAAGGAACAAATGGCATTACCAATGAATAACTTGATGTATAGCAGTCATCTAAGGTAGCTCTTACCTAATGAGTTTGTATGGGGTCTCCTGTCTAGACTGGTGTCACAGGACCTGTGACACATGATTTATTAGTATTGCATCATCAGTTTTCAGTATTACACTGTGCAAAATACTTCATGTTTGACATGGTCTTCTCTTGATTGAGTAGCTTTGAAACATTGTGATACTGAACTTTGAACATGCTATGCTTTTTGCAGTTTTAATCAAGTACTTCCCTTCTTCTTGAGGTAGAGACTTTTCCTTTTGATAGATTTCTTTTTTATTATTATTGAAAAAAAAAAAAAAATAGCGTTACTGACATGTGTGAAACTAGTATCTAAATAGAAACAGAGTGACCCAACTGGAGAGATCTCAGAGCTATTACAATGTGGTCCAGTAAGGGGAATCACTTACTCAGGATGGAGAAGAGGAATTACATATAGACTTGATTGATATTATTGTGTAGTGGCATATGTGATTGATCTAACTTCTGTAAATACATAGAAGCTTCCCACTGTTCTACATGTAGATACCTTTCAAATATGGAACTAGAACAATAACAGCAACAGTTCCAGGTGGTTTTAAGGTATATTGTGGCTGATTTGACAGATTGTGCCTCTTTCTCACAATTGAATAACTGCTTGTAGTTCCAAAACTTGTATCAAATAGGTTCTTAAAAAATCTCATTTTACTGGATTTTGAGATTCACCAGACTTCAATAGCAAAACCAGTTTAAATGGTCAGGTTGTGAGCTGACTGCAGTTTGAAATACTTTGATGCTGCCAGTGTTTCATGGTGTCTTGGCAAAGCTGTTAATTGGTCCAGTCTGTGACTAACTGAAACACTGATGAACTTTGTCTACTTTTGTTATGCAACAAAATCCAAAGCTGTAAACAATTTGGGGAGTTCTTTATGCTTATGGATTAGGTTGCATTATAAATATTTTTAAAATTTTGGGTTGGAGCTGTTCAGGTTTTCCATTTGCATAATTGCATGCTTTCTTTTTTTTGTCCATTTTCCTTTTAATTACCTGTCTCTCCTAAGACATAGGAACTCTGATATTTAGATATCTTACTGATGTCTAATCTGCTCATTATTTATTACTTATTCTCTGTTGGGGGGGAAAGTAGAAATAATACTGGGAAAATAAGATTTTTGTCTCACAGCTAGTCAGTATGAACTTTGCTGAAGATGGATTAATGTTCTGTCATCTGACAAGCATTAATGGTCCCTAGCTTCTTGGAGAGCACAAGCATGGCAAAGGGCAGGCAATTGTTCTTTGCCTCCTAGGAGTTACGATTGCTGTGTAAATAATTGTCCTCCATCCTCTGGAAAGTGAGTGCACTCCAATAAGACTGTCACACAGGAACAACTGGTTGTTTTCTGTGTTTTGTTGACTTCTCATGAGAACACTTCAGGAGCTTGTTGAGCTCAAAGTTGTTGTCTTAGATACTGGATAGCAGCTGAAGACAGCCGCCAAGGCATATGCAGCATTTGCCAAACATCTTTTGTCCTTTCTCTGTCTCCCAAAGAAACCTTTTCCTCTTCAAATACACACTTGGCTGTCTGCAAGGCAGTGAGGTGGGGAGGAAGTGGCCTGGCCTAGGGAGTGCAAGACTTTATCATAGCAGTTGTTGGCAGTGCTTTGTTTACTTTTTAGCAGCCCAGTAGGGTTCAGAAACCAGTTTCCTGCTCAGTTGCTTGAATTGTCTTTCTATAGCTGGTGCAGGCATTAGGAGTGAGCAGGTGGTAGAACACAGAAATAACAACCAGGGCAGGTATGCTAAAAGCCAGTCTTGGCAAGAGAGCAATGGCCCCATGTTTGAGGTGGGGTGAACAGAAGGAAGCAAGTTTGACACTGCAGCAGCAAGGGCTGAGGGGTGGATACAGGCTTGGCAGGCCTGTTTAGTGGATGCATCGTTACTAGCTGCTCAGACTTCCCAGAGCTGGCAGCAGCTCACCATGTCCTCAGTTGCCATCTCCTTCAATTACTCATCCTCCCAAAATACTTTTCTGAAAGCATATTGTGAAACTCCTGTTGTTGCTCCTTATGTCATGGTCTGAGCATCTCTTGTACCTTCTTTATTTATTTCCCAGCCATCATGTACAGGAGAATTCAACCTCACAGGCTGTGAGAGGCCGGTGTTTAAAAAAAGAAAAGTAAAATGCCATAGAAGAAGACTTAGCTTATGTTCATAGGGCCATCTGTAGTGGCTTCTGGTCAAATTCACCATAGAGAAAATAATGTTCATTTCTGTTCATAAGATAAAGAATGTACAGGCATGCTCATAACTTTCCAGGGGGAATAAAAAAAAATCCAAGGAACAGGGAATAATGCCTGTTCTTGGTCATCTATCTAAACCCAGGTTCTGTGTTTTGTTTCACTTTGTTTCGTTTAAATGAGAGATGGAAACAGCCCGTGTTTTTTAACTCAAATAGAAGTAGATTTGAAATTAAATGAAATCCCAACTAGCAGTCTCTTTTCTTCAACTCACAGCAGTGTTCAGGCCATATAATAAATCTAAATACTCTATCCATAGTAAAACTAATACTGATTTCAACCAGAGTATGAATAAGACCCTTTAAAATGACATTTAAAAATAAATAAAAATGGAGAGGTAAAAAAGGTAGAAGTATATTTGCCTCCTGTTTACCGATAAAATACCTAAGCTCTAAGCGCTGCAACAGTGACATCCAGTGACTAAGCCAGGAAGTTCTAGACTTGATCTGCATTTGGACTGCATGCTGAAAGGCATGGACGGAAAGGGAGGTATATTTACTGAGATCCTTAGTGAAATACTGGACTGATTGAGGATAAATAGATACTCCATGAGAATGCAAAACATGATAAATAAGTAATATGAAAATTTTATATAAATGTTTAGTTCTCCCATATCTGTTTCAGAGTTAGATATTTAATGAGCCAAGGGAGGAATAAATTATATTTAAGCAATTGTTTTGTCCAGTGAGGCAGTTTGTTTGTTGAGATTATACAACATTTCATACAAGTTTTGATAATTAAACAATAGAATGAAATTAAAAGACCAAAAAGAATTAAGAAACCTTCCTTGTATAAGGAAGTTGATAAATGCGTACCACCCTTTCATACCTGATTCACTTTTAATTAAAGTCAATGTGTGTTTGTAATGAAATTCAAGCCTCATGTAAACTTCTGGCTCTGAAAATGAGTGGCATCTGGTACTGACCTGACCCCCTACTACCTCAGCTATCCAAATGTTCTTGGGTGGAACAGACTCTTGAAATATCTGTATTATTTGAAATGTTATCTTATAAGTTCTGTTTATTGTAATTGTACTATAGAAGTACCTTGTTCCCGGGGTTTTTGAAAAGGTAGTAACAGAAACTAATTCTTTAAGGATTTCAGCTTTAAGGAATACTCCAAGTTGCAAACTATTTTACTGTTGGAAATCAATGAATGAATAAATGAGAGTATGAGTTATGTAAGCTCATAAGTAAGGAGAAATACACAGGAAAACTAAGAACTGAAAGCAGAATTCTAAGAATGAGCTTAAAGTTTGTGAAATAGTACTTATGCGTTTACTTGCTCAAGACTTACTATTCCTTCTTGGCCTCTGCCTCAAATTACTGGAAGTGAAATACAACCTCAGATTCAGAAGTGTAGCCTACTCTCATTCTGTGTTTAAAGCAGTAAGGACTAAAATAATAGGAAATTTTTTATATAAAAATATAAAAATATTTTAATATATTAAAATATTAAAAAGAAAAATATTAAAAATTATTACAGTCATTTCCAGAGTACTGCAGAAGTAAATTTACCATGATGCACCTTTTGGCTCAAAAAAAAAAGGATATGTACTGCATTCATCAGAAATCTGGTCCACCAAGCTTGCTAAAGATACTGAGGGACTGAAGCCCAAAATCATAAAACTGATTCTGTTGAAGTACTCATTAAACAAGAACTATGATTCAGCTCAGAGTTTTCCAAAGGAAATCTTTTTTTGTTTATTTCAAAAAAAAAAAAAAAAAAAAGTTCTTTGTTTGTTTGCTTCCTGGAAAACAACTTTGTGTTAGTATTATATTTATAAGGATCAGAAAAAAAAAATAAAATAAAATAAAAATGCCCAGCTATATGAAGAAATTTGAAAGTTTGTCACATCTACCCTTTGGCAAGGGGCAATGCTTTTGACTAGCAATACCAGGAAAATAATAAAAAACTAAAAAGCAGATGCTGCATGTACTCCCGGCTCCTTCTCAAACAGTTTTAGTAGTTCAGCAGGGAAACTTTTCAACCAGTAAGGAATGGATTTGATTATCAGTTTCCTCTCATCTGTCACTCACTTCCTTTCCTCTTCCAACCCCTAAAACAAACAAACACAACTGTTTATCCAACTTACCCTTGTTAGCCTTGCTACATGTTTGATTTTTAAAGAAAAGAAAACAAAACATGTAAGACATCTTTGATAACCTAAATTTGGATGTAAAGAACCCAGGGAGCTGAGAAACTTGAAGACTCTCTCCCCTTTAAAAGTGTTGTTACCTTTCCATCAGTCAACTTCAGTAATATTAAGCCTTACTATATCCATACCTCCCAAATATACATGTTCCTTAGCCTGTTAAGAGTGCTCTCTCTCAGGCATCTCAGAATGCAGCAAGTAGCATTTGAAGAGCCTACCTTTGAAGATGACTACAGAAGCGAGGACAGAGACAATAGCCTGCATTTTCAGTTTCCTCATAGTGCTATGTTCTGCTATCAGCATCAGCAGTCATCCTTTCTCTGCATTCTGATTTCAGGCTTTAGAAAGCGCTCAAGAGATCTGTAGTTTCCTTATAATAATGTGAAGTCACTCACAGGAAAGAAGAAGAGGGAAAAAGAGGATGAATGTGTTACAGAGGCAGGTTTTTAAGGGTCAGCTGCTGGGTTCTGGTCTTCCTTATATTTTGGTTTGGGTATTTTTATGTGGCTTTAAAATATTAAATGCTATGAAGACCACAATACAAATAATAAAGCAGATAATTGAGACACATGCAAAACTCAGTTTTATTAGAAGGAATATAGCTAAAGTTTTTGTTTGTTTAACCTGGATGCGTCCTTGCAGCTGCATGCCATTTCATGTAGGTGACCTCAGCTGCAAAAGCAGGCATATCCTTCACTCACTTTGGTGGAAAAACAGATGAACTAGTTGTAAGATAATGTAATGCTTAATTACAAAAGTAACAACTACCAATACTGCAAAAGTGGAGTTTGTGCTAGATAGATGGTCTCAGCTTGTATTCTTTGCTGTGGCGTGCCACATGGGCAATGGCAACAGTCTCTCCTTCCAGAAACTCTGCAAGAGCAACAACTTTGCACTGAGTTGCTTCTGTGCTGAGGAAAAGGACCTTTGAAGCTTTTGCCCTGTATGCGGGTAGCAATTGCTCCCTCCCTCTTAGCTTTTCCTTTAAGATCACTGGGGCAAGCCAACCATGCTGGTGGTACGTTTCCTGTAAGCATGCTGTTGTCTGGTTCTTTCTGAGGTTGAGAACTTCATCCGATACAAGCACTAAGTATTAAGTTATGATTTAGTTTGTTGAAGGCAGGAGACTGGAAGCTCTTGCTTCTATGGACATCTGTAAAGCACTAAGCAGTGGAAAAATGAATTGTTATCACTAGGGGGCAATAAAACATCACAGACATCTATACTGTTAACCAAGAGTGCAAGCAATGTCACTCCCTCACTGAGGGAGGCACTTGTGTTATGACCTAAAGAACAGCTTGCAAATGCTTCTGTGTTTTTCTGACTGTGTTTTGTAGTCAGTCTTGCCTCAAAGATGATAGAGTTTTCAATAAATAAATTCATTTATATAAGCAGACAAAAAAAACTTCTCATATAGTTTTGTGCTGTTTTATCTCAATTTTATCACAGTAAACCAATAGCAAGATTAGCCATTTGAGCATCATTTTTGTTTCTGAGAACCACATATTTAGCACTGTGGTTAGGTATAACATATTTTGCTAAAGCCCATCTATTCTGTACAAATAAATCAAAGATGCAGAGTACCAAAAAAATTGAATCTGAAGCTCACTCAGTGTCTTTCCCTCTGTCCCTCTCAGTCTTTCAGTGTGACCACCAACTCAAAGTGAGAACAGACTTTCCAGAAGAGTCCTGCCTCAGTCCTCTTAAGCTATGAAGTTAGTTATCAACCATTGTATCTAATTTTCCCCATGTCTTGCTGGCACTATATATCTGTTTACTGATTTGAAGAGAGGTATAGAGGCCATAAAACAGTGGACGTGTAAGATTTTTTGCTGGGCAGAAATGCAGTATAAACTGTGCCTGTGTTAGATTTCTTAACAGAATTTGTTGGAGATATGAATGATTTTGAACACATTCAATAACACTGAGCTTGTCTGCTGTCCTTCAGGCCTTTCTACTGGTCCTTTTCTGCTCTGATCTGTGATGTTCTGGGGATGTAATCCCCGAGTAAAAGCTTTCCTGACTATAGGAGAAGAGTCATATAAATACTCTCTGGCCTTTCATTTAACTTTGAAACCTGAGTCATTTCCAAATATGTCAGCACAAAGTGGCATGTAAAGTGGACTGGAATATTAGACTTGTATTGCCCTTGCTGCATGCCAGTGCAAACTGTGCAAAACAAGCAGGATTTGGTAGCTAATCTGTTGTTTGTGTGTACTCTAGATGGTCTTTATCCACACTGATTCAACAATTTGTGCAGTTCCTATTGTTACATAACTGGCCAGAGTCTGACTCTGTGGGTAGACCTCAGAAGTCATGTGAAAGAGTGATCTTATTAATTGTAGTCTTTATAGTGACAATTGTTTCATGTGGCACATGCTGTAAATAAATGTGAAGAGAGAATGTAATGATAATGTCATCAGAGATTAGAAATTACTTGAGTAAGGATTTCTGGGTTCTTCAGAACAGCAACTTAATAAAAACAGCAGTTGGGAGATGTCTTAAGGAGAAGCTAGGTCAGTGAATTTCTCTATGATTTGCAAGTTCTGCATTTCCAAAGGTTGTCAACTTCCCACAGGACGTTAGAAAAGTGTTTTAGTAACTTTTTATGTTTTGCAGAAATTTCAACTTGCTGATCTTGAAAGTAACTCCTAAAAAGGAACCAAAAAACTTTGTTAGAATTGTAGGGACTTTTTCCTGTGGTGTGGATCTTTAGCTATTGACAACTTTCTCAAGCTGTCAGTAAGCTTCAGAGCAAGACAGAGGTCGGTGTGATTGTCCTCACCACATTAGAGGGGAACAGAATTCTTTGATCCCACTTCAGGTTCAAAAGAGGTTTTTTTTGTGTGTGTGTGTTTTTATTTATTTATTTATTTATTTATTTATTTTCTATCTTCAAAGTCTGTTCATGGTTGCACCTCAGTTTTTTTATGTTTTAGTTAAAATTGCAATGAAAAGGATTCCAAATGTTGACCTTCTTGACTACTAAATCAGGAGAAGTGAATGTGACAGCTGGAGAGATATTAGCAAAATATATAGCAAAAATATTCATCTTAAAATGAAATATTGTTGCCTTTATCTTTTTCTTTTAGATAATCATTTTTCCCTTACATATGGTGATATTTTTACTTTTATCCTGTTTTATTAATATTAACTAAAGATTTCTTAGTATAACTTGTATCAAAATAGGGGTTTCATTCACATAAATGTCCCCCCATATAGATTTCTTTATATATGATTTTTTACTTATTTGACCATAAGACAATATATCTTTAAGTATTGCAGAATTTTCTTATGTCTTGTTTTTTTTATGTCTGTGTACTACATCTTTCAGAATTTCTTCACTGTTTTGCACACCAAATTTGTGTGACTTGAGGAAGAATTTGGAGAAAAAATAAGGAATGAGGCTGATACATTCTGATATAAACCTTGAAAAACTTTTTACACATTCATTAAAAAAAAAAAATAAATAAATAAATTAAAAAAAAAAAACAAAAAAAAAAAAAAAAAAAAAAAAACAGAACAAAAACACATTTCCCATTTAAAAAAAAAAAAAAAAAAAAAAGAGAGAGAGATTGAAGTTTTGACCATGTCAGGTCCCTACATTAGAAATATGTTTGTACTGACTGGTAAATTCAGCCCACTGAGTATCCAATATGACAGAAAATAATGCAGTTCTGATGTAAATGCCTAGTATAGTGGGGCAACCTTGAATCTCTGTTAATCCACATTTTAAGAAAAGCAAAAGGAAGATACCTGTCATTTATTGGAAGCCCAGTTGGTTTTGTTCCTATTGCAAGTGTATAGACAGATTTCTTTAAATCATGATGTAACCTTAGTACATCTGTTTTGGTCCATCTTACCTTAGAGATTGGTGGATAGTTCTACCAGAAACCAATTTCTAACACAGGGGCTCCCAAAATGTTTTTCAAAGGCTTGGGTGTCACAGAGACTGACCGCTTGCTTACCTAGTGTCTCCTGAGATGGTTTGCTCCTCCCTTTATCTGAGCTCAGAGTTGGTAATTAGGAACTGTATGACAGGACCCAACCCCCAGTATTTAAGCTGCCTCTTTACATTTTGAGTGCTTCTAGCCCATTTCGGGAGAGTTAATCCATTTGATTATTGACCCAGTTAATAGTCGGACTCAAATAATTACTGGCTTTGCCTTGAAATGGATTACAGACATTCCTACAATCCAAGAATGACAGATCTCAGAAGCTACCAGGAACACTTCTGGTTGGTTCAGAGCAAGTAAACCTGTTAACAGACTTCGAGAAATTTCCAGTTTTTTTTTCAGGATGTTGATGAACATATGAATATAAATCTTCCCTTTAATTCGTCTGTTTGTCTTTGCTTGGAAACAATTGCAATTGGTTACAGCTACTAATTGTATAAGTTGCTGTTCTCCATCTGTTCCTTCTGTCTCTGTTGCTATTTAATTCATTACCCGGGTAATTCTCTTCAAGTGGTGTCCAGGACTAGGATTCTGGTCTACTGTCTTTATGTGCATAAATTACAATGTCTCTGTCTTATAAGAATACAGTAGCTGAGGAAAGGGATGGCTACTGTGATGATGCTTACTGTTAGTTTTAGCACATACTAATACAATTCATAATTAGGTTGTGTGTATGTATTTTGTTCAAGGCAGAATAGCCTTCGTAGTCAAGGTGCAGGTACTGTAATGAAAGCAGCCTAGATCTAGAGTGAATGGCTTCATTTAAAAACTGACAAAAAGAACAGAACTGTAATCTACATCTCTGTCTTAAATAAGTAATGCTTATGGCATCCTTTTGAATTAAAGTCTGCCATGTAAAAAGAAGCGAATATTCTACAGGCTGTCTCTTGTTCTTTAAAACTGTGTTTCAGTTTAGCTAGTGCCATTTAGAACACAGTTGCTTTAAACTGGGAGCAGATATGAAAACTTGAAACAGGAAGCTTCCCTGCCGCTGCTGCAGAGCTCTGACTTGTACATAGAGTAAACCCATGTGCTCTACAAAAGCAAGAACGAGGACTAGCTGATTAATCAACAGGCAGGATCCTGCTCTAGGAAGATCAGGTTGCAATCCTGCCTTTGTAGCTTTACACCACACCCCCACGTATTATCTTCAATGTGACTTGGTAGGGGAGGACTGCATTCAGCACGGATTCAGGAATCCTCCGTGTGTATAACAACTGTTTCTAGGAGTTTGGTGAGTACTTTGTAACAGACTTTGTTTTACGTGAGATCTTTTTTCTTCAGCTGGCAGAAAAGAATGTCCACTGTTATGTTTTCTTTAAAATGTGGTAGATGCAGTAGTCAAATGTTTAGAATCAAAGTCCAGCTGCAAAAAAGGGAGACTTCTGTATAAATCTGAAACAGTACAGCAGTAAATGTAACTTTACAAATACTAATACAACTAATCTTTGGTTGTCAGAATGTGAGACTAAGGTATTGTTAGCACCAAGGCAGTTCAATATCTTTGAAAGAAAGCCATTCAAAAGCGAATATATTCATTTTGATCATTAGCTGGAGTTTGGGGGGCGGGCGGGAACTGAAGCTTCTGTTTATTCAAACAATTCCTCTACTACAGTAACTTCAAGGGAGGCTTGATTCAGGCAGAGTGGTCTGCCAGGCTATTTCAAATCCTTCTAAGGTATGTAACATTGGAAGCAATTAATACTTGGAGAAGTACAAGAATATTTTAAGAGTCAAATTAAGCTGATGTTAATACAAATCAATTTCACTCATAATATACATGGAAGTTCATAAGTACTAAAACATCTGAGCAATAAAGAAGGTAGTGAATGGGGCTTGCAGACCTTGGTGCCAATTAAAAAAAAAAAAAAAGGCAGAAAAATGTCTATGACTTATGTAATATTTTACTTGTAAGAATCTGCATGAGCTTCATCTTCTGTAACTCTTCAATGAAAAACAATGATACCATTCTGCATTAAAAAAAAAAAAAAAAAAAAAAAGGAAAATATAAATAGCTGTTCTAGAAGATTTAAATACATCTTAAATGAGGAAAAGGCATGTAACAATGGGAAAAGTGGAGTAGGGAAAACTCAAACAATTCAGATGGGGGGAGTATGTGAAAGGTCAGTGTGACTCAGTACTCTAGAAATTAGTCATCAAAGTACTTCATGGAAAACATGTAAAGATATAAACCTTCCTTCCTGAATGCCTTATAGACAGATGCAAAGACAGGAAATCCAAGCTGCCAGTATAGATATGAACAGCAAAGGCATGTTTTCATAATTGCTGGGAACCTACTTGGGGAAAATTGTTGGCCTTTTCCCTTTGCCATCTTTACTCATCTTTGCTCATTCTTTAATTCTATCAAGACAGAGTTTGTGATCAGATGTGAAGGTAGCAAGCATCTATATCCACAATAAATTTTTTTGGCCTGTTGTTTGAGCTGCATTTGAAAACTGTAATCATTAGCCAGCTTACTTTGGATGAAATGTATGCAGTTAGAATAGTATTAAGGAGCTGAAGATGATTAAAACATATGCTGCTATAGTCTTTTTTCCTGTCAAACGTCCCACTTAAAAGGATTAATTTAAAAAGTAATCATATACACCATTGCTTGGTAAATCTATATCTTTTAAAAATATATATATAACTTCTATGGTAAGGAATCACTAACTGTACTTGAAATTGAATTTCAGTAATCTTTGTTTATCTTTACTTTGTGAACTGTACAGTTTGCAATTTGGAGATAAAATGAATTTCAGCTGTCAGTGTAAGTTATTTCATCTTCAAAGTGCATTTAGCCTTGCAGTGCAATGCCTACACTAACTAATATTGTTAATGAAAACTGAATTTTAACTCATTTAGCTAAATGCAGAATAACTTTAAACTGAAGTTTTATGGTCTTCTTGTCGCAGGAGAGTTTGAACAATTAATGGCACTGAATTTATCCTCCTTAATCTCATTGCAGAGTTAATGTTGGAAGTCTAATGGTCAAAACTCCTGAATTGATGTTAACTATTTAAGAGCTGGATGTCAGGTGTGAAGGGCCATGACACAGAACGTACCAAAAACAAATTTCTGTCAGAAAGGAAATTTTAAGAGACTGGAGGAAAAGTTGTCCAGGATATAATGTGGCTAGGAAACAAAGCAAAGGTGTAGAAGAAAAAGCTTCTAAATAGGCTTTTAGAAAACATACACAGAGTCTCTAGAGAGCTGGATATCTCACCTCTAGCTAGACCAGACCCACAGTCAGAGAAGAACTAGTGGATTCTAGATCTAGCTTCAAGGACATTTCTGCAATAACCCTTCCACTTTAAATGCATAAACAGGCACAAATATTAGCACCCAGTTTGTTCTCTGTTCACAGGGTTACCAATGGCTTTTATATTACTCTTGTGACTCTGTGGACCTTAAATTATCCTAGTGGAGAGAGCACAGACTGTTCTCAGAGATATCAACATATAGCAATGGAATGAGAGTAATTTCTGGAAACGTGGATATCAAATCTCCTTTGGACAAAAAGAGGAACTGCTGTTGTCTCTTCCATTCAGGGAAGCTGCTCTAGCACCTATATTTACTTTAAGAAGATGATCCTGGCAGTAACTCTCTTCTGTGTCTTAAAAGAAAGTGGTAGCTTCTTGAAGTGCTTTGCAAGTATTGTGGTTTTGGTTTATGGTTTTTGGTGTGCATTCAGCATGTGCTGAGAACGTCTGCCAGAGGAAGTCAGAGCATGGGTGCAGAAACAAGAAGAGAAATTTTAAAATTTAAAACAAAAGAAAATATATTTAAAAAACAAACAAACAAACAAAAAAAACACATTGGTAGAGCTTATGGGCCACAAGAACAGCATGAATCATGCACATTACAATTTTGGAGCACACTGTTTAGATTTCGTCTAATTCCAATGCTCTTTGTTTGGGCTAAATTTTGAATAGTCACATTATCTTTTTGAAAACTGGGAGATACTAACAGTTCCTAAAGAAACCAAAACTGGACAGAGGGTTTTGATGAGGATTGAAAATGGGATCTAAATTTTAAAGGTCGTCATGCTTGAACCTGGTAAAATTGCTCTTTAAAAAATAAAAAAGACAAACTACTGACTTCTATGTGTTTCTCTTATGAAAATTAGAGTATGGGACAGACTGTCCCGGGGATAGAATCAAGCAAAGCCATATGGGGAGTCATACGATTCCATTCCTATTATAGTTACTGCACAGCAAAAAACATTAATTTTTAGTCATTCAGCTGTTCATTTTACTTCCTTAGTATTGTTGTCACTTTCCCTGATACATGGCATGCATAACTGAAGTTACCTAGTTAATTTGATCTACTATTTAGAGAGAAAGAAAAAAAAAAAAAAAAGTAGACATTTGAACATGGTGAACCAGGATGAGTGCTGGACAGAGAAAGGACGCCAACCTTCTTCCAGAAAACAGAGCATTTCAAAAGAAGCGATTTTAAAACAATAATATTAAAGGTAGCAACTGCAACAAGCAAATTAGGCATACAAGTGTATGAAGGAAATATTTAGCTGGTGCTGGTACAGTTTTTTATGAACTTGACAGGAAGGTCCGTATAAACTTATTAGTGTTTTTCTGTAAACATTTTCTACTTTTCCATTGATTGACTCTTACTGCCGTTTTTGTTGGTGGTGGTGGTGGTGGTGGTTTGGTTTGGTTTGGGTTGTTTTTTTTTTTGTTGTTGTTTCTGTTTTTTGTTTTTCTTTTGTTTTTTGTTTTGTTTTGTTGTTTTTAATCATGTTTCCATCTTCATCTCCCCATCTCCTCTCCCCCCACTTAGGTGTTGGAAGATTCACAAGGGATTGTGTCCCTTTCCTCTCTGTGGCAGCGTTATTTTGTGTTGGTTTTAAGTATGTGCAGAGTGATAATCTGAGGCTGTTTCAGTCTGCGGGTATTCCCATTGGTGGTAATTGCAGCATTACCAGTGCAATGGTCCAGAGCATGCACAGCCATTGCAGTTGAAATCTATTTGATGTATCGACACAGGAAACAGGGGGTGAGCTAAACTTGCTTGGCAAAGCAAGATAACTAGTATTTTGATGTTTGGTATGTGTGCAAAATGTGACTTACAATTATAAGGTTTCACAATGTTAATAGTCAGGTATGGTCAAAATCAGTCATGAGACACTGCTGCGGCAGATAGTTTCCTCCTGTGCCTGCCTACCTGTTATGTTTTCAATAAGTGGTAGCTTTACTTCAGTGCAGTAGAGTGCTTATGGTTCTGTAGTGTGTACAGTGTGGAAATGCACGCAACTGAGTTGAAGACAAATACACAGCACTGAAATGACTGTCCATTAGAGAAGAGGGTTGGGGTAGGCTAGCTAACTGCTAAATACAGGACAGTTTGTTTCTATGTGAGGAGAGCTGAGATTTGGAAACATCCACTGTATTTTTTCAGTCCAAACTACTGAAAGAAGAGGTTGGAGGCTTTCCAATCCTGGTGTTTGCTGCTGGAACTGCCATGCTAGTTCCCAAAAGCATAACTAAAATTGCTGCTTGTCTGTTTTGTTTGTTGCTTCTGAGCTGTGAGGTACTATTAGAATGATGAAGGCATTCCCTACTTGAAAATAGAATTACTTGACCTATGATTTTGCTACTACCAATTATTTTTTGTCCAAACCTAAACACTGTGCACCATTTTATGATGCCTGTATACATCTTTCCTGCATAGTTTTCTGAGGTGTTGGACTATATTTTACATTAAATGTAACATTAACCTAGTTTTCACTTACCAGTTTGGGTACATCTTACCTCGTTATCAAAGGGGAGAATTAGTGCAGGGTTGGGTATGTGGTAGTGATAGATTTTTGGTTATTTTTGTTTTCAGATTTATGAAATAATGGAAACTAGTGATTTGGATTAGTCCACATTAATATAATAATAATAATTTTGGGGAGAACAAACTAATATTTATTTTCATTATTGCAAACTATCTCACAGTGTGGACAGGGCTGTATATGATGAATGGAGATTTACCTCAGATATGGCATGTCACATAGATGTCATTGCCACATCTAAATAAAAAACTGACTCGTTATTTATTTCTGTTTAAATCAGCCTTCTATGAGGTGGAAACAGAAATTCAAGTAATGTACTCAGTATGTCCTTTATGGTGAGCTCATAAAGTTGGGTCATGTGCCATGTACTTTTTTTTTTCTTTTTTTTTTTTTTTTGTCTGTGGTTAGAGCAAGTAGCTAGAAAATCATTAGCCATTCCCTCAAGGTGTCTTTAGTAGCTATTCAATTTGGTGTAGACAAATCCTCTGTTCCTGTGAAAGAGGTAAGTACAGCTGTTCAAAAAGTAACTTAATTTCAGGGTTTGTAAATAACTTGAACTTTGCATCAGGTAGTCTGCTCTACACTGCCATAGGGTTGAGCAAGTTTCTCGCAGGCTACCTCCGCCATGGCATGCCTTCTGTAGGATGCATTCTCAGCCCATTCTCCCAGTTCCCAGCTCTTAGATGATGTGAGGCCCAGACTGAACCACCTGGGAAGAACTCAGGGGAGGAGATGAAGTCAGGTCTGGAGCTGTGTGACAAGAAAAGGTGAGTGGAAGCATGATGGCAGCAGTACCCAGAGCCAGGTGTGAGATGAGTAGAAGGGAATATATCCTGGCACTAAGTTGGGAAAATTAAAAACTGTTTTTAAGCACAGGCAAAAGGAGTCAACAAAGGAAAGTGAAAGGTCAAGAGAGATCCATAGTTATGTGAAAAAAAGGAGGGTATTCTGGTGGTAGCCTTATTAATTAATTGATTGATTTTTCTTTTAAAACATAACAAGGTTTTCTTTTCAGTTAATTTGTAAAATGTGTTTGCAAAGCATCATTTACAACTTTAATGCAAACAGAACCAAAGTGAAAGTTTAAATCTGGAACAGTGATATCAGGCCAAGCAGCTTTTTAGCATAAAAGCTAATGAAGTCCTTTGTTTTTTCTAAATTTTAACTTCCCAATTTTCATTTCACTACCCAATTTTCACTTGGAAATTTAAGATGCTGGATAGTGCAGCAGCAAGTCAACCTTCATGTTGAATGATGAAAGGTAACCAACCAAAATCCCCTTTCATAACAAAAAGGTGATCTGAAGATTTAGAATAATCTGGTGGAGTCCCTGGTCTTAGGACAGATACGGACTATTAGGGAGGTAAATTGAAGGGTGGGAATTTTTATAACTCATGTTTTCAGTTACTAATGTTTGCTAGCTGATGATTCACGTTAGACTACCTACTTTCTGATAAGTTGCCTGGAGACTGCAAGGCTTTGCATTGAAGTCACTTTGAAGGTCAGACTGGTACTGACTCTGGGACTGATACATAGCACAAGTTTCTGAGCCACAGTGTAAATATCCTCTTTTTATATATACATAAAAAGACATGGTGCCCGATGACCTCTTACAGTTCCCCTCATCCAGTTTCTGGGAATACTCTGCCACAAGTCTGTGAGAGGAAGGAAACAGGCAGGTGGAATGTCAAGACTAAATACAGACCCTGACTGTATTTATATGTAGTATATGTATTGTCCTAACTTGAGAGGTTATCATCTCAAATCACGTAAATTGTATATATTTATATAATAAGCTCGGGAGATGCATTAATGATATCCTGCTGAGAGAGCCGTCTGCCTGCTTCATGCAACAGGAAGGGAAGAAGAATTTGTCTTGACAAAGGACACTTTGCCTTGGTAACAGCTATAACAGCTGTGATAGGGGCAGTTTTTACCTTGAGTTGCATTTTATATCTTTGCAAGACACACCAGACACTGTGTAGTAAGCGGATTTTTTATTTTTACAAGGATTGTTTGATATGTTAGTGTAGTACAGCTGCCATGGTGCTTTTTCAGTGTTTCTGCATATGAAATGTTACTTAAATTGAGACCGCATATTGGTTCGGCATAATTTTGAACAAAGAAAACTCTTTGTCAAGCTAATACTCCCAGAGTGGTGGAGAAACAGTCCCTCTCACTGCTGAATTGAAATAAAATGTGTTGCTTTAGTCTTGTTTTTGAAATGAGTCTGCTTTCTGTTGCCAGATCAGCATGTGGCTAAGGAAATAAGTCTTAGCAGGAGTCTAGTTTGGGAAGACTGGGAAGGTGGCTTAGCTCATTGCTGACTGCAATGTGGACAGTGTTCTAAAAAGCAGAAACTAGGAGAAGGAAAATATTAAAATTCAAAAAGACCTTTAGTACCAGTCCACCCAAGACAGTAGCATGTTGGTCAATCTTATTGACATGTTTCTTGAGCTAAGCAAGTGTTTTCTGGGTTAGGATGCAGATGCATCTCAAATATATGTCCTGGCATTCTGTAGATACTCTCTGCAGTATTTACTTTTTTATGAGGTCTATAAGTTTCTTTATTGGCAGTGACAGTTCCTTCTGGTTAAAGGCAGAGGCCCAAGTCCTGTCTAGTTCCTAGTAAGAACAGTTTGCTTGCGTGTGGCCTGGAGTACAAGTTTTGAGTCTTTCTTCTGTTGTAATGCACTTAAATATTTTAAAAACAGCTTCACCTGCTGCCACACTTTGATTCCATATGCCTATTCCTTTATAAACAGATTCAAAAACCTCTGAGGTCTTCTGAGCCTTAGCATTCCACACCCCACCGTCACCTCCCATGCTCTCACAAGGGTGAAGCATTCTAGGTCTGATTTGGATGCATAACTAAATGTAGTACAAGGTTAAAATAAAATAGTATTTAGGCTGACTCCAGGAGTGTATAGGTTCTCAAGAACAGGCAGGGATGGCATTTGGCTGAGTGTCAGCAGTTAGAGAAGTGACATCAAGCTTTTACATCACCAGAGGAGCAGAGAGTTATTTGTGCAAAAGCACAAGGTCCAGGAGAAGGTTGCCACACATGTACATAGCAAGCATGAGTATACAATAATGAATCATGGAAAGATATAGCTGCTTCAAGAAAGTGCAGAGATTTTGCTTTTGCAGTTGCACCAGAATTGCTGTAGGAGCGGTTGGTACAACACTGGGAGTGAGATTGTAGTTCCCACTTCCAATTTTTAATACAGCTTTCTAGGCAGAACCTAACAGTGGAGACCACCTCTCAATGTTTTAGAGGATCATATTTTTTTATAAATTAATTATAACAGCAGTGTATTTTTCTATTACATCTTCAAGGATGATTAAGCAAATACAGAAGTTATAAATATGTAATTATTTTCCACAGGATCTTCCAAAACCGTAGGTCTTCTCCCAGCTGCAACGAGAAGTTTGCTATAGTAGTCTTTTGTAACTGGAGAGAGTACAGTCTCATTCCTGGTGTTCCTTCACTCCCCAGGCAGTTCTCTTTGTCTGCTGTTGTTTTAGGTGTTGTACAGTTGATTTCTTTTCTAGCACATGGCAATGATGGAGTTGATCATAAATTATCCATGCTACATTTAACAATTGGCACATATTTTACAGTGGCATAGAAGCTGTCTTACAAACAATACTCAGTCTTCTGAAGTAAACATGCACAAAAGGATTATTAGTTTGTCTTGGGGGAAAAAAATGTTCCTCTTTATTTTGGTCAGAAAATAATCTGGGAAAAACAGAATTTTCTCTTATTTCTGGTGGTCTCATGAAAAAAAAAAAAAAAAAAGTAGAATTTGTCTTGTTTCTGTAGCACCTTTTTCTACTTTTCGTGATGTGCCTTGGGTAATGCTTGTAGTGTTGGGAAAAATAGATATGTCAAGGATGCATGACTTCAACAGTCAAATATTAGTCATCTGTCCCTTACTTTAGTGAATCAACATGAGTTCCATAAACATTTATCTTGCGTTACCCTTGCCTTGCCTTTTAATTTAAAGGGACACAATTTTAGAATTGATAAATGATATGATAGGATTCATACTTTCTTCATTGTTCTTACTTCTCCAGAGTAAGTGAGCAAACATGATGTTCCAAAAAGCTGTAACACAGCATGTGTAGTAAAATACTTTCAGGCAACTCACTGACTCAGCCAGCTGGGAGACAATTCTACAGGCTGAATCCAATAAATTCTGTCATATACGTCCTAGTAGGTCGTACTTGATACTGTAGGGCAAATATAATACCTGAGAAGTACATTGAGCTAATAAAGGTCTGATTTCATATCAGAGGCACTGTAATGCTGTCTAATTAGACCTTTGTTAATTTCAGGCTGTGCTAATTTAACCTTTTATTCCTCCATTTACTGTATCCTTTTTATCCTTTTTTTTTTTTTTTTTTTTTTCTCCTTCCATTTCCTGGGCTGTCAGTGTGAATGAGTCACTTTTACACTCATTACAATGTCACTTTGTGCCATTTTCTGAAGCTGTTTCTGGCTACTGCGGAAATGCTAGCTTTTATTTTGCCTTTTCCAGTTTGCTGGTTAGAGATAAATACTGTGCTGAAGAAACGCTTGTTTCTAAACATTCTGGTAACTACAGAAATTGCTGCAGAACAGACTAAGTAAACACACAGATAAAAGGTCTGACTCCAATGGCTGTAAATATCTGCTTTTAGCAAAAAATCTAGGGAGCCTCCTGATATTTCTGTGTTTAAGTGGCAGGATTAAAAAGACCTGGTTATAAAAGCAGGTAATAAGGGTCTGGTACTGGGAACTTCTTTGATTGCTTTTGGTCTGCTTTTTCTACCTATATTCCAGCTTTAGGGAAGCTAGTGGCATTACTCACAAGTCAAAGCATTTAATTAAATCAGTGAGTCATTGACAGCTACCACCCATAGACCTTTGATTCCCTTGTCAGGCAACTGAAACGTTTTCTGTTTATTAAAAAAAAAAAAAAAAAAAAAAAAAACCTTATCTAAAAGCTAGTTAGTTTGGGAGCAGCAGAGTGTCAGCTCCTAAGGAAATGTTTTTTAGGAATTTATGAAATTTGCATTAATGACATTTTGACATATAGAAAAGCCACTATAAATGCTCCTTAATGATCCTTTGCTGTCCTAAATTAGAACCGTTTCTGGAGTAAGGGACTATATTTACTCCCAGAGATTTTCAATTTTTTGGGGTCTATATGATCAGACCATTTAACATAAATTATTTATGCTCAAAGCATTTCCAATATTTCCCATAACTTGCAGTGCTTCACACAAGTTCTTTTATACTTTACTGAGATGAATGTCATTGTTAAAGTAATTTGAATTTTATCTTTCATATAAATGCAATAACCCTCCCAATGTATTTAAAAAAAAAAAAAAAGAAAAAAAAAGAAAAAAAAAAAGAAAAAAAAACAATATCATAATAATCAAAAATCAATATCAATTAAATATATCATTTAAAGCTTACAGCCTTAAAATTCTGTTACAGAGCAACAGAACATTAAATAGGAGAACTTGAACTTTTCTAGATGGCTGGGTTTTTTTAATTGAAAAAGCACAGCCAAGTTTACTTTGATCTTGGATTTTACTCTTCCTTAAGGAATTAAAGGATTTAAGGATTTAATCATTTCAGTAGTAACACCTCCTTCATCCCATTTCTACCCATACCTGATACTGTGCTCTGGGAATGCACAACCCTGTGGCTAGCCAGAAAAGAGGCAATTATGTTTGGTCAGTAGACTTTGCAATAAAGTAGATATACAGTTAGTCTAAATTTTTTGTCTTGTGAAATTGGCCGAGCATCAATGAGTCTGACTTTCCACAACATCCTCTTTTCAGGGAATACAGCTGTTAAGTTGAAGAACAGAAATACTGTACCCCAGTCAGATTTTTGATCTCTGTACAAATGCAGTCATTTATCCTTGTAATCGCACAGTAGCAATTACACATGGTAGCTGAACAAAAATTTATTTTAAAGTGAAAAAAAAAAGTACGAAATTTTATTTTAAAGACTCATTTTCAAATGAAACATTTATTGTGGATTTCCATTTCTTGATGATTTTCTTATATTTTCCTTCTAACTGGGAACAAAATTTTGGGAATATAGGATGACAATAAAAATGAATTTACTAAATTTTGCAGTCTAAAGTCTATACAGTGCAGAATGCTGGAAGAAGGAACCGAGGCTGAAACCTGAATGATCTACAAGTAAATGAAAGTAAATCTCCCTGAATAAGTGGAAATGTTGCCATCATGTTTGAAAAAACTCAGATACAGAGAATGAGAAATTCAGAAAATGAGATCCACGGGGCAAACTTGGAATTAATCCATGGGCAATTGAGGCTGTGGGTAATTTCCAAATCCCTTTATGAAGGGTCAAAACCATGTCAAATATTACCAATTAAGGCTTGTAAGGAAAAGAAAGTGCTTAGAAAATTCCCCTTTCCCATGTCATTTTAAAAACTAAAATTGAAAGTCTGTTCTGTAATTTTTCATTCCTATGAACTCAGAGTAGTCATGCAAAGCATTTCAGACTCTTCAGTTTCTTTTATAACTACCTGAGTATCAAATCTGAATAGCTGATGGTTATTTCAGCTTTTATCCACCTTTAAATAATATCAAACTATCACCACCTTTATTTACATTATAATGCTGAGTACTTATACAGCTCTTTAAAAATTTTCCTTAATATTTCTCCCCATACGGTTGTTTCTTAGTTGTGGATTTATATTAGTTTTGTTAGTGTCAAACTAATACCATAACTCAGATGTCTCACAAATTATAAAGAGAATCTTAGACAACTTCACATTACCTTGTAAGGAGCTTTTTTTGTTTCTCTTTAAAGCATGGCTGTACTTCTTATCAAATAGTGAATAAAAAGGTTTGCTCTAATTTATCTAAACTTGTGATAAAAAATAAATAAAAATCTTCTAAGACCTTGTACTACAAAACTTTGCATGGATGAAAATTTAGTGTTAGGCCAAATGTATCACAAGAGGTGTTGTTTCTGGAAATCATACTGGCCTGTGGAAACTAAAAAGGAATACTCTCAAATCTGTTGACTTTGTGCAGAAATACAGTCAATAAAACTCCTTTTTTCAGATGCTCTGTTGGTCTATTTTGGATTTATGATATCATCTTATGTAGTATTATTTCAATATGTTAAAAATTTTGATTACGTATGTGGCTTATTTCTAGTGTCTGAAGTCTCAAACATTATTTTTGCAAGGCAGTATACAAACAGATGCATCTCTGTGGACATTCAGGCATTTAATTCCAGCACGCACACAGAATCTTATCAATCTTCCTGAAAACATGACAGTAATGTGAAGGTTGGCTGTTGCCCTTGGTCTTGAACAGTTACTTTTGCTCTAACTGTTGGAGAGGGAGTCTCTGCTGTTTGGCTTACTGAAAAACTGAAAATTATCAGAAAAATAATAAAATACTGAGAATAACTTAAAAAGATAACTTGTTAATGCTAATGTTAGGCCCAGCGCTCAAAAGTATTGAGTGGATAGCAGTGAGCATTTCAGTAAAGACTCTTCTTCTAACAGTGTATTATTTTTTAAAGCCCATTGGTGAGATAACATCAGAACAACTGTTTGGGTGCATTAGAAAAAGGAAATAATTAATGCACATAATTATCACACCTAAATAAGAGACTTATAGACAGAATGACAAAGTAGTAAGACAGATAGCCAGATGGGGTACACAAGGTAGTGCAGACAGTAGCATTAATGAATGTGATTAAATCTTGTCTGACACGTCAGAATGAACTGTTGAGTCCATAGCATAGTGCTATGTTTTCTTTCTTGTCTTTTAGCAATGCTGTAGGGAACACACATTTTTTTATTTATTTTTTTTCCTACAGCTACTGTAAGTTAGGAAAACACTGTAGGAAAAAATTGAAACAGGAGGAAAAAACCGAAACTTTCTCAAATCAGAAGTGAAAATTCTGGCTCTGGTTTGATGTTGAAGATACAACTCTTACTATAACTCTTACTATACAACTATATCTAAAGTCAGGTGGCAGGCTCTTCCCGCAGACCCTCCTGCCCTCAATGTTTTAGCACCTCTGCATCACCTATCTTCATAGACAAGTAGACAAAACAATAAAGATAAAACAGTGCCTGAAGGCAAGGAACTTCCTAGTCCTTTAGATTTTTATGAAATTGATGTTAATTAGCTTAGCCAAAGTTTGGTATCATACTTTAAGAAAAGGGGACATCTGTCAGTAGCTAAAGGAGATATTGAGCCTATTTTCTGGTTAGAATTCAGGATTTCCTAGTGAACTTTTAATTAGTTTGAAAACATGTATTTCTTCATAATTAAAGCAAAAGTTTTCCTAAGGTGCTCTCCAATATATGCGTGCACAACCTTATTTTCAGCATAACTTGAACATGCTGGCTTCTGTAGAATAATTTTCTTTGTGTGAATAACTATGGCTGCACTGATCCCATGTGGAAAAGAATAGCTCTGCACTTATTAACCGAGGAATTCAATATTAAGGGGATCTGCAAGACACAAAATACTATTTAATACTATTAAAGCCCATGTTGCAAAAAAAGTTCACTGGCTACAGTGAACTGCAGCTTCCAGGAACTTGATAGCTATAAATTGATGAAATATTTGTTAAAAATATAATATTGTGCTTTTGGCAATGAATCCATGGTCTGCAGATGAGAAAAACTTATTTTGAAGAACTAGAAATAAGGACATTAAAAATGTATTTAGAAGTACAAAGTATTATATTGTATATCATTATGTATTCTGGGAGGTGATTTAAAACTGTGGCTTTAAATAAAAATAATGTCAATGTCTCTAGTATGTACTGGAGATGGGATGGGAGACTTGAAATCAGCTGAAAGCAACTAAAAATCTTGTTGTGTTCTTCATTGTGCTTATAATATAATTATACTAAAGTATCTTACATTATTTCCAAAGCTCTCTCTTTATCTACCCATAAATCTATGTTCTACCCTGCTAAAGACTTTTGCAGAGCACTCAAGAAATTTGATTGAAGTGTATATTGTCATTTATATGTTATTCAGGAAAGATGAAAGGAAGAAAGAGGGGATCGTTCTTACCTTTAGCCTTTTTCATGCTGTTTGTCTGTATTGCTGGACATGCGACTGATGACTCAGACGATGGCGAAGAAGGGGATGCTCTTGGTAAGAGTTCACAGAAACAACACAAAAAAATCGCATAACAAAATCACAATGTTATATGCACTCTATATGTACTTCTTCTGTACTTGATTTTTTTTTCAGGGAAATTTGGAAGTGGAACTAAGCATGCAACAGTGTTGAAACTAGACTGGGTTCTTAACGAACCAGAGGATGCTCAGAATTTTGCATCTAGCTCTAGCAAAATTGTTCACTTTCTATAATGGCTTCTGCTTTGCATGCTTTCTGAAAGTTTTAATCTTAATCAAAGTATTAGATACCAAGATTATTCCCTTTAAGCTCTGCTTTAGTACCTCTGGAAAAGTTCAATGCTGAGGGAAAAGAGAATGCAGGTGGTAAACTTTGGCTTTGTCTTCCTGTGCAAATTGAGTAGAAACATGATGAATAGCACTGTAAGCTGATGTTACTCTCTCCTGTGCACAGCTCTCTTCAGCCACAGTTAATTTGCAAAGTTTACAAAATTTTGGATAGCCCTAATTGTTTTCCTTGGCCTTAGAGATGCTTTCTGTATGGAAAAAAACATCTCTACCAAGTGATTTGGTATTGACGGATAAATAAAAACTTGGCAGTCAGAGATTTTTGTTGAAAAAAATATCAGAAGTGTGACTTAGGACTGGAGAGGTTCTTGGATTCTCTTAGCATTGTAAGGCTGTTGTTCATTGTACCTTCAATTAATTGAAATTCACTAAGTTGGGTCAAATTTCTGTACTGGATATCATTGTGCATAGTATTTTAATTTCGTCACAAGCAATCATGAGAAAACAGATGAGGGAAAAATGTGCTTGTTGTACCATATTTAAATGGGCTTCTTTCCTTTTAGAAAATGACTTGAAAAGGTTACCTCTTTCTTACGCTGTAGAGAGAAATGTAGTGGATACCTCTCATATTTGACATGTCTAATTTTGAAGACCATCTAGGAATACAGCTAAGGGTGACTTTTTGTTGCTGTTGCTGGTACTCATATAAATGCCTATGGCTTGTCAAATTTCCATCCACATTATTTCTTCCTATAAGTCCTTTGCAGCAGCCTTGAGACAAAATATTAATTCTATACAGCCATGGCTGTACTACAAAATAAGCCAGCACTTTAGGACCATATCACAATTAGTCACCACAACTTAAAATATTAGACATTCCACATTAAGTGTATGCTTATCATGCCAATGTCGTCAGATTGTTTCATGCAGAAAAAAATTGTTTCTATTTACCCTTGAGGTACCTAACTACCCTTCTTGTTTGAAGGCAAACTTGTATTTGTCTTTACTCTCCCCCACAACTCTGTTTTATAAAGTCCTCAGCCTGAACTCGCAGTTCATGAAGGCCAAATTGTCTTGTTGGTTATAATAATACACTTCTTCAACAGAACAAGAAATATTCAGGATTAGTCTTTTTTTTCTTTTTTTTTTTTTTTCTTTTTTTTCTTTTTTTTTTGTGGCCCTGTGTACTTATTTGTTTTTTAAATATAAAAGACAACAGGAAAAGCACGCCAAGGAAATTAAATAGTCTCTTTTTATCCAGCAGTATTTTATCACCAATTATTTAACAATTGTCATTTAAAATTATACAGCCAGTAAATGATTTAGAATGAGGGACAGTTATTAACTTATGAACTAGTATTCCACAGTAAAAAATGGTCAAATGTGATGATTAGAAACTAAACCAGGGCCCTGTTGTTGTTATGGCTAGTGAAGACTCAGTTGTGGTATTTACAAGAAATTATTTTTGCTGTAATCTGATTATGTTTTTATAAAATGATTATGTAGTTGCTATTTAAAATTATTCTTGTGATTCCTTACATATTAAATTCTGGCTTCACTGAATTTAACAACAGAAATTTTGTAGGCTGCAATTTCACTAATGGCATGTATTTTCTGATGGTAGGTGGTTATAAAACATTGACATACTTCACCCCAGCAATTCAATTCCAGGTATTGAAGGATAAAATAAGTTGTATGCATCCATTGCTTGCAATATGGTACTCTTGGATCACATTTGATACATCTCTGAATGAATCTGGGCTTTTTGATTTTTGTGTGTGTGTGTGTGTGTCTGTTTTGTTCGTGTGTTTGTTTTGTTTTGTCTATTAGTATTTAAGCTGCAGTAGTAATTAAAGTTGAAAGTCAAGTCCAGCAGGTTAAAATGGATTCTCAGTGTGTTCTTTTCCAGCAAAAATGCTGTCATTTTTCCATGAGTAAATTAGATTTATAAAAAAAGTAAATGATATAAAAATAACCAGTCCATGTATATTGTTCCATAATACCTTATGTGTTTGGGAGCACTCTAGTTGATGTTCCAAAGCCTGAAGAAAATAACTTACTGGTTGAATGTGCTTTTTATTCTAATGTGAAAGTTTATCAAGAATAAATGTGACTGCTTTAAGGTAGGAAACACATGGGTAGGAAAAGCAGTGAAGTGTGTGTGGGTGGGAAGCTGTCAAACTGGCAAAGATGGAGAAAGAAGAAACAGTTATTCATTAGCGACAAGGTGCTTAGTATTGATATCACTTATCAAAGAGAGACATTTACAAGAAAGCTTGGAACGATGACAGCATATCTTTGTAATTAAGGATAACCGCAGGAATGTATATGAGTGAGGACCTGTAACCTAAGAAACAAAACAGAATGTATTCTACTTAAAAACTGAGAAATTCTTATTTCAGCTTAACATAATATAGACCAAACTTTGTTTTTTGTTTTTTTTTGTTTTTTTTCCCAGTTAACTTACATAGTTCTGTTCTGACAAGTAAGTACACAGAAATGCTGTTGTCTTTCATATTTATTGTGCCATAGATATAACAGGAAAATTATTTCACAGGCTAATTAAAAGGATACATTTTTAACCACCAGTTTTGCAAATCGAGGTAGCAAGAGTCTAAGTCAAGTTAGATTCTTTGAGTATGTCTGCAGCTGGGGAAAATGGTATTGTTTTTACTTTTACTAGTGTGAAACTATTAGAGAAAATATTCACCACTTCTGGTTTGTAATATTGCATTGCTTACTAGTAAGGTACTAACAGGGCTTTACACAGGTATTATAAGCTCCATGTGCTCAGGGCTACAGTATGACTAACTGCAGGTTATTAGAGTTTTCACAGTGAAAGTACTACTTGTAAGTTGATAGTAACTATTCAAACAACAGTCTTGTCCTAAATTGCAAAAATTGCTGCGTGAAGGACAATAAGTGGCTGTGTTGTGTAGGAACTGTATTGGCCAGTATCCTGGATCTTGACAGTTGCCAAAAGTAGGAAGACTGTAGGAATGGAGCACGAATCATAGAACCATAGAATGTTCCAAGTTGGAAGGGACCCACAAGGACCATTAGGTACAATTCCTGGCTTGACACAGGACCACCCAAAAATCAAACCCTATGTCTGAGAGTGTTGTCCAAACACTTCTTGACCTCTGGCAGCTCGATGTTGTTACCACTGCCCTGGGGAGCCTGTTGTACATCGCCCTCTTGGTGAAGAACCTTTTCCTGATACTCACCCAACCTTAGCCTCCTGTGATGCAGTTCCATGCCATTCCCTTGGGTCATAGCACTGTCACCAGAGAGAGGAGCAACTCCCCCTGCTACCTAAGATTGTAGTGACATAGAATACCTGTGCTAAACTCATGGTCAGTGTGAGCCATTTTGTTGATACTACTTTGCACTTACAACAAAGCATGGAGTTCAAAGGTTGTTAGCATAGGAATAGGCACTTAGTGCCTTTAATCATGACAAGCTACCACATAGTTGATCAAACAAAGGTTTGAAATGAAAATTTTTGAGGAAAAGTAGGGAGAAAATGTTTTGCTTTATTTTATTTTTGGTGTGGCAAGTAAGAACTTTTTTGTAACAGTCTGTATCAGCTGTAATTCTTTTTTCAATGTTTTTCGAGCAAAACACTCTCCATGTTCTTGATTTAGGGTAGTAAATTTATATAATTCTACAGATTTTCTAAAAGTTTATTTGGACCGGGTGCTTAAATGGAGTGCCTAATAAGCATCCAAAAGGATCCAATGGAGAGACTTAAACTCATTTTTCTTTTAAAATGATGACTGCAACTTGCTATATTTAGAAGAATAAATGCATTTGTAAATATAAGGTGGAAAATAACTGTTTAAGCACTTGTATAATGAGATTGTATTTGCTGAAAAGTAAGTAGAAGTTGCAGAGCATTACAGACATAGTATAATGTTGTAAGCAAGGCTAGTAATATCACTAATGCCTCTGGTATTATGGTGTTCCTCTCTGGGCCATACACTTTAAAAGTAATCCAAACCAATAGGAAAGGATCCAAAGGAAAGTTGCAAGAGGGTTAGAAAGCAAGACCAATAAAAAGAGATTGAAGAAGGAATTTTATTTATTATAGAGATAATTAAGAGGATAGAAGAGTCATCCAATAATAATAATAAAAATAAAAAATAAAGGAAAGTTGGATGTCTTGAAATTATTCTTCCTACACACTGAAGGGAAGTACAAAATTATTTAATATGTAATAAAGACTATTTGGGCTGTATATTATGAAAAATACTTGTATTGCAAGCAGGGTAGTAAAATATCGGAACTGGCTCCTTCAGGTTACTGGGAATTTTACTTCACTGGAGTTTTTTAAGAATGATTTGGCCATCTATCAGGAAAGGTCTCAAGGTATTTATCCCATAGATATATGCCAAAAGTTGACCGAGCAACACTGTTAAAACTGCTTTCTGTTTACATTGTTAGTTATTCACTGACATTTCTGATAGACAGTTTCTCTAAACGTCATATCCTGTGTTCTTCACACAAGGCCTAAAACGTAGTAGGAACAATCTCTTTTAGAACTGAATAGGAGAGGAGGAGGCCATACAACAGGAATTAGCTTACTCAAGGCATATTCCACATGTGAAACTGGTGCAGACATATTTGTATCTATACAGACCTACTGGCCAAACACTCATGCTTGCCTTCTCAACTGCTGCTTTAATCTGAGAAGGAAAGCTAATTTTATACCGTCTGTGGTGAGCTAAGTGTTCCCAGGTGTAAAGTAATGGGGGAAGAACTCTCTCTGTTCCCAGACGCAGGAATGATTCAGTTCCCATGAATCCCTTTGAGACATCTTTCCTCAGAGTCACTTGGTTATTGTTCAAAGGGAGAGGACTTGGCTCTCTGGTGCTTCACAGGGTACGTATTTTAGTCAAAGTATGGTAATTTACCAGCATGCCTAAGAAAAGAAATGTCTCTGCCACTTCATAGATTGCCAAAAAGTGAGACACAAATAGTTGTTATGTTTGCAGTAAATGTCACTGTCAGTACATCTGACAGTGGTAACAATGTGACTAACTACAGAGGAAAGGTCTGAGGAGGTAAGCAAAACAAAGATTTAGTTTTGTGGGTTTGGTGGGAAACAAGCAGCGGTTGAGACCAAAAAGTTTCTAAGATTAGTATACTAAGCCAGTTGTTCTTCATTGTGTAGTTTTGCAACTATGCTTAGGCACCATTTCTGTTTTGATAGCCCACAACATTGGTGTGGCATACTGCAGTGAGCAAAATGATCTGCCATAACCCCATGTTTGTAATTCTAGTAGTTAAGAAACCTAGTAAGTTTTCACAACCTCTTTGAGACTGAACTGGGTCATTGACACAGGTCACTTATGAGGTCTCCTTACTTGTGTGCCAAGAAAGTAAAATGTTTATAAACCAGCTGTTAACTCTCACCCACCCCCATTTAAGCTGGATTGATTTCTGTGCAGCTAAATGCTTGATTTTAGCCTTTCAGGAGTTATTCCAAATGTTACTGAAACCTTTGATGCTTTCAAGGCATTTTTTCCCCCTATTACTCAGTGAGGGAATTCCAAAGTCTTTTTTTTTTTTTTTTTTTTTTTTTTGCAATGTAGTGTTCTCTCAACTTTTCTAGTTGAGCCTTTTCAAGTTTCTTCCAAAGGATTTCCAAACCTGTTGGACAACTTTGGACCTTTGAGGCACAACTTGGAATCTTGTATGGTGTCTAAATCCTGATTCTTCATGGGCTTAAGAAGACCCAAATAAGGAAATTGGCAAGAAACAAAGTTCAGAAATCTTTGGCAAGCTGAGCTCCATAGGAATTTTAGTGAAACTCATATCTCTTTGAAATTTGTTGTTTAATTCATCCACAGTATCTATTAGGCAATCTTTAATGGTATTTTCAAATCTGTTTTTCTAACTTCAGAATTTGTAAATATCCTTTCTCTAATAAGGTAGACAGACAATTTTAGGGACTGAATATTTGGTATGCATTTTGAAATTAAACATCTCAATCTGTATTTTAACACCAAAATGACCGTGTTAAGAATGGAAGATCTAATTATCTGATGCATTTTTTGTGTTGATAGTACTTGTGTAATAAAACTTATTTTTTCAAGGATTTACATGATATGGGATAAAAGATTTTAGCAGTGAATTTTATTTCTTTGTTGTATATATAAGTTATCAATGTCTCAAATGGAATAAAAAGTAAACTTGCATTTGCCTCAGTGTTTATGAGGGTTTACTTCAGCTGTGTATTTCAGTTAATTTTATAATAAGATAAATATTATATGTTAAACTAATAGCCACAGAGTGGGTAGGTAGTAATGTCAATTTCCTTATCACCAGGTCATAAAGCAGGATTTTTGTGGATTCTGTTAATTAAAACTGGAAATTTACTATAGTTAGCACAAGAAAGCTATATAATGATCATGTATATGCTTGTCCTCATCTTTTTTTCCTCCTTCCTGAGCCACTGCAGATAGCACTGATAGTTACTTTTGAATACACATATTAAGAGACATCAGTGTTCTGATTAGTTGTGGGAGAATAAGGTCAAGATTTCAGCTCTGTTCTTCCAACTGCAACTGCAAACACAAGCTCTGCAAAGCTTTTAAAATCCTCTACTTCCTTGGAAAAGGAAAGCAGGAAAAAATCTCAAAGCCTGTATTGGTAAGGGAACAGTATTATAAATGGGATCATCAGAGTTTCCTTATAGGCACCAACAGCATAACACTTTGTTAGTAATCTTCTTCAAAATATGTATGTTAATTTTTACATAACATTCCAAGAGTTAATCATATGTGTATATATTGAAAGACATAAAAATGACTTGAGGTGAAAAGGTTCAACTTCTTTTCACCCAAACATTCTGTTGTGTTCTTTTCAGCTCTTAAAAGGTCTCAGACGAGAACAGTAAAATCGAAGAAAGGTATGAAACATATCATGAAACCTATCAAAGAAAAGCATCATGACCTTTCAATTGTACCAGATGGGTTTATGTACCAGTAATGTGTAATGTGGTAGGGAAATGGTGCCCTCTGCAGGGCTCTCTTGCTTAGTTCACCCCATGCTGCTGTCTGCTGAGATGTCCTTACGAATTATGTTCGCTCTCAGAGATGTTCGTGCACAAGGCACACTCCTTCAGCCTTTATTTATGCAGGAGTAGTCAGCGTGTCTTTCGGAGCTGCCCGAATTTTCTCAGTATATGTGTTGATGATAATTTTTCACTAGGTTCGATGAATAAGCTGCTATCTGTAGTTGTTTACAAAGTTATGATGAGGACCTGGTGTTTGGAATACGAGCTCTTTTGGTTGAAAGTTGAAACCAACATTTCCATTTGATTGAGATGAACTTGTGTTCCAATGGAAATGATGGTTGTCTTTTTACATCTATGTTTAATGTGTTTAGAGCTGTAGAGCCAGATATTAGCAGTGCCTCTCCAGCACAACAGGCAAGAAATTTGATTTTGAAGTTAAGCTGTTCAGTGAAGCAAAGTAACTTGATAACAGTTGTTCTACTTCTTTTTATCACAGGTGCTCCTTTGCCACCGCTGAAACTGGGACATTCAATTTGTGCCCTGAAAGCAGATGAAGGTCCATGCAAAGCTATCCACATGCGCTATTATTTTAACATTCAAAGCCGTGGGTGTGAAATATTTGAATATGGAGGATGCCATGGCAATGAAAACAACTTTCTAACACTGGAAGAATGTCAGAACAAGTGTGTGGTAACAGGCCAGTACCCATTCTCCTATTCTCATCAGTTCTTCATTTGCATTTTTTACTTGTCATCCGTAAACCATATGAATTTTAGAAGTAGAGGTCCTCTTCAGTTCCTGTTAATACAGTAATGTCATGCTCCCAATTATGCTCCCAATTATTCTATGATGTTGTAGTCATCTGGATTATTTTAGATTCTGCAAGCAAGCATTCTGGATTTGGGAAGACAAATTGTGAATTTTTTTTAGTGGACATGCAAAATAGAGAGCAATGCAAGAAAGCTTATTTTCTGGCTAAAGCCATGATTTGAAAGAGTTGTTAATGTAAAATTGATTGTGAGGCTGAGCTAAACTGTTGGCCAGCGTATTCATTGCTTTTGGAATATCATACCCAGTTTCTGATTCCATGCTTCTCTTTGTTCAAGAAGCTGATACAAGCTATCCAAAATCTTGAACATCTGCCATGATTCAACAAAATTAGAACTGCAGTAATAAAATAGTCATCTTTAAAAATGTCAGTTATAGCTGTTTGGCTTAAAATATCTGTTTTGTTGCAGCTTCATCAATTAATCATTAGAAAGAGGAAAATGAGATCCAAAACATGATACAGAACAAAATATACAAAATGTGCCTTGTGAATGCCATTTTTGCTGTTAAAAATTATCATCATAATTAACTAAGGTCTTCAGCATTGTGAAGGCTTTACAGAGTAAAGTGGGGTTGTTCTCTTACCTGTAAAAATTGAGCCAGAATAGTATGATTAAATAGAGCACAAACCTCAGTGGGACTGTATGTATAAATAATAGCAAAGCTTAAACTGAGATGTTGTACCTGAGCAAAGTTTCATTGATGAGAAACTATCAAAACAGCTAACAGAAGGAAGACCTGTTTTTCCTAACAGGTTTTCTCTGGTCTTCATCCCTTTGATCTTTCTAGCAAGGAGACTGCATGCATTCTATGCAATCCCTGAATGTGATCCCTGAAGTTTATAATGAAAGCAGATTTCAGTCATTTTTCTTTCAAACAACCCCATGCATGTAGAATAATTTCTTTCAGGATGGAAAAAAACAGTACAAAATGTCACCAACAACCTGTCAAAGTGATAAAGATCAGATCACTACATTCTTTAATTGAATGTCAGTTTTTCACTGCAGTTAATTCTCAGGATTGATTTGAGACTATTTTTTAATGGCTTCTGATAAGATCTGATAAGCCTTGGAGACCAGATGTACTCCAGTGAAGAAGGAGCAAGTATCAATTGTAGTCTCACTCTGTCCTCAGGAGTAATATATGGGTAAATGCAAATTATATTAAAATAAGATTTATATTAAAATCACATATCACTGAGGAATAATGTTTTGGGTATCGTAATTCCTTTGTTACTAAGTAACATCATCTAGAATTTTAAGTCAAAAAAAGAGATGGCATAAAGAAAAACATCTTTCTGAATACAAACATCTTGCAATAAATGAAAGCATACATAAATTGAATGAAATTCTGTCCTTCCACTTGGGCCTGAATTGAGTCATAACCCAGCTCTTGCTAAACTGGTTGAGAAGGCAAAGAAGCTTCACATCATTGATTTGATTTCTTTCCATGTTGAAGTCACAGATATTGCTAGAATTGCAGATTAGTATTCATATCTAGCTCTAAAATGACATTTGCTTCTTTTTTACCTTTAATGTTTTGTTCTTACATTTCTGCAAATTGTTCTGTCAAAATTGCTAGCTGTTCATTCTGTTGAGAACCCTGCAATATTTAAGGAGATCAAATAGTCCTGTGCTGGTTAGAGCACAGCTCACAGACAGTAAGAAATTTCCATTTTCTTGTATTGTAAATGCTAGTTCTGCTGTCTCTGTATTTGGGTCATTTTCTTCAACTAGAATATGCTGGTTTTAGTGCTTGGTAGTAAAGGAAACTTAGAGGGCAGGAGCTGATCTTGTTTCAAAAGTAGGCTGAAGACTGACACCCCCCAAACTGGGTGTAAGAATTGTGTGATGATATTTTGATGAGCACTAAAGGAGAATTAATTTAATTTTAAGGAATCATAAAATCATTAAGGTTGGAAAAGACCTTCAAGACCATCTGGTCTAGCCATCACCCTACTACCAATGTCACCCACTAAACCATGTCCCTAAGCACCAGGTCCAACCTTAAAGAGTTAAACATTATTCCAATTCTGGCTTTAATATTTTGCATAGTTATTCCCTGTTTCCTTGTCAGTGGTCTTTCTACACTTGCATCCTTCCTTTTGTCATATGGCTTCTACAAGTCATAAGTTTATATCAAGGATTTAGCTGATTTTATTTTATTTTTTTCCTCTACACAATCATCTCAAAAAAATATTTCTGTATTTATTGAACTTTCGTAACAGAAATTAATAAAACTTGCAATTGAATTTCACAGATAATACATATACATAAGTTTAAAAAAGTCAGCAAGGTCATTCTAAGAGGAAAGACCTTCCTTACAATGCATTTTCCTCACTTCTACAGCTGTACTCCATGTTTTGTTTAGAAAATTGTGATTGATCAGTTTCTAGCTACAGCTCCACAAAGTTAACAATACAGTCTTTCAAGATAAAAAATGATAAGCTCTTTTCTTGATTAGCATTCATAGTCAAAAACTGTTTGGGATGTGAAGATAGCTCTTCTTTTTCTGTCACCAGTCTGGCTTTTGGCACTCCACATCTGGTATCTTGTTTTGGTTTTCAGCTGGACCTACAGCATTTCTGCAATTTTCAGAGCAGGATTGTTTGCAGGACTGCAGCTGCCAGTATCTCATCCAAAACATCTGTTATCCTTGTGATTTGGAGTGTTTGTCCTAAATTCCTATTTAAAGGCTAAGACAAAGGGCTAAACTGAAGAAGGCAAGGTTCATTGGTGCAGAGTTTGGGTTGAAGAGTGTATAAAAGCCATGATCAGGTGCCACGAGTGAAGTTCTACAGAATTATTTCTTCAATCTAATGTTGGTATTTTGATTAATAGTGTTATTTTGACTCTGACACGTATGTTGGATCAATACCTGAAACAGATCTTCTGAACTAAATCCTATGCTAGCATGTAATTGGCTTAATCCTGTAGAATGAAATGGGAATATCATTTAAAATGAGAGCTGGCACAGTGTCTATCTACATGTTGGTACTCAGCCTGGGTTCCAGTATTTGGTATATGCTTAATAATAATCCAAGAATTTGCAAATGTAGAGTCTGCAGTGAGGAACTGGAGCAATAGAGGCTCTGTATTCTCTGAATGAGTAAGTGCAGATAAAATGGTTTGGCGTCACACACAGTACACTGTCAAACATTAAATTCTTTTTTTTTTTTTTTTTTTTTAATAAAAAAAAAAAAAAGTAGTAGCTTCTATTTGTTAAGCCTGGCTCTGTGCAGTCTCATATTATATTATGTTCATCTTAGTTAATGTTTCTGTTATTTATTACTGCAGAAAGATAACTAATTTAGTAGCAGAGTAGAAATCAGACTAAAATGACTGTTAAATTCTTAAAAATAAAGAAAAATCTAAGAGCTATTCAGAGAATTTTCACTGTGAAGAATGTGAAGGTAAAGATTGTTAAAAATAAGCTAAAGAGAAGTTTTGAGATGTACAAAATCAAAAGAAATAATGTGAATAGCCAAAATGTCTCATTTTTCAGCATTAAGCACAACTAATTAAGCTAACACTACTGAACTGCAGGGCTCCTTAAACTGGAATAATATATATTTTTTTAATGGATGAATAAACCATCAAAGATGGAAACTGATGATTCACAGAGCTGGTTAGAGTCAGCACAAGAAGGTTTGGAGAGTCCAACTACAAGCTGGCTACTTCAAGCTTCTCTAAGACAATGTTTTGATTCAAGATGCCTAGTTCTGATTCACGTCTCCTAGAAATCAAGTGCATTTTTTGTTTCTTGTGCTTGAAGGTCACCACTTCAGAGAGTGAATAGGAGTAAAATTGCAAATGGCAACACAAGCACAAAGGTCCTAATTTTCAATGCAATGAATGTTTATCCTGGAAAGACTGTTTAAGCTTTCTAGTATGGAGAACATACCTGTTGGTAAAAGGTTCTGGACATGACAGCAATTTTTAGGTCAGTTATGTAAAGAGTAGATCTACTCAGAATTATAGTATGTTTACAAAGAAGAAATTAAGTCAGCTGTGGATTTGGCTTTTTGAGCAAAACCAGAAGCAAAGAGACAATGTTGACATGGTGGTAAGATTAAAATACTTTAGGCCTGTATAAACTCACAATAAATTCTTCCTGTTTTGTGCCAGAAGGGTAGAGATCACATCAAAGTCTGATTGCTGATTTTGGCCTGAAGGAGACAGATGAGTGGAATTAGTAAAATAGCGGAGACAGATGAGTGGAATTAGTAAAATAGCCCAAAACAATTGTCCTGAAAATAATGTTGTTGTTTTTTTTTGTTTTGTTTTGTTTTAAATCAGGTCATAGGTTTAATGCTAAAGGCATAGACTCCTACTAACAGGAAACACTAGAAATATGTTCAAATAAATGATTTGTCACTCTCAAGTGCATGTTATATCTTTCAATAATATTTTTTTAAGAATGCCAGTTGAATTATCCCAGAGACAAAAGGAAAATGTAGCACAATAGAATTTTTACCCAGTATATGTGCTTTGAAAATACAACACAAGCAACATTTTCAGAAGAAAAAGAAAAAAGTCTAGAATAACAAACTGGTAAGATTGTGGCACACAGTGTGGCAGTACAACTGACATTAAAACCATATTAGCTATCAGCACCTCTTAAAATAGGAGTCAAGGAAGGTATAACAGTATATAAATGACAGTTGCAAACACTTGCTCTCAAATGCAAGTGAAGGATGAATTGTTAAAACTAGTTTCAATTTTAGTCTGTGAAAAGATTGTTATAGCTAGTGTATGTGGCAGGGGAAACCTTATAGAAAATTACAAATAGCAGAAAGGGTAAGGATGCAGATGGCTAAATTATCTTATGTTACTGCTTAAATAACAAGGAAGGGCACAGCAGCAACTCCACTTTTTCCAGCAGGAATTGTTTTCTACCTGGTGCTTTAATATTGCAAACATCATAAGGAACGCTTTACTCTGACACTTTGTGGCATAACAAAGGGAACTGAACAGCATAAGAGAGGTTTTTGTTGTTAACTAGATCTGCTCCAAAGCTATATTAGCACTGAGTAGCTGAAGTACTTGGGTTAAATTAACCTAGCCTCTTTTGGGGAGTAAGATTACATAATGCAGGATTCTGGCTCCAGCAACATAAAGAGGAATTTCCCTGTTCAATTCAATATGGGCATAATTTAATCCCAGCATTTTCCATATCCTCTTCTTTCAAATATAGCAGGTCTTCTCATACAAAGGAAATACCTCAGTCCTTCAGACCATGATTTTGTGCTACTTCTTTAATAAAGAGAAGAAAGGAGGGGAAGAGATGTTGTGTCCTTCCTCCTCAGTGCTCATAGTCATGTGAAGCAGTTTGGTACTACAGGTGAAACTTAATGTCTCTACTTTTAATTATTTTTCTTTTTATTTATATTGTAGAATTCTCTCTGAAGATGATGCTAGCAAAAATGAAGCAAGGTAACTGTTCACATACTAATCTTATACTCTTATACAATAAGGTACTTAGCCTCTTTTGATAGATTCTTTATGTTTGTTCCAAGATGCCTCCTAATAACAGCAGTGTCATACTAAAACGAGTTATTATTTCTAATCTTCTTTGTCCATATTCATCTAAGACTTCAAGGACAATTGTGGTCACTGTGGTCAGACACTTTTCCCTAAAACAAACATATTCTCTCTTTCTTCAATAATCAGAAAACTGTGATTATTCAGAGAATCAAGCAGAACGTAGTTAGCCATAAAGTGGAAATTTTTAATGTGTGTTTTGAGAATAATAATCTAAATATAATCTAAACACTCCCTTTACTATTAGCAAAAATAGGAAAAATCACTCTGAAACAGAGCTGTTTCACATATTGCCTGTGTAAGAAATAATAGGATTAGTGTGACCTCTCTACTCAAAAAGGCAAGAGAGCAAGTTTTCCTCTGCAGAAACTACAGAATGGGCAAACTGTTTTACAGAAATTTAAATGCCCAATGCTCAGACTTCCTAAGTAATGAAAATGAAATAGCCAATGAAAAGGCTAGCCAATGAAAAATGGCCAGGTCCTACCTTAAGCACTGAGAATCACCTGCCTGGAACACTGTGGGGTCAGTTGAGGTGTAACCTGTGATCCTAACATGGATATTTAGGTCTGACACTTAGAACTTGTGAAGACTTATTGCACACCTCCTCATTCCACGTTTGAGGCTTATCTTTATTGGGCCCAATACTAGTAGCCAGAGCTCTCTGATTTCATCAGAAATCAGCTCTTCTTTCATTGCTTACCAGGATCTTGCTCCTTCTCCTTACTTCCTCTTGAGCTGGTATGCATTTAACTCCTCATAGAAATGCCAGTATTTGCGTAGACATTTTGAAATAGACTAAATCATCTCTCTCTACTGAATGGTATTCTGGAATATTTTTATGTTGAGATTAAGGTTTTCTTTTCCTTTTTTTTTCTACTCTCTCTCCCGTTTTTAATGCATTGAATTTTTATGCTATGGAAATTACAAAACCTGATCTTCCATAGATGCTGCAGAAGTTTGTACTGCTTCCTTTAATGTCTTACTCTAGTTCCTGCTTTTATTGACAAAAAAAAATAAATAGTTAACTTGTTAAATTTAGCTCATGACTATAAACACCATTACGTATTTACTACTGTTCCCAGTAATGTATTCTTGAATATTAATCTGTGGAGAAAGACATGTCATTTAGAAGTGTAATACTAGTTTGTATGGTTAAGATTATACTGCTGTATTGTCTTCATGGCCTCTCTCTGCAAAACTGGCTATAAATGTTAGTTATGAGCTCAACTTATTTGAATTTAATTTTCTCTTTCTGCAAGAACCACTTTAATATAAGGATTTTCAAAATGAGGAGCAAATGTTTTTATTTACATACCTTTATTTTCCACCTTCCTTTCTCAGTTAATATCCAATTTATACATTTTTTTTTTTTTACTCTTTTTTTGACAATATTATGCAATATTTGGTGAAAGAATCGGTTACTAATAGATGGTTAGTAATGGTTACTAATAGATAACATATGTCCAATAGATGCTGCTCTGGAAATTGTGCCTGCTATTTGTCTACAAAATGGTCTCATTTCCATTCTCATGGAAAGCATATCATGTTTTTTTATCCATATAACCCATATTTGTTAGTCTCCGTGAACTAGTTTTGTAAATCTGTGAACATCAGTAGGTGTTGCATTTGAATGATAGGTGTTAAATATCTGAACTGTAGAATACACATACTTACTGGCAGAAAATATCAGTTTTAATGAAGGATCAAAATTAAGCTATCCAGAAGCACTTCAAATAGTCAATTTCTTTAATTTATGCAAGAACATTGTAATGGTTGAATTTTCCTTGATCTCTGAAAATGACATTTTTCTATTAATGAAGCTTTATAAAAAGTGAAATTCAAGATATTGACTATTATTTCTTGGGAAAACTCAGTTTATGAGCTATTATAATGCTTGATATGAGTATTTGATTTGTCTCGAACTTAGTTATGTTGTTTAAGCAATAATTTTGAATAAGTATATAGTTAAAAATAAATGTTATAGGACAAACTTCTTTACTACTCCATAATCTACTCCAAATACATTAGGGACTTCAAACTAATTGTTCTGTAGTGATTTTTATTAAAACGCACACTGTTTTAGTCTTACCTCTCTCTTAACTTTCACACATAAGGCCTGCCTCATGTGTCACATCTGACACAATTGTTTTATATGAAGACTAAAAATACTTTGCTAGTCAGCTCAGTAAAGTATCATATTTCAAATTATGTACTAGCAAGAATTTGAGCATACATCCAGATATATTTTATTATTTTTGTCATTATTTTCTTTTTTTTTTTTCCTCCTTAATTATAAATTTAAAACGAGTACAGTGAAAAACAACATTTGAGGATCACTGTACAAAGATGTGTTTTTCTTCACTGCCAGAAGCTGTGATATCATGCCTGGTTATTCAGTCAAATCATGTAGTATTCATTTATTAAAATTTTCTTCTTTGAAATTGTAATTACGGAGCATGAACTAGGAAAAACTGAGACTGAAAAGTGGTAGTCAGAATAATTGTTCTGCCTTCTAGTTTCCTGTATTATTTTATAGTAGTAGATTGTCCCAGACAAAATGCATTGTTAGATTTCTGATAGAAAAAATAGAAATAGATTAATAAACAAACAAACAAACAACTATTTCCTTTTTTCCTTCTATTTTAACAATGTCTTCTGAGTCATTCACACCAACATTGGCTAAAACTACATAAATGGGAAGAGTGTATACTTAAGTTCAAATGATCCAGCTGTGATTTATTTTATTTGATTTTTTTTAAATTCAGAATTAAAAGTAATGTTCATCTTAGAGCTTCAGTGTAGAAAGACAGCTAAAGGAGTTATCAGTACTCATTCTCCAAGGTACAATTGAATGGTTATTTGAAAAAAAGAAGGAAAAAAAAAAAAAGCAATAACCATGTCCTATAATGCTCTAGCTCAGTATTGCAGTGTTATATATATAGAACAAAAGCAGTACACTAAAGCAGCAGTTATTTTACAATTGGTCTTTAGTTTAAAGATGCAGGTTTCTTATATCAACTTTTTCTAGTTCTATTGTTGTCTTACAGTGTGTTTTGCTTTTTTTTTTTTTTTTTTTCTTCCCTCACCCTATTCATCATTTACCGTTGTTTGTAGAAAAGCCTGACTTCTGTTTTCATGAGAAAGACCCTGGAACCTGCAGAGGTTATTTTTCCAGATATTTCTATAACAAAGAGACAAAACTATGTGAAATATTCAAGTATGGTGGGTGCCTAGGAAACCAGAACAACTTTAAGAGTTTGGAAGAATGCCAGACTACCTGCCAAGGCAACTGTAAGTTGTTGTCCTTGTTATTCTTAGCTTTATTCTTGTATAAACAACATTGTGTTTTGAAGGTATTTGGCATAGGAAAAAAGGCAATGTAGGAGACTCCAAAGCAGCAATAATTTATACCTGAGATTAACAGAATTATATATTCTTAAAAATACATACAAAAATAAGAAATATAAAGTAACAAAGAAAAATATTTTAAAAGTGGTACGTGCTGTTAATTTTAATGAATATTGCAGGACTCCTGCTGTTTTATTTTTCCCTGTCAAATACCTACATGCATTTTAATTCCACAAACCCCTGCAAAAATATATGGTAAACTTCTTGAACCTATTGTATAAAAGAAACATGATATTATCTTATTTTTTTAATTGCATATTCTTTAATATATCTAAGTTGAAACAAATAATGAGTGATATATAATTTGAAACAGAACATTGAAAGTAATGGAGACAGATGCAGTAGTTGAAGTGACATCAATTTTAAGTGAAGAAGCGACTTGGTCCAAAATGGTCTCCTTGGTCTCCTGATTGTACCTTGATATTAGAGCACTGCATTTCTCCATTAAACTTGCTGTTAGAAAACAGATTTTATAAGCCCATTTCCTTGGGCAGAAATCTGGGGAAATATCTTTTTGAAATATATTGTGAAAATATTAAAGAAGGCAGAGACTTAACAGTAGCAGAGATTATAAAGACAGGGAATGAAGAAATGGACCTATTTAGGTTGCAGCCACATTACTAAGTCACCTTTTTCATTATTTTTCTTTTTAAATCTAAGATATGTTAGCTGTTTGGCCTTGTAATGTCATAAAAAGTTTATATATCTTAAGCCATATGTCTGAATCTATTCCTTTCAAAACATGTCTTATAAAGAAAAGACGGATTTCTGCTTTTACCGTTTCCTTACTCTGGGTTGCTACCTTCTCACCAAAGAATCATGCAAAACTGGTCCTTCATCTGAATGATTTAGCCCTGCAGTTTAGGCTATGAACAGCCACTTAGACTAACCACAGATCTTTCTTCCACTTCCTTGTCTTCCTAGTTCCTATGATTTTTTCTACATCAGAATACAGTAACCTTCCTAACTCTCCCTAGCTCCTCAGAGCACTTAATTATATTCATAGTATAAATTTCTGGAACCCCCCCCTTTCTTTTTTTTTTTTTTTTTTTTAAATCTAGTGGGTCTGTTTCCAGAACAGTTTCAAGTGTGTTTTCAGTAAGAGGAGCCTGAGCTCATTCATATTTAGAACAGGAAAGACCCAATAAGTTTCCTTTTTTTTTTTTCAAAGGATTTTCAAGGATTTTCAAAAAATACACATATAGAGCCAAATGTTTTTCCCGTACCTTTTGCTGAAGCATTCCTTCCTGGGTTCTGATTCCATTTTTATCTTCTGGACTAAAAGTTGCAAAATGCTTTTTAATAATTATTTTATCTTTTTATTTATTTATTTTTTTTTTTTATTTCAATCTGAAATAACACCTAATTGTAAATTTGTTTGAATATCAAAGAAGGGAGCCACAGTTTCAATAGACAGAAGTTTTTACCTTAGTGATACTGAAACTCTGATACCAATTATTTTGTGTTTTTCCTCATTGTTTTCCATTCATTTTTCTTTTAGCAAATTTATTGCCAGATGCTCCAACTGAAGATTATCCTAACACTATGAACAGTAGCTCCCCAGAGGAAGAGCACAACCAGTTTCCCAGGATACTTGGTAAGAATTTGCTTTTGTTGTTTATAATTTTCCTTTTTCTGATGAAGCAGTCACTCTGAGGCTTGTCCACTTCTTTTGGCCTGTCCATATAGTTTATTTGAGAATAGATATGTCAGTTGAAATACGTAAGTCTAATGAGCTGGTAACATGCAAACTAGCTTCATAGCCATTTTTTGTCAGTAATAATAAGTATTTTGAAAAGGGGTTATTATTGCAAAGGTTAGAATGTTTGCTAGCAATATAATAACAACCTTACCAGACCATATTTGATTTAAGTATTATATAAATAAAACTGAAGGAGAAACTTAAAACTTAAACTTAAATGGGTACCAATCATAGTTTACTTTCAGAACTTTCTTGTGTCTAGATAGCTTATCATTTATTGTTTCACCACTTTTTTTTTTTTTCTTTTAGTAAATTTATTGCCAACTGCTCCAAATGAGAAGTCCAATATTATGAACAGTAGTTACCCAGAGAAAGAGCACAAGCAATTTCCTAGGTTTTTTGGTAAGAACTTGTTTTTGCATTTCCTAATTCTCAGACTTTTATGTGCACCCTGGATTTACTGAGAGAAAATGGGTGGAAATGGAATATCTGAGACTAAAGAATGGGTTCCCATCTATGTCAATAGTTTCAATAAGCAGAGAAAGTCAAAACAAAAAAATATATTCTACTTACAGATCTTCTAGAGATATCAGAAAGTGGAATACTGATTATACTTTGTCCTCTTATGAAGATGTGTTCTTGTGAAGGTCTGATAAAAACAAACCTTTAAATACCAAAATCAAAAGCAGTGTTGCAGAGTTGTTTTAGTCAAAATAAATCCTTTTCCAGGGCACTGTCAGAGCAGTTAAAGATTCTTTTACCCATTAAGAAAGAATTATATTTGGATTTTGAATTATGGCGCAATATATTTATCATGATACATTTTTATCATTGTTAAGGTCATATTAAACTTAGTTTATGGTTTGATTATAGTCAAGGTAAGTGTGAATGAATTTCATGTCTACTTAAAGGGATTTTTGCGCTAATAAGTGGTATAATGCAAATAAGAATCTGGAGGCCCTCTACTGTGGAGGTTTTGACAATTTCTGCAGCAGGGGACTGTCCACTATAGATTGCTGGTACTTGCTCACACTGTAAAGGGTGATTGAATTTGAGGCATATCATTTTTATGATCCACAGTTATGCAAGAGGAAACAAGAAACAGTTGGGAAAAGACTGAGCATTCTTACCAAGTATTTCTATTTGTTTTATTTTTGCATTTACACTTATTTGTACTTTTGGAGATAATGTGATAGTTTACAGATTCATCAATGTTTTTGTGTTTCATATGGTCTGTAAGGTAATGGGTATGTAGGATAACATTTCGGTGCTCTTTGCTTAGAGTTGTGTCTAATAAAGCTTGATTGTATGTTGTATTCTATTTATTTTGCTTGTACTATGATCACATGTACTGTTGGCTTGAGGTAAATTTCTGAGATAGCTGGATTTTTTACCACATACAAAACATTAAAATGACTGAATAAAAACCAGTAAGCATTAAAATGACTGAATAAAAACCAGTAAGCTTCTTGGTAGCTTATTGTACTGAAAAGTAGTTACATGACAAAAAGCCTGGTTGTCAATCTAGGGACATGAGTGCATATGTTCCCTGAGGTTTCTACTCGCAATATGATCCCCCATATTCCCAAAACAACTAGCCTATGCAAGCAAAGAGGCGTTATTCCATGTGTTTTCTTAGAGGAAACTCAAAAAAGAATGAAGTGTTGTATCAACAATAGTGAATTTTGTGGTAGAGCAGATTTCAGGAAAGAGATGAGGGTAAGAGGAAGGACAGAAAACTGGAAGGTTGGTGGAAAAAAGGCTGAAGTAACAAGGGAAGGTAGATTCAGTGTAAATGGGTGAGTCAGGTAAGAAACATGACCTTGGAAGGACTGATGAGTTTCAGTGGAAAGTCTGAAGACCTCACAGTTCTTTCTCTACAATATAACCTTTGTCTGTCTTACGCTAGCCTGCCTCATGCAGATGTCTGCTGCCATTCTGTTTATCTGCCCGTACCTTTCAGGCTGCTTGGATAGGCTAAAATCCTGTGTTTTGTGCAATCCTACTTCATGGCAATGAAATGGTAGGACCAAAACAGACCACTAATTTCTCCACATGGCATAGCTTCCACTCCTGCTGTTACTAGAGGCAAGAGTATTAACTGAAGTTGCAAGGTGGAGTTATTTCACACAAATGTGCAAAGTGACTCTCATCACTCTCTGGGAGGGAGGAAAAATCTAGTTAAGCACATGCAATGTCAGAATGGACTGCTTGGGATGGAATGGCTGATTCTCATCTTCTGAAGCACAGGTGAAATAGCTTATCTGCTATTGCAACATGTGTTTTGTATATTGGCCTGGCTATGTAGCTTTTTTTTTTTTTTTTTTTTTTTCCAAATACATGACCAATATTAAAAAATAATAAAATTCCAAGGAGTTGTCCCTTATAGAATAACTTACCTTGTATAAGTTTGCCATGATACCAGATTAGTAGATTTCCAACAAAGTTCTTGATCTTAAGAAGATTAAAGTCTTCCATGACCAAGAGAAACTAACTTTATCTGCATATAAACACAAGACCTCTAGTGTTCTCTGTCAGCAAAGAACTTGCTGCAGAGAGCCAATATTGTTCTGGTCTTATTCTGCTATAAGGTTTAAAACAATTTCTGGGGAAGTGAAAGTGAAGCGAGGAATCAAGCCTTTCATTTTTAGATTAAATGAAGTGATCTACGGTACGAAATTGCAAGTGCTATATTCTACATTCAACTTGTGAAATCTAAGTGGGATGCAAGATCAAAAGTCGGTTTTCCACTCAGCGAGTTTGGAATGGCACACAGAAGCAGCTCCTGTTATTATTTCTTAGAGTCAGGGCCATATCTTTTGCAGATATAAACTGACACAACTATATTTGCTATAATGGATCTGAACCAATTTATACCTATAGAGTAGTGTCAAGTGCAGATGACTCATTATTTTTGTAATAGCCTGTCTACTTGAGAATTCTTTTATTATCTCTCTGCTGTAACCAGAATGAGAAACTGAAGTCTGCATAATAATGTGTCAGTAAACCTTAAGTTTCATGAATGTCAAACACCTGTGTTTAGCAGAAAAGAATGCAGTAAGCATTGTATGCGTCACTCATGAAGATAATTTTAAACTTCTTTTGTATTAAGATTATCAGTTCATTGTCACACATTTGAACCCCAGCTAAGCCTGAGGGAAAACGGTTTTTGTTTCAAAGCACGTTTGAGATTCATTTTGATAAGTGAATCCATGTCTGAATGTGCGTGTTTCAGAGATTCCAAAGTACGACCATATCATCTGTTTCCATCAGAGAGAGGTTGTCTGGGATTCAAGGAACAACTGTATTTAAAGAATTAAATCTTAAACCATGAACTTTAAAAGATCTCTAGGTAGCAGTGAAGGGTAAGATACACTAGTCTTTTTATAGGGAAGAACAATAGCCTTTTTTTATTTATTGCCTTTTCATGGAATTAGTTTACCTAATTTTTCAGAGACAAAATATCAAATATTGTGGTTTTGGATCTCATTCTCTGACCAAAACAAAATCAGTCCGAACATCTGCACCATCAACAGAAGAAGAGACAAATGCATCTACAGTGTTTTGCTATAATAAAATATGAAGCCTGTTTGAAAAGCTCCTGTAGAGATAGTGGTGAGAGTTCCAGCTTCCAAACTCCACTTGAGATAGGTTCCAAGTTATTATCCTGATGGAGTTGTCATGTTTCTGAGGAACACTTCTTATTTCATTGTATCAGCAGTTTCCAAAAGAAAGCTTTACTCTTGGAGAATGTTTGACTAATTCAACTTGGAAGCTATTGTTTGTCGTTTGCCTATACAAATTGTAAATTCTTTTTTGCCGTGCCCATTTATGACCTGACTTGTCATGTATTTTGTCATACATGTCATGTATTTTTGGCAAATAATATGCATAGCATATCCAAGGTTATGAACTTGCTATTGGATATTTAAAATCCATTTAAACAAGTTATTTTGGATAAACAGAATAGCTTGAGCAGAGTCTTAAGGCCTGTTGCTGTCAATGTCAATATCATGTAGTTCCATGTATAATGAAATTAGAAAGTATGCCATGACACTTACTAATTCAGGGGTTCATATGATCTAATGGATGTTAGCATGTAATGATTTATGCAATATAACGAATAATACAACATGCACTGTAAAAAATGGTATAGATAAAATGCAATCTAAATTGAGAACAAAGTAAAGATAAAAGCAACATTCCTGTCTGAAGTAATCTTACAGAGTTGACATCTATAATTAATTCATTGACCTGTAATGATTAGATTAGGACAAAGTAATTCTGATATAGGAATGTGTATTTTTTGGCTTTTGTTTTTGCTGTTGTTTGGCTTTGTTTTTACTGTTTTTAGTGTGTACCCCTTCATCTCTGTATATTTCTGTGAGTTGTGGGTTTTGCTTTTTTTTTTTTTTTTTTCCCTTCATAGAAAATGCAGGAGATAAAGACATTTCAACAACTCTTAGGTTGTAAAGGTTATAAAACTAAAACATTTGAGAGAGATACTCAAGAACAGGCATAATGTCAAAACTTACTGTAATATCATATAAGCACAACATTAGAAGCTGGGGCTGAACAGAGAAAAATTACCTGGATCTAATGCTCCCAGTGACTGGGACACACTGGGATACACTGGCTCACAGGCTTGGAAATGCCTACAGAGATGTTGGTTTGGGAATAAGACAGTATATATCTTATGCTTACAGTAACTTGAAGTTAACAAATCTTTTAGTGGTCAGTATAATAAAATAAATTCACAAGTTTTATGATTCTCAGCAGACCAGGAATGAAGTAATTTCGTTTTTATTTTAATATACTGTTTTGTGGAAAAAAATGGCTGCTGTATGGCAAAATTAAGAAGTTTTTTTTGTTTTTTTTTTTGTTTTTTTTTTTTGTTTTTTCATGAGCTGTGTACTTCTGTGAGTGCAAAGAATACACAGATATTTTGAAAATGAAGATACAACTTTTAGAAACAGTATAATACAGATTCTGAATAACTTTTGGATGCCACTCTGCTAGTTGCTTTATACATATGCAGATAGTCCTTATTCATCAGTTACCACATCACTTGCTCCTTGGCTCCAAAAGCTTATAATTGTTGTGAGAAGCCATTCACTATGGAACTTTGCAGTCTCTCTAGAAAATTCATACTAGACAAGTAATTTATATCAGAAGTATATATTTAAAGTCCATTATAATTAACAACCCTGAACCATTTGCTTCTTTTGTCATTGACAAGTCTTTCTATGTTGTTCTTTTTAATTACACTAATTTTTAAGTTTAAATAGGTAATCACGTTTTTTGTTTTATTATATATATATATATATATATTTTTTTTATTCAATGTGTATATATATATATTTTATTTTTTTTTTCTTCAATGATGCTGAACATTTGTTTTGAAAGCTTATTTCCTCTCCAGCTAGAATCTGGATGAAATTATTTCTAGGCTCAAAAGTTCTTGAAGCCAGTACCAAATATATTGCAAATTTATTTAGCTACCATCTTCATTATGAATAAAGCAGTAGATTTAATATCCATTGTATAACATTTGGGGCACTTAGTCTATTGAGTAAGATTGAACCTTACTTTTAAAATAATGTCACAGATATCAAAAGAAACTAATTAGTACTCATACTATAACCTGAAATTAATTTAATCTATCTTGAAATACCAGCTCATGATTCAGTTTTTACTTTCACAAGATACTTTTTTGAATAGTAGTATACTGTTGGTAATGTGGCTTCAAATGTATTAATAATTTAATTTTCCTTTCTTAGCTTTCCATAAATTACCTTTCTATTTCTGTCTAGGCAATTTTTCACAGTTTTTCACCACACTGGCCTATCAATTATACTTAGCAGACAAGCTTTTTTCAACAAGTGTAAGGTGTGCAAGACAAACAAAATGTAGCGCATTCTTTTGAGCTATTTTCTTGTCAGCTTCTTGAATTGCCCAAGTTAATTCATAATTTCTTGGTTCCAGCAACTCATCTGCTTCCCACTTTTCTGAAAACAGGATGCCTTCAGCTCTGTTGTAACCCAAGTTATTCCCTAAAATTTTAACTGAGTCTTTCCTCTGAACCACTTTTGCCAGCTGTGTGGCCTCCTAACCTTAAGAAGGCCATCTGATAGCTTCATGTGTCCATTTATGCATTCAGATCTCAGTTACTCTGCTACTTCTTGAAGGAAAATGGCATTCCTTTGTGTTCCTCATAACTGATGATTTAATGGCTCCCATTCTTGTTTTTTCTTCCTGTACAGCAGCTATTTGTCAGTTTTAATTTTGCATATGAGTTACTCCTGGGTGATAGGTGATGGAGTTTCTCCAGGGGTGAGCATGGGTGAGCTTGAACTTGTTCCAGTTCCCAGGTACTTCATATAATTCAGCTTCATCTTCCAGCGTTTCAGTTCTCACACTCACTTTCAGCAACACCGAAGATCCAAAACATCAGGCTACTCCATGGAATGGTAAAAAGCTTACAGCAGCACTAAAACACCAGCATCGCAGTTGTTTTGTGCACTTAACTCTTCACCCTTGATCCTCTTTATTCTGCGAGTTACAAACTTTTTCTTCATAATTGCTCAGTGTTTTCCAGTATTATTATTCCAAGATTATTACTTAAGCCAAAATTTCCATATTCATGTGACAAACCTAATATTGATGTATTGAATCTTACCTGGATACTTTTATCTTGTATTTGATTTCAAAAAGTCTAGCAGTAATTAGAAAAATTAACTTCATTATCATAAATATTTACCGTATTTTTAAAGCTGTCCGAGATTAATTTATTTCACACTATGTTCTACAGGTAGTTTACTTGAAACTCCCCTAAGTGAATTTGAGTGCTATCTCCTACTACAGAAACAGCAATTTTAACACTAAATTTATAGGAAACAAACCTTGCTTTCAGGATAAGTTTTTGTTGGCTTTTGGAATTCAAAGAGAGAATAACATTAGCTTGTATTTTTGGTAGTCATAACATGGTAGATGCTTATGTAAAATATCCTGGATTTTCAGAACAGAATTAAATTTGCCACTGAATTTCATATAAATTTGTAAGTTCTCAAAGCTTCAAATCTCATATAAAATATAAACATAACAGAAAACTGGTTAATGACAGTGTTGTCTCTAACCTTTTTTTTTCCATGTTATTTCTAGAACCACCTGCTATCCCTTCTTTGTGCATGACTCCTATGGATAAAGGACTTTGTAGAGCTAAAGAGACAAGATTTTTCTACAACTACTCAACTGGAAGATGTCGCCCATTTAACTATAGTGGTTGTGGTGGGAATGAAAATAATTTCACCTCCAGAAAGTCGTGTTTGAGGATCTGCAAGAAAGGTATGGGAAATGATACTGCCACAGAGAATCACAAGAGGTAAATATTATGCACTCTATGGGCTGAAACGTTCTTGCAACTTTTGGTAGTAAGTATTGGCCTGATAAAATGTAATAGCTGAAAGTCTTAGCAAAGTGCAACTGGTAATCAGAAGAGAGAGCTAGAGAGAGAAGGATGGACGCTAAAATACTGTGTACAAGAGCAGACATCTTGACCTTGGTCAGGCAAATGAAGACTAGGTAAGACAAAATGTTCTTTTTTCTCTTTTTTTCAAGAATATTTCTTGAAAACAAGATGTCTCATTTCTGATTATCTTGGATGAGTTAGTCGTACAGCATCTTAACTTACTCTTTCATTTTACCTTCAGGATTCATTAAAAATAAAGGCGGAAGAAGAGTAATAAAAATTAAGAGGAAGAAAAAGAAACTGTCAGTAAAGGCTTTGGAAGAGGAAAGCATCCCTGAAAGAATACAACTTTGATTTTATGGAAATGGGAAGTAAACTGCTCTTCACCTGTGAATGAAAGCCTCTAGTGCACCCAATTTAAATATATGTACTGTACTCATTATTTAGGTTGCATATTATTAAACTGTTTATGTTTTTGTTATGTATGCCTCCTTTACATTAATAAACATTACTTTGTACTTTGGAAAAGAGCATTTAAAATGCAGTTTGACTATATCATTGCTAGAGATGCAACAGGACAGAACAGGTTATGTGGGCATAGAACTCATAACAATTAAAAAGCAGGCAAGATTCAAATTTACTTTATTTCCCCATTCTTTTCTGAAATCTATTTTGGTCCTAAAAAAGAAGAATAAGGCTTGTCGAAGAGCAATCACTTGTCAAGCATGATAATTTCAATCTTAGATTAAAAGATGAGTACTGATAAAAAGAGGAAATAGGCAATGGATTTTAAATGGATTTAAATTAATCAGATTTATTTTGGGATATGCAAGCTAGATGCAACTCCACTGAAATGCATAGAATTAGGCTTGTCAAATGAATGTGAATCAGAATTAACCCACCAAAAACATAAAGAGAATGTTCAAGTTGTAAATGTGTGACACAATGTGACAGAAATTTACAAAAAAATATATATATATATTTGTTGGGTTCATCGATTTATCCTTGTTACTGAAGTAGATTCATGGCTTGCTATTTAATAATTTCTGGAAATATGTATTCTTGGGGGGAAAACAAAGGAACAAAACCCATTCATAGATGAAGAAATCAGTATAGTTTCTTTAGTGGTAACAGTACATTTCTTCTCTAGTTGACTTTAAGTTTGTTTATCTGGGGGGAGAGGGAGGTCTTTTGCTTCTGTTTGTTTTCAGTTTCTTGTCATTGTGGGTGGTTTTGTTTGCTTTAAGACTGACATGAAATAGTGGTTCAGTTCTTGCCCTTCTCCCAGACACCTCTCTGATCTGGGTAGATCTTTTCTAACAAGATATTTTTCTTAAAGAAAAGAAAAAAGAAAAAAGTAGTTGGTTTCTTGTAAGGTTCACAGAAATGCCCTACTGCCTATGAAACAGAAGATAGGATACATTTTTCAAAAATATCCTTCTATATTCTTTGATGCTGAAAATCTTTTTTTTAATGTATCATGTTTTCTGTTTGTGCTTAAGACTACTGAGGATACTTACACTGCTGTTTGTGAGAGGCAATGTGAAAATACATATCTGAAATAGATGTGAGGGGCTCAGACACTACAGCAAGGAACAACAACAATGACAAAATAATACATGATCTGTTGGGCTAACCTGCCTTTGCCTGAGCACTACAATTACATGTGGTTTCAGAAAGCCTCCAGGTTTTTTATATACCCAGTGAACTTTGGACTCCAGAAAAAGGCTAATTTTTACTGCTGAAAATTAAAGCATTTATGTATTCTAAATATCTGAGGGGGTAAGTAAAAGTTTTTTGTTTGTTTGTTTGTTTTAATGCTGAAATTCTTATTTCTGGTACCTAAATTCTTTCATGATTCTCTTAATTTATGATCTACTAAGTCTGATTTGAAAAATGCTCATGAATCTGAAGTATAGACCAAAAAATACTTACGTAGAGTCTCATCATATGAAATGTAGGAGCACCACAGACTTAAACTGCAATAACTATAAGAATCAGACAAGTGCATTTCTGACAGAGGAAACCTATAAACTCCATTTAGACACAGACACTGCTAAAGACTTGCAGTGTCACTTCTTCACAAAACTAATTTGGTGCAAGTGTCACTACCTACTACGTTCAATTCCAGCTTGATGCCTTCCAGTTCTAGTTCACTGTTTTTATTGACCTTACTCTCCATGTATCCTCTGTACTCCATAGGCTAGGAATCTAGTCCGTAGTTCTGAGATGCAGCACACAGTAGCAGAGCAGGAGGTTAAACACTTGGGCCAGCCAGCATTTGTCATTGCAGGTAAGTGGAAAGCCTGTGGTTTAAACTGCTCCTAGGCCTTTCCACTTGAATTAGCACAGTACTGCACATTGCCTCCTAAAGCAGAAGCTGCTTAGGCACACTAGGTACAGGAGGTGGAAGCCTTACCAATGTGCTGAACACTCCATTAATGGCACAGTTACCCTGTTGCTGCATTGACTCTGGCATGTGTCTGCCTGGCTAAGAATGCAGGTAAGTTCACAAGTGTCTGCACCTTTGCTTGTATGAACTTTATGATGAAGGCAGTAAATATATCTAATCTTCCACTCTTAGTCATTAAAATTTCCTGTGGACTGCTGGTATTACAATTTAAGTAATCACTAGATAGCGTGATGTACTTAGGAGTGGAGACAGAGCTGAATTTGGTGCGACTGCTTCTCCAGCAGCTTAGGGACTCAGTAAGGATATTGTACGTGTATGGTTTCAGATCAAAGCAAAAGAGAGAGTGCCAAGTGCTGCTGGATAAGTATCACATTTACAAGAGCCTCCTCCTGTCACTGGTCTCTGACAGAGAGGCAGGGCTATCCTAAATACCGCATGATTTTGAGGTATTTGAGCATGATTTGCATTAAACTAAAACCTCTTTTAGAGCTTTCATGTGTAAGAGAACGAAACTTGTGTTTGTTTTTTTTTTTTTTTTTTAGCAGCAGGAGTTCAATATTCAGATAACTCCACTATTTATTTGAATTTGCATTATTGGCAGCATTTCTTCTTTATAGAGAAAGTGTTTTTTCTCAATATCAAGCCCAAATAGAGATGGCTGGGCAGCACTTTTTTTCTCAGGAACTGTCTTGTGCCCAGCTTCAGTGGCTGTGACTGCAGCTGTAAATCTCACATTGTTTTTAGATGAGATGGGACTCTGAGCCTTGCGGGGGGGGGGGGGGGGGGGGGGGGTTAGCAGTAGGGGGAAAGGGGGTTGCCCATAGTGTCTCTTAAAGTAGCCCACCAAAAAGACTAACGATTATTAGGGTTTGGTTTTATGAGATTATAACCTAGAACGATGATTTCTTAAAGAGAATATTCTGAATGAGACAGTAGATATGTTCCATCCTTGGAAGTGCTCAAGGCCAGGCTGGGTGGGGCTTTAAGCAACCTGGTCTAGTGGAAGGTGTCCCTGCCCATGGCAGGGGGGTTGAGCTAGATGGTCCATTCCAACCCAAACCATTTTATGATTTAAGATATCAGTACATATAAAAGAATGGATGCATTCGTTTCTATACCTATTGCCTTTTGTTTGTCCATAAATCATCCTTTCTGTCCCTGCAGAAACCTGGCTGTGTGGCTGCTTCCTAATTCTAAGTCTCCTGCTTGCTGAGCTCTCCTGCAGACTAACAGGTTCTCCTCGGTGAGCATGCTCTGTTGCTCTGTGCAGTCTTTTCTTCCAGAACCGCTGTAGCTAGGAGAGGACTAACAGGTACTCCCCCATGCTCTCTTACCCCCTAGTTACACAGTAGTAAGAAACTTTGCATTCATTTATTTTTTTAGTAATAGAGATTGAACAAATGATTAGTTGGGGAAACTATTCTGTCATTGCTGAGACAGAAAAAAGCTACAAAGGTACGGCATCTCAGCATAAATCAACTCTACTAACCAAGAAACCATTACAAAGAGATTTGTCTTTTAGACTTATTATGTAGAGTTCAGTGAGGGGAAAAAACAAACAAACAAACAAAAACTGACACGTTATAGACAATAAAACAACAACACCATCAAACTGATTAGACTATAATCAGAAGTTTGGTGGAGGTACTGGGTTTGGCCACCATACCAGTTATCCATCTCAGTCTTTGTTATCTTGTTTTTGTATAGCTCTAAAATGCATTGAATTTGTTTTTCATGTAAAAAGGCCAAACTGAAGTGTGATCTGATTTGCATCTTTATTAACCCCACAAGAAATTCTTTTTGTATGCTTCTCATTCATTCAGTTCTTGTCATTCTTGTGTCTTCAATATCTGCAGAACAACCACATGCAAGAATATGAAAAAGATCTGTGCATTTCTCAAAGATAGTTTGAGGATGAATGGAGTAGGGGAATAATTGGGCAAAAGGAAAAGATAGGGAATTAGATGTCAGAATGGTGAAGACATTAGAATATAAAGCTATGCTAACAAGTTAGCAGTGACTATGTGCATTTCCAGTCAGCTAGAGTCCCTTCACCCAGTCGTTTCATTCCAGATTCTGCCCTCGTTGCTTTGGAGGCAATCATAGAATCATAGAATCATAGAATATCCTGAGTTGGAAGGGACCCTTAAGGATCATCAAGTCCAACTCTCGACACCGCACAGGTCTACCCAAAAGTTCAGACCATGTGCCTAAGTTCACAGTCCAATCTCTTCTTAAATTCAGACAGGCTCGGTGCAGTGACCACTTCCCTGGGGAGCCTGTTCCAGTGTGCAACCACCCTCTCTGTGAAGAACCCCCTCCTGACGTCCAGCCTAAATTTCCCCTGCCTCAGCTTAACCCCGTTCCCGTGGGTCCTGTCACTAGTGTTAATGGAGAAAAGGTCTCCTGCCTCTTGACAACCCCTTACGAGGAAGTTGTAGACTGCGATGAGGTCTCCCCTCAGCCTCCTCTTCTCCAGGCTGAACAGGCCCAGTGACCTCAGCCGTTCCTCGTACGTCTTCCCCTCCAGGCCTTTCACCATCTTCGTAGCCCTCCTCTGGACACTTTCCAACAGTTTCATGTCCTTTTTATACTGTGGTGCCCAGAACTGCACACAGTACTCGAGGTGAGGCCGCACCAGCACAGAGTAGAGCGGGACAATCACCTCCCTTGACCTACTAGCGATGCCGTGCTTGATGCACCCCAGGATACGATTGGCCCTCCTGGCTGCCAGGGCACACTGCTGGCTCATATTCAACTTGCTGCCTACCACGACCCCCAGATCCCTCTCTTCTAGGCTGCTCTCCAGCGTCTCATCGCCCAGTCTGTACATGCAGCCAGGGTTTCCCCGTCCCAGGTGCAGGACCCGGCACTTGCTCTTATTGAACTTCATGCGGTTGGTGATCGCCCAGCTCTCCAACCTGTCCAGATCCCTCTGCAAGGCCTTTACGCCCTCATTTGAGTCCACAACTCCTCCAAGTTTGGTGTCATCAGCAAACTTGCTCAAAATACCCTCTATTCCTACATCCAGATCATTTATAAAAATATTGAAAAGTACCGGCCCTAAAATGGAGCCTTGAGGGACCCCACTGGTGACCGCCCACCAGCCTGACGCAGCTCCATTTACCATAACCCTTTGGGCCCTGCCCGTTAGCCAATTGCTCACCCATCGTATGATGTTTTTATTTAGCTGTATGGTGGACATTTTGTCCAGTAGGATCCTATGGGAAACCGTGTCAAAAGCCGTGTCAAAAGCCGTGTCAATACGCACATTGCCATGAAATTTCTCCCATGTTGCATGATGGGAGCCAACAAGCCAATGAAGTTACAGATTTGATGTATTTCCATGTACATGTGTAACCTGGTGTGTGCCCTGGGTCCATTCTAGTGATGAAACAGTATGTCTTTGAGAAATACTCTAAAGTCTTTTGACTCATCCTTTTTTCCACCCATTTTGTATGGGCATACCTTTTTTTTTTTTTTTTTTATTATTTAAACCTTTGTTACCTAAGTCCTATCCCTTCCTTTTCTTTTCTTTCCATTTCCATTTAAACCAGAATTTCTCCTCACACCTCCAATCCAACTCCTTTTTCAAAATTGAGTTTGTGAGTCTTCATCCTTCCAGAATCTACCTTTGGAACATTTTCGTGTGGATATAAGGGTGATGTTTCATCACGGCTCTCTTTTAGCAGTATCTGCTGAGAAAGAATCCTGGTTGGATATATAATATGTATATTAAGTGTTTTAATATGAACTCTAGTGTTTTATTCATGGGCAATATATGACCAAGGGTCAGAAGTTTCTCGTTTTGTTTATCCCATGGTCTCTTTGAACCCATGGCACTGCCGCGTTGGAATTCGCTCACCGAGGTTTTTTTCACGGGACTCTCATCATCCACCGCCTGTGCGAGAGGGGGGCAAGATGGCCTATCCCGGGGCAGCCTTGCGTCCGGAGGAGATGCTCGGAGGACGCGTTTAGATGCGGGTCCAGGGCAGGGAAGAGGCAAGGAGAGGCGAGGCGATGCGGCAGGCAGGGGCTGGCAGGAGCAGCCCTGCCGCTGCGCTCCAGGTGGCGGCACCGCGCCGCCAGGGGGCGCCGCCCCCCCGGCCCTGGGGCAGGTGCGGGGCTGCGCGACCCGGAGCCCCCCGGGCACGGAGGAGCCTGGCCGGGAGAAAAAATTGGGAAAAACACCGCCTGGCCCCGCAGCCCCTCGGTCAGCCGCAGGGAGACCTCCCTCACTGGCGCAGAGCTGCAGAGAGGGGTTCGCAGCCCATCAGGAGTTGTCCCATTATAAGCAACGCTATATTTATCCCTCAGCTTCTCCGATCAGATCAAAACTCGTGGTAAGAGATGGAGTTAGTATTTTATCTTTTTTCTTCGCAAGGTTTTAAGCTTTGGTTACGGCACAGTCTGCTGTGTTCATTTAGATCCTTTTCGCACGGCTCTCGCCCACGCTGTTGATAAGCAGGGGAGCCTGTACGGGTGTCATTTACATGCCTTTCAGCCAGAAAAAGGGGGAGCTGAGGCACTGTGGGGGCCTCCCGCGTCTTTGAAGTGCAAATTGCACCAGCTGAGATGTCTCAAATACCTGTTGAGTAGGAGTAAGAAAGTTCCAGTGATAGCTAAATAAGTAGAATATAAGAATTTTGAAGTTAAAAAAAAAAAAAAAAAAAAAAAAGCCCACACTGCTGAATTTGACATGCCAAATCAAACATGGCCTATGTAATAAATCTCTCCAGCTAATTCAGATGTTGAGCCTGTCTTGAACATGTGTGCTTAGCTGGGATATATGGATCATTTTCTAGGCTACAGTGTATATTGCAATCTCTTGCCCAGACCTAATCGGTCTAAAATATTGCAGCCAGGCTCACTTCTGATGAGATTCCACTGCCTGAATTTCATCATTGTTCAGAATCAGATCTAATCCCCATCTTGTTTCTGTTTACACTGCCTAGGGAGTTAGAGTGCCAACTCTTAGTGCTTCACTTATTATAAAACTCAAACATTCTCCCATTGACGTATGGTCCTAGAAGCACCAACATTCACATACCAAGTGAATATTAAACTCATGTGCCTGCTCTTACAGTGATCCTAGATTGTGATTTCACCATTCATACTATCTGGTGGTCGCATGAACTTAAAGTACTCCTGCCCCTCTTTCCTCTCTTTCTGTCATTCCTGACCTGCTGCGCTTTTTTGTTTGTTTGGTTGGTTGGTTTGGTTTTTGGCTGTTTTTATCGTTGGAGAAAGGACTTTCAATGGCAAGGCAAGTTCCCTCACCCAGTTCACATTCTACGAATGTTTCTGCTGATAAGACAGTGGATTGACAACAGGTAGTGAGAAGCAAGCAGAAATACTTCAGCTTGTTTCGTGAGCAAACTAAACGGTTATCATTTTGATGAGCACTTACAAAACCATTACACCTGGGGACACGTCCCATACAGATTCCTAGTGCTAGAGGTGTTTCTAGTTAGTATTTGTGCTTACTGCTCCATGAACCTGCATTTGTCCAACACAGCATGCCATGTGTGCACAGCAACTGTATTGAAGAGCACACCTTTAATACACGTGCCTGTAGCACAGGTACCAGCTGTACAAAGAGCAGGTAATAAACGTCCTCAGGGAAACACTTTTAGGTCCTGATATGAACTTCTTGAAGCCAGTGTAAGGGTTGTCACCAATGCTGTTTTGTCCTCAGTCGCGGCAGTTTTTAAAGCAGGCATTTGGTACCTGCTGCCTTGAGATCAGGGGCATTTCAAAACGCAGCTGGGACTTCTGTGCAGCACTCCCCTTCCTGCCGCCTTTTCTCCACCCCCGATACTTCAAAGGTTTATTTACCTAAGCATAACATTTCCCTTGAGTATAAAACGAAGCGGTACTTTCAAATTTAAGCAAGTGCCTAAGTTCAGCTCCGCTCTGAGCCGCAGCACAGCTCTGGCCGTGGAAGCGTGCCTCCGTGCGGCTTCGCCCTGCCGGCTGGGCAGGAGCAGCTCCTCTCCTTGTGGCAGAGAGGGGCACGGCACTGCTTACCCTGCGCGCTGCCCCGGAGGGGCTGAATCCCACCTCCTGGCTCTGCCCCCCGCTTCCCACCGCTTCGGCATCCCCCCGGAGCTCCTCGCCTTGCCGGGGCCGTGCCGTCGGAGCCGGAGAATCTGAGGCAAGGCGGGCTGCGGGCGGGGTCTGGCTGATGTAACAGGAAGCCCCGCTGGCTGCCTGCCGCCGCTCCCCGCTCCCCGTCCCCAGCTGAGGCGCTCCCGCTGCTGCCCGAGCAGCGCCGCGCTCCGCCGGGCGCCACTGCCCCGCAGCCAGCGGCACCAGCGAGCTGCCAGCCGCCGGGAGAGCTGGAAAGCCGAGGCAAAGCCAGCCAGAGCCCACCAGAGTTGAGCCTGGTGAGTACGCAGCCAAACGGTCCTGTTTTTTTTTTTACCTAAAACCGTTTTTAATTTTTTTTCTGTGCCGACTGAAGGGATCCGGGCTTAGCGCCGTTGCGTGCTTTTCCCTGGGGTCTGCGGGGAAAAAGGGGTAGGAGGAAAAGCCACCTTCATTTGTAAGCGCTGTGCTGGTTTTGGAAGTAGTGGTGCTGTATAGATCCTCGAGGAAGTGATCAATGATAGGGAGAAAGAGAGATAAAAATACCCTAATCAGCACTTAAAGGATTCTGCCTAAAACCGTAATATTAGCTAACCAAATTTCTGTCGTTGCAGCTGGAGAGAATTAGAGACATATGGGTTTGAAAAGGGTCCATGAGACTAATTCAATACAACTGGAGCTCTTTCAAGAGAGGACGAATTAGGTGATAAACTTGTTTAAATTTTCTTACTGAATATTCCTTTAATCTTATTGATGTTATTATACCGGAAAGAGATCGTATTTGAATTATTTCATAATTAGGTTTTGTGTTGTAATTACATGACTGAAAAGATGAAGCTCCTGTTTTGTCTGGACTTCCTATTTGCTTGAGAAAAAGTTAGCTTGAGTTTAGTGCTTGTGCGTGTGCTGGGGTGTTACTGCTGAGATTTTTCCCACACGCACCAAACTGATTTATTGAGGGTTGGCTGTCTACTATTTCATTGCCTTGGGAAACTATTGGCCAGGGGGAAGTGTGTGGTTCTGTGCTTTCCAGTACAGAGTTAAGAGGGTCATGCCACTTCTTCATCTTTCCAAAGCTGATGTGGTACCCTCAGTTTTTACAAGTCCGGTTGTGTTATTGTGATGATCCCTTTTGCTACGTGTAGTCATTTGCTTGTCTGTGTAAGCAATGGATCTGCGGAATCAGGAAATCTTATTTCTGAAAGATAGTTAAGAAACAATGTAAATGTTAAATCCCACTTGGATTTGATCTGCAGTGATTCATTTAGTCATCCATATATTTCTACAGGGGCTGAGACTGAAATAAAAATAGCTGTTTTGTTGCTTTCTACCTTAAAAAGTCGTGCCAAATATGTTGGGGCCAGATTTTGCTCCTACAGTTGTGCCAATGACAAGTCTTTCCAGTCATATTGTGCATCCTGGGGATCTTGTCATTCATTTGCAGTAGTAATGTATACAACAATTTAAAGCTGTTTGGACTGGTAATGTGCTAAAAGCCTGATTGTTGTGCTCTAAGGTCCTTTCAGTGGGTTGAAAGAAGACACGCTAGTTCTGGATAAACGTGAATGAGACCAGATTTGAATCCGTGTGTTTTCTTTCAAAATACACATGCTGCTACACTGTCTGAAATGCTCAACTAAAAGTAATGATTGGTATTTCCATTATACTTCTGCAATCTACTGATACTGTCAATGACTTTGCTGCATCAAATCTCAAAATCTTTACCTAGCTTCAAAGATCTTCAGCACAAAAGGCACTTGGTGGTACTAAACCAAACAAGATGGCACTTGAAAAAAATGTTCATGTTGTTTTAATGATTAGTGCAGTAGGAACAATGGTCTTCAGAAGTATTTCAGCTAGATGATTGAAGTTCTTGCTGTATGCTCTTCTCAAGTAACTAGTTTAGGTTTGGTGGCACTGCCTACGTGTGAAGTGTTAGACGTTTATGTATTCTGATGCCAGAACTGACAGTATTTGCAGACAAAGTAAAGACAGTGACAGGGTGATGATGTAGAACAATTTGACTGCATGTTTTAGTGTACAAAACCAAGTACCTGAATATATAGCTTGGGTTGCAAGTTCATGGGTTGCATTATGTCTGTCCTGTTCAAATGTTGCTGTACTCCAAATTCCCGATCAGCTAGAATCTTGCTCTGCATTAAGAAATGTAATGTTTGTCCCTTTGAATAGGCTTTTCCTGATAGAGGCACAACTGTTGGAATCCTGACCCACTGAGAGCCAGTGGGAATTTTTCCACTGACTGTCAAAAGGGCAGGATATTCCTCAATGTGGGTATTTTTATTGAAGGATTTATTTCATGTGGTTATAGACATTATCCATCCATTAACTGACGTACTGTGATCTATTGGCAGCTGTGTTTTTGATAACTTCCATCACTTTTGAATGCTCAATCTGTAAAACACAAATCTGCATGTCTTGTTCTTGGTGACTAGTGACTTACCTGGCTAAATAACAGGGTTTACTCAGGGAGAGCAGTACCGTTCTGTGGGCTAACTGAGTCCTGTGATCCAGCTTTAGACAAGGATACAGGTAAGAACAAAACCAAAGGAAGAAAAACACTGATACACTTCTTTTGCTGCTACTATAATTACTTAGTTCTATATTCTGTGCATTTCAGTAAGTTGGCTGCTTCCAACAACACTTGTAGCATGTGCAAGAGCTGGGTAGGACTGGGCCAACAAGGGTCTATGAAATCATACAGATAAAGAATTCAAACCAGTCCCGTCATTTGGAAGAAACTATTGCTATCAATATGTTTTTAATAGTAAAATGTACACAGTGGTAGTTTAGAAGTATATATCTAATCACTCCTTTGGTCAGTACTGGTCATAGGATTAGCTATTATGACGGAAACTGGTGGAATTTCTCCAGTGAGAGGTCTGAGTCTGAAGTTAGGAAACAAAATAGAATTTCTCTTTAAGAAGTTGTTCCCATCTGTTCCCAACGTGTTTACAGTGTTCTTGATCTGCTAGCAAAACTTCTTCAGTGCTTCTGATCAGCAGCCACTCCGACAGAGCACGTTCGCTTTACGGGCACTACCGCAGTGTTAGGGCCCCCTCTGTTGCGAAGGCGTCTGTAGCTCTGCCACTGGGTTTCAGATGTCGGAGTTGCCTCAGCTGAGCTTTGCACTCGCTTAGTTGCTCATGTAACTGTTATAGCAAATTGTCAGAACTCTGGACTTCACTATATACTTATGTTATTTTTGTTATTTAATTATGTGCAATACATCTATCTTGTGCCGATATTTTTCTTAATATGTCAGCTAAAGAGGGAACATGCATGTTTTGAAAGAGACTTAGAAAGTAAGTTTTAAACCTTATTCTTCGTTTAGAAAGCTGTGAATCATGTCAGCTTTTTAAATTGAACACGTTTGAATGTTGTTTTAATATTTAGAAGAAAAAGGAGAAAGCAAGCCTTTTTTTTTTTCCATTTTTTTAATAATCACGTTGACAATGCTAGTGTGGTGACAATATCAGCATAAAAATTAAAAGCCATTAAGTGTAATGCATTGCACAAAGAGCAGCAGAAGTTAGCCTATTACTTAGTTTCAGGGAGAATTCCACAGCCAGTGCAGTACAATGCAAGGTCTTCTTAATATGTTTATTTCCATTATTTTCTTTCAGCAGCATTTTTTCTTTTTGTTCTATTTTAGAACTAAGACAAAACTGGAAGGCTAAATTTTAGCATTTTCATTCAGTTATGTTTTCACTATTATCTCTCATGCATATCTGCTTTGGTCTCCCAAGCTTGTTTATACTGTTTACATTTTCCCAGCAAAGTCATTCTTTTTCTGCCCTAGTTCTGTGCAAACACTTTCAATCATTGCTGCAGCATATGCTGTCCAAAAGAGCAGAAATGATTTATTTAGAGTTGCTTTTCCTTGGAAAGATGCATTAGAAATCCATTTAAACAAATGTAATGCATTAAAAAAAGACTTTCCATGAGAGTAGCGATGTATTCACTACAAGAAAGAGAAAACAGATTTTTTACTTGTGTAAATTTGTATGTTTCTCTGATGCTATTACCTTTTAATGTAGCATAAATGTCACCCAAGGCTTTTGGGCACTTTTGGCCACTATAAAGCTTTAGCTGACAATTAGCATACTACTTGGATTTAAAAAAAAAAAAAAAAAGTCAATGTTATATTTCTGGATTTATGCCTGGAGCATGCAGCCCTTATTTAAAGAAAAAAAAAATCCCAATTAGAATTAGTGACAGAGTTTTGTTTAATGAAACCCATACCGGTCACTCTGACTTCCTATGTAATGCCAAAGACAAGGAACTGCACACTGTGATTAGTGAATTTTATTTTATTTTTTTCCAAGCTACTACTTCAAATGCTGTGGTATACCATCAACTGCATTTAGGTGGAAGATAAATTTTTTTAGGAACTAAAAAGGTATTGCTTTCAACATATTCTTTGATAATTCCGCACTTGAAAAATGTATACACTTGATGCTTCGATGAGCATAAGGTGTCACTTTTTACATTGTACCTCAGGTTTTTGTCTCCCCTAGTAGAGTGGTAAAATCTTAGAAATTCATTTGAATACGTTTTGTTTTAGAGTGGCAATGCTGGTAGAGTTTCATTAAAGTAAAGCAAACGATGTACTGAGCAGATACTTGTTCTACACAAACTTATGTGTTTTAGGCTTTAGTCGTTTGTTTTTTTTTCTTTGTTATCAATATTATGAGAAATGCATATAGTTTGTCTCCCCGTGTTGTTGTGCTCCACAGTCCTTCCTAAATAGAAATGAAAAATATATATGCATCAGGTGTGAATAAGACATCTAGATGTCATACTGCTTTCCTCTACTGTTGCATTTATGTATTTATTTACTGTCCTAAATGTAGCAAAAAAAGTGACTTAATACGTTTTCTTCATTTTTTTTAACAAAAGGACATGGTTTTGCACAGATTATTCTTAAACGTTCTGTATAATGGGGAGATCTGCCCTTTTGTTTCTGTTAGTGAAATCCAGCAGGTGTCACTCTGGGGATTAAGTAAGGAATATTTCACAAGCAGATATAAACTTGGTTGGGAGATACTGAATGTATAAGTATTTATTCCAGTATATTTTTCCAGAGTAGTTTTTTTTTTGCCCATGCCATTTTCATTTTTCAATATATTTTCTAAATTACTTGATTTAACATATGCATTAATCCTTCTGAGTATCTGTTTGAACGTGAACAATGAAACATTAGTTCAGTGAGAAGTTGTACTCATAGGTGTCAAACTGGAAGCATGAACGGGAAATTAGTTGAACATTGCCTTTATGATAATAAAAAATGCTTTTTCATCTTCCCTGGGAATCAAAATTATTCTTTTTGTCAGTGGAAATTCTAGTTGCACAAGTAGTATGTTTATTTGTTAAAGCAGTCCGCGTATTGGTTTTTATTTATATTCAAAAATGGTATTACGGGGCAGTTAACTATACAGAGTTTCATAGTAATCATCTTTGGAGAAAGGAAACTTTCACAGTGCACCTACTTGCTAGTATAAGAAAGCCAATGATGTATTTTTTTGTAATGAAAATAAGGGCTTATTTGTTGATTGCACAAAGTGTTCCTCTAGAAAGCAGAGTAACGTGTTTGTTGCATTTTTGTGGACTTTAACTTAAGCGTATAACTCGGTAGTCTATGGAATAGGAACATAATTGCTATGAACTTGTGGGTTTCTAGAGGGAATCCTTGCTTATTTCCTGTACTGTGTTAATGCCTTGTACTGAGACAAATACTCAGCCGGCAGCTTTGGAAGGCAATGCACATGTCTATTTTCAACTAGAAAAAAGCTGGATTTCATAAATACATGTGTGTATATATGCATACATACATGTGTATATATATATGCATAGTGCAACATACATATTTTACACTTAAAAAAAAAAAATCAGTTATAGGACTTATAACCTCAAGCCTCTTTAAACAACTCGGTTTCCTTTCTCTCACTTCTTTCTCCTGTTTAAGACCCATCCTGTTCCGTTTTTTATTCTATTCCACTTCCTTTCCTGTGATGACTCTGAATGAGTCACTTTGCCAGGCATTAAGAATGTGGCTTGACAATATTTCCAACAGCTTATCCTACACTGGCTCATGCAGATGAAATTAACCTCTGCCTTATCCTTCCTTTCAAAGAGAAATGTCTGTCTTCACGCGTCTAGTTTCTTGGAAGGGGAAGGTGGGGTGAGAACCCTTTCCATAAATGACTATATATTGAAATTCATAGTCCTGTTCCTTGAAAAGCTATTCTTAAGAACAACAGATGTGTGTGCTATAGCTGACTAGCGAGATCAGTAACCTTTTTTTAAATTGATTTAGTATTCTCTTGGGAAAAAGTCAGTTTAAACAAGTTCAGGAAAGCCAAAATTAAGGCTCCTTCCTGACGGTTGTCCAAGTGCTCTCTGCATGGACACTACTCTGCATTCTCTCTTTTTTTTTTTTTTTTTTTTTTATAAATTGTGTTGTTTATTGCATCATAATACATTGAAGGCCACCATGATTGTGCTTTCTTGTATGTGGCTAGCAGCAATCGGAAAAACCACATACTTAACACTAAGTGGGTACTTAGACACTGAGCTAAATTGTAGCCCTTCTTGTGGTTACTTGAATGCCAGTGCAGTTGGGTTTTGGGGGGTTATTGCATTTTTTCCCCCTTCTGGTAGTTGTTTGGTTTTTTGTTTGTTTTTTGTTTGTTTTGGAAGAGTGGGTAAGGAAGCTTTCTTTTTTTAAAGGGTTCTAGTCAATTAATCGTATCTGTGCATCAGGAAATAAAAATCTTTGTGCTGAAAACAAACAAGGAAAAGTGTAGTCTTAGAGAAGAGTAACTGGAAACCAATGAGCACATGAGAGTAAGAACTCCCAGCAGGTTGAACGCAGCTATTGCAGTGTTCTGATTGCCCTGCAGAGCTGTCGAATCTGCAGTAGCTGGAAGATCAAACAATTCTGTTTTGGAGTACAACTAATGGGTATTCATTTATATTCATTTAAATTCATGTTCAATTTCTCATACAGGAAGTGCTTAATTTCTGACTAAAGGTGGTTTGAACAGTCTTCAGATCTTGACAGTGTTGTTCTTAAAGTGACTGCAGAGATCACAGCCCTGTCTTACAGGAGCCTTATGTCGTTCCCTGCATTCTGGATGCACTATCTCAGCATTTGCAGAGTTCCTAGGAAACTACGTAGAAAAACGTAATTCAGATGTTTTTAACCTTTTAACGTGAACCATTGTGGCAGCTGCTGGGCTTGCCCCTTTCCCTGTTCCCCCCCTCCAAATATTTCAGAAGAGATTGTAAAAATCACGTTTCTTCGGTAGAGCAGATCCCTCTTCTAAAAACTATGCATGCAATCCAAGGGCAGAATGCAGCCTATGTAGTTTAACTGGGCACTTTTTTATTTAGAGCTACGGAGATAACATGGTCTGCTGACATGCTAAGCTTTTCTCAGAGTCACATTACAGCCCATGAAGGACATGGCAGTATTTCAGGGTTTGTTGGAAGGATGGCAAAATTCTTGCACCATCTCTGTGGGGGCACTGGGGCACCAGAGCATGTTAATGTACGCTGCCTTCTATAAGATTAAGTGTACACAGGCAGGGGGAAGTCAGCACCAGAATAACCCATATTGATTGCTGATTTTAGGGCTCAGTTGCAATAAGCTCTCTAAACTCGACTAGACAAGGGGAGAAAAGATATTTTTGAAATGTGTTTTATCCACTGAAGACAAAATGACATGACAGACAGTTCTGGTATGACAGACAGTTACCTGTGGTAACTCAGCCTCCTCAGGGAACGTACATTTGCCAAATCAAAATGTTCAAAAACAGCATGAAGGATTGGCTTAAGAAGTCCCACAGAAGTTTTTCTTTTCTATTCTTTTTACAATTTCTTTAGCTTGTTTCCTGGATTTCCAAGCTTTTATAATAAGCTCCTATAATCTTACACATTCATAGCTTTGAAACAGAACAGTTGTCCAGGTCTGCAGCCTAAGGCACTCAGCCTTTCTTGAGCACTAAGTAACAGTAAAATAATAAAATCTCATAGCAAGGGAGATAAAAAGATGGAAGGAAAGAAAATTGCACTCACGCAGAAATATATCTGAATTAATCAGAATGTGGTTCCCGTAGGAAAGTAAATGGCAAACAAATTGGTAAATGAAATGACGTTACTTTCAGTGTCACCTCCTACCTGCAGGGAGAAAGCTGAGCCAGGAGCCAGCCTTTTCTTTACCTACATTGTCATTTGGAAAAACTGAAAGATTCCTTCAGATGGCAATAAATCTGTGTTTGCAGTTAGATGTATGACAGGAATTAGCAGTAGGATTGCTAAATTAATTGTCTATTCATTATTTTAATTTGGTACCAAAAGCAGGTGTACAGTACATGAGAGAGTTAAGATGCCAGTAACCGCTGTGGTAAGCTAGCTCCTAGTTTTTCACACAGTGAAGGTAAAACATCCAGTTGCCACATATAGAGGACTCTTAATGTCATGTCTCTTCTTCACCTATGCAAGTGAAAGAATCTTCCTATTTTTGCTACTGTGCTGGTTTTGTTGTTTTGTAAGGCTCCATATCCAGATAACAGATCATTCAAAACTTGTCTCAGTTTGCCAGGGTCTTTTTCTCACCTCGGCTATGGGCTGTGATTTGTGCACGTGCGATTCAACATTTCTTTGGTTCCTTTGCTGCCATGCATCCGCAATTAAAAAAAAATTGCTGAATGAGAGTAATAGAGAGGAACAATGGACTATTACAGGATGTTCAAGACAGGGTCATTACAGTGTATTTTCTTGCTCAATCCTGTTATGAGCAAACTTAGTATTTACCAGCTTGCTTCATTTGTCAGCACCGTATCATTAGTATAGTAAGGCTACAAACAGCCCATTTTCTAAGTTCAATTTGATGAAATAAACCTTTATCTAATATCTCTGTAGAAAGTGGCTTTTCTAGATTCATAATAAGTGTATATACATGGCAAGTATTCAGTATTTATTTGTCATCATTAGTAATGACAAGAAGGGTGGATAAAGTAATAAGAAGAGCCAGGAAATGCTTCACTATCAAAGGGCTAATTAGTTCTAGTATATTGAGCAAAATGAAGTTGCAGAAGCTTATGATGGGCTGTTGAATTTAAAAGTCCAGAAAATCTTTTAAAAAACAAATGTTTTGCTTTTGAAGTTTGAAAACAGCTCATTTACAGTACTGTTTTCCAGAGGATTTTTTTCAGTCATTTTTAACATTTGGTGTCCATAGGGTCAGTCTGTTTTAAAAGGTGAAGGTAAGAAGTAGCAACTATAGGGCCTTTCAAGCAACTGTGGATGGTTTATGTCCTGTGATTAAAGTCACACTTCTCCAGCTGAAGGACACCCACAAATGGTCACAGTTGCAAGTATTTAAAGAAAGTGTCAAGCTAATGTGAAATAAGGAGATCAAGCAAGAGATTCTGTCACATCTGGGAGGACACAAAATTGGAATTGGGATCCAGGGATTAGTAGAGTAGATTAGTTACCAGTCCACAGGGATTTGGGATGCTGATGAAAATTGCATGTTTTCAGCATTGTATGAGAATGTCTTAGTCTTTAATCAAGATGTGTCTTTTTCTTAGATGTAAAAATGGTTTTTGGAATAAACACAGCCTAATTTGGAATAGCCGTGTAATAGAGGCTATGGAATGGAAAACTAAGGGTACTGTAGGTCAAGTTTTGAGGTTAGCAGAACTGTGAAGGGAAGTCTGTCTGGCAGCAACATTTCCTACAGCAAATCTCAGTGCTGCCTTCTCTTGCACAGATTCTTTCTGCATGCAAGGAGGAGGGGGTGGAGGAGTCAGCCACTATATGAATATCTATATGAGTCTGGTTCTTGCAGAATAAGAGACACATTAACTGATGTGGAGTGTCAGTGAATGAGATTTGAATTAATGCTACACATCAGCTTTTCCAAACTGTACAGTTTTTTTCCAGCTGGACAAATGGCTCACTGGAAGTGTTTAGAGATGAACTGTTTTCCTTCAGCTCTCTGGCTCCATTTGGATTTTGAATATTCAGTCCTTCAAAATCCTTCAAGTCACAAGTAGAATACTCATACAGTTCCATGTACTTAGTGGAACTATATGGGTGAGATGCAGAGCACAAAAAAAAAAGTGCCTAGGGCTTGTAAAGCCATCAGCTATTTGAAGGGAGTTGGTGTGTGTGGGGGGGAACAGTGACTGGCAAGAAAGCATCAGAGAGAAAGTATGTGTGGCAGAAAATGTCTGCTGGCTTCTGGGTCCATGGTACCACTAGTTTTGAAAGGTGAGCCGTAGTGGGTACTCAGGAATTTCTTGCTACATCCAATGTTATTATCTGTTTAACAAAGAATATCAATCTACCACTTGGCAGAGGAAGGAGAATGTGCATTACTTAATGTAAAAATGAAACAACCAATAAATGCTAATTAACGATATTTCGGTGGCAACACAGTAGTTAATGTGTTCCTCCTGAAAATAATCTTACATGCCTGTAAGCAAGCAGTATTTTGAATAGAAATATCTCCAAGAAATGCACATGGACTTCCAGAATCAATTTGGGAGATTCTGAAAGGAATGCTTAAATGCACTTAGAGGGTTGAACATGTGAAAATGATTACATATGATGTTGTTTGCTTGTTATTTTTCTTTAAATCAACTGGGTTTTCTTAGACAGTGACCAGTTGCAAGAACACTAGATTAATTAGGTTTATGTCATCTCACTAAGAAAGGGACCACAAAAGTGGTTTAAAAAAAAAAAAATCTGTTGGTTTGCTTTCCCCGTGGGGTTCCTCATTGTTGAAAGTCTCTCTCTTGACTTATTCCCCAAAACAGAGAGATGGAAACACCTCTCACCTTCCTAGGCTTCTAGCTTGTGCTGTAATAGATCTAGAAATCACCGAGTCATACCAAGTTGCACAAGGGGACAGTGTTCATTGTGTCACAGATATCAGAGTTACATGAATTCAGTGGAGATACAAGGTATATACTTCCACAGAGAGTAACATTAAGAAAATATAAAAAACGTTGGCCTTCCTTACCACAAGTGAGCCTTAAAGAATCATCAGAAATTTTCTGGCAATGATTGAAACCAAATTTATTTTCAGATTGGTTCTACTTTTGGAGATTAGGTTTATACATAAAAACATGGAAAAGGCTTTCATATACAATTATGTTTACTGTTTCAATTATTTTAAATAATAATAATAATAATAAAAATAATAGTGGACCTAGATTGTAAGCATACTCAGGTAGAGTATGAACGATTTCCAGTTCCATAGAGGGGGGTGAACCTCAGCTTGTCACAGAGGGACAGTTGTTTCCTGGTATTGGGAACTTGGTTAACAACTTCCAGTGTTTGAAGATGCCACGGGTCATACAGATTCTGTGTGTTTGCAGCCTTTGGGCTTAACAGGAAGGTCACCAAGTTATCAGGCAACTGCTGTCTGTTTGAAGAGATTCAAATGCCTTTCCTGCCCTGCTGTTGGGGTGCCTCAGCTTTCAAAGAGAAAACAGTGCTGCCCCTGTAAGTTTGCTACTATCCAGACCTTCTTCTAGCTAAAAACAGCAAAAGAGAAGTTGAATGTCGCATTTATTTCATTCTCATTTCCTTTGTTTTCTATTTGATTCCATAGGCTTTGTTTTCATCTAGCATAGTCTCTGTGGAGCAAGTAAATACATCTTCACTCTGTTTTGTTTCCTTTTTCTGTGCTCTGAGAGTCTTAGACTGCTGCCTTTCCAAAGGCAGCATCCCCAAATCTTTAGAATAAGGATTTTCACTTCTCTGCAACTCTCTGAAAAAGCTTACTGTGTTTTCCACCCGTAACCTGAAAGTATATATTGTAATGAAACAGAACATAGAGTAACCCTTCTCCACCAAACCTATATGGACAGTGCAAAGGGTGGTTAAGCCAGAAACCACCTTCTTCCAGTAGATTTTTTGATTTACTTTATCCTTTTATACTTTACACTTTTATACTTTATTGCATGACAGCATGGTTATCAGAAGACCTATTTCTAGGTTGCATGTCTTCTGAAGAACTACGAGATACACATCTGGAAATGGTAGTTATGTGGTCAACTGCAGGGATGTAACTACCTCTTTTTCTCTAGCCAGCCTTGAGGGATAATTAATACAAAATTTAGTGGTTTTGTTTTGTTTCTTTCAAAATGTAGCAAGCATTTTATCGTTACTGTTAGAAGGTCCCTTTTCACAGCATTTCAATGAATTAACATTTTTTTTCTTGTTTTGTTTAAGAAAGGTAATGTTTGCAACAACATCCTGTTTTATTTACCAGTGATATCTGTAAGCTGCAGAAATCCTGTGTGTGAAATCACAACACAGTGCTCAAGAAAGGGGACAAAAATCCTTGATGTTTATTAGAAAACCACTTGATAACAAAACAAGTAGAACTGTGACTACTGCCAGGTGTGGTTTATTGTAAATAACATCAACAAATACGTTTTCAAAACTTGAAAGTGTTTCAAATGAAATCAGTCTTCTCTTGCCTTCTCCAAAACCCAAGCTGTACCCTATTGCACATTGGTGAGGAACAGGGAAAGAGACTTGTATTACTGATCACTCTTTGAAGTTCACACGCCTCTTCAGTTCCTACTCTTTTGCTGGTGTTGGAATCAAAGAACAAAAATATTATGGAAAAAGGCTGCTCTTGCATTTTTTCTGGCAAGCTTATAACCTGGGAGTATCTAAAATATCATGAGAAAGCATGTTCTCATGAGATTCCTGTCCAAATTTCCAGACCCACAAATCTGCAACAGTTATCCAAAAAAGTGGATACGGCTGTACAGTTACAGCAGAACTTGTGTTTGGACTTTGGTGTTTTTGGTGGTTTTGTGTCTGTGGTGTTTTTTTCTTTTTCCCAGTACTTCCATTGTCCCTTTTTTCTTTCATAATTTTAGCTATTTCTTATTCTTTTCCTCTTGTCTGCTCAATAAAATAGCTATGCAAGAATTTCCTTTGTCCCTTTCTCAAGTTCATGTTTTTAATAAGCAATTGATCGTTCTCTGTTCTAATAAAAATAGGTGTCATTTTTATGAGTGACACCGTTAATTTCAAGTGAAGTTTGGCAGCATTGCAGTCCACTTGCAGAATGAAATCTCTCTTCATATTTATTTTCTCTGAATCTCTACTGAAGATTAATGCAAGTTAGTGGGTAGCTACTGTTTAAGAGAAGATTTTTTTCTGTGCTTAGTTTCAGGTAGATTTAATACTGAATTTGCATGTTATTGATATATCAAGTTATCTTTACTAACAAGTCTTTTCTAGGTTTTAATGTTTAATAGTTTTTGACAATCAACTACTTTGTTCAAATATTACTCTAGAAGTATAATACATGCCAAAATAACGTTAGAAAATCCAAGTATGAACGTAGTGCCCACCATGAGCTACCAGCTATTTTGCTAGATGGTATAAGCGATGCAGTTGTCAGTGTTATTGCTGTGTTAGTATTCATCAGTAATTAACTCTATTGGTTAAACAAGAGCACTCAGAGACCATGTTATCATTCTAGCAGAACCCTGCCAAGCAGCTGGTGCTTTTTCTTGTTTTTGTTTTCAAGGAAGTAGGATTGAACTTGCTGGAACAGTTTCTCATCACTCACTGATAAAAATCAGTAAACTTTAATCATTGAAAGAACAACACTTTTTTGACACACAAAATACATGTTCTGCAATGCTAAGTCCTAATAATAGTTCATTAATTCTATAATAGCCAAACTAATAAGATAACTACGGTATAAATTTTATTTATGACATTAGCAGCCGTAGTCTCCTAAAATAGTCTGATGATTACTTATGCTTAGATCAATTTGTTTTTTAGGAGGAAAAATTATTTCCCAGTGTGATGAATATGAGGGGGAAAAAAATGGTCAGCATGACTTGCAACAAAAAATGTATTAGTGTTGTTTTATAATTTATCTTCACTTAGTTATATGTATTTTTGTGGGCAGAGTGTACTTCTGTAGCACCTATGTGCTGTTGCAGCTGCTCCAAGGAACTATTTGCATATCGGAGTAGTGTTCCCCAAATTCTTCTGTCAGGTGAAAGACTTATGAAACTATATTCACTGTGAATAAGGAAGGGAATATCCAGCTCTTGGTAGGTTGCTAGTGCTTTTTGCACTGTGCAGACCTGTTCTAACATTTTTGTCATCCTCAGTTCAGGAAATATTAATAAATTTTGTTTCAAATTTGTAGTTATTAGATAAAGTACTGTGCCTGTGTGTACCCTGTTAAGAATAGGGAGAAACCTTCTTGCTCTTGGAAAAACATTAACTATACAGAAGCCAACACAGCTTATCCAGCTAGGCTGTTACTAATTTGATGTGCTAAATGTGCTCATCAGTTCCTTGGGCTCAGGCTTCATACTTGAGCTTCAGCCTCAGCACCCTCCCAAGCCACCTAGCATAATACAGAATCTTTCTGTCCACTTGATGTGCAGATTTGCTACAGTAAAAACAACGTAATGAAAACCTTGTGCCTCCAAAATAAGTCATGTCAGAGAAGACCTGCTGCTAATGGTTTTTTCTCAGGGATCAGCTGGTTTAGGTATGTGCAATACATGGTTTATGTATTTGCAAGAAATTTGATTTTTATTTGGCTTTGCTCTTAATTTGTGAATCAGTTCCTGGCTGTTGCACCAAAGTGAATAAGTAGCTTAGTTTTCACAAATTTTAGGTGTCAGATAACACAGGGACTAGAAATTTACTGGCTTAAGCAGTTTCATGATGCTGATGGTCTTAATATTCGTACCATATATTCTATGTATATTAGTACAATGCAACTGTAGCTGTATCTTGAGAAATGCTGTAAAACTGCCAAACATGCAAAGTCTCCAGTAGATTAAAGAAAATGTGCAAGTTTGTTTACACGTACTGGGACTGAGCTCCCACCCTCACCTTTCCTCCAATCCTGATGTTTTTTTTTTCTTATGTTTTTAGAAGTTTGGCTCCATAACAAATTGCTCATAAGACCAATTAATGTTGTGTGGAAACAGATGTTTTTGATTTGCTAGCAGTGACATGTTGTTTTCAGGGATCAGAATATCACAGGGCTGTTGCACTTTTGTAACGCGCCTCATGAGCTTTTCATTTATTTTAGATACATAAAGCTGTTTCACAGGTATAATTAAGCTAGAACCTTTACACTCTAAATAGAGGATTTCTCATCTTTAATCAGATCTAGGCCACTGAGCTTTAGTGTCCTTCTTTTGGCTTCTGTCCTTACCCTGCACACAGTGCTTGTTGAAATGGAAAAAGAAGTTTGCTTCACTTTAGGGAACTGAATTTATTTTTGCGATGTTTTGCATTAAAAAAGAAAAAAAGCAATTTATCCTTGATGGAACTTACTTATTACTCTGAAGCTCACATACCTTTATCTGACTACAGATTTAGTTAACGATGATAGTATATTATTATCCAGGCATTTGAAAAAGCCAGTGACTGAAAGCACTTGAAGGAAAGATCTTTTGTGTTTGTGCAAGCTATATTCTGGGCTATATAAAGTAACATAGTATTTTTTATAACTATCAGCTATTAACTGTGTTGACTTCCTTTTCCTCCTGGAATTAGCACAGAAAGGAAAGCATGTTTGTGTTTTGTTTAAAGCCTCGAACAACAACAGCTCCCTAACTTTATTTTTATATTTCTAAAGTTTACTTGATCATAAGTGACATAGGTCATCGTGACAAAATGCATGTTTGCCAGCTAGGCAGTAAGCTTTTTAACACTCTACAGCTTTTGTCCTCCAAGAATGGTAATAAAACCTATGTACAGTGACCATTTGGGTGTCTTGCATTATTCACGACAGGATAAGTTCTCACCAGCTACTCTAATCTTGCTCCTTTCTACACTAAGATGAGAAGAGAATTAGACCAATTATGTCATCATTTAGTGTTCTACATTTTAATCATCTTTGACACCCTCAGCATGGTAGTTACACTTCAAAGACTGTTTTCCCTTGTGATGGCATTAAGGGCTAGTGGAGCATAGAGAAGAGTAAAAGAAATATAGTCAGAGTTTCTGTAGTGAAGAAGCTTTGCAAGGAAGAGTCATAATTGCACCCAGGTTTCTCCTGAGCCAAGAGAGCTGACAACCCACAGAAGCACTTCAGGGGAGTAGCAATGAAGAAATGACAATATTGAGCAGCAGATTCTGAATGTCTAATTAAGTTGGGAAGAGAGAAATAGCACAGGGAGAATCCTAAGTGTGTGAAGACTCACATTCGTAGTTGTCTCAACATGTCTTTCCCTGCAGTTAAATCAAAAGACCCCAGTCAAAATTAGTTGTCTGATATACCAAAAATGACAGGATTTATAAACAGGTTTTCACAGTTCTAAAGAGCTCTCAGCTCAGTTGAGGGGGAATAAATTGTTGAGTGTTAACACTTGCCTTTAGAAATCTCAGATTTTTATAACTTAAGTAGCTCATCTTTCTTTAGAAAGACTAAAGACATTTAGACGAGCTACTTTCTACTTTCAATAGTAGAAAATTTAGTAGAAATAAGAAATAATGTGCAAAACTAAGTTACTGAAGCATTGCAGCCCTTGCGATAAATGTAACTAATGCAGCAAAAGCACATCTCTAAAGAACAAAATTCTCAAATCTATAGCTTGGATAAGAGTTTTCTGCAATAATTCCTTAGTTATCCCCATAGGATGTGGTAGCTGCAGCTAGAATGAAGAATCCTAACAAACCTTAGGATATAGCAGCAAATACGTCATAACCACTTCTGCCAAGACACTAATCCAAATCCCACAGTGATCAGCTCCACCTATGTCACAGTCCTGTTGGAGGGAAAGGATGTTGCTTAGAGAAATGCACTTGAGCCATTTTATGATAGAAGATATATAGCTTCTCAATGAGGTTTTAATATAAATCAGAAGGTGTTATTTAAAAAATATATATATTGATTTATTTTTGTCTTTAAGCCTAGAGCAGGTTATCATAATGAAATGTTCATGTTATACTAGTAAGATGTGAAATGCAAGTGATACGGGAGTGATGTATGAAATAGTCTTTTTACAGCCATGGTTATTTGTTTGTTCCCTAGGAATACATGAGAACTACACAGTGGGAATTTTATAGAGGTCTACTACATACCGCTTAGCATCTTTCATACTTAAATACTATATAATTAAACTACAATTATATGAAGAGTCCATAAGCACTCAGAGCAGTAATGGATGATATTTGTAATACAATTCACACAGTTTTGGCTGTTGGAAGCTCCATTGTTAGGCTGCTGGCTGGGACTCAGGATATCCCTTACTGCTTTCAAAAAATCTCTTGAGTCCTTCATTTCCAGCTGAACAGTTACCAAAGGTCCATGGAAGAGTCCTTGAGCAAAACTTCTTAAACTTTAGGCAGCAATGTGAATGCTTCCTCTTTTTTTATTATTATTTATTTATTTATTTATTTTTCTTTCCCCTCTTAATGCTAGATCTGCTTCAACCTTTCTGTGATGAAAATATTTTATCTGAGAGAATTTCCAAATTGTTCAGGGGACTAACTGGGTTTCCAGCCTGGCCTTACTACAGCAATGTATGCCACTTCCCTTTGAATATACATTTCTTCATCAAATATTGTCTCTACAAAAACCTGTTTCTGTTGAGCTCTTTTAGGAAATGGAGAAGGGTGCTGGCCTACAGCTTTTATAAGATAATACCTTCAGAGCTGCCATTTTATGACTGTTTGGCAAAGCCCAGCAGTGTCATTTGCAATCCCAGAAGCAAGCTGCTAACTTCAACAGATAATGGTACTGCAGTAAAACTAATCATCGCTGCAAAAGGATGCCGCCCTTTCCTCCACCTCCTCTGTACTTTAAGACCACTTGAATTTGGTCACTTAAACTCTGGGAGGAGCTGTTTCCTGCAAAAGTGTCTCCATATTTCTGCATTTGTCAGTGTTTCTAGTGTACAGTGTTTTTTTAAAATAATAATTTTTTTTAAAAAGTGTATATAAACAGGATAAATTAAACACAGCCTGCAGTACTCCTCTACCCTAGTGATTGTTTTGATAGATTACAGTTGCTGGAAAACTGCACAAGTTGTTTCCAATGTTTCTTCAGCTGTCTTCTTGTTTCTTACAACCATGCCGTGATGATATTCCACCTTTTTGTTGGAATCTCACCCAAAATTTTCATAAGGCTTTTCTGGCCCTTGTTGAGGTTTCTCTGAAAATTTTGCTTACTGATTTGCCCTTCTTTGCACTCCCTGGAGGTGATCCAGCTTTTAAGTGTGACCCTCCCTGCCTTTTCACATGACCTTTGTTTTTGGGTTTTTTGATTTTGCTCCGAACATGTCATAGTGACTTTAGCAAAACTGCTAGGAAACCCAAAATGTAAACATGCTGTGTATTTTTATTTTTTTATGTTTCTTCCAAATTTCATTGTGGTTTGGGGGCTTTTTTTTTTTTTTTTTTGTCTTCTGCTCTTTTGGCTAAGCGGTTCTTAGGGAAGCTGGCAATATGGGAAGGATTTCTGGTATTATGTGTTTGGGGTGGGAGGTGACTGCCCAAGTACACAGGCATCTACTACTGCCTGGAAGCAAACTATGCAGTGGTTACTTCCATGCAGGATACTCCAGAGACACTAGGGAAAGCATTGGCAACTGTCTCTTTACACTCAGGTCATCTCAAAGGGGCCTAGGAGCCTATGGGTAGGCAAGTGAACCCGGTCTCCAGGCTTGGTCTCTCTCATCGCACATACATGTGATGAGTAGCGGTCAGCAAGATGTAGCATGTGTGTATCTATACCTTTGTGCTTGCAGATTGCAACCTTGATGTAAGTGGAGTCAATACTAGAGACTGATTATGATACTAGCAATTCGTAGAAAAATAAAAATGAGGCCAATTGTTTGATTTGTAATTCTTTTGCACTTACTGCAGAATTTGTATATGGTGTTCACTTTTTCCTTTTGTAGAAGTTCAATTAAAAAAGGCAGATTATCATGAATAGGTTTGTTTCCACTGCATTAGCACGTGTTGTGAAGGTCCCAGAGGGATTGTTTGGACAGTAAAATTGTTAATGGTGTTGGTATTTAAAAAGTTATAATTAGCTTCTGAAGTTAACACCCTTTCAGTTCTATTGTTTTAAGTGCAGAGATTTGAGAAATCCTTGGTGTATTAGGACAATTACAAATAAATTTCCCCAACCAAAGACTGTAAAGTTTTTTAGAATTACTGTTAGTTTGGGAGAGTGCTTCAAAATCTAAATGAAGTCTTGAAACTTATGTCTACAGCTTTTTAAATTGATATTCAGTAATGATAATTATCAGATTCATGAATAGCTCGTGGATGTTTTGTGGTGTAGCATGGATATCTACTTCTTACATATATTGTGCATAGTATTTTAATGTAAATTATATTCTATTTTACACTGTAGTTATTTTTCCCATGTTGAATCAGGAAATATGTTCTATTTCAAGTAAGAATAAATTTTTACAGTTCTTGTCCTTCCCTAACATTCTTTTGCTCTGGCAAATGCTTAACAGGTCAAACTAGTTAAGCATGGTAGTTCATATACAATGCTATCGTATGCAATTCAGTCTGTAGGGTGAGCATTTAGAATGCGTTGCAAGAAATGAGAAAGAGGTAGAGCTGGGACAGAAGGTCAGCTTAGGTAATGACGGTACCTTTACTGTAAAGGAAACCTGCTTCGTGTCTCTTAGGTGCAGAGAGAACATTAAGGTAGATTTTCTCACTCAAATGACTTAATGCTGGGAATCCCTTCCGAGAGGTGTTCCTTTAATTGCAGCATCTGAGGTGTCTGTAGTGATACCAGAGGTAATGTCCAAAGCATGGCCTGAACAGATTTTCAGTAGACTGATTCTAAACACTCCACTTCTCACTGCTACTCTCTCCAACAGAGAATAAAAATTAAATCTGTGTTAGCAGATGAAAGATGCAGAGATTCCCAGGACTGTCTGTCCGACATTAAATGCTTAAAATACCTCGCACATTAGTTATGTCATTACGAGCCAGATGTTGCTTAGCCATTCCTTCACAGAACTCCCACTGAAGTTAGCAACCGACTCTCAGTTCTCTGATTTAGGATCAGTATTTTTAATTAGCTTACTCTCATCTGCCCTTTATGTTCTCTCTTGGTGCCTCTCTGTGACCTTAAAGGAAAAACTGCATGTTTTTACGGTTTTTAATTTGTTGTTTTTAGAACTGAACCTACTTTTTTTTTTTTTTTTTTTTTTTTGGTACTGTAATCATTCTATATTCAGTAGCACTATATAGTTCAGTAGCTGTTTTGGCTCCCACTTTTGGATTAGTTAAATTTTCCCATAAGTTTGGTAGTCTGATTTTCAACAGATGTTTTGGGGCCATCCTCCTTGTAATGCCTGATGCTTAACAGTGGCCAGCCAAGTAGGGTTCAGAGTTCAGATCTCTGGGTGATGGCCACTTCAGACTTGAAGTTCTCTATTCCTTAAAATCACATACCAAATGTTCATATCTCTTCTACATAGCCTTCTAAAATGGTGTAATGAGACAGATCAATAACGACTTCAAAGTTAGAAGTTGCGTGGTAAGAGCAGACAGGGAATGAATACGCATAACAGGACAAACCTAATGCAGCTAAACTTGTCAGTGTTACTCTTTATCAAAGTCTGTCTAATCCATTTTATGCTTTGCTTAGACAAAGCAAAAAGTAGTTTGTTTCCTCCTCTGTAAAACATTCATACAATATCCAGAATAATTAATGCCATCACTAAAATGCCACTAGATTGGAATGATGTGCAGCAACTCTTTAGCTGTACAGTCAGTAAAGATTTGGGGATGTAGCAAAAGAAAGTTAAGAATATAGCTTTATGAAATGTGAGAGACATTTCATAATGTGAGAGCTGGGTAACAACAGCTGCTAACAGCTTTTAACTTCTTTAAGAAGTTGGCTGGTTTATTTGTCTGTATTAGGCCATCATGGAGCAGTTATAAAATTTACTAGGATATGGCAGGGTGGGGAAGGGTGAGAGAGGAAGCAGGAAAAAAAAAAAAAACAGAAAGTTACTCCTGCAAGTTCTGATTTCATTTGAGAAGCCTGGAGATGTTAGGGAAGTGAGAAGTTAGCTCATGAAATGTTTTGTTCTTTATATGCTATAAACGTGTAGCAATAGTCAAGCATTTTTATTTCTCTAAAAATACTTGCAGTATCAGCAAAATATATACCTCTTCAGGAATACACTGGCCAATAATACTTGCATCTAGTTAAGAATTAGTACAAAAAGTTGTGGCTGCGTTTGGCCCAATCATCTGTGTCGTCAATAAAGCACCTGATGGCTTCCTTGGAAGAAAAATATAGCTGCTCTTAGAGCTTCAGAAGAGAACAGTGTTTTCTCTTTGCTGGTTAATTCATAATATCATATTCATTACCTGCTGGGTTTCAGCAAATATCCTGCTCTATCAACAGCAAGGGGAAGCCAATGCAGGACAAATCTGCATTTCACCAAAGGAAGCTTGGTATAAGCTACCCCAATGGAAAAAATGCAGGAGCCTTTTTGTTTGTTTGTTTCTGAGTGGTTCCCTTGCATGGAATCAGTTGGGTGATGTCGTTTCCGTTGGCTCCAGCAATGTCAAGGCCATTGATGTTGAAAGTTTTGTACTGTTGTTCCCCACTGCTTGGAAAATTGTCTCCCCCTCTCCCCCCTCCTCCCCCCAACCAAATCCCTGCCAAGCAAGCAGCTGTGAGCAAAATTTCTCAGTAAAAGGAATTAGAAGTTTTGCACGCCCTTTGGAACAGGGAAAGACGTATATACAGTTTTGAGAGGGATGAGTTGTGGGGTGCAAGTTCAGATCCTCTGCATAAAATGCAAGTGCATGAAATGGACAAGCCTTTTAAGGCTTATTATGTTGAAAGGTGTGGGAAGGAATGGAAAAATGTAAGCAAGGCTTGTTTTTTCATAATGACTTCTGGTACCTCGGTCTGGGAAATATTAAGTAATGCCTTAAAGTCTGAAGTCCAAGCTTTGCTAATGAAGCCAGCTAGTAAATCTACTGAATGCAACTACTCCTACTCTACTGAATGCAAATCTACTCCTGCAATTGCAGCTGAGACACTGGCAGAGCAATGGCAAGAACTGGCCTGTAGAATTACTCAATTGAATGTGTCTTAATTTTAATAGATGCTTCCCATAGAATTCCACGCATTTTATTTGCACCAGGATTATTATTATTTTTTAATGGGGGACAGTGAAATCAGTATCAGAATTCTGTAGATTTTTTTTTTCTTCTTCAGGAAAATAAATGCAGGATGTGAGTTTGCAGAAAATATGCACACCTATATTAAAGCCACCTAATATTTTCCATGCTCGCAATGGAGATTTTCGGTTGCTTGCAGTTTTGACAGGCTTTAATTGAAATTTCCATGACGCGTTTCTGCCTTTATATTATTATTATTTTTACATTTGAAGGGGAGACAATGTGCTTAAGTGTGTAAATGGCGTATAAATAACAGTTATGTATAATTTATGACCAGAATTTGCTGTGCATGAATAGCTATAGTGTTTGTAAGGTTTTATTGGAACGTAATGTTTCATTCTCTAGAAATACCTTGTGTGAGTGAGACTCAAATTTATCAAGACTGTGATATTGTGTCCAATTTATGTAATATTTCAGTGATCTTAGGTTTTTGGATTTTTTTTTGGTTCATGTTCAGGTAAGTCAGGGTGGAATAGTGCAAAAGGATATGGAAAAGTCTGTTTGTAATTAAAGGAACACTAATTGGACTGTAGGGACTGTGTGTAAGATACACTAGTCTTTCCCACGGCCACACCCTGAGCATATGATCTTTAACTGAATTCATGGAAACATTCAGACTGCTTCCTACAGATTGCAGCTGGCACTGTCTGTAAAATCTGTGCTTCACAAAGAGCAGAGGATTTTATGTGATAATGTGCAGTGATACATTTCATGCTGCTGCAGCATTACTATCCAGCTATCTGAAACAGATGGAATGTGCAGGAAAGAAAAAAAAAAATATGCAAAGCTTTATGCCCATGGAACTGATATTGGACTCCTGTTAATGGTCATCCTTCCCTGCAGTTCTTAGTCAGAGGAGGTGAATTAGTGCAGCGCTTGACCATCAAATATGCATGTGGCTTACAGACTGCATGCCAGCTAAATTGTTAGATGACACGCCAACTGCTTTTGCTATTTCCAACTTTTAACATCTTTCCCAGCAGCATAATCTCTGCAAGTAGCATTTTTCAGTGGCACAGCATCACCTTTCTGTTAACAGCATGAAAACATAATAGGATGTCAACTGAAATTTAAGGCCAGTTAGACTCAGGCCCATCCAGTTATTTTTTCAGATTCCAGCAGTTGTTAATCTCTGGTATTTCAAAGGAAGAACTAGGGCTTTGTATAAGAAAAGTGATGGACAAATATGAAAATTCATAAAGGGATAGTGTCTTAGTTCTTTCAGGTAAGCAGTGCTGTATAACCTTTCAGGTGGAAGAAATCTAAATGGTATTTCAGAAAAGACACAAAAAATATTTCAGTCAGTGGTAAAGATAATTTCTACTGTCCATATTCAGACTGATACACTGGCCTCATGAAAAAGAGAAATTACTCATGTAAAACTAAGTGCACAGTGTCAAAGATAATTGATAAAGATAAGCATGTAAATATGTTCTGGTTGATTGAATTTGACTCTAACTGTCCAGATGGTCATCACTGCTATGTGGGGGATTGAAAACTTTTGAGACTCGAATTTACACTGCTGCCAGTTGTTCTATGTTCTCTATGTGTGCTTTCAAATTGGAATGGAGAATACATTGGGTAAATACCATAAGAGAAGTTAGTGTAGTCACTTGGTAGCAGTTTAAAGAATCTCAGTTCTCATGTTGTTAAGGTGATTAGTTAATTACTATGATCCTGTAATTCAATTCTAAACTGACAGTAACTCTAGCAAAACGAGTGTTTCTTTACTCTGAGAAGCTTGAATCCATGTCAGAGTTGCGCTTATGTGAATATTCCCTTGGGTGTGGATGAAGATGAAGGGAATTCCCATTTAGAATCACTTGTGGGTGATGTTTTCTTCTCTTTGTCAACACTAATGGTAACTCAGATTGGCAGAAAATTGCTTGTAAATTATGATTGGCTATAGCAATATCATGGTACATGCCTTAACTTGAAGGAATTGTGTGTAGGGGGTTAAAAAAAACTTTTTTGCTCCTTCTGCTTTATGGCTATGTTAAGGTGATTTCTGCAGCCGGCCTGTGAGGAGAATGTGGAGAGAGAGGGGAAAAAAAAAAAAAAAAAAAAAAGCTGTGGTTATAAATGTAAAGTTAAAAACTTTGACGTTGCTGTGTTCTTAATCTGTCCTTTGAGTATGCGCCTCCATTCTTTTCTGTCATTTGCAAGCCTTGACTCTTCTCCATGTAGAGTATAGGCCTTGTTTTTAGAAGTCAAGACTAAAGTCAGTGCAGGTCTCAAGACCCTGCTTATATGAATATGCAGCTAGGAATCATTATTCAGTGCTATACAGGTCTAAAAAATATGTGGAAGGTATTTTCTTTCCATATTATTGGGATTAACTACTTCTGTTTTTTAACGTTTTTGAGTCTTGCAATCTTCTTTCTGGCTTACACGCTCTGTATGAGTCCAATTTAGTTGTTGATCAAATGCCATTTGAGGAATACAACAGATGAAAAAAAAATACATAATAAAGATAGGAAATAGCTAGGTAATTAAAAAGGAAAGGAGACAGGCTTCAGACCACTAGAATTCAAAAGGTTGTTTTTGGCTGCTGCTTGTTCTTGGCTTTTGTTACAGGACAGATTAATAGTTTTGATAATTTAACATAATATAACTTGTAATGTCTAATATTCAAAGGCTGAAATACACCAGATCTTGCACTTCTGACTTCTGGCATGTGAAATTTTAAATTTAAGAGGAAATGTTCTGAACTGTGGTGACTTAAGTTGACCTGGTAAAGGCTTTGAAGTAGCTGGTCGTTTATTTTGTTTTGAATATGTATGCCAAGCTGAATTTTTCTAAAATTGCTATAAATTTGCCTGAACTTTTTTTGGTATAGTAAATGCATCAGAAATAGCCTGTGAGAGAAAATGCCAGTATTTGGTATGAACTTCCATCTGAAATTTCATTTCCAGTGAGACCAATTATTACTGGTGAAAAGATGACTACTTTGGGAATATTTTAGTTCTTCATATTATGCTTTTTTTGTCTGTTTTTATTTACAAAAAAAAAAAAAAAAAAAAAAAGAGAGGAAAAAAAAAAGAAATTCAACACAAAATCAAAAGACTGTAGTGCTTCAGCCATTTCTGTTGAGAGTTTACCTCTGTTTGCTTTGTCACTTCTGTTCGAGTGACTGACCAGAGGTGAACCCAAAGTTAGGACACCGGTCCTGATGCAGTGGTTGCAGCAGCACTGTGTTTATGCTGGCATAAGCAGTTCCCTTTCCTGGCCACCTGCTACTTCTCCATCCTGCTCTGAGTTGTTGAAGTGGCACAGTCCACCTAAAAATGAGTAATTTCATAAAAAAATCATATTGGAAAACATTATCAAAGTATATACTGAACTGAATGAGAGTGTTTTTGTGTATATTTATATGTAAATGTTCACATTTCTAAATGTGAATCTAGGAAGAAACTCTGATTTAAAACCTGTGAGTTTCACATGAACACAATTAATAGCCAAATTGGGTTGGGGCCAGTGAGAAAAAGCCTGAGCAGTAGGCTTGGGACAAACAGAAGTCATGATGCACTTTGGTTAACCCATTCTCCCATTCCCATTGCCTTGTTCTGACCTTAAGAAAATTATTTGAACTGTAGAAATATTGTTCCTGTAAAATTAGCGTGTTTTAATGAAGAAGTAACATACACACATGCACACAGAGAAAACTTTCTAAAGGGGGCCAGTTGAGAAAATGACTTCATGCTGTAATCATTTTCACAAAGAAACCTTTGGTTCCCTTTCGGGTCATTACTTGGTAAGCAGCATTGAGCAGAGTCATTCAAATAAAAATAGTGACTGCAAGACATGCACAGAGCAGCAGTTCGCTCTGCACTCTTGAATAAGCAGTGTCTGGAAAAAAAAAGAACTTCAAACATCTGAGCAAGGGTTTTTTATACAAATGTTTCAAGGTCTATTAGATGAAGTCATGAATTTATGCTGCCATTGTTTTAATTCACTGATTTTGTTTGGAGGTGGAAAAAAATTAGGAACAGAGAGGCCAATATAACATTTTTCATCTACATAATTTCATCTCGTAGCTATGTTCTTATGAAAAGTTCCTTCTTGGAAATAAATCCCACTGCTTTCCCAGTTAGTAGATGGAGGAAAGAGGGAGCAGAATGTGAGAGATCAGAGAGGAAAGGAAGAAAGGAAGCAAGCAGAGAGACCCTCTGCTTCAGAGCGGGTGCTCCAGGATAAAATTCCCATTGTATGCCCTTCCCACTTGCACTGCTGCTGAACCACGTGGGATATTTTGTGGGTTACTCTTTTGTTATCATGTCGGCAGGCACGAGCTGAGAGGAAAGTGAGGTGAGAAACATTTTTGTTTGGCACACATGGTTAAGGTTCACAGTTCTGATGGCCACAGAAAAAAGGGCTAAGGACTGTGCCCGCACTCTGAAATAACTACGGAAACTTGGCCTCGCTGTAGCAGCTGTATGAGTGTTGGTGTTCCCTGGTCCAAATCCTTGCCATATTCATGCCAGAAGGAGCTGTAGAGGGAGATAGGAAGAGAGAGGGAGCCTTTGGAACAAAATGCTTAATGGAGGGCTCTGCTGAAAACTTCACAGCTTCTCTATTTGAAGATGCAGCTGGAGTGCAGTGACAGGACTCAGTGATCCCTGTGGGTCCCTTCCAGTTTGAGTTATCCTATGACATTCTTTGATTTTCATAAAATTTGGGCCTGGGCAGGAAGATGCAGTAACTCCAGTGACATCCTCGTGATGTTGGCTATACTGTGTAATTGACTGGGTTTGGGGCCACATTAGTAACATGTCCCTGTGAATTTTGGGGTGTAACAAATGAGGTTTTGCTGCATGTGTCTGTGAATATCTTTCTCCAGTTTCAATTAGGTTTTTATTTTTTGTTGTTGAACACAGGAGAAAATACAGATTGGATAGTGGCAAAAGGGTAATGAGTCATTCAAATATACCTAATAAAAAGACTGTGGGAGCTCTCCAACTTTTCAATATCGTTAGGTCCACAGAGAAGAGAAAACGTCACAAGCAATCCCCTTCTATTAAAACTAACACATTAATTGGAACATCCTTGTCACAACACAGCAATTGCTTTGGAGAAAGAGAAATCTTAAAGCTTGCTGAATATATTTTAAATGAAGTTTTTAAAATAATATACCAGCAAATTACTTTAATGGGGGGGAAATGTACCACCACTAATCATCCTAATCAATCAGCTCTTGGAATTAAATCTGTCATTATTCTCTTTTCATCCTCATTTCCAATAATCTGTTTTACAACGTTTGATACTGACCAGTCTAGCATTTTACAGATAACTTTATTCGACAGAGCAACCTTCTTTCTAAGTTTCTTCACGCTTGCATGAATGCTAAAGGATTTAAACATCATGGATGGAGAACATTGAACAAAATGTGAATTATGCCTAGTAGCATACATAGCTGTGTTGAAGGACTTTAGAAATCAAGGCACATTTTGAGTTCGGACTATGGAGTGAAAAGGGTTAAGCTTGTAAAGTAAGCACAAGTTCTTCAACAGAGTGATAGACAAATAGCACTCACAGAAAAATCTGAAGGCACTAGGAACTATAAAATGTTGGAAATCAGAGCTGGATCCCAGAGAATAAGCTGTAGAACTTCAATGTCAGTCTGTTGTTAAACATTTATTGCTGTTGAACTCTGGTAGAGCTTTTTATTTAGAAAATAAAATAATCAGTACTATTGGCAGAAAATATTAGAACCAAGAAAACTTTGTGAAATTATTTTGGAACTGTAGAGTTCTGTGTCTCTTACTTATCTTAGATAATATTACTTTGCTTTGGTATTTCTAACATTCATATGTGCATTTATTTGACACAATTAAATATCTTTTAAATGATACTGCTAAATTGTAGCTGTGCTAATCCTCAGTTGAGTTGTTGTCTGTCTTCCACATGCAATTGCAGCATTTCCTACTGCTGGCTATGTATGTTCTTAAGTCAACAGAAAGTTCAACATATTTGAAAGGGGAAGGTAGAGCCTTTGTAATTTAGAGAAAAGGCATTGAAAGTACAGAGGCCAAGAGAAGACCTGTCAATGTAAGAGCAAGGAGGAAATGTCTTTGTATTTCTCTGCTATGTAGCCAGGAGTAATATCGCCCAAAAGCAGAAATTGCTGAATATTCCAGGGGAAGAACCCTGTGGAGGATTTCTCCTCCAAACCCAGAATAACTGAGGGTTTTGTTGAGGTGGATTTTTTTTTTTTCTTTTTTTTGTGGTGGTTGCTGGTTGGGTTGGGTTGGCTTCTTAACCGCACCTCTGTAGCTTGTGTTTCTTCTCCAGATAATTTATAATGTCACCTCTGAACTGAACAGAGGAGGAAAAGTGTTACAAAATAGTGAGTCATGTCTTTCCACCACACAAAAAAACTAACACCACCATCCCTTTATGATTGGTTCGTATGACTTTAGGTATTATTAGAAATGGCCAAGAGTGTTGTCAATAACTGCTAGTAGTGTCTGTTGGATGTAGGAGACAAAACTTAGCTGAATGGTAGCCAAAAACTATTAATGGGAAAAAGTACACAGAAGTAATTTAATCCGTGTAATCTTATCTACAGATGGTTCTGCAATCTCTGCAAGGCCTCTGGCAAGCTACTAGAGTGATGGAAAAACAAATGAACAAACAATCTGCATGCTAATAGAATAAATGATGTGAAACATCTTTAGGAACTAGACCTAATTTTCTACTTGCAGTAAGCAGGAGATCTTGAAACACACATAACGTGGCCTAGGAAATAAGCAGCCAGTATTTTCTCATACTGAGCTAAACTACCACTTAATGCATGATGAGGTTGGTCTAAGATAATAAAACAATAAAAATGAGGTTCCCCTCTTTCTTCTCCATTTATTTTAACATATAATCCCCAAGAAGAGAGTAAATACTGTTGTGTCACAGCTGCTCCATGGGCAAAGCTACTAGAAAAGAAGGTAGAAGGAGGAAGGAAAGTTTGTGTGCAGCACAACAGATATGGCATTTTATGTAATATCTCCTTGCATGTGAGCGGTGCTGTGGGTTTGGAGAATGAAATATTGAAAGAAACTGGGCGTGTGGTACTTCTGGTTTATTTCCTATAGTATTTTTCACAGTGTTGATATGAATATTGCACATTTTTTCATAATTACTGGTTCACTTGTGGAGGTCTTCAAGAGTAAGCATCTTTCTTCTGGAGTGCAGGAGGAGATCTCAGTTTATCCTTTTGCATTTCTCAGGCAAGCTCTTTGCACTGTTCTGTCTTCATGCTGCTGCTTGCTACCAGTCAGTGGTACACACAGCAATCTATTCTAGTATTCCTGAGGAGCTGAAAATTGTATGAGGAGAATTTATTTTTTTTTTTATGTTTTTGTGCAGTGAGGTTTCTTGGAAGCTGTGAAGAACTAATGCTTCTGTACTGTAAAGTCATGTCAGGGAAGATCACACTCTTTTTGTCTCCTGTCTCACTGGTTTTAGGAGTCTGCAAGTGCTGATACTGGGTCTTAGTTCAAAGTGATGGTGAGCAGGGAATTATAACGTCATGAAACTGTGTTACCCAGAGTTTGGTAGACTTGTTCTGTCTTGAGCCTTATTAACCCCGTAATTATTAGGAGGATAGAGAAATTCCCACATACAGCTGTGAGATGTTTTATGATACCATCAGAGCAGTTTGGTCCAAATCTTGGCAGAAGATTTTCCCTCAGAAATCAGAAGAGCATTTTACCTGGTTAGGGAGATTTCCAAATTGCCCTGCCTGTTTAGTCCACTTCCAGGAATAAATGAATTTGGTGAGCAGAAGCCCTTATTTTTGAAAGAGAATCTGTCCCTTAACGGGCAGTTTTTCTCTCAAGGTTTATGTGAATGGAGGTGCAAATGACTCTTTAGTTCCATTGGAGACCACTGGATTTTTGTAACAGTGTAAGGCAGCAATTCAAATCAAGGATGTTTGGAAAGGGTTGGGCATTTTGCAACTTGTTTTTTTTTTGCCTGTACCTTGGACTGAAACAACCAAACCTTGCCCGGGGTTTGAAATGCTTTGAATCACATGCCCCTCTCTGAAAAGAATCAGAAATAACAAAATAGCCTGTATCAAAATAGCCTGTATCTGAGAGGGAGTCCAACCAGACAAAATCAGGGAGTGCTAGAATAACAGGAAGAGATTTTTTTGTTAAGAAAACAGCCATTCTGATCCCTGCTTTAAGCCAGAGAGGAAGGATATACATCTATATATGCACGTTCAACTTCAGTGTTGCAAGATTGTAACATTGCTAGAGCTAATGTGATTTATATTGAAAATGTTTTCTTTCCTTGGGTGAATCAAAGATGACCAGCTGATTAGTGAAATACGTTTGTGCATAAGAATGGAGTTACCTGCAATGATGTAAGTATAAGTAGGCTCTCCCTCCCATGCCACCCATACGCAACTGCACTCGGACTTCAAGTCAAGTTTAAGAGTAACTGCCTTGGGTAGAAGCATGAGGTTTTTCTTGATGCATTAAGTGTGGTCAAATGATTGAAGTTCAAAACAGTATTTTTCCACTTTTTATTTTTATTTTTTGTTTACCCTTTTGGTTTGCCATTGAAATGGGAAGTGTCTGGAGCTCAGCAAGGGCGACATTTATTCTTGGGAGGATGGGAAAAGGTTAAAAGTAGAAACAGCTGATGAGGCAGGATGGATGGCTCTGTAGAGAAAGCAGGAGGAAGAGAAATGTGAACATCTGTTAAAGCTACACCAGTGACTTTTTTTGGCTAAGTTCAGCTTGCAGTTCCTTTTGAATTAATTCTTCTTCAGTAGATGTCAGTGCTATCAGTGAGAAACATTGCATGGGCCTGTGGAGTATCATTAATTTGGGCAATGGAGAATGCAATCAAGACAAAAAGCAGGCAGTTCAAGGTTACTGAGTTGCGGTTTTGTTTTTGTCTTTGGTTGGTTGTTTTTCGTTGTTTTCAGCTGTCTTGGTGTTCAGTACAGAACACACTAAAAACAAAAATGAGATTTTGAAGATCTGATTTGCTATTGAGATTCACCATTCTCTTCCCACTGACATTGTGCTTTACTGGGAAAATCAATAAGGCAGAACTGTCCTAGTGTGTTCCCACTGGCTTACAGTTTCTTTCAACACCTATCATATAAATCACAATCCTGATGGCTTTTGTTCAGATCCCCACTGTCTGAGTGGCACTGGGTGATTCTGAATAAGCCTCTACCATCTTTTCCCTCAAGTTAACTTTCATTACACTCAAATTAATCTCGGTCCAATAAAGATGTCCTTTTATCCCTGCAGTAGAGTTGTCAAAGATGTTTAATAACAGAGCAACAACTGGGGGAGCGTTATTTTGTAAAGAAATCTGACGATGTCTCTCATTTACTGTTAATTTCCTTGCCTTGTGCATCTCCTACTTCCCAGCTGGGAGAGGCAGAGAACACTCCAAGAATTGTTTGGTTTTCAGCTCATCTGAACAGGCAATTAATAAAAGCAGCCTTACTTTCTCAGGAGTGCTGGCTTGCTACCTCAGTCAATGAACTGAGCATACTGCTGGCCATTCCTGAGAAAATGTTTTATCTTCCTGTACAAGTTCTTGTCCAAACCAACTGGAATAGATTTTGAGTGAATGAATTCATCTGATGATGCAATAAATGGTTTGCTGAAGTCCAAATAGGCATCTGAATGACCTTCACCCTGCATTCTGTAATTAAATCCAAAAGTAGTGATGTTCGGGAAGAGGATTTTTTTGTCTATGTATAAGTTTTTGGCTTTGCAGTTAGTAACTGTGTGGACTGAGTGGAAAGCACTGAGTGAATTATAGACTTGACTTAATCTTTTACCTCCTGGGAAAAATTAATAATTTAATGCTGGATACTGGAATACTTGATAGGAAATGTCTACAAAACCACTAGATAAGAAAAGATTCAGACCCTTAAAGGAACCAGGCTACAGGATGACTTCTGATACTGTGACATTGAAATGATCATGGGCTGTGAAGCGAAGCAGATGAATTCTGCCATTGCTTCTGTGACATTATATCTTTTAGATAAATAAAAATAAGCAAGGTTAAGTGAGGGCAATATTTGCCAACATTTATTCTAAATTTGCCATCCAACATTCCTTTTAGCAGAAGGATTATTGGAACTATTGTGGAGAAAATTATTTCTAACTTCTTTGTATGCAAGTAGAAAAACTAATATTAAATTAAGGATGCTATGTTCTACTTGATTCCTCTCTTTCCTTGTTCTGTTCACATCATGTATGGCTTTTAACCCTATGCAGATGTGTTTTGGCATACATTGGAGAGACAGAGAGAGGATTATTCCATTACTTTATATACAAGCAGATTATTCTGATTTCCTTAGAAGGCCAGTGCTATTTTTCTTTCTTTCCCCACTAGAATTAGGGGGACATAATTAGGCACAACTGAAATTGACTAAGGGATTGTAACAAATTTGAATGTATGCACCCCTGCCCTCTGTTGTCATGCAGAATTGAAATCATATTGTCTCTTTACTAATTACGATGTCTTCATTTATGTTTTGTATTCAGTCAATCCTTAGTCATTGCACATGGATATTTAGATTGTTTTTATTAACAATGTCTTCAGTAATAAACACTATAAAGTTGCCATTCTGTATGTGTCAGACAGTGATTTTTGCAATAATCAATTCACTGCAGTTCTCATCAAATATGGATTTTCTGAAGAACTATTATACTATAGAGTGCATTGTGAATATATTTCATGTACATCAGTTGGTCTGTCTTTTAGTGTTTTAAGAACCTTCCAAACAGCATATTTGAATTTCAGCGTCTTGCTGAATTACCTGAGCAATTTCCAGCAATCAGTGTTAGAGGATTGCATGCCAGTGGTAAAAATAGAGAAAGATTACTCTGAGTTAAACAGGTAAAACAGTAATTGATTTTACAACAGGCTTCTTGTATTGTCATCAAGTTTTACAATAAACAACAGTGCTCTCATATTGTGTAGAGTGTATAGCCTACAAAATGCTGTTCGTCCTATTACTCAGAATTCTATCCTTCTATGATTTATTCTATTGCAAAACAGGTGATCAAGGTGCTTAAGAAATCATTTTGTATATTTTTTGCCTTAGTTGCATTGTACACTTTAAGGATCAAATTCTAGAATAGTCTGTACTGTCAGATAATTACAGCTTTTTTGAATCATTCTGTTATCTATATATTTGACAGCTACTGTATATACAGAAACTATTTTATAGCTTGCAACTATCTCTTATGTTGCCTTTTTTATCCTTACAAGGTTGTGACTTTCGGTTAAAGCAGCTACTTATTAGATCTGTTCTTCCAGAAATAGCAAAATTAAAAATCAGCTGGTATGAAGAGAATAGGAAATAATTGTGTGTGTGTAGAAATCTAAGTCTACTTTAGAGTACACTGAACTGCAGCATGGTCTAGTTGCCCAAAGCAGAGATGTCAAGGAGCCAACTCAGATCTTGAGCTTTGAAAGTTGTTACTTGCCACGTATTTGTCAGAGTGGGTACCAGTTTCCCAACTGGGGCAAATCCTCCAGAGAAGTGGTGTTAGCTGAAGCAGTGGGTAGCCCTTCCTGCCTTTCCTGTGAGAGATGGAGGTGTTGGTGCAGCAAAAACCTGGCTGCTGGAATTTGCTACTGGTGAATTGGTGGCATTTTCTTCTCATCATATTATACATCCCCATGTATATCATCACATGGCACCGTGTGAGACTAAAAATTCAGTGGACTTCCATTGATTTGTTCTATTGCAGAAAGAAAATATCAAGTCTTTTATCAGTTTTGGCTTTTGTGGTTTACCATTTTTTTCCTGTTTTTTACATTGCAGTTTGAGTTCATTTGATTGCAACATAAAATACACTGCACCAGATACAAAAATGACAAAAAACTGGATCACATTTTTGCTGTTCTTCCTCTTGGTTACTATGGTGAGTTTTATCTTTTTTTTATATTTTCTTTAACGAATTCCAGTTTGTGTGTAATCCAAGTATGTACAGAACACCAGAGAAATTGCTATTTTCTAAAAGCTAACAAGTTCAAATATAGTTTCCACAAAGCAGAATCTTTACTGCCTTATATCCTCCATTTATTTCCTATGCTAACAAACTAATTACCTCTGTTGAAGCCAGCATATCTTTTGCTAGCAGAGAAGTTTATGGTAATTGTTGATATGCCTATATCAGCCAGAAAACTACAAAATCAGATTGTCAGTAGTAAGATTTAAGATCACTTTCCTTCAGTAAAATAATATGTGAAACATAATATTTAACGTGAATGAAGTTAAAGAAACTTTTATCAGTTTTTATGTGAGTAGTAGATCCAAATTCATTAAAAATACATTTAAAAGTGACTTGCTAAAAATAAGTCTTATTCTTCCTAGTTTTTTGCCACTGCCATACCAGCTGAGGGGCATCAGAATATAACAGAGGACTACGCTCAACTGAGTGTTACACGGAATAAAATTATGACAGCACAGTATGAATGCTACCAGAAAATTATGCAAGATCCCATTCATAGGAAAGAAGGTAGAGTTTATTTTCTCATAAGATTTTCCAGAGGGAGGTGGTCGATAGATATAACTGAAGTAATCCAGGATCCTTTTGTTATATTAGTCATTGCTTACATTGATAACAATTTTTTCAGGTTCTGTTCATACCATATTTTAGAAACATCATTTTGGAACTCAGAGTAATACTGTGTATTACAGTTAATGTAATGCTCATTGAATTACATCCACTATATCGTAAATAACACAAAGCTTTTATTTCTGATGACATTAGAAAATGGTAATTTAAACAGATATCCAGATTAAAAAATGGAAATTATTTCCAACTTCATAACTTCTGAAAGCATTCAACGGTTTAGGGGAAAAAAAGAGATAATTACACGGAGTATTTTTCTCTTCTGAAATGTTTCTTTGGAGAAAAGCAATGTCTGGAGGTCAGAAATGGATATGAGTATGACAGTGTAAGTTTATGTCCAGCCCAGGGAACCACGAGTTTAAAAGGATCTGGACAAATGGGAAAATCTCTAGATACAAAGAGGAACTATGTGATGTTTGAAATACGCATCCTTTGAGATAGTTTAGGGAGCAGGGAGAAGATGTTATTACGTGTTGAATAGGAAACTGAAGGAAGATACAAAAATATTTTCAAATCTGTAGGTCAGTCATTCTGCATGCCTACATATAGATATTAAAAATCTGTGTTAGTTCAGTGAGGCATTGAAACAGGCTCCAGAACAAGGACTCTATGACATCCCTGTCCCGGAGCAGTTAGAGAAGTATCTGCAGGCTCAGCTCTACCTGAGGACAAGGAACTGTGGCTGCCTCCCATGTGGGCTTTCTGATGGCTTCTAGGATACCGGTGTGTTTTCGATGAACTAGTAAACACATATTAGAGAGGCTTGGTGTACATCCAAAGTGTAAATACATTCACTAAAATGGTCTTTGCAAATTGAAGGCTCTTTGTTCATGTGCATTATTCAGTCTGAGTTGATATATTTTGCTTTTCCCAAAGAATGTTACCCTACCATGCTCTAAATCTGATGAGGTTTGTAAACTGTAGATGTAGACTGTTTAAAGGTAAATGATGACATATTCTAAAACATGTTCAAAGAAATATACATGTAAGAAGCTGTTTCTATTACATGAAGTTATAATTAACTGTTGCTAAATGTTATGTTTGCTTTTTTTCTTTATGAAGAAAACTCATTGCTGCAAGTGAGAAACTTAACATATGCAGTGCTATATCTTACTTTTGAAAGACTCATCTTTCAAAAGATACCTTACTTGTGAAAGGAGGTTTGTGAGTTTATTATCAGGTGTCCACTTGTTCGTAGGTCCTTACTGTAACAGGACATGGGATGGCTGGTTGTGCTGGAGTGATGTTGCTGCAGGTACTGTGTCAGTACAACGTTGTCCTGACTACTTTCAGGATTTCAATCCATCAGGTAAGCATGCACGGGCTTCTGCATCAACACGTTGCTTAATAAAAAGCCTACTCTTTGCTCCACTCAAGTCACAAATGTACTAGAATTTAACTAACTCCAAATCCATTATTTTAACTTTCCCTTTATCACATACAATATTGGCAAGTTAGTGGTTTTGTTGTTTTTGTTTTGTTTTCAAATGTGCCTTAGTAGGATTCTGTAGATGAGGAAATACAAATAGAATTTAGATGACAGTTCTTTCTTCATAGAGATGAGATTTTCCCTCTGAGAAATAAGCAGAAACATTATTTATTTTACCTCAGTTTAGCTGTTGAAGTCAATAAGAGTTTCTCCAAATGAATCTTTTCCTATTTCTGTTAGCTTAACTTTGCATTTGTGAGCATGTGGAAAATGTCATAGATGTCTGCTTCTACTGCATTTAGTATTTCCCAAGGTCTTTTGATGCCTTTCTTCATTTGATTAGGTAGAAATCATCATATGGTCCCGGAAATTTTCCAGTCTGGTTCTTGAGCAGTTTCTCTATTAATATTTTCCTGCCTGTCCAATCCTAATTTACAGTGGTAGGATGTCAGACATCAGTTTATGTCTTGGATATTAAAGAAGCCATTCCTGTCACTTCATCTGGTAGTTCTGCAACGGTTTCATATATTTTGATACTTAACTGGATTGGAAGAGGAAAATCTATTTATTTTCTTAAGAAGAACAGATCATCAGTTGCCCTTGCCAAGCAAAAGCAATGGCCTCTAGTTTCTCAGAATTCATAGTAACAAGCAGTGTCTCTCTAGTCTTATTAATAAAGCTGTCATTTGTTTGCCAATCTTTTTTTTTGTGAAATACTAGGCATCAGGAAGTAGAGCTTCAGTGCTGACTGTTGTGTTTTCGTCTTGTTTTTCTTTTTTTGTTTTTCTTTCCAACTACTTTGGCTGTAGAAAAAGTGACGAAGATCTGTGATCCAAGTGGGAACTGGTTTAGACACCCAGAAAGCAACAGGACGTGGACAAACTACACCCAGTGTAATATCTATACGCATGAAAAAGTGAAGGTAGGAAATGAACAAATGCATGTCACCAGTTAAGAAATTGGTCTGAACAATTTAACATCTCAAAAATTAGGCAGCAGAGTTAATGTAACATCAAAATGCAAAAAGATAAAACGTGCAGAATAAGAAGGATGTATTGTTAACAGCAGACTCAAAAAAAAAAAAAAAAAAGTCTTTCACAGCTGATTTTAACTACTTGATTAATATGTTATCATTTTTGTTTGTGGGTATTTTAAATGTGAACTAGTACTAGTACTTGTCTATGCCATCCATATTCACCTACTGGTAAGCAAAATGTACTCCTTAAAAGAACATCCGTTACATTTTGCTCTGTAATTTTGAAGTAGGGTGCAAGCTCAGCAGAACTGCAGGACATTTGCACTTCTCTTGAAGACCCTGCTATCCTGCTAAGTGCATGGGTTTATCCAATTAACTCATAGTGACAGATTTTCAGCAGGTCCACAGCTTTATTTGGACTTACTACATCTTCCAGGCAGCATTAAGAACTGGGATTTTTTATTTTTATTTTTTAATTTTGTTTTGTTTTCCAATGTAATATGAAAAGCAGAGCTAATATTTTCTGTTTTACAAAAGTGTAGGCAAGCTTTAGTTGAGTGGATTGACCACAGGATTTTTGAAGGCCAAAGGTTAGTAAGTGATAAGAAGTGTTAGCTAGGGTTTTTTTTCCCCTGTGGCCCTTTCCCTGTGAATGTCTTGTGTCCTGGCTCACAAGAGCAATTTCTTTTTTTCAGTTTTTGAATTACTAAGCTGCCCACACAAATGGAAAAAACATGCTTTGTGAGTTGTTTGTTGTTTTTGTTTTTTCTATGTATCAAAGGTAGACTGTGTGCACTCTAATTTGTGTGGGTATCTATATAGATGGCACTTCCATAGACTTTAGCTTGGATGTCCATCCATTGGCAAATTTAGGGAAAAAAATGTGGTAAAGCTCCAACTGCTGAGACAGTCTGTGATATGTGAGGGTACAATAGATACAATTGCATATTCCTATCCCCCACCCCCGCAAAAAGCCTCTGTGTCCACTAGTAGTATTCATAATGTTTATAAAACACATTCAGGCATGGGAAGAAGCAGTAAAATGACACCATAAATGCCCCCAAAATAGAAATATAACATGTAAGGATAGACTGTGAGTGAATTTAGGCCTCATGGGGAAAAAAGCACATTAACAGTAGATAGACTAGATGGCAGTATTCTTGATACTAATAGGGATCCTAACTGCTTGCATCATTGCTGTCAGAGTGTTTAAGGTTATTTACCAAGAAAAAAACATTGAGAAAAGGTGATGCTAAAGCACTCCTGCATTGCTTTTTCTCAAATCAATTGAGTATGTCCATGGCAGTTTAATTTTACTAGTAGAGATTTATCAACTCATTGTTTCTTGGTAATACTTGACTAGAAATTGAGAGAATTTTATTCAGAGAGGATTAGATCACTCCAGGTCTTCCTGTATGAATAATGTGAGGAGCTTCTTTGTGGCCTTCTTTCAAGGCAGGTTAGATAATGCACAATAAACATGGCTCTTGTCCATTGCTCAATTCTTATTGTCATGGTAGTCCCTAGCATACCACTACAGTCCCTCTGTAGTCCCTAGCGTACCACTGTTTAGGGCCAGTTCTAAATTGTGCAGAAATGTTCAAAATCTTAAACATGCTACTTTTGTCTTAAATTGGTCACTGAATGAGGTTGTCATGTGGGATGTCATATGGACCTTCCGTAGAAATACATACATAGACAGTCTTTACTGTTCCAGGGTAGCACTTGTTTTCTCAATTCCAGATTTCTTATGAAAATTTCACTTAAACTACTGAATTACTTTAACTCCCTTTTTATATATTTTTAAAAAATATAATAACTTAAAAAATTCTAGCTATTCTACAATTCTAACTATTCTACAAATAGGTACCCTTGTCTCATCTAATAACATTTCTTAAAGCTTTACTTTGAATCTCCTTATGTGATTTGAAAAGTCCATATGTATGTAGCAGGCTGCAACCATTCAGAGCTTAAATTGGAGACACAGACTACGGAGTATATGAGCCCAAGGATTCTTCCTAATAGATTGTAGATATAATTATACTTTATTGTGATAGGAAAAGGTTAAATCCAAAGATCTTCATTTTCTTGTGTGCAAAATGGTTATATTGTATTTAATGCCAACTAAGTGATTTTGAGAAACAGATTCCATAACTGAAAATAGTTTTGTTACTAGAGAAAGAATTGATGTTAACATGCATATATGACAAATATTTACTTCACCAGTTCTTCATTTTTATTTTTGCTATGTACCTAGCTTTTCATAATACTGGAATTTGATGGTAGATTTATTGAATAATAGCATTTAGTCTTTACTATTTTTGAGTTGTAAATTTTTTTCATTCTTGAAATGAAAGGTAGTGTTCCAATATCACAATCACAGCTTTCTTGGAAGGAAGTATTTTTTCAAATGATGGGAGAAAAATTTATGAGCAAAAAATAAATAAATTAATATGTAAAGCACACTAACATGTTTTGCTTAAGAGATGCATAAATAGATGAGTCAAGCCTCAGACAGGAGAGCACCCAGCACAGTAACATAAATAACCAGATTTATATAAATACTCAGAAGAAGCATAGTTCGTACATAGTTTAAAAAAAACTAACATTTGAACTGCTAAGTCATAGCAACTTCATTCAATCTGTTACGTGCCCTACAGAAAGAGATTTTAGTAAGATGTTGATTTGCAGGATTCTGGATTTGATTCATCATTATCAGTAATGTTTTTATTATCTTCATCCTGTTATAATAATTTTGTAAGTAGAAGAGATGTGCTTGTGCTTATTAATAATAGTTGTATATGCATCACAAGTGTTTGATTTTGTTCTTGTATTGCAGACGGCTCTGAACTTGTATTATTTGGCCATTATAGGACATGGTCTCTCAATTGCATCACTTCTGATTTCTCTTGGCATATTCTTTTATTTTAAGTAAGTATAAGTAAAATTCTTTGTAAAATTTGTAAACTTTGTAAAATAAGTAAAATTAGTCATTGCATCATAGTTTCAATACTTTTAGAACACTAGATATCCCAGAATATTAGACAGAACAAGAAGGTGAAAAAAATCAGTATATTGGATTGGCATTGAACATGATGATATAATAAAAATTTAGGTTTCTTTTCTCAGATACCTAAAATTCCAAGTCTTCAAATTAAAAAGTGTAGCATATGTTGAAAATGAGAAATAGGAAATTGGCACTAGAAAACATAACAATTATTAAAAGTGTTTGCAGGGGAAGGAGGGCTGTTTGCTTGCTTGCTTGTTTTTAATAATAACTGAAGGTGTGGGTATGTCAAGCATGGACCAAAGTAAACAGAAAATGGAAAGCAAAATACTGGTGATATATGATGGATAAAGTACTATTCCAAAGTAGGTAGCCACAAAATATGATAAATTGTAAAGAAAACAAAGCTAAGAGCAACATTAGGAATGGGAACAATAAAAATAACCCCCCTTTTTATTATTCACCACGTTACAACTGTGATGGTATGCCTTATCCACTGACTACAAGTTAATATAGTATCTTCTGGCAAGAAAGTTTGAGCCGTGTATTACCAATGTCATGACGAAGTGCAGCATACTGCAGGGATCTTTTAAAATTACGTCTGCTTAGTACTTCACATTTTGCGAGCTCTTTCCTATGAAACTTTTTTTTTTTCTTAGAAGTTGATGAGGCTTAGTAGAAAGCTGAAACCAGGATCACTGAAACCCGTGTTGCCACACGAGCAGAGCTGAGGCAAAGTGCAGTGCTGTCAGAGATGAGTTGTTAGCTCTGCCAAATGCTGCACTGCACAGTGCAGGCTTTCCTTGTTAACTCACAGTAGTTCAATCTGCATCGATTTTCATTGGAAAAGAAAGATCTGCTCTACAGACTTACGTGTTTCTTACCGCTACCATCTCACCCCACCCATAATTGTTCCTAATATGTAAACATGAGTAGCATGTATACCAGTAATGGTGGGGATGGGTCAGATTTTGCTTTTCTCATGCTCTGGACTTTGATTTGATTTGATAGGGGTTGCAAATGTCTGCTAAATATCATCGTTGTTAGTCACACCTGGCTGGCTATCACGTTTCCAATTTAGATATGCATTATTTGCCTAAATTTGCAATGAATTCCTAACAGTGTTTCAACTTAGTAGCTTCTCTTTGAAATACAGTATTCAAGATTACTTCTCAGCTTTTTCTGACTTGTTCCCAACTATTTCCAAGTTCACTTTCCCTCCACAAAATCAAAACATGAAATGGCCCCAAGTCTTTATAAGGTTGATTTTGCATTAAAAAAAAAAAAAAAAAAAAAAAGTGCAATGCTATTACTGTAAACCTCACAAGACAAAGTTCAAGATAAAAATAAAAAATAAAATCTCCCATGGTAGAAAAAATGCTTTGACATAGACTTCTAAGGAGAAAATAAAAAGATATTGAATATGATTTTAAGAGCTCAGAGACAGTAAAGAACAATTTTTCTGTACTCTAATATGAAAACCAAGCCAATTTCATCTCCACTTGTGGCACTTACTGCAAAAGAAGGTGGTTTGCTTTGCTACCATTAGAACGATGCTATGTTTGTCATATCCTCCAGGGACTTTTTTCTCCCTCTGGTAGAAGGATCCTCTGTCCTCAGAGAACCACATGGAATTAATCCAGATCCACAAACCACAATTCTAGACTGTGGTTATGTTCAGATATAAAAAGAAATTGAAAAAATTAAAGGAAGCTAAAGAAAGTTCTCTACAAGCTGTTCTCTTGGGATATGCAGTTCTTCTAAAGTATTTTTAGTACCAGAAGGATATTTAAGGATCTAGATTAATACCAGGATGTATTATGTATCAGCTGAATGTTCTGTAATTATTCGTAGCTTTAACAGGTGGACTTCTTTTTCTCCTTTATTTCTCTTTTGCTATTGTGTGTGGGTGCTTATGAACTTGCCACATTTCCAGATAATTTATCCTGTTAGCAGATCGATAATTTCCAGATGACATTTGCTGACTTGCTGACCATCAGAATAACTCTAGGGTTGATCAGAAAGATGGGATATTTCTCCATAGGAAAACTGACTTTTTTTTTTACTTTTTTTTTCAATTATCTTCAGTTTTTTAAGTATAAACTATTTAGATTTTGACTTTATTTTTTTTCAGATTTTAGTGCATTTTATTTTTCAACTGAAATTTTTTCTTCAGAAAACTACCTCATTAGAAATACTTTGCCAGTGTTCTCCAAGTGGGTTGGAGTTCTTGTTTTAAAAACAAGCTATAAGCTTGGAACTCTGATCTTCCTATCTGATAATTCATCTATGACAGATAAAAGTAACTTTTTGCAGTGGCTCTGCATTCCTGTTCTGTTATGTACTGTAAATCACACGTGCCTTATAGGAAGTTTTTCTTAAAATAATTCTAAGGTTGTTTTCATAAAGAAAAGTAGGCAACAGAAAACAGAATAGAACAGTGCATTCAGAGAAAGGGAAGCTATAATTTCAAAGATACACACACAAAAAACAACAAAAAATGAAATAAAGGAGAAACTGTTAATCAAGCATCATGTCAACTCACAGAACAGCACTCACAGGGGTTAGCAACAGTAAACATAGACTGGGCAAACAGCTGGATGATAGATTGGTAGATACGGGGTTCCTAAGTAACTTGAAGTTAATTTCAGCTGAAAGGCTAATTCTTCTCATGTGAATATATGGGTCTCACTGGTTGAATCTTGCTGCATTTTAGTATCTTTTTTTTTTTTTTTTTTTAAAAAAAGACTCCAAACACATCTAGGTGTTTTTGAAAACGTTACCTTTTTTTTTCTTTTCTGGAAGTACTGGAGAAATGATTTTTTCCACAGTGCCCAAGACATACAGGAGTCGAATGAAAAGAGGAAATATATAATTTAGCAGGAGGTCTATTTTTATTTTTCTGCACAGGGTTTAATCCAGCAATAAGTCTTTTGAATGGTCTTAGATCATAATTAGGAGAATTAAATGATTAAAGAGCATTATGTCACTAAGAAAAACAGAAGGTCTATAGGAAGGGTAACAGAAAAGGGAGGGTGGGGAGATTTAGGAAGAAATTCTTTTATTACCAAAAGCAGTCTTCGTTTTTAAATGTCAGCAGTCTTGCTTTCTTGTTTCTTGTCCGGTGATCCTTTCAATCCTTTTATGCATGGGTGGAGGTGGGTGTGGATGGGTGTGTTTGAATATTCAACAGGAACAGCTGCTGGATGACCCTGAGAGATGGCCCCATTAGCTGTACGTGCTTTTCCTTGCCTCTGTGTTGAATCTTAACAATAAGCAGACAGACTTCCAGGGTTCTTCAGGACTTGTTTACACAGAGCTGTTAGCTGGAATCTTGTGTTGCTTACTTTCTTTCTATATGAGCCATATAGGAAGAAGATATGGATGCATACTCAAAGAATATAAACACTATGCATATGTTAATAATCAATGCTTTATGTTTTGGGCATTAAAAGGATTTAAAAAAAAAAAAAAAAAAAAAAAAAGCCTTGTGAGATACACTTTATCACTTAACTTATATCCATAGCTGTGTTCTGTATTTTGGACACTTTTTCGTGTTTTCCTCAGTCAAGTAAAGCTTGGCAACCAGGAGTTTATGTAGGGTTGATCTGTGTTCTGTGTGGCACCACTGGTTCCTTAAGTGGTTTCCTTCCCCTGAATTCAGTGTATTTAGCCTCAGGGCTCCATGGTGTGATTTGCAGAACCTCTTCTGCCTGATTCCTGGTATTACGCTGTGCATATCTCAACCTATTTGCTTACTCCATGTATCTCTGGGATGCTTCATGCACGCTTCTTGTGATAGTTGCAAAGAATGCAACCAAGGAGTGTAATCTCTATAGGCTGTCTTTTTTTGACCATCTCTTTTGTTAGTGGGGTCATTTGTTTTCATGTTTCATCCGTTGTGTTCTCAACAGATTTCAACATGCTCCTCTAGCTTTTGTGACTATTCTATTTCTGTATTTCTCTCTCAAAATATAAAGTTCTTCTCCTTCCTGTCCTGCTGGCCCCCCAACTTTAAGATAAATCACTGATGTCTATACTTTATCTTTATTTCAGGCATGTTGTTTGAAAAAGCTAGAAAACTTAGAACTTGATTTCCACTCCGCCCCCCCCGCCCCGTGTGACAATTCAGACTTGTCCCTTGCTGACCCTGTCCGTGTATTTCTGATATTTCTACAAGTGAAAAGCAGTTGCCTGTGAAAGTGATAGACTTTACCCCCCAGCTGAGCTGTTCCATTTTGCGAATTAGTTGTACATCATATTGCTGCCTAAAACATGGAGGGAGGGAGATGCAGTTATACAGCACAGGCTTGGGTAACTGGGTTCTTTCTTGGAAATAACCAACAGGCGTCTCCACTGTTCACCAGCCTTTAGTCACCTCTCTCTGCCAGTTGGGTAGGTTTTTCCAAGGAATGCGAATGCTGCAAGATGGGCTCTGTACCCATCTGCTGCCTCTGGCATGCTGTATGATTATTAGTCAATTTACTCTTATGTGCTGTGCACACTCTATTCTAAACCTAAAACAGTCATTTTTACCCATTTTTTAAAAAAACGATCATCTGCTTCTATAGCAAAATGGATGTTATTTGGAATTTATTTGGATGTTATTTCAGGAATTTTGTGCTTTAATATTCTAATGATCTGAATTGTTTTTATTTCTATGTAGGCTTTCTATCTTTTGTGTCTGTAAAATTGTTGTTTTTGTGTTTGTGTTTTTTTGTTTTTTTTTTTTTGGAAAAACTTGCATGAGCAGCACTCTGTCTCTTGCGGTAGCACTAAGCTAGACCTGATAGAATGGCACATAAACAGAAATTTGCTATGACAATGGTCATTGTTAGCTATAGTTTAATATTAATGTTAATGTTTGGATTAATATTAATATTAATTAATATTAATAATTAATATTAATATTAATGTTTGGATTTTATTTTTTTAAACATTTGAAAGTAATTTTTTCCTTTTAATTTTATTGCAGTGTTCAAATGAAATGTTGAAAATGAACACAAATGCATTTATATATGGCATTTTAACTGTTAATATTCTGTTTATAACTTGGTTATATACAAGTTCAGATCAGTTATTCACTATTTACTTACTGGGTATTTCTGTAGCTATAGGATTAGGGGAGATAAGTGACTGAGAATGTGAGTAGAATAGAACTGTCCTCCAAAAATCTTGACAGCTCTGGATAAATGAAAACATAGAGTAGAACAATTTCCTCAGGCTCAGGTATGATGATTAATTGGGAAATAATCAGGTACTAACAAAAACAAATGTATAAATCGTACAAAATATGTTATACATTACCCATATCAAAATCCTTTTTAGATAACCACTACAAAGCAGGTCTTTAGTTGTGAATGTATTGGAACTGAATGTACTGACTTTCCTGCTGTGGTCAAATAAGTGGAGATTAAGGGGAGATGTTACCTTTCACATTATTCTATTAAATTCGGACTGGAGTTGAAGAAAGGGTTGATGTAAGACTGCATAATAAATAAAGAGCTCTAGTATTTCAAAATTTCAGAGTTGTCCCCAATTACGCATAGCTGTCCCCTCGTGTATTCATTTGTTCTTGTTTCTCTTTTCTAGGAGCTTGAGTTGCCAAAGGATTACCCTGCATAAAAATCTATTTTTCTCTTTTGTTTGCAACTCTGTTGTAACAATAATTTCACTGACTGCAATTGCCAACAATCAGGAGTTAGTTGCAACTAATCCAGTAAGTGAAAGTATATTTGGCAGCCTTGTTGATTTGTATGTGAAAAACTTCAGCAATGCAGAAGGGATAAATGAGGCATGAATAGTTGATGAAATGATGTACATAGCAAGGTTAAAATGTTCAGTAACGGTGTAACCATGTTACGTATTTCAACAGATGGCTAACAGTGATTTGGGCATTTCACATTTGAGGTTTCGAAATAATAAAACAGCTTCAGAGACAGAGCATACTGAACTGCTCTTCTGAATTTGTACAGATCACGTCTGCGCTGAAACAACGACAAGGAAGCAGCCTATTCTAGATGATGTAAGAGAGGTTATGACAGTTGAATTCACCAAGAAAGGGCAGTTTAAAAAAAAAAAAAAGGCTCTAGAATGTATTTTGGCAGTCAGCTACTTTCATGTGGCTTTTGCTTTGCCATCTTGAGTTGTAATGAGAATTAATTTTTCTGTGAAGGGAGATCAAACTGACACTAAAGAAGACTAAAAAATCCAACCCTTAGGGTCTGATTTGTCTCTCTCTCATTTCCTGATAATACTGGGTTAAGCGTGAATCAGTAGCCTGTCCCAAAAGGCTAGGAGTTATAGCAACGGAAGAGCCTGAAAATCAAATACATAAACAAACAAATCCCTAACTATGGCTTTATTTTTATTTGGACCTGGAAGATAAATTTAAATTCTGTGAAAGTTAGGGCAAAAATCCAGAAGCTGTTGGAATCAAGTAAAAAGATAAATTCTCTTTAACCTTTCAAAAGCTCATAAAAATTCTGGATAATATGCCTGAGATAGCTGCTAATAATCATCAGTAAGTGAATTAGGTAGTAGAACGTGGTAAAGCAATATTGTGTTTGGTTTAAGCTAAGTGCCATAACGAGATCAATCACTCAAACGGAGCAATGTCAGAAGAAAAAAAGAAGGCATGCTGTGTCTAAAAGAGCAAGTTATAACTTCTTTTTAACAACCTCACATTTTATTCTTCACAATAAGCTACAACCATTTCAATTGAAGAATATCTGAGGATATTTTGAATACAGATATATGCCAACAAGAAAGCTTGTTATTAGAACCTACCGTATGAGTTGTCCCATGGCCCTAAGTTCAGTTATGACTAGGTTGAAATTGGGATCTTTTGAAGTGTTTTCAACATGTAAATCATTTGCTATGGCATGACTGGTATAACCAAAGGGGAATTAGCTTCAACAAAGTCCATTTTCTCATGTAGTTACCATTCAATAATTTAAAGACCCCCATTTGATTGGAATGGTCAGTTATGCCAATATTTACAATAAAGAGAAATATCATTACTGCTTTCTGCCATTATGCTGGAGAAACTCAGAGTTCTCATGTCAGCTTTAATAAGAATACAGACACAGTTACTAACTTGGTCACCATGAAGTATGGAAATTTAATTCCATAAAAATAAAAAAAAAAATGTAAGCATAGTGAAAAAAGTGAAAAGTGAAAATAGTGAAACTAAATATGAATATTTGACTCAAGCAGTATTTTCTCCATTTTGCAAATTAAATCTGTGAGATTGCTGCAACTTATGAATTATGTTGTACTCTGCTTTTTCTGCAGATTAGCTGCAAAGTGTCACAGTTCATCTACCTGTACCTAATGGGGTGCAACTACTTCTGGATGCTGTGTGAAGGCGTTTACCTGCATACTCTTATTGTGGTGGCTGTTTTTGCTGAGAAACAGCACTTGATGTGGTATTACCTTCTTGGCTGGGGTATGCAATTTCACATTCTGTATTGTCAGGCCAATGTTATCTTTTACTCCTTTCATGAGAATTTGAACAGCTGTCCTGTTGCTTCTCTGCACTGGCAGCTTTGAATAATGATGACACACCCCTCTTCTTTGTCTGTGGTGTTTTAACAGGCATAGAAATATTAACGTAGGAAGTTGTATGTACCTCTATCTTTGCTGAAAGAGAGATTATGCATTACTGGAGTCAGGAAGCGACTCCTCCTTTGTGTAGAGAAAATAGTCTCCTATTATAAAAAAGACATTAAGAAGTAATTATTCATTGTTCCTCATCTTGAAGATGTTTATTCAGGAACGAATGTTTGTTTTCAGAGAAGTCTGGCCACGTCTAGGGTGGAGGGTCAAAACTGAGTTAGAGATCACCAAGGATTTATTTTTCCAGCAGTTCCATTTGACCTGTATTGTTCACTAAGCAAATACAGAATAGCAGTAGCTAAAGATCTCAAGTAATGTCAGTATTAAAACTAACAAGCCAGATGTGGTGATTTCAGGTAATGCACAACAGCATATTCACAAATTGCAAGTGGAACTCGTACTTCATTGCATTGGCACATTCATCTGTAACATGACATGGTACCAGTATTGTCAGCTGTCCCACAACAGACAAAGCTGGTTATATATAAAAATATACTGATATTTTTAGTATTACTTAGTATTTAGCATTACTGTGGACTGCAGTCTGAAAAAAATGTGTTAATAAAGATTGATTGTTACATTCTGAATAGTTATAATTTGATTTGCCTTTTCTATCTGTACAATGGTATGGATTTCCCGATAAAACAGTGGGAATAAGGTTTTATACACTCCTCTGGAAGAAATCTGGGAAAGCAGAGACTGAATTGATGTTACTTTATTTACTCTGTGATTGTATATAATTTGGATGAGATGAAAATATAGAAGATTGCTGCAAGAGATGCATGTTTGCTTAGCTAGTTACTTATTATGTAGGTTTACATATGAAGAAAATACTGTTTTCTCTTCACAGGTTTTCCACTGATCCCTGCCTGCATACATGCTGTTGCTAGAACTTTGTATTATAATGACAAGTAAGTAGTATCTCAAACAGCTTTGCAAAGCAGTTACAGTTTCTTTAAGGAAAAGAAAAAGGAATAGAACAAGTAACAAAATACCAAATGTTTTTACTTTCCCTGTTTGTTTTCTCTAGCTGTTGGATCAGCTCTGATACTCATCTGCTGTACATCATCCATGGCCCTATTTGTGCTGCTCTATTGGTAGGCATTTTTAAGATAATTTGTTTTTCTTGCTTTATTTTTTTTTTTAATTGTTCTTGGTGGTCTTATAAATTGGTAATAGCCTAAAGCTAACAATGACTCATTCTCAGGACTCAACGCAGCAGGTATCTTGGACACAAAAGATATGGAAATCTTGACCTTATTAAGGAGCTATTACACAGATCTTTGACACTGAAGACAGTACATTTTAAATAAGTAACTGAAGACACCACTTGTATATAAGTAAATATTGTACTTCAGTCACTATAGGACTGAATGTAACCTATGAAATACAGTCAATAGTTTATTTCTACATAGGTGCATTATAAAAGAAAACACTAATATGGACATACTTATCTTAACAGAAACTTCAAGCAGATCTGGCAAAGGTATTATATTCATGTCTACTGGCTCTCTTTATGCTTTTCAGTTTATGTAAGAAAATTCAGTAAGAAAGAAAAGATTAAGGAAACAATTTTGGAAACAATTTGGTTTCCAGTCTGTGTGAACTTCCTTTTCTGTTAAAACTGTTAATAAATACTTGTAGAGGGTATTCTGCACATACAGAATTCTTTCTGAAGACCATTTTATAAATCCTGCAGTTCTTTTAACCTGCAGTTTCATTTACAGTGAAATTAGCTGGTGAACATATATTTCGAAGATGGTGTTGATACTATGACACACATGAGGTCCTCTGCATGAGAAGCCAGAAGCAGGCTGAGATCCTTGGTGTGTTACTAACTACTGATAATCCCTTGTCCTGTTAGTCAGGTCAGCCATATGTTATTATAAAGACAGGTTAACTAGTATAAACTTGAAACCAATTATAAATCCTTTCTATTTTTCTTCTCTCTAATTTGCACAAAAGATGAAATCTTGTTTGCACAGAAAGTGAAAGGACTTTTTGCTCACTTCAGTAGCACCATGTTTTACCCAGCAAATACATGCTGTTCTCCACTGCCTTGTGGGACGTTACTTCCTTTGTCCAAGTGTCTCCACGGATATATCACTTAAGTAAAGCTCTTTAAAGCTGAGATATAATTTATCTTAGTCAGAGCTTGCTTAAACAATAACAGAAAAAAAAATGTATTATGAGAACTATAGCATTGTTCATGAAGTGGCCTCATTTTAGGATATAAGATCATTTTCTTCTTCCCAGCAGTAGCCTCCACAAAATCACACTAAAAATAGTGGCAAGACTCCCACTGATTACAAATCCATGGAATGACTTCCAAACTGTTAAGTCTTCTTTCCGCTCAAGGCAACACTAAGAATGTCTTCTGATTTTATTGGAGGCATAATAATCTTCTATACTTGCTTGGTTTTGATAGAATCTGTGTCCATTCTCTTTGCAATTTACAAATATGTATGCCTTTGATATTCCTATATTTCTTGTGAGCTGACTGAAAGTGTTTCTCTTACATTTTTCTCACCTCAATACAATCAGTAAATTTATGTGAAAACCATGAAGGAGTAATGAAGGTTAGACTCAGCTATACGTCTTGACTGTGATGTGTGTGAAATGAAAATACCTTAAAGGAATTCCTTTCCTTTTTGATCACAAAAATTAATATGTCAATTCAGAAAAAACAAGCCAGGGATAAAGACAGAAGATGAAATGCATGTGTTCAGACTTGGTGAACAGAACCCTCATTTGCTTAAGCAGCTTGCTTGCCAGATACAATTTTCACACTTTACGAAGCATGACCTGCTTTAGTAGAAATTTAAGTAACACTATTAAACTGCAAATTAGATAACAAGGGAAAAGACACTGTTTCTATTTGCAGAAGCAAGATCTCAAAGAGCACGAAGAAGATTGTCAAGGGGATGCCAGGAGGAATTGGCAGAAACCATTGGGTATTAGGCCTGTAACTTTTGTACATCACTGAAAATACTACATTGCACGATGTTAGCAACAACTCTGCTGGTCCTTGCTTTTGCATAACTGTGGCCAGATCCCTGCCAAAGAAACTGCAAACAGGAGCAGACCCAAGTTGCATTTTGATTGGAGTTGTCTTCAGTTAACACTTTTAATTGCTAATGTTTGCCTAAGCAACCACAACTAAAGAAACAGTGTAAGAATGAAACAGTAGAGGGTGATGTTGGTTATTACACTAGCCAAGTGTTGATCCAAGTGGAGGCAGTTTTCAGTGTAGGCTTCAGATATGCCAGTGCACTAGTGTTCTAGTTTGCATTGGTGTTACTGAAAGAGTAGATTGAGTGTGGCAGAACATATTGACTTATAAGCTCAGCTAAATTCACAGCTCTGAAGGCAGAACCTAAATTCAGCTAAGTTCCTAGTGAAGGTTCTAACATTTCATCTAGGATTGCCTTCTCTGCCTTTGTTTCCATTTTTGTTCCTTTGCCTGGTTCGATTTCCCAGTCACTATGAAGCTGCCAGTATTATTCTGTGTGTTTGTCTGCAGCTGGCACACCAGTACTTCTTTGGGACTTTACAAACAACCATCACAGTCAATCTGATGATAATATATACACAAGTAGTTGCACAGGCCTATGTTTGCTTAAATGTAAAAATCTACTCGCTACCTTGCTAAAATCAAGACCCATTTTCATCACTTCAGTAAGAATTTGGTTCATCCTGATCTCGCTGTTTTTGTGACAGAAGTCACAAAAGTCATCACAGATTTTGATGAGTACCTACTCATCAAAAATTAGTGCTACATACTTACTCTAATACTTATGCTTCTCTTCTCAAGTCTGTCCTCTGCTTTGCCTCGTTCATCTTTTCTGCTTGTCCGAATATCTTCTTGCAAACACTGGCTATGTTTATTTTTGTGCTTTTTGGCTTCGGTGAGTAAGTGGAACAATGAAAAAATTTCTGTGCATTTCATCATTTTGTAAATTTACCAGGTGGTGTTTTACTCATAGCTGCTGCAACGTTCATCTTCACTCAACATTCAAGGACAGGATTATAGGAATTGGCCATGCTACCAACATACAAGGGTGAAAATTGAGAGAGAGAGTTGCTGAGTTAATAATTTAAGTGAGAAGGACTAAATTTAGAAATGGAGGAAGGACTTATTGTCTGTGTGTGCTATAGGAAGTTGGATGAGGATCATGGGCTGCATAAAATCTAAATAAATCCCTTGACAGAGAACCAGGAGACCTTGGTTGCTTATACAAAGCCAAAAGGTAGTTGGAAGCTTTCAGAAGAAATTCGTGCAGTAGTTTCCTATGTAAAACAATTTCCTGTTAAAATGATTTAAATAGCAAGTAAGTAGAATATAAATAACGTAACATATCTGTCAAGGGCCATGTTGCCGTAACAATACACAGCTGTTTATTGTGAAAACCTTAATTGACATGCCAAGAACTCTGCCAGGGTTATGGAGGACATGGTGACACACATGGTCTGAAATGGCTTCCCTGTTCGCACTTGTGCTATGGAGAGACAGAGGCCTCTTCCTAGACAATGAACTCCTAGTTATTTTAGAAGGGACTCGTCTGTCTTTTTGCTGGCTTCTTCCCTACTCTGCCTCTCCTTTTCTCTCTAGATAATTGTTGACAGTGAAAGACAGTTATCTGGAAGAAGAGATAAAAGGCCCAGACTCTAGCTCTCTGCCTTCCATAGTGGGTTCCCTGTACAGCATTGCCTGGCCTCTTGTGCCCCTGGGCAAGGTGCTTGGGCTGGCTGTGCTTTTAAGGGCTCTTCTAGCTCTAGCTTCTCTAAGGGGTTGCCATTATTTCATGATAGTGGAAAACAGTGTAATCATCCCTACCGTTGCTGTTGCTCTGGTTATTCACATCATTAGGCTGTAGTGTGTGTGGGGGGGGTTATTTTACACGGAAATGATAAGAGAGTGTAGTACTTTTGCTTTTTGGTTTAGGTTTTTGTTTTGAACTGTAAAAATAAATGAGAGTTTTAGGACAGAAGGAACTGTAAGTTAATGATTTTTTAAATAAAATCACAGCAATGATGAAGCTTTTTTAGTCTTCATAATCAAGGTTGTAAAACAAATCTAACTGGTTACTGCGATCTAAATAGGCAAAGAATAATAGATTTTAAACCACTGAGGGTCAGATTTTTGCAGGACCTCGATTGTAGAAACCTGTGCTATAGTTGCATATATGATACATTATTACTATAAAGTCATTGATTTTTTATGGGCTAGTTTCAGTCAGACTATGACCATTACAGATGCTGTAGTGATATCCGCGTGCAGTGCTTACCTTCTCCCAGAAACTCTTTTAAAAAATAAATAAATTTAAATAAATAAATATTTTTTACTAAATAAATAAATAAAATAAATAAATAAATAAATCTCCTACACGGGCATTAAAATAGCTGAAAGCAATATAAAAAATATCGTACATACTAGAGATCACACCTCTAGAGACAGTGGCTTGGACCTGTGGTCTTCCATAGGGTGCTGCTTGTGCAGAAATCATGGCCAGCAGTTGATTTCTATGCGTTGTTTTTATAAAACAGCTACTGCCATTCTGTTTTTTAAATTTAAATCTGTTACAAGCATCTTTCAACTTTTTACTGTTATTGTAACAGCAAAGAGAAAGGTATAGGGTCTGTTAACAGTGGAAGATCAACAGCTATCTGGATGGATATTTGCTTAATACTTTAGAGGAATGGAATTTGGCATTATACATCAGAGCCCACTCTCATCCTCTTAAGATGTTTTCAGCAAATTTTAACTTGTTCTTACTATATAATCAGAATGCTCTCTATGCACTGTATGTTCTTTTTGAGTTGTCTGGTTTTCAGTATCACAAAATAGTGGGGGGATTATTTGCAGAGTCTCTTTAGTGTCATTTTCTTTTCCAACAGGTGAATCTCTTCTTCCTGTTGAATATTGTCCGCGTTCTCATAACGAAGCTGAAAGACACCCACAAGGCAGAATCCAACCTGTACATGAAAGCAGTGAGAGCTACCCTGATTCTAGTCCCCCTGCTTGGCATTGAATTTGTGCTGTTTCCATGGCGACCAGAAGGCCGGATCGCTGAGGAAGTCTATGACTACGTGATGCACATCCTTATGCATTACCAGGTAGGAAATATTAAATAGTTTTTGCCCACTTGAGCTAGGAAGGTGTTGGCATGTGAAGCAAATAAAAGAGCGATGATCCTGTTATTTTACTTTTTAAAGACCTTTATGCAATATTTCTATAAATTACTTCAACTTTCTCAATACACTGAATTTTCTTTTCTTTAAAAGAAAGAAATGTACCATGGTAGTCAGGAGGCCCACTACTTTTTAATAAGGTAGTTTTAAAAATGATTCACAGATTTTAGATTCGTACTACACTTTCTTTGCTATCTATATTGGAACTTTATCAGGAACATCTAATTATCTGAAACTGGAAAAAAAAAAAAAAAAGTATGTGCATGTGAAATAAAACAGAATCTTTTTATTTTACAGGGTCTACTGGTGGCTACAATTTTCTGCTTTTTTAATGGAGAGGTAGAGTAACCGTTTTTTTATTTTTATATATGTATACTTTTGTATTTTTATATATTTTGTTTTTGTTTCAGTAATTAAGGATATAGCATAGCTGAAAAATATAGTTCCAAAATCAGAATTTAATATGTCGTTGTGCTTGGATCAAAATTTTTTGTTGAATAAGAAGTGCAATTTTGAAGAACCATCATCAGCCAATTCCAAAACCAGACTTCTTTGTTCTTATGTCAAAGAACTGCATCACATTTCATTAGTTTATGGAACTGATACTTCTTGTAGCTAACAAGCTTTGCTGTTAACTTGAACAGATCAAGGTCCTAGCACCCAAGCCTTATACTCTCAAGTGCACAGGGCCTTACTGTCAGAGATAAAAGTGGTAGAAAGGCTAAATAGATAAAATTGGTCATTAATGTAGCTCTTGCTCACAAAAGGAAACAAAAATAAATGAACAAAAACATCCCACACAAAAAAAAAAAAAAAAAAAAAAAAAAAACTTTTACTTTTCCAACACTTCTGGCAGAGGAATGATTACAATCTTCCACTTATCCCTACACATCTGTTTGTTCATTTGTTCTACATTTAGTGAAGTTGCAGTCTATGGCTGTGAGCAGATGTGTGGGAGTAACCAGATGTTGTCATAGGATTGAACCCTTAGTTTCTTTTCTCAGATGTTGTGTGCTTATATAATGGACAGTAATATTTACTTACGGGTTAAGTATTTGGCTCATAAAAGAATTGATTCAAGTAGGTCATGCTTCCCACTCTTCCTCTTCAAATTGAAGCTGACTGAATTGCAATGAAATTTCCATGTGGTTTTGTGATTTTATTTTTTTTCCAATAAACGTATGAGTGTCCTTATATATTATATTTTATTTTATTTGTTTTTCAAAGGAAGCAGAAAAGATGAAGAAAGAGAGATTTTTTTTTTTTCAAAGTTTATAGGACCTGGGCCAGTGTTTTTGATCTGGTTTTATGGTAAAGTTGATCCAGGTTCAAGTCCCAGCTTATATATTTGAATCAAAGCAGAACAAATCACTAGATATTCTGGATGTGATTTTACCAATTTCCCACATTCAGCCCAAATATTTTACACACTCTTTCCCTTCTAAATTCTATACTTCCAAATTCCTTCTAAAAAAAAATTAGAAAAAATCAGTCAGAAGTTTTTCTGCTCCAATGCAAAATAGGGAAAAAATACTCCATCTCTAGAGTTTCTATGAAACAATATTGTCCACTGCTCAGCTCTGCATTTTAATCCTCTTGGATCTTTTCAGGCTATTTTACTCCTCAAACAAGTTGAAACCTAAATTTTAAAGTACAGTATGTTTAGTAAAAAAGATTTGCTTCATATGTTAATTTTCCACTGCTACAAACTCATAAGGTATTTTTTACATTGTTCTCTTCTGCAAAAGCAAACTCTAGTCATTCCACTAATTCAGTATCCTACACTCACCATTGGCTGATCAGTGTAAAGGATGAGCTCCTCCACAGCTTGAACAATGTGGGCAGGATAATGTTAAACGGTGGATTCAGACACTTGAACCAAATGTTTATACTCTAGGCCTTGTCTTTGTCAGTTAAACATGTATGTGTCCACTTGCTTTATATAGGGGAAAGTTATGCTGGTTAAACCAGTTTTACTTCTGGTTGCGTTGCTTCAGTGACCAATACTGACCTGTTTGGGGTTACTTTCTTTTTTTTTTTTTTTCTCCATTACCCTCGTTCTAGAGGGGATCTATTACTTCATAACCAACAATTAGTAAGGAAATCCATGGGGAGAATGGCACTGTACTTAGGAAAAACTGTCTGCGCAAAAACAAGGTTTCCTTGGTCTATTAAATAATACTGCTTCTGGCATGTGAGCCTGAAGACATATGGCATATATTTTGTTGCCATTATAATCTGTTGCTGTCATAGCAATGCGTTAACTTAGCCTGATACCGTAGCTTTGCTGTTGTGTACAAGGTGCTGCTCTATCAGCATCTATCATAGCAACACCTCATTATATCCTGTACAAAATGAGAGGCATCAGTGTTAACACTTACATGCTGTTCTGCAGCAAGGCTGTGGTGTGAAGGTGAATGCTGATACTGGAATCGACACTTTGAGTGGCAATGGGAAAATGGTGTTCCAGTGGGGTTATTAGCAGTTAAAAATGCCAAAAGCAATCATTTCTTTTTAAACTAAATTGTAGCTTTTCCCAACTGCTACTATACCTTTTGATGTTTTCTATGGCAAATATCAGGAGCCAAACTCTGTTCAAGTGATGGCTTGCAGGCTATCTTGGACACTGGCCAAAAGGCCAACCAGTAGAGCCAGCATCTTTCTGCAATAAAAGAAAGACCAGGGTCTTTTCTGTACTGGTCTTACTGAGGTAATTTACCATGCAAAAAAAGAACAAATGGAAACTTACTGATATGCACCGATTGATTGATGTGAGTGAAGGTTATGACTTTGAATGAGACCAGTGATTTGGGGTGCATTGCTGGATAAATGTGGGCATCTAGAAAGTCAGTCCTTTGCTAGTTGATGCAGAAGGGATTTCCAGAGTCACTGGTTATTGGGCAAATAGTTTGTGTGAAGAGGAAATAAAATAGTCTGGATCTCTGAGCAATTTTTGAAGAGATGGTTCTTTAAAAACAACAACAACAACAACAAACACCTTTTGAAAAAACAATAGTTATTGGCATTCTTAGCATTCTTTACTTGGCATCTTCCCTGAAAAAATAATTCCATGTGAATTTCATTAATGTAACACTTCATCAATCAAATATGTGCAGGTGTTTAACCATGTTATAGGAGAGGAAGCCCATGATAAACATAACATCCTTTCAGTGACAAACTGGGGCCTTTAGCTATTTACCAGTGTTATTTTTAACTCTGGTAGAAATACAGAGTTCAGGAAATTGTCTTTCTAGTCATTTCATTAAATTGTGGTAAGAAAACAACAACGTTTTTTTGTTGGTTTTTTTTTTGTGGAAGAACCATAGCAGATGGTATAAGACAATCATATAAGAATTTAGAGTTGCTAAGGATGTGTCCTGTTGAATGTAAGAATGAATAGAAATGACCTTTTTACCTGTAAATCTTATCTGTTGACATTAGACTTTAGACCAGAGAGGACAAAGCAGAAAATTTTGTTGCAGCTGCTCCTCCTATAAGCTGGCAAATTTGATGTGAAAAGCACAAAGAATTATGCCTATTGAAACTTAAATTCTTTCAGAACATCTCGTGTGACCTATCACTTGTAGGTACCCCAATTTCCAGGAGTATTAAGCCTTACTACCTAAGTTACCGAGACATTTATTATGACACTCACTCATCAAAGAATGAAGCCTAATGGTATCTTTCCAAGTGTTTTATGTGCTTTTGTTTTTGTTTTCTATCACAGGTCCAAGCTGTTTTGAGAAGACACTGGAACCAGTACAAAATCCAATTTGAGCACAGCTTCAGCCACTCAGATGCTATGCGCACCGCTTCCTACACTGTTTCATCAATCAGTGATGTTCAAGGCTATGGCTACAATCATGACTGCACCAGTGAACATTTAAATGGGAAGAGCTATCATGACATGGAGAGTGTTGTTTTAAAAACTGAGAAGCTGTATGGTTGATTGCCAAAGACTTGGCTGATGCCAGAAGTGTTCACCCTCGTAGTTCGTGAACTTGAAGTTTGATTTAATGACTTCATGGCCAGAAGATTTTTCCTAACTTGGGATATGTTTTTCTCCTGCAAACAAAACCAACACATTTTTCACATGTATATATACATATGTTTGTGTTTCGTTGTATCTATATAGTATGGACATCCATACATCTATCTATCTGTATGTGCATTTATGTAAGGATACAAACTTTGCCTCTTTAGTTTCTACTGTGTAGACAGAGTTGGCAATTTTTTGTATAAAGGGAATCAATGAAGGATTTCTTACTTTCTTGGAAGTTTGTATAAAGACTGTGTTGTACTGAAACCACTTCATTTGCCTATAGAAACTTAGGGTGTAAATAACATACTGTACTGTCTTAATTCAACCTAAAACTGAAAAAAGGAAAATGGTTAACATAGGTGCAATAATTACAGTAGATTGTCCAGTTTAATTTTGTGTCTAGCGTTTGACTGTCCAAAAAAAAAAAAAAAGGGTAGCCTAAGATAACAGACTCAAAGATATTGATGCTGAGCCAGTTAGATTTGATTTTGACACTATTTTAAATGAAGCATTAGACATGCCAGTGCAAGTTTTAGATTCTACTTACTTCTGTATTGCAATGTAATGATTTACAGCTAGCTTTGAAGCATTTTATTTAAAGTGCTTTCACATACACAGAAGTGTCTCCTCCTCTTCAAGTTTGTCAAAGTTTCTTAGCAGCTTTACTGCAGAACAGATCAATGAGGCCTTACTGCCAGAAAGAAAAGTAGTAACCTGAATACCTGTACCTATACCATCCTGACACTAATGCAGGCTGATGGAACTTCGCTGAGTGCTTAAGCAATTTACTCAGCTGGAAAGAGATCACATACTGATTTTGTTGTTGTCATGTTGTTTCTTTTGTTTTACTTTCGGGTATTTCCATGGCCATATGCTTAACAATTTATTCCTTTGTTTTGGGGGCAACATTTTTAATTAATCGTGTGGCTTGTTTTGTCTCAGAAAAGTATGAAGGACTGAATGCAGTGCAAATGGTATCCTACCTTTAAAGCCAGCATAGCAGAATTCAGATTAATCAAGCAAATTAATGTTATTAACATATATATTTCATTATTTGGAAAAATCCAATATAAGCGTATTCTTACAAAGCTTCAAAAACATTATGGATTGAGAATATTATTTTGGGAGTGCTTGAACAGGATTTAAAAGTTGTTTCTTTTGGTTCTACTGGTAGATAAAGGCCTCATTGAAAACTGCGGAGGTTGATGGGAAGGTCTTGAGAAAATGTGTCTATAGCAATCTACATTTTTGAAAATCTTTATGCTTTAAAGAAATAACATTTTTCTTTAGAGAAATGACAAAATTGCTAAAAAATGAGAGGATGGTAAAAGGTGAATTTATAAAAGTCTTACTAAAAAGCTCAGAAGTAGAAAAAGGTTTTAATAGTTTATTTTGCAGATAAGCCTACTTCAAAAAGTAGGGGAAGAAGAGGAAAAGTGGATACTGGAGTTGATAGATTATTGTAATGCTGACGTACATCTGGTAAGCAAGTCAACAAACTTAAAGACGGTTCTTTCTGAGACCACTTTAGTTTTACGTACTTAGGTTTGTATATGAAGAACTTGATTTTAACATTTAAATGTTTTTGTCAGTAGCCTTTCTGTAACCTTCATTAGCATTTAATTAATTTGCTGTCACAGTGTTTATTGGTTTGTGACTTCATAAGGCTTTCAATGTTTTATATTTAGAAGGAGAACACTAGGAGGATGCAGTAAATTCATGCCACTTGCACCTTTCCCTAGTGTTTTTTGTTTTGTTTTGTTTTGTTTGTTTTGTTTTTTGTTTTTTTTTTTTTACAGTTACGTCTCGGGTTTGAATTTAGAAAGCATTTTGTTAATATTGTAGTTTCATAACATAGAATTTTTGCTAAGCTGTTAAAATCAAGATTTCTCTTCTGGAAGGCTGTTTCGTAGTGAAAATCAGTTGGATGCTATACTAAAGAGCAGCATGAAATGTCACAATCAGATGTCACAATCTCTTATAAGAATACAGTGATGGCATCTGTTATAACGTGATTAGAGATTACTACTCTGCTTGCTGATCTATGTAGTGTTACTTAAAAATCTGTGCAATGTTCTCAAAGTACTAGTGGTGCAGAAAATCCCTTGTCTCATATAGTGTCTTTGGTATAGCTCGGGGAGGACCAGATCATCAACTGGTACAAATCTGTCATGAATTCCACATTCAGAGTCAATGGGTACCAGCTGAGAATCAAAGCCCACACAGATACCTGTCCATTTAAAAGTGCTTCAGAACCCTTTATGGCATATTATCAGACAATTCTTTCAATGATACCTGGTGGGTTGTTATAATTAAAACAAGTAACAGCTGAGAATGTGATATGGTATTAGATTTATAACTCACTTTATCTCTCAGCTAGGCACTTCAAATTTAATAGCCTAAGAAGTTGTGTCATTTTATACAAAGTACTAGATGCTCATAGCTGCCTGTCCCCTGTCAGAGAAACTTGTAATGGTAATTTGCAGGAGGAGGAGTTTGTTTTTTGCACAGAAATGGTCCTGCTTCTGCGTACGGTCATAGCATACTTCTAAGAACGCTTTTTCAAAAGAAATACATTCAACTGGACATGCAAGAAAATGTTCATGTCTGTGGAGGGAGAGCTACAGTCCCTGCTCCTCGTGAGATTAAACTAACCTATGTCCTGTTTTGCACTGGAAAATAGGAAGACTAAATAGGTGATTTTTATCTGACCTTTTTCAGTTCCTAGACAGCCAAGAGCAGGGTCTGTTGGTTTTTTTTTTTCTTTTTTTCTTTTTTTGGTCTTTTATCACTATAAATTAAAATCAAATCCTTATACTGATATTTCTTATGGCTTATTTTCTACGTTGTGGAATATTGTAGTCACTATCTGTATTCTCTGGGATGAAAGCAATCTCCAGTTTGGAGGGGCTGTGAGATTCCATTGAACATGCATTCATCTATTATTATTGGCTCTTTTTTTGTTGTTGCTATTTAGTGAGGATTTATTGTGTCAGTCTGAAGGGGGCTACAGAAATGCTTATATTATATCAGGTATCTGTAATTCTGGCATCTTAGTTTTGTATGACTGGAAAGTCTATTTTTAATGCTACTGCCTTCAGTTAGTAAAATGCACAGATATAATTTCCAGTGCAAAGTCTCCTCAGTTTTTTGTTTTGTTTTTTAATGTTATCAACAATGCTTTGTATTTTTTCACATTGTGATGATCTACTAGAGTATTTGGCCATAGAAATGCTGCAACACATACTATTTTTTATGTCATGAAACATTTGGGCTGGAAACCAGGCAACATTCAAGTATTGTACTGTGTAAATAAGATTAATAGAAGCTATAGCGTTGTATTTATTGCTTACACTAAGAATGAAATGGAAAAAAATGTGAAGTTATTTTTTGGTTGTGCTTTATTTTCACTTTGTTCATATGAGTCATGCATTTTAATTACTGAAAGTATTATGTTTGTGATCAATAAAATATTACTATGTTTATTCAGATCTCTTGTATTGTAATTTGGCAATAACAAAGCCGATCCAACCTACGATTTCACAAATGTCTTAACTGTGTGTTATTAACCAGGGAGAAAAAGTCATTACAGAGTTATTAATAATTATTGAGTATCTAAGTGTTTATTTAATATTTAAGTTTTTAATGCATAGAAAAGTGTTGCAATTCTGGAGGAAGCTTGCACAGATGGCTACAAAATGACTGCATTTTTTTTTTAACTAAATTGCTTCTTATTCCTATTTATTTGTCTTTTGAATCTGCCTTTCATTACTAAGTTATTGATAATTAGTTAAGAAACCAACTGTTCTGTTCCATCATAAGCTGGCAGCACAGCAGAGGCTAAAGTAAATGCATCTTTTTCATTCCATCATCCTAGATTGAGTTTCTCTCAACTTGGCTCTCAACCAGACCCCAACCACAACGGCTCCAAATCACTTAGCTGTGCAGAACCTGTTTCGTTCGAGCAAGACAAGTAAGAAGCACAGTCACAGAAAGAATGAGTGAGATTTTCTGGTTGTGGTTAGTTTTTTGTTTGCTTGATTTCCTTCAGATATGCTTGATGGAATCTGCGCAATAGTATTAAGCACATACATGTTTTAAATCTGTAGCATTGTGGTTTTTGAATATACTGAAGTTGTACCTCAGCATAGGCACAAGCCTCTGAACTGTGGGCGTAGAAGCTCTAGTGAGGAAGTGAAATAACTGCAGTGACACTGGGCCAACTGTCTCTGTACACACTGCTGCAGGTCTGAGTTTTATAAAAGTTAACCAAGTTAAGTATGCTTCTACCTACGGTGACAAGATGTGAAATTTAGCCATCTATTTTCAAGTGAAATCTACAGTAATCCTGGTTAACTCACTCATCAGAAACTGGGAAGGTGGGTGTTCTTTAAGCATCTCCTTGAGTAAATTCTGTTAAATTTAGAGCCAGACAACTTACCTGGTCCTAAAGTGAAACATACTGCTTCAAAAATGTACATATTTATATACCTACTTGAGTGAGTTTCTACCATGGCTCTTAAAAAAAAATCTGTGCAATAACTTTAGAGTAACACAAACTGTTTCTATCATTTTTTTTTTGTTTCTCAATGCTGCTCCTAAGCTTTGTGTCTAGGTGAACTGAAGGTATGGCTTAGAGCTCAAGTGCCAGGAAACATCTCTCCTTCAGCAGACTTCTGTTAAAAGGTATATAAGAAATCCTCACCTAGAATTTTTAAGTCTTATATGGGGTAATAAGCATTTTGGTTCTTGGCTATTGCCAGGAAAAGGAGTTCAATGTTATTACCCTTAGCCTGAACATCCTCATTTCAGAGATATTATTTACAAATGGGCACTAAATGATGACTGTTTAAAGTTTCCTTGTGACACTAGAAGATTAAAAGCTAAGATGGCAGAAAAAGAAACTGAGAAAAGAACACTTGTTAATTTATAGTTGATTAATTAAGGCCTTTGCTGCATGAGTTACAATGACCCCCTCACCCTTAACTTGTTTTCAAGTGGAAGGTAATATAATGCAACTGAAATAAGGTTAGAAATCTTACCTGACTTGATAATTAAATTTCATTTCTGTTGAGCTGTGATACAATATTCATTGTTTCAGTTTTAGCTACTTCAATTATTCTGATAGAATTATAAGTTGCAGAAACAGCTTATATATATATTATATGCTCTAATTGCAATTAAGTGCTATAGAGAGAGAACATATACAGATTATATACTCTTAAGTGCCACTAAATATACCAGCATTTAGAATTTTTTTGTGTGCATGCGTTTCTGTTTTTTTTGCTTGTTTTGTTGTTCTTGTTTGCTAGTTTTAAGAAAAGCTCTCCAAACTGTTTACAAATAGTGGTTAAAATTCAGTCTTTTGTTGTACACATGGAAAAGCTGAAAGATGGCTTAGCTAAGTGGTTTAACCAGTGCCCATTTTGGGTCTTAGGTTGTGTCCAGTTGATGGATTAACATTGTACTTAGGACACCGAATGATGGAAGATCTCAAATATTTGGAAGCCTCCGATGTGCTACCAAGGTTCTGTCTGCTATATTCTGCTGTCTCCTGTGAATATATATATGTACTTACACACCTTCATAAGATGTTCAAGACCAGCAACAGCTCGGCATTTTCAGCCTGCTTTCTGTGTTATTATCATAAATAGCAATACATTGGGTTACTCAGTTCTAGGAAAAAAGTTAAATTTTTTCCACTTTTTTTTTTTTTTTTGGGGGGGGGGGGGACAAAGTGTGAGAGCGAAGAAGTGCTAAAACAGTAGTAAAAACGACTATTATAATTATTATTTTAACGGACTAGGGATATATGGGCTGGTGTTTTTAAGTGGCAAAGAAAGAATAGAACGGTAAACATATTTAGAGCTGAATGGAAAAAAAAAAAAAGTCTAAACACTGTGGAACATCAAGTAGGTAAGGCTGTATTGGACTCACTCAATTGTTTAACCTTGCTCTGTTTATTTCTCGGTAAGAGAAAAAGCAGTATATATAAAAGCAAACAAAAAAAAATCTAAAAAGAAAAAGCTGTGCACCTATTTGCTTCAAGTGAGACAGAAGACTTACTGCAGTTGGTTGTCCAAAAAGGATGCATGGTAGTGGGCTAAGGAAAAGGAAGGAATTGTTTTTTGTTTTCCTGCAGCTTTAAAACAACTTGGCTCTGAAATCTCATTTCAACACCTTTATAAAAGGAAACCTGAGCAAAAGCCATAACTTGAGGTTAAAAAAAAGTGCCCAATTAAGCCAAGGTGTATTTATACACACAAGGCTCTTAATTCTGGGTCTTAATACTATTGTGTACATGATACCAATATTTTACAATGTGGTAATAATGTCCAATCTCCCAGTTCCCATTCCTGACATTTGAGCAGGAACCTGTAATTCTAGGTTATTACATAGAACGCTTTTGATGAGGACTGAATGTCCACCAGTAGATATTATTACAGATTCACTAATACTCTTCTGTATCTATTTGTTCCAGCAAAGGGGAATGGCTTAGTGATCTCTATCAATTGGTGCTTCTCCTTAATACTGCAGCTACAACGTTCAAAATGCAAAACTCTATTACAAAATGTTTTGCTTAGTGCAACACTTTGAATACTTCATGTCCAAATCCATTCTAGAACCTAGAATAAGCAAGTGGTGGATGGTGGGAAAGCAGGTGGATGTAGTGACACAGGCTGCAGGCATCTGGCTGCTAAAGGCCACAATGCAGATTATACAGTGCTACAATTTGAGCTATTATACTATGCCAGCAGCAATAACTATAGAAAGTTATGCACTTCAGGAACAGCAGGGTAATTACTTATATTGCAGTAGCAGTAACACACAAAATACATTTAACACATAAGCAAACACCAGTCTAGACACACAACAAACAAAAAAAAAAAAAAAAAAAGGAAAAAATTTTGTTTTACCTTTTTCCAGTTTCATGAAAAAGCCTAAGCAAGAGTTCTAGTTATACATACTCTACTCCTATAAATAATAATCCATGAAAAAAAGCTAAAGTTTTTTCCTCTGTCACTTCATACTTATACACTGCTACCATTCTCTTTTCAGGAGCTGGGCTCTGCACAGTAACAAGAGCCTGTCTGGAAGTTCAGAGCTGACAGCCTCCTGGTTATAATTAGAATGATTATCTACCATCCCACAGATGTATATTTTTAATGAAACAGACTGACTAAATGAAGAGTTTAAATTGATACACATGAAGTTCATGCTTCATTTGAGACAAATAACATATATTATTATTTTTATATTAAACCATTTTAATATAAATGTATTAATAATTTAATATATTATTATATAATTATCAATTTCCAAAATAACAATGTGCACGCTAAATTGTAAAGATATTTGCAACTCCACTTTCTACTGATAATTCCAAAGTGCAAATCCCATCAAACTCACAACTTTCTAAATGTAAACTATTACAAAGGGAAAAAATACCTTTTGATTAATGCTAACTCACATGGAATCATAGAATCATTTAGGTTGGAAAAGACCTCTAAGATCATCTAGTCCAACCTTTAACCTAGCACTGCCAAGACTACCACTGAACCATGCCCCTAAGCTCTACATAAAGCTTAATATATTAGCCAAATTTAACAATACAAATACAGAAAAATCCAAACATCTAGGGTATGTTTTATGAACACATTGTCTGGTTAAATCTAGCATTAGGGGTAAGTGCAGGTTTTTTTTACCTCTGCTGAAGGTAGAGTTGACCAAGAATGCAAGCTGCCTGCTGCCTAGTGTGTCTTTCCTCTTTATAGTCTGTCTTTCCCTGTGTCCTAAAAGAACATGTTTAGTATGTAGAGAAATGGTTTGAAGTTCTCAGTAGGCCTATGGCCGACATTCAGGGCAGGATTTAGGAGTGAAACCCGAAGTTATACAGCAAATATATATATATATATATATATATATATATATATATATATATATATAAGGAAATATCAACTGCACAAATTATTAAGGTAGAAAATAAACTGGAATAGAAATACATATTTGCTTAGCTCCTTACCTTGATATTTGCAAATTAAATCTGATGCATGTGACTGTAGTAGAGGAAGTTATTCTGAAGGTCTTCGGTGCATTGGCTATGGATCACTGCTAACTTGGTGATATCTTTGACACGGTGCAGTAAAACCGGTGGGTATCAGCACTTTTCCTTTCAAAGAATAGTCACAGACTATTCCTTTGTGTTGTAGCAGTCCATTGTAAATACAATAGCTTCACATATAAATGTATAAGAAAACAAAATATTGAATTATTAGTGAGCAACAGTCTTTCAATGTTACAAAAAGTAGATTAGAGTGAACAGAAATACCTGTCAAATGCTTTTTAACCACTATGATGCATATGATACTAAAAGCATTGTTGGCTATGCTGGACTCCAAGGAAAAAAAGGTAGCATTATCTATTTTGTGCCTATTTTAATACCCCCAAATGCCAACGGACTTAATTCTTTAAATGTCAGTGAAAAGCTAGGAACACAAATAATCATATTTCATTTAGTTAACTTTGAATATGAGCCAAATATATGCATTTAACAGAGCTCAAAAGTGCACTTGGCTAGGTTTCCCGGAAGGCTTTGTGGTCATATATTCCACAGAACACTGTCCATAGTCCAATTTGTTTCTACTATTCACAAGAGACTCACATCTTGTGATTCCTAATGGAAGCCAAGAACTGTCTTCAGATACAGGCTCCTTCCAGGACATTTTTGGTCAGATGATGCCACTTAAAAGGGTTTCCTTGTTCAAGGACCTCTTTCAATATTCTGTGGGTAGATCATCATCGTGGATACTTCAGAATCTGAGACAAGAACAAAATTCACAGAAAGCAATCACAGATGACTTGAAAAATTACAAAAAAATATATATTAATATTCTGGAATTTTTAAAAGATACAGTGATACTGCCCTATTTTTCATATTCACAGCTCTATTGGAAAAATAATCTCAGTTTAACATAACTGTGATAAACATGATCTAGATGAAGCAATAGACTGACTACAAGAATTCAGAAAGTTAGAACATCAATTCCTTCATTATTTTTATTATTATTAATGATAATAATAATCAAATAGCTGTGGTGTAACTAATTCAATTTCAGATCATTTCAAGGTTTGGCCTCTGACCCAGATAGTCCTTTCCAGTTCATCTCTGTTTTCTGTGAGGTATAGCTTTTTTTTTTTTTTTTTTTTTTTTCATTTTTATTTAAAGCTAATCGCCCTTTTTTTTTTTTTTTTTCCCCTCTTATTTTTCCCTCCAGGGACTTGTTTACAGAAGTAAGGGGTTCTGTAAATAACCTGCTCTAACTGTAATTAAAAAGCTGATTAGAATGACTTGTACATGAAATACAAGAAATTCTTAATGAACAAAGTTGAATCAGGAAGCTTTCACAGAAATAAGAAAAATATTGAAAGCAAAAATAGAAACATGATAGTACCAGAATTTTAGAAATGTGGGGTTTTCTGCAGACAATAATAGCACTGTATACAATGCATGTTATTTCATTATATAATTTAAAAAAAAAAAAAAAGTCATTTAACATTTGCATGGAAATAAGAACAGCTAATTGCAATGAAAAAAAAAAATATTTGAAGATCTAACAAAACTTTTTGTGTTCTATCCCTTACTGTCTTTCCCACCACCTTTCTCTGACCTCCCCACTTCACTGTCATTGACGTCATTTTTTCATTCTTCCTCCCCTCATTTCTTAGTTTTCACCAAACACCAGCACCAGTGGGTATCCACATCCTTGCAAGATTCTTTCCTTCTAACAGCTGTCTCAAAAGCCTTGGAAACTGGACCTATTATTGTTCCTGCCCTGCTTCTTTTTCCCATCCATGCCAGCTGTACAGGGACCACAGGGGGCAAGCAGTAGGCAAGTCATGAGCACTCACAGACTTTCTGTTTTTGTTGAGATACACTTGGCATAAGAACGAAGCTAGCTTAGCCTCAGCTAGCCTATCTTACTCACACCCATTTCCTCAGTAAAGTTGTTCTGGCACTGGGGAGTAACTGGCATTGTGCCTTCCTGCAGGGAAGAATGCACTGAGCTGGTTTTCTGGCTGTGCGCTCCTTATTGTGCTGTGGAATCTCTGGCCTTCTCCTCAATCATTCCCAGTTTATGCCTTTTTAACGCTGTTGAAACAACTAAAGGGAGAAGGAATCCCCATCAGATTCTACAAGCAGAGGCAGCTGCAAGTTGAAAGCCAGACAAGTCTAAGAATTTGTCATATTTCTAATCCCGCAAAAGCATGAAATTACTAAACATACATGGATGGTATGAACACAGAGAGCCAGTGGCAGTACTCCAAATACACAAAGACAATATGAGCATGCAAAGCCGATGGAGCAATGTTACACTGCATACCTGCATGGCATAAAAACCAGACTAACAACAAAACAAACCAAAAAACATGTGTGGCATGTCAGTGATTTAAGAACTCCAATACCACTCACTTCTATAATTGTCAAAGACATGAAGATGTCAAAGAATGAAGAATAATTGCATATCCCTCTACTTGCACACATGCGCCGTTTCCTTTCCAGGCCCACACATGCTTATAAGAGGAAATGTTAAAAGTCAGGCTGAAATTTCTTCCATTAGTAAACATTGCACATATGTTTAAGAAAAAGGATAGGGTGGCAACTTTACACACACTTTTCCCTTTTCCTTCCTTGAATTCCACCTGGCCCTTCTTTTATTCACAACATAATATTATCTGGCTTTAACTACAACAGATCTACATGATGAAATTCTAAGCCATCCAGTTCAGTTCCCTATAATAGATGCCAAGATAAAGAAATCATTCCTATTTCTGTTCAAGCAGTATTTACTGCTGAAGTAATTTACTATAATGTTTAAATATTATGTCCTGTTTCTAGACTACGTAATAAAGCTCCCATAGACTTAAATAAATCATTTTAAGTAGCGCATCTAGACCTACCTGACTGTCTAAAAGTAAGCATGATCTTTTCAAAGCTTGCAAAGACTTTTTTTTTTTTTAATAGTGCCCTCTTTGGTTGCAGCTGAGACCAATAATTTATGAGTATAATGAGAATGGCTAGTCTAACAATGTTTCACTTTGAACTGTAAGTAAACTCGACAGAAGTAGTGTGGGTTTGAACTAAATGAATATGGATGTGCATCATAAAATAAAATCAAAATGAAAACCAGGTTTTCCCTGCTTGCTTTCACCTAATCCTCGAATTAGTATTGTCTGTCGTCACATTCACAAATCAACAGCATCTATGTGGTCTACCCATTGAACACCTTTTTGACTTGTTCCACTCATAAGCTTTTAACCAGACCATAGCAAATGCACTAGAGTATTTTTGACCAGCTGACCTTGTAGCACCTGTGTTCATTGTAATTTCCCTGTATTTTCATCTTTGAAGTACTTTACATTTATTTCAGAACACTTATTTCGAGACGCCTCTGAAAGTTTATTGTTATCACTTTTACAAACAGTAAAACAATGAACTTGCTAGATTAAAGAGGTCTACCGACAATAGGAGCGTGCTCTTCTCTAATCGAGGGTATGACAGCTAACTGTCTGGTCAGTGCATACTGATGACAAGCTATGTATTCAGAGAGATACACTTAGGAAGTCATAAAGTTGAAAATAACAGATATTCACTGGAGAATGTGAGTTACCAAAATAAGGAAGGAATATGCTCTGAAGTACATTCAAATAAACAATGAACAATCAAATTAATAACATAACCTAACAAAAACATAAGCTAACATACAAATTCTTACCTTTTCCAGGCCTACTGCATTACGTTTCCACATCCGCAATGAACCGAGAGCTGATATTTTTATAATTACAATATGTGCATCTGGTTTCAGGGTGCAACTGAAGAGAAAAGAGGGATATCTATCAATAATGGTTTTCATTGTTGCTAAAATTAGAGCTTTTTTTCCACTTCTGTGTCATTACAGTCACCTTCAGGATAGTGAATCTCCTTTTCTGGACACAATGCGACTTTGAACAAAAGACATAATGCCCTGCTGGTTGGTCATTACAGGTGCAAGATTACACTTCATCACATAAAAATGATGTTTAAATTTAAAGGATGATCCTGGCAGATATCATAATCTTGTATCATCATCTTCATATTTTAGCTGTCCAACACTGTAGCCCAAGGGATATGCTAAAGATACATGAAATATGATCCAGTATGTTCTTTTGACTACAGAAAAAGAACAGACTATTTCTGATGTGTAGCACCGCCTTTCAGTACTAATAGAGGTTTAAAAATTGAGAACTTGAGACCCTTCTCAGTAACAAATGGATAGCGAGTGCAACATTGTCATTTTGGTGATGACAGAAAGCACAATTCAGCAGAAAAGATCTTGCTTCTCCCCACTTGCTTTGAACTTTTCATTTTCTCTTTGCAAATTTTCTTCATCATCTGCAAATACTTAGTGTAGCCATGTGTTAGGGAATTACTCCAACTATGTGTCATTAAAATTATTCAGCTTTGCTTTGAGATTCAAAGTCAATTCATCTTCAGATTAGTTTAACTGCCTCTGAAGTCTTTGGTCCCAAGAAAATGTGAGCTTCAAACCTACTGCAAGCTGCACCTGTCCTGCCAGAGTGCCAAAAAGCCACAGGCGGGATGCTCATAGCTACATAATTATGTAGCTATGCTTATAGCTACATAATTATGTCGAGACCTATTCTTACCTGTTGGTTCAGTGGAGGTCTGTGATGACACAGCCTTCTTGACAGTAAACTGGTTCAGGTATCCTCTTCAATCCACACTGTCTGGTGCTGGATTATTCTCATATTCTGTCCTGTAAACAGAGACACCTGCAAGAGAAGAGCTCCTTGATATTTCAGCCTCTCTTGTGAGTTTGAACAGGGTCTAACATACATTAATCCTTTTTGTTTAAACATTTAGTTAGTTTCCGTGCCTCCTTTGAGTCTATCTTGGCTCTGTTTGAAGAAACAAGATGTTCTTTTCAACATCATATGCATTGTTAAAAAGGTTTCTAATACAAAAAGCCACTGAAGTTTACCAGAGTAGTTAATACAGATAATTGTTCCATAACTCCCCTTGTGGACACTATCCCTCCAGAATAAAAGAGGGTTCTGTGCTTTTATGCTCAATTTGCTTTATTCATGTTGGAACAAGATATTTTAACTTTTTTTTTTTTTTTTTTTTTTTTTTTTTTTTTTTCTGGAATGTCTACTCTGGTAAATTTCCAAGTACAGTTGTTCCATCAGTAGCTAATGGGGAAGAAAAACATAAGGCTCTCCAAGACTCCAGGGCATATTTTTGGATCTATCAACCAGCATTCTCTATATTAAGTTCTTGAAGAAACTTTGTTTAATAATTTTGTACTATAAAGTTACTGTTCCTGTACAATTGCCACAAGACTCTATATCTGATACGGCCCAGCATTCAGCAAATAGTCATGATAATAAAAACATACTGTACTGACTAAGGTTTTTGTTTTAGTTTGTGTGTGTGGTTTTTTTTAGGAAAAAAAAAAAAAAAAAAAAAAAAAAGGTGAAAATATCTAGGTTTGGTGAAAGACAATGAAAAATTGTTACAGACATATTTAAGCCTTCAAGAACAGTGTCACTAGAAGCCTGCAGCGGGGTATACTTGTATTTCACAAATACACAGAAGCAAAAATGTTTGCAAGAGCATTAAAGCAGGCTATATTCTCAGGCCAATTCCCCAGTAATTTTGGCTTTATTCCCACACTACAGTTCTGAACTCAATATGCTTCACCATATCTGACAGAATCTCAACTCAAGAGGCAGCCTACCTGAAGACAGAGGAAAAAAAAAAAAAAAAAAAAAAAAAACACATTTTTTTTCCTCAATTTAGTTCATACACCTTCAATGTGATTTTTTTATAATAGCAACCAAACCAAATGGGTTAATAAAAAAGCTTTCAACCAGCAAAAAGCAATCAAATCTGTTGAAATTTTTCAACACTGCTTTCCTTGTGCAAGCCTTCAGCCTATTATACTTTGTCCAAATCCAAATGAAACGAATTTATCATATAAAGAGAAATCTGACAGAAATATGCCAGACTTTCTCTCTTTGCTGGAAATCATTGTCCTTCATATGGAATCATATGGAATGAGATGTAAAATTGCTCCTGTGTTAATTTTGCTGCTGGGGTCCACATCAGAGGTGGTTTATAAGTATATGAAAGAGATCAGGCTCTGAATAGAATAGCAATAATACAAATATTACAGATTAAACTTCATTTCTATCATTGCAGAAGAAATACAGTAACTACACTCCTTCTGAGAAATATATCTTTTTTTTTTTTTTTTTTTGGCAGAATGACAGTTTCCAAATATTGAAGAAACACCAAAGGAAAAAATTGTTTCCTTTTAGAACAAGTTGAAGTTATTTACTAATATATATATATATTTTACTGGGAGAGAAGGTCATAGATTTTAAGAGACTATCATAAAAAAAAAATCGCAAATCAGAAATACGAAACTTGAAAAGTAAAATTCTGAAATGCTAAAATTTCCTGTATTCCCTTCTTACTCGCATTTTGCCTCCTTAGGCAGCATATCTTGGGTTTATTTTTATCTGATATTTTCCTTTAGTTAGTGTGTAACTTCATTTCAAACTCAGTAGATAAAAACTATACTCATTACACATGCTTTGATTGCTGGTGCATATCCCTCATTTTAAAATCCTGATTGCAGTATAGGTCTATCTTATAAATAACACAGTCCTATCTACCACTGAAATCTGTTCTAAATGCAAATTGCTACTTTCCTACCAGCTGTTTTCTTCAGGTTTTAAAGTCATCTTTCAAAGGCTCTAGATAGATTTATTTTCCTTCAAACTCCCTTATTTAATTATTTAATCCTCACAAAGACTCTGTAACAGCAGTGTTGAACAAACTAATGAACTCTAAGGAATTATGCCTTGGTAGTTTATATTAATAGCATTAGTTTCAGTCCCAGTGCCCTGACATAGATGACCATCCTCCCAGACGACCGGCTTATCAGAGGAGAAACCATATTGCCAGTGTTTCCATACTATACTGTTCCATTTACACACTGGATACAAGGAAGAGCTGTACAAAGCTGCCTAACCTCTTCTATCCTGTCCTGTCCCATTTCAGCTTAAAAAACAATTAACGAGTACTTCAATTTTTCTCATGAATTTAAGCATGATGTAGTACACAGACTTGCAATTAAACAAGCTATTTAAATGTATCTCATTTCTGGTATTAAGGAAGATACATTCCACTTAACCATCTTTAAACAAACGCTTCCCCCAATTCACATGGTACCCAAAAACAAAGAACAGATAAGATATATAATACCCTTATAACACCTTTATAGAGAGAACAACAAATTGTGCTAACAGCTTTTATAACATTTTGAAGTTTCTCACCTTGAGCAAGTTTGATATTTTGTCAAAAAATCTTGAATATCACTCATATTTTATTGCAAAATCAGACACCTGTGTATTTGTTTTCTGATGTTACTCAAAGCAGACAAATGTTTTGGACTCAGTCCAGTGCCAGAGCTCTCAACTCCTTAAACCATTTCAAGTTTACATTCAATATGGTAATCATGGTTTTGTACTTAAATCACTTACTCTTGGAAAGGAAAAGAATTTGCCATGATAATTATTAAAATAGAAATAGAGTTGTTTTTCCTCCAGTCCAGCCCAATTCGATTAAAAATATATATTTTTTTTTAATCTAAGTACAATAGCACTAAGATTTATTGGTGTCTGTGATGCACAAGATGCAGAACTCCAGTTTTGCTTATAGCAGGACTGTGCCAGTATTCTTCTTGGAAAAGTCTCCAGACAGCTCAAGTTTACACTGTGTTACCCAGTAACATAACTACTCAGACAAGTCACTAAGACTTCTGTCCAGCTGTCAGCCCAATGCAATGCAGCAGTGGGAGACTGCTGATTCATGCAGCTAGATTAGGCAAACATGTCTCCAAACAGGCCACCTTCCAAAGCAATCTATACACTCAACTGAGGCAGGCAGGATGCTTGTTTTGCACATTCGCCTCTTTCCCAATACCATTATAACCACTTATAACTGAAGATCTCCAGTTCCCTCTTTTAGATTTCTAACCAAATCTCTGCAATACTACATTTGCCTTGTGTTCTGCAACGCATCTGAAATGATGAAAAGAACTTAAGCTGCAGCCTGCTGCAATAGAGTCCAAAGGTCCACAAGTTTGTATTTTGCCCGTTTTTTTAAATTGGAACAGAAAAGTAGCAACTATTGAAAAAATATCTAACATTAGCTCTTTCATATTATATTTTTTGAAGTGAAAAATTTTCCCTTTCTCCTGTATTTATTCAAATATTTTGAGTCTATTCACACAACAAAGCCCTTTAGATGTTTTTGTTCTCTCCTACAACAAAGTACGCACTATTGTTTCTCTGTATTTCTACCAAAAATGATAAATACCCAACTATGGACATAGGCGTGCTAGGCTCTGCTTATCACTGTCTTCATGTTACTTGCAAAATGAGTATAAAAAAAATAGTACAAATCTCACTGGCACATTCACAAAAAGCATGTTGGAGCAACTAGTCAAAAAAAAAAAAAGACTCCTAGTCAAAAAAAAAAAAAAAAAAAAAAAGGGCCCTGTACTTTAAATTATTAAAATTATGAGGAGTTCATCATATACTGATGAAGTTGCAAATAACTTATTTATTGCATTATTCACAGCGTTCGGGTTGTTGTGTGTTGAAGCCATGCATGGTAATACTGAAAGTGGGCTGAAGATGATTGCTGTACTGAAATGAAAATACAGATAAATTTGATGCAGTGTTTGTCTTCAATCCACTATGGATAATTATTTTTGTGCATTTACGTGTGAACAAAACAATGCGAAAACTGGCAAATAAATAAACAGACAAATAAATTTACCCATGGACATCAGAAACTTTCTTCAGAGAAAATCTAGCTTTGAGGAAAGGGTCTTCTCCTGCTTGTCATATATTTTTGTGAATTTGCTCCTGTACAGCTGTTTTCTTTCTTACTGACAAGCAGCAGTGTGTGAACTCTTAACAGTCACCAAGAATCGTTCTGAATATTCTCCAATGTTATCACTATTTCAGTTCCTTAAAATGTATAAACAGCAATCTCTAACATTTCAATTTCTGTGATCTAAATTTGATGCCTGACAAAAAGCGACAGCCCCAGGGGCTGCTGTCCCCAAGCTAGATATTTTCTGATTCCATATCCCAAGAGGATCAGACACAAAGGCTACGAGGTTCAGGGGCTGGAGGAATTTCCTCCAAACAGATGTCCGAGCTACTGAGGCTGGAAATAGTATCACTGCCTACCATGGAATGATATATTTTAGATGCACTTAGAATTTTTCATTCTTCCCCCTGCCAATCCCCATGACAGATACCCCTCCTGGGGATGAATCATGCTGCATGTAACAAAATGAGTTACTGAAGACATGCTACAAATATTTTTTTCTTACAATAAATTCATATGCATTTTGTTTGAAGAGTTGGAAAATGCAGTGTTTGATAAATAAATTAGTGGTGCTTCCTTCCTCAAGTCACTTCCTGATAAGCAGCCAAACAAATTTTCTTAAATAAATAAAGGAGAGAGCTTAAATAACCCAGTCTTCTTGGCTGGTCACAGTTGGTGCTGTATATACTGCTGCAAACTGTATATACTGCTGCAGAATAATACTGCTGCAAACTCTGTGTTACTACTTTACACCTGAACAATACATAGAAGCCAACTAAAGTCACAATGAATTTATTGTACCATTCTGATTTCTAAATTAAAGGAGATAAAACATTTACAGCAACTGTTGAAACTTCAATAGATTAATTCTCAACATTTTTTTTTGTTTGATTTTTCCTCCCCAAAGTGAGGTCTTGCCCAGATTTTGCAGTGTATAGATTGTACTTTCATGAAATAATGGTTAAAATACAGGTATCTATACATACACAATGTAAACACACTAAAAATTTCTGAAAGTGACATCAGCAGCAGGAAGTAACACTGCTGTAAAAGGGGAACTAGTTCAGGGAAAAAAAAGAAAAAAAAAAAAAAGGCAAGAAAACACTAAGCCAAAAAAAATCCCCACAAAACCTTAATGTGGAATTCACAATGGAATAAGCATAAGACTAGTCCCTTAGACTTTAAAAAGCTGGCCAAATGATGATATGTGCAGATTATGAGGCCATTTATTGGTGAACACATATGCAGGACTTTTTAATATATGTGAAATCAAAGAGAACATGCAAACTCTAAGCATCTCCAAAGGCTTTTTGGAAGTCCTATTAAAGTTATTCCTGATGTTTTACTGGAAGTATTTCCCATCTTCAATAAACTACTTTCATGTTCTGCCATCATGTCAATGAACCTTTGTAGTCATGCTTCGGCTTCCACAAAAACCCAAGCCAGAAGAAGTAGCTTTCTTCTTTTCACTTTTATAGTAACTACTTTTTCAACGTTTTGACCTTAATTCAGAACAGTTGGTTGCATTTTAAAAAAGAAGTTCATTGAATTTAGAAAAGTTATAAACTTGAAAAACTTCTCAAAGATTCTGCTGACTACAAAACATTCTGTTTCTGCATATTCTTCAATTACATCCTTAGAGTGCATAGTAACACAAAGAGGATTGATAATTGATCTCATGCTTAGAAATTATCAGTCCTTTACGGGAACACCATTAAATTAGATTAAATACTTCTGTATTTAAAGAGATGATAGACTCCTCAAGTGGAAATAATAAGATTTGCAAATGTTCTTTATCGAATGTAACATCATCTCAGTCCTCTCTGTCCTCTTCAGGAAGCAGCAGTTCCCGCTGAAGAAAGGCATAATGGCATTTCTATGCATACCCCAGTCTGTCGCCGTGTGCCATACTGTGGCACAAAGTCAGAGCCAGGCAACACTTTAGTAAGTTTAAAGATATTTAAACTTACCTTTGACGAACAAGCTACCAGATTTTGTAATGAGACAATATTCATACAAGTGGAATGCTCCACAGAGGGGCTACAACAGTGATAGATTTCCAAGGCAACGCGTATTAGAGATAACACATCATATTGCTACTCAGAATATTTCATTGCTGCATTCTACAATGTTTGAAATGGCAACTGTATAAGGGCATGGCTATATTACTGAAGATATAAATCTTATATGAGCCTGTCCCCAGCATCAAGCACAGTGATCAATGGTCACCAAAGTCCTCAGCTAGCTAAGACCCAGGCAAATGGGTCAGAAAAACAACCAACCAGTCAATCAGCAACAGTTTCATATATCTATACACACACACACACACACATATACACACACTTATATCTGCACACCCTTGTAAGCAACAAGTGTTTCCCTAATGTAATAAAATCCTACTCCATGAAAGAGCTGGTTCACTAGCATCAAAAGTTTTAGGTAGAAAACTACTTTAATATATATGTATATATATATTCATGCTATTTGGTATAGTGGAACTGATAACAAACTGTGCATGAAGTCAAACATGGGCACTGAGTTTGGTACTGGCAACCGAATTGCTAAAGAGGCACCAGTATCCAAAATCAAATTTGTTAAGCCTTACTCTAGAATAGCACTTACTTTTGATGACTACCTTAAACCAGCAAAAGGCTGTGTTTTCAAATTCATCTTGGGCTGTGTATTGAACCTGACCAGTCTGGAACTGGAAGCAGGAGGCATTGGCTATAGGAACATCCTATATTGGCAGTAATTTCAGGTTAATCCCAGCTGACCTGTACTGGTTGTGTCTCAGTGTTATGGTGGTAGCATGTGGACAATCTGTAATGGTTGGAAGAATAGTGTCAGTGGAATCTAAGAGTGAGATGATTAGTGTATTAGGATGCTGCAAAATAATAAGCCATATTTCAGAAAGCAGAAAGCATGAGGTAATGATTAAAAGCACTGATAGATTTTGTGTACAAATCTCTTCAGAAAATATTTCCCACCTAACCAGACTCAAAACAGGTAACAATTTCACTTTGTATGAAACAGTGTGGCATTGCCAATTATGAAACCAGATGTAAAAAAAAAAAAAAAAATATATATATATATATATATATATATATATATAAATAAATGACCTTCAATAATGAAATCTGAGCTGTATAGGGAGTTCAAGAGAATCAGACATAAAACTATGCTGCCAGTAAGTTCATTCTTTCAAGTAGAAGAGCACTTACCATCATTGAACAGCAAAATGGTCATTCTCAGATATGCATTTTCTCACCTAAATTTTAGGCAACATTGGACATTTTCACAAACACTATACATTTAGTTTTCAAAGATATAGATATAGATATATTTAATCTATATTTATACATAGATTTCAAAGCAAGAAATCTAACAAGAAGATCAAAATATAGCAGACTGCAAAAGTGCAGAGTGTAATTTTCTGTTTACAAACATAATTTAATCTGTGATAGCATCAATAGCTTAAAGCAACACTCTGACTCCAGTTACTGTGGCTAGGGAAAAGCCACACATGGCTACACAAACACCCAGTGGCAATTTTTCAAAATGGAAACTACCTGCTAGTATCTGAATTACTCTGAGACTATTTCTAGAGATTTATCCCTAGATAAATCTCTTTTTAGAGATTTATGATACCTGAATGAAACCATTATTGCAAGGTAATACTGCCTAATAAGTAATAATTAATGAGCATTTCTCCTTATTTTTCCTCCCTTGTTTCCTTTATCTCTTGTTTCCCAGGGCAAAAGTTCACAAGCACAGGACTGTCCCATCTGTTTGCAAGATGACTGTTACCACTTAAGCTCTCAGCAACTTCAGTTTACAAATATTTGGCTGCAGTAAGAGATGATGTACTTTTTATTATTGTGATTTTTTTTTTTGTTTCTTTTTCCACTAAGAATGAACTCTCACATAAAACTCTAATTAAATCCAACTTAATAGTGATATTCAGTGCTAAAATCAGTAACTTATTATTAACTATCACTATTTATTTGTATTCTGTGTAATACTTCAAAACTTCATGGAGTTTTGAATACTACAGCAGGACTACATGCTGTAGGAATCTGGAGAAAGACACTGCCTTTACTCTGGATTGTTTACAGTTTTATCAGAAAAAAAAAAAAAAGTTAACTTATTAGTAAGGTAACTAATTTTTCTCACTGCATTCAAGTTTATAGTAATTAGTCAATAGCATGCCTTAGGAGAAAAGTCTGAAGGTGTTTTAGCCAAATATATTGAAAAAACTATCAATTGAGAGGTTAGAAAGACAGAAGTAAGAGAGATACTGTCTGAGAGATACTGTAAGAGGGATACTGTCTGACTGACAGGCATAGTAAATGGTCTTATTAGCAATATTCTGCACAAATTGACTTATAGTGGCTACGGTAAATAGAGTAATCTGTCTATGGGGGTGTAGCCGCTGCTGCTCAAAGCCTATGAAACCAACAGATCAGGACAAAAAGCACTGTATGATAGTGAGTTACTTTAACTAGAGAGCCATGCAGGACTGATCTCAGAATGGTAAACATTCAATTATTGAATTTCAAGATGGAACATGCTAATATAAGGATATTTAAGAACATATACGATCTATTTCTTACAAATTAGTCAGAAACATCTATCATTTGGGGCAGAAATTATCAGAGTGTTTATAATCATCAGGATATGAATCACACCAAAATAGCTTCTTTGGTATACAATGTCAGCGCACAAATAGTTTGTTTTTGAAATGTTCAGGAAAGTATCTTTAAAATATCTCATCAACTGGTACATTGTGAAAAGACACAATCTGTGCCTTTACATCAACTCTGTTGTATTAGCATGATTCCAAAGCTAGCAAAAAATGATCATATTCTAGATAAGAATGCAACATTTCTGCCTAAGAATGACAGATAACTGTGCATGTAATTCTGAGCATCTCTTTCAAAATTATGCCCCTTGTGGCAACCTCTCTGTAGACAGCGCTACTGAACATTCGCATGTTCTTAGCATCATTGTAGGAAACCAAGTTATCCAATGTAAAAAAAAAAAAAAAAAAAAAAAAAAAGAGCTTTATGTGCCATATAAAACTATAACTATCAACCCATTTTTAGAGAATAAGGTAGCAGAGCTGACTCGATGTACTTTTAGCAATTAAAGTCCAGATTTTGAAATGTCAAGTGCTGTAGGTAAACTTTTCCCAATACACACATGTAACTGAACAAAAGTTGCAGTGAATTTTTATTTGCTATTCTACTTAAAGAGGAAAATATCACTTTATGTGGTGTCATTTTATGTTTTTCAAAAAAAATAATCTGAAACATTTTGCTAGTATCTGTACTTCAGAAAGCAGCAAACCCAAGTTGCTTTTCTCTTTTGTTCAGTGCATCTGATATTGATCCCCCATCATCTGGCAACTTCCAGATCATTCATCAGAATTCATTAAGAAATGCGCTTGATGTCAAATACTAAACCTGCTGTAAAGAACAGGAGGAACCATGAATGCTGTGGGGAAAAACAAAACAAAACAAAACAAAACAAAAAAACATGATTTATAAACTATTATTTGACTATCTGCTTTAAAAGCAGAATTGTTATGTAAGTAATGTACTTCTCAAACTTTACAGTTTAACTTTGGGATGGATTTCTCTTTGTCAAATGCATTTTTTGTTTGCTCAAATTAGCACAATGAAAAAAAAAAAAAAAGAAAATTTAACAACACAAGATTTTTTTTTTCCAGGAATCAGATGGATGACTATGCTTTTGGAAATTCAGAATTGTCTAACATACCACCAAGAGAGGTAAAAGATAACCTTTTCATGGATTTGCCTGACTGTTCTCATGCTTTAGTTAAACAATAAAGTCCCAAGATCAGATACAATTCCTTCTGGTAACAAAATTTATAATCTATAATCTTAGTAGAGAAGTGATCTAATAAATAAAAAATAAATACAAAACTTGAAGAACGGATACAAAGACCAGCGACAGGACTTGGAGGTCTGTTACCAAGGGATGCCATATATTAATGTATGTGTTTATTTACTGTTCAATTAGCTACCATAGATACAGGGAGAAGACAACTCATCTGAGTAATCTAACTGTCTGGGTAGCTGATAAAAATGCCTTTACATGCTGGAAGGCAAAAAAAATGGGCTTTGGCTGGAACGTAATACTGGATGGTAAGCAAGGGATTGCAGTTAAAGCTGATCTCATGCTTTGATATTGGGGAGAGAAGATGTACTTGAAAAACATAAAAAAATATGTCTAATGGTTTATTTCTTATATTGTTCTACTTGTATTATCCATTATCAGACATTGATACACTGGAATGATAAAACCGCTATCATCATCTCAAAAAAAAAAAAAAAAAATCAGAAAATTAATGATTGATCATGGTTTTAAATGATAAGTACAATTTCCTTTGAATCATTCATCGAAAGGATTGAGAATTATATCAGGAAGAAAAATTACAACAGTTCAACTTCTGTCATTTTCCCACCTTTTACTAAGTAATTTACATTCCTTTTTATTTTCCATATTATGAGATCATTTCCAAAGCTTAAAATAACTTGGCAGCTCTACAAACATATTCTGTTTTCTTAACGTTTCCTTGTTTACTTATTACATGGATTAGGTTTTTGAACAGTGGTTTTCCGGCAAATCAGTAAAAGCCTGCAATGTTCTTTAAAAGGAAGATAAGAGTCACACACAGTGCAATCCAAATGGCTCAGTTTTGAAAACTCTTTATTAAATGTATCCTTTAAAATATCAATCCTAATGAATCCAAGAACAAAACTATTTGTTAAAGTGAGTGTTTACCAGTGTAGAGAAGATTATAAAAATCATCCCAGAGAAATCATTCTCTCTCTCATGTTTAATGACTAACAAGCTGGATGTAAAGAATGGTATATTCAAAAAAGACTATCTTGAATATATTGTGCAGTTTGTAAATGACGTGTTGCCCTCCACAAGAGGCATGTTGTTCTGGCATTTTAGAGGCAAACTGAAAAGCATTTAGTGTAAGAAATCCAGTGATTTGTGATTACAAATCATTACTTAAACAGTGTGAACTTGAACATATTTTTCATGATGTTCCTTATAATTCTGAGTTTCAACTACAAAACCCCAAATATTTCGTTATCAAGAAAGCTGGAAAGGAAAGTGCTTTTAAGTTAAGACAACAGTTTATGATGCCATCTTCCAGAACAGCCAAAACTCACTGGTTGGGTTTTGATTCATGGAACTAAAAAGGAGTGCTGGGAAGGCCAGGAATAATTTATGGAAATCATCAAACAGCTGGTTTGAGTCACTGCAGATCCATTGCAGTTATCTGATTTACAACAGCCAAATAATTTAATCATACAAAATATGGATAAAAACACCAACGTATTGCAATTCAACCTTTGTCAGTCTAAGATAACATTTACCTGACTGTTTTGATTTCTTCGGTTCTTTGATTTTTACAGCAGTAGCTCAATGTTCCATAGCTTGAGTTAAGCAGGAGACTTCTCTCAGAAGACTTCTTCTCATTATCTCTTAAAAGTTAAAGTTAAATGTTAGAACACCCTGCAAAACTCTATAGGATTTCATATGCTGCTTAAAATAAATAAATAAATATTTTTAAAGAGATAGAGATAGAAAAGACTTTGTTTGAAGACACTCTTTTCACCTTTGACTTTTCTTTTTAAAGAAAAAGTCAAGGGTGAAATGTTCTGCTCATGTTACATAGCAATATATACATGAGAGATGAATATAACTTGGAATAGCAGATATGAACCCCTAAACTGAAAACAGTTTTTGATTACCACAGACTCCACAAGTGCTCTTACTACCACTTTAAAATCTTGAAAGAAAAATAGAGTGCGTTGAACTAATCTGTTTTTTAATGGCCATTGCAAGTCATTTTAGGTCATATAATTCAGGCGATCTCTCTTTGAATCAATATGAAAAGTACTGTGTTTTTTTTAAAGGGCCTTAGAACATACTTTAAAATTTTCATGATTCTTCGTAGCAGACACTGAACATTGGTGCTTTAGCACAGCACACTCGCAAACTGGCTGAAGACTGTGTGCAATCATAATGGACACTTTAAAAAATAATACGTTTCAGGTTGGACACTCTACAAAGAAAGCACATAGGAGTATTAATCACTTGTTAACCTATCAACTCCAGTAGAAACTGGACTTTGGCATCTTTTGCAATGGACTATGCTAAAACCCCACTGAAGTATGAAAAGAAAAAAATAAAAACCTACAATTTCATCAGTGTTAGCAAATATCTGTGGAGAGATTTCAAACTCAGTGGGGACTGAGAAATTATTCTGGAATGCCCCAGTGCACTCACAGTTTGTCTGATTATACCAGCATTACTAACAGATTTACCCAACTTACCATGGCCCAGACCAGACTATGCCATTCACTGGAGTTATACCCTGCTACCCTTTTGAGTACCATGAATGAGAGTGTGTTGGGAAACCGAGCATAGGAAAGTGTTTCAAACCCCCCAAATTTAGACTCAGTACAACCTCAGTTATGAGGTAACCCGATGGTCACAAGATATCTTGACAATTACCTACCATTTAATAAATCCAAGATAAATAAATAAATCTGTTCATTTTATTTATTTATTACAAAATCCAAACAAATAACAATTACAATGTTTTGTTGTTTGTTTTTTAAGTGTCATGTGGCAAAGGAAAAAAATAAAAAGTTTAATTTGCTTAATCTTAGGTCAAATGTGAAATGCGTCTGTGAAATCCGGAAGACCACTCTGAATCCGCACTTACCACGTAATCACAAATTCCATCCTATTTCATTCCCAGGGAAAACTTCAACTTAGAGTCAATAGGTTTTTCCATTTCTTCCAAATACACCTAGAATTTGCTTGGATTTGTTTTTAGCACTTTATTCAGTGGATGCGAATCTTTATTATTGTTCTTTGCTTTTTTTTTTTTTTTTTTTTTTATATCCTATCTTCATCAATGCTGTATTAGAAAATAAAATAAAATAAAATAAAATAAAATAAAATAAAATAAAATAAAATAAAATAAAATAAAATAAAATAAAATAAAATAAAATAAAATAAAATAAAATAATAAGGTAAATTCAAGTCTGGACACCTACCTGGGCAACCTGCTCTAGGGTACCTGCTTTGGCAGGGGGGTTGGACACAATGATCTTTTGAGGTCCCTTCCAACCCCTATAATTCTGTGAAAACAGTAGGAAGAATGAAAATTATACTTGAGGTTTTTCCTCTTGCCATCACATGCAGACAGTTATCTTCAGCTATAGCAAACCAACCAGGAAATGCGAGAATGGCAGTGGTCAAAACAACCTTACTTCAGCCATCTTTTGTGCAAATATTTATGTTTATGTTATGTAGTCCATGCTTACACAGTCACTGCTATTAATTTCATGGAAATTGCTCCTCATCTAATGGCATTTGGTGGTTATGATCTGAGAAGTAATCCAGACTGCCTATCATGCTTTTACAAATCCCCACCTCATTTTGCCAGAAGGGGAAATAGCAAGGTATAGGTATACTGCAAAAGCTCATGTCTTGCTCTTATTTCTGTCTTGCCAAATATCCTTGACTTTTTCTGTAGAGTTCCAAGCATGTCTTCAAACTAAACTTCACCTTAGTAATGTTCATTCTTCTTTCTCTTCTAGGGCTAGGTTTGCACTGCTTTATTCTCAGCTAGCTATTTTGATTAAAGAATCAAACTATAACAGCAGGAAAATGATTTTCTGTTTTCCTAAAACATGAAACACATTTTTGTATTTCACATAGACATGTCCTAAATATTGAAATTGGAAGACCTAGGACACAAACCACTGAAATGCTGTACCCTAATAGCAGCAACTGAAGTCAAAAGAAACTGTATTCGAGTATACCAATGACAGTGGTTTGCCTTGTTGCCGAATCTCAGCTCTCCCATTGCAGTATGAACATAATTCCACATTCTGACCATTCAGTGGTTATATGTCATAAACCAATTAATGGGGGGTGAAGAACTTGGTTATTATAGACATGAATGTCACCAGTAAATGAGTCATTTTGTTTTTCACAGTAGGATTTGAAAAGTCTGTAATGAATAAGATAATAAGAATACACATTAATAAAGGAGGATACAATTGAATAACAAATGGCTGACTAACGATCAACATTCATCTTGTTTGCTCCTTGGGGGCTTGGTTCCTGTGCAAAAAGGAGCATGCAGTCGCATCATTAAAAGCTGAATCATAATGAATATTTGCAGTGACAGAACAAAGTTTCACAAGAATCCACCTTTGCAAGTTATCTGAGTTTGCCTGAATTCAGTATATAATAATATATTTATAATATAGCTAACATAAGCTGGAAGCAGCCACAAGAAAAGCCCTTATAAAACCCACATATGCTTGGGTAGAGGCATGCTCAGTTTCCACGGGATTTGGCTTTTGAGATCTGTGTACTCTGGTCAGCACAAGGAATTACGAAAGGCATAGTTCTTTTTCCTTCTTTTTTTTTTTTTTTTTTTTTTTTTCTTTTCTCCTTTTTTTTTTTTTTTTTTCTCCCCAGACTTTTTGGTCTGGCAGTCTTTAGGAAGTACTGAGCACATGCAAAATGTGACTTCAGAAACTTACAAGTCGGGTAAATTTGAAGTGTTTCCCAAGACAGCATAAAAAATACCACCCTGACACATCCAAAATTTGAAGTAATATCTCAGGAGAAGAAATCCACCAGAGCATTTCCATTACAATACTTCAATAATTATTTAAACAAACAATTCAGAGTATCTTTCCAGCTCCCTGGAAATGTCTAAAACATTTTGGCTGTATTTTTAATGAAATCTCAGACTAGGGCAGACATCCAACAAAGGAAATAAATCCCAAAAATCAGAGTTTTATAAAGTTATAAGCAGCAGAAAATGCAATCTTACAATGAGAGTTGTCATGAAACTTTAATACGATGAGTGTTTCTGTCTACGCTACCTATAGAGCAAATTAATCTATGCTTTCGTTTTGCAGTGAAACCATGTATGTTCTATTTGTACCAAAATGAATTTTTATAGGTTTGATCTAAAGCCAAAAAAGCTACAGTAGAAAATCTATGCTTGATAAAGGAAAGAAGCAAAACAGCTAGGCTGGACTCATAGGTTGAATTAAAAATAAATAAAAGCGTAACAGAGATATAGAACTTGAAGAGTAATGTGGTCTAAGCAAAAAAGTAATATTCAAAGCATGACAGGAGCATGAGAGAAAATAAAAGGTATACCTATCAAGTTGTCCTCGTTTTTACCTTTGTCCAATCACAGAAATAAATGCAATGTTTTCAGAGCTATTGAAAAACAGAAACAGCCTCTTTGAGAGAGATCTGGAGGGGCTGGGCAAGGGTTGGAGGAAGAGGAGAAATTGGACATACACAGCAACTACATCATAGTTCAGCAACTGAAAGTTATTTCCTAAAATTGTCTGCTTTCCATATAGTCTGCATGCATAAGGAAGGTAGTTCATAACTAGTAGCTCTCTGGCTACAGCCATTAGGAAGACCACAGAGGGCTTCCTGCAGAGAACTTTTTGCACCAATTCTTCAATAAAATGTTTCACGTTTTCCTCTCCAGTGTCTGTGGACAAACTGGCCAACACATCAAGGACTCGGCTTTGACAACCTGATTGTCTTCTCCCTCCTGTTAGCTTTGTTCCACATCTGTATTTTTTTGTTTGTTTGTTTGTTTTTTCCTGGCTCTAGAGCCAAATATACAGCGAAGCACTGTCTGAGTGAAATGTTACAGGATGGCCCCTCCTCTCTCCAGGCCATCCAACATCACAAGAGATGGCCAGAATTTAATTAAGCAGATTGTTTCATTGCAATAACATTGCAAAACATACAAAAATCTCTCTCCTCTTCATTTGGTCATGGAGTTAGTAAAACTTTTGAAGTAACATTTAAAATACATTATAATATTTAAAAGTTGTACCCACTTGCACGTGCACATACAATATTCAGCAAGTAGTGCTCTGTTGAGTATGAGTGATGAACCAGATTCCTAAGAAAAAACAGAACATTAAAAAACAAATTTAGTATAAATGGCAGTGATAGGAACTTCCTTACACATTTCAGCATGTTTACAATCCAGTTTATTATCCACATACTTATTATACTTACACATTAAGCCAATGTCTGATTTGTCCAATATTAGTTGTTTTGATTTGTTTTTTTTTTTTTTTTCTTTTTTGAAAGGCACAAGGAACTATGCAATTGAGAATGCAATTCCAATACAATGTTAAACACTGAATTATTTTTATTACACAAAAATGGTCATACAAAGCTTGGCTGGAAGCCAACTTTGCTGAAATTCAGTTATTCTATTCTGAGTAAACTATAAACTGAATTCTAAACAGACCACTTCTTTTGTTTGTTTGTTTTTAAAGCAAAGAATTTACAGAATTATTCTAAGTTTAAAAATTGTGGTCAGTAGCATAATGTGATCACTACATTGTTAATTTTGACACAGGCAGAAATAAGTTATCAGATATTACTTGTTCACATCACTTATGATAAGGGTTCTTTCTGCTAAAATATTTAGAAATGAGGAATTTATTACATTCTCTCTGAGACCAATAGGTAAAATGCTACACACACACACACACACAAAAAAAAAAAAAAGTTCTGCTGGCTTTCTGTATTGGTAGAAATTCTAATTTTTGGAGCAAATGTCAGTACAGTAAGGGAGTAGATGGACTTTGCAGTTTTATGTTGAAAACTTCTCGATTTCTAAAAGTTTTCACATGATTGTGGGGAAAAAAAATAAATAAATTAGATTTCTATTCGGCTAGAAAAAAAAAAAGGGGAGGAGGTGGGCAGGTGGGAGGGAGGGATTTTTAGCCTGCTAGAAATCAGTAGCCATTAGGAAAAATAATTTATAATTTTTCAAAACCAGGGTCACTTTCCTCTTTCAAAGAATAGCGAGGGTTTTATTTTATTTTCCCAAGACCACCCTCTCAGAATTAAAGCAATGACTCACCACAGGAGATTAGCAATTATTACTGTTAAATTTATCTCTGAAAATTCATATCCCTGTCCTGATTTTAACAATTTATAGCGCTGCTACTTCATGTGGAATAACCATATAAACTGCTTCTAAATTAAGAACTCCTTCAATTATCATATTGGTATCTGCATGAGTCCAATTTAATTTAATGAGAATGGCATTCATTAAAGAGAGCTTAAGGACATGTCTGGGAATACACAGTGTGCAAAGTCCAAGTTTTACCCTAGCTCTTGTACTCAGCAAAGAGGTTCCCACTTAAACCCCATATCTCCATATCTTGTAACCCACCCTTCTACACACTTTCTGTGGAATCAGGTAATATATTTCTGGGAGCTTCAGACTGTTCTAAACATTGTTTAGGTGAATATTTAAATTTCAGGAATTTTTTAGTTTCTTCTGCAGACATAACTTCTTTAAGTTCAGTTGAAAAAGATGACATGCCAGACAAGTGTTTCCAAGTTTTGTATCTCTACCCTACTCAGCTTCCAGCAGGGCTGGAATCACAAATCCGTAGGGCTTGAATTATAATTAAATATTGAATAATTTATTTTAAAGATGTAAACCATAAGAACATTTCCTTAAGACATATATTGCTGTATGATAATGGCTGGTTTTAAACCATGAGTTCTAGGCTGTACACACCAGACAATGCTAACTCAAAAAAAAACAACCAACTAACCAAACAACAAAAAAATTTTTGCTTTTGTATTGTCCACCATATTGGAGGTGACAGATTTATACTGCTCTTTCAGACAGACCGTGTATTTCAGGAATAAATGTTAACAGCGGCTGCATAGGAAAGACTGTCCTGAAAAGACTTTTCTGATGCTTATTCCCTGAAAAATAAATTCCAGTGTCTCCTCACATGATATAGTCACTTCGATTATCAAGAAGTAATATTCCAGCAGTGACATACTCAGCCAACAAATAATTTCTCATTAATGAGTTACAACATTTATTCAAAACTGACCTCCATTCCAGTAAAAACACAATTCATTAAACAAGATATACTGTGTATATTTGGTCAAACGCAGGCTGTTGAGCAGGTAGCCCTCACTAATCACTCATGGAGGAGAGAACGGCAATCTCTTTTCATGCCCTGCCTGGGGAGTCAGGCAGTCTGGGTTCTATTCCTGGCTCAGACATTAACAAGTCACTTCATTGCTCTGTTCTTCATCCCATGTTCTTAAATGAGATAACAACATTTCTCTTATTATTTGGTCCCTTCAGAATACAAATCCTTTGTGGCAGAAGTACTGTGTATCAAAAGTGTCTAGCTCCCCTGAGGCTTGAATTTTGTTTGGGCTTTCTACATGGTTGCTTGTTTTACAACAGTGCAAATATTCGTTACTGTATCTGTATTTTTAAGGTTAAAATCTACAAAGCATAAAGTTCCTAGATACTCACTGAAGCATCTAAGTAAGAAGTAGAAGCCCATGCAAAAAAAAAAGAAGCAAAGATGACGACCAATCAAAATTTGAGGAAAAGACTCATCAACAAAATCAGGCATTGCTACTTGCTACGTGGCAGTTAAGAACATCAAAGAGGGTTGAAGTAAATCTGTGTAGATCATATTCTAGTTCTTCAGAACAACGGATTTACTATTAATCTCTGCTTTTAATTTTAAGATGTTTAAATAAAACTTTTTTTTTTTCTTTTTCCAAGTTCTGCACCTGCTAGCCCTTTGTTTCTTAGTTTGTTTAGTTTAGTTGTTTTTTCCTATTCCGCAGTGAGTTTCACTCTTCCTAACAATAGTTCTCATTCAGGAACTCCCGTTTATCCCTCCACGTTTACATATACTATAAACAGACAGAGTCAAATTCACTTGAGAACACATTCTCACAATTGTCTTTATTATTTTTTCTTCTGAGAATTTTGCTGTGCTTCATTTTGACCCCTAGACAAAATCTGCCTACCTACAATGAGTACCTGTAAAGGATTATGGACCCCCCAGATTTACCATAGAGGAATGGGAATGCTACTGGCCATTAGTGTATTTCTATTACAGATCCTGCAATAGCCTTTTGAAACATTACAATGAACATGTTAAAAGTGTTAGAATCTGCTGGGGCTAACACACCCCGGCAAGAAATATTATTAAAATCAATAGAAGTTCCAATTAAAATATTCTGTTAACCCCTTGAAGAAGGATTCATAGAAGTGTCAACAAGAACTTTTCTTACAATAGACATACGATTCCCATCAAAGGCTGAAGCAGTCAAACATTACCTGATATCTTTTCTGGGCCAGCTGTTCTCAGAAAGGGCTACCCTTGCAGTGGTGCAGCACAAAGCCACTTCTACCTTGGAAGCACTGTGGCTTTCAGGCAGGAAATGTGGCTCATGCTGCTCCCTCTGCATTGACAGAGTATTGACTCAGTTTTCTTATACAGCAAGCATGTAGGCAAGTTTTTGATTTGTATTTACACAGAGCAAAAGAAAACAGAGGCAATCCTCATTCACAATAGCAATTCTTAGGTTGCAGTTACTGACCTTTGTATATATCTCATTTGCTGTGCTCTCCTACTGATCCAGCTGCTTTTTCATCAGCACTTCCTTGACTGTACAAGGTGCCTTCATCACAAGGCCCAAGCTTCCTCTCTTTAGAAACTACAGCTTGGAGTGGGGAAGAATGGATTTAGTCCCTCTTCCACTGGAGAAAACATATGGATGCAGCTGGGTATACAGCAAGTAACTAGGGTGCACTGAAAATATCCTTAGGTATTTTGGACGCTTAAGCAAAAACACAATTAAGAAACATGCTAAGTATTGTCAGCTGAGTTACTTTTTCATATTCTGTAGGTTATCCAACAATTACATAAAAATAAGTAAAGAGAAAAATATACCATGTTTGTAAAAATGCATGTAAGTATTAAAAAAATGAATAAATAACAGTGAAATAAGTCACGCAACTTGGTCTATTCTATTTAGGAAGTTTCAAACAGTATGTAAAGATCGATTTGGCGTGCAGCACCACTCCAGACAATTAATATCACTGACATTTCTTTGCAATTTCAATTCGCCAGAGGATAAATTCACAACAACATGTGAAAGGGAAGCTGCTTTTCTTTTCTTTTTTTTTTTTTTTTTCCAATAGTATTTGAATTTAAAATTAGATTCTAAATTCTAATGAAATTTCTCAGCTTTCCTGATAAAGGGAAAGGTGTTAATTTTCAACAAGTATTATGGTTTAATGAAAAACTACAGTAACTTATATGGTTTTTAAGCTAGCAGAACATTAGAGATATTTAATTCACTGTCAGCAAAACACCATAATACAAAGTTCTGAATGAAACATATTTCCCTCCATTTTAGTCACCAGACTAGCCTGTTTCCTCTAAAGCACATTATTTATTTTGAATAAGTGTATTAATATCAAGACTTTTTGTTCAAATAGTGTATTCATAAAAGCAAAAAATAAAATAAAAACAGATACTGCTACATTCTCATACTTTCCAGTCATAAACATATTTTTTATTTTTATTTTTAATTACTATTTTTCAATATCCATGGCATCTTTTAGCAATGAAATGACACAAAGACTCAGATGAAAAGCTTACGTTGCTAATTATGTACCTTGCAACAAGGAAAACCAGAGAGTTTGACATGATAGTTTAAAAGCAATTCTATATAAATCCACTGAGTTTCATGGGGGAAATAGTTCTTCCCTTCTTATTAGCATAAACTCCATATTTACTTTGGGCAACCTCAAAAATAATTATTCAAAAATAATTTACACTGAAAGTAGCAGTATGGAATACTTTGCTCCTTTCTATGTATGAATTAAGGAAATGATAAAAAGCAGTTTAAGGGGCAAGATATATATTTGGAGAAGGGAGGGGAGAGAATGTGGAGGAGACCACAGCAGAATCTTGCCTGAGAAATTACTTGAAAAGTAAGTCTGGGGTAGGTTAACTTGGTGAGTTTAGAACTGATGCATGTCCTGAATCAAATGCAGTTGAGCTTATCACAAATTTAGCTCCAGATACAATAACAAATGCTGGAAAACTAAGAAGACACAAAACCCCAGAACGTGACTACGATAACCCATAATGGTTTACATTTCAGTAAACACAGGGAATTGTTAGTACTTCTCAAAGAGCACTGTACAACCGCAATTACAGGAAAGGGACTGGCACCAGAGGAGAATATAAATCAAAGACCGAACAAAACCTTTACATAAAAGAAAAGAAAGGAATGAATCTAGAAGCTGTCAGTGAACTCGGAGGGTGTAATGTACTGAATGAGGCAATGCCACAAGGAAACAAATGTGGAAACAGATAAGAAAAGTGATGAGAATGCAATAGGAAAAGCGTCAAAGAATGACATAACTGATGAAGTAAAACATGAAAACATGGACAACAGAATGAGACATATGTCACTTGTGAGATCATCAATGAATGCTATGGATCCTTCATGTATCAATTAGAATACATCCAAAAGCAAAGAATGTTTCCACATCTTTGCAACTGAGAATAAAAGTATTCACATGCATTTTATCCATTCGACAAAATACCTGAAAAAGTGTTCCCACATTACTTGACAATTGTAAAATCTTAACGCAAGTCTCAGCATTCAGAATAAATAAGTTAATTAAAATTAGAGATAACAAGAGGGAGAGAAATTTTAGGATCTGATTTGGGATGAAGACAGGAATCTGTTTTAGACATTATTTAAAAGTGAAGTCCTCCTTCACCTGAACTGCATCTATGCCTTGAAGAAACTACCCATCATATGATGTGTTTGCCTTTCCAGGGCTGTATGGTTACTTGGAATGAAAGCTAAACTTAATAAATAATTTATATTTCCTAAGTAATGCAAAAGACTTAAAAATAAGTTCACAAAGATCTAACAAACTTATGGAAGAACTGCATGAAACTAAGTCATTCAAATTTCACAATGACACCAAACACTCACTCTTGCTGTTGAAAGTTAAGAGGTTTGTGCAGAGACAAATGATAGATTTCTGTATCTTCCCAGAGCATCCGCAGTTCAGAGCAGCCTCCTTTTGACTTCCAACACTGCTCAGCTAAACCCAATTAGGAATCAGAAATTGTTTGCCCTCTAACCTTGGATGTTTGATTTGGTCATCAGATGCAGAGCATTGTCTAACATACACCATCGAGATCTAGCTCCTGTAAAACATAACTACTGCAACTTCCATTTCCAACAAAGGAAATATAGTGCTGATTGAATACAGAAGTCATTTAATGATCAAGCCTCTTAGGCAAAACTAGACCCTTTCTCAGTCTAAACTCTACAATAATATCAAAATTGTTGATATTATCAAAATACTTGATATCTTTTCAGAAATCTCAACTTAAATTTTTGCTTTCAGTGGTACAGAATAAGGAAGGATAAAATTGCTACTGTACAGGTAAAGATGCTAAGACTTGGCTTTGTTTTCTATTTCCAGAGCCTTTGGTGTACATATGCATGCACATAATCCTGCACAATATAGCTTCAGATTAAATCTAAAGCTTTCCTATCACATACAGTAAATACAGATAATAATTTTGGGAGCAGAAAGGCTACCATTGGGCTAAGTCAAAAAATTGGAGTAATACCAGACAATTACTATTTTCTCTAAAGCAAAGAGAGTCCCTTCAGACAAAAAAAGGAAAGTTATGAATAGTAAGTAGATGACAGCCCAGGTGAAAATCAGTGAAATAGGTAGGGTAATGAAAATAATATTTAAAATGTGTGATTCAAATACAACGGCAAATTATTTCATGTTGCAGAAAACATGTTTTCCATTATTATTGTTGTATACATTTAGCATAAAAATAGTAGTCTGAACCGAATTCAGTATTTTTACTTAGTGCCTAGGAACTGCCTTGAAATTTTCTTGACAACAGCTATACCAATGATGTACACTCAAATTAGCACAACTTTCATACCGTGACTGTCAGCCCTGCAAACACCACAGGATGTGAACTTGAAGCTGTGTGTGGTCTTACTTGTTTTGGCAGTAGTAAAAATACTGAAGATACAAGGCTTTTTTTGTATAGTTACACCTGTGCATTCCCAGTGTGTTCTGATTATCCCTTGACTTGCAAACACTATAAAATAACAACACCAAAACAAAACAAAATCAATCAAACAAACAAACAAAAAAAATTATCTAAATTTTAGCATTAGAAATACACTGGTTCAAAAAAGCACATTTGTTCCACCACCAAGATTACCTTTAACATATATTATATACGCTGGTCCTCTATGGATGAAACCAGGGAGAAGCCACACCACAGGCACAGGTATGCCTTTACTCTTTTGAACAGAATCAAGTGAAGAGGGCGTAACAGATAAATTGGAAGGACTGACATGTTAGGTTAATTAAGTCTTTTTAAAGTATAATTACTCTTATTCTGTTGTCTTCCAGGGATGTGGGAAGAAGTCCTAGCATTAGATCACTGGAGGATACATAAATAACATAAATAACCCCACTGATTTACACCAGCAGATGATCTATCATAAAAATGTATTTATTCAAAAGACACATATGTAGAGTCTTCACTAATGATTGGAAAACAAAACAAGTAGTATTTTACCACTTTTATCATCATTTATAGTAGAAAATAAATATATTCTATAGCATCTAAGGGAACATGTGATACTGCTGTACAGAAAAATAAAGTTAAAATTGAAAAATATTAGTCAAGATTTATAGTAAGGTAAAGTTTGTTTTGTTTTGTTTTTTAAAGAAGTGCTTGAAAGCATCACATACATAGTCTCATTTAAATGTCACAGTACATTGCTAAATGTGTAAACAACCAATGCAATGGGAAAGCTACTGGATAACAGTACATATATTTAAAAAAAAAAAAAAAAAAAAAAAAAAAAAAAAAAGACTAATATTCTTATATTTACCCCCCACCATACTTCAATATATTTCTGAAATGAACTAAGAAAAAAACATTTTATAATTTCAAACTGTATCAGGCACAGACATAATTGTGTCTCTGGATTTTATATGTACCATAAGCAAAATCCATTATCACAGAATCACAGAATCACAGAATTTTCTAGGTTGGAAGAGACCTCAAGATCATCGAGTCCAACCTCTGACCTAACGCTAACAGTCCCCACTAAACCATTTCCCTAAGCTCTACATCTAAACGTCTTTTGAAGACTTCCAGGGACGGTGACTCCACCACTTCCCTGGGCAGCCTGTTCCAGTGCCTCACAACCCTTTCAGTGAAGAAGTTCTTCCTAACATCTAACCTAAAACTCCCCTGGCTCAACTTAAGCCCATTCCCCCTCGTCCTGTCACCTAAAATTATGAAATAAAATGCCAAGATTACCAAAGAAATACATGAGAAATCAAATTCCAAGGATACCACCAGCAGTTTTAGAAGTTTTCCTGTTCTTTTTCTGAGCAATAATAATTATTATTTTTATAACTAGCTTTGATCATTGTAAGAGATAAGATATAAAACATATATTTACATATAGCATCTCTATTCTGAAAGTCCCATGGGGCTCAAAAATGTGTTTTATTAAGTCATAGTCAAGTGTATCATTGTGCAAACTTGCCAGTGCTTTACTTCTTGCTGCACAAAACAATAGTCTGGCAGAACTGTGTGCTGGAGACTTGTAAAACATAGATCTTGTTATCTATCTATTTTCAGAAACACTTATCAAGAGCTTATATGACTTTTTTTTTTTCTTTTCCAGAAAGAATAAGTACATCTTGCTACCTAAATAGATTTAGTCTTTTTTGATTTCATTACAATTAGAAAGGAAATTTATTTCCTTACAATCTGTGCAGTTAATGGCATTGTCCTTATGGACATCAGTACAGTCTCTGCCCAATATATATTAAGCACAGTATTCTTTTTTTGCACTGCACAGATGCAATAAAACAAAATGGAACAAAATAATTAAGGGATGATATAACAAGTTTGACTAGATCAAGGACAGGCTGGAATAAGGGAAGATTCAAAACAATGTACCAAGAAACTTGAGGGGTATATATTATCTGTAACATATCCATAATATCAATCACTTGCCTTTAGTTCTGTAAAGCAATTACTTATCTCCAGTTGTACCCAAACGATCTCTCCCTAAATTTTCTAGTTAAGATAATTGAGTTGACAAGGAGAGATGAAATTTCAAAAAGTTGGTCAGTTTTCCTCATTATAAATGTACTGAAGTTATTAAAAGACCATTTAAGACCGTTTTTTGTCTGTAAGTCTGAACTTCTAAACGTAGATGCCACAAGTTAACAGGTAATGATATGCAATGGCATTAACTACTTTGGTGATTTTAAGGTTTATGATGGGAAGATTATCAGTAGCTCTAAGTTTTAGGGCATATGGTATTAGTTTTCTTCAACAGAAATTATATTTAGATGCTGAGTTAAAAGATGTCTGAGTCTTTTGAACAGGATCTGCTTGCAAAGAAAATCCATGATTTGTTCCTCATGAAAAAAAAAATAAAAAAATCAAAAACTATACTATGGTATTTCATAGGTATGTCCCACTGGGAAAACTTAGACCTATAAGTTCTTCTCTTATCCTTAAGTTTACATCTGAAAAACAGAACAAAACAAAACAAAAAAAAAACCATAAGTTATTGTATTCATTTGCCCATTGTACCTCTACTAGATCAGATAAAGAGGGTGTGTTCTTGCTTCCTTTGAAGGTGTATCATTCACTCCAGCGTTAGCGGGAATTGAGCTGCATACATAAACAGCATCTAAATAGAAGCTTGAAAGGCATTGTATATAGTTTATGCAGTAATATCCACCCTTCATTTATAAGTCCAAAACATCTTGTTCCATTATGAGTGTACGTGAATTATTAGAATAATCACTGAAAAGCTCACAGTTGGAAGATCTTTACAATTCCACTACATTGTTTCTTATCAGTAGTTTTTGTTTTTTTGTTTTTTGTTTTTTGGTTTTTTTTTTGTTTTTTTTTTTTTTCCTGTCCCACGTAAACACCATTTAAATTTAAACAACTAGCCACTGAATGACAACAGTATTCTTGAGTTCTGTTAAAATACATTACAATTCCTTTTCTTCCTAATCATGGTAAAATTTTGCTGAGACACAGCACTAAAACCTGAACTATTTTATTATAGAAAAGGAAAGGTCCCAGTGACTAAATAAGTTATCTATACTCATTATCAACTGATTCTCAAGGGCACTTCAAAAGAATATAAAACAATTCTGGCCAAAAATAATGTGTGGGAACTCATTTATTTCATAAATATAAGGAAATGAACTATTTTGCTATAGACTTGCTACAGTTCCCACTTTCTTTCTCTGTCCTCCTGCAACACCACTTAGAATTACTTTTCTGTCTCCGTACATGCATTCTGTTGAAAGTCCAATGATGGAAAACAAATTGGAGGGCTCAAGCACCAGGTGCTGATGGAGAAAAATTATTGCACATCCTGATGGTCAAATCTACTTTTGAACAATATGAATGGCCTTGGTGCACAGGAAGTGAGCCAGCAAAATCTTCATCAAATTCTAGTTCTATTTAATAATAATAATAATAATAAAATAGGGGTAAGTGTTTGGAATACCCCTGGTGTCTAAATCATACGTCAGGATTTCTGACACATAAAATGAGTTTGTACATATTAATGGGAAGTTTAAAATATGGAAAAGTTAAAATGATTGGTATAACTGCACAGATCTCTCCCATTATGAACTCTCTCGTGTGATAATTACGAATCCTCCCTTTAATAATCTCTGTCATTCTAGCTTGATATAATTTTGGGCTCCCAAAGCATTTGAAATGCTGAAGTTTGAATGTGTGTGAGAAAAAACAAACAAACAAACAAAAAACTATGTATATATGAACATTTCAATGAGCTTCAAAACTGTACTAAAAGGGAAAATGGAAGTCAATGCAGCTATGCATTTTTATCATTTTCCGAAACTGGATCCAGATACCATTGAAACTACCTTGAAAATTATATTAACCTGAACTCTGAACTTTTTTTTTTTTTTTTTTAATAAATCTATAGTAAACTTTTCAGTTAAGGAAATCACAGCAAATTGTAATTCTGAGAGCTTTGACTAGCAAAAAAATTAAAAATACTTATGTAACTTTTATAAACTGGAAACTCATAATTAATTATGTTTTTAAATTATCTTCTAGGAAAAGAAAAGACAATAAAAAAGAATCATTTTAAGAAAGAGACCTTGAGATGTCTAACGGGAAGTGTAAGAGCTGCTTGAGTTAAATATAATTTCTGAAAAGCACTATTGTGCTTCTGTGGTGGAGTCCTTTTACTTCTGTTGGTGAAATACACTTAGCTGTCATCACCTATTATCAGGTTTTCATCCTGGCTATTTTACAGTTTCAAGTGTTTTCTGTGTAAGAGCTGCCAATGTTATGAAAGTGTTAAAAAATAATAATATCAAATACATTTGGATCATCTTTCATAAATGAAAGGTGCTTCATTGCATTTTTCTTTTCTACTGAAGCTAGTTAGCATTAAACGTCTCCCAAGTTAGCTCTGAAATTTAAGGGAAAGCTTTTCAACATTAGAATTTTTAAAATATAGCAAAGAGTTCAATGCAATAGAAACCTCAATATGGGGTTATTATTGGATTCTGATACCAAAAGAAGAATAAGAAATTCATGAATGATTCCCTATCTTTGAGATAGACTTTTGACATTACAGTCCTAGGGTTATAAATCTTAACCTAAAACACATCTGTATGAATCTGAGCAACCTGAGATTGTAAATACTAGATGCATCTCAAAAATATTGATCTCAGGTGTGTATGAATGAAATCTCAAATCCTAATACAGCAATAAAGCTTTTCTTCTCTACTCTCCCCTCTACACTTCCATCTTTATTAGTAAAGCAATTTACAAAGAAAAGTAGGAGACACACTAGAGCAATCCTGATCTCTTGCAGCAGTTTTTGTAACCTAATTTTATCCTGGGTAAAATATTAACAACCAAAACCTTTCTCAACTATGAATATAAATGTAACTTCTAAATAACATAGGTTAGGAGGAAGACTTAGGAGTTGTTACCATTGTTCACTTAAGCATTTTAGGAAATGCTACCACCTCATGGTAAATATGCCCTGATTACACCCATTGCACTAAAAGCACCTTGGAAATTGTGGGTGTCTGAGCTGTGGTCATGAGCAGGGCAACTATGATGTCTTATTTGTATCACTGTCCAAACACAGTGAATAAACAGGGCTTTGTGGTCTCTGTGCTACCTTTGCACAATTAATTTTGTATATTATTTTGATTTCTTCTCACCCTTCATAGTTTTACATGGAATAGAAGTATAATGACCCACTCCACCCGAACTGGGTATTTCCTGATAATTAATTAAGGGCTGTTAAGGGACTTTTGATTTGCTGTTGGCACTCAGCTCAATGAATTGTCAACCATCAGGAAATACCCTCCCTACTTGTCATATCTGCCTAATTACTAATTAAGCACCCAATATGGAAAGCAAACATTTTGGTGTTATTAGTTTCACTTATTTCAATTAAATTAATCAATTCAATTTTGTACAGCCTAAAATCTCAACAAAATACAATCTGTGTTATATATCAGTGGTGATATTAATTAGTAGAAATATACTATATATGTTTAAAAAATAAAGAACTGTATATGAAGTAAGAAAAGATAGACAATTCTTCAATATAAGTATATAACTTTTTTCTCCTTTTTTTTTTTTTTTTTTTTTTTTTTTTTTAAACTCATAAGAATATGATATGGTATTACCCAAGACACCTATTTGGATGACTGTTTCTATATTATCAGTACCCATAAATGTTCTTTATACCCACCTTTTCATGATAATTTTATAGCTGAGTATAAATACTGGAAAGCCAATACATTGCTTATTAAAGATAAAGAATTAACCTAAAAATATTCATGTATTTGATCTAAGTTTTGTAAATAGGAAGAAAGAAGAAAAGAAAAGGGAAGATAAGTAAGAAAATGGGGAAGAATGGACATGATGAGTGCAGAAAAAGCTTTGAAATGGGTTTAATTTTGAGGGACTAAATTTACAAATACAGACAAAAAAAAAAAATAAAATGAAATGTTTCCATTCCCACTCCACCTTCTATAACTCAGAGCTCAAATGGGACAGTTGGGATATTTGGAGATTATGGTCAACACCTCCATGAGTCAGGACAAATATTTCAAACAAGTGGTCTCCTACAGGAGATTCTTATACCATACAGTACACACCAGAAAGCACTTCCTCCTAAGGACATGATTCTATTTTAGACGAAATACAAAAATTTTATTTACACCAAATAATGAAAGCAAGAGTTCTAACATAGACACTGATTCTCAGGCTCCCCAGCCACCACATCAACTCTTTTATTTGCAATGCTGCAGCTAGAAGGGAACATCCCTGCCTGGTTGGTTTGGGGCAAACTCTGGTTTATTTAGAGCTGGCTGAAATCGGTATTAAAAATAATAAATAAATAAATAAATAATGATAATAATAATAATAATAATGATAATAATAATAATAAACCACTAGTTGAACAAAACATTAAGATTCGACCAGTAGCATTTTTATTATTTTATTTTTTTTTTAGCAAATGTTATGCAACAAATTCCTTTGTTGCATATAAAAATAAATGTTTTTCAGTTGACTATTAGGAAATCAGTTTGTGTACCGACTGAATAAATAAATCGTATTCATACAGCTTACTGACTTAAAGGAAATTACTCTCGAGTGCCTTTTTTTAAATGCTCAGCTCACTCTTCTGCCATATATTTGTGTCTTATGTAGAGAGCAAGTATTGATTTAGCCCTTAAAAGGGATGGCACAAGAGATGTGTTCAATCATGTGGGATCAAGTAAGAAAATAACCTTATTTTGACTTTGTTACCTTCAAAGCTATTTCACAAATCTGGGACTCCCGGAAACATTTAGTGTGAAAAGCATTACTGCCCATTGTTATCTTACGTCATCAGAAGAAGCCAGAACAAGAACAATGGAAAATGTTTCCAGAAATGATGAGGAAGGCATTGTTTGGATTATCCCTAGGTACAATGATTACCATTGGGTAGCATCGTAAGCAGTCGGAAATTGCTCATTTTTTAGCATCTTCTACAAAGTCATTATAAGGAATGACGTTTTCATCTCCTTAAAGCAGATACTATCTGTCTTGCTTCAGCATAAATTTGGCTTACAGCAAGTCATACATTTCAACAGAAGCTAATGAAAATCAAGCATTTTTTACAATCTTTTTGCACTTTGATAAAAGTGAGATCTCCTGCTATACAAATTGCATGTTTTTATCAGACTGCTGTAATTATATATATATATATATAATTTATATATATAATTTCTAAGGCACAAATCATGTGTTCTTCACAAGATTAATTTCTAAGAGCCTGCTTCAGTGCCTATGGGAGTCTGTGGAAGACCTTGAATAGGCTGTAGTTAATGAACCAAACTTACTGCTGTTAGGTTAAATAGGTTTTTCATGTTGCAAAGAAAGCAATAAAGGCTTGACAGAACAAACAACTCTAGCTCTTTTAAACATTTTTTCCCCAGAGACACTTTTCAAAGCATTGGGACTTGCAGTGTTTCAGCTGAAAGAGAAAGAAAGAAAAAAAACTTCTCCCTAACTTCAGTAGGAGAATATGTTGATTAACACTGAGTTCTCTTCAAAATCATTCCTGTAACTTCACATTTCTGCTTGAGCTATAAGACAAAAGATTGTTTTGCTGCTGTTGTAACAAAAAAAAAAATCTGTTTGAGTCAGTGGAATTGAGTCTTTTGGTGTCAGCAGATATTTAACACACATACTGTAATAAGTGTCAGTGTGATTGCTGACACAATATTGTTGAAACAAAGTTGATGTATATATGGTATATTAACATTTAACAGTTCAATTGTGTAAAGGCTGAAAGGCATAAATGTCAGTTCTGACTGCAGCGGTTTATCCTGTTAGAGTGAATCTTCTGAGAAACTTAAAAACATGTTTCTTTCTTAAATAGTTGACTACAGAAAAGTACTTCTCTCACCACCAGTTACTAGTGTCGGAAGTGTGCATTTATCTACTTGCCTTTAAGAAAAAGATGAAATACATGTATGTCCTTCTAGAAAACAAATATTACCTTTGCAACTACTGAATGAAATTTAAATTACAATTAACAGAAGCAATATTTTAAATTATGCTGGAATTCTGCATACTCCTAAATTAAAGCTCTGTCCTTCCAGTGTAATCAAATTCACTTGGGAGAGGGGCATTGGGGAAAATCTACTCTTGTTTATCAACACTGAGCAGCAAGGTTTTATTCAAAGGACCTTTGCAGCTATGTACTCTACTATTCATGTTACTATGATTCAAAGCACTATGTTCATCTGTTGCTAGAAAGTAGAGCCAAAATTAAAATAAAACAAATGTTTGCATCTCTGTTTTACTGCTGTCCCTCTGTTTCAGTCCCAAGACCATTCTGATTTATAGCAGCAAATGGTTCCAAAGAAGTAAGACTGTACAAAGGTGCTGAAACACCCCAGCCAATTTCCTTCTGCAGATGAGCTAGAGATGTTGAAAGAAAGCACCAATGGTGAAGAGCGAAGAAATCTAATTTGCCTCTGAGGCATGGATACCAGTTAAAGAGGATGTTTTGCTCTAAGAAACCTCCCATACAGGATATTTAATAAAATATATTACATCAGTTTCAGAACTGACAGATTTAAATACCTCTGGCAAGAAAACTTAAATCCACATGTAGGCCTTCTGGATGAATCCAGTTTGTCTAAGTTCTACTTTTCTTTTCCCCCCTTCCACCGTTTGGAAGACCTGTAAGAACCCAAAGCATCCAAGTAGCAGACCCTTACAGACAGATCTCATAATAAGCTGCAACATTAAGAACTGTAACCTAATGGCAATGCTCTAATAAAGCTTGTATTGGGCTGTCCACCCAATGCTCATGCCTCCGCTCTCCAACCCCTTCAAGGAGCACTAAGCGTATGTTGACTTGACTGCGTTTGGACAATCATGCATCCGCTCCACCCAGCTCACCGGGGCTGAGAAAGCTCCAATCCGGAAGCCACGCGGCACCATTAACTTGCTGCTGAGAGGCAAGGTATGTTAACTCAGGCTCGGTGCCACACAAATTAGGTTACACAACTTCTGGCCAGAAGTGCCTCACATCCGTCCCACTTCAAATACACGGAGAACGGATCTATAACAATATGTTCTTGTACTCTTACACAGGTAGACACACTCTGCATTTTCTCAAAACATAGTGTACGATTTCCACATCTTTCCTTTTTGGCACTCAACCTGATAGGCAGATGGTTTTGATGGGAAGGAAGTAGTTATAATGAGTAATAATTCATTTTGTCATCAATAAAGGACAGTGATACTTTTTAAGCTATTTGCATATGGAACTTGTGAATAAAACATTAAACAAATCCAATAATGAAAATAAAATATCTATTCAAGGGAATCCAAATGTGGTAAGGGACATCAAAAGGCCTATTTTTAATTCCGTTTGTTTGCTATAGCATAAGTTCAACGTATGATCTAATTAATCTGTGACTGCGATAAACAGGTATTAGATCAAAGCCACTTAGACTGTATGTATTTTTAGAAAGGGAGAAACATATGACAGTATGGAGATGAGCACAAAAGATGTGGGACTGAAAACCTTTGAAAATAAAGATGGATATTTACACCATACTAGTTGATTATGCCTTTTTGATAAAACAGCCAACCATATACTAGATATAATCTGTAATCAAGAATCCTCCAACACAAGAATTAATTTATAAATGAACTACTATATAAATGGGTATGCTGTGCCTTCAGAAAGTGTCTTAGATGGAAATTTTAATGCACAGCTGTAAAACAAACAAAAAAAATATTCTACAGGACTCAGCCAAAAAAGTAAATGCATCCACACAAACTTCTTTGTTGAAAAATTTCACCATTCACCAAAAGGTAACTTAAAAACACAGTGCCTGATCTTTTGGATTGGCCCAGAGGACTCCAAGGTCACAGAAACAAGCTGCAATTAAAAAGGGTGTAATGAGGAAAGGTCATGAAAAATGAATAGGAACATGCCCCGGCACTACAGAGCAGTGAGGTACAAAAACAATCGGGGTGGGAAGGCGCCAGCCAGCATGCTTTCCTATCTAATCAGCTGTGTCTCTGATAAAGGAGGAAGTAGGTTAAGGGAGGGAGTCTTCAGCACTTAAAACAATCCCCAAGACTCCATTTCTGCACTAGTAATGCAGTGTCTTTAGGACTGAGGCCAAGAGAATAACTGAAAGGAAGCTTAGCAGTCCCTAATTGTCAGCTTCATATTTGTTCATGGATAATAATGACCTGTTTGAACCAGGACAACAGATACTGCTTTTCACAAGTTAGCACTGTCAACACTGCTATGCATCTTGCTCTGTAAAGCCTCACAAAACAAACCTGATACACATCTGCACCATGGAAAAGCCATGCGGGTGCACTGTACCCATTTCTGTGCTGACTTTCAAACTTCATTTTTCCTTGAACAGCTCAAGGACATTCTAAACACATTGCTCTGATTCCTCATTTTTTTTTCTAACAGTTAAATGAGCACAGTAGATAATCTTTGGGAGAAATCTGACTTAATCTGAGATTTGAAGAAATAATCATTCTTAAGATCTTGAAGAAGCAGTATGACGTGAAGGGATTTCAGATTTAAGTAACTTAAGACTTCTGATTTGTGAGCATGGTTTGTAACAGCTGAGAAGGCTCACCAAGGCCAGCTGTCAATCCTCCATGATGGTGCACAGGCAACAGAGCTCTGTGAGAATATGGGGTACATTCTCAGTGAATAAGCTGTCTTGTGTCTTGTATGGAGAAGCAGAGCTTTCTATTGCTATGCCCATATAGCAGCACATTTAAACAAGAGGATGAAATACAACGGCACAGAAGCTTGAGCTAGATAACTAGGAGAGGAGAAAAACAGTGAAATGGTCTGTTCCACCTGTGTGTGTGCAGCCTTTTCTTCCTGTCACTTGAAAGAGAGGTATTTACTAGGCTTCTGTGGGAATAATGAAGCTGGACCCTAAAAGCATCCATTTATATATGGATGCTTTTAATCCATTATACTCATTTAATATCCAGTTCTCACAGTGATGTTCTCCTGCCAAAGTTGTCTGAATTCCACTCCTAAGGTACAATCACCTGAATTGCTGCACTTGGTTCTGCATCCATGTGAAGAGGCCAACCCAAACCATCAGAGCAGCCAGCAGGAAGCTTTCCTAGCTGCATAGATCTGAAAGATTTCCGCCTTCAGCAACTGGAGGTGACCAAAACAAGATGGGAGCTTGCGAAGTAATGCAGAACTTCTGTCCTATTCCTCTAAGAAGCCTCCAGGCAGGCTCTGAATATTTTGGGGGGAGAATTCATTCATAAAAATGTTTCGGCAATTTGCTGCCTTGATTCTGAACAGCACTGCAGACCAGAACTGTATTTGAAACGATTGCTTTGGCTTTGACTCAGTAGTTACTTTTCTCATTAAAGAGAGCTGTTTATATAAAGATATCTTGCTTAAACAAGACAAGCTGCTCCACCACAGTTAGAATCCATTAGTCATTATTAAAGTGGGTATACAGAAAATCGCAGGCTCCAGTTTCCCAGGACTGCGTAGCTTTAAAAAGCTTTAAAACAAAGAAGCTCATTCAGTTGTATGCAGGACAAACATGTTCTGAATTGCTGATTAAAAATAAGACTAACTGATTTGTATTTAAATCTTCACCATCTAAAAGCAAAAGTGATTGAACAAAGCATTTAAATACTCCAAAGTAAATGGGAGCTTTGGTTCAACTACATATTCCATTAAATTCCAGATTATATCCACATACCAGTGTGTCTCCTGTTGACATCCTGAGAGGAATTCTATAGTTCACACTGTTTCATATGACCAGTCATCACCATTTTATAGTAAGGGGTAAAACATCTGTCTTGAACAACTACTAACCTAATAGTTTCCCACACTTTAAAATGACTTCACAATTTAAAAAAAAATAAAAATAAAAATAAAAATAAAAAACTAATATAACAAAATTTTTAAAATAGAGCTACATGAATCAATTTATTAGATTTATTAACAGATTTCAATACCTTCTCAGGTTTCCCAAATCTCAATTTTGAGAATACTTATTTTCAAGTTAGACTTGACAAAAGTAGCAAGGCAATACTATATTATCAGGCTTACTTACACACTTTGTTTCTACACCCACTTTTTTTCCCTACACTAGTAAATGACTGGTTTTAAGTTCTCTGTACTGTTTCACAACTAAAACACCTCAAAATACTTTGATAGCACCACTTTTTCCTTCTTCATGTTATAGGGCAAGGAGAAGTCTTCGTATCCGTTAAGAACAAAAGTCTCATACCATCAGAGGAGGAAATTTTGGAGTTTAATGACATGTCTACACACATGAGGTTTTGAACTGGACATGAAAGTCAGTGTTGTTTTTATTAAGATCTCTTTACTATTTGAAGCCAGGATAGAAACCTCACAAGAAATAACAGTTTCTTACTATGAAGAAAGATTCCTGGAAAGTGAAAATCAGGCAGTGAAGAAAGCCAGCTATATTTTCCAAACTTCAAAGGCATGGCATAAATCAGCCCATATGCTGGAAAGCTGGCCTCTACTCAGCTTGGGCAAGACAGACAAAGAGCAGAACTAACTTTGTCATAAACTGGGAAATCAACTTTCTTTCTGCCTCTCACAGGGCTGGAGGATGGGGTTAACTGTCATAAGATAACATGTTGGTTGTCAGAGAAAGATATCCTACAGGCCTGAGAAGTTAGGGGAAAGTCTTGACCAAACAAGGAAACAAATAAATTAAGATCACTTTTATAGCTGCCAGTTTAGAGCACGTGTGAAAATGAACCCACCCCAGAAGATCAAAGTAGCCTGGGTTACTAGCCAGATGACAGATGCTGAAGCATTTTCACTCTGGTTCCTCTCTATTGGAGCACCTCCTTCAACAGTTCCTGCATCTCCAGAAGCTGCAGGGAGATGCTTTATGCCAAGAAAGTTCTCACAGTTACATTTGACCTTACTTCAGTTATTTCTAATCAGATTCATCCATACCTACCAATCAGCTATTCCTAAAGTAACGGATTTCTTCCCCCAGCCTTCCCCAAACTTATTTTTTAAAATGTGAAACAGATTCCTGAACAGTAGAAACTGGTGTGGTGTTGCAGACGCCTGCATTCATTCCTTGATGAACTTTCCCTACTACAGAACTTTGTCACTGTGTGAATCAATTTATTTACTTCAAATGACAGAAACACTACACTCTTGGGAATATAATCTTCAAAAACTGTGCTCTTTGACTTAAGTAGAGCTTTAATGCTTGCAATAAATGCATAACTATGCCAGTATTACCAAGTATATGGAATTATATGCAATTTTTGGAAAAGAAACAAAAATTACAGCCACTTGAGTCACTGCTTCCTTTGATAACCTTTGCCTATGCAATCAATCATCAGTCATGAAAAAGTTGCCATAGTCTCCAAATAGTATGATGCATACACTACAACTACTATGGAGGTCATTTTTCTAACAGTAACTTACTGCTTGATATTGTGGTTTTTTTTGTGTTTTTTTTTTTTCATGAAGTCCGAGAAAAAAAAAATAGTCATTAAAAAAAACTTTGCTTCCCTTGTGCTATATGTAGACATATTTACTATGCACTCCACCTTCTAGCCAAGATGCCGTAAGATCCTTGATTAAACAAAGATACAGCTAGTAAGTTTGCTCTTCGGATCTTTCATAACAAACTCAGTAAAAGAACTTACTACTTAACTTTTTCTCTTTTCTACATTACTTCTTAACATGTGCCTTACTTATGAAGCCAAAAGGAAATTTTCTCAGCAACAGCACGTCTGCTCCTGAAGCTTATTTCTCAACCAAAATAGCAGCCCACCACATGTAACATCATAATTAATTACCATGTATATAATTCATTTTGACAAATATGATTTGATGAGAGAAATAAGTAGTTCTTCAGGACCAATTAGTTCTTTATAAACAGACATTACTTACATTCAACCAAACCTAAAATAGAGAAGAATTAAAAGAGAATGCCTAATTTTGATTTCACATCTAACAGTAAACCTGCTTAGTATTAATTATTGCACATCTGACTTTTCTCCTTCAGAGATGACAACCAGGCGCAGAGAAGCGCCCAACTTCAATGACATTTAAATATGTTTTCAAAGTTTCTAAAAAGTTGCAGCAGCTTTTTACACATTTGCCTCACTAAAAATTGAAAATGCACAGTGGCAATATGACAACCAAAGAGTTGTTGTATTTCAAAAATTAAGATCTTTTCCTACGTATTAAAAGCAAATATCTAGGGGACACAGCTTTAGAATATCCAGGATTTTATGTTATTGATCAAGCTGGAAACACAAAGTCAATTATTCAGCTGGGACCGTGGGCCTTCTTAGGGCATCGCTCACTGTGTGATGATCACACACACCGTGATTATAAAAGGCACGATGCTAGGCTCAAATCCCGGCAGAACACTCTTGAGCCATGTAGCAGCAAGGTCATCCAGGCCTCCCAGTCCTGAGGTGAGCGATGGGTCAGGACAGCCCCTTCCTTCTTCCTGCCCACCAGGCCTTTAACACACCCATTTTTGCTTACCATATGAGCCTACATTGCATCATGAGAAGTACTGCATGCCTTACAGTTATGTAATGTAGATTGGCATCATACAGAACTGGGTAATGGACTCTGCTGGCTATTGCCATTAAGAGGCTTCCCTCATACTAAGGAAACAACAGATTGCTTATTTATGAGACTTCTGGATTTTTCCACTGCCAGCGTCGCACAAACAACTGGAAAATTTTAGCTTGGTCTTGCAGCCTTATCAACATGTTTCTAAAAGCAAAAAATACAGCAGGTATTTCTGTTAACTTTGCTCTGTTGTTAAATCACCCTCAAAAACAATAGTCATCATGTCCTCCACCTGCAACTAGAAGGCACTTGCATTTTGTCATCTCCCATTTCAGCATGGCTAATTTATTTACAGGTGCCTTTTTGCAATCCACTTCTCAGTCACTGGCTTGTATATTTCCAAATGAAGGGCTTTGCAAACCTGATGTCATAGTGGCATAATTATTATAACATTGGTTTCATGACTCATTCAGTGATTACACTCTAACCAGCCACTCCTTGTCACTCACCATTTGCCAACTCAGTGTTTATCTAAACCAGAATGTGCTGACTGAAGAGCACATGCTGTTAAAAATGCACTTAAATTAAATCACAGTTACTTTTTTTTTTAATATCCCTGTATAATTTTTGCATGCTTAATGCTGAAACACTGAAGGTGAACCTCCTTTAAACTGTAAAATCCAAATAGTGATTGGTTTAGTTTCAATTCTTCCCCACCACATTTATAGTTAGACTTAAGAACAAGCCATAAAAAAAGACATTTAACACCTAGAAACCTGCACTGACTTTGTAGCAAGAAAACATTCCTAAGCCTGGACCTGATTATTTTTTTTTTTTTTTTTTTACCACAGAGGGTAGGTTGCTCTTAAGAACAGCCATAAAACTCCACACACTTTCCCTTGTACTACTGAAGGAGAAATGGAGGGGACAGGGCAAGAGAGATACCTTCTGCGGCCTTTAGTATAACCACATCACACCAGTTCCTTGCCACCACATTCCCAGTCCCCACAGGGAGGTGATGTGGGATTTTCTTCAGCACGGTCAGTCTTTCACGAGGTTGTATCAATTTTTCGCAGTTAGAATCCACATTAGCTATTTAGTGCTCTGCCCAGCATCTCTCCCTTCAACAACACTTAGATTGCTCAATCTTTTCTTGAACAACAGAACACCATGGAGATGTCCCAGGCCAAGTCCCTCCCCTGGGACATTTCAGAGCCTTCCTTCTGTGTGAGGCCACACAAATTAGCCCCACGGCGTATTCATGTTATGAAGATGTTGAAACTTTCCAAGAGAACTGATTCATGGAAGAAGCATAGAGCAGGCATTTCAGAGGTTTTCTGAAAAATGGTAATCATCTTTATCTTCTGTTATGATATTTTATGGTATTAATGAAGAGGTGATGCTTTCCTAATTACAAAAACTTGTTGATCCAAAGGCTTTGGAACTTCTGTAACAGACTTGTTCTTTATTTCTCTTCCAGACCCTGAAATTTCTGTTAGTATTTGCAATTTATAAAATGAATCAGCATAATTTCAACTGAATAATACAGTGCTCAAGGTCAACCTTCTACCAGAAGATGACAAAAGTATTAAATCTGAGGAAAGCCACTACAAACCTATTCTCGTGATGTCCAACAACATCAACAACGAAATGTCAAGATACTTAGAAAGCTCAAATAATAACATAAAGTTCAAATAAACAGCAAAGTCAGGTGCTTATTAGAAATGAAATTGAACTTCCTGTAACTAATAAACCAAGGCCAAATTGGAGAGAGATAAAAAACTCAGAAATGCTAAAAATATTACTCAAACAATACTTAAATACTGAGCTGCCCTTTTTAACTATAAATATAAATGAAGCACAAGAGGATTTAAGGGTGCTTATATAACAACTTAATTTAAGCTAATCTACCAGTTATCTGCAGTTGCCCTACATGGAGTTTGATGTGCACAGTGGTGTACAACTGCAAAGCTACCACAGCTTTGCTACACAAACGTTCTGATAGATAAGGAATTGGCTTTCTTTGTCAAAATATCCATAGATGATGGAGTGACTGACAATGTTTTAATTAGGTTTAGTTCCTTCTGTTCAATCTCTGCTAGGCTGCGAAGGCAGACGAGCACTGAAGCAGGTTGCCCAGAGAAGTCGTGGAGGCCCCATCCCTGCAGACAGTGAAATTAGACCAGGTTGGGAACAACCTGCTCTGGCAGAATCTGCTTTGAGCAGGGGTTTACCCAGATGATCTCAAGAGGCCCTGTGCCACCTCAGCCACCCCATGACTCTGGCCAAGCTTTTAACCAAGCTGCAGTTCTGATACCCAAGAAATAACCTCTTTTTTTTTTTTTTCCATTTCTCTTTGGTTAAAATGCACTTCTATGGAGGACTACAAGTAACCTAGCGAGAGTAACCTTTATATTTGAGATGCATTCTATGATTATGTTTTCTCTCCACTTATGACCTTAAAATGAACCTGACTTGCATTAGAGTGTGTTTGAAAATAAACAAAAAATGCTGGATGTTGGGGGGGTAATGTTTCCTTTTACACTTCTATTCTGAGCACTGAGCTTGACATGACCTTGAATTTCCCATGATATAATCAGATACAAAATATGCACCTTTACTGATGAGACTTTACTGATTGAAAAGGAGGGATCAAGCACATTGGTACTCTGATTATACCTTTATGGTTTTCAAGAAACATTTTTATTTTTTTTGAATCCTTAAAATTGATGCATTGCACACTTTCAAATACCACAAATTTAAAGGTACTCCTCATTTATATATATTCAATCTAGATTGAATAGGATATTAAACTTCATTTTTGTATTAAAAGAAAAAAAAATGCATGGCAAAGAAAGTATTGACCTCACATGACATGACATTGCAGTAAATGGATAGATGGACTGTCACTCCGAGAGACTTCACAGCATAGGTAACCTCTGTTTTTTTTGGTAGATGTCAAGCAGACAATGCAATCACCATTTTTGTCTATAGCAAAATTTTCCCAAGCTGAAGGAGCAAGCAAATAATTATGGTTTAAGAGTATTTATTTTATTACTAAAAAAAAAACAAGCACACAAGAAACATTTCCATGTATACATATGGATATCTTGTTTCTGCATAATAAATTGCAGTCATTTGCTGAACAAAATTATTGTAGATACTGGCTAGATGCTGGTGCTGTTCAAAGAACATTTTTTATTTCACTACTTCGAGATCTGTGACTAAGGTTTGTTTTTCTTGCAACACTTGAAATAAATTCATTATAAAACAGTAACAAGCCAAGACTTATTTAGAGAAATTATTGTTGAAATAAAGTTTCTGAACAATTATATTTAATTCTCTTTCAGAATACTCCTCAAAAAAAAAAAAAAAAAAAGGCAAAAAAAAAAATAGTTCCATATTGCAATTTTTAAACCTGACTTAGCCTAGGTAAAGGTAGATTTTTGTCCTGCTTTTCATCTCTAACTATTATTAGACCAGTTCCTTTAACCATTGTTTTGTTTAAAAACAATTAAACATGGAAGACTGGGACACTCAGCAGAATGTGTAAGATGCCTCATTAAAAATGTCTTTTAAAGTTATGCTCCAACTGGCATAATTCTAACTTCAAATTAAGCAAGAATAGTCAACAACACAAAACTGTTTCTGTCACTTGGTTTGTCTTTGCTACCTGAAATATTTAACCTTACTATGTCAGCTGATGGGAATCATTAAAATACCCTATTCCTCTTGTCACTTGACTCTTCTCGCTACCATCACCAAACAGATGAAGCCACACTCAGCATTAACCCAAGATCATGCCCAAAGGACCTTGACTCTGCAGTCACCTCAGCTATTTTAGTGAACAGTGTCATCTCATGAGTAGCAGTTGGCAATTGGTCCAAAACCAAAGTCTTAGAAAACTGCATTTAGATTTCTTTAGAGTTGTACTTTTTGGCTTCACCTACCTTAAAGTGTCATCTGGCTTAATAAAGACATAAGAAACTACAAGTCTTCCTTTAAACTATTATCAACAGTTGCTATCATTACCGTATTTGAATCCTTCAGTGTCTGACTATATCTTTTTATCATCTTTTTCTGAAAACAAACTTCAACATGACACCAATTTTCTACATAAAGCAAGAAAACATGAGGTTTCTTCAATGGCTCAGTTAGAGCCCTTTTCAGTTTTCAAAAATGCTGTGTAGTATCTAGCAGGGTATTTGTATTATGTGAAATACAATACATAAAAACATAGCTCTTAAACGAATAGAAGCAACTTCTAAATGATTTTGCTTAGCAACTGTTATCACCCAATGCCTGAAAACCTCTTGCTATTATAATTTGAATACATTAAGCATAATGAGTTTTCATCCATATGAAACACTTGTATTTCTAAGTGTAGTCTGTTCAAGATCCAGTAAAGAAGGATTTATAAGATGAGGGTTTATATTTATCTTATATGTCTGAATGTGTACCCAACATCTTCAAAAATTTACAAAGCAGAAGTCACAGACTTAATCTTCAGCACAGCTCTCGGCATTTCTCAGCTTTGAATGTAAACAATATATAAAAGGTCCAACTATTGAGAGAAACATCTGATTTTTCCCATTGTAAATATGACCCAAGTACGACTTAGCTATAAAGAGACATTAACTTTTGATCTTATCTAAAAATATATTTTTTAAAAAGTCAGAAGAAGCTCTTTTGCCCAGCTCTGTTCAAAGGTCACTGTCCTAAAGAACTGTTAATGATCAGAAAGCCAAAAGCAATTCCAAGTAGCTACCGGAAGAGGAACTTTTTTGGAATTGTCCAAAAATGTTTTTTAAACTCGAGTATCTCCACAGCAGCTCACTGATCAGCAATTCAAAACTCAGTTTAATAGCTGACAGCCTACTTATGTTAATATGACCCTAACCTTTCTGATACACTTCCAGAAAACATACAACTTTCTGCCTCTGATTTTTGTGTTCAGCTTTGGAAATCTGTAGGGATTCAAGTGTAATACTTAGCAAGAGAGTACAATTTTGCAAACTAAAATGCAATTTTTAAAGTAAATTCAAACACTTCAAGAAAACTAATACATGCAACTAAGACTATCACTACTCTTTATGACAAAGCACTCAAGTTACTCCTTCGGACAGTCTTACCACCCAGGAAGCTGTTTTGCACTATCAGATGAGCACAAACCAAGGTACAGTAACTACCAGACAGATGGTCTATTACAATGGAAACAACATAGGGAATACAAATACTCCATTAATGGAGGTCTCCTGTCTGCAGGAAGCTTATTTATGTGTATTAAGAACAAAAGAATATTGATACTATCAGAAATTGGAAGCTGGAAGAACAGAATATAATATTTTGGACTCTTCTCCAGGGACATTCATTTAGACAACCTATATGGATGTAGAAAGCAGAAAGGTTGTGATTACCTATAAAACTGTCTGGTCCTGTTCCTGAGACTGACATTGTCACACAAGTTGGAAGAATAAAATCTCAACTTATAGAAAAATGACATGCCTCATCTAGCTAAGGCTGCTTAAAATTCATGTATGCTCCCTAACAGGCAAGAGAGTGACAGAAGGTAATGCATCCCACCAGGATCATGATGGTCACCATCATGAATTTTGGCATCAGTGGGAGGATCCAGATCCACAAGCTACGTAAATGAATGCCAAGACCACAGGAGCATCTGCCTTTAAGACCTTATTGCACTTCAGGAACCTAAGTTATTCAAAGACTGGTGCTGGAAAGCACTAGCATAAGTGGCAATGACTTCACTATAAAAAAAATAACACTATAACATGCATTAAGTTTAAGCTTAAACCACTCAATTATTCTTAACAAATATAGTGATACTAGACTGTGCTAGGTCTGGATAATTAAAAGGTGCAGATGAGTCTGACCACTAAATAAATAAGTAATAATTTCCATCTCTCTCCCCCAGTGCACCATCTTGTATATTTTAAAATCAAATTATCTAGAAATCTGGAGAGGAAAAAAAAAAAAAAAAAAAAAAAGGCAACTATTTTAAGCAACGCAGAAGGGTAAAAAAACAAAAGCACTCAAGCTCTCAACCTATTCGGTTTTCTTTGCAGTTAAGGGATGGAAAGAAATCAACTCTTTGTTACAGTTTTTATTTCACAATTCTTGTCATGTTTCAACAAATCATTTTGAACATAGAGCAAGCCAGCCCATTTGGTTATATATTTCCATATAACCCCTTCCCTCCAAGTATCCTCACTGGCCTTCACATTTGCCTCTCACTTCAATATTGACTTATGAGATATAATAAGAATACCAAGAGGTTTCACTCAGAGCTACAAGCTCCCTTGGGGATGGGGGTGCTGATCGGTAAAAAGCTGTTATTGTTAAAGGCGTTGCAGGGTGGCTTGCCTTTTGCCCGCTCTTTCACTTCTGCCTCCTACCACCCTACTACTACTGGCAATAGCTAAAATTTTCCTAAGCAGAGCCTTGGGCACTCCCTGGCAGAGCTCAGACCTTCTCTGGCAGAGGCCTGAGCTTCATCTGTTGCAATAGGCTGGAAATTCTGTGGTAACTTTATCTAAATATATTGCTGGGTTCCACTGTTAATGAGTCTCTCTGATAGAAACGCATTTCTGGAAATGTTAAAGATCTGTTATTTCTGGAAATAAATAATAAAAAAGAGCAGTGTATATACACATATATATATATATATAGACACACACACCTACAGAAATTGGGATAACATTGTTCCGTTTCCCATGGAAATGGAATGGAAATAAAGAAGTAAATAAACTGTAAACATCTAAAGCAAAAACTATCAATTGCAATTGCAGAAATAGTTGGGAGAAAAGGAGGAGAAAGAAAGGTTCCTCTTCCTAGCTGCCATATTTCAACTCCCCAGGCTTTTGTCATTCTAATTGGAATAGACAGTTCTAATTATTTCTAATTCTGCACTTGCCTTATACCCCACCAGAGGTAGCAACCAGAGGTAGCTTGGCCCAGAAACATCCTCTTTATTTGAGTATCAGTGCAAATCCTCAGCCCTTGGTGCAAACCTTACTCAAAGCCCAACCTAGAAAGCCACACAAAATGCAGAAGCAGGATGTTTAAATTAAGCATTAATCCTATAACTCCAGGGATCCAGAAAAGTGTTTTTCTTTGTGAGTGCTGCTATAACCCTCAGTTTTGGCCTCAGTCTCACCCTAAAGATGGGGAAATCTAGAATGGAGGACTAATAACATCAAGGAAAATAATAATAATTTTAAAAAAATATATTGAAATAGTAAATACAGACATTTCACATTTCATCTCTAGAAGAGGAATTGGGAACATTAAGCAAGGTTGTTTTTTTTTAATAATAGCTAACCCAAATTTTTGAAAGTTTTACAATACTGGGACTCAATATGAGAATTTGCCCACAAAAGGAAACTATTTCAAATTCCACAACATTCTGAAACAGCAAACCTACACAGAACCATTCTTTCTTATTGCCTACCTTTACTTGACCCAATAAGTCTTCTTTTTAGTGGCCACTTAATTGACAAACACTGCTAAAGCAAACATTGCATAAAGAGACAATTAAAAAAAAAAAAGAAAAGAGAAGGAAAAAAAAAAAAAAACTGAAAATCCTATGACTGAAATTCCATGACTATGTTTATACAAGTACAGCTCAAAAAAAAAAAAAAAAAAAAAGACCTCATATTCCAAAGTTATTATATTCAGTCAACTTAAACACTTCGGTTTTGTCCCACAGCTAACTAGCATCCACTTTTTTGGTTACATGAATGAATAAGTCCCAACACTAGCAAATGTTTGTTTTCCAAAACAATGCTGAAAGACATATCTATTACTGTCATTTCCAAGGTTTCCATAGGCTCTCCTAATAACTGTGCCAATGGTACAATGGTAACTCACTGATCATGCTGTAATTTAGGGTAGTAATTTAATTTCAAGACTGAGTATGTTACAATATTTTATGGGCTCCATGTAAATGTAACTGTTAAAAAGATAATAATCTATGCATATAGAAGGCCATTCTGTAAGAGAATTCTGTAAGTTCGCTTCGTTGACTTCATCTCACCTTAAAAGTCTCGGAGTGTGAAAAGCCAGTAAAGGTAAAAAAGCTGCACGATAAAAAGTAATCATATTTTATTAGTGATCTATAATATCTTATTCTATAGGCATATTTCTTCTCCTCTATTTTCATCATATTTCCTTTATGGATACCAGTGGCCACATTTCCAAGACCACATTCAGATTAGATACACACGTCCAATTTCACATGTTCCCACACAGGAAAACATATCTTTCAATTGTACAGCAAAAGTCAGAGAGACAGAATGGTTGAGGTTGGAAGGGACCTCTGGACATTATTTAACCCAAACACCCTTCAACAGCAGGATCAGCTACAGCAGGTTGTCCAGGGCCGTGTCTGGTTGGGCTTCAAGTGCCTCTGAGGATGCGTGCTCTACCAACCAGCCATGTTCTTCAGCAGTTTCTACAGATTTCAGCCAGAACAACAGGTGCTTAACAACGTTTAGGAATTGCCCCTTCAAGTCAAGTGCTGTCTTTCCACACAACCACAAACAGCAGTAACTCTGCCTGCCCTTCAATTTTACTTTTTCCCTCCTCTCTCATCATTCTTTTTTCTAATATATGCTGTTTTCCAACCCAAACACTTTCTTTCTCCTCTGAAATCACATTCCCTTCTTCAGTCCTCTCCATCTTTCTCATACTTGTCTGGGTAAAAAATGCTTATCTAATCTTCCTTGAAAATCTGTTTAATCAATCCTAATTTTGTAATTATTGTATTGTATATTGTATGGTAGCATTGTATTGCTACCAAATAGCAGTCGTCCTGCATTTTGGCTGTTCTTACACTCTTGATCTTTATTTCTAAGATTATTTTCAGAGACTACTGTTCCTACTGTACAGCGTTGACATTATATTAACATGCCTTTCTCACCTGAATGTAGATTTGGTTTGGATTAGTCAGTACAATATAATCAATAATTCAGCTTTTTCACTACCTGAGGTAATAGCATTCTGTTCAGCAAAACTTAAAGTTTTTACCATATGCAGCTAAACTGAATGCCATGTTCTTTCCATAAATTCTGATTTAAACCTCTCTCATAGCCAGCATTTTACTCAGAGAAGTTCAAGTTATGACAAGGGCACAGCTTCACAACCACTGTCTGAGGAGAAGGTACCGAAGACTAAAAGGATCTTTTTATTACTATGGCTACTCAATCCTTCAGATAAAGTAAGAATTACACAAGTTTACTTGTCTGTATTTCTTTGCTGTGATGACCATGTCTGAGACGAGACCATTTGCACAGGTTATCAAATAGTAAGTTAACATCTTTAACTTGCTTTGAGACCATCAAGTGGTCTGGACAAACTGGAGCGATTTAAGGACAGGAATAAATAACACTTTGTTATTTGGGTAGTGTATGGGGAGTTGTTAGTTTGTTGTTTTTTTTTTTTTTTTTTCCCTGCAAATAAAACATTACATATGGGATTAGGATCTGCTCATAGCAACAGTTCCCACAAATACAGAAAGTGGTTGTGTCATCCTAAGTGTTCTGTCCCTACACATTGGGTGGAAAATTTGGAAAAGAAATCTCTTGAACCTGAATAATCAGTGCATTGGGTGGAGCACTCGCTTTGCAGCACTGAATATTCACCTCTGGAACTGAGTTCAAACCAAGTCAAACTGATGTAACAAAAAATTCTTTAAACAAAGCATTCATAACAAAACTTTGAGTCAGAAATCAGTTTCAGAAAGATAATGCCTAAGGCAACCTTTTTTCTACTCCTCCTCCCCCCCGCCCCCCCCCCCCCCCCCCAATTAGCTGTTGAACCCTGCAGTTATTGTATTCTAGAGATGCAGTGATAAAAGGCAGTATTTTATTTAACATCTTGTTCTGTTTTTCAAGATTGTATCTGCTAATTTAAAGCTAGTTCAGTTCAAACTTTAGGTCTTCATTTAGATCCCTGCAAGATCAACATCACAAAGGAAAGAACAAGCCAAGAGGACTAACAATAAATATTCAAACACAATTTCCATAAGCCAAAGTTTTGGAGCACAGAAAAGGACATCCATATCTCATCCTTTCTTGCTTCTAATAATGCTCCCTACATATAGAAACCAGTTCTGAGTGAGAGAAAGGACTTCACAAAAGCCAGAAAGCTGGGGAAGTGCCACTGAGTGCTGCTGCACTGTATTTTTTCCACTTGCTGGATATAAACAGCATCAGTAAGGTAATGTCTTGAGAAAAGCAGTCTTAAGTGTACATTTGATTTTGCCAGGAAAAAAAGACATTCTGAACATCCTGTTAAACTCCCAACCTGATTTACAGAGCAACAGTTTCTCAATAGGTAGCTGACATTCATTCAATAATGCACTAGTTGTGAAATATTTATTTATTTATTCTTACTTCTGCTAATAACAGTAACTCAAGAATCACCTCATAAAACTGTTTGGGAGTACATTCCAAAGCAGAAATTTTACTGTCAGCAACGGTGCAACCACAGATGTCCTAGCTGACTACCAAGGTATCTTGAATCCTCACTGCAACAGACAGTTTCTATCACAGAAAAATTCGTTATGACAGGTCGCAGACAATTATTTAGCACTTGGCCTCTCACTATAGTCTTGAAGAAAAGCTTCAGGTCAGCACAACATAGACAGCTATTGGACAACACAAAATGAGTCAGTGACTCATTTTATATATATATATATGTATAGAAGGCAAAAGAGATGTATTTCCAAATCCACACTAGGAATGGATATAAAACAAGATGTCTTCAAAACCACTGCTAATGCATCGTTGAGCAGTGTTTCACCAAAACTATGCTGTTCTCTCAGTGATATTTGGTGTTCGTCTTCTGAAGTTTATATGTAAAAGACCGCTATTAAAAAAGAGTACTACCAAAAAGGATTCAGCATCACTGTTCATGCTAGGCATACGTGAAAGAGAAATGAAGTTCTTCAGTATGTCAACTTGCACTCACATAGGAAATACTCTAGGAAGAAGATAAAAAAGAACCCAATTTTCCTCTACTGTGAAGATTCCCATTAAAATAAGTAGAAACAGTTTTAAAACATTGCTTCCCATCCACCCATGAAGACTTCTGCTTGCATTTGATGAAGAAAAGAAAGACTGTAAGTAAATATTTTTGACAGATCTTTCTGATAAAATGGAACATAAGGCAAGTGGTGTTGCAAGTCTGGCGTGAAATGAACAAATCAGACTCAGATGAGTTTACAGGAGCATGCTTTCCTGTGATGAATCTTAAGGTTGGCTGTAAGAAGAACCTCACTGATGGATTTTATAGGAGAGGGAACACTTCAATTTGGGGGAGAAACAGCTTCCAATTTTAGCATAAATATTTTAGGAAAAAAGTATTTTGCAAATGCATTTATGTTCTTAGGAACAGAAAATTTATGTCCTTTCCTATCCTGTAGTGTAACCAGCCTCACGGAGCCTGAACAAAATGCAAAGATTTCATTAGTAAGCCTCAGGCTTATTCTGCCAGCAAAGTTCTATCTTTGACATTCGGTATTCTGACACTTCATTACGAGCTGTGCTCTAACACAATGGAATGACATGGCACAATCTGACGGTTTCAGTTCAGTGGAGAATTTGGATAGCATGCTTTTTCCTAGATGCAACCATTTCATATTTATATTAGTATGATAGGCAGAAGAGTTGCAGCAGTGACACTAAAAATGTTTTTAGCCTACCAATTTTCAAAATAATGTGAAACAATGGCAAGAAAGTCATGACGTTTAAAGCTAATTTCAATTAGTTGTTTTCTAGAACTGTTCTACATCATTATATTGCCCACTCCATTTCTATCTAGAAGACAACTGAGTAATTAAAGAAAATGCTCAGAAGCTACAAAAATGGATGGGTGGATTTTGGTTTTAGTGTGCAGGGGGGGTTCTTTCATTTCTTTTTGTTTTCTTTTCTGTGTTTTTGTTTTGTTGTTGTTGTTGTTGTTGTTGTTGCTGGTATTGTTTTGCTATCCATATTTGTTTTCCACAATTGTTACTGATAAATTAAGTTACCTTGGCTGTGGAATTATGCTGCTACTGTCACAGCTTTCAGGCTCAGCAAAAGTGCAATAGGAAACAAAGGGTTTTTTGTTGTTGTTGTTTTCTGTTTGCTTGTTTTGTTACGTGCTTTTAAAATGTTTAACACAAAAGGGTTTTTGCCCATCACAACAGACCTCTGCCTATTGTAAAAATGTTGTAAATGTAATGTAAAAAAGATTCCATATGGCTGAAGGACTACAAAAGCACTCTCAAGTCCACTGGATGGAATCACTCAGGTTACTGCAGTGGTTTTTTACTGCTCTCAAAGCACTTGTTTTTAGTTACTTTCAGAGAAAAGTACTGCACTAGACAGAACTTTTGGTCTGACAAATACAGCACTCTGTATATTCATATTAAGAGTATCTCAAGGTCTATATTAATTTCTAGTAAATGTTAACATTACTGTTATTATTTGTTAACAGAGATAACATACAACATTTATACCCTACGTATTCAGGTTATGGAGGTCAATAGGTTGCCATTTTATATTTCTTAGTCTCATTTGAAATACATATTCTGAAAACTGTGGCTGTCGGAACATTGTAAGATTTACAGTTTTCTGAAAGCCTTACTTTAGCCTTCAAAGCGGATCTTATTAAGAAATTATTTATGATTATTTACACTGCTTAGTACATTTAACCACATAGAACAGTCATTTTGACAGCTATTGAAATTAGCATCAGGAACAGAGTGAAGCATGCAACTGGTGGAAGCACTGCGAATTAAATCCTAATGGCCTCAATCTATTTGTCTCCTTCTGGTTGATTCTTATTGAGTTCACAAATACATCATGAAAACACCCCAATATAAGTCACAGATTAAAAGAGATTCCTTTCAATGGAAAACAATTGTTCTTATTATGCTACAATAATATCCCTGTGTGCACTGTGGAAACAGACAAAGAAAAGCTTGAGGTCAACAGTAACTGCTGTTATCTCAATTAAAGCAGGATAAAGCCCTTTGGAAAATTTGCTTGTACTGATCAATATAAATCCAAAGAATAATCAGAATGAAGCAAATCATTACAAAGGGCTTTTTCAGTGCCCATAAAACTTCATTCTGAACTGAGCATGTTGCATGACCTTCCCTCTTGCTGATTCAGCCTTCCTGGATGTCACTGCCTCCTCAGCTGGATTGATTCTGCGGGTAGCACAGCTGCACCTTAAACTGAACAGGCGAATGGTCTGGTTTAAAGAAATAATAATAAAATAAAATTTATAATAATATGTAATAATATGTGTTTCTGTTTGTTTTTCTAAAAAAAAAAAAAGCTCTTTTAAAGTAGTTTAGAAAGAATCTTTTAAAGCTCATCTAAGGCTCATTTCACAGCTTAGTTTTACAGAATTTCCATGTAAACACTCAAGTTTGTAGAACTGAGGGGACTGTGACCTCCACCTCAGAAGGGAGGAATAAAATGATCAAGTGCCAAGATGATTATAATGTGACTTTTTAAACTGAGTTTGCCAAAAAATAAAAAACAATGTGTACCATAGTTAACTCAGTAACACTACACCTTTTATATTTGTTAAATATGTGCTGGGAAATGCAAACATAAAATTGAGAACAGAATTTCTCACATAAAAGAACATATCTGTGATGTCAATTACATCTATTAATAATTTACAAAACCCTGCTTTAAAATAGCATTATTACTATATCTGTAATAGTAATGCAACTATTCATATTTCACTAAAAAAAAAATGTGATGAGTCTATATAATTTGGGATTATTTGAAAAGAAATACAGCAAACCAAGTAAATGGACATATAGGAACCTTTGTCTAGAGAAAATTATCTCCTCTGACTAGTTGTTTGTAATATACATAATTTCTACTAAAAAAATAAAAAATAAAAATGAACAAAACATAACAAAAAAAGTACAACCCACACAGCAAAACCAAGCCAAATATTATATGTACAAGTAACAAACTGTACTTGTGCAATGATTATCCCTGCCAAGAATGCTTATTACCCAGGATTTAGACACAGTGGATGAATTTTAAAACAAACAAACAAACAAACAAAAAGTCACCTAAGAAAGAAATGGGAGATTTGACCTCAAAATACGACATCTGTGTAACTTCATTGCTTAGAGTTATTTTGCAACAGAATAGTCCGCAATTGAACATGAAAAGACAAAAGCAGTGATAAGAGAAAAAAAAAAAAGAGAGAGTTTTTTTAATCACAAAATGAAGACAATGTGAAGTTTCTCCAAGGTCATTACTGAAACTTCCATAATTATGCCTTTTTTTTTTTTCTTTTGTTATTCTTAAATTTTACTTGAAACTCAAATATCACACAAACTGGGTGGAGAGGGGAAAAAGTGCTGCCTGACTCCCAGAAAAATAAATAAATAAATAAAAATCTCAACATAGCTCTCAGCATACTTTCATAAGTAACTGGTTTTCAATGAAGCCATTGATTTACAGAAGAATTTCCCAAGAAGGGCTAAGCATCTAGCTAGTGATTTATGACAATGGTAGGAAGTACACTTAGAGCTGCTCCCAGAATTTTTGCAAGTATAGCAAAAAATAAAAATAAAAAAAAAAATCTCTGATATAATTCGCTTTTATTATGGGTGAATGTATGATAAATATATGCGCTGGTTCAATAAGGAGCTGGTTTAATCATACATTTCACTTAACTTTTATACAGCTTCCAACAACTACTTGATGACAAAAACATACAAAATATTTTACAAGAGTAGCTAACATTTCTATCAGATACTACATGATTCTTAAATGCCATCTGTTTCTGCCAAGGAATCTCTTACATTATCATTTCCTTTCTGTTTTTCATTTTTCATGCTTTCCACAGTAAATGTAATTAACTTAGCTTGCCTATGACCAAAAGCACTATATAATCATAGCCAGCTTCTCTCTTTGTTTTTGCAAATCTGCTGGATAAAGTTGGAAGCTTTAAGAGGCAACATTCAACCCATATGTTGGTCTTGCGAATTGCTATTGTCACTGTTGATCCTGAGATCACTACAGCTAACATTTCTCAGGATCAGAGCCCTGGTGGTTGTACAGGGCCTGAAACATGTTTGTTTAAGGAAAGGAGCACTGCTCAGCTGTTTTTATTATGTTAAATCTGAGAGTACTTGTTTAAAAAAAAAAAAAAAAAAAAAAAAAAGCCTGAGGAAGGGAGACCTGAGACGTGAGACAATGTTTGCCTGACCTTTTACATGGGACTGTATGATCCAAACTTTATCATTAATCTTCAGCTCTGAAAACATGTCTCCCTGTGAACAAAAAACAGCAAGGAGCTAGGACTTCACCACTGAGTACACGGTCATTTTCTCTTGTTATTAAAAACAAATACTCAAGTAAGAAACAGAAATTAAATAGAATGGGTACCATAAATAGTGTCTGTTTAGTTCTCCATAGGTTCAAGACTGCACTGGAAGAGGAGTGGTTTTGGCATGTCCTGCATATGCAACACTGCAGATAAGGTCTAGGAGGAATTCCCTGGGTATAGAAGCTGCCCTTTTATTATATTTACACTGCCTATCAAACTCAATTCACATTGCTCATTCACACACCGATGCAATTACAACAGCACAAGTAATAGCAATAGAAGTTATATCAGACTGTTTTTGAAAGATCCCTTTGTAAAATCAAAAGACCCCTGAGATATGAAGTGATATCATCATTTATCAGCCAAAAGATGCATCAGACCTGTACTAATGACATGAACTTTCTCCAGGACAGAAGTTTATAACTGAAAGAGCCAGTCCATAATTCTTTCTTTCAGAAAAGAAGCAGCAGTAGTAAAAGTTAACTAGTTTAATTTTGATACTGAGTTTTGTACGAGTTTTATAATGTAGTAATACAGAAGAAACCTAGTCTTGGAACTAAGATCTATTATTTGACAGCTTATATAGCATTTGAAAATAGCATCAGAAAAATATTACATTGTTCTTTCTAATGAATGGCCCCAACATGAATTAAACAATTAACTGCAGATCACACAGCCAACAAAATAAAACAATAAATTCTGTTAACGAAATTGTTGTATTCGAGAAATCCTCTGGCACATTGATTGTTCTAAATCCAAAGTGATGTTTCAAAAGCAATTACAGTAGTCAGTTCTTTATTATCTTGTCTCACGGTAATTCAAAGCAATGTGCTGAAAGTAATTCCATTACATTGTAATTACCTAATGGTACTGTCAGTAGCCAAGAGGCAGCACATGCTTCCTATCATAAATAGTTAAATCACTCACTCTTTAGTGAAGGAGTAAATCTTGGAAGGCCTTTATCTCAAAAGGTATATTTTTGATGAAACACATTGGAACTGGGTGCACACTTAGGAGAAGATGTACAGAAAAATGTTTAACAGCAAGCGGTTACTTGATTTATCAAGCACCGTGGAGTGGGTCCAGTGTAGAAGTGTGTCTAGGAGCTGACTTTTGGCACAGGGGGCACAGGAGACTGCACCTGACCTCTACAAGCAATGTGCATTCACACCTGGCCACAAGACAGGAGTGTAGTGACACAACCGGACGACCCCATGCCTGTTCCTACATTCAGAAGAAGCTGTTAGACAATGAACTACAGCGGGCTTCATGTCCCTATAAAACACTGAATTTGAGATGTGCAATCTTTGTACTTGGTACAGAGTGCTGTGAGAGAAGCCTACATAGAGAATGACCTTTCCACCAGATCTGAACTCAGTGAGGAAAACTCTCCAAATTCAAAACAGCAAATAAATCATCCCACCAACACTCTTAGAAACATAGCCTCTCTTCTAGAAGACTAACTCTGTGCTCAGCCAGGGCCTCGGTCACAGCCCTGTGCTCACACATCCCCAAAAGGTACGTCATGCTGTATTATTCATGCATCGAGTTCTCACAACTTATGTGCCCGGAACTCTTCAAAAGCTCCTAAATTACTTCCCACAAGGCAGCAAGGAGCAATCCCACAAAACAATTATTACCTTCCATGAGGTAATTCCTCTCTATCCAGTTTGACAGCCAGACACAAAAACAGCAAAGAACTCGTTTTTAAATATACCCATCCCATTCGGTATCCTGCAGAGTGATTTTTAGTGCTCTGTGAGGGTATTGCTGCCTCACTGAAATATTTTATTCAAGTGTTCATTGGCGTTGGCTCCAAAATATCAAATATGTGCATGTTATTAATAAGTTATATGTAAATATTCATTGCTAAGGAAATAAATTAGGATGTTGATCTAAAAATCTAGAGGGAAGAGATCTTTCTGCACCATGAGATGACCAAGATGACAGTCTGCTGTAACAGTCACTTGCCTGCTGTATAAAGCTCCCATATTTTCATTCAGATTACATAGACACAATGTTGTATATGCTGATTTTCTCTGGACATATACAGTCTTTCATATTTTTGGAAAGCATGGTCTGCTTTCCTGAAAATGCTTCTGGTATTTTTTAATATCAGCATATAATGTTGTGAGAACTGAAAGAGAAGACTTCCAAATAAAGGGCCTTACAGTCATGCCTGCCAGAAACCATTTCCTACAGAACCTGAGTTTGCTGCTAGTTTAGGCCAAAGTCATGGCAACATACAGTCTGCCTTCCTTGTAGAAAACAACCTTAGCATGCCTGGTTTCCTGTCACCTCAGAAACTGAACAGCCAGTCACAGCTTGGATGGCAGACTTGTTGGAAGACCACCATGTGAGGCAACATAAAAGCAAGGAAGCATGGTTCAACATGTGGTTTGTGTGACCTAAGTTGCCAAAAATGGGCCAAGTGTTTTCAAAATTGCTGCTTTGGCAGACGAGAATAAAAACAAAAAGGGGAAAGTCAAAACAACCAGTCAGATCTTTCCCATTTTTCTCTCTCTTTTCAACCATTCTGTAATTATTCCTTTCATTCTGAGACAAATTATTTTGTTCTGATTTTAATTAAGAGTTACTCTTTTTCTTAGCAGAGCACTTAGGTCAGGAAAGTATTTTTGGAGGTGCTAGAGCCAGAGGCTAACAGGGCCTCCTTAGCAAAAAACACCCTTGACAAGGAAGAGGTCACAGGAAATGTCCACGGATCCACAGGGAGAAGCAAGTCAGACTGGGGCCACACACGCTCCTCTGAGCCATATTCATAGTTCTATGGGCAAAAGAGAAATAATAGAAGAAACCACTGGGTGAAGAAACCACACAGTGTTTAATATCTCCTTAACAAAACTGTATTTACAAAGATTGTTTCCCTGAAAATAAACTGAAGATGGAGGGTGTTCACACCACCTTGTCAGTCTATGAATTACCTAAAAAGCTGGTACATTTTCCACAAAATCAGAGCACAGTGTCTCTGTGTTATTGCCTTGCATACATTGTTAGTTCTTCCAGTAACGAACCTGTACCTCTTCAGCAAAACATTCCGAGCCATTTGCTGCAACTTTGGCAGGCTTCCAGGGCTATCTATTCCGCAGTTTTCAAAGCAACCCAGAATCAGCAGGCAACTTGAAAAATTCTCAACTCCTACTCGGGCTCACACATTGTGGTTCCACAAATGTAAACATAACAAAATTTTGTCCCTTCTTACAACTTGTGAATTGCATGTTTAGCTTAATTTAGTTATTTTGTGGCAGACAATTCGGACTACGCATGCCTACAGCAGCGAGTAGCGTGCACCAGTCAGAAAAGACCTGTAGAGCGTGAAGCACAGCAGAGACCTGACATTCACCCTCTATTGCTTCCACGGACTGGAGAGCATTAGGAATGCTGCTGGTGCACCCCTTCCATTTAGGTTTTGTCTGTTAGGAATTTAATTCGTTAAAAATATGAACTTGGTACACTAAAAAAGTAATGTAAGCAATTGCACAGTAAGAGCAGACGGTAGGGAGATTCACTTCAAAAGTTCACTCCTGACTGAAAAACCTGGGGAAGATGGGTTGTCTTTATATCTAATTACATCAATTTAACTACTTGTACCAACTTTTTCTGTCAGAGTTGGGGCTACACCTGTATTTTTACTTTGAGGTTTAGCAAAAGTTCAAGGGAACACTGAAACAAACAGGCTGCCGTTTACTACACAAAGCAGCCAGACAGTCGCTTTAAGCCATTTTCTGGGGATAGCCTGTTGGAGAAATTTCCAAGGCTACCATGTTCCCATAACAGAAATTCCCACTGCAGAAAGACTGCAGAGCACAACATCAACTAGTGAAAGCTGTGATCTAAAAACAGGGATACAGACAGAGATAGGTAAAATTCTACCTTACTTCTGCCTTATTTTATTTGGAGTATACCACTTTTTCTTCTTTCCTGTTTTGTATTTCTAGGCGCTTATGAAAGTCCTGTCAAAACACCAAGATTTTAATTTTACCATATACAATAGATGAAATAATAAATTTTAATGATACAAACCAAAAGAGAAAGGCAAATAGCAGCAAAGTACACATCTTCTGATATTTCAAAGATCTTGAGATGTTTACTGAAAGTTTTGTGGATGTTTTGTCTGAGTAACTTTGTAATGAAAAATCATTAAGTCATAGATTCATTCTCTAATCTTAAAATGTGGGTGAATTAGTAACAAACCTTACTTCTTAAAAACTTTAGACAGACATTTAACTTAAATAGACATTTCAACCAGAACACTCAACTAAATTATCATTTCATGCTTTAAAATTTTGTTGCTTTTACTGAATTTGTAAACTACTGTCACTGCATTTACTGTGGTAAGGATAACACAATCAGTAATATGCATGCATTTTAAACTTAAGGTATTCCAATCACAAAAAAAATGATTCTATCACCACTTCCCACTGTACTGTTTCTACATACACTGGGAAATCTCCCTCTATTTTCACCAGTATATATTAATATATTTGGGTTTGGGTAGTGCAGTCTCTTTGTATGGTTTCCTTTTTGCAAAATGAATAGAAATTATTATTCTGTTTCCTGGATATAGAAAGGCAAGGAGTTTCTATGTAATCAAAGAATAGGTCAACCAACCTATTTTAAAATTAAGCACATTCATCTCTGCTTCTAACAGAACCATCTGAGTTTTAGATAATTTCATAGTTAACATAATGAATCATAACCTGGATAGGTGATAGAGAAATGATATATAACAAGAGAAGTGTTGTACCCTGGCTGAAAAGACGTCTGGATTACTTTCACTGCGTCTGTGATTTTTCTCAGAGGCTTTGCATCATGCTTGTCACATGCTGAGTCTTTTCTTTTTTTTTCTTTTTTTCTTTTTTTTTTTTTTTAATGGTAAAATTTGATCCAAAATCTCAATTCACAAAAGCTTGTAGCTAGTGTTGCAAAATTATGTAAGACAGATGAGATTCTTGAATAGCAGGCCATAGTAAGCAGGGCTTTTCATTTTTTAACTAACAGATGCTGGATTGCCCAACCGCCCTTTCTGCAAGAACAAACATGGATTCATATTCATTTTCACAGGTGCATGACTAAAAGTTTCAGCCAAATGAAAACTCAGCTTTCATTATCTTTAGCACAAAACAAGGTTCTTCTAGTACCGATGTACGTATTATAAACTTAAAAAACAAAATAACTGACTATCGTTAATAAAGTTAATGTCTCTTAATGCCCTCTGTAAAAATAAATGTTAGGTTACTGGTGTGTCTTCTTAAGTACTGTGCAATGGATATAACCAGAGGCTTGGAAAACTTATCAAAATTTCCGCTTCTATTTTAAACACAAAACAAAACAATTGATCAGTCTGGCTCTTATAAATGTGTTGATTTTCCATTACACAGAGAATCTATTTCCAGTATATTTTTAATCTCTAAACAAATGACTATGAATATTTGCACTGTAATGCCAACAGTTCAGAAGTAAATGCAAACCAAAATAAAACAGTTTATATCTGCATGCTAAATCCCACCCTGTCTAAAAACATTTTTTTTTTCTTTTAGGCTTTTAAAATATTAATATTTTATAGCTGCAGAGAAAATGCCTTTTCTTTTTAAGTGACATTTTCTTAAGAATAGTAATTCACAATAGCTGAGTTCCTGGAACTCAAGAGACACTTTTAAAACTGCTGTCTAAGCTTTCAACACTTCACTTTAAGCTTTACTTTACTAAAAACCACAATAAATGAACAAGAAATACTTGGAGAACACATGCACAGGGACACCCACATGCACAATGACCTTGATCTGAACTTGCTAAGGAAGCTTCTAATGAAACAGTTAAAAATAATGACAAAGATGATGATAATGATATGTAGCACTTTTTTTTTTTTTTAATTATTCTTTTAAATGAAAACTGAGATAGGGTCTTGATTCTTTGGCCCCGCTACAAGTGACACTCCCCGTCTCTGCAGTTTATGTAATAAGTGAGTGAACATTATGAAAGTTTTGTCTCCGTTAGGCTGTGAGACTGAGGTCATACCGTTATACACAGATTTCCCCTAAAAAATGTTGCAAAGGATGAGAACATGAGGATGATTACTGAGTTACTGCATTCGCACAGCAGAGCTAATATGCAAAGGTGAGCACTTTGTGACCTTCAGCAGCTTTTTCAACCAGAAACCAGAAGTTTCTGTGAATCACAGTCACATGGAGATTGTTCTAAGACTGCCATTTCTGGCGAATGAAGCCTCCAAACCAACAAGAGTTATAGTTCTAGCTTACTCGTGAATCTGTCAGAGCAATACTGTATTAAATAGGCCAACTAAGAGATTGACGCTAACCTGTAAAAGAAGCATTTCTCGCCTGTTTGTGCCTCTGACAGAAGAAACATTTGTCTGGACTCCACGGCCTGTATGAAATATTGGCAAAATAGCTGCATGTTTTCCTAGCTGTAAGGCAATATGCTTAAAAAACCTAACAGCTAAACAAAGAAGCTCCACATCTTCACATAGTTTCACTTTTTTTTAGCATTGCTGATTTGCTCTCTCTGACTGAGGGAAAAAGTCTTTTTCTCTTTTCTATTTGTCCCAGCTGAATTACAGTAACTAAACAAAACGGGCCATCTTAAATCATCTTGCTCACCACACACACCCATCAAAGCAAGAGCTGCATGTGAACTAATCCCGTGCTGGATTAGCAGAGAGACAACCACAGATGTTCTTGAGACACACGATACAATATACAATATGTCTGGACACTCTTTTAGTATCAGAGAGATTTGGAAGCATTCTGGAACAGAAGCGATCGTGGTACCGAGCCAGCTCTTCACTAAGGAAGCTAATTAATACACAGCAATTGTGGATTTCTGCTCTTAAATAAACCACAGTGTTTCCATGTAGTATTTCTCAAGCCATGCAACATTTCTTAATTTTCCTTATCCTTTCATGTCAATTTTTCAGGGAACTGCCAAAGCTGGTGCACTACCATACAAGTGTAGTTGGAAAACTGACTCTGTGAGTCTATTTCCTTACAGTTCAGAGCAAAACAGGCTCTGTACAAGTAGGGAATACTTGACTATAGAAAAGAAATGGCAATTTATGAAACATGATCAATTTTAAAAAATATTTTTGTCCTTTCCATACATTGTGCAGTCACCAATGGAAAATTCCTACTATTTGTGAGGCTATGAGGCTATAAATCAAACAAAATAGGAAATGTCTCCGAAAGCCCTTAACAAATAGGGTACAGCTGCAATAATAGAAGTATGGGCTGAATGGTTTGGTGTGTTCATTTTGCATACACCTTAAATCAGTAACAGTCATCATTCTAATTATGTTTTATTGTGCAATAATAAAATACCAGCCTACTTGGCAGCTTCCAAGTTTAGGCTGAGAATTATTTAGTATATTTTAGCACTGCTAACATTTAATTTTAGACTAGCTAAGATTGGTCGTGTGACCCTACTCCCAGGTCAAATAACAGACCTTTTACCATATTATGCGTTTTAAAGTAAAGTACCATCTGAGCTAAAACAAGGAAGCTGAAAAGGAAAGAGGAAGCGAGTTCAGGCACCCTCCAACATGACTGATGGTAATAAATCAGTTCAACAGAAAAGTGAGAAAAATTCTTCATATAATGCAGGCAGGATGTTTGTCCAGTTTTATAGAGCGATGCTCAGTTACTGCAAAAACAGTTTTACACTTGGGCAATGTAATTCTTTCTTTTAATGTGATCCCCCACACTTAGCAAAAAGTGGGGGTGTTCACATCTTTTCCAGTAGTGCTCGAAACCAAAGATCAAAGGCCAAGTGACACACTTTTGTCATTTGAAAGTTATCCCAGGAATCATCAGTGCTCTCAGCTGCCACACAAGGAGACCAGAGTTCCATCCCAAAGGCAAACTAAGATTTTCTAGTGACTTCATTTGGGAAAGAATTATTATTTAGTCTCACAGAGATTTCACCTGGAATGGGGAGTAAACAAATGAAAACCGACAACAACTAAAGAAAATAAAGTAAAAATAAATTAAAAAGCATCAGTTATAATGTAATTCTCATTGCCAAGACTTTAATAACTCTCTTGCATCCTTTATCTCAAAAAGCATAAGTGTTGTGGCAATGCTACTTGGAAAATCTTTTGCAGTTTTGATTTTAAAGTTTGTCATATGTAATTGAAAAATTCTGTATTCCAGTGTACCTTCTTTCCACTTAAAATAAGCAAAGCCATAAAAAACCTAAAACACAGACTCAGATTTTAAGCCCTCTAATCCAACTTTTTCTACAAATTAAATAAAAGACTTTGGTAAAAACCCTTGAACATCAGGTTATGAAAATAGTCTTCTGTATTCATAAGACTCCTGAAATATGCTATCAAAGTATTAAAAAATAATGAATTTTCAACATGATATACAATTTATGATCGAAAAAATTAGTCAACTCTGTGTTGAAATGACCCACTAAGAACTAAGCTATCAAGCAAGCACATTGTGCCATGAAGCATGTAAATTAATTAGCATCTTTTTTTTTTTTTAAAACTCTCTAAAGACATTTTGCCTCTAGACATATGACTTCAACAGTATTTTTTGTATTCATTTTATTGTTAATGACACCTCTGATATTAGACAATATACACAATTAAAAAGCAAAAAATGAAGCTTCAGAAATTACGGAATCAGAAAAAGAAGTGTCTGTGTAAGATACTCTGACAGGCATGCATTGCTTCAAAGCACAACTTACATTTTTGCTACAGATCTCTAGAGTATCCAAAATGTTCTGAAATGTATGAATCTTACATAAGTTACTGTCAGGGAAACAACTGCCGGATGGGTGGCATGTATACTTATGCACATTAGATCTTTCACATGTCACAGCTATAATTTCATAAATGTAAATCTCCATGAAGTGTGTGCATTTTTTGATGCTCAGAAGACTGTCACCTCTAGGCTAGATATGCAAAGTAAATGCACGCAGACACCGGTTGGAGATGCCCAACAGGCATCTGGAGAGTGCTTAATGGCTCAGCGTCAAAGCAGCAGCCAGTCACAAGTTCCTTTGGGGTGAATACTGGGGTACAATAGTATTCAATGTCTTTATAAGTGATTCTTTATGATTGGGATGATGGAATCAGATTCATTCTAACCGAGTCTGAGGGTGTCACTAGGCTGAGAGAGGAAGAAACTGCAGAGAGAAGACACCTTAGAAAGGCAGCTTAGCAGAATAGAAAACTAACAGGAATTGCAGGAGGTTTAACGAAGACAAATGTAAAGACTTAAGTGCAGGATGGGACACATGCAAGCAGCGCTACAGGCTGGGATTCTCACTATCAAGTGTGTGGCTTTCGAAGTGCTGGTGAACAGCTAGGTGAACCTAGGCTGAAAATTGTCTCCTTGCAGCAGTGAAGGCAAGCCATGTCCTGGGCTGCATTACTGAAAGTCTATTCAGTAGATCAAGGGATGTGATTCTTTCACTCTAGCTGGCACTCGATAGGCCACACCTGGAATACTGAGACCAGTTTTAGTCCTCCCTTTTCAAGAGAGATTCTGATGAACTAAAGAAGCAAACAGAGGGCCACCAATATGATAAGAAAATTGGAGAACTTGAAGTGTGAAAAAATGTAGAAAGAAGTGGATTTGTTCAGCCTAAAGAAGAGAAGGTTTAAGGGATCAAATCAGTCTTGCAATACCTAATAGATAGCTACAGAGAAAACAAAGATGCTCTCTTTGCAAGGATGAACAGTGACAGATGGGCACAAATAACTTCAGGGGGAAATACATGAGAAGAAAAAAAAAAAAGTAATCAAGATAAGAACTTAACATTGGAACAGCCTGCACAGAAACTGGAGGAATCTGCCTCACTGGAAATACTCAAGATTCAGCTTGGCCAGGCCCTGAATAGTCTTGTCTAAGGCTCTGATTTCACACTGATCTTCAGAAGTCACTTTCCAGCTGGAATTTTCTATACTTGTATGATATGCTTATATACAACATTCTCACATTCTTCCCAACATAAAATCATTCACTGGGTAATGCAACACCACCATGAAGTTCATATAGCCTCTGTAAAACTTCTGCTTGCAAGTTCTATAAGACGCTACTGTTATTTATTTAATATTGGGTAAGACTTGTGCTATAACAATTTTGATCTGTACAGAATCAATTTAGATCACTCTGTGCGTTAGGGTTACTGACGATAAAACATTTATAAGTAAGGTTACATTTTAAATCACTTTCAGAGCAAAAACAAGGTCACCGAATCAAGGAAAAAGAGCACCCATGTTAGAAGAAAAGGAAAGCCATAAATGTCACCCGAGCAAGGTTTATGACACTCAGTACCACTGAGTGTCATAAATACTCTCAGTATTCAAGAGTGCAGAATCATACTGTTGCATTTCACCTCAGTTACCTGTGTCTGTATGCTGTATCCTAACTAATGAAAATTACCTGCCCCATGCCATTCTGTTTGGTGGATACTAAGTCATTACAATTGCAGGCACTAATTGTATCACCTTCTGAAACTACCAAGATCTCAGTGCAGGAGCCCCAAACCCTGCACTCTCCCAGCCCATCCCTCCCAAAACTCCCCAGCACAAAGCCGTCCGCCTTTCTCACCAAATAATCCAAGGCTCTGTGATTCCCCCTGTGGGACTACATCACTCTTCCAAGTTCTGTAACAGCCCATCCCTTTGATTCAAACTGCACCCTATAGAAAGTCTCTTGAGATTTACTCTATCTTGTTCCAACTATCCAAATTGCAAATGGGTTTAGGAAAAAAAAAAAAAATGGAATAGATCATTTCTAAATATTATTGTACAATTTACTGTGGTTACCCAGACTTTGGGTAAGGACTGTTAGTTAACTCTGTATTTATTTGTTTAAAATGCAACCTTTTTATTTAAGATGAAGAAGTCGGATACAGTTCAGTTCCATTACTGCCACAGGGAGCTGAATTGTAATTTAAGCACAAGATTCAATAATCCCACTACTAAACCTTCTCAAATTGTTTCTATATGAAACCATCACATGAAATTCCTTCAACAGAGAGTTCAAATCCTAAGGTGAACATGTTTTTTTTTCAACATACAGTCCTGGGCATTTTAGATGTTTCCAACCTATGTGTCGTTTTTGCTAATGAAAAGTTAGTTCTGCGCTGACAGAACTGAGGGATTCAAGTGGTCAGACTCACAAACTGAACTACAAGGCATAAAGTTGATCTCTTTTTATCTCCATTCATTAAAATAATATTTATTTAAACCATATAGGAGTGGCTTAACAAGCTGAAATAAATTAATGTCAAATTAGAGCCAAGCTCTGCTGGAATTATTCCAAAGACAGTGCCTGGACATAAATATAACGAGTCCCCTTTGGACGGGGTACTGGAGGAGTCCATTACTCAGATGACTTCTGTGACACAGGCCTGACCTACAGGTTATTTACATCAGTGGAAGTCTTTTTCTGGATATCTTGGGCTTTGGATTAGCTCTGTATGTATTTTTGCTTCCATGTCAAACACTCCAGTTTCTCCCTACTTTACCAAGCATCTGGTAGTTACCTGAGGAAATGACAACCAATGGAGAGAAATATTCTTTGCGACTGTTTCCAGAATAGAAGATAGGAAGTAATTATCAAACCTGAGCAAGACTTTGCCTTCATACATAAAACAGCCCTCTAGCTGGATCTTTTTACTTCATTGTAAACTCAGGAAGTCAGAATATAGATTCACCCATGGCAGGCTTTAGTGTTCTAATTAGAATTACATTAATTAGTAATTTACTGCTGGTTTTCATACTTCCCTTTGATAATTACTACACTATGTTCTTGACTTTAGCTTTAATACCCATAATAATTTTATCACTAACGGCTGAGACTCTTCAAATTTCCATTTTACCAGAGTTTGAATTTGCAATGATACCAGGAAACATTTAACCAATTCTTCAATTAGGTTTTCCAGAAACTATTTTTGTACTGTCAGATTCATGCAGCTTTCAGATTAAGTTTCTACTGGATTCAAATATGAAAAACACAAGAGCAGACATGAAAACTGAAAACAAATGTGTTAAAAAGACCACTTCCAGTGACTGATTCCACATCTAAATATACTGTTGGTTTAAATTGATACACCCTATCCATCTGCAACAGTTATTCTAATATTACTAATAAGCAGCATGAAAGATCATAGATAATGCTCTGCATTTAATGAGATACGAAAGGGGACTGTACAGAGATCCATGGGTCAGAGTCTCACCCCATGTAAACTATCATGAATACGATCCTATTCACAAATTTCACATAGTCCATCTTAAAAGCAAGTTGGGAGATTTTCTCTGCGTTATTTAGTTGATGGTTAGAACCTTTCTAATTTACAGCCTAAGTTTATTCACAGCTATAGAAGAGAGGGATCTGGGGGTCGTGGTAGACAGCAAGTTGAATATGAGCCAGCAATGTGCCCTGGCAGCCAGGAGGGCCAATCGTGTCCTGGGGTGCATCAAGCACGGCATCGCTAGTAGGTCAAGGGAGGTGATTGTCCCACTCTACTCTGCGCTGGTGCGGCCTCACCTCGAGTACTGTGTGCAGTTCTGGGCACCACAGTATAAAAAGGACATGAAACTGTTGGAAAGTGTCCAGAGGAGGGCTACGAAGATGGTGAAAGGCCTTGAGGGGAAGACGTACGAGGAACGGCTGAGGTCACTGGGCCTGTTCAGCCTGGAGAAGAGGAGGCTGAGGGGAGACCTCATCACAGTCTACAACTTCCTCGTAAGGGGTTGTCAAGAGGCAGGAGACCTTTTCTCCATTAACACTAGTGACAGGACCCACGGGAACGGGGTTAAGCTGAGGCAGGGGAAATTTAGGCTGGACGTCGGGAGGGGGTTCTTCACAGAGAGGGTGGTTGCACACTGGAACAGGCTCCCCAGGGAAGTGGTCACTGCACCGAGCCTGTCTGAATTTAAGAAGAGATTGGACTGTGAACTTAGGCACATGGTCTGAACTTTTGGGTAGACCTGTGCGGTGTCAAGAGTTGGACTTGATGATCCTTAAGGGTCCCTTCCAACTCAGGATATTCTATATATTTACTTGACTTTGTAGGTTACTGACTGGACCATGGGGAGCTCAGTAATGTACAGTGAACTAATACTCCTGGCTATCAATTAGTCGATTCTCAATTAATGAATAATTAAGAGGGCTGAGGTGACTGTCTGCATTAAACACATTCTAAGGGTTTCCTCCAGCAGCATGTCAAGGTATAATCAGAATTCATTTGAATTCTTAAAACTAACCAAAATATTATTCTACAAACACCATGCATTAAGTAGCCATAAATCTTTGGTTTGAGGTGTTCCAGAAATGAGGTCACAAGCCTGCTCCAGGTTCTTTGCAATTCAGTGCTCTTCATCTCACAAGCTTAAGAAAAGCAGAGTCATACAAAGAGTCCTGTATGGTGCACTTTGATGGCATTCTTGAGAAATATCTCTGAATGTTTTTGATCTTTATTGTAAATCTCTATATTTTTTTCCTGCTCTGCAGATGTTATATCATTTTATATTACATTTGACTGTGTGTTCACAAGCAAACAAAAACCTTATAGGAGGTTTAAACCTCTAAAATTGAACTCTGTGGGATTTCCCACAAAATAGATGTTTCTCCTCTGTTAGGGATGTCAGCATAATGGTTTACAGTTACTTTGCAAAATTAGCTTGGGGCTTTCCTGGTGAAACTGCTGTCTGCTTTGAGAAATGGGAGTAGAAAATCTCCACTGGAGCTTATCACTCTCTTAAGGAACCCAGCTGGACATCAAACCTACCCTTGGACACAATCCAAAACTGAACAAAAATCCCCTCCATCACCATCACCTCCTCCCAAAACCAGAGGAGCAAGAAAACCAACCTGATTTGTCACAGACCCTTCTCAGGGATACCATGGCTAGGCTAAAATAGCTTTGCTTTCCTTGAATTTGCAAATGAGAATGCTGGACTGTCACATAATTTTGAGTTTAGTCTGAAATTTTCTGATTTGCTATTACAGTGGATTCATGAAACTGTCAAGCAGCAACTGTACAATTTGCCATGTTAACAACTCCAACAGATTTAATGACATTTTAAAAGGTTTTTTATTCTGTCTCACATCTGTCAAATTAACTGACATTCTATTCAAAAAATTAATCTTTCCACATTTCTAGACTTCAGATCTTTCCTATGACTTGCTCCTGTGAGCAAACACTCCCTTTTCAATTTTAATGGTGGGACTTGAAATTAAACTCCCTTTTCCCAGTCAGGAGCAGCAGAATAGGATTTGATGTGCAGCCAATCAGTAATGCCCTTTAAGAGGAACTGGTGCTAAACAATATATTTTTTTATTCCTTGCCAAAGGATCGCTGCATATTAATTACACAATGTCCCTGCTTACTAAGTAGGTAGCTTGCTATCATACTAAAGAAAAAGCTTCAATCCTTTAGGCTGTTCATATGCCACCTTCAAATTCTGAATACAGATGAGGATGTAGAGAAAGCACTGAATAATGATTTGAACACTTGTTTTTTCAGCAGTGTATAGCCACAATTTAGCAGCTGAAAAGCTCACCACCAAGCATTGTGCCACAGAAGAATCATGGGATTATAAAATATAATAAAGGTATATAATAAAGCAGTCATGGTTTTAACTATTCACTAACCAGGGTTAGAAGGCTTCTCTCGTACTCTTGAAGAGAAGAAATTGTCCTTTTGCTTTCATTCAAGGCACTCCCAAGTTATAAAGCTTTTTGTACCTGTACATGACTGCAGAGGTACAACGGGCCTTCCCTTTGGACATGATCAGCCCTGACAGCTAAAATGAAGGACTACGTGCCACTTTCCTTTTGAAATCCTTTGGCTCTTTTTCAGAAAGGCAAGAATCACTTTTTTTTTTTTTCTTCTTCTGTTTTCACTTGTAGCTAAACCAAATTTAAAAGAGCGGGGTATTTTGTATAATACAGGCCACCAGATAATATAGAATCAGTTTTTCTTGAAGACATTAAGTATGATCTTCCATCACTACAGTGGTAACTAGGTTTCCTTAGGGAGTAATAGACAAGGTTATTTTAACGGTTGAGAGACTCACCATCAGTCAGTTTCATTTACAATGCCTGTACAGGGTAAATAATTTCTCTGCTTCTGAGTAAAGCTAGTGATATTACCTCCTAAAGCCCCTGTGGTTTTTATGTTTGATTGATTTTTTTTTTCTTTTTCCTTGCTAGAGTATTAACTCAGGGTTTTTCTTCCCTGAAGCAATTACTCAACTAGTTAAGGTAAGGAAACCTGATTTTTTAATACATTGTTTCATCAAGTAAGCTACAGAATCCTAATTAATATACTAGATGCTCCCCTTTTCCCCAACCAACTAGGAAGCAGCTTGAAGAGGAATTCAGTCTGTAGTTAAATGTGTGGAGCTTGAGTGGAGCCACCTTTTATATAAGTGACACACAATGCAGTTGCCAAATGTGGAGACAATTAAGGAGAAAATCTTTCAGGTCAAATGGTAGAAGTCCATTAATTTGGCCAGGCTTAGTTTTAAAATACCATTTCACTAAAAGGAAACAATATCATACCTAAATATTTGGAGATTTAACTCCTCTGACAATCTATAGAAGAAACTGGATTCTTGTATATCCCAAGACAAAGCTTTAATCTGAATGAAAACAAAACCCGGTACATTTGGACATTCTTAACACAAAAACTGTTCTACATTTTGACATCTGATGATTGATTAACATGAAAAAGGTGCTGCCTTTATTAACCTATATTTCTAAGAATTACTTGGTTTTGAAGAGTATAAGAAACAGTATTTCAGAGCAAAGTCACGATCTAACTAGCACTATTGAAGCCAAAATAGAGACTCTGTTTTGCTATTGCAAGGCAAAATCAACAACCAAAAGACAGGAAGGTAATTAAAGATTTGGCTCAAGATCAGGCCTACAGGAGCTTCAGGAGACTCAAGGTATTGTTTTCTTAAGACTGTTAAGTAGGATTAAAGCTCCACACACAAGACCAAGAAGTTCCAGAGCAAGGAAACAATAATCCTGCTGTAGTGTCTCAGCATCATGGTCCTTGTGCTTTCATGGAACTGCCATCCATCTGCTTTCTTAGAAAAAGACATCCAAGTGGAAGAGCAACAGTTTCACAACATCTTTCCCTCCTCCCAGAGAACTAGCTTAAATTCATCTCAAAGGGTTCACCAAGGTCTTGCTCCAGTGTTTATTCTGGAACTGAGAGGTGGACTGATCTATGTCCCAATTGTTCTGCATTGTAGCTGATCAAGTGGATATTCTGGAGGATATCTTATCAAGACTTAATGTGGCCTGAAACAGCACTAGTGACTGCTGGGCTCCTCCCTGTCTGCTACTTTGTAGGCAGAGTGATCTCTCTCAGTATAGCAGTATTGCTGGTAATAAGGCACAAAAAGGTAGAGATGGGAACAGAAAAAGCAAAATGGAAATTAGCACTGGAATTTTCCCTTCTCTATGAATTTTCAACAGTTGCCATTGCCTACTTCTATTGCAATGCAACAGAATGCATTGTCTCTTCTCCTACTTCTGTTGTCTGACATCTCCCCAGGCAGAAAGGAGACAAACAAAATTCTTCCACCCATGGAAGCTACCTGTAGCTTGTCGAAAGCTGAAAGAATTGCATTTGTTCCCCCCGTAACTTCCTCACAGCAAGGAGCAATCAAACATGATTTGAAAGTTGTCATGAGCATAAGGGAATAGAAGGTGTAGCACTGATTGGAGAGGTGGAGAAAAAGTGACAGGCAAAGGGAAAACAGGAATACAAAAATAGATGATAGCGACACTAAACAAGAAAAGGGAGGTTAAAGGCAAGACAAATATAGGAAAGTGAGTAGTTAATAAAGAAAAGTGAGTAACAGCAAATGAAAGAAGCAAACAGGAGAATACATAATAATAATAAAAAAAAAAATTAACACAGAAGTAATAAAGGAAATACCACAGATCTTGAGAAGACAGGGGAATCCCTTCCATGCTCACTAGTAAAGCTCTGTATAGTAACAGAAACTAAATCCTATGTGCAATCAGTAAGAATCTAAATTTGAACCATAAACTATTAAAAATAACTTCGAATATATCCAAAAGTTATTACTTTTACCCAGAATAGCAATTATTTCCCTTACAAAACTGAGTTGAAGGTTATTCAATTTACTGCATTTTCCCATCAGGTTTTATCATGAACTCCTTGTAAGCAAAAATAAACTCTCCCACTGATGTACTATGTGATACATCTTCAAAACTCTCAATATGACGCTACTAAAATTACCTACCCCAGGAAAAGATAAGGTAGTGTATAAAAAGTGCTGACAGAGACAAAACAAGCAAGCAAACTGGGAGTAGGGAGTTAGGATTTTAAGGTTTCTTTAATTTTTATTAACATTAATTCTTTTACAGTAATGTAAAATCTTGTTAAGGTAATAAATTAATGCAACATTTTGGGTAGGAAAAAAAAAAAAAAATCAAATTTTCATTCTGTAAATATTAACCATGAATGAACCCAGCAAAAAAAGAGGGGGAGAGGGTGGTTGGGGGAGGACGACACGACACAAAATAGAAACAAAATAGAACTCAAGACAAAATATGAACTATTTTTGTTTGTAAATTCTGCTTCCCCACTGGCCTATTTCCACTAGGACTAAATCTATAAATAGGAAAACCTGACTCAGATTTCACAGAAACTAACAATAGCAGCTTTTAATTTATGGTTGATTCACAAAGGCACTTACACCTGTGAGTGACTATTTTAATCAAGGGATCCCAATAGGTTATCCGCATGCTGAATTTTAGCAAACTACAGACTTCATAGCTAACAGAATAGAATTATCACTTCTTCTAGAAGCCTAGTTAGGGAGTAAACTTATTAATAAAAAGTAAAGACACGTTAACTTTTCCAAAAGTGTCTTTCGTTTTGAAACCCCATCTGTTGTGCTGATGTGCCAATATGGAATCCATTTCTCAGAACGACAATTTGTTTAGAGGATGTCTGCTTCCAAGTGTTCACAGACTGACAGAGAAAAAGCGAGCTACAGTGCAGCCAGCAAACACTGAGAATATAAAAACGAATGCCAAGAAATATACTGCTCCCTACTGGCTCATCTACATAAGAATAGAGAACATTTTTCCTTCGTATTTCTCCAAGTAACAAATTTATTTTCCACAGTTTTCAACTACAAAATAAACATCCTTCAAATATCCAGACATAGTAAAAAAGAACATATTGATAAGGTGAAGCGCACAAAGCATTATGCTTTCTAAAGAAAAATTAAGTGATGAAAATGCCAAACATCTTCAAAGTATTTTTTCTTCTTTACCTCAAAGCTTTGTAAAGGGAAAACAAAAAATGACTACACAAATAACTATCTCATATAATAATGGTTACTGTGAAGAATAAGGAAACCTAAGTTCTTAGCAATAGCTAGAATTATTTTACATTTAATCTGGCAGCTTTGGCTACATGTCACATTTTGCTACCCTTCCTAATTTCATCCAAGATCTGCAGCAGAAACCTGGAAGTCTGCCACTGTGGATTGGAACTGATTTGACTGTATCTCAAAGACACTGGACAGAACAACAACAGTTTCATGGACTTGACAGTTTGCAAAACCTAACAAGATCCATACCTTGATTCCTGCACATCAGAACAATCTCATATAAGGGTTTATCTAGCTAGAGAAATGCAAACAAGCTGAAACGCCAATCTTAAAGCCTAAATGATCATCTCTACTTGCTTCCCACAAGGTCACTTACTGAGAAATAAATGGGGCATTTTGTGGTTTAGTTTAACCCATTTCCAGTGGAGAATGGCATTCAATAATATGAAAATACTTGTACTTAATTACTGCTAAGAAGCCAGTAAAAAAATCTCCTCTTTCATTAAGAAAATCTTGTGCTATTTTCTTACAGAGACTCTATATTGATTTACATTTTGGAAAAAAATCAGAACTTCTGAACATTCACCCAAACCTTGTGTGGGACATTTTAGATGTCCATTGTAGAAAGGCCTTTCATCTTTTGGATCTCTAAAGCTTGATTTTTTACTCTCTGCACAGATAGGAGAGGGGTTCCTCTTTCTCTCTTTTTTTTTTTTTTTTTTTTTTTTTTTTCTTCTCTTTCTTCTTTTCTCTCTCAGCTGCTTCTTACTGTAGATTTTTTGGTTTTGCAAAAACTAATCTGGGAACTTTGGGATAAACTTGCTCTTAGATCCAGAATCTGTGTTCATCTCTTTGTATTAAACATAGACTATCAAGTAACTCTAAGCCCTACTTTATGCTAACGGTTTAGTTACCTGGAGATACATTCTCTATAATAAAACAGAATTGTTCTTTCGTTGCTCTTTTCAATGGTATTCAGCTAGAAGGATTTGAGTTGAGTTTTATTCTGTGCAATGTGATAGGGGACATTTCTCTTGCAGTATATTTTAGATAAATAGGCTACCAAATGCGTAACAGTTCAGCAGCGTCTTCAAGCTGCTAAACAGAACTAGGACAAGGAATGGCTGGGCATCAAGTGTCTGTCTTGACAACCTGACGGCTATAGTAAATTTAGATCACAACACAGTAAGATTTAAGTAAAAGTTACAGCATGGGCTTGTAGGAGAATGTCAGTAAGAATCTACTTTCCACACTTCTATAAACGGAGAGAGAGATTCACATTCTTCTCACTCAGTGGGGCTGCCCGGTTTAATATTCCTCTGTAAAATTCCATTATCGATGAAGATGCCACAGCTTATCATTTCCCTCCTCCCTTTGGCAACAAATCAGGTAACAAAGGCAATTAAGTTTCAGGATCCTGCCTTTTCCCAGCTATACACATATCTTCTTCAGCTTAAGGTAGAACAATTGCAGGAAACAGTGGAATTATAGCTTTTTTTTTTTTTTTTTCTTTCCTAGAAGGGTACTTTGAAACTTAGAAAAGAAACGCCTTTCAGTGCTCTACTTACACAACCATGAATTGGAGGAAACTGGCCACATCAAGTGGATTTAAGCTGACTGACATGACAGAGAACCAGATTGTCACTTCCTAAAAGGGATGGGCAAACACACTCCCCGGATGCACCTTCCTCTAACATTTCCTCTGCCTTTCCCTATTAACCCACTCCCGGTGTTCCACACAGGAGGTTGGGACACTAAAAAAGTCACCCAAACTCACTGTTGCACTAAATATATTAAGAGCTCCTGCATTAAAATGCTGTAAATACAGGGGAAAAAAAAAAAAAAAAAAAAAAAAAGACTTTGATGTGAGATAGGTAAGACATGTATCATGAAAATCTTCTCAACTCCTAACAAGCTCATTGCCTGATGTTGCAAAAATATTACTGAAAACTTCAGCAAGTGGGCACACACCTTGGAGTTAACGCAGCCCTTCAGTTTCACGAATATTTTAGAGTTGGATGCTTCTTCACTGTGAAAAGCAGAGGGGGGAAATACCGTATTTTCCTGTAAGCCATTTCCATTCACATGGAAAATTAATAATGAATAAGATCTGACGACATAGCTGAAATCTTAGAGAGAGAGGTTTCAGAGAAGTAATAGAGATGGAAGTGCAAGGCATTTCCTGGGGATTAATGACTGGCCGGTGAGAGTTGAGGGCATCTGGCTGAACTGCAGACTGAATCCCAGCTGGTCACTAAGTCCCAGGAAATGTCTTGAAGCCCAATAATTGTAATATGACAATTAAAGAAACACATGTCCACAAGCACACACAGGTCTATGGAGTTTTAACAGGGGACTTGCTGTTTCAGTTGGCATGCCCAGGACATTGCTAGAGAATTAGAGCTCTGCAAATTAGCCAGCTTGAATAATTTCTCAACATGCCATTCATCTTGTAATAGATTACATATGGTATTGCCACTTGCCAGGCTACGGCACGGACATTTTGCATCTATTTCTACACATCTTCCTGTTTTAAATGTCTGCTCAGAGAAATACAATCTCTGGGTCAAAACTAGATTTCCTCCTTTAATCACATTCAGTCAGACATGCCAGTCCTGAACTTACCCTGCAAGTTTAGCTGCACGTGGTTTACATCTCAAAGAGTTGTTTTAAATACGCTGCGTATTTTATATTCTTTCTAAACTTATGCTTATCCAGAATAAGATTTTATACCCCTAATCTTAGTATTTTGCCTTTGCAAACTACAGGCTCTGCCACGGGTGCACGGACAAACTACCATTCCCGTAACAACCAGAGTCCTGTGTATCCTGCACATCTCTTAAGTGCAATCTGATTTTATATCAGATAAACTAATTTGAATCCAAGACCTCTTCAGAAGTCTCAGGCTCAGTGCTACACTGATTTAGCTTCTGGATACAGATTAGTGTCACAGCCCTGCTCTGTGCTTTGCTATGTGAGAGGGAACTCTAGCACTGCACAGCACGACACCATCCAGATGCCTCTGCATTCAAGTTCACAAGCAGACACAGGGTGGTGGTGCTGGTAGCAGCATTTACAGCAGTTTTACATGTCTCAAGGAATTAACAGGAGAGCTCTGTTTCATTATTAATGCTGAGGTTTTTGTTTTCAAATGACTTTGTGATTAGAATACTTCGCATTTTTATCAATAAAGCTTCTTTGCATTTTAGCAGTATTTTTTTCATTCCAGTCTAAGCATGCACTCTCATACCCAGAATAGCTCAGAGGAAATCATTTTTATGCTCATTCTCAAAAATTTAAAGCTGAGATGCAGAGGTTAAGTCTCAGAAAAGGCCACACATTAAGTTAGTAGAAGAACTGGGAAGAGAAGTCAGCAGCTCTAATTTTCAGTCCCCTTAGCCTGAGCACATCGCTCCCCGAGAACAGCTCGTTCCACAGGACCTCTCTCAGCAGCAACCAACCAGGAACTGCCTGTAAAATAAGATTCACGGTCTACTGGCTCATTATTAATGTGCGAACAATGGGGAACTGAAAAACGACCACAACATGAAGAAAATTGTGAGCTTATGGTTATTTATAATTAATGACAAACGTGTTCCTCCCACATAGTCAATACTAAGCCAGGCTTCTCTTTAACTTTGCACATTTCAATAAGCACACGCAAAAAGCCTTTAAGGTGGGACTCAAACATTCTATTCCTGTGGAGAGAAGAGGCATTGGCTACTCATATTCCACTACGTGGGTTGCCAATTCCTCCTCAAGTCCATTAGCAATGTCAGTGTACCTGCAAAATGCAGACCCAGCTATATACCATTTCCCAAATGCAGGCCATTTCTCTCCTCCAGTGAATTGCCTCTTTTTTTTTTTTTTTCCCTTCTTCTCTTAGCTAGAGCTTCATAGCCATTCAGAGTGTAACTCTTGTACCAGGTGTGGCCCTGAATACTGAAAAAACATCTGCACACAAGATTCGTCTCCTTTTTATGCCGTGAGCAATGAAGTGAAATTCTGTCTCTTTGCGCTCATGAGGAGAGCTCTGGGACTAATTCAATTGCAGATTTTTCCTTTTTCTGCTGCCTAATACAGATCTTGTTCTAATCTAATGACTAATGCTAAGGCCAGAAAAGGAGTAAGTGTATCCCAGCAGAAACAAAACCTCAGGCTAAAATAAGGGAGCTATTTTGTGTGGTACTAAGTAACTACGGATTCCATAAAAAAAATACATACATTTTAGCACCAATTACTTCACACACAGTAGTACTCTGTACATCTGTCCTACCAAACTGTATTGGTTTCCTATATCATAAAAAGTGCATACACCTTAAGATATGCTGTAATTCAAAAATAATTTGAATAGGAAATAATGAAAGAAAGTGCCATACATTTTTTCTTACATCCTTCAATTTCTGCATCACACCATTTGTCTCTTCTTCATAGACAAGCAATCAAACCAAAGTGTGCAGTGATGTTCTGGTCCAGATCTGACCTAATCTCATTGGGAAATTCAAAGCAGATCCAAACTAAAAAGGAGCTAACAATCAGAGACAGAGTATTATTGTGTAGATGGATTTGTCCAGCACATTATCCCACTCCCTCAGGTTTAAGAGACAGAAGCGGGACTATTTTGCTGCCAGAAACAGCAACTGCCAAACTGATGAGAGTAATGAGCTGCACTTTACAGAGAAGGTAATGGTTGTTGCCTGTTGTGGCTTAGATGTTAGATAATGCACGCCAAGATAGAGTGGCGCCAATGCAGTCTAAGTAGGATAGGATGATCAGAGCTATCTTGAAAAAGAGCTGGGTGGTACTGGAACACATTTGTTTTCTGCTTCATCACTAAGTGTTTGCACAATCATTACTGCCTATAAATCCTTGGAACAGAATTTTCTGTACTACAGCAGAAAAGAGTACATACAAAAACAGCAGCCAAAAGGAGGCACCAAACAGCGCTTAAGAGGGCAGTTTACCTAGAATCTTCACCAGATGCAGCCATCTAATAGCTGGGTGGTAATTATGAGGTGCAGCATGTCAGCTAGCAGCATGAAACAGCAACTGAAGGTAACTGTGTGCGTGCTGACATCCAAGAAGTTTCTGAGTCACCAGGATCTCTATTTAAGGATTCAGGGTACTGTAAGACATTCCCAATTGTTCAGTAATGATAATAAAGGACAAAATAGGTTGCTCTCTTGTGTGCTTTTTACACTGAAACGACATCCTCTACCATTTAAGAGCTCCACAGTCTGTTTAAAAACTCTTCCAAAGTACAGAGCACAACTACACTTTCCTCACTCAGATGAATCTCACTTTAGTGAGTTCAGTTATTCAATTCAATTTTAAACTGAAGGAAAAAGTTAATTAATTCTATGGGGCATGCAAGCAGCTGTTTAACGAAGCCTCCAGCAGCTACCTTTTATGCAAAGATATAAATAGATGGAGTGGATTCTATTTATAAACCTCCAGTTCTCAGCAAGGATTCCCTTTAAATCCCCCTGCCAGGGTCAGAACGGACTCACAGGAACTGAACCAACCAGAGCCAAAACCTGACCGTTAACGATTGGGAAAAGGTCTGATTCAGGTCTGAATTCAATGCCAGAATTATGGGGAATTTATCTACCTGTTCTTAACTTGCTACTTTAGATAATTTCTCGGAATAAGGAAGACCTTCAGTTAACAGCCCATAATAGTTCCAGCTTTTGCATAATAGCAGACTCTACTCTTGGACATTCATTCACATTTATGTCAAAGCGTGGCAACCATGTGACAATTCTGTGAACACGCTTTATGCCCTTTTCTGAAGTCCAACAGTAAGACATTATTCCTCCATGGAATTAAACTGATTTCGGTGTAAGTTAGGGTAGGAAGTTGGGATGGAACACTGTCTGAAGCAGTTCTAAAACAGGTTGCCTAATATCATGCATTTTGAACACTGTTCATTAGAATTAGAAGAGGTCAGTTGAATAGGACCTACAAAGATCAGCTAGCCCAACCACCTGATGGCTTCAGGGCTAAGCAAATGTTGCAGCATATTAACGAGGGCATTGTCCAAATGCCTCAAGCACTGACAGGCATGGGGCATCAACCACCCCTCTAGGAAGCTACCTCTGGTGTTTGAGCACCCTCATGGTGAAGAAATTTTTCCTACTGTGCAGTCTGAACCTCCCCTGGCACAGCTTTGTGCCATTCCTGTGCATCCTGCCACCAGTTACTGGTGAAAAGAGACCGGCACTTGCCTCTCCATTTCCCCTCCAGCTGCAGAGAGCAAGGAGGTCGCCTCTTGGCCACCTTTCCTCCAGCCTAGCCAACCCAGGTATCCTCAGCTTTTCCTCACAGGACTTGCCTTCCAGCCCTGATACCAGCTTAGTTGACCTCTTCTGGACACTTCCAAGGACCTTAATATTTTTATTATATTGTGGAGTACAATATTCAAGGTGAGGCAGCACCAATACTAAATATAGCAGGAGAATCACCTCTTCTGAAAGACAGCTGTGCTGTTTAATGCACCCCACAGTGCAGATCACCCTCTTGGCTGGCAGAGCACGCTGCTGGCTCATGCTGAGCCTGCTGTCACCAGCACTGCCAGGTCCCTTTCTGCTGGGCTGCTCTCCAGCCACTCACCTCCCAGGCTGTGCCTTTGTGCAGCATGGCTCCATCTCAGATGCAGAACCTAGCATTTTCCTTTGTTGAATTTCACCCCATTTCTGATGGCCCAATGCTCCAAGGTGTCCAGATCCCTCTGCAAGGCCACTCATCCCTCCAGAGAGTCAACAGCACACCCAGTTCGGTACTGTCAGTAAACTTGCTAAGGATGCACTCCACTCCTGCATCCAGATCCTCGATAAAAAAGTTGAGCAGTATGGGAACTAGAATTGAGCCTTGGGGAATACTGCTAGTGACTGGCATAAAAGATTGATTGGGCTGTTCTTCAGAACACTGAAGAGTATAAAAGGAAAAAAAAAATCTGAAATGATAAACCATACATCAAGAGCAGCTACATACTAATAAAATCATTATTTTTCTAAAAGCAAGTCTAATATTTACTGAAAATTAGCAGCAGTCCAGGTGAAACATGTTACGAATGCTGGCTTGTGAACCTGTCCTAAAACCAGAAAACAAGTAACAAACTGCACAAATTATGTATGACAAAACAACGAGAGAGTAGCTAGAATCAGGCTGAAGGGGAAAACGGCACCATGTGTATCAATAAATTAATGTATGAATGGGAAGCTAAATGAATTTTCTAAATTCAGTGAAAAAGGAGATGAGCTAAGTACTAAACAGAAGCAGATAACCTGACTCTGATCACAAGCTTGAACGTCTGAAGAAACAAACTCTCTTGACGCTCTTCTCCATTTATTATTAACTGCAGTGTTTTGAACAGCTGATGTTTTCTGAATCCAAAAGGCAGACACGTCAGCAGGAGATGAACTACAGTACACCCAGTTATGTCAGTATTCTGCATGGCTTTTATCACTGGGCGTGAACGGTAACTTCCAGGCGTGTGAAACTCAGATTTATATGCATCTTTCAGAGAATCATAGTACCAAAAATCCCTCATATTTAAAAAGTAATTTGTGCATAGGGGAGGACAGTGGTTTGGTTGTTTTGGTGTTGTTTTTTGTTTGTTTGTTTGTTTGTTTTTTAGGAAAACGCAGTGTACAAAATCAATTATTATTTCAAGAGAATTCATTTGATGCTTCTGTGCTAAAAACTGAAATGTTTTATCACTATTGTCCTTTCTGTGTTCAGGTTCAAGTTTTATGTAATTTTATGTAATGTAATGAATCTTGATTTTTTACCACTGTTTTACTGAAGACATGCTACCATCCAATAAGAACACCTTTCAAATTCTGGATTTCTCCAATTATGAATATTTTTACTAGAAATAAGTATTGTAAAACTGAGTTTGTACTATAGATATCCATATTTCAAGATCATTCTTAATTTCAATTTTTACAAAATTAATATTTAAGTGAAAAGTTTTGGATTTTTATGCTGGAATAGGCTCTGTAGTACACATGTATCATGACTAGGCTGTCCTTGGGCAACCTTAGTTATTCTCAGGGACTTGCATTACAATCTCTGGGTCAATGATTCTCAGATTTCTTTCCTCTTCACTCCCTTTGCTTTTGTTCAGACTTGTAATTCAAGCTGCTTGTACAGAATCTTCTCCAGATGTCCTCTTGCCAAATGAAAATGAACATGTCAAAACTAGCTGCTCTTCTCTCCTCCCAGCTCCTTCCTTCCCAGCTTTGCTGTAACTGTCAGAAATTCCACTATCCTCCCTGTCCCACAAGTCCTTGAGTAATGGTATCGTTTTCAGCTCTTTTCCACCTGAAAAGGTTCCGTTCACACAAGAACAAACTTAATGTTAATCCCACTGCCTTTCCATATAATCTCTCTGCAGCAAAGTTCTAAAATGGACATCAAACAAACATCGAATGCCACAGACTGATTGTGTGAAAAGACAATTTACCAGCTGCTGAAGGCTTTGCCTGAATATGACAGATAAGAAAATGGAAACTATTACTCTTGCATATCAAGATGTATTTGCTTGATCATATCAGTTAATAAACTTCTGTTTTTATACACAGGTTTCCAGAGGTACAGAGAAATTAGAAAACTACAGAATGCAAAATAATTGTTAGCAAGTAACAATACTTGTAGGCACTTACTCAAAAAGAAAATAGCATCTGTATTAAGCAAGCCTGCCTACTGTGAAAGTCTTACATAATATCAGGTCCTACTCCCATTTCACAGTTTTGGGGACAGTTTGTTATAGAACATACAGCTAAGCCAGCCAACATTACTTGACTTATTTAATCACTTATTCATCTTAGTTCTCTTTAACTGTCTACATGACTTCAACTCATCTATGGGCACAAGCTCTTTAATTACTATCTTTAGATCTAACCCTGTAACATAATTAAGATGATAAGTCCTTCTTTCAGATATTATTTCAAGATTGTTTTCTATTTTGAATGAAAGAAAGAAGCCTCAACAGAAATATCAAGAGTTTTTGCATTCCAGTTTAAAGCTCCTGGACTGCATTTCGCTGGCATCTTCCTGAAACAAACATTTTCCTAGACAAGAATAACATAAGCTCATAAGGGGATGTGGTAAGTTAACAAAACTACACCACAGGCAGCATGAAAGATAAGGGGTTTCACCTTTTTTTCTTCAGTTCATCTTAATTCAACTCAGTCATGAAGAATAGTTCCCTCTGTTGGGGTAACCAAAGTGATCCAGTATGTTCTTCATGGTTTAGAAAATTTCTCTAATCATGTAAATGTAATGTGTATTTTGCATTACAATGCTGGAGTATTAAATTTAAAAGAGAAAGTTGCTAAGATTTACCTATTCTAGTTTTCATATATGTGTAACATTTTCATTAAAAGAGACAATATTCTAGATCTATTTTAAATTAAAACCTAATCTTGTATCAAGCAACTTGCAAGAAATAAGATGAACAGACTTTATACTTAGCAGGAATTTCACTTTATGAAGTCAGGATTTACTCTCATCTTCTAATCTGGCTGCTGTATTTTTTACACACAACTAGACCGGTGGAAATGGTATACTTCAGAATGATAGCATCAAGCACAAAAGGCTTTTATGAAATGAACAAACAGAAAATATCAAGAAATCCAAATCCAAACCTGATGATCAGGAAAGTGATAAAGATGAATTTAAAAAAAAAATAAAAAATATCTCCTTTAATGTCTGGAGCTTACTGCAAGCGTTGCTCTGACAGACAGTTATGGCTTGCTTACTTTCCGGTTAAGAACCATAAGCTTAAGCTTGTGCTAATGTTTGCCAGAATTGTTAGGTATTTTTATATAGAGCTAAATATTATGCACTGACTGGCAAGAGAGTAGTGTATGTTATACACGTTTAACATTTCTTGAGTTTAAATGGGCTAAATATTGCCTAATCTTGATATTTCTCAACTGCTGAGCAATATAATTCCCTCAGCAATGACTACAAAAAATGTATCAATAAAAATATTTTGAACTTACAGGAGATGATCACTACTGACTGATGGATCTGATTTGTGAACTTTGATGAAGAAAATAATTTCCAGAAGTACCCAGTTTCACTTAAAAGACAAATTCCATAGAGCATAGCACTTTACGGGGGAGTAGGGATAAGTCTCAAGAGGCTGAGTTGTTTCCATCATCTTTGAACTTATCATTTCCTAGTTAATGGATGTTTTCATTGTCTGCTACTCACATCTTTACAAGTACCATCTGAATTTGTCATTTTGCGTGCTGTCTTCCCATCCATGACTCAATGATTTCTGTCTATCAGTTTAGCTCATAAACAGGGCAAGAAAGCAAGCACAGAGCCATATGGGAATGTAAGTACAACTAATTTCTGATTTCTTTTAGTTTCTGCCAAACTTGGACTTCATCCTAGTACTTTCTTCACATAAGCCATTATGTCACATGCTCAGGCAAAACAAGGGAGAAAGAAAACTCAGTCTATGTTAAGAAGTCAATAAAATATTTGCAAAACTATTTCCTAGAGGTTAAAATTAATGAGTAGGCCTACTCATGAATTAGCTGTCCAGCTCCCTCGATTGCACAGTGGAGCCTGCATCCACATTGCCTACCATTCCCTTTGAATAAAGATTAATTATTTGAGAGAGAACATGATAAACTGAGTAATTTTTCATTTACTGTCTTGTTCCATGGGGAAATTAATTTTATTTTAATTTTGAAGTGAAGATCACTTGGCTAGAGTTGCTGAATTTCGATTGCTTCTGCAGGACATTTATATACTGACAAGTTTTTATAGCTTTACTTTAATTAATTCCTTCAACTTAAGTATTGGTCCTGTCATTTGAATACATTTTTCTTTCTTATTTTCGTGCTTCATATCTTAACAATACTAGCACCCACTGTTCAAAGATCCCATAACACTCATAAACAATATATTCACATATAATTCTACTAATATATCAACTATCAACTGAGGAACAGAGGCTGTATATTGAGCAATAGAATGGCTAGAACAAGCAAGAAACAAGCATTCTCCTAACCTATATAGGCTTGTACTCTTATATTCAAAAGCTCTTCAGTGCTAGCACAAAGAAACAGCCCATCCTTCTCAACATGGTTCATCTGGACAAACTTATGATTTCACTCAGCACAATAGCATCAGTGTTAATCAAAAAAATTCAAATCCCTTCAAACTAAGTACATTACAAAATCAAGTTAAGGAAAAGAATAGTATTTGTGTAGAAACAAACAATTGAACACAATACTTGGCTTTTATTCCCTTGCTAGATTTATTGAGAAGCTGGAAGCCAAAACTCTTTCTTTTTTGTTTTAATTTAATGCCAATATCTAGAAAAAAACATCTGGTTATTCTACACAATATTATAACTAAAATTGCCAGAGAACAGAACATCTTTCACAGAGTACTGAATGTACGTCTCAACATTCTCGGCTTTTATTTTCAAAGTGATAAGGGCTTTCTTTAATTTATCTTTCTGTAGAGAGGCAATTCTTGTAATTGTTTCAGTACTGGATCTAAGAGTCACCTACTCTTACAACCTACTCAAGTGATATCAAAGATGCACTTTTGTTTGGTGGATGTAATTACTGCTAATTTATCTGGCCTATAGGAATCATTTAAATATCAAGTCATTGAAGAGCACTGAGATTTGAAAGGTGCTTTTAAGTGTTTTATTAGTTGCATATTTTAATAAGCATTATTCACCTTACAAGAATAAAAAAACAAACAAAAAAGATTCTGTATCCAGACTTTTCCTATAGGTTGGACTCATCATTAGAATCAGTCTACTTTTAAATGGCGATTTAAGTCATCTGGAATATCATGCAAGATTTTTTTTTATGTGCATAACTCAAATCTTACATGATTTTTACTATAAGTAGTGGCATATAACTGACAACTTAATTATAATATATACAGAGCTTAAAATTCCACATAAACTAAAATAATTCACATGAATGATTGCAGTTTTTTCTTTTTATGTCAATGTAGACAGAGATTGTAGATGCTATAGCAAGGAATTTGCAGCATAATTTTCAGAATTAGTATCAATTAGGAAAAGAGAGACCACATCTATTTTTGCCATTTTTTCCCAAAAACTATTCTGTTTTCTATTATTCTAAACAAATTTTCATTACAGTTTGTTGTTTCTGACTTAGTTTTTTAAATATATATTTAAGTTCCACAAAACTCCAAAAGATGAACAATGTCTTTAAGGGGTATTTTGTCTTCAAGTCTCTGTGTACAAGTAGTTTAATTCATGAGATCCATTCTCCAGCTGGTATGCATCATTATAATACTACTGATTGTGGAGCTATGCCATTAACATCTAACCAATCCTTGAACTAGGAAAATTCATGAGAAAGCTACTAGATTAACTGGCAGAGTACTTTAGTCAAATATTAAAGAAAATGTGTACAAATGGTCATGATATATTTACTTGCATTTTGGCAAAAAGTGTCCTGAGACCTTAGAAATATCTAATAACGTGAGATAGAGAAGGAGGCTCTGAAAGTTGATTTGCCTAAACAAGCAAGACCGCTATGTTTTGTCATAAGTACTGTGATATTACACAGATCGTAAAGCTGTCTGTCCTTGGAAGTTATTGATCCAAAGTGGAATATACTAAAAATCTACAAATATTCAGATAAAGACGAAATGGCAGAAAGCCAGAAAATTATAAAGTCAAAATAGTAAACAAGAAAGTTCAGGTAGCTATTGAGTCCAGTAAACAGTTCTGTAAGTGAGTCTTTACATGTTACAATAACTTGGAATCCTCATGAAGATTTACACAAGTTGATCAAACTCTCAAAATAATTCTGATACCTGTTTAGCTCATTGCTGTGACAAAATACAAATCCAACTTTCTTGTAATGATTTCTCCATCTTGCAACCCAATACTACAAACATTCTGTTATTAAATACAAAAGCAAGTATGTAAAGTGTTTAGATTTGTTACCAGCTGGACCTGTAGCTATTTTACAGTAGCAAAAGTGATTTAAAAAATCGCTGAATGTAGTTTTGTCCTGTTCTCTTTCTCTCTCTCCCTCCGTCACTCTCCCCATTGCCTCTTCCTCCTCCCCATCCCCACATTCCCTCCTGCCATGGTACATTGCCTGTTTCTCCTTTGCCCCTGTTCTGGTGTCCCTCCTGCACAGCCCTGTCTCATGTTTCTCTTGAGTTTCAACTGCCTAGTGGCTACTGACCTTTCTTAAACATATATTATATATATATATATTTTTTTTTTTTTTGCAAATGTGCCATAAACTCCCCAGACGTGTTTAGTTTTGGTATGCAATGGATCTACTTTGTCCACTGTGGAGCCAACTGTGCCCAGCATAGAGCAGTCCCTGACCTAATACAGAAGTCTCCCTCCTGCCCCCTACTACCCAAACCCTGCCAGTTATGCCCAATACACATGGACTGAAAGAAATCACATTCACATTCTTCCTGACTACCCTCTCCTTGCCACTGTTGGGCACACTGATAGACCAGACAGACCATTGGTTTTGCAAAGCAGAGTGTATTCGTAGACATTTAATTAAATGTCTAGACCAAGCCAATAAATAAATCTAAATGATTGGGGAAATTAGCATGTAAAAATCACAAAAGAAATGGTCATCCAGGTAAAAACCTAGAGTACCCTAACAACAGATTAGTAACATGCTTTATTATTAGGTACTAAGTCTTGGACAACTTAATTATGATGCTCCTAGGTAGAAATGTCAGTCCTATTTGCAATCAAGATTAAATTTCCGTCAGCATCCAAGTCTATTCATACTCAAATTAAATACATTTGTAAAATAGCGTAGCTAAAACTGTCTTGATTACTTGTCATACCTTTTAACTAACAAATATTTTATTAGAGTGAATTGTTTCATTCTCTTCTTTAAAGCTTTATCAAAGCATTTGTGGTAGAAGCTCTCCTACCTATAAATTTCCTTACGATATCGTTTCAATAACTTTCTCATCTGAAAGAAAACTTGCAGCTGTTGTGTTTTGAAAAATTCTGGCAGGGACAGATTTGTATGTTGTGAATGATGTCACCATCTCGTGACAAGCTACAGAAAGCTGTTGGCTAGGCCAATTTTTGTGTAGGCCATCATTATCTACATTTACTTTAAATCCTTGGTTAAAATATATCTTTAAATTGTACGTGCACATAGACACACAGCAATGAAAAGTAATTCCTTCTATTTGTTTCTTTTGACTATTTAATTAACAATGCCAAACAATACCATATGTTCCTTCCCAATAAAAGCCCTTAATTAATGCATGGTATCAGATAAATTTACGTGAAAGCCAGGTATTTGCCTTCACCTTTTGACCAATGTTCTCCCAGCACACATTGGATTTCAAATGCTTGTTTCTGGTAGCAGAAATCTGTACTAAACGGGGCTGATTCCACGCATCAGCACTAACAGTCAGGAAAGGCAGCAGTTGCCGAGGGCCTCAAATTGGACAGCAAAAATCACCACAAAAGTGAGAAGCTGTGTGAGAAGCTCAGGGGAAAAAGACCATGCAGCTGTCAGGCATCCCTCCAAAAGGGCTGGGCATAAGAAGAAGTGGAAGCACACAGAAGGGGAGGCTGAAGATTGGCCAGGCTGCCACCTCCACAGAATTTAATTTTGCCATTCCCAGTCCTGCGAACTGAATAAGTTAACTCAGTTTGTTTAATGAGCTGGAAAGCTTCTAACAGGCCCTGCTTTTAAATGTCTGGTCAAGAATACAGGAATATTTCCCAAGCATTAAATCTACTACTTGCAGAGAAGAGGAAATGTTCCCTTAGGGTAAAGAATGAAGGTGGTGAGGGACAGAAAAGGATACAGCCCTGTCAGGAACCTTAGCAAAGCACAGCGTTTTTCAGTGCAGCATACAGGCGTCTCAGAAATATTAATTACCTTTCCTGTCTCCAAGACACACTCTGCCCTATTTGGGAGCAATCCAGGTAGGAGGCCAAAAACTGAATTTCCACTTACAAGGGTGTTTATAAATTTTTATACACAACCATTTGATTTATTTTGCTGGAGAAATTAATCATGATTCTGCTTTCAGTCCATGTGCTTCCTGCAAGATCACCATGAAGGACACAATCAAATTGATCTGAAGTTATTATTATGTACAAAATATCCCACAGGATTTTTATTTTTTCTCAGAACTTTGCTTCCTACATTAAAAATTATAATCTACTCTGAAGGAAATTTATGGTGACTTTAAAACTCTCTGAGAACACTGTGGGCAGTGTGGGTATATTCTAATCATACAGTACTAATAGAAGCCTGGTTTCAGCCATATTTCAATTATTCTGTGAGTCTTAAAAAATATCATTTCTGAAAGCATATAAAATTAAAATAAAATGTTCTCAAATGCATTTCCTTTTTTTTTTTTTTTTTTTTCCCTGCAGTGAGTGATGTAATACAGACAGCATGTTTGACTCAGGAATTTCACCAAATTACAATTCCCCAAACAGAATATTAGATTTTTGCCTAGCAGATTATGTTGCTCTCTGCACATTATCTGTCTTATAAAACAAAAAATATTCTTGAAGAACACATTTTAAAATATATTTGAACTTCAAAGTTCCATATTTTTTTTGTACTGTGGACTCTCAACTTGGCATAATAATAGGAAAAAAGCAGACTCCACTATGTCATTCAAAATGAATTATCCATGCAAAAGGAAAGCAATAATACAGAACATTTTTAGTATTCCAACAAAAGTTGAGTATCTTTGAATCTTTTCTCCAAGACTGCCTAGCCAACAGATCATGAGGTTACTGTATAACACAAGCTACTGATTTTCAGGTGGATGTGAATCTACAAACATGTGCAAAGTAGTCAGGTTTGTTACTAAGTGATTGAATATTGTACAATTACATTTTTTCTAAGAACATATATGAAGTTGATGTGGACCTGTAACTTCCAGTTCAGGAGTGGTGATATATGCAAACTAACTACAGTAAAGCTGAAATACTTTATTGTTTATTTTCCTTCAAGAAACCATTCCACAATGCCAAACCTGTGCTATGAACCAATAAACTGGCAGCTGCATTTCAAGTGCATTTATTGCAACCATATTCTAGTAGTGACAACTTTAATAATATTGTAAGTGTTTGTATTTTTTGAAAGAATTTGTCTCCCAAATTTAAATCTCAGGCTTTCTCCTTCCTGGTACTTTTTGTTTATAAGATGTTATTTCTGGTTTTCACACACTTGATGACAAGCAAGGACAATCAAATCTAAAAGGCTTTACAGTAATGTGGTTCTAAATATTCTAAATATATAGCATATTCTAAATGCTCTGGGTTTTTTAGGATTTCAGGATTATGGAAAAAAAGCTTAACTAAAAGTTTTATGGCTGATTAATAAGGCAGAACACCAGATCTCTACATCATTTCTTCGTACATATCAACTCTGTTGATATATCACTAGCCCTAAATCCAGAGTTAATATTTCCCCTGTTGCAAATGTACAAACCACATTCAAAGCTGCCTGCCCTTCCATTTCAACATTACTAAGTCTCTTTCCGTATTGTTTGAAATGCTGTCATGGATAACAGAGCTATTCTCAAGTCTTGTATAGCATGTAGTATAGAATGTTGTATAGCATGCTTTTTATAAATCAATTTTGACGTTCCTTGACATTACTTTAATGAGCAACGAAAGTAATGGGTTCATGAGTAACATACCATACCAAGGAACTGGGACACAGCAGAGGTTACTGAAGGACAGCATCCAGTATTTATCAGCTAGTAGAAACTGGGCCACTTGGTAAAATGTTCTCCTGATTACTGACATAGCACAGAGTCTGGGAGTAATGAAAATAGGGAACAAAGAATAATGCGACTCCTGGAATAAGTTAGCTCTAAAGCATTTGATATAAGATGTAATTATACACCTTCTATTAGATATTAGGCATAAAGATGAACTGTTGATCATCTCTGATGAAAGAACAAAAAGACAAAAAGGCTTTACTTTTTTTTTTTTATTATTATTAAATATCTGATGGTAGTTAACTGGTAACAGCCCTGATACAACCTACTGAATTATGAGTGCTTTCCACCTGGCCAAACACAAGACTAACAACTGCAGCTGCAGACACAGGATAAAGATACCAACCGCTCATCCTTTTCAGTGTTCGATTATCTCCGAATTACAATAGCAGTATTAGCTACCATTATAAAATTAATAAACTTTTGGACTTTTTAAAAAAATACTTCTCTTTAATAGTTAGAGAAGCAAGCACAAATGATGTCAGTGCTATCATCCCATTCTAAAATGTCAGCTACAGGGATCTAACAGAAAAGAAAAAAAATTCTCCTATACCAACTTTTTTTTTTTTTTTTTTTTTTTGCTAAACTGTAACTGTTATGACTCTGCTATGACTCAAATATGACTCTGCTATCCATTTTTCTGTAATCCACAGACTGAAACCAGCCCTCAGCCTAATAATTTCTCACTTTTGTCAGAGGAAGCTTTCATCAACCAGTATATAAAAAGGAAACGCCACAATACTGTATAAGCACCAGCAAGTCTTTGAAGGAAATGGATGGTATATTACATAAAGGAAGAAAAGATTCTTTCTGATAAAACAGTTGAGAGACTTTAATGATCTTTATCTCTTTCCATACCAGAAACCAGACCTGCAATGAAAGACTAGATGTGATTACACAGACTACTAGTACCAAACCATAGTGCGATCATAATACAGCCCTTGCTCATGACAGCATCCCTTTAAATCACACCAGACCCAAGTACAGTGCTGTATTTAAAAGACTGAGTAGATTTACTCTTAGCTACAATAATATTTATAGCGTGTTCATCTCTGCTTCCCATTGCACTCTACTGGGGCTTTCTTTAAAAACAGAGAAATAAAAATTGAGAACAAAGAGGTGCGTTATTTTGAGAAGAGTTATTTGAAAATGTTGCTTTGGGGTCTATGAAAAGTAAGAGTTGAAGTCTTGGTGACCCTAGTCACTGCACTCCTGAAATAAAAAATACTACTAATAAAAAGAAAATGACCGACAAGAGAGACAAAACATCCATCCAGAACATAAATCCTGCTATGTCCCTCTTGCACCAACCCTGCAAATTCTTGTGGTACAGTGACAGTTCCTATCTTGTCTGAAGCAAAACCTGAACTGAAAGCTTCAATATCCAAAAGCACAGATCATTGTTCTTTGAAATGAAAGGTCAAGTTAACAAGGCAAGATCTACACTTCCCTCTATGGACTAGCAAAGAAATGAAAGCTGAGGAAATAACATATGTAGTGTAGCTTCATTATTTCAATAGAGCTGTCTTGTGAGTAAAGTTAAGCAGACATGACAGTAGGGTAGCAGTTAAGACCTAGTAGAGAGCCATTTAAGTCATAATTCATTGATATGTATAAAGCTTATATAGCCAAAAATTTTTGGAGCCGGACCTCCTGACGGCATATTTATAATTCCTTTCTTTCTGTCTACTGATTACATTAGAAGCCTTGACAGATGAGCTGCTTAATTTATACACCTACATTATATGCCCATAAATCCATGGTGTAAATATCTCCATCGGTGCCTCAGTGTTTATACAACCCAACATTACTTCAGATTACTTTAAAAAACACACTGAGCTTGCTCCCAATCCACTCTAAGAACAATAATCACTTGCTATGGAAAAAAAGACAACTTGATTCTCTCTTCCATATCAAAGTAAGCCCAATTTACAAAGTTAACTTATGAATCTCATCAGATATTCTGACTCTACCCCATGACGTACAGATATCTGGACACCTTGTTTTGCCTGTTTTAACTGAAGACACAAAGAACTATCCATTTGCTAGTTATCTTAGGACTTAATCTGTTAAACAACTGCAAAGTAGGGTCCAGTAATCCTCACAGTTCACTATACTGCAACATTAGTTTATATAGCAGTGCTTTCCACAGAGCCTCTAGCCTGCAAGACGGTTTGTGTTAAAAAAAAAATAAAAATAAATAAATAAAAAGTCTAAGTTGTAGATACTTAGGACTATATTGACAGTTTTGGCCACATTTAATTGACAAACACTGGAATTATTGGTAATACTACCAGAATAAAAGAAGATTCACTTCCAAGGATTTCAAGTTACTTCACAAAGTTCATTAAAGTTTCATCTGCCTACCTCACTGTGGAAGCGGCAAGATGCTGTACAAAGTAACCTTCAGTACACCTCTGGCATTGCTGATTTAAATTTAAGAGAATAGGCAATAAAAAGCAGATTGTAATGGCTTTTCTGTCATTCTAAAAACTAAGCTAATACAGGAAAAGAAAAGAAGTTAAGCAGAATATCTTACCTTTTTCCACCCATGAATCTTCCACATGTTTATGCTACATTATCATAACACGCGAAAAATGATAACACTCCAAATTAAATGACTTACTACTGCAAAATTACTCTTGAGAGTCCCATATAATTAGTATTTTCTTCCAGAAACATCACTTCTGAAGGATCAAAACTACTGCAAGTATCACTCACAAAAATCTAGCTAGGTATTTCATAAGTCGCAAGTGTCCTGTATATTTCTTCTATCACAATCTCAGACAGAAGTCTGTTTGTATTTTTATCACAGCACGATAATCATGGTTTACTTTTAGCCATGTTATCTTTTCTTGTAGATGTCATAATTTACGTTAAAGAAGATCATACAACGATGAAATAGCACAGTGAGAACAGCCCAGATTCTCAGGAGAAATACCCAGCGTTAGGGAGGCTTGAAGCAGAAATGAAGATAGATGTTTACCACCTAATTTCTCCTTAATCTATGGGTCAGAAGCAATTTAGCACCACAATCAAAGAATCTCAGCATGGCTAGGTAATCAGAACTCCTGAGGCCACAATTAATCAAGGTGCAACTCTGTTCATCACGTCCAATTCTTCCTCAAAATGTCACATGAAAATGACTCATTTGCTTCAGCAAGAGAGTTGGAAAGTATGGACAGGGTTTTTGCTTTAAATTCAGTCAGCATTATGGCTGATCCACTGATGATTCCAGCAGATTTATCCTTAAAAATCAAGTTGTTTTTTTTTTTTTTTTACAGAAAATAGAGCCTTAGTAAACTGTCGTGAAATCAAAATTCTAAAGTATTTTGAATATCAGATGAGAAAATGCCATGTTATTTTCTACAGGTCTAGCAGCATCATTAGCTTTCAATGTTTTCCACCTTTTCTTCCTTTGGGATTGATTTGTCAGAGACTTTAGCAAACCCAGGTTTTAATACAAGGAGTTTGGCCAACATTTCTTCCTCTAGTACAGAGGAAAATGAGGGCTAAAACAAGTTCTCAAGCATCATTTTTCACTTACATTGCTTCACAGTATTGTTTCTGATCCCTTCTTGCATGTAGTAATCAACCTTCTGGATATTGAGGCATAAACAAATTTCTTTAACTACCATTACCTCATGGAACACTAGCCAGTGACTAAGCAGGAAAAAGAAAGAAACACTTTCTCTCTTAACCTTTTTCAGTGATATGATCTTGCAAAAGACCTTCATCCTACATAATATTCTGTGTGTTTTCCAGATCCAGTCTATCATTAAATTCCCACAGCAAGGAGTAGAACCTGATTCGTATCAATGACAGGCAGTATGGTAGAGAAAATAGATTTGTACATGTGAGAAATGTATTTTCTGGCACATATGTAGCCCTGAAAATGTAAAAAGCATTACAGTTGTGCTTTTTTTGGTGGTGATGGTTGGTTGGTTTTGATATTTTGGTTTTGTTTTTAAAATAATTTTGGTTTTCTTTCACAAACAATTTACACCTTCATGGAAGAACTGAAGCGCAGTTGATGGAATTGTTTTTTCAGAGGTGAGCAGAGACATTGAAGGTGTTCTGAGAAAAACAAAGCAATATGAAAAAGAATTCCCCACACATCTTGCACATGTTTTCCTTTAGCCTTTAATACAGTTTTAAATATCACTATATAAAAATACATAATTATCACACATCTGTTGTATATCAGAACAGTTACTATTACATCTGTTAACATTTATTTTTCCTCCCTCATACTAACCACTTATTACACCTTCTTTGAGATGAGAACTAAATTGTTACGATGGCCTTTTCTTTTTGCAGGTCTTTCTATGGTATATAATACCTTGTTCCAATTTTCTTACAGCAAACAGCCATTTTTTCATGAGCGAAGTTTTGTCCATGATGGTTACACGTGTAAAATGCACTAGATTGCTAAAGTCAGATGATCTTTCAGATGTACAAAAAAAACAGGTCATATGTCGGAGCAATACCAAAATGCAATTTCAGCTTTTAGACTGAAGTAACAAACATCAAATCCACAGAGTACCAATGATCTGAAATTACTGAAAGATCCAGCTGCTTAATCTCTCCATGGAACTGCTTTCCCTCAGTTTTTTTGTTTTTTCCACTATTTCTAAATGCATACTAGATTTTTTTTTTTTTTTTTTTTTTTTTTTTTTTTTTACTTTTCAAACAAGAAACAATTGGAAAATAGTGAGGATTCAGTTTGTTTTTAATATTTCAGCCCAAATACTCAATGATTCAAGTAAACATTATGCAACCACTAGCCATGCTTCATGAATGGACAGATAGGTGAAAATTTTGGTAGTTTCTGTCACTGACTTCAGAGGAAGCAAAATATCACTCCTGAAGTAGGTACTATGACTCATAGTGAAAGACCTAAGGTGGAACAAGTTATTCCACATGCACAGAACCATCAAAAATAATTGTTAGCAAAGTTAAAACTGCATAATCATAAGGTAAGTCCAAATATCATGAAAGAATAATTAGATTATGCTAAACAACTTACTGTATAACAATTCCTTGTCCTTATATCCACTATGGACAGACTGAGTTGATCAAGTACGTAATGGTTTGCAAAAGGTGCACTGCCCATTTTTAGAAATGGATAGCCAAACACTGTGATGAGCATGCTTATTTAAAACTGTGTCCTACACTGAAATTATGGAGAAAATTCTGAAATCATTGTATGATTCTCTCTCATGTGAAATAAATAATAATAAAAAACTGTTTAAATTATAAGCTTAAAGCTTATCATATGATGGCATAAAGATATTATTAACATTGACAAAAAGGAATCAGTTACAAACTTTGTCCTACTATAAAATCTTATGATGAAATATATCATAATAAGGCATGGTTGATAGCCATATACTTTGCAATTACTTTTTTGTAATTCTAAGTTCTACACATACATGTAATTCAAGAAATGTAAATGTAGAATCCAGCCACATTCAACACAAAGTCAATTTTGCAATGTAGCTAGAGGCAGACAAACTGGCTTGCAAAAAATAAACCTCCAAAATTCCTCATTCTTTCACCCTGCATTGATTCACATTTAAATCTTACGTTACCAAATTTCACACAGTATTTTTCCCATTGTAATCATGCAAGTGTAACCATACAGGCTGCTGTTGTTGCTGTTTAGTTTTTCTAAGGAGGTGTTTTGTATTGTTTTACTTGACTGCATCCAATAGTCAAAATTATATTCCCATGCTTTTTCTGTGAATACTTCCTACATAAATGTTGTTACCTCTAATTTCTTTACTGTTAGTCTACAATAGTGTCACTCTATATATTTAACGAGAAGTTTAGTCAACGCAGTAACATCTAATTGGTCTTCTGAAACTGATTAAACTTTATTCTCACAACATCCCAGCAAGGTTAGAATACAGTATCCACATTTTCAAAGTCAAATATTGACACCCAGAGAAAATTGAACTATAGAGAGATAAGGTTTAGCATTAGGTTGCTGAACTGCTCTGCCACTGTACTGCTAGACTAGTGAAGGTAAATGTTTTTCATGTTATGTATTACATTCCACTTATTGCCCTCTTCAACTTTGTTCGTTATATATTCATGCCCATTCACGTACTTCTGGGTATGTGCTTATTCTGGTACTCATGCCAGTGATCTTTCACTATGGTAGAACATTCTTCCCACTCTGCAGTTTGTAACTTTATGTAGTTAAAACAGCTAGCACTTAGCCCTAGTCATCTTTATTAAGCAAAGCCATACAAAAAACCCTTCTAAATATTACTCTTGCTCTTCTGTAACCTTTCCTTTATTTCTTTTTTTGAATCAGAACTGTGATGTTCTGAAAGGCTCAAAACTTACAGCAATTCTAAAAGCAGTAAATACAAAGGAAAACCTGTTTCTCAAGGAATGCCAATGTGAACATGTGGATCTAAATATTCAGAGTCAAAAAAGTACAAGTAAGCTTGAGTGTTTGGCTAGAAAGATATTTTTGAGGAGAACTGTACAATGTATTTCATATCTTTTTATGGTCGAGTCCAAAAGTGGCTTAGCTGATCCTTTCAGAATTTCTATTAACATAGAAAGTACAGCCAGATACACATTTTGAAAGGCCAAATGCTTTTCATAACGCATAATTTTCAAAAGCATGCTACTCATACCTTTTCAGAAGGGCTTCCTGTATGAATCCAAAAGGGAGATGAGGTTGACTATGACAACTCTTGGAAGATGTTTAATCCTTATTGTTGACAGCACAGATTACTTTTACTGTGTAAACTGGATAGAAGTGAGGCGGTGGATTAATTTACCTTCACATTACATGCTACATTTCATAAAATCGTGGCATTTACTTTATAGTTAATCAGTGTCAGAACACACTTTGCATAAATTAAAAAACTCTGGAGTGACACTAAAGTTTTTATCTCAATTGGGACATTATTTTGCTCATTCTTATCTTCAGGACTACCTTAAGTATTTAGAGCTATAGATCTCAGGCACTGGTAAATCATTTATACCTGGTTTCTTTCTAGATTGAGTGTAGACAACAAGTATGTATCATTGAGGATCATTGATCATCTAAACAGAACTTAAAAGATTTTGAGGAAGATAAGAAAATGTTGTGGAAATGGGTGATGTTTTAGTAAGAAGTGGTCTAACCACAGACCAAAAAAGTAAAAGAAACTTTCCCAGCTTTCAGCTGGCACAAAACAGATGTCCCTAGCACCAGCTCATGCTTCATGTCTTCTGTGAGTTGATTTTCTAAAATTATTTGTGTCATCTGGTTGTATAACACTTTTTGTGAAATAAACTGATATAATTGTACATCACCTACTTTTGTTTTCTGTAATTAGTTGTTTCTAGTTAACATAATTTCTGTCTACACTAATAACAATTCCGTATGTGATTTATTACCACTCATTATCTAAAGCTTTTCTTGCATAGAGGATAAGAAGTCTGATGAACCAGAAACTCTAAAGGTATTCAAATTGTTTTCAAAATCAGACGTAGCTTTTTTTACAATGTGCAAAACAAACAAACAAAAAAAGGCATAAATGAAATTAAAAATAATAATAACAATAATTCATTTTTCTCCAGATCTTTCCACTGACTTTAATAGAAATAGGATTTGACTCTAAAAGAAAGATACATTAATAGAATAGGTACAATCTTGTACGGAAATGCTTAAAATTCTACTAAAGGTTGTAGAAAATAATGTGCGACCTAAACAGTTTGGAAGATGGTGTAAAAGTGACAACAAGTGGGCAGTGTTCAAGCAGCATGACAAGAACTGGGAGCCTCAAACAAATAATGGCAACTGAGAGGATACATCAACCTTTTTTGAGAGCAAAAAGCAAAGCTTAGAGCTGGCTCTATCACTAAATCATCACAGTTGGCACTGGCAGGAATGGATTTTACTTTTTAGTAGTCAATGGCTTATATTTCAGAGGTTTTAGCAACTACTATCTATAGGAAGCTATTGCAGATTCCATCAGCAGAAGTTGACACAGAGCCAGCCTCCAATATCACGGTGTTTGCCAGAAGTCAAGAGACATTTGACACTTACTAACAGCAATTTGCTCTTTGGAAACTGATACGCTGAAACTTGTGCATGCATCTAAGATGGTTTATCTATTTTGGAAGTATAAGAGGCATTTATGGCTCTTCAAAACACTGTTTAAAAATTCTTTCAAGGCTATTTGCATTTCAGTCTAGATTACTATATTTATTTTAAGAATACAAGCTGGTGATCAACAACATTCTCTATATGTATTTATTTCATTCAGATTCACAAAGATCCCTTATTTATACATAGCTGAAAAAGCAATTAAGTACCGGACCTCATAACAGCAGCAGAAAGAATGGGATTCTTTCCTCAAAGAGGACTTCCCGTCATCAGGAAATTAAATGTTTCTTCTGGCAGACAGTAAAGTACACACAGAAATAAAAATTAATCTGTAGGCTTACACTTCCATGCTTTCTCAAAGTTAATTAAGAGACAAGGTTACCCAAGGTTCAATGAATGAGGCAATGCCAACTCAGGAAATGATCTCAACTAATAACAAATGAAAAATACAAAATATTATTTGTTGAGCAAATTAATATAAGATTATTGTATTGTCTGTTGCTAAGTACTCTGATCTTTTTGAAGGTGCAATTCTTTGAAGCCTTATATGAACACATGCAGAATTTACACTAGGGAGACAGTCAACAGATGGTCTCCGAAATGAACAAAAAAAAATGATGAGAGGTTAAATCATGAACCCCAAACCAAGATATGTCTGCTTAAAAGCTTGACTTGCCCGGCTATTAAGAACACATCAACAGGGACAAAACATGGCTCCAGCTCATCAAGAGCTACCCTAGATAGGTGCAAAAATTTATCAAGTTACCATGGAAGTGAAAATAAAAAATTCAATTAATTAAAGACTATCAGTGAGTAGGTAAAGGAAAAAAAAGAAATCTAATATAATTTCTGGGGTGACAGAAGTTTCTCCACTGACCTGTAGTTAGTGACTGTGGCAAGGATTTTGTTTTGGATGTTTACCTTTTTTTCTGGTAGTTTTAGTCCCAAAATGAAAGACAGAAGGACTGATAGTACAGACTCAGTGCTACATGCTACTGAAATTAAGGTAAGGGCAACTGGCTAAAGACTTTAAAAATAATAATAATAATTCTAACATGCATTCTAACAGTCTGCATTATTATGTTTTGATCATCACATCAAATTCAGAACAGTATGTTTAACAACTCTGTGCAAACCCTTCTTTGCTGAAGCTACCCTGAAACTCGTACAAGTGAAGAACTGGCCTCTTAATAACAACTCTGATTATTCATCTTAGAAGATTTTGCTATGCAAGAATTCGTATTCTAGGAATGAATCTAACTAGCAAATCGTGACTCTAAACCCTAGAGACTCAAAATACCTGGGATGTAGGGCTCTGTTTTTCTGAGAACAGTGTAACAGCAGGCCATACGGAAGATTCTTCAGTGTAACATTTACAATCCTGATTCGGCTAAGGTGTTTTCCAGATAGCAAGAAACAAAAATACTCAAAGACATAAAGGCCAGTGGTTGAGAAAAAGAACTTTAAATACCTATGTGTTTAAATACTTGTGCTATTTCCACTTAATTCTAATAAACAATGGAATGAAAAGAGGAACACACATGCTCTAGAAAGTCTACATTAAAATCAGTTTTTAATATCATGCATTCTCAAAAAACTAGGACAAAATAATCTAATAGATCATTAATGATATTTTCGGGTACTTTTTGTGATGTTCACATACTTTGAATATTCCCTAACTGAGTACCAGTCATGTTCAGAGACACACAAATGTTCAAATCTACGGTTAAGGTCAACTAGTCAGGGAAATCTTTACAGGCCCTTCTGAAGAGTATAGTCCTGTGATCAGGACTCAAATATAAAAAAAAATATTTTAAAATCTTTACTGGTATCAAGTCACAAAAGAATTCTCCAGCTTATTCTAAACTTTGTTTTCTCTTATGTTTTTATGTAATGCTTATGCCCTAAAAATACAGCATAGAAGCTGAAAAGCATAAAGCTAGCTAGTTTGCATTTGTTTATTGGTTTGTTTTTGTTGTTTTTTTTTTTTTTTTGCTATATGCTAACAATGATATTTTATGCATGATGTAGTAACATGAAATAGACTTGATTTGCTGCAATAGAGTTTGTTATTTTATTTTGATCTAAAATGTTTAGGTAAGGTCAAAGTAAAATTAACAGGCAGTAATCACTGTCCCCAAAACAGTAAGTCTAAGTAATTCCATACTGCTGTTCCATTCAGAATGGCACAGGTCATTGCATACAAATTTTGGAGTTCCAGGGGTTCATTGTACTGTCTCTTAGCTGCAAAAATCACTTTGGAGCTCCTATCATCAAATGCAAGGGATAAGGACAGAAATCCTTCATGTTTATTTCATGTTTCTCTAGCTAGAAGCCAACAATAGCAAAGCAACTTAGGACTGCAGGACTAAATCCCCATTTGTCTCACCCTCATAGTCATAAAACAATTTATCCAGATAAAAGAACTGGATTTTATTTTATATTTTTGATGAACTCTGAAGGGTTGATCAAGCAGTTTCTAAATATAAAGCAAGGAAACTTATGCTGTTGGTAAAATACGGTGGTTTTGTTCTTGTTCTGTGATGCTTCTGCCTTGTTTTACACAAGAAAAACTACAATCCATAAGATGTACAGCATTATCACACACACACACACACAAATTATACTTATACTGTTATAACTCTTCAGTTCGATAATCAAAGCAAATACCAACAATTGTGTAAAAGGCTAAAACAAGCAGGGAAGAGCAGCATGAATTTCTAACTACTACTACACTGTCTACTTTTGTAAGACATCAGTCACAAGTTTGTTACATCAAACCCACTAAAAGCAAAAAGATCTAAAAAGGTAGGTCAGAAGCCTTTCTGTTTCACATCCTTGGATAGTTGCTTTCTATGCCATGACCTTGTTGTCTGCAATCAGATGTTCAGAGTGGACTGCTGTCATTTAAGAGCTTAAGAGGTGGCACAAGGTTTCCTAAAGTTATCGGAATGCAAAACATCCCATTTTTCTCATTTAAGTGTCTACATTGAAGGAATTTTGAAAGTTTAGATATTTGGGTTGTAGTCACATTTTACTTCTTGCCTTCATGTCAGTATTTTATGGCATAAGCTGAATCACATGCAGTAATCCCATCACACCCATCTTGGTACATATTTTGAAATCTTCAAAACTGTTCTTGTTTTCAGAAAAGACTTTAAATTACCACTAAATACTTATCCCTCCTCCCTATTAAAATACTGGCTACATTTTAAATTGACCATTACCAAAGATTTACTATTAGTAAGAATCTCTGAGTGGTATCTAATATTGTCTTCCCATGTACATCATGCAGTAAGTACTTCCACAGGGAATTTGGTGCATTCCAGATACATAGTTTAACAATAGCAAACAGTGGGAAAATCAAGGTATTCCTGCTCCCCACACACGTCATGCTCCCTTTAAGCTAATTTACTTAACCTGAAGAATTGTCATACCATGTAACAGAGACTGCATCAGCAAGGGCATAATTGCAAGATGGAGAGAATACTCTAAACTGGTAGCATCAAGTGCTTTAATAATAAAGATTCATACACCCAGAAGGTAGACCATTGAAGCACTGGCTTCAGTAGCCATCCATGATGCTTACAGCCTCCCCATATTCCCTCCATTCTCTTTCCCATTCTCATTTATGCCAGAAGAATTTGTAAAAATTAAATCCCAAACCAGAAACAGAATTTAAAACAACAAAAACTCTTTCTTGATGTGTTGCTTTCACTCTGAATTAGTACATTCAATTTGGAAAGTTCTACAAATACCATTGCAGTGGCAGACCAGAAGCAAGGGGGAACTGTGATCACAAAGCATTTAAGACAGTCTTGCTATGCAATAGGCATTTCATGGAACTAAAGAGAATGTGTGAGAGAACACAAGCTTTTCATTATGTCTTGATTATACTGCACAGCTGCTAACATTTCCCTAAGATGCTGCTACTTGATCAAAGTAGAACAACACAAAATAAGCAAAAAATAGTTCACATATTTCATTTGGCTTGGGTCATCTTTCAGGTGACAATGTTTCAAGTATTGGTGCATCAGCAGAACAATAACACACTTGGAAGAGATAAAACAGAAATCTTTAATTCCTATGAACATGGGATTTTGTCAAGGATTTTCAGTTTAGAGTAGACTGAGAAAAAAAATCCAATTAAAAACAGTAATTAGAAAGTAGTTAAAAAAAAAAAAAAAAAAAAAAAAGCAATTAAATATATCACTGTTCAACATCTCTTAAAAGTTTAAAGACTGCAAAGTCTACGCCAATGCCCTAAAAGCATTCCCCTCCTCAAGGGTTGTCTGCCTGGGCTCCGGGCCAAGCTGAGGACAGCGCAGCTGCAGGCTGTCCCCTTTCCTTGGCTGACCAGGGAAAGGCTCCAGGCAGCTCTGAGGCCCAGGGCTGAGCCCACTTCCTTCCTGTAGAGCTGCTTTCAAGCTGAGCCTCTACTGTTTGGCCCCTGCCCGAGCTATGCCTCCTGCCGTGATGCTGATGCAGACCCCCCTGTGGGTGACTCCTGCCCAGCCCTGCCACCATGCTGTTTCAAGCTCACCTTTACTTGTAGAGCTGCCAGCCCTCGCTGCTCTGTGACAGTCTAACCTCATGTGTTCTCTCAAGCATTCATGAGAGAGTTAAGTGATAGGACACGATTTTTAGTGGTCTAACTCCAACTGAGGTAACTCCTAGCCAGCCAGCTTGAGGAGAGGGAAAAAAAAAAAAAAAAAAAAAAAAAAAAAAACCCGGAGGAAGTATAGGAAAGTATAGGATAAAATGTTTTTAGGTCAATCTGACGTGTTGCAGACAAAATATTCCTTATGAAAATTTATGAAAATCAGGGTCCCTGGTCACATGAACAAATATGGAAAAGAAGCTGTTATCATTGACATGACCACTAACCTAAGAGAAAAACTTTTAATACGTATAGAATGTGACATAACTCACTGAAAATGCACAAACTTTTGACTCAGTTTTGATGGAACGAGAGGATATGAACCAAAACAGTAAAGCTTAAAGGGAATTAATTCTTTATGACAGCTAGAACTGTTTCAATACATATTTAAGTCACTTGATAATTGTGAAGATTAAAAGCTCTGGGATGAGTATTAGATCATTCTGGTCAGCCCTCAGTGCAAATCAAAGCAGAGCTTCTGCTTAGACAGTTCTATGCACAAATTGTTCAAACCTGTTCAAGTCATGGAGCTCATCCTCAAGATACTGTCAAGTGACAGACCTGCAGACTGTGTCATTTCACTTGTTTAAAGCCATTAAAATGATCCACTGAAGTTACACTGCTATATGCATTTCCAATGGCTAGAAGTGAGAAATTAAGTTGCTGTGGGATTGTATTCTGCAGAATCTCTGTCCTGCCATCAAGTTGTTTCCAGCATACTGCATTTCTTACTAGCTCTTCATCAACATGGACATAACACATTTCACACGGTTCTCCAGTATTATCTTCTCTATCAATATAAGTTTCTTGTGCTTGAAAGAGTTAACTTCTTTAATTAAGAGTTACTTTAAAAACAGACTAAAATCAAATCAACACAACAACCTAGTACTTGGCCTGACGCAAACCTTCCAAAACCAGCAATTCTTGTTGGAGTCAGAGAATAGGAAAGAAACTCATATTTCTTACAATATGTAAGAAATTAACCTTCCACTGAGTATCACTTCATGTGCACCCATACTCTGACAATGGTCTATTCTCCTTTTATCATGAAGGAATTACATATATCTAGGGCCAAACTATCTGCTGGATCTAATAACTGCTGGGGTAACTGGAGACAAGGGATTAGAAGAGAACTGCTGTAAACTACTGGTATTTGGCTAGTTTGCAGAAAAAGCCATGTTTCTGGTAAACTACACCGACAGCCAACAGTGCTGGATCCATATGCCAACAGGAATCATAGGAAAACAATGCAACTACAGCCACAGCTGCAACTCGTTCTTCCATTAAAAACAATTGGGATTCTGGAAAGCTGATCCCAAGCTTTTACAGCATCGGTACATGTTCCCACACTGGTGGGGTTCTCATGCAGATAACCATCCACACCAAGTTACAAGCAGGAGAAACCAGAGCAAAAGTGAAAAGTAAGGAAATGCAACTTCTCTGAGGTTGCTCTGTTCTACAGTACGGCAGAGAAGGTGGTAAGTAACCAAGTACAGCTACAAATAAAGGGAAAAAGATGGGAACGTTAAAGGGTATAAGAAAGAAAAAGTTTCTGGAGCAAAGTGAAAAAAAGCTAAGTGTGTACAAATACACTTTATTAAAAGGGAATTCAGATGACTTCAGATCAACTGTTGCAGTTGCATATGTGAAAAAGAACTTCAGAACTAATCTGAGGCACTCAGACAGAGCTAGCAAATTCCTGCAGTATAACTGGAACTGGGATGAGGTTATGTACCTGGTGATCAGTGTGGTCCTCAAAACTTTCACCACTACACACTCACGCTTTAAGGAAGTAGCTTTCCAGTTTAGGGGAGATCCATGACCAACTTGATTAATCATCATTCCTGATTTAAATTGACTAACACATGTGAATATTAAAGTATCTGCAGCTTGATAGGTAAGATACGTAATTTTACATAAAGCTTTCAAGTGATTCATAGAGGATATGTGATTATAGCCAATGAAGTGTGCTTTTCAGATAGATTTACTGCTTGCAGTCTCTTATAAATCCACCGAACAATGCATTTAAAGCTATGCAGGAGGACATCAGTTCAACAGACAGTTTCTTAAATGTAAAACAAATAATAGATTTAATTTCTACAATAACAAACAGGATTTACCATTGGTTCAGCAAAGGAAAAACAACACGCAAAAGTTCTTACTAAACTGAGCCGTGAAACACTTAGAAAGACAAAAAATAAATACAATAAATAGTTAACTTTCATCCAATAGTTTGGTAGTACAAGGGGAAGGATCTGCAGATGAGGGCCACACTAAGTTCACAAGCTGTAATTAACATCTACTGTTTGCCACTGATAGAAAAAAGTACTGTCCTAGACAGACCACTGGCCTAACACAGGTGCATTCCATATATCCTTAAATCAACAGCTTGCGTTCACATGTTAAAACTCAGAGACTACACAAATGTCCATCTGCACAACTTCTCGCAGTTACATCCTCATCATGAGACCCCACTATGAAAATGAGTAGCCATAAAGTAAAGCTCTATTATTATAGAGCTACAGAGGTACTGCAGCACTGTGCTTTTGACCTTTTTAGACTGTGCTGTGCAAATCACTGGTGTTCCACAAAATACCCACCAAAGCCATACTGTACACATCCCCATGCAAGCAAAAAATTAAGAAACAGAGCTAGTAAATTACTTCAAAGGTTAGCCCAATTTTAATTCATCTAAAAATGAAAAAACATTGTGGTAAGTTACATAAGAGAGGCTTGTATATTGTTTTCCTACTAACAAAATGTAGGTTGAGGAACAGTAAACTTCTACCACATTTTTCAGTATGTTTTCACACAAACAGTGCAATTTGAATGTGTAAGTTCAGTGCTCAGAGAATCATCTTAAAAAAAAAAAATTAACTTAATGTTTCTGAGCTATTTCTCATCTCTTGACCATTCTGCAACTATACTGCTCACTGTTGTATCCTCAAGAATTTTATGTGAAATACTGAATACAATAGCACTAGTCTCACCAGGGAAACTTACATAGCCATGCAGACAGAAAAGCAAAGATAGCTGCACCTTTATCTGAAATGTTTTGGGCTGAGCTTCAGGTAAGAATCTACCTTTAGGTACTTGACACTGCCTTCTTAAATAGGAAAACTTACTTTTTAATGCAAAGTGGGGAAAATGACATGGTTACGATTTTCCAATGATTTGTTTTGCTCATTTTTACTTTTACAAAATTTGACAGGTTAGGGAAAAGAAGTTGCCAAGATATCATAGAATTATAAAATCATTTCAGGTTGGGAAAGACCTCTAAAATCATCTAGTTCAGCCTTTAACCTAGTATTGACAAGTCCATGACTAAACTATGCCACTAAGTTCTACATCTAAACATTTCTTGAAGACTTCCAGGGGTAGTGACTTAACATGGAAGAGGAACTCACTGAAAACCCCCAATCTTTATTTTGAAAAATACGTGAAATTATTGTACTAACTGTTCAAATTTCATTATTTTAGAGTACTTCTATTTATAAGCGCACACACATATGACATTGAATTGCAGAAAAAAATCTTATTTTGTTGAAAGGAATACTTAAATAGAAGCTCTGCCTTCCTCCCAAGCATTTGCTCAATTTTTTATCTCCTTACCAGTAATATCAGCATGAGCCCTTTTCTTCCTCTTCTGTCTAGCCCACTCATTCCCCACCTCCTCATCAGGTAACTTACTGTGAGGGGATAATTTCCAATGAGATGGAAGGCACCTGAGTGGGAGGAAGAGTTCTGGGGCTGATGGTAGAACAGAAAACTCTGGTCTCACTCCATAGAGTCAGGGGTTCAAGTGAATCTATCTGAAGCAATGCATGCTGACTTGGGAAACCATAAACTTTGTTGGTGAGTTAGGACTTAAGCGTGTCATGATTCTGTACCTTTCCTTTTTCAAGGGAGGGGAGGAACAAGGACAGTCTCAGACAGAGGACCAGAGGAACTTCGCTGTATTTTAGGTCACCATCTACGCCAAAGAGCCATACATAATTTTTATCTTCCTTGTGAAAAATATGAAGTCAACAATTCTAATTGCCCATTTCATTGCTTACTATGTTGTCTTCTTTATTTCTTTTCCCTAATGAATTGCACATAAAATAATCTTGAATTTGTCTATTTTTAAACTTATATAGTAATTAAATATTTTAAAGTTGTAAGTTTAAAAACAGAGAAATTCAAGTAAAAGAAGACTTGGAGAAAGATTGGATTTAGCATTTCTAAACTATCAGCGTGATCTCTTCCTTCTAGAAACTAGTATATAAGCCAGCTTACAGACTATTTTGAAGTGGAACTGGTAATGTTTAAATACTTCCAGAGAAACAGATGGGTGAAAGGTTTAGTGAGGAAATATTTAATCAGAAGGGAGTTGGCAAATTAATCTGTAAGTGAATCCTTTGAAAAACAAACAAAAAGTGGTTTTCTCAAATCCGTTTTGTAACAACCTAAATTCACATGACAGCAGTACCTTAAAAGCCTTCACCATAATGTTAACTTTCAAATATTTATAGTTCCCACTCTCTACATCACAAGAAAAATATTCAGAGTCTTATACTCTGGAGAGCAGGTATCACAGTGTCAGGAAACTCTACAGTCACTTTGCTACAATGCAGTAGCCTTGAAAAAGCAAAACATCCAGTGCATGAATCCTTTTAACCTATTTTAGAAGAATTATACAAGTAATAAGCAATGATTTCAGGTTGTCAACATTTTTTTCTTTCTTACCTGCTTCCACTCACAGTCACTACTAATTATTAATAGTGACTTCTTAAATTATTATTAATAGAAATCTATTGATTGCTTTCAGGTAAAATGATTATCTGAAACCCTAGACAACTTTTCTTTCCAGCTTTTACTGAGCTTATAATACACAACAGGTGTTACGGTAACTTTATTTGTTCCTTTCCCTTAGAGGTAACCATGTGCCGTAAGAAAACAGAGAAGCTCTTGCCTGCATTTCTCCACAGCTATTAAATGACTTTTACTGTGTCCATATTTGTTAGAAATAATAATGCTCATTTACTTTCATTTACCACAGCTGCCTTCCATCTACTATACATTAAATCATAATTATCTCTGTAGTCTCCCTCTAGGAATTTTCCATGCACCATAACTATAAAGTTACAATAAAAAATAAAAATAATAAAATAAAATATTTGGGGAAGTTACAGTATAACTATTGTAAATAGTGGTGGTTAACAAGTCTAAGATAGTATATTGCATTTTACGCTATTTGTTACATTTGATTTCAGAAATGGCTAAATACTTCGATCCTTGCTCATGTTGTTGTCAGCTCCAAACAACCTAAAGAGGAATGGTGTGCTCCTGTGATTACACTCAGCAACACATTGCAACTTTACACTAGACTTTACAATGGTTTGCATCCAGCAGACTGCCAACATAACAAAATGAAGTGCATCAGTATTTGAGGAAAGCAGATTGTTATGCTGATGTGTGAACTCACTGGAGTCCACAAGTCTCTGTGACTAATGAAATTTATTTCATGAAATTTTACAAGATGAAGCATCCAGCTTCAGTTCTGACAGCAAATGCAATATCTTGCCAAATCTGGCCCATGATGCAAGGGCAATGCATTGGTTACTTCTGTTTCTACCTGCATGTCTACTTCAAAAAAAAAAAATAATAATAATACTTTTTCATGTTGGTTTACTTGTATGTTTGCAAAGATAATAAAGAATTGTATACCTTACAACAATCTGTATATTCTGGTATTTTTCAAGTGACAATGAATAGAGAAATAAGCTCTAAGGTGTTAAGGTTAGCCGCTCCACAGGGCAAGATGCTGTGATTATTCAGATATGAAAATTGGGTTTTCATGTAACATTTGCACACATCTGTGGCAGTTGCATTTCGTGACTTGTGAAGACTGAGAAGTTTAATATTTAAATTTCCGATTACAAAACTCTGTATATTGTTATACAAGGAAAAAAAAAAAAAAAAAAAACTATATTCTCAGACTGCCAACTCTTTAGGGAGGAGGCCTTTTCTGGATTTAAGGAATATAACATAATTATTAAAAATCTTATAGGATCTGCACCACTATAAAATTTGGTATATCTTCTACTCTAAGCCTGACATAATTTTAAATATATTGATTTAAGCTTTTAGTACCAACTTTAAAGAAAAACTGCAGCGTTGAAAATGACAACCACAAAAATGTGTTTGTTTACACTTAAAAAATAGAAAAACACTGTAACTTCATTTGCCAGTATAGTTGCTATAGCTTCCCCCCAAAAGCACACACCTTATCTCTGATACAAATGTAAATGCGCGTTAGTGATGATGGTGAACAAGGCCATCTATACATGGCCACTTTTCTGGTGTGTGAAGGATAACAGAGATGCTGTTGCAAACTTGCTGTGAGTTATCTTCATGTTCTTCAGGAAAGAAGAGTTATACGGATCCTCAGTTTACAAGACCGAGAAATGTACAGGAGTCAATGATATCTTAAGCAGTCACATTAAGCTTTTATTCCTGTCTAGGACCAATATCATTAGCTTTTTGTTTATTAAATTATGATTGTGCTTTAAAGTTGAAGCATCTTCAGTGAAGTATTTTTATTCTTATAAAACCAGATTTGTCATATTTGCAACCACCAGATATAGCCTCTGAAATAATAAGGTACAGAGAGAAACAAGCATAAAAATAAACACTGTTTAATCTTTCTGAACAGTTCCTGTTTATTTGCAGCATATACATTCAGAAATTATCTGTTCCTAGCTCTTTTAGAGTATTCCTATTAGGTGAAACTATAAAACCTTAAAGTGCTGGTGTATTTAGTTTAAAATCCGAGAGCCTGAGCAGCTATTAATCACAGTTCTCCAAACTATGGCCAGCTATGGACTAATCATATGTATGCTAACCTCAGTTTGACTTACTATACTGACAGCAATGTGGAAATATGTGACTTATGAGGTAAAGAAAGTTGAGTCTATTAGAAAAAAATAAATATTTAGTCAAGCACACCACACTGTGGGCTAAAATACAAAAGACTCCTTCGCACTAGATTTTCATCTCTCTCTGGATCAAACCTTTCTCACCCCAGCTGTCCACTCACACAGATCATACAAAATTGAGTTAGCCTAAATCGCGATAGCCTAACACAAATTTAAGAGAGGAAATGGGCTGTTTTATGTTTGCTTCTGCATAAGTCCAAATTTCACCCAGAATGTAAATCAGATATTTTTATGACTCAGCTTGTTTTAGGCCATTACCTAATAATTTCTACCACTGTCAGAGAGACTATGGAGCAAACAGATTTTGTCGGGGATAACCTAAACAATTTCTTCAGGCCCCTTCCAATCCTATTTTTCTACACTCCTACAATTTTGGAAAGAGACTAAAATTTTCATACTCTAGCTGGAATCTGAACCAGAGCATTGCTTCAGTACTCTGAATAGCACAAGTGGAGCCTGAATGCCAGCATCAAAGTTGACCATTAAACTCCATGACATACAACAGAGGAAATGTTCCATCCAACTCCCCTGTGTCCAAGCTGGAATTCTTGAAAATCCTGGCATTGTTTCCTTTTTCAGACAAGCCTGTTAATACTAGGAAACCACAAAAGCCCAAAGAACCACACAGCAATATGATTTGTAGTATATTTTCCACACTGTACAGTGAGTAAAGAAAACAGGACATAATAAAAGAGATGTTATAGTGTGTAAGTGTTTAGGCACAGACAGAGGAGAGTGGAACTGAACTTTTGGCTTGGATTCCTGGGGTAACATAGGGCAAGTCACTCAAGTTGAGTCTAAAATACTAATTTTATTATTTTGTAGTACTTCCCTGCTCTTAGTCAATATGCTTTCTTCCTTCATGTCCTAATTCAATATTAAAACAAATTTCATGTCATCTCTGTCTTGATCTTTCACGGAGCCACATCCACTAGGCACATCATTGCTCATTCTTTCAGGACAGCACCATCCAGAGACATTCAAAACCCAGAGGCAGAAAGCAATCTCAATTTGAGGAACAGTTCTAATCAGTTCTATTGCAGAGCTACCACAACACAACTGTATCATTTCCAGGACCAAAGCTAGTTATTCTATATGACTTTACACTGTATATTTCCACAAGAAAATTAAGCAGTGCTATCTGGGAATCTCAGGATTGTTACGCACTCTAACATAAAAAGATCCTTTGTATTCTAGTTCTGCATCAAACATGGGAATAATACTGCATCACAAAAATAAAACTGCCATCAACATTCACTAAGATACCGTAGCACTTAGATACTAAATTATTATGAGTGAAGACAGATAGCCTAGAATGAGATAATTGGGATAGAGTCATTCAAAAAATACACAGTTGTTTTGAATATGGTAATGGTAGCCTTTCTAATGTTTCTGCAAAACAAAACTAGACCTCAATAACCAAAGGAAATCCATAGTACTAGAGATAAGAGATGGGTTCTCCACAAAAGTATTAAAAATTATTTCATCAATGGAACATAAATGATCAGTTATAGGACACTAACATCATAATATCAAAGCAAACGTCACTCACCATAGCCTTTGGTTCCTTTAATACACTGAAGTTTAGTTCACAGTTAGAGCTGTTTGGTCTACCTCTTCTGCCTCTTAGGCTCTGGAAAAGGAAAAAAAAAATGTAGAAAAGTTGCTGAAGCTGAGCAAATCTATAAAATAACAGATCTAGAAAATGCAGCATTGTGATTTAATTAGGCTCTATCTAGCTGTTGCCAAAGTCTTATGAACTTTAAAAATATAAGAGCAAAAGAGAGAAAATGCTAATGAAAGAAGAGATATAGGCCTTCAGTATAACCCATATACATCTGACATAAGACAAAACAGCCATCCATTTTCCAAGACTTCATAGTGCAATGTCAAAACCATAGGGTGGTAAACAGATCAATACAGCTCTGCCAGGATAGATTACATGGTGTAGATACCATGAAAAATATCACAACCTATTCGCACATCAACATGCCTTTTTCCATAGTGTAGACAGCTACAATAAGTAAACCAGCCCATCCCAATTGACATACTTCAGCAATTCTAAATCACAATTATACTTTTGTGTTACTGTTAAGTGCATAAAGAATCTTTTTATAGAACTGCTGCAAGACACAAAAAACTTCTTCCCTGAAGGGAAACTGTATAGTCAGAACATCTCGTTGCTTTTAGAAAGAAGATAATTACGAATAATATGATGGGAACTTTCAGAACATACTGCATCAATCAAGTTCTGCATGAGTAATTATAATAATGTTTTATAACATCATTAATTTTGTCTGCACAGCATGTCTCAGATTTCTGAAATACTAGATTTCTTCCCCAAAGGACATCAACCCTCAGCATAAGTTCTTGGTAAATTACTATGACTCTGCTGAGAACAACCGAGTAGTAAAGAAACATATGTTTTCTGGTCTAGGACTTGAGGTCATAGAAGGTATTGTCTGCATAGCTGGTTGTTTTCCTACTGTGGCAACTGCTGTTTTGAAAGATTTTACAAATGTGCACAAGCTATTAGGTATAGGGAGGCTCATGTCAGTAAACATTACAATTCTTTTTCATTCCAGTATAAGTCCTGCTGCATTTTTCTCTTTATTGTTACTCATATGTGAATCTGTCCATTTCTTAAGGCTATATCTTCAGATTTAAAGTTATTTTTTCAATCATAATGTACATATGCAAGGCTTTTGACACCGTCTCCCACAGCATTCTCCTCGGGAAACTGGCTGCTCTTGGCTTGGACTGGCGCACGCTTCGTTGGGTTAGAAACTGGCTGGATAGCCGGGCCCAAAGAGTCGTGGTGAATGGAGCCAAGTCCAGTTGGAGGCCAGTCACTAGTGGCGTCCCCCAGGGCTCGGTGCTGGGGCCGGTCCTCTTTAATATCTTCATCGATGATCTGGACGAGGGCATCGAGTGCACCCTCAGTAAGTTCGCAGATGACACCAAGTTAGGTGCGTGTGTCGATCTGCTTGAGGGTAGGAAAGCTCTGCAGGAGGATCTGGATAGGCTGGACCGATGGGCTGAGGTCAACTGCATGAAGTTTAACAAGGCCAAGTGCCGGGTCCTGCACCTGGGGCGCAATAACCCCAAGCAGAGCTACAGGCTGGGAGAGGAATGGTTGGAAAGCTGCCAGGCAGAGAAGGACCTGGGAGTGATGGTGGACAGTCGGCTGAATATGAGCCAGCAGTGTGCTCAGGTGGCCAAGAAGGCCAACGGCATCCTGGCTTGTATTAGGAACAGCGTGACCAGCAGGGCTAGGGAGGTGATCGTCCCCCTGTACTCAGCTCTGGTGAGGCCGCACCTCGAGTACTGTGTTCAGTTTTGGGCCCCTCGCTACAAGAAGGACATGGAGGTGCTTGAGCGGGTGCAGAGAAGGGCGACGAAGCTGGTGAGGGGCCTGGAGAACAAGTCCTACGAGGAGCGGCTGAGGGAGCTGGGCTTGTTCAGCCTGGAGAAGAGGAGGCTCAGGGGCGACCTTATCGCTCTTTTTAGGTACCTCAAGGGAGGCTGTAGCGAGGTGGGGGTTGGCCTGTTCTCCCACGTTCCTGGTGACAGGACGAGGGGGAATGGGTTTAAGTTGAGCCAGGGGAGTTTTAGGCTAGATGTTAGGAAGAACTTCTTCACTGAAAGGGTTGTGAGGCACTGGAACAGGCTGCCCAGGGAAGTGGTGGAGTCACCATCCTTGGAAGTCTTCAAAAGACGTTTAGATGTAGAGCTTGGGGATATGGTTTAGTGGAGGGCTGTTGGCGTTGGGTTGGAGGTTGGACTCGATGACCTTGGGGTCTCTTCCAACCTAGCAAATTCTGTGATTCTGTGATTCTGTGATATCATAAAGAAAGGAATTAATGATTCCTCTTCAGAAGTCAACAGCCTGAAAATAGCTAAACTGTTATAAAAAATAAGATTAATTATATATAAGGCTAAATTTCCAAAGGCAGATGTAGGAAAAATAAGGCACAGAGCTAATATGTTAGAGGTCCCAAAAAAACTAATAGTAGATTCAGAAATGGTTACAGAGATTCAGATAAACATTGATCACCCCAGAATTTCATAATAATACTCTGAAGAAAAAGATAAAGGAAAGGCCAGAGGTGGCACAGGTGAGATATACAGAAGAAAAATAACAGATACACAACAAAAAAATGTGAGAGAGAGAGAAAAGGATTAAGGAACTAATTACTTAAACTAATGACAAGCCAACCATAAGGAGATACCAGAAATGTGAGATTGTTGTCAGTAACAATTTGACCCTAAGACAGTCTTTAAGCAAGATGATCCTGTAATGAAGCGTTCAGTTTTCTGAAACAAAGCTGCTTCTGCTTACTTTGCGTGGATCTGTCTTACCACACAAGTAATGTGGTCAGGATTACTAGCAGACATTCAGGATACTTGTGAAATGTAATTCCTTTTTAATGAGAAGTCATAGTAAGTCTTCCTTAAATTATAACTTTTTTTTTTTTTTTTTTTTTTTCAGTAAAATCAGTTCTGGATTAACAATTCCACTGGAATTAACAAACAACATTTTACTAAACAAGAAACTTTTTCTTATTATTCTTAAGGAGCTGATCTGGATTTTAATGAAAAACAAAATACTTCGTCAGAACTGTTGGCAATGCATTCAGTTCAGATATGATATAAATATATAAAATATATATATAAAATAGGACAAGGAGAAATCCAGAGATTGGTGAGGCCCTGACACAGGCTGCCCAGAGAAGCTGTGGATGCCCCATCCCTGGAGGTGCTGGATGGGGCTTTGGACAACCTGGTCTGGTGGGAGGTGTCTCTGCCCATGGTAGAAACGTTGGAACTGGGTGATCTTTAAGGTCTCTTCCAACCCAAGCCATTCTGTAATTCTATGAATCTATGATTTGTACCAAATGCACTGACAAACTTTCAGTTCTAATATTTTTCAGTATCAGTGTCCAGTCACAATTTCCTAAGATACAAGAAATAATATTTTTACAGGATTCATTTCTATTTTTGGTATTTATTACTTAAATTTAGACTGAATAAGTACCACAATAAATTTTTAACATTTTTTAAACGACCTGTCAGTTCCATTGATGATCAAAATTTCAGCTTGTAAGCATCTGTTGTACTAGTTTGAGTGCAATTGCCTATGAAACACCTTTTGAATGAGAAATATTTGCCTATTTTGTATAACTACTACTAGAACCGTCATTTATCTTTGAAGACACAGTTTCTGAGATTTGCATGTAAGACATAATAAAAGCATTTAATCTTACTAAAAATGAGTGGAATTTTTTGAGTACCTCATTTTTGTAAATTTAATTGATGGGTTGTTTGTATTCCTCTCTAAAGAAGCTCATAAATCTCAGCAAGGACATACATAATACTAAAAGAAAATACCCACAGCTTTGGAGTGTTTTAAATTTGTAAAATATGACTCACCTGTGGAAGTGGTATGTTGCTTCTCATACTAAGGAGTCAGGCACCTAAAAATTGCAAGCAACCCTGGTGTTTTTTAGAAAGAGTTTTCCTGTGTTCTCTTTCAGTCCATTGGATCTGGAAGAAGCAGGCATCACAAGCTCTTCTGCTGGTCTGACAGATTTTCCATAAATCCACTTCAGAAGTCCCATAAAGTTAGACTGTCACTCCAAGACAATGAAGAAGAAACCATGGAGTCAGGCCCTGGATGAGTGTTGTGGATAACACCAGTGACCTCCTCAAAACGCAGGAACCTGCAAAGAGCAGAGGCACCCCCCACATTATTTGAAGGAAACAGATGTGAAGGATGATCTCAGAGACTTGATCACTTTGCACATAGTGGATGTGGTCACCATATCTGGTTAGCCACTGACTAGGCTTCACACTGTGATAGATAGATGCTCTCTTGATCTCAGAACCACGGAAAAGCCTAGATTGGGATAGACATACAGAAATCATTTGGTCCACTCTTCTGTTGAAAGTGGGACTTCAGATTAGGTTCTCCAGGGTTCTGGGAAGCTAAGTCTTCATTACTTCCTGTGAGAGACAGTTCACAACTTCTCTGGGCAACCTATTGAAATGCCTTGCTGATGAGGACAGAAAAGAGAACCTCTGTCTTGTCTGTAAATACAGTATTGCAAGACTGTATCTTCCAGTATTGCAAGACTGTGATTACATTTCCTCTGAGCATTCTTTTCTCTAAGTTGAACAAAATGAAGACATTCAACCTTTCTTCACATTTCAAGTTCTCTGTCCTTGTAACCATCTTGGTAGTTCCCTGCTAGATCCTTCACAATTTTTCAATCTCTCTCTTTAAGTGTGGACACTAAATCTGGACATAATGCTCCATATGTGGCCTAACAAGTGGTGCTGGTTATACTTTTATTGATGCAGCCCTAGGCCATGGACAGGTGCTCCAGCAATTTCATGACACAACATAGGCAGAACATAGGCAATGTCTGTCATCCCAAATATCGCAAGTGGTTCTACCACTGAACTTCCCCTCTGGGCCCAGGCTGGCTGACCACAGGCAAGAAAGTTGGTTGCAGCAGGAAGGATTCCCAGGCAGACATTCTGCCTGGTTCTCTTTAACAATTGGAAGGTCCAGGGGAACAGGCATCTGTTCATTTAAGCTGTCTTCCCAGCAGAGTGACACAATCTTCAGATCTAATGATCCTAAGCCAAATTACTGCACTCTGCCTAAAATAATTGAATGGGAAACATTTATCAATTTGTAAAACATCCCATGGGTAAACAAAAGACAGCAACACACCTTCTTATAATATTCACTCTTTACTAGGTTACTATAAACAAATAAAGAATATCAGCCTGACAATTAAAAATGCATATAACTGTGTTTACATGTATAAAATTGCCAGAAAAAATACCTTGACATTCCCAGTCTGGCTTATTCCTTGCTTGGTCTATGAAAAGCACTTCTCTTTTTGGTCTTTTTGGCTATTCAGGTTGTTTTTAACAAGGTGTTTACATTATTTCCAGCCTGAAGTGTGCAAGAGAAAAGGAAGTCAACTTTGAAAACAGAAAATGCTTGTGCTGAGAACATTAAACAAATCATTTCTTGTTTACAGTAAATAATGTTCTCCTTGTCCATGTTTATAGTTCCTTCATCTCTACTGGTAAGTTGCTCTATATGATTTTTAACTTTCAGTTTTGTAGGCAATCCACAAAGAAAGATTATATCAATAAATCTATCCACAGTATATTGAAAGATTTACCTGGGGTTTGAATAACACAAATTCTTAACCTCAGAGGGGAAGGCTTTCATCCTTCAAGAACTACAGTCTTGAATCACTTGTAACAATAAGCAATAAAATTGTGCTAATTTCACCCATTTGCACAGTGAGTTGTGGGAGACCACAATATCTCACTCCCAAACAAGTATTAGTGCTCCCATGGTAGTCTTAACTAATTGTTACTCCCACTAGATTAGTTCATTACTAGTTCATGTCATTCACTATATTAGTTAGTAACGTACAAAATGGAATGGGAGCAGCAGGGAAAGTATAGACCTAGAGCAGAATTCAATAGAGAATCAAAATCAGAAGATAATCACAACTGGAATTTCTAGTAATCTCTTAGACTAGCACATATCTCTTCTCAGCCTAGTAACATGGAGAAAAGAAGCCCCTTCACATGAATCAGCACAGTTGTATGTACAATTTTATCCTTGGAATATGCAATCCTTTCAATTTCAGTACATCCTGAAGCAGATGGAAGGTCTCCTGATGAGATTTTTCCTTCCTCTTCATAGGAGTCCCTCACATCAAAATAGAGTTGCTTCTTTCCTGTCACTCATTGTTCCATTCCTGCAGGGTTAGAAGATCATTTTGCCTACCAGGGTTTCTCTTTAATTAAATATATCCTTTTAAGACACAGCTCTGCAGCATCTTCACAAGGGCTAGATTGGGTGGGGTTTGATCAGACATGATTGATTTTAAAGAATTCTTTCCCTTTCAGAAGAGCACTACAGCATGTAAAATGCATTTTCAAGCAACTGCAGAATTTGTGATTATTAAAGCTCCATTGACTTATATAAGTGGCAGTTTTATTTTGCTGACATTCAGACAAAAAATTAAGTCATTTATTGTACTTTGACAGGAGGAACCCAAGGCTGCCACTGAAAGTTTTGGACTTAAAAAATTAAAAAAAAAAAAAAAAAAGATCTGGAACTGTAAATCTAATAAAAGCACTATAGATAAGAGATGTCCTTTTAAGTATTCACTCAATCTTTACCTTTAATAACTGTGTCAAAATCTGCATTCCATTACTTCATAACCATGTCTTTTTCTACAAGTAATTAAAAGATTTCCTTTTAAATTATTTAACATTAAATGAAAGTCACTTCTGTTTGTTCCCTGGTTTGCATTTTTCTGAATTTTAGTGACTAGTTTTAAAAACAGCCTTCTCAATTGCAGGAGTAGGTCAAGCAGAACATTAGCATCTAATGCAAGAGACTGACTTTTGATGACTTTACTGGAGCTTCTCTGAGTAGTTGGTCAAACTATTGCCAACTTATTCATGTATTTAAAAGTTTGTCTTTTTTTGCTGGAGTTTTATAATGTTTAATCAGTTTAAATTCTACTTTATTCGTGGCATACTCAAGAGATCTCTCACATTCCAAGAAATCTGCTTTTAAATTTTGTACCTGTAAAAAATCCCAAACCAAAACAAAAGTCAGATAACTTTGGTTGTGGATGGAAATATTTTGTGAAGCTCCATTATTTAGTTAGGAAATTTAATCAGAAATAGATTGTATGGTTTAATATCTTGTGTAATAAATGGTATATACCCTTTTTTAAAATGTACAGATTCACCTCTGTTGTATCAGGTTTTATCATAAAAGTGGCTTGAAAATGCTGAAGCTAACAACCTAATCGTGTGTCTGGAACAGTGTATGATAGCTTTGTAGTATGTCCTCACAATAAAAACTGCCTTGAAAATGAAATATATTTTTGTCCTTTGTTGAAAACACTTATCTGTCATGTAAGGAATCTGCACAGGATTTAACATTTAAAATAATGACATCGAATATTTGACAGAGCTCTCATCAGTCATTATGAAGCACATTGCCAGACACATCTGAAAAGCAGGATGCTGTTACAGAAATAATAGATGTTATCAAGATAAAATGATAAAATAAAATAAAATTTTAAAAAGTAAAAAAAAAAATAAAAAAATAAAAAATAAAAATAGTCTGATTCCATTAGTTTCTAGGAATAATCTTCAATGCAATAAAAAAGAGGAGCCAGCAGAAAAGTAATGGTGAAAGAGCAAAATGCAGATGGGTGTCATATAGGACAAAGATAATTCTTCATTTATTGGCTTTTACAAGCAGTATAAAGCTATAAAGCTAAATACTACTTTCGGAGTTCAGTCTGAAAGACAAATAAAATTGGCTATTTTGAATTAAATATATAATTCTGGTATCCTTAGCGATTGCTTTGAATTTTGATTTTGAAACACAACTGTGTCTCAAAAAGGTTGGGGAGGATGTAGGGAAATTATGGGACATCAGTGGTACCAGAACAAATCATTTCAATGACCTACACAATACCCTGAAATAATTTTAACCACCAAACAAACAGAAGGCAGTACTTGAATAAGACTGTAACCTCTTCTATTTATAATTACTCCACATACAGATGCAGGTATTTTCTTCCGACAATCTGAGAGTCACTTCTCAGTGTGCTTCTGTCCCTGCCCTCAATCCCTTCAGGATTATGTTTTTTTTTTTTTTCAATTTATTTTTATTTCTCTCAGGCAAGTGCAAAGAAAAGGCCAATATTCTTGTCTCACTGTAGCAAATCATCTACTTGCTTTCAGTCCTTATTAATGTCTTGGTGAAAATCAAAGTGTCATCCCTATAAGATAATGAGAACATACATACAATATTCTCACAGAAACTAATGTTCCGGATACATGTAAGGAAGGGAGTACAAAGAAAAGATTGATAAGAGCCTCATTCTGAAGTAGTCAGCCATTCAAGACCAAATTCTTGCACAGGACGTACCCAGACTGGGCTGCCATGGGAATTTGAAGATTCAAGCACTTCACAGTGGCACTCGCAGTGTGCAGAACTGTGCCCCAAATGCACTAGCTCTTTCTGAATTCCCAGTAAAACTGAATGTGGAAAATACCTTTATCACACTTCTAACTTATTGCAAATTGCATTTTACTGAAAAACAGTTCCAAAATAGAGAAGGTCAACCATACCATTTCAATCTCCTATTTAGAAAATAAATGTATCTCAGTGAAACAGAATACAAAGGTAAGCATGATGATCCATAAAAACGATTTCAATGCAAGTTATTGCGCATTTGATACAAATTTGGAAGGTTGCTTAATCAATGCAGGGCAAAGCCACTACAAAGATTTCCTGTATTAACATTATACACAATCTCTTAGCTCAACATTTAAGGTTTGGGGTGTTTTTTTGTTTTGTTTTGTTTTTGTTTTTCCAGTTTGTTTGTTTTTAGAAGATCCAGATGTGCATATGTCTGCAGGGACAAAAAGAGGGGAAAATGCAATCTATGACCTTTTCTGATCCCAGGAAATCACAATAAAAAAGAACGTTAAGAAAACTGTGTATGTGTCTGGATTATTTCAAAATGTAATTAAGCAAGCTTGAATCTCATGGGATGTCTTTTCAAATCCCTGTAAAAATTTAATGAAAGGCTTTAGCAGATACAGTTAAAAACAACCAACAGCTAAAGTAAACAGCGTTTTGACTCTGTTCATAATGCACATCAATCTCATAAATTAGAATAGAGAAATAATTACTTATTAACTTAGGAAAACTATAGTCATGACTTACTGTAAGTTTTACATAAGGATTCATTTAACATGTTGTTCTTAGCTTCCTGAAATTGTCACTAAGTTGTGTTTTTTTTTTCTCTAGCTTAAGACAAGATAGTAAGGTGGCAGAACTGAAAATAGGTACAATATTAAATTCATTAACTGTTACAGATATACTCCCCTTTCTGATATTTCAGAAATGTATTTTATGGGGCACATTAAATGGGGAATTGAAGGGATATTTTAGGGCACTTACTGGTATTAACATAACTTTATATTTGTAGAGAAAAAAATAATAAATTAGCTAGTACAATTATATAGTTATTACTCATAGTTGATAGAATTATTTATAGACATGGTCCATTAATCAAACAACTTGAAATATTTTGTCAAGAAGGAAAACAATGCACCAGAAGCTATGTCGTATGAATAGCTCACACTGAGCTACAGTCGCCAAATTTTCATTCCAATGAATCACAAGTTTATGATTCAGAGGCAGAATGTGTCCACTGGTGCTGATAAATACAAATTAGAAACACAGGAGAGACACTTTCTGTACCAGCAAACTAATTCTTTTCAGAAGACAGCACTTTTTCAGACTATTACTGGTTCCTGGCACATCTAACTGCAGTTAGAAGGAAGAAGGGAGTGCTTTGGAGCATTTATGCTCCAAAGGATTCCCAGAGTCCCAGACTAGGCATGACTAATCTGCTCAAGACTCAGGATGGCCTTCAAGATAAGCCCAGTTTAGTGCTGGACCAGCAAGAGCAACCAGGTTCAGAGCAGCAGGGTCAAGGTTTAATTTAGCATGTGTATAGATGACAGTAAAAGCCCTTGTGTAATAAGCAACTTTTGTCCCAAAATTCACAATGAACTCAACACAAGCCAGTCTGCTGATGCTGATGTTTCCTCTGCCTTACATGCTGTTTTCATAGAAAAATGTGTGGCATCTGTCCAAATCCTGCTTATGTCCAAAATGGTGTTAATTACTTGTGTCTTTTTTCTAATAATTTTGAATCACTAATCAAAATAAATCATTCATCACTTTCAAAGTCAAGATGTTGGAGATAGTGCAGGATGCTAAGGATTGAAAACCTTATATTACTTATTCAGACATCTTGAAAATTTCTACTTCAATATTCTGAGGATCAGTAGAGAAAAAGGTGCTAGTGTCTAGGGAAAACACAAGAGTAGGCAAATGTGCTATTAACTTCTCTGTTCTGCCTGGACAGATGTGCTGATGGGCATGAGTGACTTTCTAGTAGTAGAGATGGTACATTTGCTTACATCTGTTGAGGATATGTGGCTACAAAATCTAATTCCAGGTGAAACCTAATGGCCATTACATACAACAGTCCTAATTTCTGAAACTATATTATTTACCCCATTAAAATTTTGGAAATCATTTGCTTGCCTTGTGGAGTTCAACCAGCTTTGAGGAAAATGCATAGAAGCTAGCAGAAAAAAAATCCATCATACATATTGCAAATCAACTAGTTGGGGTGGCTTATGAACAAGAATAACAACTGGACAGTTGCACTTTCCTTTATTATTATTATGAGATAATGGTGTATTCTTCTGAAACTTGCATTCTCTTTCTGTTAGAACTCTGATGAAAAAAAAGCATTAGAATAAAGAGCTGCTGGTAATCAGCTTACTACAGTATCTTGTATTACAATTCAAATGGGATATTGTATAGAAAAAACTGCAATAACTTTATGTGAGGAACCCAAATTCATGTGGTTCTACTGGCTCCACTCCATGTTTCTGACTTTACCCCAGGGAATATAAGGAGCAGCTGCTTGAGGAATGAAAGCTTCTCTGACAGACACAAGCCCCCACCAGTCAGAAGCCTCCTGATCTCTGCTGGATCCTGATACAAACAGTTGCTGCCAGCTGTAGTTGTTGGTGGGAGAAGACTGTCACAGAAAGACGCAGGTGCTGGTGTGACTCCTATTCAGAAGAATGTGTAGAGGCAAGGAGAACGTGTCCCTGTCCCAGGGAGACAGAAGCAACATCTAGATTTGGTTTTCACTGTGTGAGATTCAATCACCGTCATCTACATGGTTACATATGAAAGTTTAGTTTGAAAAGAACTTTGGAAGTGTCTCTCATGGCTATAATTCAGATTCCAGTATTGTGCCAGGCATCTTGCAGAAAAACGATGAACTCTAATGAGGACACCAACTTTAAAAAACTATTCTGGACCATTCTTTATTCCATATTTCCAGGAGCGAGACTAAACTGGTTTTAATAATAATTTATTCACGTGGCTCTCGTCTGTTAGAAAATTTTATTAAAAATTTGCAATATGTTTTCTTTTTTAAGAGAAACTGTTATTGATCTTTGCTTAAGTTTGCACTGCAGACAAAAGAGGCCTTTAACACCCATAAACTATAACTGTAGTAATTACAATATAATTAATATTAATTGCCTTGCACCCAAATATCAGTATACTAAAATAGCGTAACAGTATGTGTGTTCCAGTACTGTGATGGCATAACTGTACATAAGATATAAACATTTGTTATAAATACATGAACGCTGTGACCACCAATCAGGCAAAGACAGGTGAATGTGGAACTAAAGCTGTCATACAAGATAAGCACAAGGGACTGTACATAGCCAGGACAACCTCCTTACTACATAAGCAGGATGACCAGCAAAGCCAAAAACAAGATAACAAGTATTGAGAAACCCATTTGGGAAGGGAGGGAGCAATAGCATAAAAATATCATACATAGTTATGGAAAATCAAAGAAGAAAGAAGTCAAGCACACCTTGGTTCTGATTTCTGTCAAAGAGCTCTCAAGAGTGATCACACCTTGATTTCAGAGACTGAGAACCACCAAGGATTTTACCATCAGTCCTAACTGTATGGCATCAGCTCTGTAGTATTGTATTCTTAAGGCTAATAGGTGTTATAAAGCAACAATTATGTTTGATTAAGAAGATGAATTTATCAAGTGTGTTGTTAATGACTGAATTTGCTAAGGACAATCTTCCAAACACTCGTGTTCACCAATCTGTAATTCCCTATACACAAACACTCACCTGCAACAACATTATAATAGAGGTGCCTTAGGTGAGATTATAGAAGACACTTGCTAGCCTTCAGTAAACCACATAAGTGCAAATCAAGCTGTAAATAGCATGACTAGTCCCACTAAATGCTTGTATTTCTTTCTCATTTATAAGCGTTCTGTTCTATAGACAAGTTGGACATCGGCACTCAATAAAACAAGAGCTGGGGGATGGGTAGGCACAGATCCAGTCCCTAACCATGGCCTGAAATATTTCTCAGTCTACAGTAGCTGCAAAATACCAAAATGACAATTGTGCGAGAAAGCTGAAAGCATAGTTGTGTTCTAAGAACTTAGGGCAGAGAAAATAAAAGATGTTATTTTGATTTCTATTTTTTGCTTCTTTGCTTTTTTTGGAAATTCTCCCAGGACATTTCGGGTTGGTCTCTTTAAACTTCCTCAGTTGGTCTATGGGGATTTCTAAAATCCAAGCTACAAATGAAGATCTGTATTTTATGATCACATCTAACGCTGGGAAGCGCTAATAAAGGAAAATTTGATGTGCTTATATTAGTCAGAATCACATAATTTACAGAGGCAGGCATGGCAATTCTGGTGGGCTGAGAAACGGCATATTCTCTGTAGAAAGTACATAGATTTAAACATTGAACCCTTCTCACAACTTTTCATATCACTAGGCAGAGGCCTGACTTTGTGATTTGAAGGCTAAGCAGTAAACCCCCAAAATCTGTTCGTTCCTACTTATTTCCTAACGCTGCATTTAAACAGAGTACGCTAAACTGGTAAGAAACCACAAAAAATCATTTAGTTTATTGTTGGCTGGCCATGAGAAACTGTATAAGTGACTGGATTTTAAAAGTAGTCATTAGTTTCACCAAAATGCTGCAGCTTAACATTCTGTTCCTGGGAAAATGGGAAAACAGGCACTCTAGGACTGAAAAAAAAAAAAAAATGCTTTCTATGTACTTCTACAGCATTCTTTCAACTGTCATCTTGGCCATTTAATTCTTTCTTCATTTGTTTGTGTGTCCACTGTCTTTTCTTACTTGTAGATTACGAACTTTGTAACACAGGGCTAGTCACTCTGTGGCGTGTGCTCCCTGTGGGACAATGGATGTGGGGCCTGAGAACAGAGTTCCTAAACACCACAGTGCCATGAAATCCCACTGACCGTAAGTAGCTAAACTGCGTCTCATTGACGAACACCCTATAGCAACTGGGCTTTTAGTGAGCAACAGAACAGTTAAACTGAAGACTACAGCTCATCTTCAGTGTATTGCTCTGGGCTTTGTTTTAGAAGTTGGGTTGGGTTCCACTGTTTTAGTGAAGCAGAGCAACTGCATACAAGTTCTAGCAGCTTTGCTTTTACTGAAAATACAGACAGAGTAGCCATGTTGTATTGTGCGGTTCCCCATGAAAAAAGCACTTATTTCAGCTGCTTCCTGAGACAGATTTACAGACTAGCATCAAGTATCCTACAATTGGAGCATTAGGCAGGAAGGAAAAAGCTCTTTCCTTTCTGCATGGTAATTAAAAGTTAAGGTCTTCGGAGCCAGCCCAGCCTTTTCTGTGTGTTTTCTACAATGCCAAGCACAATGAGCCCCCCAGTCTTCAGTTAAAGTGCCTATGCTCCATCACAACAGGAATGAATATATATTGAATGTATTCAATAGACATTCATTCATCAAATAGCTTAGGGTAATGTTTCTGTTCCCTAAAGAAGGAGGTGGCTTGAAAGGAAGTCACTCAGGCTGTAAACAGGAGTTTATCATATCCCACTTCCTTCTGAATTGTGTAATCATTTTTCTTTTTATGGCTACCTGATTTATGGTGCCATACAAAGCTCAGCTGTGAACTAAAACTGAATCTCAGGAGCAGCAGAGGCTCCTTTCCTAGATTTTAACTCCATTTTCATTAATGGCCCTGAGCATACATATAGAAAACATTGGAAGACAAAACAAAACAAGAACAAACAAACAAAAAACTGTTCTATAGATGTAGTAAAGATAATAACAGCACTCAAGTATGCTTTCAGGAGAAAGACATTGAATTCCCACATTCTGAGGGTGTGCCTTCGCAATGAAACAGGAACACACCAGAGAAGGAGCACCTCTAATCCTTTTCTCACTCAAATTCTATGGTAGGAAGGAAGATATGGCTTGTGCCAGTGTATCTAACATCTGAACTTTAAACTCACACCGACGTTAAGGCACCTCTAGCCTGATCATCTGTATTTGTGTCAGATAATAAGAACAGATGGTGATATTTGATACAAAATATTCAGCTAACTTAGCAAAGAGTTGGGTATACATGTACATTTTCATAACAAGGCATCTGATGAGTCTGATAAATAAAATTTCCCATGGGAACAGAAGACTAGAACTAACACCATCATAACAGAAAAATGATATTCAATACAAAAAGAGCAAGTGAAGATATGTTTAATGATTGAATCGAGATAGCCTACATCCTTCATGCTACTGGAATTATATTTGCACAATATAATTGCAAAATGATGACTTTCTCACAGCTAGCATATCCCAGCAGACAAACTGCTCTTGACTGTCCTGTTCTTTACCCAAAGCATCATTTTGCAGCAATATAAGTATCATCAAATAGTTGGACCGAAATATGAATTTTAAAAAAAGTCATCTTCTTCAGAAAATATTAATTTGTATTGACATATTGGCATTAATAATGAAGTTTTTTTTGGGAAAAAAAAATAAAATCTTGATTTCCTGGAGTGCACAAATTCTAATACATTTTTCACCAAGAATATTAACCCTTTTATCACAAATTTAAAATCGAGGGATAATAATAATATAGAAAGTTTTGTGCTAGCAGTAGTGAGTTTTGCTTGTTCATTTTTTAAAAAACATAATTATTTATCCTAAACTTATTTTTTAAAAATCATGTTATTACCATTACACTGTCATACGAACTGTGCTGAAAATTAGAAAATAAGTTTATATAACAGAACAGGATATAATCCAACTTGTTTTGTTTTGTCTGATACAGAGTTCAGCTATACATCAAGTTAGCTCTTACATCTCAGGAAAATAAGCTTTTCCCTATAGTCTTTAAATGGACTTTCTCAAATACTCTGTTCAGTTTGCTGGACTTGTTTTTTGTTTTAACTGTAAGTTAAATTATTTGCAATGAAATTTATAATTTAGAAAAACTATCAGCAGTGGTTATTTTTTCTAACACTGGTTTTCTTGCAAACGTCCTTTTGGAAAGGGACATCCTGTATGCACAACTAAGTGTCTATTTTTGTAAAGTATTTCTGTACATAACAAAATACTATCTTTATATTTGAAGAAGGTTCAAACCAGTAGAACTTATTCATCTACATACAAGCTACTTATTAATACCCAGTACAGAAGAGTTTAAAGTATTGTGCATTCACTAACATGGTAAACTGTACTTCACTAGATGCTATCACTTCAAAAACCTGAACAGCACACCAGATGTGGTTAATAACAAAAAATCTTTATGAAATAATTCACGTTAGTGTGTATCTCTGTCTCTAGGTACCTGTCATCATTTGGCAAAGTAAACCAGGCAGAATCTTTAAATCTTTATGGCTTTTTTTTTATAATACATTTCTAAGATATTTTGGAACTAAATATTTGCTTGAGCAGAGGGAAAACGCAAAGGACAAGAACAGATGTGAAGAAATACAGAATAATTATTAGCAAGGCAAAGTTATCAAAGGATTTATGAAGGCCTAACAGGAAGAAGATTAATGGAGAGACAAGAAAGCTTTTGGAGGAAAAACATATGAGCAGGTTTTAGTAGCAAGGAGTACTTAATCAAGAGATATGACATATAGTGAAAACCATAGTTGGGAAAGACAAGCTAGCTTGAACAGATATGACAGTAAAGCAATTCATGTCCTTTAGCCCAAGGAATGCTCTAATGCATTGATGCAGCTGAAGAATGGTTCTGAAATGTATAACCTTAAGAGGCTGAGAACAAAGTGAGCCTTAAGTATTATTGGGCTGAGTCCAGCAAAGGGAATGCCAAAGATGTAGTACAAATCTGAGCAGCTATTATTTGATGACAGTGACAGGCCTTCAGGATCTACCTCTTACGAGCATCCTCTTAAAAGTGTGATGGAGAGCTAGCTCTAAATTCAGAAAAGGTAACCAAAAATCAAACTGTTTGAGCTAAGAAAGTGAGATGAAACTCTCCTAAAATGTAGAAGGAAAAGCATAACTTTAACAGAGAACATTGTTTTTTCTTCTTTTTAGTGTTACATATTTTTTTTCATTAAAGCAATGGCAATAGAAGCATCCTGCTTTACTTTTATGCCTTACAACTGTGTTATTCATATTACATTCTAAACTAGCATCTGTCCACACAATAACACCGCTTTGGCGTCAGTGCAAATTCCTTGGGTATTGGTATTCCAAACCTACAATTTCATTGTGCCACTTCAAATCTATTTGGTTCATTGCTCAGACTATAATGCAAACAAATTTCACCTGAGAATAACAAGACTCCATGATGCAAGAGGCGCTCAGTGTGTACAGAGACCACCAAATGGCAACCTGAAAACAAAGACTACATAAGAGCAACAGTTGATGCCCCCGTCTAGTCTCTTATCGGCCTTACCTGTGTAGGATAAATAGACTGCTCATATCATAAAATAATTGCCTCCAACATAGAACAATCAAGTCACTCAGGCTGCGAGGGACTTGTAGATGTCATGTGGACCAACCTCCTGCTCAAAGCAGGGTCATCAGAGAAATTATTATATAGGTCAAACATACATTTGCCTTAAAAGATATACTTAGTTCCCTGTTAACTTGCACCTTTGTTAGTATTTTAAAAATTGATATCTTGAAAGACAGTAAGTAAAACTAACTGCTGTAGTAGAAAGGTTTTCCAGACAAAAGTCTATTCTGCTCAGGCTTGGTAGTGTATTATGACACCTGTTTCTTTAGGCTTATGATCTAATTTCTCAGCAAGAAGACAAGAAGTAGAGGTATGTTATTTGAACAGCTGAAGAACAGTGCAGAGTTTACGATGGGAAGACCGTGACCTACAAGAACTTTCTCTATTACCAGCTGTTTTTAAGACCTGTGTAACTCTGAACAGCAACTTCAAGCTGTCCCACACATATAACAAAGAACTAGGGATTTCCTTTATAGTAAAGCAAAAGATACAAAATCTCTACCTGATGCTCCAAACCAAAGTTTAAAATCAGAGTTATATCTTTCTGTCTCTCCGTGTCCTGTTCACAGAAATAGTAACCCCTGTTAAGGGTTCTGTTAAGGTAACAGGGATCTGTGTTTGTTCTTCACATCTTTGGGACTGGGACCAAAATCAGAGAAAATAAGTAAGCTAAGAGGCAGTAAATGTGATTGCAGCATACAGTTCTTGGGGAAAAGGCTCTGTGAGTACCCTCACATTTTGAACTGCTAGTAACAAAAAAAGTAGTGTTGAAGAAAATGTGCATGTTCAGGCTGCATTCCTAAGAAAAACTACTGCTGAGGGAAAAAAAAAAAAAAAATCAGTGGGTAAATTAAATGTAAAGAAAAAATGCAAATAAGTGTATTTCTGACTTGAACAACAGGAGGAAAGAGAATTTCCTCAGTTTACTGACAAACAGAATAAATGACTATCTCATACAACACCAGTTACAAGTCTGCATCATATTCAAGTTCAAAAATACATGCCATTTTAAATATGAAACACCATGATGGTCATAAGCAAATTGATTCATTCAAGTGTGGGAAAAAGAAAAGTGTGGGAAAATGCAAATGGGAAGTGTAATGCAACTTGTGTTGACCTTTGTTCAAAGTTCCCAAGAGTAAATACAAAGTGAATTGTAGCTCACACTGTGACAAGTTTTTATGATGCTCTACATTTGATTTGTGCACTCTGTTATACTCAATAACAGCAGTAGAAAAGAGTGAGGATACAATCTCTCTTTAATTTTTCAGTAATTAAAAGACAAAATCCACTTATGTGTAAGCTATTTTTTTCAGCAGTGCAAAGCCCATGAGATTTTTTTCTTTTATTGATTTTTTTTTCCTTTTTCTTATTTTCCTTTTTTGGTTGGGATTTTCAACAGAATATTGAAGTAAACTAAACAAAGCTAAGAAGAAAAAGTTGTGTTCCTTTCCAGTGAAAGGGAAAAACAGGGCCTCCATAATACTGTTCTTCACAAAGAACACATATAGTCTTCTGGTGTTTTTATAAATGTTAGCAACATCTTAAAATTGTTTTTTTCACTGAGTTTACATTCATTAAAGCAGTATTGCTGAAAACATATGTGCTGTTGCCTTGAAAACCACTTTTTTTCCTAAAAATATAGCATTTTAATGTATTCTATTATTTTAATTCTAAGAAAAATCATGCAATCAATTTTCTTAGGGACTGAAAACACCAAAGGCTTGAAATGAAAAAGCCATTGCCACCGCTCTGCAAAGCCACTCAATTGTGTGCTGAAGTTTTAAAAATCTTCAATTGCTGCCAGACGTACGAGACTTGAAATCAGTTTATTGCTGCAAGGTGAGATTTTCTAGGGAAAGGTCCAACCCTCACGGATGCCTACGGGCAAATATAGACTATACAACACAATAGAAACACAGAATGTGGTTAATGTAGATATGAGTGAAAGAGTGTTTCTAAGAATTACGGGTTTACAAACAATATTTCAAAGAGAAATGACTAAGTTCTTCCCAGAATAAGAAAGAACAAGGAGGTTTAGCGTTCCCCACAAGACAGAAAGGATTTCTCTATTATTTCTTACACAATAACAATTCACCAGTAATTGAAACAAAGTCTTTGCAGACATCTAACATTTGAAAAATCTCTTTTCTTCTCCAAACCTGAAGAAGCTTTTCCAAACCTTTTCTTCACCAGACGTGAAAGACATCATCTGCCCAGTTACATCACCCTATTCCAATATGAAAAGTAGAGTCTTAGCCATTTCAAGGTGTGTTAACCTCCTGTGCTTTTTCTCCAGCCTTTCCAAGAATGAACAACTAATCTTGGATCTGCATGCTCAGAAGTTAATAAATGAGACAGGGATGTACAGAATCCCTTAACCTGTCATGTTCTTTAAAGATAATATAGAAAAAAATGGACAAACAATGGAGTTGTTTGGCCACTTTTTCCAAAACTTGTTTCCAGTGAGGATTCTGAAAAGGGCAATGATATTTGTCACTCTTTCACAAAATAAGAGAACGGCATTTACAGAGCATGCTGACATCCTACAAATACCAGCATACATGTAAATGGGGATAATGTCTCAGCTGTACAAAGCATCATTTCATTTTCTTTAGCCTAGTTAGCTGATGACTTAGATTCACCTTGTGACAATGGTTTTCTAAAGGCATGAAGTTTCTCCTACAGATTTCCACCTGACTCATTCTTCAAATTTCACTGCTTAACAGCATGACCATGCTCAAAAGCCGATCTACCAATACACATTTTACTTCATGAGTTTTCCAATTACATATTTGCTGTCAAAGTACAAAATAAAAAACAGTATGAAAATTGTCTTCGTACTCACTGTTTTGACCTAAGCACTTCAACAATTTTACAAACTATTAATTAAAAACAGTAGAATAAGCCTATAACGAGAAAGACTTCTTTTACCCTCACACACACACAAAATCCCTTTCCTTCTTAAAGAGGATAAGCTTTTAAGAATTGCAAAGAACTGCAGCCCCCTCTTGTGACAAATGGTCAGAAAGGCACCCAGTTTCACAATGGAAGCTGCTTCCAACCGTGCAGTATCACATTCAAATAAAATTCCTTTAGAAAGATCATGGGTTTGGAATGAAATAACTTCGATTGAATTATTTATTGCTGATTTCTCCCCAGCATTACAGTAGGTGCCACATCACGAGAATCCTCACAGTACAGTGACACATTCTGTTCCTCCTTGCTCTCTGGGTGATAGCTATTCAGATTCCCTTTGTCATGATTCTCTGACTTCACTTCCACAGGAAAGTAGCCAACAGATAAAAGTATACCAGATAACAAGTCTCATTTCATCCCACCTCTGTCACTGAAGGTGAGAGGTGATTAGTAGGCATACAAACACAAGAAGAGGATGGCTTTATGCCATCTAGGAATTTTTCCATGCCATGGAAATCCTCAAATATAATGCCAATGACTTGTGACAAATCTATGATGTTCAACACTATCATTTTTTGACCAAAATATTAAATATTCATTTACTTTTATGGGAGTACTTGATGGCATATTACATTAAACATGTTGATAAATTTAAAATGAAAATAGACAAATTTAATACTCAGTTCTGTAGAAGATTAAAAGGCATCTGATGGAAAATTTTTATTATTTTTGATCTCTTAAATAGGATTCAATGTTTTTTTTTTTTCATTGGGTATTATCATCCAGAAAATCTAATCCTGCATTTTTCTGGAAAATGCTCTGATAAATGCATAGCCTGTCATCCTACAGCATAAGCAAGCAGTCAAGCCACCTGAAAAAAATTCATTTCAGAGATCAGAGGTCCTCACCCCTGCTACAATATCCTTTGATATGTGCTGGAGGTGAAAACATCTGACCAGAGAAGTAATTTCATAGGATTTCTGATATTAAAAGTCTTAAGTTATCCCTGTATCAATATTATTTACATCAAGACAAGGTGGACAATGACACTGTGGCCTCACGGTGTAGGCTTTAGCAAAGGAATCATATTTGATGAAAGGCTGTGTGTTTTTTTTTAAACATGCTAGTACCAATAATACAAAAAGGGGCACAGCACCCTGTGGTGAGTATGCTCTTAGGGTATAATAAATACACATACAATTATGAGTCAGGGAAGAATCCCTTCAAATCACTGTCTCCTTGTGAAATATACCATCTTCTGAAACAGAGTAGAACATCCCGTTTCTGTAATTATCAATAAAGCATATTTAACTGGTTGAATTTCCAGACACGTTACTAACATGCTGGTAGTCTCAGAAGTGACAAAAGATAGTCCTACCCCAGATGTGTGAATTACTGGGCTGCTTCTTCTCAACACCCACCCACCTATCACAGAATCACAGAATTTCTAGGTTGGAAGAGACCTCAAGATCATCGAGTCCAACCTCTGACCTAATAGTACAAAGTACACCTGTATAGTACAAAGAAATAATTTAATCATGGTAACAATTGCATAGAGAGTAAACAGAACAAAAATAAAACATACGCTATTTAGTGGCTTTGGCATAGTTATCAAAGGAACAAAATGAGATTCTTGGGAGCTGTTGACAAGTAGACCGTGATAATCCTTACATTGACTATCAGGATGAATTGTGCCCTTTGGAACTAATCTACCTTGAAGCTTTCTGAAACACCTGCTGTATAATACCAAAGAAACCCAGCATAAGTAAATGGTTTTCATTAAATGTTATTTCAATATAAAGATTTCAATCACTTCACTCTAATCATAATTTCAATTTTGATTCCCTTCAAGATACATTTAAAAAAGCTTACATACAAGCACAACAGATCATCAAGCTGTTTCTAATTAAAGTCATAAATAATCAAAAAGACGCAATCTAAGGATGCCAAAAGTGTGTTCAAGAGGAAAAAAAAAAAAAAAAAAAAAAAAAAAAAAAACACTACAACAGAAATAATGATCTCAGATTTAAAAACATTGCAGTTCACATCGTAATACTGTCCATAAAATTAAACAATGGAAAAATAATAGTAAAAAATAAGACCGGAAAGAAATATCCTAAATACCACACAGCATTTATCAAACGCCTATTGAAAATCCCAAGGACTGACATTGGGGCCAAGACTGATTAAGATCATCAGTGATAACCCAAAGGGCAGGACAAAGCACATCCTCAGTTAAGATTAAGGGATTGAAGCACCTGTCATATGAGTAGAGGCTGAGAAAGCTGGGACTGCACAAATGGATTTGAAGCTAAACAAATACCTGAGTGGGGATGGGAGGGAGACCTTGTCAGACTTTCCTTGGTGGTGCACACAAAAGGCAACAAAATACAGGAAATCCCATTTAACCATAAGATTATTTTTTTTCTTTGAGAGTAGTCAAAAAGGTTTCCCAGAGAGACTGTAGACACTCCATCCTGAAAGATACTCAAAACCCAACTGGACAACCTCCTGGAGTCCACGCTGCTTTGAGCAAGGGAGTTGCCATAGATGATCTTCGATGCTCCTTCCAACCTCAACCACTCTCTGGTTCCGTGAAACTCACAAATACTCTGCCTTATGCACTGTACACTTACCAAATATTTCAACTATTTTGATGATATTTATGCCATAGTGGTTGACTACACCTATTTTAATGACAGCTTTATCACTTTCACAATATTAAGAAGAAAAACAAACAAACAAACAAACAAACAAAAACACTTGAAATCCTTAAAGCTCAACTAAAAATTGGCAGCCAGCAACATTTATATTGCCCTCTTATGCCCTTCCCAAAATGGATAGTTAGGAAAATTCAGAGACATCAGATGTGTTTGGAAATCTTTTTTCTTCAGAGCATCTCCAATGCTTCCAATTTGCAGGTATATATAGTTAGGAGCTTCACTGTAGGTTACAGAGCAATTCAAACTTTTGAGGAGTACTGAATGATTGAAGTCTGCAGTAATGTTACAGACCATTATATCAATCCATGTGAAATTGTTCAAGCACTATCACTCATTTCTGGAGTAAAACAGTAGAGACTGACAGGATATTGACTATGTAGATATGTACGGAAGTGACTCTGAAGGGGAACAGCAATAGTTACTTGCCACTATGGACCATTTCTCATAGATGTTGAATGCAAAATCAAGCAAATACTGCTTATTGCCTTTATTCTCCAGCCAAGGGCAGTGATCTAAGGGAATGTTTAAACCCAGTAGGCTTTAAGGACAGCCACTGACCCCAACTAGTGCTGTCCCTCAGGTTAAATGAAAAGTTTTACCATGGCCTCTAAGCTTCAGTTGCTGCAAAGCTAGTTTCCTGTTCTTGGTATCCTCTGCTTGACAGACTGGCAGAATAGGAATTCAGAAGTTTAGTTTTAAAGTCCTAACATAGTCTTATCTACTAATCCATCCCGTTTTCACAAGACTTTGATATCTGCTTACTTTGCAGATAGGATTCCAAAGTGCCAGCCCACAGGCACTGGGTGCTGTATCTGTGCTTCTGGATGGCTAGAGCTGAAGTGCTGGTTTCACATTTAAATTAATCTAGAGATCTCAGTAGATAACGTGGCCCTTTTAAGGCCCTTCTGAAAGTATAGTAAGCTCTAAGTGTCTCTACTGGAAGTGTGAAAACAAAGATATAACAAGTAGAGAGAGTGATGGGACATTGCAGTAGGACAGTTCACTGAGGAAGTACTGCACTCACTTTATTCTCCATTCCTCACTTTTTTCATGAAGGTGTGAGCAGTAGGCCTAGCTCTACTTCTGTAGCCCTCTCTTCCCACAGATATCCTTTGTAGCATGTTATTTGTGGTGCAGCCTCCAACTTCCAGGTAGCAGCTCTCCACTGCAGCAGAGCCTCAGCTAACTGGTCCTTGGAGACGGGAGTTGGAACTCAGTGTGCCTGCCCTGATTTGTTCTGTGCTGAGCAAAGGCCAGAGGATGGGAACTCACATAATGTGTTGGGAAGACTTTCCTGAAGCAGTAAACAATGTACCGGAAGCAGAAGACAAGCTGCGAATGGATCCAAATTTAGCACTAACAAACAGTTCCAAAATACTGCTTATCAGTGATAAAAATATAAAGCTCCTATTAAGCTGATTTCATATTCCAAAGTTACAGAGGAATGGAAAATTCACTTTTACCAATACTAAAATGATGCCAACACTGACAGTATAACATGATATGAGCTTGCTGACATATTGTGTACCATTTTCATCTTGATATGCAGCACACTGTATGTTAAATAAGAGAAATCTAGAACATTTTTTTAGGCAAATAGCATCCTCTTTGTTAAGTGGCAACATCAAATTTTATCTGTTAAAATGAATTTTTGTGTTCCTTATCAACTAATCCCATTGCAGCTTTGCTTTTTACTGAATAACTATTCTTTTAACATTATGCCCCAACTCAGGATATGCCTCCTGTAAAAGGGTATAGATGGATACCTACACTTTGGCAGTAGTATTATAAAGCTAATCAACAATAAGTAACCACCTTACCCTGATACTGAACCCTACAGTATTGTTGGATTATAATATTATTAGCCAGATTCTACCTTAGCAGAGCTCCATCAGCTTTTAACTAACCTTATGTTCTTCCTGTATTTGTACTTTGTTGAACACAAGCAGGCTCACAGCTTCCTGTGTGATGGTGATAACATATGTCTGACTTTGTTGTTGGCAGCTGGACTGAAGAGGAAGACAATGCCCTTTGACCTGTGAAAAGTGGTATAAAGCTTATCAGATCCTCTCCAGATATCACTGAAGGAAATGGGCTGGAAGAGCTGTCCCCACATAGGAAATATATATAAAAACCTGTCAGTGCTAATTTTTTTGTAATGCCATAAAAAATGTACTTTTGCAAAAAAAAATAAAAAATAAAAAAGCTGCGGGACAATGTCATTTGTGCAAACTGATCTGAAGTAAAAGTGGAGAGGAAACATTATATCCCACACATTAAAATTAGGTTCGCATTACTTGAAATGACTCAGTTAGTAGTATCAAGACTACTTCACTTTACAGTGCCAAAATAAATTTTTCATAGTCATTATTTCTCTGCTCCAATTCTGAAATAGACCTTTAAAGGTCACATATTGTATCAAACATTATACACAACTTTTCCCACTAAACAGTTCATTCAGGGGTTTTGTTTATCTTCAAGGCATTCTAAATTAACTGTAGTAAAGTACAACTATAACCAAATTCTTCCTTCTGAGGTACTCAGTCTGCAGATCTGACAGCACCAGTTAAACAGTCATTTTTCAATATTTCCACTGACATAACAGGGAACATTTCTAGTCATTTCAACAGGGGTTGGATGCAAGAAGAAAATAAGTAAATAAATAAATCTCATCCTTCATCCCCATGTTAGGTAACCACAAGAAAAACAAAACAAAAATAAAACAAACTCTGCAGTTGTCAGATGAGGTCTCAGCAACTTTAGCACAAAATTTTTCATGGATATAATTTCAATTTGCATTGGCTTTGTTACATTTACACCACCATTAATACCCAGCAGCATGTAATAAAGCTTTGTGTTCCACGCTCAGCACCCTAATCCTATTAAACAATGGTACATTAAGAATAGTTAAATCATTTGGTAGTCAGGAAATCACACTGGGTATCATACCAATGGTGTCAATATTTAAGAATGTAAGTAAGAGTAAATATTATTCCCATAGTACTTAAAAAAAAGAGAGATTGTTGGCAAGCTGAACATGCAATGTTCCACTGCTAATCTGTCTCAGTTTATCAAGGCTGTGCTCCATTCCAGTATCTGTCAGAAACAAGCTTCATATTTCTGGTGGAGAGGAAGAGGGGAAGTAGGTTTTTCTGATTTGTGTCCCCCTCCCCTTCCCCTTATATTCATAGTTTCTGATATTTCTGCTATTATGTGGAAAGAATGCAGCTAGCTGAGCTGCCAGATATTGGTGCCTATGTTGGTTTACCCAGAATCTACTCTTTGGTGCCAGGAGATCACTGAAATCAGCGTTCTATTGAAAAAATCATTGCCTATGGTAATTAGGGAAGTAGAAACTAGCTGATCAGTACTCCACTGTGTCATTACCAGTATATAGTGAGAGAACTGAATAAACGCATCACTGACAATATTTAGTGAGATAACTTAATATAGAATGAGGTAACCGAACTCCCCCTTCCTATGAGGGAGAGTCATTCTAAATAGACAAGGGAGGGAAGGGAAGAGAAGAAAGGAAATGTTAATGATAGAAAACTGAGGCACAAAGAGGTTTTGCTCAATGTCACTCAGGAAATCTTCAAAAGAGCCAGGATTGTTAGATTCTCTTCAGTCGTGGTCTACCAGTAAGCCACAAGGTCACCCTATTTTTTGAGTCTTAAAATAGTTATTTTTTTTTTGTTTTGTCTTGCTTTACCACTAATTTAATATCTCTGACAGGAAACATCTGATTTCAGGATTCGCAGGATAGTTCATACATCTAATAACTCTCTTTGATTCCCAGAATCTTTGATCCTTTTTTTTCCATCAAGTTTTCATTCCTTTTGTTGATGTTGTTGTTGTTGCTGTTGTTGTTTTGGTTTGGTTTTGGTGTTGTTTTTAAGCAAAGAGCTTTTTTTTTGAATAAAATTTCTTTCTGTCTTGCTTCACCGTATTTAGAGGTTCCTGGGATACAGTGATTGTAATACATGCTTCAGAAATAGATACAATTCATTCTTAGCCAAAGCAGGTAGTGGGATCATCTGTCACACAGGAAAAGAAATATCCATCTTGTGAATTTTATGGGCCTAAGCACAAGGTAGGCGTGCATTTATTGAACAGAACCAAGGCATATAAAAGTGAATACCTAACCCCTAGGCAGGCACAAAAACACTGTTCTCTTCAGAAATGAGAATGTCAGTACTTCACAAGGTGTTTCAGTGGAATGGAAGGGGAGTGGTGGAGGCATTCTCCATTCTTTGTGTCCAAGTGCTGCAGGTAGATGGAAAAGATGACAAAAATCTCCTTAGAAAAGAAAAAAATAAACCATTTAATTTGCAGTTAGGATGCTTACCTTAAATAAGAAATGTGTAAGGTCACATATCTTTCTTCCATTTATTTGTTGCTTGGTTAATGAGTATTTAATAAAAAGATTATCTAAAAATTATGAACTGTAAGTTGCACGGATCAGTATGCCAACAAGCAAGATAAAAAGATACCCTCTTGCTCTCTGGCCCACTAAAGTCTTGACTTAAAACATCACAATTTCAACAAGACAGAGCAGAGTACCCTTTTCTTTTTTGATTTCAGATAGCCTCAATTCTGGATATCAGACACTTGCTATGCGTGTAGGAAAACCCAGATTTGACTTTCTAAAGAGATGAGAATTGAAATTGTCTTTAATTTTCCCTCAACTTGGAGTTCAATTCAGAACTAGCCTCTAGCAGTATTCAAAACTGCATGACATTAAGGGGGAAATAACTCTCTATTGTCTGGACATATCTTGGTAACAGTTCGGAGAGATGAAGACGGATGATGCCACGCATTTTTACCTCTTATAAAGTCAACAAAACTCTCAAGAAACTTTTACGTAATGATGTGAGAGATGAAGCTCTTGTTGCCTTAAAATACAATAAAACAAAATAAGAGGCACACACTGTCTCAAACAATATTAGAAAAAAATCCCTATTACACAACAGTTATTTCTAAAGACTAATCATACAGTTGGATCCTGCCACATAGCGTGAAGACTGTCACAGTATGAATACTCTATTCAAGATGCTAGGCATGCTGGCCAAGATCTGTACAAACTGATCTGCTTTGAAGAAGAAGAAAATGGTGTCATTTTGCCTTTTGTAATGTTTCAAGGGGAAAAGGATTGAAAACACTTGACAGAACAAAAGGTGAATCAGTATCAGATGGGCTCTAGAACAGAAATAGTTCCAAAGACAATCACACCTTGTAAAATCAAAATGTCACACCTAGTGTGGTGACATGGGTTAGTTTGTATCTGCAGATAGAAAGGGTCTGTCACATTGTATATGTAATAACCAATTATAACAATATTCCTCATGTGCTAGAACTCCCTATATCATGACTTGTGAAACCTGTCCAATATACATATATTGTGTCTACCAATCTGTAATATTTACTATAACAGTTTCTTTTCTAAAGTTTGCTGTTTAAACAAGTTCAACCCACCCCCCCCCCAAAAAAAAAAGTCACATTTAGTCACACAAAAAATTGTCACACATATGTATATATAATATAAATATATATATATGAAATATTTAGTCATACATATTTAGTCACACAAAAATATGTGCATACATTATCACGTGTGTTAGTTACAGGGGTAAAGTTACTGAGAACACCAGTAGATCATGTACAGGCAGCAAAAGGCATAGCAGGATCTTTAACTGCAACAAGAATTTAAAATTGTATAAACCACATGACAATGCACTGGGCTTTGCCATTCTTAAAATTCCTCTTTCCACAGGTAAGGTACAGCTGTTAATGGTATGACATCTTAAGGTTATTGAAAATGAAAAAAAAAAAAAGTTTGGTTGGTTGGTTGGTTGGTTGGTTGTTAATCTCCTACAATGTCATTCAGGAGAGATAATGTAAGGTAAGGATAAAGATAAAGAGATGATGGCAGGTAAGGATAAAGAAAAGATGTGAACAAGCTGATCCAGAAGATTTCACAAGAAGTCTGTGACATCTGGCCAAAAAGCACACACAGGATTTACTAAGCAACACTACACCATCTTCGTCACTTGATCTTCTTCCAGCTCCCTACCCTTGAACCTTGACATGCTTGTATAGGGGCTTGTGAATTGGTTAAAAGAATAAGGTCTGATGGTTATTTTACATGTCGTTTAGTTCAATTGTGTGGTTTTGTGTTTGTTGTTGTTGTTTATTTTTTAAAAGCAAGGTCTCAGCCTTTGATTTGGAGTTCTGACCACATGCACTTCCAGACCCCATTTCCTACTTACCCCTTCAGCCCTTCTGGTTTGACTTGTCCACTTGAGCTCACTCATCACTCTTTTGACCAACCTGAGTGGCTGCATCATGTCAGTACCCCAAGTCACCCTGTAGTCTTCCCTGTATCCTTCACACCACTCACACCAGTTCTTCCTGTACCAGGTTCCCTGGCTGCTTCCTTCTCCAAGCTAACATTCAATAAAGAAAAACAAAACACAACAAAACAACTTTTCCTAAGCTTCTCACCTCTGCACTGATTTGGATCGGGGTCCTGCAGCTAGATGAGGTTTTCTTCATAGACACTTTCCTCCACCGCCTGGCATGAGGGCAGGCTCTGTTCTGAGGTGGCGCAGCCTTCCCCTAACCTCGTATCGCCTCCATGGCCCCCCGCTGCCTCTGCCTGCCCTCCTGGGACCTCTCCAGGCCCTGCTGCTTCCCGGCGGGGCTTTAGTCACTTCTGAAATAAAAAGGCAGTTCAGCAAAGCCTCCCACATGATAAAAGTAGCCCCTGATGTCTTTAACAAACATCGAGAGGGAGTTGGACCCCCGTTACTCCGTGTGTTTTACATTCTGGGGAAAAACTATGCAATCTACGTCGTTATCAAAAGAATTGTAACTATCAGCTGTTTGAAGAACTGATACAAATGTTTAAAGGAAAGTGGAAACAAACAGAAGAGTGATTTTTTATTTATTTATTTATTTTTGGAAAGCCTATAGGGACCGTGACACAACCGAAAAACCCGCCCCTTTCTGCGGTAAATGTTTTCGGAGCCATTCCCCCCTCACAAGAAGCACGTGAGATAAACCGGGGGGGATTCCAACCACGTCAAAACAGAACCGGCGAGTACCAAAAGAGAGGATGCTGCTACCACTGACGGACAGCACGAAGAGCAGCCGGTACTGCAAGGAACGCCGCCGCTTCACAGCCCCAGCCCCGCGACACCTGCGGGCAGCCGGCGGCTCCGGGGTCGCCTCACGAAATGGCGGCCGAGCCGCCGCCGCCTGAGGGCCGTTGGCGGCGGTTGCGGCCGTTGTGGAGGCGCGCGGCGGCCGCGCGGCCATGGCGGGGCGGCGGCAGGAGGCGGGCGCGGCGCTGAGGCGGCGGCAGGAGCGGGCGCTGCGCGGCACCATGCGCGTCGTCAGGGAGCTGGGGCCCGCCGCCTTCCTGCTGCAGGAGGACGGCCGCCGCGGGCCACCGCTGAGGGTGGGTGGGTGGGTTGGGGGGTGTGTGGGGACACACGCACGGCTTGGTCCGGGTGTGGGGTGAGGCGGCCATGGCGGCTGCTGGGCGCTGTCCTTGCAGGTGCTGCTCGGAGCGCCGCACTCGTGCAGCTGCGGCACCGCCCGGGCGGGAGCGGGGCTCTGCGAGCACCTCTGCTGGTGAGGGGGCGCGGCCGAGGGGAGGGGACGGGACGGGACGGGACGGGGGGACAGAGATAAGGCTGGTATCAGCCACTGGCACATCCCAGAGATGGGGACCAGGAGGGGAGAGACAGGTCCTAAGCACCTCACAGCCCCAGGAAGGAATGGCAAAACAGCAAAGCAGGGAAGGGACAGGGATATATACTCAGAATGGGACTAACCCTTGTATTTTAAACATGGATTTCCACCAATTTATATGTATTTAGCTGAATTTGCCACAGCAAGATGACTCACTGTCTCACATCACACAAACTACTTGCTCCGTGAAGCCCTGAGATTCTTACGAAGCTGCTCCAATTACATTCTAAAGCTGAACTAACAACTAACTTGATATTGATGTTCTTACGTAGCAGATACTTTGGTTATAAATTGCAGGATTCTTCTGAAAAAATACCGATTACCAAGAGATCATGAATGTAAGTATTTGCATCACTTTTATGGGTTGCAGGTAGAGTTTACTAATTTTAAATGGATGAAGCATTGTCCTCAAGTTTCAGTCTTGTTCTTCCTCCTCTCCCACCTCCACTTAAAAAATAAATAAATAAATAAATAATAGCACTCTTGGACATTTTCCCATTTGTTTCCCTTTTCCCCCAATACAGAAAACTTACATTACTTCACTGACTACAGCTGCAGGCTCAGGAAAAATAAAAATACAGAATAGCTAATCAGTTGCAACAATGTCAGAGAGAAGGAAGAAAGAATTTAGAAAAACACCTTGTATCGAAGTTAATCCAGTACTCTCCAGACACTCTTAGAGAGCAGCCACTGACATACTTGGTGCTTTCCCTAGTCAGAGAGTAGCTACAGAAGTACAGCTCATCTTTTATACCAAAAAAGCTGTAATAACTTCTCTAGGTTACTCCACCACTTCTACTTTTGCAGCATCTAAACTGTAGTATTTGCTGCATGCTGTAAATGTCAAAAAGATTTTGTAATCCTTTACTCGTTTTGCCATTTATCACTTTCTGTCACCCAAACCACAAAGCTTTCCAATACAGACAGTATAAACTGCATGTTAAGAAGCAGGTTCTCAAGTACTTTCTTAGACTTCCTTTTCTAGGACTTGAATAACTCCAGTAACTTCAATATTCTACAAAATTATTGGTGTAAAGATCTCTTCTCATGTAGTAACCATAACAAAACAGCTAAATACAAACCAACTTTAAAGAATGGCCACTATTCCAAAAGATACTTTAAAAAATATATATATATTTATATATATACATATGAAATCAACCATCTCATACATAGTCAGAAACTGGTTTGTATATTTCTATCTGAACTATATTTGTTAGAAGATTTACTCTGAGGCATAGGCAACAATTTCAGTAGACAGTTGGATTTCATCTTAACTCAGAAAACTTCACACCTAGTTTCTGGCTGAGGAATTATAGTGGCATGTGGTATCAGAACTATATCCAGACTGTGTTTCAGAGAACAGAGTGATTTGCCAAAACTGCCTGTTTGCAGAGGAATGCCTTACCTTGTATCACTTCCCCCTCGCAAAAATAAGGAAACTTCAAGGAGAGAGCCCTTCAGTGTTTTACTGAAATGTCAGCATTTTGTTGAGATAAGCCTCTTGAATAAAATTGCATAGACAATATTGTAAACATTTTCTGTACAAGCTGTAAAAAAAAACAATTTAGATCACTTTGTAATATATACAATATGTTTCATCCCCCACAGAGAAGGTCCCCACTGCATTTTATAGATGGAAAACTATTAAAAGAGCTAAGTAGAGAGTTCTGTTAGAAAATCTAAAGCTGTGTTTACTTTTGCTAGATGCTTGTAAGTCAGGTCTTCTCGAAAGAGAAATTGAGGAGATACTTGAGCGATTGCATCAGAAACCAACACAAAATGCAAAACAAACTCTCCTCTCACAAACACCACATGAAGAGAATGACAGATGCATTCATCAGAAAGAAATTGACAAAGAGGATGTTTGTCCCATTTGTCAGGAGGAGTTACTAAAGAAAATGCTTCCCATCACTTACTGCAGGTTAAGTGCACCATTTATTCTTTGTCTTGCTATATATATGTATATATATAATTATAGAATAGGTGTTACAACATCTACTAATACTGTTACCATCAATACACAATTAAGAGTATCTGACTGTTATTGTAGCCCTTTTCCAATCTTAAAAATTTAGCAATCATAGGAGTTGAACTGTGGGTAGAGAATGACGAAAAGGAAGACTGCTTAGTATTGCTATGTGATTTTTCTAATATGCTTATAAAAGATGACAGAAATAGCTATTTGTTTTCTGTAGATACAGCTGTGGTAACAATGTACACATAAAATGCATGAAAATTTGGGCTGACCACCAAGATGAAACTGAGAAAGATTCTGTAGTGAAATGCCCACTCTGCAGGGAAAAATTTGCACCTCTAAAGCTCATTCTAGAAGAATTTAGAAACTCTAATCAACTTGTGACTGCAACAGAGAAAGCAAGACTGGATGTGCACCTCGGAATCCCTTGCAATAACTGCAGAGTATTTCCAATTGTGGGAAAGTGCTACAAGTATGTACTTTTAAATCCAGATTTTGACAGTGTTGTGTCTTTGAGTATCTCTCTTAGTGCACTGCTTAATCCTGTCTTTAATATAAAGAAGTGACTTCATCTACAGTGTAGAGAGCCCATCTCCAAGCAGCGCTGTATGTATTTGGGATTGGCTTTTTCCGAATCATAAATTTACCTACTACTTTATCAATGCGTTGACTGTTTGCTGTGCTAACTCCTTGTTCTGTTGATGTGGTTTTGTTTTTTCCTTTTAGGTGCACGGAGTGTGCTGACTATCACCTATGCCATGAATGTTTCATTGGTTTCTGCCATTCTCCACATGTTTTTCTTTTTAGACAGGTATCAAACAGGTTTTCTTCGTTGTATCCTATGGTGACCTTCGTAATATTAATTTTGTTTCCCCTTATGCAAATCATGCAGACACTGCATTAAATTTACTTTGCTACAAGCTAAGTGGCTACAGAAAGATACTGAACTAAGAAAAAAAAAAACACCTTAATCTATGAGGTTAGTTGCCCTCTGCCTGTAAACATTGCATAATGGCACCCTTATATAGGCAGCTGCAAATGCATCCTAGCTCATTCAGCCTACCTTTCCAGTTCCTCTATGTAAATAACCCCTTATAGCTTGCAATGTAATGAAAAAAAAAAAAAAAGTCATAGGAACCAACGTTAAATGAGAAGATTTTGGAGGGGCTTTGAGCTCTGCTTCTCCAGGGCAGAAGCACAATGAATCAGCACTAGAGATCTCCCTAATTAAATTTAACTGTGCCTTATTAAATTCTCAGTCGTATTACCCACAACACCAGTCACCTTCTGTAAGAGGCATACCTGAGACAATTACAGGCTGGTGGCAGTTTGTCAACATGTTTTCTCCAAATGAGTGCTACAAGATTGTTGCTCAGAGTCCAGGAATAGAACAAGAGTACAAAGCCCTCAAAAATAACTATCAGTGATAATGTATATATGCAGTTCTACAAATAGTGGATTTGGGGTATAGAAGAGGCAGCTATGTAGCATCAGAGCAGTGAAAAATTAGTCATATTACCAGAACAACCATAATTGGATATCCTCACACCTTAAAAGTCATTTTTGCTGCCAATTTGTCTTAGGTTTTCCAGAAAAAACAGTTCTTCAGGTTTGCCATTCACAAAAGACAAACATTAAGAATGTCTCCAAGTTCTAGCTGAAGTAAATCTTTTCTGTTCCAGCCTTTGCAAAGGTCTGAGTAAGAGGTTTCACTTAAGACAGCTAATTTTATTTGCCACACCAAAAATAGTTAGGGAACATATTTGTTGTACAACTTATTCTTAGCCGTTCTTTGTGTTGCTTATAGGTGTTTATATCTTGAGTTCAATTTGTCTCAATCCTTTTGCATGTTACAGAAGAGAAATAAGAAATGGAGAGCTCTTGAACAGCCTTCAGAATTATCAGCCCAAGGAGGAACATATAAAAGCTTTAACCCAGCAAATAATTCTGAAGAAAAGCTATTATATCTTCAGAAGTAAGAACTTGTCCTTTTCTCTACTATTTAGTATGACAAACACAAAACATATTCAGTAACACTTTCTTTAACTGTATCTAAAACAATTTTAACAAGCAATAAATGTTTTAGTAAGAACATTCTTCTAATACTTCTAATGAAGCAACAAGTTGCTTTAGCATTGTTAAAATTATATATATATGGCGAATGAAGTAATTCTTTTCATGTAGCTTAGAAAGTCACAGCACAATACTAACAAAAATTACATTCTAAAAGTGAAAATATCCCTTGTTCAATAGTATTTTTCAAAGTGCCTTCAATTTTTCACTCAACAAACTGGGATAACAAATACAATGAACAAAATTCAACTGACAGCTTTATCATACAAAAACAAAACAGATGATATAGAGAAACAAAAGTTTTTGGTTATCTCTGTATCTGTTATCTCAACGCACAAGACTCTCATTAGAAAAACAGCATAACCTGATGTAGGTACTGCATGCATAGAAGATTAACATTTTAAAAACTTGATAATTCTAGGATCATCTCAGAAATGAATCAGTACTACCCAAAGAAAACATTTCTGATATTCTGATATTATAAACAACTGTTCCAGGTAGTAGTAGTTCTACACCAAGTGTCACACCTTAGAAGATGATGTTCTTATCCTTATCTTATGCTTTTATCAAAAATATAAAAGTAAAAGCTACTGAAAAGGATTACCTGTTGAGATACTTATTCAGACATTATTTACTTCTCATTCAAAACTAGAACCACCAATTACTTCTAAAGCAGACTACAGGATTAAGTTTAGAGCCTGATACCACAATTTCAAGCTGAAGGTAGTTTTGCATAAGAATATTTGGGTTATGAATTCCGAGCTTGGATTTCAAAAGCTCGTAACTCATAGCTTTTGTTCAGGAAAATTGATGTAGAAATTGTTGCGTGAAATCCAATGGTTTACATTATGCAACTGCTCAGGCTAAGTGAACATACTAGTTGGTGTCCTGAGAGATCCAAGTGTCTGACTTGCACAGCAGCTCTGGTTTAGCAGACTGGTTAGACTATCTTAATTATTAAAGGTATTATTACAGAGAAGCCTTTGTCAAAGCCAATTTATCGTTCTGAAGTATTCACCTTTAGTTGCTATTTTTCTTAATTCACTGTTGTTTTGTTTTGTTTTAGGACTACTTGTACCCCAAAGAACATTGTGAAGTCTTTACCTGTTATTTTAGTTAGCAAACACAGTACTTTACTTGCCCCAGGTATTCAATGTAGACTCTGTTTGAAGAGTTTTCATCTTGGTCAGTATGTAAGACTCCTGCCATGTAATCACAAGGTAAGAGCTTAAAACAAGTGCCTTTAATATTAAGACCAAAATCTTCACATAACCTGTTAACTTGTAGCATGCCAGATTGTGCAGTTGACACTGATGTTATCCATAGCTACATAATTTGGAAGTATATAGGACCCAGCCAGCCTTTAAATTTCACTTTTGTTAGTTTGTACCAGCAGCCTTAAGCAAGCCCACAGAAGATAGCCCTTTTCAGATTTACCTTGTTCTAGTTTGCCTGATCAGAAGTATTTTCTTTCATTGATAACCAGATAGGAGTAATGTAAATCCAAACGTGCAGTCTCAGTAATTACTACGGCCCTTTAGCCCAGACTTGACATGGAACACAGTCAAAAGGGGAATTAAAGAGAAAGCTACTAAGGATCAGTGCTGATTCCCCATTTTAATGAGCATGTGTAATCTTATTCTGTGACAGTAACTTCATTGTTGGAGCACCTTAAGAACTGTGATCTAAACACCCAGTTTGTAGCAGCCTGTAATTTTTTAATTAGCTTCCTTTAGCCTGATAGTGCCCCAAACTTAGAGTGCATTCATTCTGTACATCAGCAGCATAGCACCCAGTGAAGTTCCTCTTGGTTTGCATTCAGGGCACTTGAAGAAATGTCTTCTTAGAATCACTGCTACATTGATTAGCCCATATTTAGTTAATATGATATTATATATAATATTATGAAAGAGGTGATCTTTGTCTTTTAAGTTTCATAGGGAATGTATTAACTGTTGGCTACTACACCGAAAAAACACATGTCCTATTGATGAATACGTTATATACAATCCCCTCACTTGGAAGGATACACCAGCCAAACAGGAGAACTTCCCAGCAGGTTCTCATACAAGTGTTAAAAGACTTGTAAAACAAGGGAAACCGGAAATGTGTGTCTCTGGAAGTCAATTTTATCTCAAGCAAGGATCATCTGCATATACATCAGGAAGTTCTGGAAGTAGCTTCAAAAAGCTTCCTAATACCAGTGTGCCAGAAACTCAAAAGGATTTAAGAAGTTTTAGCGACCTCCATCTAGGTAATTCTGATCCTAACAGCAGCAGAACTCTATGCAATTTTTCTAGGCACGGTAAGGATATTTCTCTAAGCTCTTGTGAAGCAGCATTTTCTGTGAAGTCCAGCACTATTAGGAAGGCTGACATTCATAATGCTTTCAGAAGCCCACACCTGATTGACTGCAGCAAAACAAGGAAAGTATTTCCTATTAGAAAAGATGACTGTGATAATTCCACAAATGAAAGATACCCCAGGGAGCTGAATTTGAAAATCAATTTGTGTGCAACAAGCCATTCTTCAAAAAAAGGTAGTAAAGATATTGGAAACACCATCCACCAACAAAGGCTCCTAACAAAGCGACTGCCTAAAGATAACCATCTTAACTTTAAACAAACAAAAACAGATTTATTATTGGAAGGAATTCCACTGCATGCCAGCTCACGATTTCCTTGTTTTAAATAACACAGCTGTATTTTTATTTCTATAATCCATACACAGGATTTCTTAGAGACCAAGACATAAGTTAATAAGTGAATAATCCCATGGCATGAACTGCAGATACTACAAAAACTAACCCACTGCTGTTGAGTGCTGCAAGAAATGTTTGCCTTAGATCACGTCAAACACAGGAACTCATCTGGCTGGTGTAGACACGTTTCAGAAAATAGCTACATACTTGTAAAATTGTCACCATTTCTTATTTGCAAGTTTTTAACCTTCAGTCAAGTAAATTACTCAAAAGAAATGTAAAATGTAGAGAGCTTTTGTATTCTTAAAGACCAATTAGATCATTCTTAAAGACCAATTAGATCAAAGTTCCTATTTAGAGGTGTAACGAAGCCAGACTGATTTTAACATTATTGCTGAGTCATATCAAATCTGCTGTTTTCAGTGTGCAATAATAAAAGCAAGATGAGCAAGAAACTATATATGTGTCAGGTACATTCTGTATGATCTGCTGTCACTTACTAATAATTAATTCCTCAGAAGAGGAGCGAAGCCTTGAATTAGCATATAGGAACCACAGCTATTTTCAACTGTGTATAGGTGGCCAAGCCAAAGAACTACCAAGTATAACAATTATTTCCCAAATGGCAATATAATAAATTTTAATTAACATGGCAGGAGAACCTTTGCAAAGTGCTTGCCTGTAGTCTTGTAGGGTTTCTGAACAATGATGAAATTCATGAAACATGGTTTTTGTGAAGTTTAGAAAAGAGTAAAGCTTGAGAAATACTATCATTAGATAAAATTAAAAACAGGACATTATACCCTGGAGTTCCACTTAAGCTCTTCTGTATCACAGAATCGTCCTGTTCTTCTACCTGGATTCTACTCAGATAATCTACTTTGAGATTTGTAGTTGGAATTGACATCTGTCTTCTGCGTTGTGCAGACATGCAGAAATCTTTTATTTTTCCCTCAGAGCCACAGAAAATGTCTAAATGGAAGAGTGGAGAAGAAAGATTATGAGCAAGAGCAAAACCTGAAGTAATATTCTTGTTCTCTGAGTACCCCTTTCTAATTAAGCAAAATCAATTTACACTGTAATCTTAATTGCACTATCCAAGGAACAGTAATCAGATTTAACATGGATATAGAAGCCTTTCTTAACTAGAAATATGTTAAGAAATATGTTAGAAATATGGACAGAATATGACTGAATTAGAATTGGTAAACTTCTAAGGACAATAACAGTCTTTTATCATTGGAATTATGGCGATGCGAAATACAGTCTTTTAGTGTTATTTAGAAAAGAAGTGTTACACGAGACAAATACATTCCTACACAATGTATTATTTCAAAGACATTCAAATCAGTGGTTTGCAGGGACAGGACAAGGAGTAATGGTCACAAGATAGAGCACAGGAAGTTCCGCACCAACATGCGAAAGCGCTTCTTAACAGTGAGGGTGATGGAGCACTGGGACAGGCTGCCCAGGGAGGCTGTGGAGTCTCCTTCTCTGGAGATATTCAAGGCCCATCTGGACGCCTATTTGGGCAGCCTGCTCTAAGGAACCTGCTCTGGCAGAGGGGTTGGGCCCTATGATCTTTTGAGGTCCCTTCCAACCCCTTCAATTCTGTGATTCTGTGAAATGAAAGTTAAGGGACTGATGACTTTTTAAATCTATTTTATTATATTGCATAAACTATGACATTTTACAAATCTTAGTTACATTTTTAGCAACAGACACACTGATACCGTAACAGAGATGAAAATACACCTCTGACAAAATATAAAAAGGTAGAAATACTTAAAACCTGGATGCTGAATATCAAGAGTGTTTTAAATGAACTATACCTGCTCTTGAGCGTTTCTGAAAAAGACTGCCACAGTAATGAAGTTTCTGTTGATTGTAAGGCTCCAACATGCAAGGTGGTGACCACAGCCGGTGTCATCAGCTCACCTACGTTTCAGCACCTCAGTAATGGTTTATGATCTCCATGCTCTAGTGTGCACGAAAAAGTTTTTACACAGTAGCAAGATGATGTAAAAACGGTATTGGACTGAAGTGCAACAAGTGCCTCAAAGGAACTGAATCAGTTAAATGGAAGAAAAAAAGTACCACTGCACTTTTGGGGAGGCGCAAATATAGAAATGTAGATCAAAGAAATTGTAAATTGTAGATTGAAGAAATTATAGAAATAAACTGACAAAAAAAAGTTACATTTGGTAAAATCACTTTTAAGCTGAGTGCTAATGCTAGAAATTATAAATACAGCTTTCACCCACCAGTCTTAAAATAACGTGAAGTCATTTTTTTTTCTTTTAAATAAGCATAACACAAAAAGACTGCTTTTAAATTAAAACAAAGCTCAAATTAAAAATCTCTTAACCAACCTTTCATATGAATTCTTTATCAGAAATGTACCGGCTCACAATTAGAAGTGTGGCACAATTTAGTGAGAAGTCTATAAAAGAAGGCTCATTTTTTAACTCTGTAGGCCTACCATTGTGTTTTGCATATGTATGATTCCAACAAATCTTAAACAAAGAGAAGCTTGGGTTATGTACACAATACAAGTTACGCCCCAAAATGAGATACAAATTGGTTCTAGAAAACAAAAATTAAATACATAAGTCCGTATAGTTTCTGCTTCTACTGGCAACAATGGTTAGCAGCTAAAAAAGGATTTTTATTATAATAATAATTTGTACATATAAACATATATTAATTTCATTTCTGGAGTTAAAATTCCAGTCTCATACCTGTAAATCCAGTAACTTCAAGATGCTTACTCTTGACATACGAAGTTGAATTGGATCCCATATGTGGATTTTTAAAAGATACTACTAATCAGATTGCTAAAGATATACTTCTTTAATTTCTTTTCAAACATAAAATACAAAAGAGACAGGGTGTACAATCATCATCATCATGCAGGAGTCAGTATTCCAACATAAAAACACTATTATCTGCCTTTGAAAATACTATAAAAGCTACAGAATTGCAAGTATGAATTAGTTGGTTTTCATGGTTGTTTTTTTTTTTGGCTAACAGAAAAAAAATTACCTGTGCTTTTCCAATAGTCAGGTGTTCCACTGATAAAATAAGTCTGATGAAAGACAAAGGCACTTCAGCAGCCTAACTTACCTTCAGATTTTCCTAATATGCAATGTTTCGTATGCAGTAATAGGCAACGGATGTAGTTTACTGCGTTTTAATTCATACACTGTTATGAGTAATGTTGTTAACCTGTTTTGCATTTTAACTAATAACAAGAGTTTCAAATGCTGTCCAATCATTTCATCCTCTTTGGTACAAACTACTGCTCAAAAACAAAGCATACCACTAAACATTTTCATTCCTGCATACTGGATGATTTTTGTGCATCACCTCTAGCTCTGCATTGATAAATAGTGTTTCTAATCATCAAATCAGTTGTGCTTTCAGGTTTTTAAGATATCAAACTTATAAAACTGCCATTTTCTGGCAGTAGTATGAAGATTTTTCCTGTTAAACTAACGGAATTTTTAAGCATTCCCCCCAAAACTTTTTTTTTTTTTTAATACCTGACATTTGATAACAATATGAAAATTACTATCAGTTATTCTAGGGAACATATCCAGTCTGACGCACATATATATTATTTCATCTGATCACCTGCATTATTATACATCGAAGTACAGATTTGTGCAACATAAATTAATCTGCAGAAGCAGGTCTTTGCTAACTCCATTAACCACCTCATTGAAAACAGGTGACACCTGGAACTGGTATACCCATCTGCAAGAAGAATCTCAACATCATGATAATGTTTTGTCTTTTCCACCTATGTGCGTATCTATGTACAGTATCTGGAACTAAAATTGTTTGGAACACAGTGTAGTCAAACTTTTTTTTTTTTTTTTTTTTAAAAAAAAGGATGAGAAAAAAAGAATTCCAGTCACTAAGAGGTAATACAGGTTTCTAGTGCATAAATTCCAACATACAACTGGAACATGAAGACTCAGACAATATATTCTGTAAATACTGAATATAAATATGAAGAATTCTAAGTATTTTAGAATATATAGCATTTAAAATCCAAGATTTAATGCTCATGATAGGGCCAAGGAAGTACTCCCTGTCACTGTGTGCTTAGGGGCATTAGCAATTCTCACACATTTACCTTCCCATATACAGCTATGGGAATAATATCTCTACAGACTAGCTTCCCATATTCTGACACAGAAAACAAATTATATATTTATTTTGCATATAAAACTAGACTTTGGAAAAGCCTTCTAAAGTGTCACCAGCAGCATAAAACATTATGTGATAAATGCTAGCAAGTTACACACATAAAAGTCGGTACGTGGAATCTACAAAGCAAGGAAAGATAGCTGGTGCTTGCATGGCATGGATAGAAGCAACAGCTAAAAACAGCTTAGAAATGGTTTTATCAGAACTGCAGCATGTACACTCTAGAGAAAAATTTGAATACTCTACTAAAATAAACACTCATACTCTCATTAGCAAGAGAAGGGCAACAGTCTAGTAGAGATGGCAACCCACAAGGAAGATGTTAATAGGAGGTGTCCTACATGGGGGTGCTATGGCTACTCCACAGCCTCTAAGGACATGTATTTACATACAGCTAAATCATCTCTATTGAAGATGAGAATATACAGATCATTATTTCAGAAAGAAATTTGTCTTGCTTCCTACTACCAAAAAAGTCTAGCAGCAAGAAACTCTTTCAAGAACATGTTCACCTCTGACTTGCTTTGCTGCCTAGAAGCTGAAGTGCATCGCTTACACGTGGTCTCTGAAGAGGCCATTCTGTATGCCCATTATCTGTATGTCCAAGTTAAAACTGTGACTAGATCTAGACAACCAAAAAGCTCATTTAGACTTGATGGTTTAAAAACAAACTCCACTTTTCGCTCATGACCCACTGGCATAGCAGACAAGAACCTGCACCAAATCAGTACAACTTTTGGTACCGTTCTTTTAAAATCTCGTACTCATACATACTCGTGTTGATCTTTTCAACATTTCCAATCCTTTTTCTTTGGTGCCCAGATACCTACTCTGATGCAGAACAGGAACGCTGGAGTGCAAAATTTAATTCCTCTCAACTCACATGAATAAAGCCATTTACTGTTGTCTTTATCTTTTGATGATTTTAGGTAAGTTTAAGGAATTAGGTGGTCTTCATATCTACAATGAAAAAATGCATTAAGAACAACAAAAAATCTGCTATATATTTAATTTACCAGAGTTGAACAAAGTTAAATATAGAGACATCTCATTTGAATTTCAACAACTTGAAATTAACAGAAGATCCCTGACAATGATTTCAACAGAATGTGCGATGCTATCTCTTTGAAAAGGAACTCATCAGCACTGATGCAGCTCTAAGGAAGGTATTACTGAACCTTGAAAGCTAAAGCTTTCAAATCAAGTGTGCATCTATATGAAAATATAGATCTGAAGATATATAATGGATAATTAAAAGTATGTAAACAAAGGAAAGGATGAGAACATCACCACTTTGGGCTAGAAAGTTAGTCATACACCAAATCCAGTGAAACTGAATACAGGAGAATATGAATTGTAAAAAATTATTTGGTATAAGAAAGGTGAATTACAGTTACCTAGAGAAAGTACAAAAGGCATGCTAATATGGCAAGCAATCTTAACATCTAAAGTAGATGAATGGCACCATTAAACCTAAGTCTTCTGGCCAAACAAAATCACAGATACCAGAAAAAAGTTGGACTAATGTACGGCTATTACCTTTCTGGTTACCCTACGTATTCTTCTAAAAACAACACCAGACAACCAACAATCCCAAAAGAGACACAGCTCACAGCACAGTTTCCTGAGTCAATGCTCCCAGAAGCCCAGCCACACAGGACAGTTCCTGACCCTGAGCATCACGCTGCCACATCCTGACTGCAAGGTTGGGATGGATCTTCATGTGTACCACCACCTTTCACTCCCTGTTTTTCCTGTAGAAAGAAATCCTGAAGCACAGGCACAGAAAAAAAATCAGGGTGTACTTCAACAACAGTAACAGGTAACTGGCAGGGGAATCAGAACTACAAGACAGACAACTCAGTGCACCTCACCTCACAATTCACATACAGGCATAGTATGCTTGGGTCTCAGTATTGAACCTAAACGACTACAAACTAAGGGAAATATCGTTATAAAGCTTTTTTAGGATGATTTGTAATCAAACTGCCAAAGCCAAAATGCTGAAACTTATTTCATCAGGGAAGCATCTTGAAAGCCATGGAAAGACATCCTATACACCATACAAAGCACATTGAGGTGTTGTGTATGCTTTTCTGTTAGCCAAAGCTGAAACTATCACTTTGACAAAGATGAACATAAAAATAAAGAATATTCCAATGGCCTTTTCCTTCCTCTATACATATCATAGTTACATTTCATGCATTCATGACTTTTGGTACGTTTAACTCTAAGATGAGTCATAAGTAGTATTCATATTGCATTACAGACCAAATTTTGAAGTCTGCTTCTCATGCTCATAAAAACCCCAACTTTTGAAAGCCTGCTTAGCCCCTCTACGATGCACAACCTGGGACAAAAGTAGCTCAGACTAGCAGAATGTAGGCACATAAGCCTCCAATTATCATCTTCTTTTTTTTTTTTTTTTTTTTAATCATAAAATAAAAAGCAACAGCTTTCCCATTAAAAGGAACTATTACAAAGGTATAACTTGTCCAAACTTACTTCCTTTTTCATTATGGGCCGAACTCTTAACATACACCTGCAGGAATTCAAGACAGTTTTGGAGCAAAACTGGTTCAAGAGTAGGAAAGAAGAGATTTTAACTGATAAATGAAGCCAAAACAAGCCACTAGGATCAGCAGCTTCAAATGCTAACAGAACCAGTCCTGTTCTGCTGAGGTGGACGCTTCCTAGCAGATGCCAATCTTCAACATCCACAGCTTGTATCAAAAAGGACTATAACAGATGGGCAACATCTTAAGACAGCAGAGACCATGAACTGCAGTGGCCACACAGCTTGTACATGTCCCCCTGCTGGCACTGCTGTTTGGAATGGTAACATTTTGCACACGGATGGACACAGAGAAAGGGCAGTGATGCTATAGAGCTCCGGTGATAAATCCAACAGAGCTCTTGTGCTGGTGTCACGGGACTACATGATGAAGCGTTGAACATCATACAAAGTAGCAACAGATCCCTAGAAAAGTTCACATAGAAAATACTGTACAGATGGTCACATTTATTAGGAACAAGGCTGAGGAACGGCTTTAACCACTCTGCCAATGCATTAGCAACAAGTAAAAAACAAAAGTTGTGCCTACATTTCTCGCTGTGCATTCTGAGAGGTGCATCCAAGAATGACAGACTAATTAAAACGTGGGCCTTCCCTATACTGCCATCAAAATTAGGAACTGGAGAACTTTAATTTGTCTTTCCCTGTAATCAATTCATATTGAATATCAATTGCCCAGTCAAAGTAACTCAAACTGTACATTAAAAAAAATTAACTTTTCTTGATACTAGAAAACAACATTTCCCTTGTAAACCCAACACTGCAGAATTACGCAAGCAGCCAAGAGGTCAACAACCAGCAGGGAGAGCAACAGCACAAAGCACGTTGTGTTCTAATTTATAGGAATAAGTGGCCTCTCCTCTCTTTTCTTCCAAATATTTGTTTTGCTATCTCTTTTGGTCATAGGTGGTCTCTCTCTTTTCTTAGGTGAAGGGATACTGGATTCCTGACTTCCTGACACAGTTTTTCTTCTTAGACCTTCTTCATCGTGATGTTCCATGACTGGCCCATTCCCGCCATCCAAAATGTGCCTCACAGCCTGGTCCTCTGGGGTGCACACAGTGGTCCCACTTTCACTGCTACTCAGATCCAGATCTTCCAAGTAAAGGATCTTTGAGTGTGGCATATTTTTAATGAAAGTTTTTTCTCTCTCCAGTTTCCTACTAGGATGATGCTCATTCATGTCCACACCAGAGTCCAGACTGGTATCATTACTCTCTGTTTTTCTGCCCTTTTTCAGATCTATAAAGGAATGCCTCACTTGAGCTATTGGCTTTCCGTCCAGGGACACAAACCACGCTCGAGGGTGTGGAGATGGCTTTCCTTTAGAGAGCTCCAGTAATGTTTGTTCTGAGATGCCTTGAAGTTCAGATGAAAACGGAGTCATTACAACTGCTTCATTCAGTGTCCCAGGAACAGAGACGGATTCCAGTAAGCTGTTAGTGTACCGGCCCCAGCTTGACGTTTGAGAAGGTAAGCCTTGTTCACCATCTAACGTGCTTTTTTCATCTCTGCAGACAGAAGGCTGTGGATGAGAGTGCACTGGCATTTTCGGTAATGTCTGCATGTAACCGTCTCGATTCACGGGCTCCATCATGGGGTTATATACTAACTGCCCTTTCCTTGGCAAAGTTGCTGATTTAGCAGCATGCAATTGTTCTGGGGAATGGAAAAGGTCAGCAGTTTGAAGAATAGCAATAGGTTGATTGTAAATATGCATTAGATGTTCTGGGATATGGGAAAGCCCATACATCTCCTCTTGCAGTGTAAGATACCTGTTTTGGTCTTGTATGTCCCTGGGAGCCTGGGAAATAGCACTGTTGCTATGCTTTGGCTGCTGTAAGTGTCTGACTCCAGCGTTAGGCTCCAATGAATGGGATGAATTCACTGACTGACCAGTTTGACAGGCTGACTGATAAGAAGCATCCTCGTTGTAGATTTTAAAGTTGTCTCTTGATTTTCCATCTTCTGTGTCTATGGATATCCTTCTCTGAGGACTGTACGAAGAGATCTTCGGTGGATATAACTGAGACTTATCCTCTAACTTTAAAGATCCCTTGGTTGTATTGATGTGATTTATGTGAGTTGTTGATGTTGTCTGGTCTTTTTTCACAACATCCAGTTTCGTTGTATTTTTTTCTTTCTTTTGTGTCCGACCACATTTATCCCTAAGCAAAAGAAATGCAAAGTGACTGCAGAGCATGCTAGGAAATACTAACTTCACTACCATAGCTGAACATTAGATGATGGTTAAGAAGTTACTAGTCACAAACTTAAAATGAAGTTCTGTAATCACCAAAAAAAAAAAAAAAGGCTATATATATATTCAACCTTAGTGTATAGAGCAAACAAATTGAAAAAACATTCCTAACTTCTTTTAAGTTATGTTAAGAAAACCAGTCTCAAGAAACTGTTTATCAACTTTCAACAAAATTACATTCACACTGAACTTATTAAAGCCTCTCTTTTTGCTTACCTGCAGTAACAAAGAAGAACAGCAAAAAATCCAATGATAATGATAACAGTACCTCCCAATATGGCTGTAAGGAACACTGTGTGATAAGCTGTTATGTCCTTGGAAACCGCACTAATTATGGATTCTAGATTTTCAGACAGAAAACCAGACAAGAATTAGTCGTCAAAACCAAGTAATTCTGCTTGATAGGCAGAGCTGAAACTAACAGGTCACATTCTACTTCTCCAGTCATTTTGTGTTCCTATAGCACTATGTTCATCTCTTCTCTTCACCTTGCTATTCCAGCAGACTAGAAAATACATAAACAGTAGTTACAATATAATGGATCTTCTAAGATTCATTTCAAATACTATGGACTTACCATGACATCTACTCAATGCCAGCCAAATGACATTTGTATCCACACCAACTTAGAAACATCATTTACATTTTCCATTTAGTACTTCTGTTAGAAAGTGCTTTTTAGTGTTTTTTAATCTTGACATCACATTTCTCCTGTAAGAAGCTCTCAGTATGAATCCTCAAGATCCAGATGTGCAACAAGCCCACATAAAACAGGTTCCACTGGGACTTTCTACCTATGCCCAACCTTCTTGCGTTTCTTTGTCATACATGATCTTCAACAGTAAGGGACATAAGCCCACTGATTTTTAAGTTGCCATACTCACAGTTCCCTTGAAGGGTTCTTCCAAGAGACAGTAACACTATAAACACCAACCTACTAATGCTGCTCTGGGGAAGTCCAGGATGTGTTAAAAGTTCTAGGAAACACTTACATGCATGAAGGCTCGCTATCAGACTTCAAACAAGCAAAAGTTATCCAACTGTTGAAATGTTATGTCATTTTCCCTTGCTACTGTTAAACAAAACAATCTGACATCCTGATGATACATTGGTACTGGGGTTACTCAGTACTTTCTTTTACAGTTGTTGCAATACCTCTTGTTCCAGGCAGTGGAGCTGCTATCCAATACCCTAATTGTTGAGCAGTGTATGTCCATACTAATTGACCATTTGTTTCCTTTACCATTCCTAGACCACGGCTTACCCAAGCACCTGAAAAAGACAAAATATTGCACATGCCATGCAGTATTCCTCTGGATCTAAAATCATCAGCAATCTAACTATGATCAAAAATAGAAGTTTACAGGAAAAATTAAGCTTCTGTCCTACGTACCATGTGTTAGACAGCTTTAGCTAAACATGCAAACTTTCTCTTGATATTTTCAATGAAAATATCCCTGTGTGAACACTGACTTTGAAACAAAAGTAGCAAAACCAATTACTTCAATTAATTTCATAATACATCTTTTAAATTAGTAAATGCTTTGCATAGATATGCCTGTAAACGATTTGGGAAAAAAGAATCCTACTATATGAGCTTAAGCACGTATTAAGGCCAAGCCCCAAAATGAACAGGCAGGTAATTTAAACATATGAACAGAAGTTTAACATTAGCTCATACCACTTAGTGGGAAAGCAACATAATCTAATAAGCTACAATGGGATAAACAATGCTTGTCGTGAATGTTCCCTTTCCTCCTTCCTCCCCCAAGACAAGAACAGTTTGATTAGACCAAGAAAGGTCTATTGTTAGGCCACAGATTCCACACCATCTGGGAGGCAATGCAAAACACAAGTCTTATGGTATGCCAGCTTCTATAGTTAATAAAGTATGTATGCAGTAGAAGAGACAGAATTAAACCGTGTATTATTTGAATACATTTCTTATGCACCACCTGACATGGAAGCACTGATTCTTTATGACAAATTACCCAAGGACTTCAGAGTTCAAAAGTACATCTCAACATTTGCTGAGGACATCTTGCATGCAAGATGCTCCATGCCAGAACCTATTATTCAGTGTGGTGGTACCTCTCCATGCAGCTCAAATGGGGCCCTACTGCTGCTCATGGGTGCTCTCCAATGTGTGCTGGAGAGAGGAGGTGTTCAGCTCCCTCAGTTACCAGAGCTCTGATTAAGGAATACCTTGCTAGTACTCAGTTATCTGAGAAACAAGTCATATTTTGTACGTCAGACCAAAGGGAAAATAAAGGTATTTAAAAACAAACATGCAGAACAATGAATGCAGTTTGCAAAACCCCATTGTAGAGGAGACATGAGGAAGCAGAATAAAGTGGTAGCTGAAGTTTTGCCTGAAAGATCTCTCTCCTTGCTCCCAGCCCTTCCTGTTCTTTCCTCACCAAGCAGCAGCGAGGTTCCATAAGAACATGACACTTTAGTCAGTGCTCATCACAAACAATTCACCTTTACAGAACCTCTACCAGAGAATAACCCCAAAGGTGAAAAGACAACTATTATTATTTTTTCTTCTTTTTGGGTTAGTACATTACACTCTTGCTCTACCCCCAAGGACAACATAACCAAGCAGGCACATCAAGTAGGCTCCTGAACACCCACATATGCAACTTACACGGGTTTATCTCTCATCTACCCTGGTGCTGAAATGCAATGCTTCATCAGCTGTTTGTTTTAATAGCACTGTTGACCTAGTTTTATTAGTTTTGTAAGTTAAAACAGCTCAGCATAGGTACAGATGACCACAGGAGCTGGAAAAGGTAGTTGCAGCAACAAGAAGAACAAGGAATTAAATCCCCTAATGCTATTTTACCATCACAGATTATGACTTACTTTGATAAAGAATGCTGTCTTTAATCACCACTTCCCTTTCTGAAGTCTTCTAAGTGTCTAGACAGATTTCATCTTTATGCCAAAACTTACTCAATATGTCATTTTTAATTAGCATGTTCTCATTTCAGATCAGTATTCTTTGGTTGTTCCTAATTAATATAATCATTTTATTTCTCAAATGTGTAAACGAGAATTCTTTCGAGTAGGTACCCCCTTCTCTACTTCCAGTTATTAACAGTTTTTTACTTCGGTAAGGAGTAAGACTCTCTTACTTCTTCACTCACATATTTCAAGATGAAAGTGCAATGGGAAGCATAAGGTGCAAGGTACATACACGAGTACACTAACGCGCACCTAACACAGGACATTGAAGTGAAATAAGTGTACGCAGCTTATTACTCTTGACTAAAATTAGACATGAAGGGATGACAAAAGAGGTTTACAATATCTAATCCCCAGCCTCCCATGCATACTTGAAGAACTTTCTGATAACCCTTTGATAACTCTTACCTCCCCCTTTCATTTCACTTTGTGAATTGTTTTTGTTGACATAAAAACTGGAAAAAATGTTAATTTTGAGAACTATACCCTAGAAAACAAAGCATTCGTGTATTCAGTTCTGTTTTGCTGTCCTTTAAAAAGGCACAGAAATTCCAGGCTTTAAGTTTGACACCTTACAAAATCTATGTTCCTTGAATGCTTAGTCTCCATGAAATCAAACATCAGTTACACTGTGGATTTGTTCAACAGGAATGCTAATACATTTTACCAAGGCTTTTGGAACTAATGGAAGTGGGCATGTCCCATTGAACAACTCAAGCTGGCCAATCAAACAAGCAACACAGACCCCCTAACAGAATTCACAACAGCTTACCACCACCACCCATACACTGGTGCAGTCAATGCTTCACAACAAAATAGCATGCACCCAGAACTATAAAAAAAGAAAAAAATAGCCTACTTACCACTTTTCATATCAAATGTCCATGCAGGTATAGCATCTCCTGATTTTACAGTATTTGTAGGAAGAGGAAGTGTAATCTGAATAGGACCATTTACTTTCAGCTCTTTCCCAGCCAAAAGAACATTTACACATATTGCAGCAAGAGGAGTCAATTCGATGCTTTTGAAACCTGAATTTGAGAAATATCTTGTCTGTAATTCTCTATTCACAGTGTACTTTTAAAAAAATATATTTAAAATTAAGAAACTATCCCTATACTGAGAGGCAAGCACTCATCTGCACCAAGCTACACAGTTCTGTCACTAACTTGGACAAGCAAAATGAGTATTTCTAGCATTTTATATCTTGTACACTCATTTCTCTACCAAATCTGAGAAAGGAACGTACTTCTGACAGAGATTCAGCACTGACTGTAAAACCGATGATTAGGCAAAACTTGGCTTGGGGTTGAAGAAAGAAAGGTTTATCATGTACTTTGATTTCAAAGTAGCTAGTCAATATGAAAATATATGATGAAAGACTAATTTTTTCATCATTGCAATATATGCAGCATTGAATCCAACTGAAGATATTTTGCAAACACATAACTGCTACATTTCTCCTCTTAATCAGTCCTCTTAATGAACTTTCTTGTAAGGATTAATTATAACTGCCAAATTAGAGAGTTAACTGAATAGTTAATCTTGAAGCTTGTCAAAGCACTCAAAGCCAACTGCATATACAAAGCTTACAGTGCAGCTTTTAAGTTTTTTCCTTTGTTTTCCTTGCATTTGCAATTATTTCAGAGTCCACAATATGACAAGATATTGAAAAAAAAAAGAAACTGAATCAGTAAGTACTAGAATACCATTAAATCTGTGCAAGCTGTTAGAAGCTGCTTGTGAGAAAACTCCCGGCGCATCAGATATCAATTAGCTTCCACCTGCCCTAAAAGGAAGCCTATTCCTTTAGGAGCATATGAATAATTTAGAACACACGCCAGACAGACTGAAAGAAAAACCAATGAAGAGAAACACTGCTTATTCTCTTATGCTTTAAATTTTAAGAGGTGAAATATAGATGAGAACAGTTTTAAAATAGTCAAGTCAATATCAAGTATATGTGATGATTATAATTCAATGAAAATTACAGAAGAGTTGGTTGAAATACACCCACTAGTAGCTTCCTCATGCATTGCAATTAAATTAAGAGCCTCATGGCTTCAGGCCCACTGGGAATAGAAAGAAAAGAACAAAAGAGACATGGAATTGTATACCGTACAATCTGCCAGAGATTACTGTATTCATGTAAATAAGAAATACCAAATAGAATGACAAATGCTGCAAGATCCAACTGCATCTCAGCAGAGTTACAATGACTAATGAAATCACTTACTGCTTCTCCTGTGAAACAGGAATCACAGAAAGCATTGCAGCTGTGCTCTGTATACATACAGACTACTTGGTCTCAAACAGGTTTACACAGATCAACTGTCTATGAGCCAAAATATAGCTTCCATGCCATCTATATGCTAGGAGTAAAGCTCCAACAGCAAAGCCATAGAGTTCTAGTCAAAATGCAGAAAAGCATTGCTGAAGTCAGCTGCTGCAGTTTGACTGACTTAGGTTCCCTGAATTCACACACTGGCCATAACTGTATTTTAATGTGTTTATTAGACTAGTGATGCAGTCTCATGAAATCCTAAACTTCTTGAAATGAAAGTAATACAGAAGCCTAATTATTGTGCATTAGAACCCCACAGCTGTGCTTCAGCACTACGTAGAACTATGGATACATATATATATAAATATATATATATATATTTATATATATAAAGCAGAATGAAGGAGTCTTTCTGTGTAGTCACATATTATACTCTCATACTACATGGAGCAAGTTAAAGGGTGAAATGACTTCTCAGATGCAATATATTAAAAAAAATGTATTTAAGAATTTAAATAACATATTTACTATACCTGATTTATTTAGAAGTATTCCTGTTGTATAGAGAAAACTGTCCACTTTCAAAAACTGCTCTGGCACTGTCAGATAAGCTGTAACATTTGTAACATGGTGATTTGTTGGAAGTTTTATTAAAGATTTTTGAAACTGAACACTTGGTTGAGATTTGGCATCTGCAAGAGAGTAATATTTTGTCTTAACAATGGCAAAAAACACAACTACTGTTTTTATTACTGCCTAGAAATCCAATCAGCACAGCAATCTATTTTCACCCACTTTCTCCAAGGTTGTGTATTTGTAGTCCAGCATCTGTCACAAACATACAGTTAAACAAGTAACTGAAATTTTGACCTTGCGTAGATAGGCAATATCTACCTCTTCTTGTGGAAAATAGTGCTCAAGTAGTTTCTGCCTATGTGGCTTCTATTTCCATAGAAGATCAACAAATGTTGACAAATAATCCTTTACAGAGAATATGAAGATGCTGATTTTGTTTTGTGTTTTTAACAGATTGTTATCACACAAGGTAGACATTTTTTGGTCCATATACAATTAACTTACCAGACAATTTTCCAGTAATTAGAACAGTATCTTCAAACAGCCATATATTTGCTTGACTTTGTGGGAGTAATGAAAGTGTCACAGACGAGTATACTGTGGAAAGTGATAATATCTGTTACACTGTGCAACTGAAAGAAAAATCCCATAAGCTCTCTGATTCTGAAAGAATAGGGAATAGAGCGGTTAAAAAAAAAGAGTACATGAAGACTGGATAAATAAATGACTTCTGTTGTCCAGAGCAGAAATTTTGTTGGTTAGACCAGATGGCATGTGCTGTATGTTTGCTAATGTTGTGCATTTTCTATGGTATACAAGTGGCTAGCGTTATTAAGAGACCACCTCTTTTTGTTGTTGTTGTTGTTATTTTCTTAACCTTTTTTAAGAGACTTTAAAAAAGAAAAACTTGTGAGGAAATGCTGCTTAAAAGAAGATGTAAGGACTCAAAGCATTAACACTCCAGGAATCAATGGAGAAAAGATGATTTTTGTCAGAAACAAAAATATATCATCAGCCCTTTGTTGAGTTTAAGTAAACAATTGCTCAGTATATGCCTGCAAAATTGCAATATAACCTACTCAGAGTTAGCAAGGGCTATTTTCAGTTTTACAATAGTATGAATTATTGACAAACCTATCAGGTCATTCACCCTTACATCTGTATTGACAGGCATCACCTCCCTTGACTGGCTTCAGTCATTTTCAGTTGACACTAAGCACACAGACTGCTAAGAGAAAGAAATTTAATTACCAATAGACACAGTTTAATAATAGGACTATAAGAGGCTTACGTACTTGGCATCCTCCCAGTCTTCCAAGGCAAAGGTGTTAACATGTAGCCATCCTTGTATGATACGATAGTTAAGCTTAATCCTAATTTGTAGGGAACTTTTATTAATACTGCTCCGTTGTTTCCAGTAAGAGTAGAATTTGTCTTTGTGTAGTTAACAAACACTTCCACAACTGCTTGTCCCAGGTACTGGTGACTGATGATGTCATTTACTTGAACCTTTAGCATAAACACAGATCCTAGTAAAAAAAGGAAAAGGAAGGTCATGACATATTGTAACTAAGTTCTCATTCCATTACTTATTGCAAATCACCGAAATTACTGGTTTTCAAACTTTGTCACGATCTGGTAATAAAACCTAACAAAACCGGGAAACACTAAAGACCTAGCTGATGCATTCTAATGCTGCAAACGTTAGACTGTTGGTTGCTTTATGCTTGAATAATTAAGTTAAGCTTTTCTTTGTGGAAGTGTGGTGAAAATAGTTTGGAGCCACCAAATGCCATGGACATCCCGCAGGCTTGCCTGCAAGGTGTCCTGGCAATAAACAGCTCTTGCCGATTCTCAGGGGTCAAGTGAGTGCTTCTTTTTGGGGGGAACGGGCTAAAGTTGCACCAGGGGAGGTTTAGGTGGGATGTTAGGAAGAACTTCTTTACCGAAAGGGTTGTTAGACATTGGAACAGGCTGCCCAGGGAAGTGGTGGAGTCACCATCCCTGGAAGTCTTTAAAAGACGTTTAGATGTAGAGCTTAGGGATATGGTTTAGTGGAGGACTGGTTAGTGTTAGGGCAGAGGTTGGACTGGGTGATCTTGGAGGTCTCTTCCAACCTAGGTGATTCTGTGAAAACTTAGTTTTTTAAACAAATCCTTGAGTTCATGCCTTAGCTGTTCATGCAACATATGGTCAATCTGTCTCACTGTAGGATAAATTCTGGCCAAAGGGAGTTGTACTCATATGACCTTACCACAGAGAAGGAAGCAAAAAACCTCGAGATAAAGCATAAAGATGCTAGAGCATACTCAAGTTAGGAAATACATTACTTGACCATTTAATAACAATAAAATAAGTAAAACCTCCCTAAATCAAGAAGTAATTCTTCCCATTCTGATTTAAAATTTGAAAAATGTAGATGTGACAATATGAGATTGAACATGCCTTCAACACGCCCTGTTACCTCACTCTGACACTACAGCTGGGCTTGTTACCTAAGTGTAAACCGCAGCTCGGGTCTCACCTTTAGGGATGTACACCTAATTTGAAAAAACAAAACAAAACAAAACAAAACACACAGAACCTGAAATTTACAGACTGTGGAATAACATATTTCTTTTTACACATGTAAAATGATCATACAATAACCAAATGCATTCATACACTACAACCGTGTTTTAATCCATCTCCCACTGGATTTACCCTTCTCGTCTTGCTTTTGCCTTTCTGTACTGCAGCTCCTAGACAGCACTTCTCTCTTGCTAATTAGTCGGTCTGACATTCCTTTAGGGTACTTGGTGTCTTACAGAGATGATAATTACAGCAAGAGAGCAGTATGCTGAAAATATTAGTCCACTTGGATGATGTTCTTTAGATACACTGAACTACAGTCAATTTCTCTCCCACCTAGATAGGAACTAAACCATTAGGGAAGCTTTTCCCACCCAGCAGGTGCATTAAAGCAAACCAAACTAAGAAACAATTCTACTGCACTTCCAGGATGAAATAAAGTTCTTAGCATAAATCAAAGTATTTACAGACCCCTATTAAAATAGGCTATGCCACAAAATATCATCAATTTCCCAATATTTTGATTACGGGCTTCCTACTGTTCAGTACCACTGCGCTGCTACTACACAAATATTTTCATGAGCATTAATTATGAATATGCATTTCTATTTAGGTCAAATGCCAAGCTATGTTTGCTTGAAATTTTTCTGTCTAAAAACACAGTTCAGTTTCACTACGTTGCCTTCCCTGTCACCAGGATTGACACCACATCAAAAATTACTACCACTGACTTTGATTTACATCAGAAGACCTTGAAAAGCTGGCTGTACTCTATCAAAACAGGATGCATGTACAGAAGACATCCAAGTGAGGCCTCTTTGAAATGAGTATTTGCTTATATCTATTGCATGCATGGAGCATGCCATATATTCAAACAAAATTACCTGCACACAGAAGCTACCTTGGCCTCAGTTTATTACTATTTATCACACGTAGCAGAACTCGAACAGCTTGGCCAGCCTGATCCTCTGCAGCACGATAAACTACATCTTCCTGTGCAAGTTAATAGCTGCTTGCAAAGAAAGAAAACTAATGTATTCAAGCATATTTGACAAAATTAAACAAAAATTATAATTTTTCTAAATCTTTTTTAGTCTTGCTTTTCTCATGCAGTGTTTCAGAAAGAAAATTGTTCTTAATCTGTTGTTGATAATTGATTTTTAAATCATCTAATTATTAGAAACATCATCATGTAAGCAAATGATGATTACTCAACAGATTTTTCAAGCCAAAGGCTATTTACAGATATACTAGCAAGATTTCAAGGGTCTCTGAGGCTTAGAAGACAGTTCATTTGCCCTTGTTAATGACTGCTGAAAAGGCCACTAAGTAGGGAAAATAGGCTGCGTACAATGTCCTCATCTTGCTGCCAGAAGCCTTTTGCTACATGGTGCTTAAAAAGAAAAATCAGTAGCATATAATTCATCCTCATACCAGTAGGAATGGATTTTGTTTGCCTGGAATAAACTGGTATTTTTAACAGCTGGATTCAAGTCAGGAAATAAAGATCCTAGAATTAACAGCTGAACTAAGCCACAAAACAGAAAGCCTAGAACACACTCAAAATTCTGGCACTGTCTTTTAATCATTTCGCTCAATGCTTATTTTTCCATTTTCTGCTAATACCCCCCCCCTAAAAAAAGAAAAAAAAAATCAATGAAAACTAAGCTGCGGGGGAATCCCTACATTCTTTCTGCAGCCATTAGCACATGCAAAAATGGTTTCATGAAAGAACATTTCTTTTTCCTCACCTCCTTTGGTGCACTCAAAATGAAAACCCATTTTTCTAGAAGCTTGTGGTTTAAAAAAAAAAAAAAAAAAAGGAATGCAGAATCTATTGGTACCCACAAGTCTTCCTCCTCCCTCAGCCACCTTTCCAGGTTGTTCTGATGGCACCCTCCAGCAGGCCAGCTCTAGCAGCCTAGCACAAAGCCAAGCGCCCCTCTGGTCCCAAGGGCTCAGGCTGCGTGCACTGGTGATGTGACACCGTGACTGAGGTCCACCTTTCCCAACCTGACACCCCTTGACCAACTCCCTTCTCCAGTCAGCTCCCTCAAATGCCTTGCATTTAGCGTGCAAATTTATCAGGCACATTTAATGCCACCGAGTTACTAATGATGCTATTTTAACACTGATGATCTCAGTTCCAAAGAAAATTCTGGTTTGGCATTGGTTCCTCCCCTCCATAAAGATCTTCATGTACACAGCCTTGAGGATACTTCTGAGTCTCAAATAAATCCTACCACAGTCCCCATTATATATTTTTAATCTGATAGAACATACTGAACCAAGTATTGCAGACCAAAAAAGGAACTGCTGCTTAACTGTTTCACAAAACCAAAGCTCATAAATTAAATAATTACCAAAACTCCTGCTGTTTTCTGGTCACTACCACTTGCCACACACAAGTGGGTCAGCTATATCTCTGTATTAAAGCGATTTGACAGAACCCCTGCAGTTAGAAAAAAGAGCTCAGCCTGAGCTAATTTGGTTTGTGCTGCCTCCAAGGAATAGAGATTTGTTTCTTGGCAAGAGCACAGGAGGTGCCAGCTTACAAGACATTTAAACGTTTGCTGATAAGTGTTCACACAAACGTAGCTGTTACTTATCTAAAAGGAAACAATGCCTTCTACCCCACCGAACATGTTTCTGAAATGCCCCAGCCAATAAAGTAACACCTCACTTCCAGCAACATCATCCAGTGCCTGGAGTTTGGCTTCCCATCTCTGTCCTAATTCCGAAACCGTATCACAGCACGGAGCCGAGGAGCTGCTTGGAACTGAAAGCTGGGTACAAAATAAAGCAGTGCAAAAAAAAAAAAAGAAAATCTGTCTTAATGATTTAATGATATTCCTGATGTACCATGTTGTTAACTCCTTACCTGCAGATGTTACCTGGTCACTGGATTTATCCGTGGGGCTCAGCCACCCCAGTGCAGCCCCAGCCCTGCTGCCTTGGGCACGGAGTCAGTGCAGACCACAGCCAGAGACGGGACACAGCCGCTCCTCCACCCCTACACATTTTGAGACCCAGACAAATTGCCTTTTCCTATTTACCACCGATTTCCTACAGGGAGAGAGCTTCCTAACCTCACGGGAGGCCATTGCCCTCCTGGAGCAGCTATCCTCCACTGAAGCAGTTATCTTATGGGTTGTAGGGAACAGCAATGGCAGGTAAATTATTCATTAGGTCCTTTCTTAGGAGGAGACTTCTCTTCTTTGCCTAGAGAATGTTTAAACTAACACCAACAAGTCCCCAAAAGGCATATGCTTAAATGTGTGTTACAGAAACTACCTACAGCCTCATGCTCTCAGCTAACCAGAGACGTAAAGTGTGTGATGTGCAATTTGCTTGGCCTTGACTTCCTCAATAGTCGTTTTTTTCCCTCTTCTATTTGCATCCCCCCATACTTTTTGGCTTCAGGTAATTAGGGATATGAGAGGTGCACTGATCTGTAAAATTGCTATCACATGTCCTAAGAACATCAGCCTTGGCTATCCCTTGCAACACCACCGAAAAGACTCAGTGAAATAATGTCCACAGTCAACATTCACCTCTGGCTTTAGTAAAAAGGTTACATAAAAACATCCTTTCTGCCCCAAAGACAACTGATACTACTTAAAGTCTCCTTAAAAGCACAATAATGACAGTGGCAAACTACAGTGGCACAGCTATAGGAAGTAGAGGCCTGTTACAGCCTTCAAGCTCATTACAAACCCACACAGATGTTTCATGTGATCCTTAAGCAAAACAGCTGCACAATTCCTCGAATTGTAAAGCAAGCGCGGGCCGCTCCTCGAGAGAGGCTTTGGCAAAAGCAGCTACTGGCATTTCACTGCCATGCACCCGTGCTGCTCTACAGCGTTACACTGCAGGGACACATGGACACCGCTTCCAGGCGATGCGGAGACCTCAGTAAAAATAAATTATTAAGAAAAGTGGTGCCCTGAACTAATCAACATCTGCTCTGCTTGAACACGAGCAGCCAATGCCATGCAGGTAGCACCACAAAACCTACACTGTATGGTTCCATACTCCCTGAAAAGGAAGATGTATATTGAGAAGAGCATCTTTTGGCCAAAAAAAAAAAAAAAAAAAAAAAAACGTATGCAGTGGTGCAGAAAACATGACTGATTTCCAAGGACAAAGCAGCAAAACGGGGGCTGGGAAAGTAGGACACCACAGTATTCACATTGCCCTATTTCTGGTCAACCAATTTCCACAGAAGCCATCAACAAAATCCCAATTATGAAGGAGCCAGGCCAGATCCTGAGGGGAACAGCAGTGCCTTTTACACAAAGAAAGGCATTTACATTCATTTTTACAGCAGATGGTTTAACCCATTCTAGTCAAATCTAGATGCTTTCAGCAAACACCGCGTATTTAAGAGAGACAGAGAGAAACTAAAAAAAAAAAATTAATAGACTTACTCAAGTGGGGATTTGAAACCCTTAGACTACTTGGGTGAGCTTTTGCTAGTCAAGAAGAAAAATGTGCCGACTAAGGGGTTTTCAAACATTCTTGTTCATGTCCTTTAAATAATGCTTTTATTTCAGATACAGAGAAATCCCCTGACTTCTGCAAGACACGCTGTGATAGGCACATGCAGACCCCAGTGCCCGAGACCTTAAGCATCTGCAAAGCAGTAAGAACAAATGGAAGTTATTTCCTGTGAGTTCATTCATGTCCACACGTGCATTAGCTCAGTGCACACTACAGCATTTACACGGCACTTCTTTCCACCTTACTAGAACAAGCCAAAAATGCTTCAGAAAACATTTGACTCGCTACCCTGACTTGTCAGGTCCACATGAAGCCCAGGTTGCACCTCCTAAAACTACTAGACAGGTTTGCTTTTAAGAGCTGTACAAGCTGGCAGTGTAGGAGAGCTGTAAATCCAACTGCAATCGCAAACAAAACACCTAACCCTCATCAACCATTCACTGTCCCTATTTCTCCCTGCCTTCCATACCACCCTTTTCTCCGAGGACCTTGGCTCAGCCTCCTTCATCCCATCCTGGGACGATCTCTGGGATGAATCCCCATAATATTTTAGTCCGTGAGAGCAATGATGATAAAAAAAATAATATATATATCGTTACTTCTCTTAAAATGAGTTTTTGCCCATTTCATCAGCTTTAAAAAAAAATTGACAAACATATTGCATAAAGTCAGACGCATTGGATCAGGACTGCTAGGACTTCAAATGGAGACTACAAATCTCGCAAACTGAAAAACTACATTGCATCATCCAGGGCAAATCAGCCCGCGACCCACAGCAGACTTCAAGGCACAAATAAATCAGTAGGTCAAAGAATAACTAGTCTAGTTCAAAACTGACCCAAAAAACAGTTTCATGTTACAATAAAGCTGTCAGACGGCATGGAAAAACTGACCAAATATCGAAATAGTGAAAAAAATATTAAATACCTTACAGGTAAGAACAAGGCCCACTGCTCTTCTAAAGGGCATTTTACTAACAAAGAATTAAAAGCAACAATCACACCGCTTAAGGAACAGGCTGTTTTCCTCAGTTGTTCCTTCTTCTTTCCAGCAGATGTATTTATAGACTTCGCACCATATCTTCACAGGAGAATTAGCACTGAATTTCATCAATGCTTTTATAAAAAAAAGTAACTCAAAGAATTTGAGTTACTTTTACACCAACAATTTTGTTTCACTTAGAAATTGGATAATTATTTATTTTCCTTTCACACCAACACAGTCCTGTTTTATATTTAGGATGTGCATGTGTATGCATAAACATGAGTTCTGGGCAAACTAAGTGAAAGGAGGCTTAGCTGCTGTTTGGAGGTAGGAATGTACTTTGTGCGTGTGTTTGGTTTTTTAAAGCAGGAGGGTAAAAAAAATACCATAGCTTTCCAAAGGGAAATGTTGTCCTCAAATACCAGTTCAAATTCATGCCTCATTAGTACTTCGCCACTCATTTCCTAAAAGCCTAACAGTCATTAGGTCAGCGCAAATCAATGCTGATTTCCCTACAGCTTTTGGAATCGGTTCCTCCAAATTCAGAAGTAACTTAAAATAAAATGTAAATTTAATCAGGACTAAATCAGATCAGCATTCAACGCTGGCAAACTTGAGCTATCATGTTTTGATAGAGAATATACTTGCCTAGTGTGAGCTAATTCCTCAGAGAACTCGGTTTAGAAATTCCTAGTGATTTATCAAAATGGACATTACATAGCGTCCCAGACATCTACTTGTGTTGAACACGTACAGGTACAGATTGCAGCACAACTGGGAGTTCATATTTAAAAAAAAAAAAAAAAAAAAAAACTTACTTCTAACATGCAAGCTTTTAGTGCTTGTAGTAATTTTATTGGGGTTTTTATATATAGTGCAATGGTTTATATAATAGTCAATGACACATGTAATGTTTCTTACTTGATGAAATCCAGTATTTTATTGATTTAAGCATCCACGAGCAGACACTGCAAAGAAGCTGTCTGCAATTTGTAAACAAAAAAGTAAGGCATAATAGTAAAATCTTAGAAATAATACCCAAATAAATTTTACCATAATACTGTGCAGCTGTGTTTCAGAAGGTTAACTATTTCAAAATCATGGTCTGGACAGCATTAGTGTTAGAAATCTGTTCTGTTGTGTATATAAATTAGTGAAGTCACAGAATCATTTTCAAGATCTATTGAATATATGGACTTTTTTAATCATGAGAAAAAGGAAAACCTCACGGCAGCTGAGTAATACTACTTTAACTGGCTAACCTTCCAACCAGCCTCTCAGACCAAACACGTAAGCATAATATTCATTCCATGGTTGTTGACAAGAACCAATTATTGACGAAACCAAGGCCCTGGAAAAACTAGAAAATAAAACAGATCATTACAGGCTGCATCTTTTTTGATTACTACTGCATAATCAATAACCACCTTCCCAGAATGATCATGCTTATGAAAACTAGGCAAGAATGTCATCAGGCTAATCCATAAAGCTGCTAACAACTCACTCATTTCTCCAGTGGGAATATATCCCCAAACACTTTCAAGCACACCCATTAAGATATACATTAAATGGAAGAAAAACGAGCATTTTGCTTGATATATTTTTATGGGCTACATGAGCAAGAGCTTGGAAATTCAGACATAAAAGCAGCCACAAAATTTAAATGTGATTTTTTTCCCCTGTATTCATTAAATGCTGTGCTGTACACAGAAGTCAATAAAAAAGCAGTTGTTTTACATGCGTATCATGCACTGCTGTAAGGTACTCATTTGGTTAGTAGCTGAATTTTATTTCCCTCTCCCCCAGCAGATGCCTTCTTCACTCAACTTCCACATAAGAATCCGAATGTTTCACCAGCCAAGACGGCACATTTAAACTCACAGGATACGCAGAGCCAGAATTTTCATGTGGCATTTGTTCATACGTTTTGCCATATCAGCACATTGCCATAAAGAACAATAATTTCCATAAAGCTCCAAAGTGACACGTGCTAATGATGCTGTGACAATTACAGTTACCATAGCAGCTTTGCACTTTGATGTGCTGCTGTGCCGTTGCATCAGCCAGCCACCCAGCCCCGTTCTCCCTGCTGGGGGCTCACCTTCCTGGAGCAACAGAGATGGGCAAGACAAGGAAATGCTGGGGTCTGCAGGGCTCCACTTCGTTAGGATTCCTTTCTTTATTATACACAACTAATTCTGCAATCTTAAATAACTGAATTAAATGATTAATGTTACAGTATCTAAATTAAATAAAGCCTACTTTATTTAAAAGATAAATTTGTGAGTGGAGGAGATTTAAATGAACAAGCAAATGCTGCTAGTAATTCCCCAAGCATTCACATCAGCACACCCTTGCACATGTACTTCAGAGGCTGCTCTAAGATTTTTCCTCGCAGTTTACTTGGTTGCTAATAGTGAACCTGTAATGCTGTTCTTTCATCTGTAAAGGCTGCCCATGCCATTCTGCCTTGCACCAGCTGAGGGAGTGAAAAAAATTGGTATCGAAAATGAACACTTCGTTACACAACATTGGGAAGAAGATACAGAAGGGAAACATCAAAATCTACATAATAACCCACTTTAAATATGCTAACTTGAATACCCAGACTACATTATACACAGTAAAAAATAAAAATCAGCAAGTGCCTACCATGCAACATGAGAACTCTGTGCATTCCCCACTCATGAAATTTGTAACCAGCCCTTTGTTATGTAAGAACAGAAAATTATTCAGCATCATCTCCTTCATGAAATGACATCATGTCTCATCAAGAATTTCTAAGGGTTTGTCAGTCCTACCTCCTGATCTACGCACTTGGACAGAGGAAGAATATTCCAGCAATCCTAGCACGAAACATCAGATTTTAACCGGATGGGTCAGGGACCAGATCCAACCGGTGTAATTTTCAGCGGCTGTTAGTGAGAATTACCTGGTAAAAAATCTCTGCAAGTTCAAGCATACCATTCATTTGGCAGAAAATGGAAAAAAAAAACTCAGAGGAAAAAAAAAAAAAAAAAAAAGCAGTGCCCTCTTCAGACACGTCATTTAATGCCCTAAAGGTTTTAACCTTAAGAGATATGCCTATACCCATAGTGGAATGACATCATCTACAAGCTAATAATTCAAACATCAAAGCATCTTAGTCACCAGTTACCAAGGAAAACTGCTGATGCATTCAATGACATGATTCAGTAACATACTAGTCACTATTTGTTGCTGAAAAAACTTTGCTTCCCCAATAGCTGCAAAATCTCATAGTACTGCTTGAGGATAAGATATTTTACCTCTGTTATACAAGATATTTAAGCTCTGTTTATCTTTTTCTTCAGGAAAACATCCTTGGTAGGAGCCCCGTGTGTAAAGACATATATGGACAAAATGTGGAGTTGGCAGATGAACATTTCCTAAGTGGCTCTAGTCCTGCACATGTGGGAGAGGAATTCATTAAGGCACTGGTTAGGAGCTCCGTACTGCAGCAACCAAACAAGAGCAGCCAACAAGCCAGTCCTTCGTATACAAGTTTATAATAAAGCTGAGTTTCATAAAGTGAATTATAAAAACCAATGAATATGATACTAACTTTTAGAAAAATGACTGCAGACCCCACTAAGTCAACTTGAAGATTGCTGATTAGCAACAGCTGTTAGAGATGCACATGCAGTTATCTGCCCAAAGCTGCGACACGAACACCAAGAGTCAAACAAGTTCTCCCATCACAGCACGCGGCCAAATTCCAGTAGGGAGTAATCAGAAAAAAACTCGGCACCATGGAAACCTTCCTAAGATGACAGAAAGATTTTTATTGACACAGAGACTAAAAACCGGGGATTAAACATTGTTTTCTCCCCCAAAACACTCAGACTGATCCAGCACCTGTGATATCGTGCCGGCTTTTGAAAGGCTGACAAAGCTTCAGCTGGACCAGGGGAATAAGAATCCACTTCAGTCTTTCTGTTACACGAAATATTGGGGAGGGGGAAAATAGAGACAGAATTGTACAGGGCTAGATTTCCCACACCGTGCTTATAAAAAGGAACTGGACAAGCGAGAAGAGGCAAACAGACACGACCATCTTCTGCCCAATACCGCACAAAAACCGCGTGGCACTTCACAAGGGCTTTGCTGGGTCTCTGTTTCAGTCCACCTAATTACACAATTTTCTGCATGCCAGTAGTTCATAATCCAAAGAAATTCTCTCCTTCAGCCTAGCGAGACTGTAATTTTTCTTCCCTGCTCTCACAAACAAGGGAATAAGCTCCAGTGATATTTATCACAGGGTATTATTTGTGTCATTAGCAGCTCCCATTGTTCCCTACGCATGCTTTACTGCTGTTCAACATTTACCCAGCATAAAACTACTGATTTACCCTGTTCAGTCACTTAACAAAAAGCTTCAGAACAAAAAATATTTTCCAGAACAACATTAAAAAGCTTTTTGTAATTCCATTAATGTCCATAACAGTATGAGGGGGCAAGCATCTCCTTCCTCATGTCAGCAAAATGACCTATATTTTCAAATACCTTGGCAACATTGACTTTTTTTCCTAGTTTAGCTCACATTAGTGCAAGCAAAACATCACAGGGAAATTATCAACCAGCTTTGCTACCTCATAGAAAAATAACTTAGATGGGAATGCTCTAATTAGCTTCATTTGGGAACCTTGCCCATATCAGTCAATAATAACTAATAATTTATAAATTTGGTGTCTTGCCAGATTTTATAACCAAAGAAATATTCATCAAGAGGAAGTAAGTCCGTATTGCATGCTAGTAGTCATTTCAACAGAAAAAAAAAAAAAACAAAAAAAACCAAGCCCCAAGTCAAAAAATCAAGCCAGGAGGTCAGACCACAGAGCTCCCGATAGCCCTACCCGAACACTTCATGATTTCACATCCTCACGGTTACTTCTAAGGCACAGAAAACACCGAAAGGAAAAACAAAAACAAACAAACACAAAAATAAAGTGGGTGACCCACATTTCAGCTCCTACCCTAGCAGGCTCTGCACGTCTGCCTGAGTGCCTCAGGAGCACGGCATCACCTGACAGGTCGGGGCTCAGGGCTGAACACAAATCCTATGCTTCAGGAAACGGGATGAAAACAACACATACATTGTGTGAGCTTACTCTAACTCACCCTCAGCGAACAACTGAAGGCTTTTGCTTTCAGCACCATCGGTGTCTCTGCTTGACGAATGACAAGGTTGATGAGACCTGCAAATAAAATATACTACAACACAAAACCCAAAAGTTACATGCACACTCCAGTGGGAAAACTCAACAGCTGCATGCAGGCTAAAAACCAAACAAACAAAAACAGATGACAGAGAAGCAAAGGATTTGTTGACCACAGGAAAATACTTAAGAGGAGGCAGATGAACTATTAATGACCATCTAGAAACCTAAAAAGCTAAATCCCATTCTTTCCTCCCAACTGGGCTGGGTGATAACGGGTCAGTGCCCCGGTTCGCCTGGCTGTGACCCCGCTGTTTTCAGTCAGAGCACTCAGGCGAGCACAGAACCACAGCTCTTACAGCTCTTTTGGGGTGCAGCGGTCACATCAATAGTGTGTTTCATCGAGAGCACGCTGGGGAGGTGTTGAAGCATTTCTAGATTCCTCATCGAGCACACAGCTCAATACCTGCCCCACACTCGTACCCTATAACCACTGCACCAGGTTCGATATCGAATAATCACCCCCCTCCACAGCTACTAAGCCACTACTTGCAGATTAACCCGCTACAGCTGCCAGGAGCTCAGGTAAAGCCCACATCAAAACCGTCCAAACCTATCAAAAAGGACAAGAAAAAAAAAATGAGATGGCAGAGGGCCAAGATTTCTTTTTTCCTCCTCCCCCCCAGAGCCACAATTTATTTCCACCGCTTGCCTCTTCCACTGGCAGGATCACAACGCCTTGGGTACCCAACACTACCAAGGGTAGGTGCAGGATGCTGAAATTAGGAGGGTCACAGGGAAAGCCCAGCAGCAAGATCTGACCCTGTAACCCGTCACCTTCTGATGTCTCATTTTCACACTGAAAAGGGTAAAAATTGTGCCTTGAAGTCTGACTGTTTCTGTCTTTTAGTCAGTGGAAGCTCTTCTCAAGCCCACCTGGTAAAGCTCAATCACAGCCTAGAGGGAAGAGAAAGAAGGACACGAAAGCAAGGGGGGAGGAATAGGAATAACAAGGGAACCTGACGGGCTCTGTGTCTGCACTCGGCGTGCCTCGGGGGCTGGAGCAACACAGACAGCAAGGAGCCGTGCTCCCGGCCCCGTCAGCCCTAGCAGTCAGCAGGATGGCTCCCAGCAGCCACGTCAGGCAAGAACACGCCTGCATCGCCAGGGTCACGCCACCTGCACGTACAACAAATGGCAGAGCAGCCAGCATTTTCTTTACAAGAACGCCTCGTGCTTACACTCAAAGGACAGCAGAATCGTTTGGAAACCACCAGGTAAAGCAGCTGCCCCAAGTGAGACGGGACGAGGAGGGTTTGTTGGTATAGTCTGCAGATACAGCTGCTGGCACAACTCATGGCACGTGGCAGTTTGCTGCTTTCAGACCTCACCTTTCCTCTAAAGCAATTACTGCCTGAAAAGCAAAGCACAAAGTGCAGTAACTCCTTCCCAGCCTGCTAGATACAGCTTCTCGTAGACGTGTGGAAGGCGCTGTTTAGGAACAGCCATTACGTGTGCTGAAATACAGCGGGCAAACCAGGATGCGGTAGGAAGAGCTCCATCGGGTGGTTTCATCCTCGGAGTACGTTAACCTCTGCAGGACAATGGAAACTGCTGATCAAGGCATCTGGGTGCTCTTATGGTACAGCAGACTGCCAGGCCTCTGAATTAGGAATTAAACACCAAGTCAAGACTAACACAGAAGACTCATCTGCTTTCTCACAGCATGCCTCGAATCTCCCATTCATTACAGCAAGGTACAGTGAAAATAAAATCATGCAGCTCTCAAGATGACAAAGTAACCCACTTTTTTTAATATGCCAAACATTAGGCTTATTCTGAATAAGCTTTGCTCTCAGATCTTCGCCTCAGTCTTCAAACACTTCATCCACTCAGCTAGTTCACAGATAAATCATACCGCGGGTCCCCGGTGACACAGATCGCAGTTGTATTCCAGATCCGTAAACAGCTTTTTTTCAGCCTAACAGCAACTCCATGAATGGTTTTTACACATCAATTGGTCTTTGATGTGTTGTGCGCCAACAGATTATGAGAAGTAATGAAAAACTTGAGCAAAACAAAGAAGTGCAATAACTGCTACCATGCGGTATACAGCTTCCCACCATCACTAGTTGCTCTCGCTTCCTGCCACTTCTGCCAGGTGTAACTGCGGGCCCCATTTCTGGGGAATGTAAATCACATTCCTGCCCTTGTTTCTCTTGACTCTCTATAACAAAAGCAACAATCAATCCAAGTTCCTTGAAGTTGGGTTTTCTGAGCTACAGAGCACGATGCCGTGTAACACACTGCAGGTTTTGTTAGCAGCTTGCAACAGAGGAGAGCTGCCTACCTGTTTGGAGCCCCTCAGTACCTTTCTGCTTATATGGCCTCACTTCATTAAAGTTACAAAAGGACTTATTTTTTCCATTTGTGCTTGACCATGGAAAACCCCAAACTCCTATTTTTCTTATTTTAGTCACTGAGTGAACTAAGCCGTGGAATACATGGACAGAAAAGTGAAATTATCTCTTTTCATGACTCCCTTCTGTCTCAAACGGCAGATGCTTAATCACCTCCCAGTGACCTAACGCCCTTCCTTGTATTTTGTTGCACTACTAAGCTTTAGAGCAGCACAGAAAGCTAAGTCAATTAAGACCATCAGCTCTAATAAATCAGGACAAGTCGTAAGATTCTTTCTCTGCTTTCTCACCTAGCTGAGAAGCCATGATTACAGAGCTCCGAAGCTGAGCAAACTGAAGAGCAAATAAAAAGGCGCTTTCCAAGCTTATTTCAAGGACGAGCAGTTAGTTGTTGACATTTTACTTGTTGCTTACACGAAACCTTTTTGTTGGGGTGCACACGTAATAATTCTGTATTTCCATTTGATGGTGAATTAATCTCCACCAGACCAAAATTTGGCTTAAGTTTCATGAAGGTTCTTTATATAAGCAATGCACGTTGATTCCCTGCAAAAGTTTATATTTGATTTATAAGAACTAGTAACGAAACTTACATTTTCAGGATGGTAAACCATCTCCTCCAAGTCCAAATAGAAGACAATTACTGTAAGTTAAGCCATATGCTTTGACAAGTTAAAAATAGATCTCACTGACACCAATTACTTTCACATTACCTATCGGATAAGAAAACCACATTGCTGATTGTATAAGACAACTAAACCCAGTGCTGATCAGAACCGCCTATTTCAGCAGCCTGGACTTTTTGATCAGAAACAGCATCTTATGCAATCAGTCATTAAAGCTGCCCGATTTCCTTCTGTCTAAGAAGGCTACACAAACTCCCATACAACCCTTATCACCTCACCTATTTTATTCGGGTCTCTTTTAGACTGCAGCAGAAACTCTACAACAGAACTGGGGTTATTCCTGCCTTACGAGTGACTTCAGTGGCAGGACACCCTAGCGTTGTTCCACCAAGCAACAAACCCTTCACACAGCACTACATCATTTAAAGACAACAAACAAACAAACCAAACAGCTGACTGTCACTGATTCAAACCCAGCCTGACAGAACAAGCTATCAAAACCAAATGCTGCTCTGAATACCTAAATACCAGCTACACGTCAACATTTGTCATCAGGAAGAATATTTCGCAGCTAGAAACACTGACAACAAAAGATTACAAAAGCACTAAGACACACGCAAGGCTGTGTCAGAAATATTTCTGCTTCAGTATCTCAAATAAAAGGAGGCACAAGAAAGATCTGTCCTCTTTGAATGATCAGAAAGAATAAGACAACATACAAAAGAGCTCAGAAAAACCTGGACTAGAATTCTCTTGTCTAGAACACTGCCTCAAATTCAATAGCAACTCATTATCAGGTGCAGATAATATAGAGAAATGGGCACAGAATCAAGTTGCACAGACAGCATCCAGACACGGTATTCATCTTCAACAGGTACAGCAGCAACCTCTTATTTTCTTCAGGTATCAATCAAAGTAGATTGGCAAAGATCTGTAACAAATACGATGGCAAGTCTTTTCCTATTTGTGCTGGCACCTCAACAGTTATGGCAAGCACCCACAGTGCAGATCGTGCAGTTGCCATATCATTAAGTTTCTGTCATATACTTACTATGAAACTTACTTCCAATCTAATTTCAGGTCTCAACATGGAAACAAATGTCCGTCACTAAGACGATGGATGGCATCCTACGTGCAGCCTATGCACAGTGCGATAGCATCTACTCACACAGTGGCTGCTTTTCCAGAGCATTGTTCATTCAGCACACAGCAGACCAGCTATGGAACAGATGCAGTGAGCTATCACTCATGCAATTAGTGGTCTCTCCTCTGTTTATTGCACAGCATCTGCACTATGAAGAGAAGAACAATGCACCACGTCCACAGTATCCTGTGCATCCCAAACATTAACAAATACAACTCCACACTCCTGCAAAGGATGCATGTTGATAAGCATAAGCAAAAAGGAGAAAGGAAAAAAATAAACAAAAGGATCTGCCTGGATGAAAGCCAGCAGTATAATTTAGTGGCTCCTGGAGACCTCAAAGCTGAGTATTTGAAGCTCCCGCTGACTTCGCTTTGATCACTTCTGCACACCAGAGTCCAGATTTCTAAGCTGCCACACAGAAAACAGAAAAATTCAGAAGGAATAATGAGGAACTAAGACAGGTTCTCCACTTCAGCAATCAGCACCTTATCCACAGAGACCTGGCTTTCTCTTCCAGAGTATTTTTTTTCTGAAATTCATAAAAATAGCTACATTCATAAAATAACATGGGTCACCTCCTTGAACTGAGTCCCGCTAGGGCATGTTTTTGCTGCCTCGTCTTTACTATTTTCTTATTTCTCCTGGCAGTGGTAGGCTTGCTGTTGCTTTTAAGACCGAAGAAGGCCAAGATAAACAAAAAAAAGCTATTAAATGATGTGCAACTACCTTTTCCCTACTACATTTTCATGTTAGTAGTACAGCCTGCACCCCAAAACAGCTGTACACAGCTGCACAGACTCGAGCTTCTCTGCTTAAATGTTACAGTCATTACACTGGCAGAAGCCTGTTAAGCCAGAAGGGAATTGATCTGTAAAACTGCATAATTAGCTTCGACAGAACATGGACATCGATACATGAATGTCAGATGAGAAAAGGTTGCGAACTCCAATCTCAGCTGTGCATCTTCCCTCTATTAGGAGGTTGAGGTTCCTTTCCCCTTCTACACTGGGGTCACCAACAGCATAAATCCAAATTCAGTCAGCTTCCTCCTCCTCTCCAGGAGCTGCTGCCTGCCTGGAAATTCCCAGCACAGGGCCTGCAGCTGCGGCAGGAGCGGCCTCTTCAGAGCATTCCCCTCAGGGACTGCTCTGCTGCCAGTCTTCTGCTGGAAATGCAACAGCCATTTATCCTGCCTGCCCCTCGGCAGTAAGCCATCAAAAGATCATTTCATGAAAAAAAACATCATAAATATCTGATAAATACATACCTGGAGTCAGGTCCTTACTTTTTAAGATTTCAAAAGCACCGAGACAACAACAATTACCAATGGCACTTGACTGAAAAGAAATACCACGTGAAATACAGTGGTGTTTAGCAGTTTCTCTGGAATAATGAGTTTCATGATGGTGATTAGTAGGTCTTTTCTGAAGATTAATCAACGTAGGCTTCTTTCAATTTCATATTGAAATTATCAAGATCATTCAGAGAGCCAGCCCACAACCGAAAAACAGCTCCAACCATGTTTAAACCCAACAAACAAATGCTGAGGCTCGGCACAAATGACCATTTTTAACATCCATAAACTAGGACCGATCACGAAAGCTGCGTGCTACACAGCAGCTTCAGGACTTGCATACAACAAAACCCGTGAAGGATGATAGGAAAATAAGGCAAAGCAACAGGGGCTGGGCACATGGAGCTGCAACAGCAAGCACCAACCGTGCACCAGCGGCGGCCGCGTCGCCTTTGGTACCAACAAGGATTTGGGCAACACTGAACGTGACAAGGTGGCAGAGCTCCTTGAGGCAAAATCAATAGCAAGAAAGACTAAAGAGGATCAATGAATGATAAAAGCTGTCATCTTTTTTGGCCTTTTTTATCTATTTATGAGCAAAGGTTGTGTTCACTGCACAGGTTCGAAGTGCTGACAGTGCTGTTACCGGGGGCTGCTGGTGATTGCTGGTGTGCTCCTCCGAAAACAGGGCAAGAACCAGGAGGAGGAAAAAAACATCAGTTCAACAGGGAAAACTAGAACCAAGCTGCCCATCACATCGCCTTCTTTCAAGTCGTATGGTTAAGACTTTTTGAAAAAAACACAAGAAAGAAACCAAAAAAAATCAATCCAAGGCATTTTTAAGAGGGTCTTGGGGAAATGTAAGCATGCTTATATTCAGCCAGATCCAGCTGCGTGCTTTACGTGTTTAAGAACGCGTAAGTAAAGATGACAATTTACCTCTTTAAGAATTGATTAATTTTTAAATAATGATTTCAGCACCATTACTGCCCTCCTCACCCCTCGCGCCGCCGGCGCTCCCCCCAAGATGGAGCCCGCTCCCCGCTCCCCGCCGCAGGTGAGGCCCCGGCTCCCCCCGGCACCCCTTTTACCGCCCCCCCCCCCCACACCGTGGCCGCCTCCTCAGCCGAGGCTGCCCCGAATTTGGGAATTTGGGGGCTCGTTACCTGCGGCCGCCGCGGCGGGGGCGCTCCCCGGCAGCGCCGCCCGCTGCTGCAGCTGAGGGCGGGTGGCGGCGGCCAGCAGCAGCAGCAGCAGCAGGGAGCAGGAGGAGGAGGAGGAGAGGTGCCCGCGGGCCCGCGGCATGGCGGCCGGCCCGGGGGCAGCGGAGGCACATCGCGGGGCGAGGCCGAGCCGGCGGCGGAGGCTCCGGCAGCCGGGGCTGAGGCGCCCGCCCCCGCCTCTGCCTCTCTGCGTGCCGGGGAGGGGCTGCTGCGACAGCCTGGGCTGGGCTGGGCTGGGTTGGGGGCGGCCCTCACGGGGAAGCAGGGGGCTGTGGGGAGCTTTCAAACCCTCAATGTGTGATTGCCAGGCTCAGCAGGCGGCCATCTGCATGGGGGTGCTGTGAGGAGCGGCTGAGGGAGCTGGGGGTGCTTGGGCTGCAGAGGAGTCTCCAGGGAGACCTCAGTGCTCTCTAGAGCCTCGTGATGGGAAGGGGTGGGGAGCTGGGGTCAGCCTCTTCTCACAGGTAACTGGTGATAGGACCGGAGGGAATGGCCTCAAGTTGCGCCAGGGGAGGTTTAGGTTGGAATTTAGGAGACATTTCCTCTCAGAAAGAGCAGTCAGGCACTGGGACGGGTTGCCCAGGGAGGTGGTGGAGTCACCATCCTGGGGGTGTTCAAGGAGAGGTTGGACGTGGCGCTTGGGGACGTCGTCTCGTGGGTGACGTTGGTGGTAGGGTGATGGTTGGACCAGGTGAGCTTGGAGGGCTTTTCCAACCTTAATAAGTCTTTGAAATACATCAGGACCACCTAACACTGAATTTCATGCCTGAGGTGTTGAGCAGCCCATGTAATCATGTAATAATGTTGGACAGGACCAAGTCTCCTTCAGCATAAGGGCTTTCAAACCGGCTGATGTTTTCAATGTACTGCTTCAACAGTGAATGTAAAGCCCTTTGAAATGTATAAATCTGCTTTGAGATTAACTTCCCCGTTAACAAAATAAAAATTAGCCAAATAAAATCAATAAAATCTTAATTTTACATAACACCTTAGGCTAAACTGTTGTTTTCAGATCTCAGAAGATTTTTATGCAATGGAAAAAGGAGCGGAACACAATTACAAACTGTTAAAGAGCAAAATTCTTCGTATATTCAAAGGAGTAGCTGTCAGGTTACAGTGCATATTTAACATGGATTTCATAGCAAAACTAAAAAAAAATGTATTTTCCTTATCATTTAATGCCATTCTGTACAAGTAGTTAATTCATTAGTGATAACAACAACATCACATAGATTTGGGATTGTCACTGAAAATACAATTTTGTCGCAGTTGCTGACAGTTTGTTGGAACCTTTGGAGAAAAAATGAACTCACTTGAAAAAATGAGCTGAAAAATGACTGACTTCACCCATCGTGTTTGTTAGGGACAACAGCTGCCGTGGGAATTGTGCTGCACTGGGAGACGTACACCTGCCTCAGCTTTAGGTAGGTACTCTTTGCTACTTTTCTTTAGAATAGCTGAATAAGTTGGTCTCCCTTTTCTTCTTCAACACCAAAAAATGCATCCCACAGAAACTTGAATTCTTTTGAACGAATCTTGATTTCAAGTAAACAAGAGGGCACAAAAAGCAGACAAATAAAGCCATCATTTGTCAGATTTGTAACTTTCCTCTAACGACTAACAAGGAGAGATTCTCTCTTGCATTTAGAAAACATTTTTTCAGTGCCTGTTTGCCTAGGCAATATCCTTTCAAACAGCTTCCCATTTCAACCTTTTATCAGGGCTTTGCAAAGAAAAAGGAACTGCTTCTGCACAGCTTCTGTTCAGATCAGTTTGGAATCCCCATTATCTTGGGTGTTCAGAAGGAGAAAAGGGATGCAAAGCAAGCAAAATACTTTAAGCAATTTACTTCCCTGGTTAATAAATGTCTCTGAATGGGCATGTGGTATTGGGCAAGTGTAGATCATGTACATGTTCATTTCTAAATGTTTGTTGATATGAGGGGCTTTTAAAAAATATATTAATCGAGTTTATTTGGGGAGGAATGGTTTAGCACATTTGCAGCTACAACATTGTAAGCAAACGATGATGTGAATATGCACAATTACTCATTTTTAAAATTCTGAACTAAATCTGTTAAATATGTGCTAAAACATGTTATTGAAAATGGTTCACAAAAGTAAAGTATGGAAATGAGGTGTTTGCCCTGAATTAAGGTAAATTACCGAGAAGGAACTGCATATCTTAAAGAGTACAAACAATTAAAGCCCATTTCAGGAAAAAAAAAAAAAAAAACAACAACAACAAAAAAACCACCCTGTAATCAGGGTTATGTTTTCTTAACCAAATTTTCTTTGAAAAGAGATGAAAACTGATGATGAATAATTTACTTCACCTACCTGAGTATTGATTTGAGGTATACGTCCAGCAGTAACTCCTATCTTTAAAGGTAGCTCAAACACTTTTCAAATTTTGAACAGATTATAGAATACATGCACATCATTAACCACTGAAGCAATGTAATAAGGCATCTGATAAAATTTCATCAGGGAAAGGAAAGCCGGTAGAGATGAAATCGGTAATGTAGATATGCAGTTAATACGTAAGCATGGTCTGCATGTGATGTTGTAAGAACTCGTGACATCTTTTTTGCTTCTTACATTGGGAAGGCCTATGTTATTAATGCACTTGGGTCCTGCAAGTTTAGTCTTGGTGTGCTGTACGTGTCTGTGAAGGGGAGGTAATGGTTCAGCACCAAATTGGTAGCTTTGTCAGAAAGATACAATAAAACACAGCTTCTGAAATACCCGGTGTGACTAGAGGCTTCTGCCAGCACTAAACGGAACTCTTTATCTGTTTGAGACAATATTTGAGAAGAGGTTCACATAATTTTTTTAATCAAGTCTCGGTTTCCACCATGTTCTTAAATTACTTGAACTGGTAATTTAAAAATACAGTAATGTATTTTTTAATACACTAATATTTATTAATGTATTGTCAGTTAGAAACCCAGACAACAAAAGAAAGCATAACTCAAATGGAGGTAACGAAGTTCCATTGATGTAAATGACCTTAAGACATGGACCATCCTCTTCTTTAAGGGGGTTATGGTAATAGAACTTGGAAAAAACTGTTCCCTTGTTGCTGTAATGATACAGCTGTTGTCACTAATTTCTCAGTAGTGCATTAGTCTGGAACTGCTGAACAGATTTAACAATCACTGTGTTGATAACCAACTGAACCTATCCAAAACTGGACCAGGGTTGGCTGCATTGCATATTGAACAATCACTGAGAATTGTGCTTTGACTACTGCTGTGATGTTTTGTACACAAATTAGGTGTAGCTACTGTAAAGTCACTGGAAGCAGTGAAATAAAAGAAATACCAGATTTTCATGTTCTCAGTGTACCTTCTTTTGTCATTTCCCTTAAGTCAGCAAGTCCTCTACTAGCAATCCAGGAAACTCAGTAGTTTGGAGTTTTTCCACAAGGTTTCACAAACGCAAACATTTTTATTTAAACAAATCAATGCACAATGGATGGAAAAGGATTGTATGCCTGTATTGTGATGCAAAGTATATACTGTCACCTCACTCACAAAGATGGATATGACTGTAAAGTAGACTGCAATTCTGAGATAAAATCAGTTGAATAACAGAAGAAAATAAACACCGCTTTGAGAATTTTCCTAACCAAAAGGTAAGTATTGGCCATATTCTACAGTGATGCAGCAGCTATAAAATCCAAACTAATTGCTCAGGGGACATGGAAATTTCTGTAGGAAAGCCATTTTCTTGTGACAAGAGAGAATTTGTGACTAGATTCTCTTTTTGTGTGTGTGATTATGAATTCTTTTGACTTGAGGTTAATAGATACTGTTTCAGCTGAGTAGAGCTGTATAGATACGACTTTTAGTAGATAACCATGGTTGCAAATATATATAATGAAACAGTTATAGGCAAGTTGAATATATTTTTAAAAATCTAGGGGAGAAAAAAAGAAGGAAGTCACATTAGTGAAGAGATGTTTTATTCCAAAATCTAAACATCAAAATCAACTTAATACTTAAAATACATTTTTCAGACAGTTTATCCAATCATAGTATTTTGAAATTGAATACATATGTAGAAAAATTCAACCTAAAAAAAATCAAATTTGAAGTAGGATGAAAAGAATGCATTGAAAAGTAAACCATAGCTCAATAGCTATTTTTTATATCAGTACAAAATTACTGTGCTATAATACCCACACTTTTTGCAAGATTTATAATTTAATAAAAATAAGGTGACTTCAAATGTATATTGCTCTCTTTAAATGTACCTAGGACCTTGGAAATAAGTTCATAGTTATTGAAAACATTCCCATTTGTTACAAATATTTACTACTTAACTAAGAAACCCAAAATGCAGCAGTCTTGTTAGTACGTTAATTTTCTGCTTGTGCAAACAATGTTATACTGATTTAATGCACGAGCAAAAAATCAATGCAAAAAAACTCTAAAAGGATGAAATAAAACTTTACATTTTGAACTTACGTGCATCATAGCAAATACCAGTTGCCTGAAAATATTTTTTTTAAGGCTTAAATGCTACATTAAATCATTTACTTTGCAAAAGCCAAAGATCAAGTTATTCAATCTTAATGCAGCATATTTGCCGAAGGTCATTGCATGTAATGCTAGATTTCCTGGGTCATCATTTAAAAAAAAATTACAGACTGGTAAGAAGTAGACCAAAATTCTAAATATCATAATCACATGAAACAGTAGTAGCACTACAGACTCAAATCCATTATTGTATAGTCTCTAGTCATGTTTTCCACAGAGAACTTAATCTTGTACCAATTCTCAATAATTCAAGAGTTAGTAATGGATACACTTTAGAATATACATCATGTTTCACCCAATGTGGGTGATCAAAAACTTTCTACGCGCCATTCGTTTACCGTGTCATTTTAACACCTTGGTTTTTTTTTAATGTCCTTAAAAATATTGACCACTGCAAGTCAACAAATGCTACATGCCTTCCTAGACAAACAAAAACAGACGACTTGGCAGTGGACCAGTTCTGATCATGTCTTATTGCACTTGGGCACTAGGAGCTAGAGATTCAGTACCAAAGAGTTCAGAGCCCACTCACATCAGTGAGTCAGGAGAGCTCAACATGTAATCACGCTCCAATGTGTGGCACTTATTTGTGGTAGAAGGCCATTGCCAACACTTAGAGGTTCTTCCCATCACAGAATTAGGCAAACAAAGAAAAAAACAAATCTCTTTGCTGCAACGCTCAACTGTTAGGCCAACTACTTTTTAGTATGCATTCCTATTTTCCTTTTATAAAATCTTTCTTTTTTTCTTCCTCAGAAACAGTCAGCTGCGTTGAACACAAAGGGTGCAATTCAAAACCAGCTGCAGTGAATGTCAGGTTTGCTGTGATTTCATTAGACTGTGGAATAGGTCTTACTCTAGACCAAAGAGAAAAACAGTAGATTCTCAGCATGGTAGTGCTGCTCCATTACTGTTTGGGAGGGTGTAGGAAAAGTACTGCAGGGCCTATGGATAACCATCAGCAGATCTTAACATTGCAAAAATTTAAGTGCAATACGAATCCTTCAAAGCACCAAGAACATGCTGATTATAGCTGAAATATTTTTAAACAGCTGTGAGAGTTTAGCTCAGTGACTAATTAGCCACGGACACAAGTTTAGGAACATCTAAAAGTCTTTGCTTGGAACATTGCATAAAGGACGGACATATGTAATAAACTTTCTTAAAGTTTCAAAAGCATTATGTGAATCAAAGATCCACGTATGAATCAGAATTTAAATCAGAAAAATGGGACCAGTAAAACGATAAGCTTGATACTAACATTTGACTTTGCAGTAATGTTTAAACCAAAGCCATCTCTATAATTTGGTAGTGTTTCACGAAAGCAATGTAAACCTATAAATTAGGATTCTCTTTACATTTTCTAAATATTGACAAATATAGAACTAGATAATATGCATTTTGTAATATAAATCACCTTTTAATATGCAACATGAGATGCTGCAATAATTGCAAACTGGAAAAGTTATAGAATTTCATATTTCATTATAAAAGATATAGCACTTATAAAATATTTTCATTGGCTAAACAATTACCTAGTTGCTGACTTTATACATATAAAAACTATGCTTCTGAAACATAACTCTCAAGAGGACTAAGTCAATTATCTGTTACTGTATTTGTTTTCTGTTGTGTTTTTTTAAAACACATGTGGTGTGTATCATATGGCCATCAGTTGACTCAAGGACATTAAATATGTATTTAAATATGTATTTTTGGAATGAAATTAAAGTTCCTTTAAAAGTTTTAACAACCCTCTGAACTATTTGCTGTAAGAATACATCAACGCTTGTAAGCCACTATGAAACTTACAGCGATGCAAGCGTGTATATATATATATATATGTTTTCTGTATGCTTCCAGCCAAATCTAGAATGCAAAATGAAAGGTTTCTTGTACCCTCCTTTGGGAGAGCATTCTGTTCAATCTCCCTGAAACACAAGAGTTGCTCTAAACTGAATTTGGGGTGTTTTCTATTTATATTCATTACAGTAACCTGTCTACTCCATTTACATATGTTACTTCTCTTTTTTAAAGAAACTGGAAACTAGTGGACATGAGACAAGCAACTATTTGTTTTTATTCTCTAGTAGAATGTAAGACAATAAAAATCACTTAAATAAGAATTCTGTGACTTCAATAAATGGAAGAAACTTTCCATAGCTACAGTAGATGTACCAATAAAATGTACCTCTTTATCCTGAAAAACAGCAAAATGAGTTTCCAGTTGCCACAGAAAAACAAGATGTAGTTAGCACTGACATTAAGAGGGCTACACTATCCCTTCCATGTCAGCTGAAGAAATCTTGACCATGATTTTTTTTTTTTTAAACTCATCTCCTTATAATGCCTAGACATGCAAGTAGTCTAATAAATTTCAAGTCAACATGGTGTGTACATGTAAGGAAGACACACACATAAGAATTAGAGCTACTGACCTGTCTGGCAGTTTCTTAAACCTCTTAACCTACTGAGATTAAGACTGAGTAGAAGCAATCTTCTTGCACATAGATAATAAATTGACAAGGTGTGAGAACTAGAAGCCTCTGTAAGTGACAAAGTGTGTTTTATACAGTCACATTTTGGGGCCAGGATAAAAGTGTCTCCTGATTCCTTACAGTATTACTATTAATAATACTAGAAGTAAAGGCAAAAGTAAAACCTGGGCCACACCAAAGACCTTGAAAATTCAGTGAAACCAGAATTTTGCCCTACACTTTTCTCAAACTAATTAAATCTAAACAACTTGTCTAAAATAAAGACATGTAAATGGATAAATATGCAAGCCTAGATCTGATATACAAACTGGTCTCCACAGCCTTTCTGCTGTCTCCCTTAACGACTCAAATACCATCACGGTTCAGTAAGTAAGAATGGACTTAACAGCGAAAGCTATTTGTGAGCTGAACATCTCAGAAAGAATGCAGAAATGAGAGTTGAATCAGACCATTCATTTCAGATAATTCTGGGTTTACTGGGCATTGCAGTATCTATGAGTGAGACGCATCTCAAATAAAAACCACAACACAGGAAACAAAAACAAAACCAAAAGTTTTCATCCTTCTAAGAGCTTGTTTACATAGAAAACCCATTGGAATAGTTATAGCAGGAACCCTTCTTTCTGTATCTGGCTGCATGCAGGGAGTCTGTTCTTTTTTGGAGAAGAGAGTAAACAAATCCGATATAAGGCCTCTCTGTACGAGTTTAACTAAGTCCACTCTGAGATGTGTGCAACACAGCGTGGTCGCAAGCCAAATAACCTCCTAATTTACAGTTACATGGCTACTGAAATGCATATAGACAACGTTCTTGTGTGCTCTCGTAAGTACACATAGCTTCATTTTACCCAACCGATACTGAGGGAAGTAAGCTAACAATAATGTAAACCCATGGCTTGAACCCACTCAAGTTTGGTATGTTTATAAACAAGCAATGAAATTAAATACTTAGTGTCTCTACCAGTAATGAAATGTATTGAGCATAATGAAATGTCTTTTGTGCTAGGAAATAAAGATTGAATGAATGAAACGAACCAAGCCAACTCAACCTTCTCTTTTCAAGCTCTTCCACATTGCCAGCTATACTTTGCTTCGTTAGACAAGCTCACTGTTCTCTCAGGGCACGCAAGAGTGGGGCTAAAGTACTGATGCAATCTAGGTTGCATCTAGATATATTTGGCTGGATGATAGTATAGTTCAAACAGTCTGTTTTGCTCTATCTTGCAATTGGAGGTGGTCAACCATGGAATGCCAGAATGATTAACAGTTTCTCCAGGATGTATCAGATACCCTGTCACACAGTATTACCTCCATTGTTTTGCCAAAAACTGAAATTCAGTCCAAATAATACACAGACTCAACTTCAAACCCTGTGGAGGTTTGACCTGCGTATACAAGCTATGCTCATTTTTTGTGCTACCAGCTTTCCAGAGCAAGGAAATGAAGTGTAGTGTACTAAAACTCAAATCAACTGAAGCAAAACGTGATCTTGAAGCCAACAGCTTCCCTAGATAGTTGCAACAAATGGAGCCTGTGTAGCAGTTCACGTGAAGTTGGTCTGTGAAACACCCCAGTAAGCAAAATCATAGGACTACGTTTTTCTTAAGGTTTTTCACTCAAAAATCAGTGCAGACATGTTAGATTAATACAAAAAGGAGGATTTAAGTATATTGCTCTTCTTTTGTATGTGCTGATAGCTTGAGACCAGCAGCTTTGCAGTCACGAGTGTTTCTTCCTTAAGGGGAAACCAGTATTTGTAACTAAGATGTAGGCATTTTAAAGTTTCAGAATGTCTCACAGATAAAACTCTGCTTATGCTTCTGATGTTCCTTCCCCATTCTCATGTGGTTGCAGTTGTTCTCTTTCTTGTTCTTCTTGAGGTGGTCTCACACGTTTGAAAAAGCCCATCTATAATTCAAAGAAAAATGAATTGCAGTGTGATGGTCAAAATATACACTCATCCTTTCTTTTTCTCTCTGCTTCTTCATCAGATTTTAACAACCCATACTTTTTTCTCCTCCCTCTTGCTTTTTCCTTATTTTTGACCTCCGTAATCAGCAAGTACTAGCTGAAAAAATTAAGCCAAGTATTTCAGCACAACTGCAGACATCATTTTTTATTCAACTTCTTCCTGACAAAGCTGAAATGTTTTCACGGCTATTTAAAAGGTTCACAGATTCAGGTCATTAAGGAAACGGTGTATTTCTGCAAGCTGCTGGTACCGTTTGAAGTAATACAGACTACGAGGGAAACCAACACAAGAATGAACAATGCAGTACCTACCCTGTACATAACAAGCACTAGGACAGCCAAGAGCAATAATCCTGCTAGGACAGCCAAAATTATAACCCACACTGGTACAGGCATAGGCTGCGGTTGAATGCCCCATGTAATATTTGTAGTAACCTAATGGGGAAAAAAGCAATTAAAGACATTTTGCACAGCAGCAAGATGGTAAATTCATTCATGCATTTTAAGTGGTGCTTATCTTGATTCTATAATATTTAAAATCTGTGATTTAAAAAAATTAGAAAGTTTAAATACTGACATAGAAGCTTCATTGTCCCTAATTTGTTAGGATTTTCAGTTTTTTTCTCCCATCAGTGATACCATAGCAACATGTATTCTATAACGCTTGATGATTTTCAGTACAACAGTAGGATTTCAGAAGTGTTCGAGAATTAGAGAAAAAATAATAAACAAGTGTTTTTGTTTTTCCTTTCTTTTCACCCTAAATGGGGGAGAGGGAGATTTTTTTTCACCTTCCTCTGAGAAGAAGGATTCAACTCCACAAGGTTTAGGAGATAAAAAGCAGTTCCTAACAGGCACTGGAAACCATATTCAAAAATAAATAATCATAATCCTTTTTCAGCGTGTTCCCCCCCTTTTCTTTTTTAAAGATCTGTTATACTATACTGCCTACCAAAAACTTAATCTGGCAGCCAAATGGAGTGACCCACACGTTCCCTTCTGTTTCTACCCCGTCTCCTTTCTCTTCAAACCTCTCTAGAGCACAGATGGTCTTTTACTTCCACACACAGCGTATTTGATATAATATAATCAAAGTCCATTATTCAGACTAATGCAGTAGAGTGCAATTTTCAAGTCACATATTTCTCTAGCAACACTGACATTACCAAGAACACTAGGCCTGTTCACCATCACTTCCTTTTTTCATTTTTCAGTTAAATCTTTAAAGCTACAAATATTGTGAATGCTAAAGCGCAAAAAATATTTTTTGTACTTGATTGTGTGCACAACAGTAGTTAATTTATGAATCGAGTATCAGATGAAATAAGCATTAAATCAAACCATAAACAGCTATTGAGCAATCTTTCTTTTTTCATTAATTTTGAAATAGTTATTTATGTTAACTCACAATGGATGTAAATGACTTACCACCGTAGAATTGTGGATATCTTCAAAGGAAAGATTCTTATAAGGGAACTCTATAACATTGAATGAAGCAGATGATTTGAGAGAATAGGAGTGATTCTGATTTTCTTTCTGGATAAGAAAGACAAAGTTAGTGTTGCATGTGGATATAAAATCACTTATGTTTCAGGGACAGGGACATACTACACACAGTCACTCACATTCATGAAAGTTTGGGTCCAAAGGCGTGACTTCAAATACAATATTGCACTCTTTCCCCTCTCCAGATGGCCAACTTGGCAGACTATCTTTAAACAATCAGCATTCCCGCAGCCCTGCGCGTAAAAATAAGGAAGGATATTCGAAAATATTTGAAAATTTAATGGCCTTATTGGATTCATACATGTACTTTATTAATCTATTAACTAGGCAAAGCAACATAAGCTATTTAAGTACGCTAAATAAAAAACAGTATTAAATAACTACTTGAAATATTCCATTAGTCTGCATTCAGAGAAGTGCTATGTAAGCCATTTCTAGGTTTTTGGAGCCCAAAGATGAAACTACTGGCAGTAGCTTTATCTATGTAGATATTAAAAAAATATCTGTAGCGTGGAGGACAGTTTCTGATCAATTCATGTTATCACCCTCCACATGTTTTTGATGGGAAAACTCATGGGAATTAATGCATCTAACAAAATACACGTTGTTGGATTCAACAGAAGACTTCAAACATGACTGACTGACCTAACCTATAAGCAATACTTAGAACGTCAGAAGTTTAGGCAGCATTTCTCAGTCACATTTCCATTAAAATCCGTAAGATAACATTGATGCAACCCCATCAGTATTTCAAGAAGAAAGCAGAGCTAAATAAGGCTTCGTTTCATAACCGTGATTTTAGCTACGCTACAGCTTAAATCTCTGCGTAGTTTAAGTACATCTGCTAACTACAACTCTTAACAGCAAAGATGATGCAGCACTCACCCGCATCTGTTTTATCAATGCTATAAGCATTGATTTCCAAATTGAGGGAACAGAGCTATATAGAAGACTAACACTGAATGAAGTCTAACACTGAATGAAGTGGTCAATTTGACCTTGGTTTTTAAGGACATAAAACTTAGCAGCACAAAACTGCAGGCACATGCCTCATTGGATGACTACCCTGAGGAAAACATATGCATTGGATAGGGGGAGGAAAAAAAAAACAACACCCAAACAACAGCTCCAGAGCATGATTTTTTGTCTGTTACCCTTTACAGAACAAGCTCTAGCCCATTTTCTGAAATGATTCTGTGTCTCGTGGATCTATACCTCTGCCTTAAGAACCCAGCATCCTATGGACATACCAATGTTGAAAGCTTACCAGAGTGTGCACATCCCCTTCAATGGCAGTTACATCCCTTCGACCGATGCGGTGATCACGATTATCTTCCCTGCTAAGCGTTTCATTCTTGTCATCATCCTTAGAAGTAGAAATCTATGATACATCAAGGAAACACAAATAAGTCATTTTTAACTTTGAAGTTCACAGATTTCTCTATGTAAGTTACAAGGGTCAAGAAAACATAGAACTTCAGAGGTTTCCCTCTTTCTATCCTAGTTAAGATCTGCAGTTCTTCGGACTCTGGTTTCAACCACAGCTGTAATTAAAACATTACTCCTGCCCTTTTCTTGATCACTGGTGCGAATTTCTACTAAGAACTATCACAGAGCCTCAAGTATCTTAATTTCTCTTCAACTCAAAACTTTTTCTTGTTTAGATAGAACATAAAAATACTCTTAGATTGCAGTGAAAAATCTGATATTGCAATATTTTAAGTATTTTACCTCAACGCTTCAGATTTTTAACTCTGAGAAACTGGTGGGACTTTTGGCCTAGGATAATTAAGTTCGTAACAGAAAAAAAAATAAAGCAATGTTCTTGCAGGCAATAAAACCTAGGAAATTCACATCAACAGCCCTGATGTTTTTAGAATGTTTTTAAAACCACGTTCAACATAAGTCCAAAGCAATGGAATTAAAACTCATGGTTTTCAAGAATAAACAGGAAAAAAAAGTATACATTTGGGTTGACAATCTGTTGTCTACCTTTTATTTCACTTCTATACATTGACAAGTACCACCAAACAGTGGAGTCTTGCTCCCCAGCAACAGATGAAAACCTAACTCGGCATGTCAAAAGTTCTCAGAGATTTGGGTGTTTTTAAGAGTTTTTCCAAACAAACAAACGTACTTCATTCCACTCAAGCAAAAAGAAAAGCCCCACTTACCTTAATTTTCAGTGGATTGATCTCCATATCAGAAGTGCAGTTCATGGGACCATCAATTTCATACTGAACAATATACAACAGTGTGTAGTTTTTATATTTGTAAGGCCACTGCAGAGTCATCATCACCTTGCTGAAAGCGCTTGGGCCATTATTTCTCAGCTGATTATGAAAATAAAACACACATGTAATAAACCTTCTTGGTTAATGCACACACAGCAGTTAGTTTATACTTGAGCCATAAATGATACTGACATGAAGACCCTTACCCTCAACAGCTTGACATGAAAACGCTAACTAAACTGCAGTCCCCCAGCAGGCAAAACTTAAAATTATTTCTGTAATTTGATAAAAAATTCTTCCAAGAAAAGCTCTATGGCACGATTTATTTTTATTTTTTTGGCCCTGATGAAATGTAGTTTTTGTTGCCTGTTACATGAATCACAGCCACTGTGCACATTTCATCCGAGACACTCTGAGTGCAGATACACATGCCCATCAGTTTCTTCAGATAAATGGTCTCTTATAAGTTATAGAGCAACTTCAAATAGTTATTCACACAGCTCTCAGTTTTGTTTAATTAAACAATCTAGATTAAAGCTGTGATCATTATTTAAGGAAGTTTTAAATACTTAAAATTTTTCACGGCAGAAGTCTTTCACAATAATGATTCAGAACAATTGGAATACTAATAAGGATACTGAATAATTTACAACCATCAGTCATTTTCTGAGTTCAAGGTACTTCATATATTTTAGCTAGATTTCAAAGGGCTAAAAAAATCTTACGGACAGTAAAATGTGTAATAATGTATATAAAAAAAGAGTCTTGTACTTGTCCACTGCTGTTACACTAATTGCAGGCATTCTGACCCTTCTTACACATATCAATTATTGACCCAGCATAATAAGGTCTTTATTTTGTTCTTGCATAGAAACAAAGAATTTATTCTAGCAAAAAGAGACACCAAAGAGTTCTTTCTCTTTATCACAGAACTGTGTCCCTGAAATCAGTAGTAATGGCATACCTCATAGATATGCTGAACTAGAGGCCCTATATCATCTTCTGTTTCTGGATTCTCCTTGGGCTGCCAATTTGCAATAGGAAGGAATATGTGATCAGGAGACGACACACTAAACAGTGGAGCAAACAAGTAGTTACAATCAAGTGTGAAACATTAAATGAATTTCTCTATAACATCTCAAAAAAAAAAAAAATCAAGGTGCCTAAAACCTGCAATTTTTCATTCTCTGTATTTAGAATAAGCTGAAAAAGCAGAGGATGAGTGGCTTGCATATTAAATGTTTGATTTTCTTCTCTATGTGAAAAAATGGAACATGTAGTTAGTGTCATTTTTTCCTGTCCTAAACTTCGGATTCGCCCTACAACATTTAGTAAAGTATTAGAAGAATTAAGATCTATACATGTCGCCAGGAAAACATGGTATGAAATGTTCCACTAATGGAATACTGATGGATGTAGAGACTCATCAGTACTCATAAGAATAATTCACCATGCACTGAAAAGAGTGAAGCTAGCAATAATGCTTTTCAGTGATTCTCCACCTCTGCTCCCCCAAATACTAATAAAATTAGCCCACAATAATGAATATAATGAAAATTTAATAACGTGATGACTCGGAAAGCTGAGTTAACTGGCTAAGCAAGAGGACTGTATAGCTTTTAGTTATGAAGTATGTATTTATAATAAGTAGGCAATGGAGGTAATGAAGTCATTACAATATTAATATTATGCTTAAGACTGAAGAAGGTGAAGCAAGCTTATCTTTACAGAAAGCTTCTGAACCTTGGTTTTAGAAAAGCTTTGTGGAAGAAGGAAGTGATCTAGAGAAATGTCTAACTGTAAAAATGAGGTGTGATCCCCCCTTTCCCCAAAAATAACTGAGAAAAGAAGCCAAACACCCATTTTTTGGAATTCATTTTGTAATTATGTAAGGTTTGGAAGTCCAAAGAGTGGCTAGAAAACCATTCTTTTTTATGCTAAAACAATTATGTATGGCTTCCCGAAAACTAACATAGGCAGTCCTGGAAGTTTATTAAATTCTAAAGAAACAAACAGACAAAGCTTACTTGAGGTAAAAAAGATGTATTAAAGTATCAGTGCATACCCTCTAATTTCAACAGCTGCTGAAATGGCAAGATCAGCTTGGTAGAATGCTACTGGACTGAGGTTGTCATACAGATTGGAACTGAAAAAAGAAGTTAATTTCTTAAATGAAGTGAATCGAATATTCAGAAAATTTCAAACAATTGCATGCAACATCAGAACATGACTCACGAGTCACTGTAGAAAAAATATATGCTAAAAACTAAAAAGCACGTTCCAGCGAGGTCTTTCTTTCACACACACCAGTCCCACACTCAGCACAGGGAGAAGTTAATAAAGGAAACAAAGCTTGCTCTGACTCTGCTCCTTAGCTGCCATGCCTAAGAAAATGCTGAGTAACATCAACTGTGTAGCCAGCAAAGCCTAAAGCTCCTCTTCAGGACACCTGCTTTGCCTAGAGACTTGGCCTTGACCTAGTCCCACAGCAGAAAAGTGTGCCCGAGCTACTTTTGCCTACCCCTCTGCCACCGGCACAGCTTACTAGATGATGGAGAAGAGGGAGAAAATCGAATAGACAGCTGTGTGAGATCAAAGAGATTGAATGCTGCCATGGCCTTTGATCAGTATGGCAAACCACTGTATCATTAAAATAGAATGTATCATTAAAATAGAATGCCAGGCTTACAGTTATTTAATTCTTGTAGATGAAAAATGCATGTGCATGAGAATAATTTATTGGCAACATAGGAAAAATGAAACCCTTAAATGGTGGAGGAAAAAGGTTTCAATCACATCTCCAAATCCTAAGTATTTCCAGTAAACACACACTCATATTTATATCTCACATTTATATGAAAGTTCTTATAATTAAAAGGACATTGCTGTTCTGTTCAATTTTTTTTAGACTCTCCTTATGCTGGCTACAGTACAGCACATAAAATGGTCCACTGCATATTGCATCTGCTAATGTCATGACATGAATTGCCTCTTCTAGAAGCCTTAGACCTCTCATTCTCAACATATGTAAAATTTGAAATTCTCTTTTCCCATCAGAAAGAATTTAGTGTCCAAACATTAGTTTTATAACAGGGCTAGAATCCAAAACAAAAATTATTCTGTGGCACCACACAACTACTAGGAGAGCACAACAGCATGCAGGTACAAAAATACAAGATCTGTCTTGAAACACTTTATATGTTTTTGTTCCTCATTATTAAACCATCAATATGTCACCTGTGCCATTATATGTTTAAGAAGTACCAAAAGAAACTACATTCAAATAGGAAACTGTTTTCCTACCTTGTCCCTAGATTTTAAAAGCATAAATCATAGAAGAATGTCCGTGTTTTTTAAAACATTACCAGGCAAAAACCATAGATTTAATCCAGAGTGAACCTAGAGCTGCTCAGTTCAGTCTATATACCTCGCACACGATCTACCGGGTGACATGCATATTCACAGATTACCATACCTTCGTATTTGCAAGTCAAACTTCACGGAGGTGTCCATTTCAGACTGCTGGTGCACGCTGAAGCGCAGGCCAGCTAATAGCTTCAGAAAAAAAATCACCATGGTTCAGTGGAAGCACAATAAAATGCAAGATAAAAGCTTCTTAATACTTTTGTACTACAGTGAAATTGCTTGAGGCATGTGGTCATCTGGAGTACACATACAGAATTGCCAAATAAAATTGGGCGGTTCATCACAGCAGTAAACGAACCCTTCTCTACAGATTACAGCCATAAACTAGAACTATATAGTGTACATCATGCTTGCCCCCTTGCTTCAGCCATTTTTAGGTAAAACTGAGCCTCCACGTGTGTTGCAAAAATCACTGTAGTCTAAACAACAAGGCATAGTTTAACAGTTCAAAATTCACAAGTTCACAACATTTGTTGTAAGTCAGTGCATGACAGTTGCTTCAATGCTTTAGAAGTAGCATTTATTATTCATCTGCGAAGATGCTTCTTAGAATAAAACACTGTCAAAGTGTTTATAGCTGTGACTGATTTTTACTCTATTTCCTCAGAAAACTAGACCTATTATGTGATATCTTAATATCTGCTAGGTCCCACTAAGTTTTTGATTTCATCTAGTTTCAGCTACACTTGATATAAGTGCAGAGGTCTCAGATAGACAAAACCCTCAAATTTCACAAAGCTAGACAGAAGCACTATTACTTTTCCATTAAGAGAAAGGTGTATTATGAACTAGCTCTTTATTATATACTTTAAAAAGTCAGTATCAGATAAATCTAAAGACAAACCCATGAGGGACTGAAACACCTGTTGGACCAAACCTTACCTTAGTTCCTGCTTTCATGGGATTTCCCAGGTCACAAACCACCATGCGAGTTTGATTCTCAGTTTTAAATGCACATGACAGTCTTGCTAAAGCCTGCAAAAAAAAAAAAAAAGAAGAAATATTACCAAATGTATTTCTTTACCTTTTGACATCAGCATGAAATTCTGGAGAAAAGCATTAGGTATGCCACATTAACTTTAATCCAACTTCTAAGTCCTAACATAATCACTAAACCAACTTAATAAAATCTGAATATTGAAGTCTGCATGGAGACATATTTCTGGTATGAGACATGTTCTTTCAAGGTTATCAAAGAAAAAATTCACTCTTATGTTGGGTAGCACTGATGATTTCTGTGACATAAAGCACTTGATTCTTTAAAACATACATCAAGAAGCACTGACAATCAGACAAGGGTTAAAACTCTCTTCAGGAAATATGGATCGCAGGGCCAAATAACATGAAGATTGACTAGCTTAGCTCCTCTGAGACCTCTTGTTGAGTATCAGATTTTGTGTACATCCACAAAGCAAGAGTCATTTCATAACTGATAAGCCACATTAGAAAGGTCTCGAGTGGCCGAGGCAAAAAGAAGCAATTTTACCTCATTGTTACGAACAACACCAATGAAGTCTGCCTGGGGAGGAACAATGACAAAGAGTTCTGCTTCATAGGCTCCTTCCCCTTGATTCTGAGCATTGACGATTAGTGTCAAGGGATTGTCATCACCAATATAGATCTTCTTCTGATCGCTGAAAAAAAATGTGTAAAAATGAGTTCTGCATTCAGGTTGCTACGTATATTGCATTTAACTAACTCAAAGCAATGAGGCATTCAGAAATTGCGTGAAGGCATTAGAGAAATCCAGAGGCAGTACATATGCTTCAAGAATAACAAGAGAGCACTGCACTATATTTAAAAAACATGACTATAATCACCAACAAAAAATGGAGCAAATACTACATATATGCTGTTTTATGAGATAATTTTTTAAATAAAATCTGCAATAAACCATAAAACCCAACACTTTTTTCTTTTTGACAGAGAGCAAACAATTAGTAACAACTATTATTCTATTTTTTATTAATTTAACAACAGCATTGCAAGCTCTCAAACTTTATAAATCAAGTGGGGACATTAGCTTTTCCTACGCCACTTTTCTCATATAATTAGTTACCTTTCTACTGAAACCTCCAGCTTCGGTTTGCAGATATTATCATCACCACAATCCAGCAGAATATGTGCCTACGCAAAAATCAAAAGCATCTTGGTTTAATAATTCCTGCATCTCTTCTACCACACATTTCCAATAATGTTGTTTCAACACTGAATCAAAAAGCCTGCCACAATCCTGAATGTTCCTGGCAGATCCAGGACTAATGCCTAAGTGTCTTCATCCTCTTCCCTTACTTTGAATAATCTGTTTGTCTTGGGCTGTATCTTCACTATCCTCTTTCCAAAGAGGTGTAGAAACTTTATACAAAAGGGTAGAAACCCAAAAAACCTGTCACCTTATGGGAGCTATAAACTGATAAAACACATAGAGCAGCACAGTATGTGGAATGGATGAAATACTCCAACACTTCAAGGATAACATCTCCAGTACTGCTATTAACTTGTGTTCTTTAGAATACTGTTACACTGTCTGGGTGAAAAAAGAAATCCAGTGCTAAAGAATAACACTGTCTGGGTAAAAAAAAAAAAAAAAAAAAAAAAAAAAAAAGTCCAATGCTAAGGTATAACGTGTCAAAATTTGCCACAGAGAAAAGGAAAAAAGAGAAGAGAAACATACAAGTCCAATCAGAACTTCCACAACCCAGAGACTAAAGCCTATATGCATATTTTTGTATCCTCCTTTTTCAGAAGTGCTAGGATGAATGTAATAAGTGTTGAATGCTGAAAATACATTCTGTGTTCTCACATCACAGATCGTGTCAGAAATGTACCTGTCTGCTCATGTTAGCAGGAGTGAATTGGTTGAGGATAGGATGCAATCCTGTTGCATCTGCAGCTGTCTTGTAATCCAGGCGATATTCCATAAAAATAGTAATGGGAGTTAGTTTGTCTCTAAATTCAGATTCATCCTGAGGAAACCAAAGATTTGAATTACAATTAAAGCGTGTAAATAAAACAAAGTATCCCTAGTTAAGTCATCCCAGCAACAATATTGGCCAGCACTTCTGTTTATTGGTCTTACTTCCTTCTGCTAGGAAGGAAAAAGCCAAAGCATTAAAATATGTGAGCTCTGTTCAGACTAGAGAATCTCAGAGAACCTGCAATATTAACTCATTATATGGGCAATTTTGGTATTAACATGCCTGTTTTACAAGTGTAAAACTAAAGCATACAGAAGGACTAAGTCAAAGCTCAGTAGCAAGGGGCTTAGAGCCTGTACAATGCCACTCTTTTCTATCAGACAAAACATCTGAGGGATGTTTAGCAGCATACAAAGATATTCAGCTTCGGGCTTCGTAAAAATGTTCTTTTGCACACATTCTTTTTGGATTTGTTGATTTTCATACTTTCCAAATCATTCCATTTATTAAGTTTTGATCTGGTCTTTCAGAGTATTTACAAATTCTCTTCGTTTTACGTTAGCCGCCTATTTTATCAGTGTAAACTCTGCTTCATTATTGTTTCCAAAAATACTGAAAAGTACTCAACCTAGAACAGTTTATTACAGGACCTTACTTCAGAAGCTATCTTCTTTGGACAGAAGCCTAGTGATAACTCCTCCTGATGTTTTCCAACTACTTTTACATCAACGCGAAGGTCATCTTGTATCATCACATCTTGTTACTTTCCATATGATAATGTCAGGCAGAGGAGTAATAAAGTTTGCCAACACTAAGACCTGTGATGTCTATTTCCACCCATTTCCCTGTCCTCAATGAATCCTTGATGATTACCGCTATTTTTCTATTTATTTTTTGTTGTATTCGAGGGACAGAGAGTGTTAAGTATTGTTTACGCTTGATTTGTAAGTACTCAGTGGTAAATCTGGGCTGCATCTAATTTACGTAGCTACACTTTCAGCTTTCTTTCCTTTTTTTTTTTCCAGACTGTGTTTCTCCTACTGGGTCACACATTTTATTGATTTAGCACCCACAGAAATTTGTAGGGGCTGACTGACAAGGAGCCAAGAGTCTTTCAGCCTTCTCTGGTGCCTCTGTTATTTGCTGATCTTTGCTTTTTAGTTGCGGATCCATATTTTTCTTCATTTCTTTTACCTCCAAGATAGAAGCACAAACTCCGCTTATTGACTTCCATGCTTCTTGCAAATCATAAATAATTTTTTGCCTAGACGAGTTCTTCAAGAAGTCAATAACAAAGTTCAAAATTCAATTTCCAGTCCCCTTAAGTGACCAGGACCTTAATCACAACACTATCCATTGTTCATCCTCTGACAGCAGCTATAACCCAGGAGAGACAAATGGGTTTAATAATTCTAGGTTTATCCATCAGGCATAAAATTTCTCTAGCATTTTTCTAAACACGTTTAACACAAGGAATTTTAACAGACAGTGCACCAGAAATGATTTCACTAAGGCATAAATGGAAACGTACCCTCAGAAAAGCATCAAGTTCTTCACAATTCATTTTGCCCCCCTTTGTAATAGTCATATTCTTAGAGTGGCTCGGCTGTTTGCTGTGAAGGAAGAGAGCTCTCCTTATGGCTCCTTTCTGCTTAAGTTTATCCAACAGCAGCTCCACCTGGAAATCTGTTCAATCCAAAGCATTCAGATTAGGGATATGTTGTCCAACTAAACACAGAGCACGTTCACATTGAAATGGGCTTAAAAGCTAATTTCTGCCAGAATAAAACCCTAACACTTGAAGCTTTATAAAACCTCCAATCGTTTGAATCTAAAACCTGTTACTGCATTCTCAATACAGTAGCTAAGAAGCACTATTATGGTTCCAAACTGGACTCTGCTCATTCTTTCAAAACTGAAAATAAATTACTGTTTGAGCACCGATACATTTATAATTGCTTTGGAACTGCAAGAAAAAAGCTCATCCACCCCCAGTAAACACTGAAACAATCTTGCCCATAACATTTATATAAATTAACTTTATTGCTAATCTAACATTAGCAAATATTTTAAATATATAACAGCTATTTACATGATTTTTCCCACATCATACCTCCTTTATGGACATCGTACAGAAAATAAGGAAATGCATTTACAGTCATAAGGCAAAATGTGATTACAGCAGGCTATCTGCCACGCTACAAAAATCTCAGACAACTTAACCTGTTTGAAACAATCTTTCTGATTCTGATCCAGAAAATTTAATCCCTAAATCAGTTACATCAATTAAAGGCTCACAATTTCAACAGAAATATGAAAAGTTTTGTGGCTTGTCTATATTTTTAAGGCCTAACAATGCATGTACTTGAACATTGTTATTTAAAACTCCTTTCTAAGTAAGACTTCATCTCATTTTTGCAAAATACAACGGACTTCAAGACTATTTCCACAAAATGTTGAAGCATATGCTTGAAGTCCTAAGTACGCTAAAAATTACACTGATTTCAACCAACACAACTTCAGAAGAAAAAAACCTACTGAAGAAAATCCTGTAGATCTTTACGGTTACCGAACTGTCAGGATTGTGCTGTGAAAGAATGGTTACAAGTAATCATGTCTGCAGAGTATAAAAAGTCTGAAGTTTTTAAACTAACAAAACTTACTGAGCGAATTAGGGAGCTTTCCTTTGCCATCTGCTTTTAGGCAGAACTTGACTTTGAAGCTGTTTTGGAGGAAAAAAGAACAGTTTATTTCAGTTTATTTCACACACTTGTGTCCCCTTATTTTCTTCTAGAACTCTTCACTTTTTCTCAGTTCAAATGTCTTATGTTTTGAGACTCTAGGTCACTCCCAACTCGCATTTTCTATTGGTGGAAGAGAAACTGTAACTTATTAATATTAGTAGACAGCAATGAAAACAATGCAAAGCTTTGGATTCATGATTCATGTAGAAATAGTCACCCATGTAGCAGAGTGTTTACTCCTGCAATCACAGGCGAGTCATAAACTCGTAAAGCTAAAAGGAACTGCCATACTGAGTTTAAAAGGAAGGCAGCACTAGAAAGGATAAGTGGGTTTGGATAATAGTACAGGGACAAGATACCACTGAACCAAAACCAGTCCACACTGCAGACCATTCTGCATATGTCTTCCATAAGCCCACTCTATTTTTCAACTAGAAAGTCTCCAGATGAAAACATTGCAAGAGCGGTGTAGTCTATTTCTACCTTGGGAAGATCTTACTCTATTCAACACAGACAAGTGGCAATCTCTGCAGGGAGGATGCAACTTCAGAGTCAGTCTAGTGTCTACTGAAGACAATATTGGTCCTCCCACTGTAGTTGAGGAGTTCTTATTTAGTATTGCTTGTTCTTTCAGAACAACAACAAAAAAAAACATTGGATTGCCTCCTACCTTTCCTTCCTTTTTTTTTTTTTTTTTTTTTTTTTAAACTGGCTGGTTAGATTTCATGAGTCCTTTCAAAATTGGAAGACTATGAAAATAGAAGTTGAGAAGTTCCCTCCCCTCAAAGGAAAACAGAGAAACATTGCTTACCAAGAAACTTTTACATCTGACAGCATACAGGCTTTGTTTTCTGGGTTTAGAATGGTTGGATTAACTTCCAGGGCAGCATTCACCCTAATAACTGGTCTGGCCCTACAAAGAAAATACCCTTTTCAACAGCATTCAGCACCATGGTAGACAATACCCTTCCATTGAACTATGAAGTACACACATACACACTTTTAAATATTTCAACTTCAAGAAAAACAAATTATCTTTATAATTGATAAGGAAAAGCAAGAACCTTTGCTGTGCTCTTTTACTACCATTACAGTTTTAATATGGACAGCTAAGGCTAAGTGTTAATGCAAAGCCCTTCCTGTTTTCAGCACAGACAAATAAGGTGTTTTCCCCAAATGAGCAAGCCTTGATGAAGATATTGAGACTACACAATGTAATAGTTACCAACACCCTACACGTCAGAATCTAGAAAACTGTTAGTCAGAAAGCTTTAAACACAGCTTATTTAAATTTTCTCTTAACAACAGATATATTGAGAGGGATAAATAATTAATTGCAGACTGCACATTTACACAGCGTAAAGAGCAGTGCAGCCTTTTTCCCTTGTTATTTCCAGTAGTCTGAAAGGTGGAACAGCAGAATTTCAGGGCTTCCCTCTTATCTAGCTTGGTTTTGTAACTAACGGTTTTTGTAACACTGAGCTTTCCTTCTGCATGCACTTATGTAAAAAGCACAGAGCAATACTCACCTGTACAAAACAGCTGTGTCAACACCAAAGGCTCCAACAATCAAGTCTGGGAAGAAAGGACAAAAACTTCATGTTAGAATTTATTTTTAAATCTATCTTGTTAGTCAGTGGAACTATTAAGTTCATCTAAAGCGATATGCAGAGCCAAGGACCTGGATATCCATTTTTGTCCACATCTGTGGCTCCTTTCAGCGAGTACCCAAAGCTGGGTGGCATAGTGCGAGCAGCCCACTGCCCTTCAAGAATTTGAGACGGGACTGCGTTCAAACCAGTTGCTCTTCCATTGTAGATATAGACAAGTCCTCTCTTGTCCTCTCCACCATACGGTGCAGCAACTGCAATATCTGCAAGCCAAAAGAACAACCTTCAACATCTCCTGACACAGACATAGGAACATATTTGTGCAATGTTTATCTATAATTTCTAATATTACAGTTCCAACGCATGTCAGTAAGGACAAAGCACGATCAGACTTTAAAGTTCAAACTACTCATTTAAAATTAAATGCAAATATTCCCTAAAAACTATGAATGTTTAACAAGAACATGTCATAAATTTCTATGGAAAAGGAACAGTTCTGCAAACACTTCTGCACTTTTCTGATTTACAAACCATACGGATTTGGGATGCTTTTGAATTTATGAAACGCCCAGAATTAGTCAATGCTGGAGACAAATCACAGAACAAAGTGGGTCTGTCTGCCCATTTCATTAACACACTTGAAAGGGTGTGACATTTTAACACATGCAAAAGATTCTGAAATCAGCCTAAAGCAATGTTAAATATTGAATTCCAGCCTACCACGATCATGGCTTGGCAACACATTTTATGGAGAAGCTTCAGTTACTGCAATTATGCTATCTCTTCAGTTTAATAAATTAAAGAGCTCTTATCAACGAACAATAAACAGTAGTAAAAATGCTAATTGGACTCTGTACAGGAAACACTACCTCTAAAGACAGCTTTAAAAGTGTACAGGTCATCTAAATTTAAGATATCCCCAGCAGGTTCAAAGACTTCCTTAACAACAAAGTGTTTAAATATTAAACAAGATACAGAAAGGTAATTAAATTATTCCCTCTTCTCTTAAGTTGGAAAAAAGGTGCATGAAAAAAAAAAAAAAAAAATCTAAAAATTACCATTTTGTGTTTTGGCTCATCTTTACCATCTTTATGAAAACAGTAGAAATTTCAATCCATCTTACTGAGACAAAAAAGTACTTTCATTAACACTACCAAAATGAAACAGTCCAAGAAATTAAAAAGACTTAATGACAAAATAATTAATCTTACAAGGAAGATTTAGCTACAATTTTCTCACCTACATTATATTTCAGATTGAAATAGGATTGAATAAAAACATCATTTGGATAATCTGATCAAGTGACTAGAATTTTTGGCTACTCCTATAACCTTTCCAATATCTTCCATAAATAGGTGCCATGATATCTCATGTTCATACTAATTCTATATACAATTAGTAACTAAAAAAATAAATCTAAATATTAACCTCATCAGAACAAATGGCATAAAGCGTTTACAACTACAACATATACATCATATTCAAACCAGCACTTTACAAAAATAGGGTCTAGAAAAAGGGACTCTCAATTTATGATATTCACAGATGGCCCAAAATCAAATTTTACCTGTTAATGAGTAAGCCACTTATCCACTTAATATTGTTTAATGGATAAGTCACTGGAACAAATTATATTGCTTTATAGATCTTAAAGGGTTTTAAAGCATGACTATTTTACAGATAGAATGAGATATCTCCAAGACAACAAAAGAAAAGCGAAGATTAAGATAAAATGCCTGTGATTTCATTTAAAAAATCAATTACAGCTACTAGGGAATTTATAATATTAACCTACTATAATTTTTGATCATTCAGAAGATGCTTAACTTACAATCAGAACGGAAAAAAATAAACCGTAAGGATTTTCTTGTGAAACTCGAATTCCCACCACTCTTCAAGAAACCCTGGATTATGACTTGCAAAGCATGTTCTCCCTACAATTCCTTCAAGTCTCTGACCCAAAATTATACAATTCTTGGCTGTTACACTGCTGCCCATTCCTAAGTGAAAGGAACAAGAAGCAGTAGCCAAGGGCTTGGGAATCTACAGCTTCAGTTGCATCAGACTCAGACTTCTCATCCAAAGACTTACTCAAGAAGTTGGTATAGTTCACTATAGTTGTTACAAAACATTTTCAACAGACTTTTTTCAAAGTAGCAGTAATAAAAAAGAAATAACTAGTCTTTTGTCAGGAAGATCTCTTCTATCAGACTATTTTCACCAACTGTACTGTCAAAGCAAACAAATCTTTTTTAATCCTGGTCATCTTTGTGTTTCTAAAGAAGAAGATTGTCTTTAAACAACATAAACAGGAAAATTATTTTGAGGATATCAGTCCTCACAAGTCACAATGGAAAATCAGATATTTAATCAAGATGTCTACTGTACTTATCACATAGGAAGTAAAACACTGATTAATGTAACAGCTAAAATAATCCATGCTGTAGTTTAAATGGTATAGTCTCTGCTCGATGCATACATGTAACTCCTGTTAGCATTCTTGGGAGTAGCATACAAGCATCGAAAGGAGTCTAGACCTTCATGTCCAACATTCACTCATGGTTAGAACACTTAATGTTTGTTTGCAGAATCCACACTCCATGTGCTGTCTACATTTAGTCTATAAACTGAGAACATTGATCAATAATTGATATCCTACCATTGAAGCCATCCTGATCTAGATCACCCAGTGGGGCAATTGCACTGCTGAATCTTGCAAATATCTCAAACCCATTCAGCTTTGTGATCTGAAACCCTCCAGAGGCTCGCTGAAGACAAATGGAAACTTGGCCGACCTCCTGAAGTTTCCCATCAGAACCTCGATCCATAAAAAGAGGGGCTCCGATAAACAAATCTGTATAACTGGACCAGAGAAGGACAAGGTTCTTCAATAACCATATCAAAGTCTGGTTTCATTCTCTCAAGTATCCATTAGCAGGACTAACTCAGCACTCAAGTCAATACTAAGGTAAAAGTTCCCTATCTTTAAATTGCAACAGAAGCTAAATATTTGTGACAAAGAAAGCACAAATATAGCAGAACTTAATGCTTTTAAATGATGATTTTTTTTTTTTATATGAATACACACATAGTTTCATGAGTAAATATCAGAAACCATCTACACTTGTTAAAATGTTACAGGCTAGCAAAGAAGTTGATTATACATGTTAAACATTATACATGTTTAACTAGATAAACAAAACAGAAATGTATATTAGAGGAAAGGTTTTTTTTTTTTAATTGTTTTTCAATAAAATGGCAAGGGTGAGAAAAGGGATCCCACTTACTTGTCCCCATTGATATCTGTGGCAGCCACCGAATACCCAAAATAGGCAGCCATCTGAAAAACAAAATTCAAAACAAATTTATGAGTTGTATTGGTATAAACACTTCAGTGAGTTTAAACAAAACTGTACAAAAAAAGATGTTAGGGAGAGAATGACATATACTGCAAAAACAGTTGTTCTTTTATTTTCATTTCTCTTCTTTACCCTATGAGAAGGTAAAAGGCTCAGATACCTTCTGCATTCTCCCTCCTCCTTCCCAGTTATCCACGTGGGCAGCATTTACTCCATTCAGATAAAGTTGCTTTTCTAAGTAATACCATCAAACCAGAACTCACAGAGCTTATGTTCTTTGGATTCCTACAAACTTGATTAACTTTTCCCATGTACTTAAGCTAATACGATACAGAACTTGACACAGTCTACTACCCCAATATAACCTTCCTGCCACCTACTGCACCACATGAAGGTACATACCTGCTCTCCAGTGAAGTTGTACATGGAAGACATGTTTTTCCCATTGTAGATGGACACCTGCATGTGAGAAAATACTCATTATAGCATACCAACAACGGTAATTGTGATTCTGTAATCTTTTCATTTATTACAAAGTCAAATGTTTCAAATTTCCTACCATGCCCAGTGTTCTTGCTGCTCTTGGGACTCCTGACACGAAGTCTGAAATACAAAGCAAGACACCCAGGTAACATCCAGGTTCCAGAGCAGAAAGTCTTTGCTTGGACAGGGTAGCTCAGTCCCAGTGCTTTATACATTTTCCTATGCACTTGATCATTTGTTCTGTACAATTTATTTGAAAGACCTGCCCAACATATTACCATGATTTATTTATTTATTTATTTTAACTGAAACAAGGATCTTACCTTCTATTCCATCACCGCTGAAGTCTCCAACAGCCACCGAATAACCTGATCAACAGACAGAATTAGTAAATCACTTCAGGAACCATTTAAAGCCTTTTATCTGTCTAAACTCTTCATAGGTCTCAGCCCTCTCATTTCATCTTAAAATCACACTAATTATCACAAAGCTTCTGTTTGAATTTCATGTTCCTTATTCTCCAGCTACCACAGCAGTGAGTTGCTAGTCCACTTGAGATTCAGAAAAAATCTACAACTGATGTTACTCATCTCAAAATAAGGAGCACCTCTGCTTCCGAGAGATTCAGCTTTTAGGAACAGGTTGTCTAGGGATTACACAAACAGCTTCCCAGCTGTGGTTAGCAATTGTGGGATGACACACCAATTTGCATACAGCCATGCAAGTTTTAATTAGAAACACAATTAGGTTTTCTGTGTTTGGATACTCTTTCTACTTTCTGTCTGGAATGTACAAGCGCTGTGACTTCTACATGCAGCAACAAAAGCATACATTTTACTTACTTGCTCTCTGCTAAATTTATTAACCACGTACATATCTAAATAGATTTTTTTGAAATAAAAACAGGGGCTTGTTCATCACTAAGCCCTGCAGTCAGAAACAATGCTTAGTTTAGAGCTAAAACAAGCTTAAAGCTTAGTGAGCAAAAAGCCACGTTAACCCTGGATTCCATGCTTCTCCATATGGTTAGTCCTGTTCTTGAAAATCTTAATCTACATACCTAACCATTGGTATCAAGAGAAATAACATTCACAGAAAATGAACTCTTTAAAATTATCATAGAATAGGTCCCTGGAAAATGTCCTGGTCCTCCCTTGCTTTTTTCTGAACCCACTGAGACAAGTATAAGGCTAAATGGCAATTTCCTAACTGTCTAAGAAAGTCTTTTTATTAGTTTTCTTCACAATCATGATTATTTCCAATATTTGTTTTGGTAGATGATTTAGAAACAGCTGCTTTTCTAAAATTAATAGCTATGTGAGTGATTTATCATGTAAAAATCATACCTGATGATTTATACTAGGCCTGAATTACAGAGAAAATTTTTTTGAAATATTCCCATTTCTTCTGTCATCATCTGGTTTTTGAATCAGGCTTAAGGCAAGATAACTATGCATTGGTCACACAAATTACTGCGTTTTCAGCTCTTTAGTTATCTGTCAAATGTTAAGAATAGCAGAAGAAGGTTTTTCAAGTAAAGACAGGTTTTCTTCCTTTTCAAGTTACGCACCCAGATAACTGTCATCAAAAGCAGCACTAGCAGGTCTGGTTGCCAACTGGTCATCGTATTTTGTACTGTAGACTTTGGAGTCATATTTAGCCACAATTTCTGTCACTCGATCAGAAATAAGTTGGCCTAAAGAGAAAGAAAACAGCTTAAGCAAACAGGAAAATGCACGTGCACTCATTCAGTACAAAAAGACATTTACAGAATGCTTGCCTCTAAAAGCAACAACTCTTCATAATACTGACCAGAAAAGAACCAAAAGCAGCAGTACTAGAAAGGATAAAAGTGGCAGTCGGGATCCTGCTTCAGCAAAGTTTTATGCACATATTTAATCACAAGCACATGAACAGTTCTCACTGAAAATAGGCACGGCTCCTACATGTAAGCTGGGACTTGAATGGGACTGCTCGGTTAGGTAACAGTAAGCATAAGCTTATGCTGAGTCAATCCTTGTCTAAATATAATAATTTGAAAGCATAATAAAGCAGACAAGATAATAAGCACAGCATATTATATTCCTGCCTTCTCCCTGTTTTCATTTCACTAGCCACTAGATGGTGACTTCACGACATTATTTCTTTGAGTTTAAACCACAAAACGCGTTTTTTTCAAAAGAGCACTAAGTTCACATGCATATTCCCCAGACGCTTATGAAGCATAGGGGCAACAAGTCTAGCATACCACAATACAGAATAAAAACTTGGGGTGAAAAATTAGTTTTTATACGTATGCTGTTACCATCTTCTATTCAGAGCTGAGATTTTTTTGTGTGTAGTAACAGAAGAGAATAAGTTTGTTTCAGCAGATGAGCTAGCACTTGTGCCCAAAAGTAGTAAAATCACTCTAAAACCAACCGATATTATCCTGTATTTGCAGTTGATTTTCAATCATTCCATTTTGTTCAGAGTTTGAAACACACAATCTTTCATAAAGCATTGGTATTTACATGAAAAAAAAAAAAACAAGCCAGGCAACAGAGCTTGGCAGCTGTTCTGGTTGTAGCAGCACCATCTCAACTGACAGGTATGGGTAAACATTGAATGATCCTGCAAATACGCAGTGAAGACCATGTTACCAAAATGTATAGGAAATGTTCTGTGGAAACAGAGCAGTGCAGTAAAAGGCAAGATGTGTGCCGTAGCACAAACAGATCAGTCAAACAAATGCAATACATCTTGGCCTTGAAATGAAAATAATAGTTTTCTTTGCAGGGTATGTTTCTCATTGAAAATACATACTTGATACGTGTGTAAGAAAATACAAAAGTAGTAGGTTTAGAAAAAAGCAGCAAAGCATCCTAAAATAAATGTATCCAGCTAGTGCAAACGCAAATTCTGCATTCTCAGGAAAATGCCTTTAAAATTGTCATGGAGCTATTTAAAAGGCAAAAGACATCTATACAGTTACTACTTCAGCTTTAATCTGTGGTTCCCATGATTCAAGAGATACTTTGACAGATGAGCAAAATCATTTTTGTTAGTTTTCTTACTAACAGAGTTGACAGTGTTTGGAGGAAAGTGAATAGAAAGAAATAAAAAGATGAAGAGAAAATTAATGAGGTCAGCCTCTTCTGCAACACCAAGAATATATCTTACCTTGCCAGTAAAAACTTCCAGGTCCTCCAAGTAGCACTCTGTCTCCCTTGGGAGAAAGAAAAAAGGAAAAGGGGAATCTTCACATCAAGACATTATGTTTTTGAAGGAATGACTGAACCTAGTTAGAAATGTATCTTGTAAAATGCTAAGATAAGAAAAAATACCTCTTCTGTGACTCGCTTCTCTATGCTACCCATCTAAAATTATCAGCAGAATTTTGCTTTTATTTGAGTAGACCCTTCTACCCACATTATCTAAGACAACAGAAACAGGAGATAACATTAAGAATCCCACAAAACACTAACATGTTTTATGGTCAAGACACAAAACTAGTTTCATCTTTTGTCTTGCCTGTTTCTACAACTTATCGTTAGAAAGGCTTAATTCAGAAAAGCTGTGATGTAATTCCCCCAACTCCACATTCCTCGGTACAACTGCAATCCACAAACCCTTTTCTGAAACTCAAACCACATTAGCTACCCCAGTGCTGGGAACTGGCTCCATAAGGACTTACTCAATGCGGCGGCTGAAATCATAGGGTTTGCTGCATAATTAAGTCATTTATCCTGGTTTAATCTAAAAGCTCCGATATTCGTCACTCAGAACAATCTAGGTCAGAGATATGGAGATACCAGGCTTGCCCATTCGGCTAGGGAGTTGGATTAGAGCCCAGCATTTGTTTTAACACGGACTAGAGTCTGCACTGTAATCCTGAAGGGTTTTCAAGGGGTTCAGGAGAAATACCGAACACTTGCAGTCCTGTACTGCCCTTTCTACAGTTCTCCTGAGGAAAAGCAAGGGTGTCCTCAGGCAAAGAGTGGAGGGATATGACCCAATTATAAGGTGTAAAGAACCCGAAAGATTGCCACATCACAAATAGGTCTTAACATGCCCAGAAGATGCTGAACAAGTTAATTGTACAGTGTAAAAAACTATAGTTAGTTCTCAGAGTTATGCACTGTTTTATTCTGACTGGATTTTAAAAGTAATTGTGAATTTAAAAAAACTATAAAAAGGAGGAAGAATATACACTAGAACAAACATAAAAACAACAAAGAATAAAGTTAAATTCTCACATCAGATGAGAAAAACAAAGCCTCGTTCACAAGAGCATTGTTTCCTAATTCACTTTAGCAGTAAGTTATTTTTCCTGAGCAAATAAAACTAGCCATACACCAATCCTTTAAAAATAAGCTCTCGGAAAACCTAAACACTACAGTTTATTTCACTTCAGGACTAGCTGCAGCAGAGGCTTATGGCATAAGGCTGAAAAAGGAGATTATTTGCTTATGGCACGATTCCTATAAGAGGTAGAAGCACGCTATTGTGAAGATGTAAAGAGAAACAGTTACACTACCAGACTGTTTGCTTGGCTTTTTGTTTATAAATTTAGAAGGAGTTTGTTCTTTATAACCCAGGAATGGTGCTTTACATTAAGTTCCATAGCATCTGTGCGTGTAAGCATTCTGTGTCGGAGTGATTGGTAACCTGCAACTGTTTGCTGACTCACAGGAATTAAGTAACAATCACATACCTTTGTAAAGTCAATGCTAAATCCACCTTGACAAAATCCCTGTCCATCTGCATCAATAGTGGCTACAAAAGGACGAAAGAAGAACAAATCAGATAAATATTATCAGTAGTATATCAGATGGTTCTGGGGATTCTTTCCGATATATCTTCCTACGGTAACTTTGCACTCTTGACCTTGAAATGTGTAGTTTTCTTTCTCCTAAATCAGTATTTTCTCTGTATCAACAACTCACAAGCAAATACTTGAAGAACTTCAGGGCTGGCCTATTATATATTCTAACCTTAATGTAAGTTCCAGCCTATTACAGTCAAAGTAATCCTCAACTCTGTATTCCTTTGGGATTTAATCTTCAAACATCAGGGAAAAAGTATTTGAATTTTTTTATCCAGGACATAAAGTATCAGTGAAATACAGAATAAGGTTTGCTCCTCTTATGGAATAAAATTGGAAAGATACATAACCATAAGTTATTTGAAGTACTGCCTTAAAAAAAAAAAAAAAAAGAAAAAAAAGAAAAATGCATACCTGGACAAAAAATAAAAAAACACATCCATACATACTGAGACTTATCCCAGCAAGAATTTCCTAGGCTGAGTTAATCTCATGATTATACAGCTCCAAAACAGCAATGTTGAGACATCCTGATCTAGGCACGTGACTAATTCATGTTCATACATTCTTATTAACCTCTTTTTATGTTGGACCACACTGGATTTCAGTCCTGCTGTTCACCAATGACTTGGGGCAAAATAAGGACAAATAGATCTTAGTACATCTTAGTTGATCTTAAGTTCAACCTTAAAACTTGCACATTTAATAATAGAATAAAAGGTTATAAGCCTACAAACCATGCCAATTACATGGTACGGATGCAAAGCGTTTGGAAAATAACACTCAAAGTTCAAAACCGAATATAATTAAGGCAATGTGTCACCATGTACATATGTATACATGGAAATCAGAACCTGCCTGTGCAGTATCTTATGTACGTGGCCTTTGTCTTGGAGCTACTTGAGCAACTGAGGATCTGAAGATTCTAGAGTTGGTCTTCAAAAACTTGACTTCCCATGTAGCTTTTCCAAGTGTCAGATATTTTGTACTAACATTACGCTATTCAGACAGCTCTGAAGAGCATCAACTAAAATATAGTAACAATTCCTGCTTACTGCACTTATTGAAGAGAAACACAGACATCTTGACATGTCCAAAAGAAAAAAAAAAAAAGGCACAGTTTAGATGCTAGTGGCATTACTCCTGAAGCAGTCAATAAAAAGGTTTGGGTCTTCAAGTTCCAGTGATACGGGGGTCAAAGATTATCCTCTAGCCTACAGTAGAGAAAACAAGGTCTGGACCCTGAACACCAACTTGAGGAGAACCAAGATGTCTCCATCTAGCCTGGTTTATTTGGAATGGCTATGAAGCTATACATGAAAGGGGGAAATACTTGTAAAACATCACACTTGAAATGTACACCAAATGTAACACGAGAGAAATTCCAAGCAGAAGCACAAGGAAGTGCTCTTCACTTACTTGACCTGCAGGGTGCATATTCCACAGATTTAGATCCATCAAACAAATAACAAGTCCCTACAGGCTCTCGCTCTTGTTTTGTTTCAGTTCTCCAGTGATACAATGGGGCACAGGCCTACGGAAGATGAAGTGACAGTGAGAAAAACTCCTCTTCCAAATGCTGGGGGGTACGGACTAATACAATGGAATTGCAGTTTTTCTACAGAATAGTAACCAAAAAAGTTTTGACGGATATACCACGTGTTATCAGAGATTAATACCACCACCACCCAGGCAGAAGTGTTTGTATTTTTAGAAACAGCTGACCTAAGGCAAAAACCTTAGAAATAATATTTTCTTAAAGCACCATTTGTGAAGAACTCATTAAGAATTTAAAACACACTTAAACTTCAAACTAATTCTACTTTCCTCAAAAAAAAAAAAAATATTACAACATTTGTTTATGAACAGTTTAGGAGAAGGCTGGCCAATAAATTCTGAAAAAGGCAGATCAAGCTGATTTGTGAAGGATTGTTTAAATTCTGAGTTATCCAGATCTTTCCACTATTTGCTGCAACATACCAGTACTAAGGCATCTGAAAGGCATCAAAAACATACCAGAATTTTGTCATTTTTGGATCTCACGGAGGCTCCAAACCACTGATGAGACTTAAATTCCAGCGGATCATCAGGAGCAAAATCTCTGTTGCCTAAAAATAAAATGAGAAAGCAGCATAATTTCATGGGAAACTGTACAGTAAGAATAAAAAAAAGCTAAGTCATGGGTTTTGACGCACACAGAAAAGCAGAAAACAGCAACATTGAAGGACATCAGCCTTTTACAGAAACAGGCTTTAAAAGTGATTTATTGTTACTTATTTTTACATCTATGGCCAAAGGCAGCTATTTTTATACACGAAGCATTTTTCCAACAGTGATTTGTTGCAAGAGCACAACATTTACAGCATCTTTGACAGGAACACAGTGAGTATCTCATACTTGAAATATTTGATTTTCAAGTCAGATTACAGCACAGCTCAAGAACCAGTGCCAAAACCAAGTGAGGCTAACACTTCTAGAGGAAATATTGCCCTGATGAAGTTATGTGAATTTCACCATTGGCTGGAGTCAGGACAGAAATTCATCTGCTATTCTCTCAAGTGTTAACATTTCTCTTCTGAATGTTTCTGCAGCACACAAAGCATGGCAACTGGCACTCTTACAAGTTACGAGTAAAATTATAGGTTCTTCAGCAACAAAAAAGGGTCAAGAGTTGAAAGAGTTGGTCTGTATGTTAACCACTCCTCGATGATGTTTGGTAGAAGCAACTCCATGAGTGGTCCTTCGTGCAGTTGTCAATGTTAGAAGTCCCTAAATCATCGCATAATTCCTATGTGCTTTCATTGGAACAAAAGGAACTTGGCCATCCTCATGAGAAAATTAATGTAACGCTTGGGAAATTTGTTTACATGGTTCCTAAATTGCTGGTTTGCAGTGCCTAGAGCCAAAGGAGTTAATGAGGTCACCAACCACACATCACTTCCGCAGGCTGTGGGGGAATCCCAAAGCCCAACCTTGTTATCAATCAGCACTTCTGCTGCTCGAGACCTGCAAACACTTGAACCAACATTTCCTTCTTTGTCATGCACCTCATAAAACATGTCCCATCTCGAGAGACGGCGGTACTTCCATGAGGAAAATCCCACAAAAAGGGCACAAAAAAGTGAGTCTAATCTTCAGTCAGCCAAAACAAGCGAGGATCTGGACTAGTCCCATTTTGCTCTAACAGGAGAGCTATGTAGAAGTCAAGGCCAAGTGCACAGCATCACAGAGAGCTATTGTGCTTTTTCTGATTTCAATTTAAATCATCTATTTAAAAAAAAAAAAAAAAGCCTTCCTCCTGTCACCACCTCTGTCACTCTCTCACTGAACAGGTGCTCAGGACATGGAGGGCTGGATGACTGAGTACATCTGCACAGATTTACGTACATCGCATGCTGTCACCCTGTGCACAGCCAGAAACAGAGTTCGGAGGTCTGCATGCCACCTTCTTATAGAAAACCAAAGACAGAGTGAGATATTTTCAGATAGGGAGTGTCTCAAGCACATTTTTGCTGTGGCACTACCACCTTCAGGTCACATAGCCAGAACACAAACCCTCCAAAAAAAATAGGCAGCTCGATCAGGTACCAAGCCAGCTGATTGCAGAAGGAGGGGAGTGGTGCTGACCTGCTGGGGAGAAAGCAGGGACACATGGCCAGGGCTGAGAACTAAATCCTTTCTGGCAGCGCTGTGGACTTCAATTGGCTTTTTTTTTTTCTGATTATAACACCACACCCAAGGTTACACAGCCTAGAAAGACAGATTTGGCTTCTACCCTCTGTTTGTCCAGCTACTCTCGAATACAGTTTTACTTGCCAAACAAAGCTGTAACACTTTGAACGATATAAATCTTACCAGGAGTAGTCACAGCGTGGCATTTTACATCCTTTTCTGCCATTGGATATGTATGCAATGATGTATATCTATGATTCAAATGGAAGGTGGCGTAGCAGTTTTATAGGGTAAAGCAGAATCCTGTCCTAAATCCCGTAGAAGCGTATGGTACATAGAGACTTGCAATTTATGTTTAAAACAGCAGCCAGCATGTAGAAGTAATGGTCTTGCTGGAATAACAGATAAGCAACCGTACAGCACTGCCAGCAATCTGACTTCATCACAGACATTAAGGAAATTATCTCCTTCAAGTTTCAGCCGAATGCATCAGCTGAGACAGCACAAGGTGATAAAAAAAAGCCAGACTAATGCTTAATGGTGCCATCCATCCCTCGTCTATGCTGACTACACCGCAGAAGGGGGGAAGCAGTTGTCCAGCCAGCACACGCTGCCAGAACAGCCGCTCTGCCTCTTCCAGCACATTCCTGAGCTGCAGCAGCTCCAGGTGCTGCCCACATACAGGAACGCAGCAATGTCCAGGACGGCAGCTACAAAGACTTCTTCCTCTTCAGGCTTTCAGCGACAAAATCGTCCTTCCTACAGTTTTGGAGAAGTCCCAGTTCAGCACTGAATTAAGAATAATATTAGGAATCTGTCTTCAATTTTAATATGCAAGCATCTAGGCTTCAAGATCTAGTCAGAAGCTGCCATTTATCAAGCTAAAAGCCTTCAAACCAGAAAACAAACAAACATGACCCCAAGTTAATTAAGTTCCAAGTGTCATGACTTCAGAAACTGGCATCATGGTTTCTCAAAGCCTAAATAACAAACCTAAAATTTGCATGCTTAAAAACCAACAACAGGTGTAGTAAAACCTGCTCCGTCACACGACTTCACTCATGTCAGTGCAGGTGCAGATAACAAAGCAACATCTGCTTCAAGGATAAGATGCCTTACATGGGGTTTATCCTCTATTCCGAGCTTCATCAGGTTCTCTGAAGCTAAGGGCGTTCTTGTGGAAGGGGGTTGCTGTCCAGCTCAAGGCTGGTGGTAACACAGAAGCATGAGAACACATAGAAAAATGGACCAGAAAATTATTTTGGAGACAGACTTTTCATAAAAACTGTAAACATTAAAAATGCAGGCCAAGTCTAATAGTAACTCTCCACTAAAGAAGTTACCTTCATTTACCCACCCACCTCCCTTCAAAATTCCCCACAGGAAAAAAATGGGGAAATAGATTATAAGCCTCTTCCTCAGCTTCCAAAGAAAAACCAATTTTGCGAGGAAACCTGGAAAACACCCTGTCAAAAATCCCCTTCCATTAAATGAGAAACCACTTGGGTTTCTGTTCCTCACAAGGGAAAACAAAGATCAGTTACACGTGAGCCCTCTACGGAGCAAATCAGAGTTCAATAAGGTGTTGTAGCTTGACTTATTTAAAATGACACGGGGAAGTTACGGGACTGACTTCAGCATTTGTGTTTTAGTAGGAATAAAGAGCCTGGTTTCGTTATTATTTTATTGTGGTACAACTTCTCGGTGATAAGATAAAAAGAGAAAACCCTCCCCCTATATCTTTTAAAAGCAGTACCTGCATGAAATGAAGCAAGCTAATACGGGAAGGATTTAAACATGGTTTGGATTTATAAATCGAAGCCAACGTTGTGAGATACAGTACAGTCACAGCCTTACTGCTGTGACAGCTCCTACAGCCACTGCTGCTTTTCCTGTACTTCTCAATTGCTCCGGGCTATCTCAGGAATACCCCGTAAGTGCCTTCACACCAGTGCTACACACTTTAGAGACACATTCAAATGAATATATGGAGGTGAAGCAAATTAGGTTCTGACTACATTCACTCAAGAAACAACTCGTAAAGCTCTACAATGCTGTTTGGCAGATTAAAATGCAGCCACTCTGGGGCCACTACTTGCTGGGTCATGGATTCCAGCAGCGTGTCACCTGCCCCTGGGGTATTAGCTGGCGTCTGCAAAGACAGCCTATGCTGTGGTTTTTCCTGTGCTCCCTCTCACTGAAGTAGACCTCACATGATGATTTTACATAACTTTGTCATTAGGGAAAAAGGGCTGACACGCCAAGCCAACACTGCTTTGTCTCACAAAGTACTTCCCAGGTGGGGTGATGGGGTTATAAACATCAGGAAGAGAATTGCCTTAAAAATCCTTTACCCAGGCGCATTGGTGGACCAGTGTCACTTGACTGCACTATGTGGGGTTAAACATTATACCAGGAAACTAATGCAGAGGGATGCTAACTGCCAATAAAGGGGAAAGAAAGTCTAAATCACCTCCCAAATCAAACTGCAAAGATCAAAGGCTTTTTTGATGTGTATTTTCTTTTGGCTATCAGCTTTATGTGGCTGGTGCCTTCTATTTTTAACACATTATCAGCTACAGAAACAATGGTATTGCTACAAAGCGACTGGCATCGTGACTAACCTGTAGCCTGCCTGATTGTACAGTTACAAGAAAACTGGGCTCCTTTACCCCTGCTGGAGTGCCAGGCTGAACTGAGACAATCATGAGCCAAAAGGAAGGGAAAAAAGGAAGCCTGGTTTGGTGTCGTCATGCTATGAACACTTAAGTTGTAAAAATTTAAGTACACACCTAATTCACACCATTTCTTTTAAAATAAACCTCTTCACAATACCAAAGTAAATGGTATGGCCAGTTCTAGGTAAAGGGAAGCATCATGCAGCTAACCAGAAGAAAGACAACCTCATCAAACATACAAAAGCACTGTTTGCGTGAACAAGAATTTGACCTAGTATAAAGCTGGTCCTTCCACCTACAATCTCAGAGACCTCAACCTTCGTTAGAGGCAAGAACGAGCGAGTACAGGGCTACCTTCCCTTGAAAGTCCCCAGGCTGTGAGGCAGCCGATGACTCACCTTGGTTTAGCAATCCTGTTTTGCCAGTGACTCAGGGATCAGGGGAATACAGAGCTTCCCACTGCTCCCCTTCCTCCTCCCGACCTACGAATCCTGTTTCTCTCTTTGGGTGGAGCTGGAACGACTGGGCCTTTTCCCTTTGCCTAATATAACTAAGACCTTTTTTTTTTCCAGCTAGTCATACAGTTGAGATCCAGCTACCCCCACACAGAGCCAACAGGCTTCAGGCAGGAGTCTACCTAATCACAAAAGCATGAGCATTTTTCCACTGTCAGCTCTAACAACAAGAGGAGGAGGTTTTATACGTTTTACCTCCCTCTTTTGTATTCAGAGCAGTACCCAAAGCCCAAGGCAGACTTCAGTTATCCCAGCACATGATAAGGAGAACAACCAAACTTCAATGGGACTGAGGTAATGACAGCTTCAGCGAGATAAAAATCAGTCCATTCTACTACAGATGAACGAATACTCTTCATAAGATTTATTGCTTTATTGTTGACTAAATCAAAACTGAAATCCCCATCCTGATTGCACCCAAATACTGATAAACCTATCAGCTGCAAATAAAAGAGTACTTGGTTAAAGCATGCTGCTTGAACAAAACGCTGACCTCCCCTCCAATTCTTTATTCTTTTCCACTTATTCCACAGGTGGAAAAGATGGGAGTTATGAACAGCTGACACGTTTACACAGACGATCAGATCTCCAAATGCAAGCTCACAACACCCACGCGAGTCACAGCTTCCCAACATCAGCAGATCTTGCACTGTGCAATGCCACGGAATAAAGCTGCACGGCACAGTTAAAATATCCACTTCAAACTAAATAGGTCACAGATAGACAGAGCCATGCCAGACTGGTGGTTTAGGCTTCCAAACAAAGACTGCTATTGTCTGCAATCACCCACTCGGGGATGGAGGGGAAAAAAACAAAACCCTTAGAAGCGTAAGGAGGAATAGAGGGAGGTTTTTATTAGTGTTTTCCTTTTCAAAAGCTGCTTTCCTGTCTTTTAGCACAGATCAAAATAACCGGTCTTAAAGGAATTTCATCCAGAAATAATGAAGAACAAGTCATTCAGTTAAAATGACTCCGGTGTGCCAAAACAAGGGAAGGTAGGCTGGGGACGAACACTGCAGCTGTCAAAGTCAAAAACTGCACACAGCCAGAGGCTACATCGAATTATTTTTCCAAAGCAATAAAAACATCACACAGAGTCGAACTGGACTTGACTGCTGGAGATGCTCTTAGCTTTTAGTATTCAGCCATTTCAGTCAGTTTCCCCAGTCCTGAATGTTGCTATCTAACACCGCAGCAGGGAAAGCTTCTCACTAAAAGGACCGAAAATTTCACAGCGCATCGATCTGTTACACCAGGCACATCCCAAGAGCACAGCAATACACGAGCTGAGCAACCAGATCTTCCTCTGCAAAAAAACAAAATCTGTTCAAGAAATCTGCAACTCATTAGCATCGAAGTTCAAAGTTGTTTTATGAGCATATTTTCCTTTGTAACAGTTAGTCCAACTGTCTGCATTTCATCAGATTACCCCGCGTGCAGAAGCTCTTGCAGCAGGCTGAACGCTGCACTTCTCGATGCTGCCATCACAAGCTGCACTTCCAAGCACCCCATACCAGAGCTTGTACACAGCCCACTGAAAGTTTTGATTAAAAACCAGCAACATCACCAAGCCATGCTGTTAGTATTTGATCATAAGTCACGGGGAGCACAAAGGGACGCTGCTGCTAGCAAGCCACTTCCCGGTATTCCTGGCTGATGGAGAGCTAGGGCCCAAAGATGGAAAGTAAAATCACGTTGTAAAGAAGACTGCTTCCTTTTGGAAAACAAGCACATGGGGAACTCATTTGGTTTACATTAATTTGCTCCATATTTCTCACACGTGTACAGTCTGATTAACTCTGACTGCTTACATGAGCCTCTGAAGAATTTCTTATGTCAGAATGAACCAGCAGCGTGCGCCCGCTCTCTGAAATCCTACAGCAAAAGAATCCCAGAGCTGTTCAGGTTGGAGGGGACCTTAAAGCCCACCAAAGCCCCATCCAGCCTGGCCTTGGACACTGCCAGGGATGGGGCAGCCACAGCTGCTCTGGGCAGCCTGTGCCAGCATCTCCCTCATAATAAAGAATTTCTTCTTGATGCCTCATCTAAATCTACCCTCTTTGTACTTATCTGGATGTCAGACATCAGCTAGTTTTATGCACCCCGCTATTCCACGTATGCCAAACTGTAAAATATATAAATAAAAGGAAAGAAAAGACAATGACCTACTGATATTCCTAAAAACCACAGCTGACTGGGTGATCTCCCTGGTTCTGCTGTCTGGATCAGTAAGCTTTTGATCCACCTCTTGCAAAAGAAAAAAAAATATATATTTTTGTATACTAAAATGAAGAACTGTAGAAAATTAGTATAACTTATAGAAAAACCTTTAACTTTTCAAGAATCTATTCCCTGAGCAAGCTTTTGGAAATACTTTGCGTAACGTGGCAGTATCTGTGCAAGCTTTGCTATGCTCGTCACTGAAGACTGTGCAAGGAGAGAAGGGAGGGTGAAGAGGTGTGTCTTTAAAACAAGCCTTTTGGGACCTCTGTCTCAGAATGGATCAGAAACAGAAAATGGACTGCTATATTAAGTGCATTCCTTTTACAGCGTACCGCAAAGAGTGTGTTTTTCCTGGAAAAAAACGCTAAGTAAAAAGGCAAACGAAGCCAACCACTCAGTTAAGACACTGCTAAGGTTTCTAAGAGAGGAACCACCTCTCCAGTCAGTGCTATACAGACAACAGTACCCACAGAACAAACAGGCTTACAGATCCTGCAACACAACTCAATCGTATCTTTTAGCAACTCAGCTAAAGAATAATAGAAGTAAAAAAAAAAAAAAAAAAGAAAAAAACACCCACACCCATGCTTGTAAAGGCAAGATGTAAGAGCAATTTTCCCACTTGCAGACCCAGATTCTTTCTTTATAAGCTTGATACATTTCCCTATTGCTATGGATTTAAAATAAATAAATAAATAAATAAATGTTGAGTCACCAAATTAACTCACGTGAAGGGTGTATACAAATCAAGACAAAGATTTATCCACCTTGACCTGTAAGTTCAGGGTTTTTTTTTTGAGTAATTTGATGTGAAATGTAAGGCATCTTGCAAAGGAAAGGATTTAATAATGCCGTTTGGCAGACAGCACGTCACACCATCTCCAACATAAGCTTCCCCTGGCTGCTTAAGCTGAAGCAATAACCCTCCTACACATTCTGAAACTCTGAAAGTGGACTGAGACAGAGGGAAAAAATCCCAACTATTTTACATAACAATTCAGTTGAAACTGTGGTAAAGCTGTGGCAAATGTAATAAGTCAGGATGTACAAGAACACAAGCACGAGCACCTTCAGTTTTATGTCAGCGGCACGTTTAGCTACTGAATTCACAAGACAAACGGGAACAAGGCAAGGAAGTTCAGTGCTTATGCACTGCTATTTAGCAAGAGCTCCTTCTATCAATAGTTTGGGGAGAGAGCCTGTCGGAGTAGCAGACACGAGCACTGCTTCTTACTTCAGTTCTGCAGCAGGCCAACAAAATTGTGCATGTGAGGAAGTTTGCTCGCGTGGCTGGTTTCTTTTCGACTTTACCCTTTATGTGCTCCTAAGAGGAAAAGCCTGCCTGAAGCATTTGTCAAACGGTCTGTGAAAGCCTTTCCAAAAAAAATTGCTCATGTTCTGGCCATGTACACACAAGCACATGCAGCGCAGCTATAGGCACCCCCGAATACGAGGGCATTTTCTACCACATATGTTTGTTATGCAATTTTCACATAGTCATAACGATGTTAAATCAAAGCCAACTGATGTCAGTACTAAAACTCCGAGAAGCCCCACAGTGAAGCATCTTTACATTTGGGAAGTGTTAATGTGCGATATAAACATTTTGCCTTCCAAAGCCACCATGTATACCAGAACGTCAAAAGCAATTAGTGTAATATGCACGCAGAAACACGCACGCAGGCACACATGGAGAATATTCCTCAGTGTGTTTTCCACACAAGTGTAACCAGCGTGCAGGGGGACCTGGGACACCTAGGAGAAGGTGAGAGCAACCCTTCCCCTTGCAAACATGCTGCTGCTTTAAATGAGAAAACCTCCTGTGTAGGAACCATGAAATAAATTATTTCTGTCTAGGACTTTAAAATTGTAACATGTTTCAATGAGCTTTGTGTTACACCCATATATGTATATGAACAGTACCCATACATGTCTATGCACACATTTTCAGCACAGGAGATGTGGGTTCCACAGAGGGATTCCTATCAGGAGCACCCAGCTATCCCTCCCAGAAGAGCCCAGCTGTCATGCACAGGAAGGAAGGAAGCAGACAGCAAATTCGGTAGGAGCGGGCCCTCCCAGCCCGATGACATTTTGCTCTCCTCTGTCGGTGAGAGCAAGTGCAACTCAGCAGCAGTGCCAGCAAAAGGTAAGTGAACTTGGAGCACTTTCCTATGCTCCTCAAGGTGAGCATAAAGCAGCGAGCACCTCTCTTTGGGTGCATAACACAGTGCACACCAACCAAGAGTAAGCCACTTGTAAGCAACCAAGTGGCTACGCATAACAATATCTAAGCCAAAAGCAAGTGTTGGAAAATAAACCCATTTTGATGCAGTCACTGCTGCACAGCTGAGCTCAGCGTGGCCTGGATATAAATGGAGAAGAAAAAAGGACTCAAGGCTGGAGGAAAACCTAACTGAAAATATGGAATATGTCTAAGAAAAGCAAATAATAAAGGGAAGAAAAAACACCCTGCTTTGATTGACCTCTGTAATACCCTACTCCTGTATTTATTTGTGGCACAGCCGCCGGGCAAAGGGGCACAGAAGAGCTCAGGCAGCCAGAGCAAGACTCGCCCATTCCTCCATACCCTGGCCACATTCAGGGCACAGAGCCACAGACCCTTCCTTGCCTGCAGGCTGTACGCTAGGCAGTAGCTTCGACTGGCATGGGACACTGCGGGGCAAAGTCAGGACCATGCCTTCCAGGGGGCAGCTCACAGCCTGCAGCTCCACGTACAGCTGGGCAGCTGCAGGCAGGTCGCAGATCCACAGGAAGCCAGAAGTATGAGCATTTTCATTCCCAGAGGTCAGATTTCCCACCAGCCTTGAACAATTGGAACAGAACCCCAAAAAAAACCAGCACAGAAGGTGTGTTACTTCTGCCATTAACATAAGAGCTAAATAAGCTTGAAAATACATCTGCTTTGTATTGGCAGGGCTAAGCAGAATGCCTGCAGTTACCAACCCAAATGCACAAATGTTGACATAGTGGATTGACAAGCCTGAATTCTTGCAGAAATTGCATTTAGCCATCTAAAAAAAAAAAACCTTCCTGTTAGCAGTACAGATCAGCAGTCAAATCATCTGCTCCCCATTTCCTGTGAAGGGCATCACAAGCCTTCCCTAATCCCCATCGCTGCCCTGCGTCGGGGCAGGCAGGAACTGGGGACTGCACCGTGCTGGCAGTAAGATGCAGTCACCCGAACGCAGGGAATCAGCCATTGTATTGTGCACAAAGAAAAAGACATTTTATTTTGTTTCAGCGTGTTGATTATTTTATTATGCTGAAATACAATGCCCCCTTTCACCCAGAGAATAATTAACAAATACATTATTTCCCACTCCACTACCACAAAGCTGGAACGTGTTTAAATGTGCCTGGCAGAAATCCTCTTTAGCCACTATGGCCTGCTAGCTTTGCTGTTGAATTTCAAGTGATTTACATGCCCAATTACTTTAAGGGCAAATGGTAAGCAAAATGCTGTCTGTTTGCCCAGTAGCATATACCTTAAACACAGACACAAAGCAAAGCGATGTTGCCTTTGTGTCTATTTACTGCGCTTGGCATATTGAGAAGTGCCCTGCAAATGTTCACAGCACAAACAGATACAATACATGCTCTGCGATTCTCATCTGAAGATGTATCTAACCAAGAGGCTCATCATTTCCCACAGAAGTTTTTTTAGCTATTATATTAGTGGTGTATATTACAGATATCAAGACTATTGTCAGATAAAAAGTGTATTGGTGAAAAGATTAAGCCCAAACCTCCAAAATGAAACCAAAAAAAAAATTAAAAGCCATTTTCTGCTGTCTTACACTGATGCGGACGAAATAGCATGCTTCTGCAGCTTACTGGAGATCTTTCTCCACTAATCTGGCAGAAAGGTTTCAGTAGGATGATGTAGAGGCTGACAGTGACTTCAGTTTGACACATATCCTTACATACTTCTTTTTTTGGGCAAGAGAATCAGTAAGAGTTGTCAGAGCTCTGAAGCCTGCATGTATTTTTCTGAACACCAACAGCATTTTGTGGTATACCTCGATGATGGGACTGGAATGAGACTCTCCAGTGTGTCATACCTAATTTACAAAGGCTGAATAAACGTAACACCCTTCAGACTACCGAGTCAAAATACCAGCAGAGGCAGAAATGAATTATATCCAGCCAGACCTTAAAGCACAGGTGTTTCCTCCACCATACCATACCATGCGGGTCTTGCTAATCCACTCCCAGGACACGCACAGATCTTTCCACTGGCCTGAACCTGGCTGTGGAGAAGAGGATTCAGCCCTGAGTGGCACGAGCAGAAAAACTCATGCAGTGCACTCAAACATGACCTGCTGCAGCTTGTGGAAATCACTGTGTGTACGGGAGCGTGAAGGTGGAGTGAAATGGTGCCTGTCAGCATCGCCGCTGCTCGGCTTCAACACATGTAAGAAATGGACAGCAATGCCTGACCAGAGGCATCAGCAACGTCACAAATGTTATCAAGATACATCCAAGAGACAAAAATTTCAAAAGGTATTTGCTCTGCGGTTTTAGGCTGATACTCCCAGTTTCAGATGAAACTTCTGAATATTTCTGCATTCACCACCTCTGCTGATATGAAAAAGGACCCTTACTCGTATGCTATGTTGTTATGGGCATGTCATTCCCCTCAAGGTTTTATTGGCAAGTAGGTTGCTAAATGCTTTAAGACTGCTGGCCACTACAGAGAAGAAATGGAAATAACTCCTCAGGTTGAAACAGAAGATGTGTGTTTGCTCAGGCTTTCAGCACCTACCACATACAACAGTTCTCAAAGCCAGAGGAGAAGAGCAACAAAACGAAGCCTTGACCTGTTGCCAGTCCCAAAACCACTGCATTCAAACTGACCATCAGGAATCACCGCGTCCACCCGAATCCCTGCTGTGCTGCCACAGGACTAGAGCACAGAAACCTCTCTTTCCCCTCAAGTGAACAGCTTGTTACCTGTGGAGTCAAATATTATGGGCTGGCAATTCCTGTTTGAGTCCCAGTTGCACCTGAGCACCTGGCCTCCTTCTACAACATTGTGCTGGGTGGTGTTCGCCTTCGGAGCTCCCACCAGAAGAGATATCCTGGGGTAAAAAGAGGAAATAAAAGTTTCAAAATTTAAGGCAGGACATTGCTACTTTATAACACTCAAAGAGTTAATGAAGCAAAGGTCTTGTCCATTCAAATCTAAGCCTGCTGAAAACTATGTTGAGTTTCACAGGAGTTCTTACTGAGTTTCAAGTCCTGCCTGACTCCCTCTTTTCTGCAAACAAAAGTAAGTGAAAAAACTGACTGAAGAGGCAAAAAGATGATGACGAGTGAATAAAAACATTCTGACCTGCTTAGAATCAAGTTTAAAATGAGATAAATGCCTTCTATTTCATTCTTTTTCCCTTTCAAAAATGTGCACTTATGCTTCAGAATAGGAAGTCATGTATTGCTGCAATCTACAGAAGTCACTGTCTGACATCATTTCTGGTTCAGTTTGTATGTAAGAGTAATTCATGGAAGTCAGACAAAAATATTCAGTGATATATACACAAAACAGCAGTGCTTCTGAGCTCAGGAAGTATTAAGTGGTGAGTCAGCCTCCCATTAGCAAACACTCCTCTAAAAGCAGTCACCAAGCACCCAAGTTACTGCCAACCTCAGGTTTGCGCATTAATGAATCTTTACTGAAATTCTTTACACAGTCATTGTTGTGTTGTTTTTTTTTTTACACGGCTGTGACATTTTATACATCTCTGCTTAAATAAATAACTGAAGTGCATTCTGAGCAGGAACCGCTAAGAGATTAGGCTTTTGCAGGTGGTAAAATTCAGAAGCTGCCAAATTCAGAAACAGCCCGACTACAAAGCCAGACCAAAGAGGGCTGTTAACATCTTCCAGGAACTCCGACAGCTGAGACACACTTGACTGATCAGCACTTTCCTTAAGAAGTCACTTTGACATATAGGCAGAGAAGAAGTAAAGATGAAAAACTAAAATACTTCCTCTTAGCAGAATCTGCCCCGCTGCTGCCATTTAAACTGTTTAAGACAGAGCACAGCTTGTGGAAGCAAGTCTTCCCAGCCCATTTCAGATAGCACAGCTGGTTGGTTTGGGAATTGGCTGAGCTGAACAAGCTGCTTGGAGACATCTACAGGTAGACGGATCCAGGCTCAGACAACTCGTTCTGGTTGTGACGGGCATCCTCCAGACATGAGCAAAAAGCTATGTTTTTTCTCCTTAGCATGTAAATACTACCTATAAACATGCAGTGCCTTACCAAAGCTCAACTCATAAGAACACCAACACACAAGATTAGTTTTCAACTGCGTTTAATTTCTAGAACCTTAAAAATTTCCTGGTACGGACCTGGGTAGGAAAGCCAGTCTTTGGGGCAAGCTATTTGTTTCTCCAAGCTGCCATCCACAAGCTCTCTCAATTCCAAGAACATAAATGTGAAATGCTTTTAATGAATATAAAACCTTCTCTCTGGGCATAACAGAAATGCTTAAAAATAAACACCATAGTGCCAGGTAAAGAAACACATCAATTATTATAATTACTATCTATTACACGGGTACCAGCTTGCCTCCCACTTCGTCCTTGGTGCACCAGCTTTGACAAGACCCTAGATTAAATATTTGCTTTTAAGAAGAAGATATTACTACATTAACCTTTATAATTGAATTATAAAGGTTAAATTAATACAAAGAAGTCTTTAACCTGCATACTTCAGGGAAGATGGGCACAGAGGGGAGGTTTTTATGCCCATGGGACCGCACCAGCTGCGCTCCGACACCGCTCACACAGGGCGCACGCACAGGGTGCTTCTTCCCTGCTGCTTTTTACTAACATTAAGCAAAGAGAAGGCGATAACTAAACTTTTGCTGGAGCAACACATGGAGTTGTTCCTTCTCCCTCACCGCCTGAAACCCTTCGGACTCCAAGCCACGAAACCAACCGAAGGAGCGCCCCAAAAAGCCCCGGCAGCTGCACGGGGAGCCCGGGCAGCGCCTCCCGAGAGCCGGGGGGGGGTCCCGGCGGGGCGAGGAGGGGGCCGCGCACTTACGAGGAGGGGTCGGGGGCGAAGAAATCCACGGCGAAGCCGAAGTAGCTGCCCTGCGCGCCCGAGTAGACGGCCGGCCGCTCCGCGTCCAAGTTGAAGGCGGCGCTGCCGGCGGCCAGCGCGCAGCCCAGCAGCAGCAGCCGCGGCCCGGACCCGGCCCCACACCCGCTCCCAGCCCCGGCCATGGCCCCGGGGCGCTGCCCCAGCTCAGCTCGGCTCGGATCGGCCCGGCCCGGCCCCACGGCAGCGGTGGCGGCAGAGGGGCGGGCCCGGCGCCCAGTTCCCCTTCCTCCCGGCGGCGGGGAGGGGCCCGCAGTAGGGGCGGGGGCACGGGGAGAGCCGGCCCCACAGCGCCCCGGGTGTCGGGGCCGTGGGCATGGGGTCCGTGTAGGGCTATAGGGGCTTATAGGGGGGTTATAGGGGCTATAGGGGGTTATAGGGGCCGAATCAGGTGTCTCTGTGCCACAAACATGCTGTGACTTAACGCGCAGTAAGTGCTTGGCGCAGCCGGGAGGAGCCCAGGTAACCCCATGCTCCAGCCCCTGCTTCCCAGCACCAAGCCTTATCAGAAACTCCTTAATTAAGCCAACCGGGAAGCAATAATTCTTTTCCAGACCGGAGAGTTCCTAAACCCGGACTTGATACTCATGGCTAATTTTCCTGAGAGCTCCCAAATGCAGACAGTAACAAACCAAAGAAGTGAAGGGTACTCTGTGCGTGCCAGCAGCTCAGGCTACAGGTGGTTTGGGGTAGGCTGCTGTTAGGGTATTAGGGCTGCTCGGTACATTTCAGCCCCTAAGGGCTGAAGTGAAGGGCCAGAGGCTGGTTCTGCAGTGCCCTGCCAGCCGTGCTGACACATCCCTGGGGATATCGTCTCGGGACAGCTTCCTCCCAAGAGGACTGTGCTTCCACCCCGAGCTATCTCGCCCTCCACTACGGAAAGCATCTCCTGCTGCAGGCCGGACGGGCGAGCGATGCTGTGGTGTGCACTGAGTTACGATGTCGGACAGAACGCCAGCCCCACGCGGACTTTGTTATTAACTTAGAGCAGGAACCACCCGTTCATTGAGGATGTGATTTTCCTTGCTAGCCTGTCTGGTTTTCAGTATGAGTAACACGAAGATAAACAACAGCTACTGGGATCGTATCACACAATGCTAGCACATGAATTATATGCATCTCTGTTTACTCTCCTGGTATCTCTAGTTTATGATTTGCAGTCTACTAAAGTTATTCAGTGGTGAAAATTAACCACTACGAAATGGGCAGAAGAACAGAGGCAGCAATCTGCTGATCTTGTTAGTTAGTTTTTACATATGCAACCGTCTGTTAACACAGCTGAACAAATCTTTGCTTGATGCAAGATGTTTTTGGAGAACAAGCACCGTTTTAAAAAATTATTCCTTAGTCTTTAGCCTGCAATATGGATAGAGTACGTCAGAATTTTTTTCCTTTGCAATGCTATCTTTCCACCTTATGACATTACAGTCACCAGCAAGAAATGGAAAAAGTCCTATACTTTAGTAGAAATTATCAATGTGCAAGCCACAAAGGTCCTGCTTAAAAGGCTTGGCAAGATGTGATACCTCCTGTGGTCTTCCCCAAAAAATAATTTTGTGGCCAAGAAGGCCAACGGCCCTCCGTACAAGAAGGACATCGAGGCCCTGGAGCATGTCCAGAGAAGGGCTATGAAGCTGGTGAAGGGCCTGGAGCACAAGTCCTGTGAGGAGCGGCTGAGGGAACTGGGGGGGTTTGGTCTGGAGAAGAGGAGGCTCAGGGGAGACCTTACTGATAAACTTCCTAAAGGAAGGGGTGGGGAGCTGGGGTTCAGCCTCTTCTCACAGGTACCTAGCGATAGGACTGGAGGGAATGGCCTCAAGTTGTGCCAGGGGAGGTTCAGGTTGGAAATTAGAGGAAAATTAGAGGAAAATTCTCCAGAAAGAGCGGTCAAGCATTGAAATGAGTTACCCAAGGAGGTGGTGGAGTCACTGTCCCTGAGGATGTTCAAGGAAAGGTTGAACGTGGCTCTTAGGGACAGGGTTCAGTGGGTGACATTGGTAGTAGGGTGAGGGTTGGACCAGATGATCTTGGAGGGCTTTTCCAACTGTAATGATTCTTTATTGATTTTATGTCCTGCACATAAGCATGAAGCTTCAGCCTCTTAGTCAATCCAATGCTTTACAGTAGGAATGGTATTAATGTCTGGAGCACAGCAAGGATTACCACCAATTTGTTCATAGATACCTCTATAAGGCACCCAGAAAAACCTTCAACCAGGGGACAGTTTCTGCACATGCTTTGCTCTTGTGCCATTCAGCCACTCCAACTCAGAGTGGCTTAAATTTCCTGAACAGAGCTTTAAGAAGTAACTCAGTTTCTAACCAAACAGCAGAAAGCAAGCCAAACTTGACAAAAAGATGGACTGCCTTTGTTATTTCGTTTTGGGCATTTGGTGCTTTGGATTTCTATTTTTGTTTAATATTCACATGAATATTAGTTTTCTTGAAATGCCATGAAACCTGCCAAGCACAAAAGCTCTGTGGGGCGAGGAGTACAGCAAAACCACTGCAGGATGTTGCAATCCGGAGTTGCTTCAGTCCCACCAGCAATGCACCAGACCAGCAAATCCTCACTCAGTGGTGACGCAAAAGCTGTCCTTAGCCAGAGGCTTGAAGGCAGATTTTTCTTTGGGCCAATGAGGGTATAACCATGATTATAAAAGCAGCATCTAGCTGGAGAATGACTCTCAGCAGAGAAATAGAAATCTTCCAGTTAGAAAGGAAGTGAGTCGTACCATTTTTTTTCTTCTCATGCGCTCAGCACTGATAACAATATTACCTCAGTGTTAGTCAGTGGCTCCTGCAAGCCCCTGTTGTGTTTCACAGGACGCTGGTTACTCACCAGGACCTTTTATGCGGTGGGATTTCATACCACCAAATTCAGAGAGAGCTCTGCTTGATTTACAAAGGGATTCAAATTTCTTCTGTCTGACAGAAGCGGGCATCGTAAATAGCATCTCTTTTGCAGTTTTTGTTTTACAGAGCACTTCTGCAGATTCAACAAACTCAGCTTACCCTGATGTTGCTCTCTAACACCCCCAAAGATTTGAATATATTTTTAAACAGCATTTTTATTCTAGAGAAAAGGATCATCAGGAAGTAATGTAGTAACGTACAAACTGGTAGGGAAAAGTCCACTCTTCTGTACAATTTTCCATATGCAATCTCAGTGAAAATGTCTTTATGGTATCTGTGCATGTCTGAGATGTAGCAGGGACAAACCAAGTTAAATACAGCCCCACAGCATTCAGGGATAGGAGCAGAGGGAAAGCCAGGGGCCTTCAGCATCAGTGAGGCACCTTCAGCTAAGCTGCCTGGCAGAGATGGGGCTCTCTTGCCTCTTCCACCAGGATGGGTCCCAGCAACACTTCCTAGAAGGGGATGAGGGAATTTTCTTCTCTAGAGAGTTTGACAAAATTGGCTTTCTACTTCCAGACCAGAAAAAGAGAACAGACAAGCAGAAATACCAAAGTCGCAGGCTTTCTTTGCTCTGTCATCCTGCGTGTAACACACACATTACATATAGAGGATGTTTCTGTATTCCTGCTGCTCCTGCACCTGTCAAAGGGCTGTAGTCGCATTGCATTTATGCAGCTCACTGCATGAAGAAACTTGGGCTCCCTGTGCTGGGTACTGCTACCACAACAGCTCCTGTATGGGCCGATGCCATTATCGGATCACAACTGCACTTCTCCCGCATCCCCCCTTCTGTTTTGATCCTGGGGGGGCTGGTAAGTAAGCAGCAGTCACAAGAGTGCTAATATTACACTCAAATAAACAAGCAGTGATCTCTACCATCTTTTCACCATGCTCTCCTCCAGTTTTTTGTAGCTGCTTTTTTTCTTTCCAGAGAAAGTAAATTGCATACTGTATCTCATTAACTTTACTGTACTTCTTTACATTTACCAAATGCAACTATCAGCCAGAAAAACAAAACAAAACAAAACAAAGGTATAGAACACGTTACTAGAACCTACACTCAGTTTTTACTTAGAAAGCGACTATATCTGGCAGAAATACTTTTGAAACTGTCTTCTGCTAGGAGCACAGAGAAACAGAGCACTTCCCAGCAGCCCTGATCTATAGGCATAGAAGACAGGGGTCTCTTTCTATAAATTTCCATTTATGGAGAATTTCCAGAAGATGAGGCATTTTCCAGTTTTCTGACATTCTTGCCTGCCTCTGCTTATACAGAAGTACTGGAGGTCACTGCTTCCTGTTACAGAGATATTGCCATTCCTGTCCTTAGCGTACATAATCTTATGTTTAGTAAAAGTGCGACAGTTTATGTACAACTTTTTCTTCCTATTCCGTAGTTCTAGAGAATTTTTCACACATTTCATTATTATTTTTTGTCATGGATTTCTGAAGTGACTTAGTAAAGCTCTATCTCAAAGAGTGGCCATTTTTGCTTCTGCATTAGCTCTTCCAGAAACAATGCCACATCTTGTCTTGAACCATCAGTCTTCTAGTGCTTCTGTACTTCACAGGCACTTCTACATCCTTGCCAAAGGATTTGGAACAAAACCAAGTTTAGAACTTCTGAAAAATTCCTTAGTTAGCAATGAGGGAAAAAAATATATATATCTTCAGACTTCTCAGTGCTTAGCAATGACTTCATGTTTTGCATGTGTTGAGGGAGTATATAGCAAAATAATAACATGCAGAACAAAGAGATCGGAAGGCAGTGAAGAAATTAAAGCTGAGTTCCTTTCTAGCTGATATGGAAAGGTGTATTATGACAGGGTAATATTTCAGAAATGCTCTAATTAAATTGTGTTTTTTTTTTTTTCTGAATATTCTTTTACACTCAAATACAAAAGCACTAAAGGATAGTAGTAAGATAAACTGATCTATAAAAAGATATTTCCCTCTCTCTCAAACAAAAAGAGTGTTAAGTGCTTGAACCCAGGCATGATAATGCAGCTCAACCATCAGCTCTAGCCTCTAGACTTCAGAAAACATTTCACCATCTTACACAATGCCTCAAAGCTCAAACTTCCTCCTCTTTCCTCTCCGAAGCGAACCCAAAGAACAAAATCACCCTTCTCCCAAAGCAAAACAAGAACCCACACTCAGCCTCATGCCAAAAACCATTGTATTTTGATCACCTACACCCAAGAAATATCATCCTGTCTGGAATCAATATTAAAACCAAAGGATACCATTGTTTACAAAATATCATACTGGTGACTATATTTCTGCTGCATTAGAAAAAAAAAAAAAAAACGTGTTTAAGTGAGAAAATAAAGCTAAAAATAACAGATCAACACAGAATCAAGTCTCTAGGGATTCTAACACTTATTTTTATTTTGTTTTAAGTTGCTACTGTTTGCTTTGAGTACATTACCCTTCAATTGCCAGGATTTCGTTCCTAAAGGCTCCTAGCTGGGTAGTGGTGGCGAAAGAATTTCTGGAATGTAAATTTTCTTTCTGCTTCTATCAAAAGACGTCTGCCCATTACGGCTGACAAGTTCCTAGTGATAGAACATGCAAACACTTCTATGCTGTAAAGAATAAAGAGCACATTTAAAAGATTTTCCCTTTTTTTACCATGTATGGGTTCTTGTTTCACTTCTTCCTGCTTCCCATACGTGCAAAGAATGTGCATCCATCTATTTATAGCAAATATTCTGTCAAACTAACTTGGTGTTTCCTGTGTGGAAAACACTGGGGGACATGAAATGTAGAATTGCTATTTACAGAACCCAGACTTTCTGTATTGACAGCAAGAAGGTTGAAGAGACCAGCATAGGGCCGATACTACTGACAAAAAGCAGTTTTTGACACCCACTAACTTCCTAGTCAAGAAAAAAGGTGACAAAAGTAAGGTAACCACGATTAAATCAACTCCTTTTGATCACTTTGACTCATCTGACACGTTTACCACAATCACGTCTTCGCTGTGTCCCTTCTGACCCCTCTCTCCACTCGTAAACCAAGCCCCGGGGCTGCCCCAGCAGAGCACACCGCTGGGCGCTGCGGAGCCTTGGAGGCCGCCTGCTCTCACACAGCCAGCTGGCTCGCACAGCAGGCCCACCAAGAGAGGTCAGTCAGCAAAGCCTCTGGGAGAAGGAAGAGAAGACACAAAAGAAGGTGGTGAAGAGGGCAGATTAAAAGTTTCCTGGCTAGAAATGTCACTATCATCTCGTTTGTGCCTGAGACTTTTAGGAGGCATTAAACTGAAACTATGGATCTCTAAATGGCCATCAAATCACCATTAAAACAACAACAACAAAAAAGATTTTGTCTACTGTTCTCTAACCATGACACCTACTTAAATATTAAATGTTTCCAGGATTAGTAGAAAACTGATAGAGAGCTTATGATGGACTTGTATTATCTTGCAGACACCCAAGTACAGTAAAGTCCTCGAGACAATCTTTACATGCAGCACCCAGAGCACAACAGTGACAGCCCCAGGGTCCGGACGTAAACTAAGGAATTAAGCAGAAGTGGAGATCAAACATGAACAGGACAAAAATTCTTCTGGAACAGCAAACCTGTTATTTTTTATTAGGTTACTAATAAAAGGTTTTCTACAACTACAAAAAATGCTCTAAAAAGGTATCACACACCAACAATACAGCTTCATTCCAACATGGATCCAGTGATGTAGCATTGGTAGAGCAGATTTCCCTAATGGCTTACCATACAAAGATCATGATTTTGCCTTGTGAACTTAGTTCTAGAACAACTTGCTCATCTTTGCCCTTCAGGAATGTTTTGCATCTTCCCGTGTGCTTTTATAGCAATTTAACAATTTCTAAAAGGCAACTTGTAATACACGGTTTTCCATTCTATCTTCCTCGAATTTAGGAGCTCATCTCATATTTTTAAGTCTGAGTACACTTTCATGCCATCCTTTCTTGAGTGCATTACACTGCTGAAGTTTTTAATCACAAATGTAAAATAAAGATAACTGAAGTCCCTTTCACAAAACACAACTGGAATGCTGGTACTTACGATCAAAAGAAGTGATTATTTTCACCATTCATTTCAATAGTGTGCTCTGAAGGAACCCATTGTGTTCAAATATTAGGGCTATAACATCATAAATGAATAAAACATCTTGGCCTTATTGCTAACACCAGCAACAGCCACTCTCTGTAAAAAGACAGAGCATCTATTGAAAGACAAAAAACTACAAGCGACAGATCTAAGCCAAAGTCACTTCTAAGTCTCTAATACCAGCATGTGGGAAAAGGGAAAGGTGATTTGCAGATATCACTACAAAAAGCACTTAATGGGATTATAGAGACATGAAACACATCTGGTCCATAACCAAGAGCAAAGACTATTTGCTTCATTAAGGATTTTGCTGATTAAGGCCCATTTGTAGCAAAAACTTGAGCACCATGAAGAGGTAGAGTTTCTAATTCTGTATTAAAAAAAAAAAAAATGTTGCTAGCTTGGAAACACAGTAAGAAGTTGGTGTTCTTCAGAACTGAAATACTCAAATTGGCATTCTAAGAGATGCTAAAGATGTATAGAGGTTCAAGGGGGAGAAGAGGGCACATACTGTAAATAGAGAGCCACAAAGTACAACTGGGTTGAGGAAATCGTCTAGACAGAAAAAGGAGACTATGTATGACGAGTACTGCTGAGAAGTGCATGGGCTCGCCCTGTTCTTGTCTCCTTCTAGTCCACGTGCCTGCTTTTTGGAGTGATAAGCAGTCTCCCTGTCTGATACAGTACCAGTGCTGTTAAAAGTTTCTTGCTATTCCTTTGGCTTCCCAGCTCTCACTTTTCCAGTGATCTTACTCTTATTGATGTTATTCAGGGGGTATTTCTCCTGAGATATTTAGATGTGTGTGTATATATATATATGAGCTATATTTACATATGAGCAATTTCATTCTCTCAACTTAGGACCGTAATAATTTCACTGTGAGGTAAACTAAGATCTACCCGTGTAAGATTTTTGCTTTAGTCAATCACCCCCCGAGTTTCAGCAAGTTATTCCAAAGCAACACACGGAATAACAAACACTGCTCATGAAGCTTCCAAGTATAGTTTTTGCAAGATAAGCAAGTATAAAAATATGTAAATTTGCATAGCTTATTATAGTAGTGTGATTTTGTTTTTCTATTTAAGGCACATAAACATTACAAAATAGCTTGAAATCAGCATTCAAGATACCTGATGTTTACTTCGGCACTCATTCTACGCATCTGACTAAAGAATTGCAAAAGTATTCATAAAATACACTGATTTGTATGTGCAAGTTCTTGCTATATTATCTATTTGGGAAATGAAAACTATCTAATATTTACAGTACTGAATCACCACAAAAAGTACCACTGCTTCATCCAAAGTTCATCAACATCCCCCCCCGCCCCATAAAAAATAGTTGAGGATTGTTGTCCAGTAAGAAATATTAACATGCAACGTCTCCTGCCCATGAAAGTAACTTTTTCTTCAACTCATGGATATTCAGCGTATTTAAATAGTATCGAAGGCCACTCTGTCCTAACATTTAGCACAATTATGAAGACCTAAGATTTTTAGATCAGTGAAATGGATCAGCATTACAGAAATCACTATTACACACAAAATAACAGTCTCCAAGACAAAAGTCATTTTTGTCCGTAATGATGATTAAATCACTTTTATTCCCATTTAAAATATACAACTTTGAAAAATTACGCATCATACATTCAAACATGAATTGCATTCTTAAGTGTCCTGATATCCAGCTGTCCTGTCGCTGGCCAGTGTAATACAATAATCTCTCAACACTTTACTTTTGGCCACGAGAGAAAATTCTCCAGAAATAAACATTTATTATCTGATATTGCAGCTTCTCCTTAAACACTTAGAGTTACAAGTCAATTCCAGTAGGTCTCTGCTTCCTAAACACTGCTTCTTGTTCCTGTAAGAAAAAAAAAAGTCCACAAAGATTCCTAAAAGGGCAAAAAAAAAGGTCAGCTATTTTAGAAATAGCATTAATAAGAGTTGATTCAGCAGTGTCAAAAATAACCATTAAAGCTAGTATTCCCAATCAAAAGCGGTTCAAGTAAGCTCACTAACAATGCCATGAACTTTAACAGTCTTTAGGAAGTAACTTGAAACCTTTAGAAAAACATTGATACAAACGGTATCATTAGAACAGCAGTACTGTTATAGACACTTAGTACCATGGCAATGAGGCATAACCCACAGCCCGCTTGAAAAAGCACTGCTACAGGAAAGTCCTTATGGTAAGGTTCTGATAAATTTTCAAAGGGCATATTGACTTATTTAAACCTTAGTAACTGCTCCCTGCAGGGTATGCAATGAAATCCACTGCTCCACTTTGAGGCGAGTGTTATTACTGCACAATTTGGTGTTACTTATAACACCAACGATCTGACAGACATTTGTTAGACAGACCATAATGTCCCTGCTCTGCAGTGCTCCCAGTCTTAGCTAACATACAAACTCAGCAGGGAAAGCATGAGCTGGAAACAGCAGCAAGTGTCGTACGGTGTATTAAAACTGTTAATGGACAGGTAGGAGAGCAGAACAGGAGGAGGGAAAAAAGTCACTGTTTTTAAATCTGTAAATTTGCTCAATTTTACAGGCTGCACAAAGTGTAGAAAAAAATCTAATTGCAATTAGCCCTAATTTAACTTAAGCCAACATCTGCATTACTGTATCAGGACTGGAGAGAAAGTGTTTATCAGTGTATTAAAAAAATGAAGTTAACAGTTTGCTGTAATATCCTCACTTAAGAGAAAACCAACACGGGTCATTTAAAGTTGATAATTTTTATTTACAGTTTTGTTGGCAAAAGGCAGTGGGAAAGTTTAAAACATTTTAAACAGAGGACACTGTATCACTGTACAGTATGATGTATCAGTTCACAATCCGTATCCTCAGGATCCAGCTGATCAAATAAAGCTTATCAGAACTTCAAGAAGCATATCTGCATCAGCTCCATTAGTATACTGCCTAAAAATACTTCAGGCAGTTTCTAAATCAACACAATTGCCATTTAAAATGAAGTTCTGGTAAAGAACGTTCCCTTTGATTTCATACTGTACCTGGTATCAACGTGCCCACTTACACTTGCACACTGGCAAAGCAGTTACGCTTCCTACTTTTAGTTGAAATATACCAGCTCATTTTCTGTGAATTCAGCTGTCAGGTAATTACAAACTACTCTGAATATTTTACTGTGATAATAGTCAAGATTGGAGTAGATGAGATTGAAGGAAAATACTCCTGGTATATCACATGCCCCTCAGAATCAGCTGGGTAACCATAAACATCCTGTTTAAGAATTCTATTCAAAAAGGAGAAAAAAATGTAGTCAGTTTTCACTTTGTCACATAGATTTTAATCCGCACTTGAACTTTTTAATTCATTCTTCTAAATCAAGAGTGTTTAGTTCTTCTTCTAGTTCATCCAAGTCCTCGCCAGTGAAAAGATTTTCATCAACTGGAACTGCATCAATTACTCCATTTTCCAGCTCCCCATCTCCATCATTATCTTCCTCTAAATCGTTTTGCTCACTGATGTTTATCTCACCGCCAGAAGCTTCACTTAATTTATTATCTGAAAATAATGAAAATATTGATTTTACACATGACAATGTCAAAAATTTCTTAATCACTAGTCCACAATCCTACTGAAGAGGCTCTGAAATTTTTGAGATCATCACTTTTCATATAGTTTCAATTTACATATGCAAACTTCTATAAGCTAAATTGCATGTATCCAATTAATACACAGGCTTGGATCATTAATTAGAACGGGCTTAAAAAAACACAAACTCAAACACTAACTACTATTATTGTAACTGAGTCAAACAATGAATTACTCCCAATTCAACACCTCCACTTTAAAGACTTTTTTAAGGTTAAACTTTAAAAACTTTAAACCTTTTTTAAGGTTAAACCTTAAAAATTGGGGTATGCATTCCACAAGCACAGAATGATAAAGTCTTTACTTGAAGAAATTACAAGTTAATCTAAGATAGATAGAAAAATATTAAGAGAAGCTTGGATTTTTTGATATTATTCATTTGGTTGTTTACTAAATTTAAAGATGGGGGAATTGCCCAAATAAACAGGTGTTGCATGGATTTTCTTAAAGTGGACAAACACACTACCTTTTATTTAAAGTTGAACTTCAGAAAAATTTGAAGTGTACAGCATTTGCTAGAAGCAATACCTTCAGTAACAACAAACACCATGATTATATTTTTTTAAATTAATAAAATAACAAATGATGCTTTTTGGAGAATCAAAAACTCATTTCTACCTGCTTTTTGGAAAGCATTTAACAATTCATTCCCTTAGAAGTGATGCCTAAATAATGAACTTACCGTCTTTTTCTATGGAAGTGTATGTGCTGAATCGCTCAGGACTAGCCACAGTAATACCAGTCTCATCGACAGCCTTCGGGACATAGAGGCTCAAATCCACATCGTTTATGCACACAGGATCTTCCATCTGAAAAGTACACCAAGATGCTCTCTATAAATGATGCTTCCACAGAAATTCTAATTTCAGCAGTTTTTCTACATGTTTTTTCATCTTCCTTTTTGACACCAGAACTGAGAAAAATATATTCTGTAGCAGTGTTCAATTGTGAACCCAGCACATGAATTGCACTGTAAGAGTTGCACTCTCAAATTAAGTTTTACTAAACTCTCCAAAAAAACTTACAAAGCTTGCATGTAAATTGCGATACTGTAACTGGAAATATTATTTGAGTTGCCCGTGTTCTTTACCTCATCATCTTCTCCTGTTCCTTGAGTATAGCGGGTATCATCTGCTTCTTCATCATCTGCATCAACCAACTCTGGTCGGAACTCAAATACTTCACGTCCACTAATCTAGTAACAGAAAGAAATCTAATTTGTCACTTCACAGAATTCTAAATGCCATTAAGGAAAATGAAAGAAAAAAAAAAAAACAAAAACAAAAGCAAAACAATTCCAAGGCAGCTATCTTAATGCAAAACTCATTTACTCTTTCTTCTTATATTAAAGAATTGAAGTGTAGAACGTACCACCAACGCTTTGCCAGCTTTGAAGTCTGCTTTCCTCCTTTCCATATCTTGCTCAGCCTTATCAATTTTTTCTTGTCTTTTTCTTCTCTTCCATGCAATGAAACACTCTAAAGTGATTTTGGTAACATTTGGTCCTAAGGCAGCACGCTGTCAAGTAAAAAGACTGATTAATGGTAGAAATTGTTTCCAAAGGCTATATATTAAAGATTTAATTACTCTTTTCCAGAATCTAATTAAAAACATTTCTTTCTAATTCCTTTTGCACTCCTACCACTGTTAAACACACCCCATCAACATAAAGTTTGACTCCACGCACGATTTTCCAGTTAGTGAGATGAGCTGACATGAAAGCTAACACGAAAAGCGTAGGAGGAAAGAAACCAACGGCATTAGTTTAGGTTCTCCTCAAACTGACACTGTCAGGCAACGGTGCCAGAAGCAGAGCTGAAAAGTCTTTAGGAGGCCCCGTTCTTAGTGTTGCTTCCTCATGATTGAGTTATGCGACAACCAAGGAAGCAGTGAACTGAGGACGAGGAAGGCCCATAGAAGCAGTTGTAACAGATAAAAAGAGGAAAAAGCAAGAAAGAGAAAGCCCCTAAAACAGGATTAGGGATATCCACCCTAACAGTAAATATTCAGACCTAATTTCGAAAATTACTTACTGAAATAGAAACCATGAATTCATTGCTATGTATCCCTCACCCTAGCTCATAGAGCCTCTAAAACCATTTTATACTTTTCAATTATTCATTAGGAAGTTATTTACAATTTTATCTGTTTTCATTATACTGAAAAGAAAACACCACCAACAGGTACCTTGTTGACAACTTTACCTCTTTTTCTATTAGATCTTCTAAGGAAATTTCGTCTTGCTTTTCCTCCTTCTTTTTGTCTTTTTTTAATACAAAACCTGGAGGGAGTGCATGGCGATACATACAATTGTCTCCGCCACCCGGACAGACCCAAAACCATCCATATTTGTTGTTTTCAATAGCATCAAGAAAGTATTTGCAGACCTGCATAAAACAAAGGTCACTAGCACTGCATTCTCTTTCAGCCCCATTTATACTAGTATAGCTACTACATAAGTACAGTAAATCAGCCATGTGTGCTCAAAACTGAAGATAAGAAACGTGTGAAATGCACTGCTATTAAAAAAGGGTAGACAAAGGAAGTGCAGCTAATTATCTAAAGCTATCAGGTATTCCAATAGCTTTTTTCCCTTATTATCAATCAATCTGAGAAAGACAGGATGACTCAGAAGACTGACAACTGGGTACTTTGTAAATCGAGCAGCACAGGTAAAAGAATGCTAAAAATCTTTCTATTCCAGCCCACCAATGCCAGTGTACTTTTAATCAAAATAAATGTAACCAATCGCAGATGTTACACGTTCCAGCTCATGATCCTGAGGTAAAGATACACCATTCCGGAACTTCCCACAAGCAATTCGTAACACAAACACCAGAATTTAATTTTTTGCAAATTTAGGAAGAATCAATAGAATATATAATTATTTGGTATTGAAAATAAGGTGAATAGTCCCAAAAAACAACAGAAAGGTATCATAGCATTTAGCACACAAACTAAAGAATACTCTTCAAGTAAGAGATCAGGAACTACAAATGACTGAACTAGCTTCTCTCTGCTGCTAAGTAACACATAGTACAACTCAATGAAAAAAAAGGACAAAAAGACATACTATTTGAGTTTTGGGTTTTTTCTTTTCCGCCTCACCATGCTTCTTGTTCACCACCTCTTCTAGCTTCTTTTCATCCCAGTTATCCATTGTATCTAGAAGAATACAACAGGTCATTTCACAAACACGCCAAACACTAAACAGCACCGTCCTGTGGCTTTTCTCCTGATTAGCAGTTTTAATCAGTAATTCTTACATTTTAGTTAATCTACAGAATAGGAGATAAATTCAGACTTCTGTAGTGAACTTGTCAGACTTTCCTGCGATGCTCACAAGACCTTTTCCTCAAAAACCTTAGAAGCTTATCTTTTGACATGCATAAAGTGTGTTTCGGTTAAAGACTAAGAAACATGTCATTCCATATGTACATTATCTGGAATGGAAAAGGGGAGAGAAGAACAAGATGACAGAATAAAAGAGAAGGCTGGACACTAACGTCCAGAAGAACAGACAACATAACTGAATACTAAACATACCAAATTTTCAGTGGTAAAAGGATGTGCCATCAAAGGAAGCAAGATTATGAACAGTAACAGTAGGATAGTAGCATCTATAGGATCCAATCACACTAATGTAGGATGACAGAAGCTACAATTTATATAGGGTCAGAGACTTCATCTGTTGTGGAAAACCAGAATAATTTATTTTAATATAAGATCCCTAACCTTTGCTAAGGGAAAGTAAAACCCAGAGTACTTTGCCAGCAAATAATTTGGGAAAAGGAAGTGAAAACTCAGAAAAAAATCTCAAGCAGCTTGAATTCAAAAACCGCATCCAACTGGCAAACATTAGAAACAGTTCTCTCAGTCAGCTACAGTTGCTCATCACACTTGTTCCTTATGCACTCGTATTTTGGAGAACTTGCACAAAATTAGCAACTACAATAAAGATCAAACACCATACAAACTGCTACTTGTATAACATAACGCTTCACACAGCAGGGTTTAAAATACACCAAGACCATTATGTGATACTTTATCAAAAATAACTTCAAAAAAATACTTCTAAGAAAGCTTTTAAAATCATGTTTCACTGTCGTTCTTCCTTTCAAACAGCAGTATAGGTTGCCTTGGTCTTCAGGATCATATAATGCAACACAACTTGTTTAATCTTAACAATACAATTCCAAAACCAGAACAGCCACCTTTTATCTATCATTTCATAGAAGCATTATATACCTTTCTCAAGGTCTTCATCTCTTGCATCAATGTAGACACTTCGTTTTTCACACTTCCTTTCCAAAGACAAATCATGAGAAAACTTGCACTTGTCTCCTTTAGAGCACTGCCCTTGCTTGAAGAAAGCACAAACTACAGATTTGGGATCAGCACCTGAGTGAAGAAAATTGTCATATTTTAGTGATTTTTATAAGGTAAACACTAATCTGGAGCAAAAGCTATATCTTTAACGTTCTGAGACACAATGGCTAGGATCCCGTCTTTAGGATCTGCATAGAATGAAAACACGTTGTTAAACATTAAAGTTATTTCATGTGGAGTTCATCACCTCTCCTTCCTTCAAGCAAATAAAGGTGTCATTACAGTTCATACAGTGGGGTAATTGGACTGAATTTCAAAGCTGACATTTGACTATTTAAATAAATGTGGCATAAGCGTGTGCCTGAACAAACTATTCACATAGCAGATAGTACTCTATGCAAAATCTTCCCTATACAACAAACTGTTTTTGCCTCTAATACATATTAAAGCATCTTTTCAATGTCAACGTTTCTGTAATATAATCAGTAACATGCTGGAATAAATTACATTAACCTAAACCACACCCATTCAGATCATTTTCTTTCTTTTATAAAGAAATCAGGTGGCTGGTCATGGGCTCCAAAATAAACATGTTGTTACAGTATGAACTGTTCAACCACTAACTACGGTTTTGAAGTAAACACCACCACACTGACGTAATTATTTGACCTTCAGGAAGTAAGAAATGAAAGGCAGTAGAAACATATCTACTGGACAAGTATTTACAAGTCCTGTCGATATCAATATAGCCTTCAGTATTCTAAAGATCCAGTAACCCCACAGGAGTTCCTAATAAAATGCCAAGCAGTTACAGACAAAATACTATGTACACTATATGAAGAAATGACCTATCTACTTGGCAGTGAGCCAGCCAGCGAGCTGGCATTTTTAGCAGGTTATTTTACCTGAAGTAGACGTATGAAAACAGTACATAAAGGAAGTTTTAGTTACTCATACCTTTGCTAATTTTCTGTGCAGCAACCACGGGCTTGAAGAGTTCATTTAATTCTTGTAGTTCTTTTTTCTTATCTTCTTTCTTTAATTTCTTTTCACTTTCTGTTTGAGCAGCCTACAATGACCCCAATTTGAAATTATTAATAGAAAATTAGAATGCCATTACTCACTTTATATGAATGGTAAATTAAAATAGCACAGCAAATCATTCTCAATTAGCAAGGGAGGGGAGTGCAGACAGGGAGCCTGTGATTTCTTCGTTTCTCAGAACTCCTGTCCTTTTATGAACGGCGAACGCCATCTACTGGCAGTGACATTTCAAACAGAAAACACTTTAAATAGAATCTGTCAAAGGTCTGGGATGCTGCTACCTCTACTCCACCTTTACCAGCTCGTAAACCAAGTGCAAGATGGACAATGAGGAAAGGAAAAGTTAGCTGCTCTTTTGTGATGCTTTAGCAGTGCAACTAATCTATCCAGGTACTTCAAGATCCATGCAAAAAGCTTCTCTTTTGTATCCCATGTGCTATTTTATTCTTGTCACGTATACCAATAGCATGTCCATGGTATTTGTCTGTAGAAGTAGCAAACTACTTTTGGAACACTATTTGTTTAAACCTATATGAACTCAACAAATTAATGTTTCAACAATAAGCAGTAATTTATAAACAAAACATCTTTTTATTTAATTTTTTTTTTTGATTCACCCTAGTATTCCAGAAGCATGAAGATGAAAATAGTTGTTTTTTTTTTTTTTTTTTTTAAATCTTGACAGATTTAAATACTGAAAAGTATTTTACAAGATAAGACAGGCATAAACTGTCCTGAACCTAGCTTCTAACATCCACCAGTTAATAGCTAAGAGTATTTGAGGAACAAATTATTTTTGACTGATTAATTTACATATAGTATTGTTGTAAGTGCAACAGGATTCAGGGACTTGAGATAGAAATTTCAGAAGAACTGCCTGAGTAATATCTATGCTTTCAAAGTGACATCAAATAATCCTTACCACTTCAAGAATTTTACATCTCATGACATGAGCATCAACATTAAAGTTGCATTTGACATTTATTAGATTATCCTAATGCTATGTAAGGAATTCAACACCAGTTATGACATCATGAGGTTAGCTGACATTATTCTGTAGGCTTATTCATGTAACAGGAAGCTGTTTGAATACCTAGCAGCTAACTTCTCTAGCACTGTAGCAGCAAGACCTGGCTTGCATCCATTGGAGTAATATTTCTGTGAAATCTGTGCTTTCTGACAAAGCAAAACACTGTAACTCAGCCACATCACATTGTACTTCATGATACAAAACAAGAGCAAAGCAGTAGTAGCAGTGGCTCCAAATTTCAGTTTCTCTGACCAGTTTATCAAGCAGACATGCAATTGTAAGACTTGTGTCCACTTGAAATTATAGTAAGTACTTCCATGGGTAGAACAACAAGCATATGGGAGTTTGTAACTGTTTCAAACTTTACCTCAATGCCCAACTAAATACGAATTATTTTTATTTTTCGTGGTTTGCTATTTCTTAGATTAGGTGAGAATCGAAAAAAAAAAGAGCATTTGAACTTGTTTTCTACTCGAGTATCATGTGACAATCAGTACGTACAGTAAAGATGATTCCACTACCCAGTAGGAAAAATGTTACAGATGCATTGCTTACCTGGCGTGGATTTTGCTGACCAAATTTAACCTGGTGAGTCACAGCCTTGATGAATTTCTGTTGTTTTGCACCTTTTTTGTTCTTTAAGCCAAAGGTTTTGTCCTAAAAGTCAAAAGATGAGCATGAATTATTTAAGACTGACCAACAATTAGAGCAAGTTCAAGTTATTACAAAATAAAATAAAAAAAAAAAAACAACCCCCCCACAAAAAAAAACACATAACAAAACCCTTGCCACTCCTCTCAGATTGTTAGTTAAACACAAATTTAGCAACATTTAGCACATCTAGCAACGTGACCAATCCAAGAAACAAGACGGACAGCATTCCCCATTTGTACAATCTTTAAAATTCGCTTTTCCAAAGACAGGACTAAATGCTGCTGCTTTGTGAGCTATTGCTTTTCTCCCCAGATCCAATCACGTCCAAATATTAATGCACGTGTTTGCACGCAGTGTTTTAAGACTCCTCAAGACAAATAGGCAAGATCTTTTTGATTACAAGCTACATCTGGAAAAAAAACCCTGAATAGTCATAAACACTGTCTTTTCCTTCTATCTGCTTGAAACCACCTACTATTTCCCTCTGCAAGTATTCATACATAAATCTTTGATCTTCACGTCATGCAGGTCAACACTGCCGCATTCAACATTTTCCTCTTTTTCCCCAAGTATTTTGTAAGCATTTCATTTTCTTACGGTACTGATTTATTTAAGTGTTTCCCCCACATCCAGTCCAGACGTGTGTTTGCATATCCTAAACTCCGCTGCAATAAGCTGCTGTTTACACTGCCTGAGCCAACTCTTCCTCCACATCTTCAGTTTTATTACTAGAGACAAGTTTCTATACCAAACCTGTTCAAGTTTTCATTAAAAGAAAAAGGATGGCTCTGTTTCACACACGTATCTGAAACAGAAATTGTTTGTAGCTGAAATACCCGCATTTAAAAACTATCTGTGCCTTTGATTTGATTGCTTTTTGTTTTTCTTTTTCTCCTCTCTCTGGAACAAATAACAGATGTTCACCCAGTGATCACAGCGTAGTTCAAACACACCTTTGGAAAGCCTACCAATAAAGAAATGTATTGGGAAAGAACGACCCGACATAAAAGTGGAATTATCCGACATAAAAGCGAGATTATCCCACACAGCCAGACCCAGCAACGACACCAGAACCCCCCCCCCCCCCCCTTCCACCTCCCCGCGGCGCTGTCGGGGCCCGGCCTCACCTCGATGATCTTCTCCTTCTTCTTCTGGTCCGCCTTCTTGCTGCCCCCCGCCGGCTGCTGCTGCTTCTTGGGGGGCATGGCGGGCGGGGAAGGGGGAAGGAAAGGGGAAAGGGAAGGGAAAGAGACCGGGACGGGAGGGACGGGATGGGCCCGGCCAGGACAGCGCCGCCGCCGCCGGGGAGGCCGCACCGGAAAGCGGCGGTGCCGCGGGGCAGGCTGGGAAGGCAGCGCCCGGTGCGTCCCGGCAGGCCGCGCGCCGCCGGGCGGGGAGGCGCCAAGCGGCGCGCTGAGGCGCGGCCGCCATCTTGGGGAGCCTCCCGCAGGCTGTGGTGGCGCAGAGAGGGGCTGGGGGAAGCCCTCACGCAGCACCCGAGTGCTCGGGGAGGAATGTGTCTTGTGGAGATGAAGCGTGTTGGGCAGGGTGATGGCTTTTGCTGCTCTCTGCCACGTGAAGGAAAATGAAATCGCTGCTCTGGGAGTGCCTTCCCGCTTGGTGCCAGCAGCAGTTTCCATGCTACCAGTATGTTAGGCAACCTACAAGCCAGGCAATCATAAGTCAGAGAAAATAACGCTCTCCCAGTCTACTCCAACTTCCCAGTAACACATAAACCTCAAGTCAGCTGCTCCCCACAGTTCCATATTTTTCTCTGAAGACTGCCCCCCAAAAAATGGTGCTGAATTTCACTATTTTTTGGTGCATTGAAGCCCAGTTGATAGGGCTTGAAGGGAGAGAATGATGTGCTACTGTAAAGAGCTTAGTTGGGGCATTAGCTACTCAATGGAACTCTACTAAATAAACCATCGCTTGTAAAAAAGGAGTCTGACTGCAGAAGGCAGCCTGCACTTCAGTGCAGTCAGCCTGGGCCAGCTTTTAGCCTGTAAAACAGTGGCAGCCTGCCTGAGAGGAGAAAAGCTTTCAGTTCATCTTACCAAGTGCCAAGGCTGGATTTGGGTTCCCCTGAGAATGACACATCTTTCTGAAGAAAGGGTGTAAGAAACCTGAATGAACTCCAAATGAGACAACATGAACATCAAAATAAGACAACAGGCAGTTTTACCAAGAGAGCTGTTCTTACCAGAATTTACACACCTGAAGATCTGCAACAGAAGCCATTCTATTAGTTTAAGAAAGGATCCTGATTTTTCAGACTGCTGAGCTAAATAACTACCAGCTGTAACACGTCACTGCTTGCATGCTCAAAATAATAAAAATAAAAATAAAAAAAATGTTTATCTTTGCCTCTTCTAATCACTAGATTAGAATTACTGAAGTTGCAAGTGGGGAGAACATTGCTGATGGTTGGGAATTTGAGACTAGTATTTCTGTGCCTTCCCTGCCTTACTGACCTGCAGCCTGTGTGCCCCTGACATGCACTCCATCTGGAGTGCATTGCATACATCTTCTTGCAGTTTTGTGGCCTGGATGCAGACATTTGAAATACATCACACCACTTGAGGTGCAATCATTGTAAACTACCAGAGACAGCAAGATAATTCAGGGTCTTGGTTGTCTGTTTCCAGATGTACTTCTTTATGAAATACATACTTAAAAGGGTTATCCATCTCAGCGTGAATAACAGCATTTTATTTCAAGTTCCTGGAAATTTATGCAACTTGGTTCTAGCTGACATTCGCCATTAAATTTAGAACTAGCTGATGCTCAAATTGTGAGCTAATACAGATCAGTGCTACCTATGACATTTCATTTTAAAAGGTCTTAAACTAACCATAGAGATACCAGTTGAGGTAATTCTAGTTTCTTTTTTTTTTTTTTTTCCTTTTCTTTTTCTGTACCATGACAATTAAGATCCTTACTGGAGTTCTTACTAACACCAATTGCTTTATGAATAATTGAATAAATAACAAATGAATAACTGAATTTAAAATGTTTATGTGTAGCTCAAGCACCAATTTTACTTTTCAAATTATTGTTTCACCATGTTATGTGTGCATTTTCCACAAATAAAAATGTAAGCTAAATTTAATGCATTGTACTGTTCTTTCCAGTAAAATAAAAATGTTACCATGTACTTATGCTAAATGAGAAAGTAAAGTGAGCATGAACTTACAAAAGCGCAGTCAAAGAAATACAGTTGGCATTTGGTTCTGAACAAGGAGCAATTTTCACTAGCATCAGAAAATCTTGATGCTTCTCATCTTTAGGTATTGCTTTTGTGTTTGAATAATTCATCCCCCAGCAACATTTATGACCCACTTGTTTTCACAGTTGTACTAAAATAATATTTTGCCCCTCTACACCTTTGCCTGGTTGTCTTGAACCCCAGTATCAGGTTCAAAGTTGCCATAAAGAGACTGAAAAAGACAACATGAACATAGCATATTCTTCCAAGCTATTCTCTCTTAGTCCAAGCAGAAATAGTGAATTGTCATCAGCTCAGTTCAAGCTACCTTACATATCACAGAATGGTTAAGGTTGGAAGAGACCACTCGAAGTCTTCTGGTCCCACCCTCCTATTCAAGCAAGGACACCTATGGCAAGTTGCCCAGAACCATGTCCAGAAAGCTTTGGAAGATCTCAAAAGACAGACTCCACCTCTCCAGGCAACCTGTTGTCCTGGTTTCAGTTAGGACAGAGTTAATTTTCTTCCTAGTAGCTGGTAGGGCGCTATGTTTTGGCTTAGGATGAGAAGAGCGCTGATAACACGCTGATGTTTTAATGGTTGCAGAGCAGTGCTTACACCAAGCCAAGGACTTTTCAGCTTCTCACTCTGTCCTTCCTGCCAGTGGGCAGGCTGGGGGTGCAGCAAGAGCTGGGAGGGGACAGACCCAGGACAGCTGACCCAAACTGGCCAAAGGGGTGGGTATTCCATCCCATCTGGGGTCATGCTGAACAATACATAGGGGTGGCTAGCCTGGGGGGAGGAGGGCTGGACTGCTCGGGGTTAGGCTGGGCATCGGTCAGCAGGTGGTGAGCAATTGCATTGTGCATCACTTGTTTGTACACATTATTATTAGTAGTAATATTAACATTATTGTTATTATTGTTGTTGTTATTATTTTTCTGTCTTAATAAACTGTCTTTATCTCAGCTCACAGGCTTCACTTTCCCATTTCTCTCCTCCATACCAGAGAGGGAGGAGGGAGGGTGAGTGAACGGCTGTGTGGTGTTTAGCTGCTGGCCGGGTTAAACCACAACATCTGTGTCAGTGCTCTTTCAGGGACATAGTAAATAACTGCCTCCCAATATTTAGACAGAACCTCTTGTATTTCAGTTTGTGCCTCTTATCCTTCCATTGGTCACCACCAAAACAAGCCTGGCTCCATTTTCTTTGCTCCCCTCCCTCCCCCTGACTATTTATAAGAACTCCTCTTCTCCGTGTTGAGCAGTGCCACCTCTTCCAGCGTCACAATGAAAGTGAAATACTTCAGTCTCTTGATCATCTCACTGGCCTTCCAGTGGACTCTTTCCAGTATGTCCAGGTCTGTCTTATGCCATGCTGTGCTGTCCCTCCAACAGATACTGGGGCACTGCAAATCACCTACGGGGACCAGGGCTTGTGAACATGTGGCTGCGCTTATGGGGCTATATAGGGTTTCACCTGCTGGGTTTTCTTGGTAAGAGGGCCCGCAGCAGACTACCACTGTATCATCACCGATCTATGTTCTCTCAAACCCTAACCCATAGACTCTCAGTTAAGTCTTTCCAACACCAGGCAAAGTCCACAAGCTCCAACTTTTTGCTGACAAAATGGCCAACATTCCCTCTTTATCTTCTCCGCCTATCCTTCCTAAAATGTCTGAATCCTAATATTCCATTAATCGAAGACAGCCCCTATAACCATACTATTCAAACAACACTGTAAAGATATACCTATAAAACACTACTCTCCCCCTTAACAGAACATTTTTATAAGAACAAGTGTAACTTAATTGGTTACTTAAGTTACTTAATTTAATTGGTTAATTAAGTGGGGGGTGTTATGGGTAATGGTAAAAGCCACGTGGATAGCATTATTTACTAGTCTCAGAGGGAGAGAAAAGTGCTTTATATACTTTTTCTGAGCAACTGATAAATCTCCTGTAATTCCTGTCAGGGTAGTATTGAAAAGTGAGTTCTGTTATAGTTTTTTGCTTGTTTGTTTGCTTATTTATTGTATCTATATTGATATATATATTTTGGGGCTTAGTGGTGGTGAAGTATGAGAAGGGCCTGGGGTAAATTTATGTAGGCTTAGGTTAAGGGAAGTTTTTTCTGTTAGTCTGGATTTGTGGGCTGCCTCACACGGTAGGAATAAAAGCTAATGTAAATAGAGCAACGTAAGTGCTGCTTAAAGAGAGTTATTTACCCGTATTAGTGGGGTAAGAACGTTTTAAGCTTGATAAGGGTCAAGAAAGACCTGTTTTAGATGTTCCTGAGGTGACTAACTTACTGCTTACTTGTGCTGTATCTTATTTACAGTAGTTTTTCCTATAACTAATTTTATCAATTATCTTTCAAGGCCTGTGGGTATGAGAAGGTCCTTCAGGCTTTAAGTTATCTTTTAAGGACAAAAAATCTTTCTGAAAACATGGCTTAAAAAGAAGGCAATTAACCTAATAAAAAAAGGGTGGAAAAAAAAAACATATAACAAAACATTTTTTAGAGTTGTGAAGTCTTTATCTTTTTACTTTTGACATGTTAATTGAGAAATTGAAGAGACTTCGGCCTTTAAGATGAGTGATTTAAAATTTTAATATTTTGGAAATTGATCCAATATTATATGTCCTTAAAGTTGTTATGCTGTATAATCCAATTGCAAGGATCTTTTCTGGAACAAAATAGAGGAAACTTAAAAACATACTTTTTCCCCTCAGGAAAAAGTAGGAAAGGGAAGAAAGCAAACAGCTTCCAGTAAGTTCTCAACACAACCAAAAAATAAACGGAGGTATGATGAACAGGCAAGGCACAGCCTAGGTACATGTGTGGGGTGAGTTTCAGACAAAACCAAGCCCTGTTCTGTCACATATCTGAGGTATTAGACTTGGCTGATGTGAAGAAAAGAAGTTTTGTTTAAGAATGAGGCTGCGCGCAGGGCAGCTGTTGTGCGGCCTGCCGTGTGAGGAGAGGGCCCAGCCGAGATGGACGCCATTGCTGCCCCGCTGTGAGGGAAGGCCAGCCTCTTGCTGTGCGGCTGTTGCTTGGTTTGCCTGTGTGCAGTTTTCTAAAAACAGCATAGAAAAGCAAACTTTTGTTTCCTCTGTGGCAGCATCAGTGGATGTTGAAGCCTAAACGCGTTTTCAAGCCTGCAGAGAAATGGTAAAAGTGGTGGGTAGCGGCCATTTTGAGAGAAGGCTCCTCTGCTGGCTGCCTCGTTGATACTTGGATTACTGTTAGATCAGTTGCTGTATTAATCTTAACAACAACAACAACAACAAAAAACACAACCAACCAAAAATCCCACCACACACACACACACAAAATCCACAAAAAAAAAATAATCTGAGACAGAGTTACCAATTATCTGCTTTTTCAAGAGAAATAATCTCAATCTGTGCTAAAATCTTGTATTATGTTAGATTAACACCTTTCCTTTATAATTACATGATTGATTAATTGGAGACATGAATATACAAAGGAAGGTGAGGGAAACAGCCTGGTTGTGTGTCTAGAAGTTAGCAGAGATCATTGGGAGCCTGTTGTTGCAGGCCTAGCCTTAAATCCTGTTACTCAACAGGATCATGGTATTTCCTGCAGTGAAATTATTTAAAGATGGGAGTTAGAACTTTAGAAAAAAAAATAAAATAATCTTGTTTCTTTTGGTATTAGTCAGGCGTCGGACTATTTAAGTGAGCTTTGTGTGTTAGAGTACCCTCCTTTCTTTGTCATTAGGCCATCATTATTTATGTTGCAGTGGCAGATAACTAAACACTATAACTATCAAAAATAGTGCTAAATAATTGTTGTAATAGCGTATTGCACTTAATAAATGATTTTTTTTTTTGTAAAAGATTTTGTTTTAGACCGAAATGAAGTAGATATATTCTCTCAATTGGAATTCAAATAAATGATTTTTTTTTTTTATAAAAGCTTTTGTTTTAGACCTAAATGAAGTAGATATATTCTCTCAATTGGAATTCAGTCCTGTGAAAGCTTGGTGATGGCAGACTTGACCTTGCGCAGGAGTGTGGTTCTGGCTGGGATTGTTCTATAATTGATAACCTTGGTTATTTGCACCTAATTTCTGACACATGCAATATGTTCCTTTAGTTTCAAACAATAAGTATATAGAAAATTCAGTATTATGTTAGTTAATGTTAGCTATCATCTGGTTTTGTCTCTTAAGCCACACAAAAAATGGGAATTTAGTCAATATAGTTCCTTTAAATAGGCTTAAGGTATTTCATTATTTTCACTAAACTATTATGGTCAATAGACTTCTTCACACTTTTTTTTTCCCCCAAATTGGCACATTCCATAATCCCGTGATGTCTTGTCACAAGTTGAAACCCAGATCATGGTAGGAAGAAGTTACTCCTTAGTTCATCAGACGCTGATTTTAGGGAGCAGTTACCTTATGTTGGCAGTATTAATTGCATTACTAAGCAAAATGCTGTTGGAAGGAACCTGTCTTGTTACAGGAACAGAATATTTTATGTCTACAAGCACATTTGTCTACCTCATAATTGCTGGAAGTTACTCCTAACCTACAGTTAGGCTAATTTCTGCTGATCATGAACTCACAGCTAAGTGCATTTCCAGGGGTAGGAAATGTAGTTGCATTTACTGAGATGTAATTTGTCAGTATGGGATTTTATAAATCTGCATGGCATTCCATTGAAATATTGTCCTAGTATCCACCCCTCCTTTAAATCTGTGTAGCAGTAGTTTTCTCTGTTCTGTCTGCTGGGATGCCCCCTTACCTGCCCCATCAACTGATGCTGTTTGGGTAAATCTGAGAACCCTAAACACCTGCTTAAAATAACGATGCCTTGTGACGCGTGGGGAAAAGAAAGCATTTGTAGAAATAGGATCTTCCTTAGAATGTCTTTAGAATTCTTAGTGGCTCTCTTCAATTGTTTACCTTGTTATATTCCACAGAGTAGGTAATTGCTTTTAGAAATAATAGGCTTTTAATCCTTTGTCTCCATGAAATGGGAGAAACAAGGATGATAGGGCATCCTGGAAAGCTGCAAGGTTAATATATTGGCCTTTCCCTTGAAAAATGCCGTATGTATTAACAGGTGAAATGTAATTTGCACTTATCTATATAGAAATCTCATTAAACCTTTTTTGAAAGCAAAACTGAGTGCATGCCAGCTTTTAGGAAGAGCTGTGCCGCTCCATGGCTGTATCTTCTGACAACAGTGTGTGTTACACTAACCTTTTATTCACTACTTTCCTTTTTCCTCAGGTAATTGTAGAAGTAATTGAGGAAAAAAAAATCTCAAGTTTTCAGAGAAGTTCTGACAGTTTTGATCAAGATCAGAGTCCTGCACAAAAAAAGCATTGTGAGATGAGGCAAAACTTGATATGGAAAAGCAATGAGAAAAATCCACTGGAAACGAATATAGGCAGACGTACACTTTTAATTTGGTGGTGAAAAAGGGGTAAGTCACTATTTCAAGTTCTGTGGTCATGTACTACCTCAATGGTAATTCCAAGCACTAGTGAGAAATGACTTGCACCTTGTGCAGAGGTTTTGTTAGCTCTCATACACCAGAGACACACTTGCCATACATGCTGACTTGATCTGGGGGGATGGTGGTAAGAATGGTTCTAAATAATACAAAGCACTATTAGGCATTGCTGCCAGTGGGCCTAGAGCACTAGGAAGAGTGAATGAATGCAGCTGTAAGTGAATAGGACACACAAAACAAGTTCAAGCTTAAAAAGGACACGTAGTTTGAGCATCAGTGAGCTCTGTGCCAAGTATGTGAGAATGTTTAAATTAGCTTAAAGGAATCTGCATAGCAGTGAAGTGGTCTTTTGGCTTCTGCTAGTGCTGGGACCTTGCTTATTCAGTGCTTACTGTAGGTAATGCACCGGAACAGCCATAAGGTGTCAGAATTCCCCCATATTCAAAGTTTATCGCCCCAAAAAACTGTAGGTAGCTTGTCCAGTCTCTTACGTTCTACTGCCATTTATGTAATTATGAGGGTTAGCAAGATGCAGGTCACGTGTCTGAAAAGTCATATCATGGCTGTATGTAAACACAAATAACAAAGAAAGGAGTCATTCAAATTTTAGCTTTAAAGAGGGTCCTTTTGACTTCTTACATGGAAAATGAGGCAGTGAGAAAACAAAGTGGGAATTGAACAAAAGAATTTTAAGAGTGCAAAATTCAGAGACAGGTTTAGTAGGAAAGATCCAAAGGGTTATAATCTTGCCCATTGTAGACCTGCACCTTTCTCACCTGCCATACTCTTCGAACCGCTTAATGAACAATCGTGTTCATTATTTATTAAATGAGTAATGGGATATGAAGGGCAGACGAGATGTCTCTGGCAGTGCCAGCACTGTTTGCTCTGGAGTATCATCAACTCCATGCCTGGAATAATCCTGCTGTAGCCTGGATTGTTCCACACGTGTTTTTCACGATGATACTGCCTAAGTTTTGTGCTCTGGGAATTACACTATAGCCTTTGTCTTACTTCTGCGTATTATCCTAACCAGAGTGGTGTCCTAAATATTCTCTATGGATATTAGGTTTGCTTTTGGGTACTCAGAGCTTGCACTGACAATAGAAGAATTCTAGAAAATTATCTGTATGAAATTGTATATGATAAACTTCAAATTCCGTTATAGCCTGCCCAAGAACATGAATGAAGAAATAATTGAGGTATTCATAATAGTTTAAAAAACACGAGTTTGAAGAAAGAAATAGGTTTTATTCTAACATCCACATTATAGATGATGTTTGTCAACTATACCACAGCTATTTTGAGCACGAATTTAAGACTTCAAAAATCTGATGCTTATATAATTATGGTGATCCATTATCAGTGGTATTTGGTTTACCACCATACTAGGTTAATGAGTATTACAGTTAATAATGTCCTTTGATGTTGAAATGAAGGCATTTTAATGAATAACATGGACTTGGAGAACTGAACCTGGATACTAAAGGTTTTGGAAAAAAAAACCAAAAACAAGCTTTTTAAGTTCTACCACGTGGTTTCCTGATTTACAAAGTTGAAATTACTGTCACTTAACCCCCGTATTAAGTGCATTAAGAACTGACTAAGGAGAGATCACAAAAGTAGTTGTCCCTTGGGGAAACATCTGTCCAGGCCAGCAGAGGATTTCTGCTGAATGTTTTCATAGTCAAACTGGAAGTAATTGCAAAAATTCATCCATAAATATTATGGTCAGCACTAAAATACTTGTTTTAAAAACAAACTAGAAGAAATGAGGATGACAAATCTGTTATGTGGAATAATCGCACAACTCAGTGATTTGTGCTAATAATAATAATAAAAGTTGACTTAGTCTGGTATCAGGTTTATTTTGGGAAGCAAAACCCTGTGGAAAGGGACCTCCTATGATCACAAGGTAATTTTTGGACATAACTTCCAATTCCACATGAACACTTGGTGTGATGCTTTTGCAACGAGGACCAAAGTGATGCTGAATGTATAAACAGGGGAATACTTAACTGTAACAGGGAGGAATCTTGTCTGTATGGTGACATCCCTATTAGACACTCAACTAACTGTGAAAGCATTTTGAAAAAATGGGGTGATTATCATGGGAGTCAAGAGTGAACAGTCATTAAAGGAATGGAAGTATGTCCCTGTGGGGAAGACATCTCCAACAGTGACAAACTTCAAGTCCATTGATTTTGGGATATTTTAAAGAAAAAAAAGATACTGAAGACATGATGTATTTATTTTTGTTCAAGGTATAAAGATACGGTGGAATTCCTAAGCAGAAATGGGACTCAGTACTTCGCGAGGGATGGGAGTTAGAGCTAAAATAAAATTTGTATTTGTAACATGAATTCACAGCTGGGGAAACTACGTGAAACTTAAAGTAGAGATGTAGTAAACTTAACACTTTTGTTTTCTAGATAGATTTGGATATAATTTGCAAAATTTTTAGTTAGTTGGCATGGAAGTTATTTTGAGTCAGGGCAGAAAGAGGCTAATAATTAACAAATGCAAATAAGGTTGTGCTAATTGGTTTATCTGTCAGAAGCTCAGAGAATCTTCTATTATTTGAGAGACAGATTTCGTCCTAGGGATCATTGGGCTCCTGCAGTAAGCTCCCATACAAGAAGTGCAGACAGCAACTCTGATCCCTAGTATAGTTCAGTGGCCTCTTAATCACAAGAATCTGTGTGCCTGGACTACTTTTTGTAGTCATTCCTGCCACTAGTTGTTAATTCAGTGGAAAGAATTTGATAGAGTTACGCTTCTTCTATATTTGTGACAGATCACTTACACTGAGTGCGTTGACAAAGAATTGCTCAGGCAATCGTCCCGAGTTGCTATTCTTAATTGAAGTTTACTGGATTTCTTTTGATGAGGCATTAACATGCTCAGGCACTGTTGATATCTGTGTTGGTGACTTCCATGCTAGACACAAAACTTCCTGTACAAGATTGCTGAAAAAGTATTAAATTATGAAAAGGTTTCAAAATTCTGCAGACTAATTTGTTATTGTAATGCATAAAACATAACATATAATTATATGTATAATTAGTGTATACACACTAGCTGCCAGTATAAATTAATAATTGCCCACAGCAATTAGAATTTGACTGTTCTCACATTGAGACCTGAGGGAGCTCCTGTGTTTGAGCTTATTAGCAGTTATTAAAAATATAATAGGACAACCTTCTTCGATGTATTTTCTTAGTCATTTGCAGCTTTTCTTTAATTTCCTTTTATTTTAAAAAGGATATGACAAATACTAAAATACTTTCTTGCAAGATGTACTGCTAGCAATTAAGTAGAAATTCTTCATTCTTCACTTTACTGCACCTTCTATGCTCCATATCCCTTTTATGGTATAAATGCTAAATGGGGAAAAAAGTGATTTAGCCCTGAATAATACTTTACTTAGACCTTGTATGGCATAAGTGGCTATTAGAAGCACAAGGCAGTGAATAGTAAAGAACATTGGTTTCCCTTTTACTTCTCTCTAATGATTTGAATGACTTCTACTGCATTAAAATATATAATGTACATAGAAGTACTGGAAATATCTTTTTTAGCAGGTCTGTGGATTAAATTTCTGTCATGAAATTCTGAAAAGCTGGATGCTATTTTGTAAAAGTTTTGCTGATTTTGGAAAGAAAAAATCTCAACTGTATTAGAATTTAGGTTGCCTTAAACTTACTGGAGTCAGTGTTCTGTGTATTTCTGACATTCTGGTGTTTTGACTTGGTTGTAAATAATGGTGTCTGCAAAATTACTTGAAAATGAAAAATGAAGCAATATTCTGAGCTCAAGTCTTTGGTGTAATTTGACAAAGTTTGAGCATGTTTTGATTATCTGAATTGTTTCACCCAGGTCTAATTATTAAGGAGACAAAAGGCATAGCTTGTGTCGTTTTAATGATATCTTTTGTGGAGGTCACTTGATTCCCTCGATCTTAAGTAATGATATGATTTGTACTCTAAAGAACTACATGTATGTGCTGTAGGCTAAGACTGGCGGGTGCTCCTGAAGGTGGCAGTAAACGCCTTTTGTGTAAGTAGAAGAAAGTTCCTGCTAGGTGATGGTACAGTTCCCGTCTCCATAATTGTCTCAGTAGAATGATTTCAGTAATTGTTGGAATAATGTAAACCGAGTTTGAAGATGTATGTATGGGCACGTTGTAAATATTTCAAGAAATGTTTGCCTGAATCTTTATGAATCTTTCTCTTTCACTAGATATTTATAGTGATACGTATTTATATAATGAAAGAGAAAGGTATTTATCTCTTAAGGTGATTTCTATTTATCTAGGTTAAGTTCCAGTTAAGTAGCTACAGGATGAGGACAGCTAAGAAATGGCTATAATAAAAACGCTAACATCTGAGGATATGACAACACTATTTCTTATGTGCAGCCCAGTTTTGAGAGAGATGAATTCATCTGCCAGTGCTTTACAACAGAAGGTAGTGGGGAGATGGGTATTGTATGAATAGCAACTTGGGGTACAGAAAGCTGAAGTAGCTGGTGCATTGTCATCCAGCAGGCTAATGGATGAGCCTACAACATCCACCCCCTTCCCCTCAAAAAAAAAAAGTCCCCATCTCAGTCTAATATGTACTGACTATGGCAACCCACTCTACCTTTAAAAGAACACAATTTAGTTGATTTGGGACATGTGCAAAGTGACTGTTTGTTTATGCATTCTCCCTTATCTTTGTAAAAGGGAGCTCTGTATTTCCTGAAGAAACTGCTACTGCCGAGTTTAAAATGAGCTTGGTATGCTTTACGTGTTGTGTGATGTATTTTTGAGTCTGTTGTGAACAGGGCTTTGAGAGGTCTGTCTAATTGTGGGTTAGTCCTATTGTTAGAGCAGTAGCACAGTTGTGATCTAAAACTGTGCCAGGAATGACTTACGAGAATTTCAGTGTCATAAATGGCATCTGAAATAGATATCATAGATATTAAGACTTTTCACTTTTGAACAAAGAAAAATATTAAACTGAATTATCTACAGGAAGGTCAAGATCAGTCTTGGTTCTTAACAGAAAAACAAGGTGAAGTGTTTGCTTGATCTTAGCAATATTGTAGTCATGCTTCAGTCTAAGAACCTAAGCAGTGTTTTCAGTGACAGAGATGTGCTTTCATATTAATATGCTGTGATCGCTTTACCATTATATCTACGTAAGATGAAACTACATGTATTTTGTAGCTGATAAAAAAAAAAGATCACATAAAGGAGGGTGTATAAATGTCATTTAGGTGGATATACTACTGAACCAAGTTACCCATCACCATTGTTGACAGGCTATTAAAGGCTGTGGATGTGGTCTACCTTGACTTCAGCAAGGCTTTTGACACCGTCTCCCACAGCATTCTCCTCAAGAAACTGGCTGCTCTTGGCTTGGACTGGCACACGCTTCGTTGGGTTAGAAACTGGCTGGATAGCCGGGCCCAAAGAGTCGTGGTGAATGGAGCCAAGTCCAGTTGGAGGCCAGTCACTAGTGGCGTCCCCCAGGGCTCGGTGCTGGGGCCGGTCCTCTTTAATATCTTCATCGATGATCTGGACGAGGGCATTGAGTGCACCCTCAGTAAGTTTGCAGATGACACCAAGTTAGGTGTGTGTGTCGATCTGCTTGAGGGTAGGAAAGCTCTGCAGGAGGATCTGGATAGGCTGCACCGATGGGCTGAGGTCAACTGCATGAAGTTCAACAAGGCCAAGTGCCGGGTCCTGTACCTGGGGCGCAATAACCCCAAGCAGAGCTACAGGCTGGGAGAGGAATGGTTGGAGAGCTGCCAGGCAGAGAAGGACCAGGGAGTGATGGTGGATAGTCGGCTGAATATGAGCCAGCAGTGTGCTCAGGTGGCCAAGAAGGCCAACGGCATCCTGGCTTGCATAAGAAGCAGTGCGGCCAGCAGGGCTAGGGAAGTGATCGTCCCCCCGTACTCGGCTCTGGTGAGGCCGCACCTCGAGTACTGTGCTCAGTTTTGGGCCCCTCGCTACAAGAAGGACATCGAGGTGCTCGAACGAGTCCAGAGAAGGGCAATGAAGCTGGTGAGGGGCCTGGAGAACAAGTCCTACGAGGAGCAGCTGAGGGAGCTGGGCTTGTTCAGCCTGGAGAAGAGGAGGCTCAGGGGCGACCTTATCGTTCTCTATAGGTACCTCAAGGGAGAGGCTGTAGCGAAGTGAGGGTTGGTTTGTTCTCCCACCTGCCTGGTGACAGAGGACGAGGGGGAATGGGCTTAAGTTGAGCCAGGGGAGTTTTAGGTTGGATGTTAGGAAGAACTTCTTCACTGAAAGGGTTGTGAGGCACTGGAACAGGCTGCCCAGGGAAGTGGTGGAGTCACCATCCCTGGAAGTCTTTAAAAGACGTTTAGATGTAGAGCTTAGGGATATGGTTTAGTGGGGACTGTTAGCGTTAGGTCAGAGGTTGGACTCGATGATCTTGAGGTCTCTTCCAACCTAGAAATTCTGTGATTCTGTGATTTTAACAATATGACTTCAGTGATTTAAGGTCAAAGTGTTACTTGTTTTGCTTTCTGCATGTGCTCTACAGGTTAAAGAGATCAACTTTATTTTGTGTGTTGCAACTACGTAAATCTGCTTGTGTGTATTAATGTGCACACCTATATTCTGAACTGCTGGAAAATAAAGGGAATATACACGCTTAGTGCTTTTATACTTCATATTAGCAGAAGTTTTTCGTGTGCCTGTATCTAAATGCTGGAATAAGCCACTGGTCTCATTTTTAAATGTGTTCTACCTGTAACCATTTGTGAGGACTGGTGTATTTGAGAGTGCAGCTCAGAGTAACAAGCTGGCCAGTAGCCACCTTACAAAGCTAGTTACGTTGTCTATTAAGTTCACTTAGCATGATGAGAACTTTCATTTTCAAACAGTAAGCTTTAACTGACTCTTCTTTATCTCAATATTTAAATAAATCAATAGGTCTAAAACTGGTCCTATTCAAGTAGTCCTAAAGTGCAACGGGCAGATCAATGTCTGACGGTAAATTAGCATTGCAATAGAGCCCACTTAAAGTAGTGTTATTGAAAATGAGTGGGGGCATATCTGTATTTCCCTTCTTTGGGTTTACATAAAATTAAGTAAAACAGATAATGGAGTGTGAGATGTTATGCTGAAATCAGCTCTGATGCTCATCTCCAAATTGATGAGGATCCATCCCTTTTTCCCTTAATAAAGAAAAATAGTGTTGGTAGGGAAATATCCAAAGAGTAATGAAGAGATTCATATGAAGCTGTCTGCAGAAAGCAAAGGGTGGTTTTAGGTTTAGTTTTGATTTTTATTAGGTGGGACTTGGTTTAGTTGCAAGATGAACCATGGTCAATTGAAAGTGACAAGGAGAGGGAGTTCAAAAGACTCTTGATGCAGGTGAATTAAAGGGCATTCTTGGGAAAACTTTCATCTTAAGAGATCTTAAAGGAGAGGATTTGCAGTAGTATGTCAATCTGTAGCATTTGATGCTTTATCACTTCAGAAATACTACTGTTTTCAACCTAGACTAGTTAAGTTTGTTATCTGGAATGTCTGTCATGCCTTCCTGACTAAGTCGAGTGTAGACCAGGTGTCTCACCCTTCTAGTGGCATTTTCAGGAATACAGAACTTCTGAGGAAACTTAGGAAAAATTGCTGTGTTGCTAGAAAATCTGAGCCAAAAGAATTTATACCGTTGAAATCTGCTCCTGGCATGCATCTCTTGAAGCACAAAGCCACAGACAGCTTCCAAACTGGAGAACCTTAGGAAACCGAGTTTGTATTGTTTTTAATGTTTGGATGTTGTTACACCAATATATGTTCTTCTAGGCAGCTTTGTCATGAAATGCAACCCAAAAAGTCTGACATGAGTATTACCCACCATAACTAAATACTCTTTAGAAGAAAATTCAGTAGGTCCTGTTTTACTGTGGAGTTGAGCAGGTGTAATTTGAGGCATTGCCATTTGAAAGTGTTTATTTTTTTCTGCCTTTTGAAACAGGGTAGCATAATACTGGGCTGTTTAAAAAAAAAAAAAAGTGTTACGTATAATAAACCTAAATCTTTTCTCATTTGCCCAGCCAGTACTGTCAAACGTCCAGTTTTACACTGCAATAAGAAACTTCTGTAATTAAGTGTTTTCTGTGACTAGGAATTCTTTAATTACATTAGATTCAATGAGTTCATGCAGTTATTCCAAAGGACCTTTATATATGGTTTGTAAACTGCATGTCATCAAAAATGCCTTGATCTGTGGCACGACGGAATGGAAATAATGCAGAGCAGGTAGCTGCTTTGATACTATTTCTAATTTGGTTGCTGGTTTTCTTGTTGCTGCTGCTACCTGGTTGTATGGGCAAGAATACAGTGCTGATTGTTCTTTTCAAAGAAATGTGGGTTGCTTGTTATCTTAATGGAAGTCAGAGGCATCTTGTGGACTTAGGGATGCGTGCAAGTGTTATCTGTTACATTTTTACCTAATAACACTGACATGTTCCTTGTAGGTGACTGAATCTGCAGTGGTGTATACACAGGGATTGTAATTTACTCATTGGGGTGGAAAACTCCTAGAATGTGTTTATTACTTCATTAGCACTGACTTTGAGCAGTTGTCCCTTGTCTAGGAATTGAACTTCACACAATTATCCAATCTGAAATTTTGGCTTTTCTTTTATTTACTTCAAATATGGAATGGCATGACTTTTCTCCTTCCATCATGCCAATCTGTTGGAAAGGAACTTCAAAGGCTGATAGGGCAAGGCCAGAAGTTCATGCAAATGTTGCTTTCTAAACCGTTTTCTTTTTTCCTGTCATTTATGTTATGTGGAAAAAGACTATCTCGTTTCATACCACTTCTCATTTGGCTCATGAAAATTATCCTTAAGAAAGAAAAATAATGTAAATAATGGTTTGATCCAGTGTGATGCTGGAGTAGAATTTCCCATGTGTCTACTGAAGTCAACTGCTAGGTGTAAGTATCGAAGTACATCGCTATTTAGGAAAATACTTAAGCATGCCTATAGCTTTTCAATACAGTTTCTGAAACAAATTTAAAAGGATAGGATTTAGGTATGTGTTCTCAAGTTCTTCAGAATAAGCATGGGCTAATAAGCTTTGGTTCCTCAATCAGCCAACTATATACAGTCTGCATAAACGAGTCTGTAAGGATATGGATGCTGCTTCTGCTACTTAAATTAAGATGGCCATTCAGGTGTTACGTGTCGTGATCACCTCAAACTCCAACGTTTCTTAAAAGGAGGGTTATCAGCTGAGAAGAAAAACTTCTATAATTTATATTAGAAGAACTCCTTATATATAGAAGAAGAACTTCTATAATTTTCTTAGGTTGGGGAGGGATGGGGAATTGTGTGCATTATGCAGCAGTGAGCATAGCACAATAGTTTATCATTTAAATCTCATATAGAAATCATTTTATTTCTAGATTAACTAGCAGGCATTGTGAGTAATATAACTTAAAATTGATTTCATTTATCAGTCTAACCAGAAAGTATTAACTGTCAGACTGATGTATAGCATCTAATCAAAGGAAGAACACCCAATTTGAGATTAATATCATTAACATTTCAGTGTTTCATATGACAATAAATCCTCAATGCATCCTAAATTCTTTGATATTCCAGTGCAACAATAATCCTCCAAGGGATTTATTATGATAATTTTTAATGTGCTTTTCTTCTCAAAGGTTGTTTGAAAAGCAAATTATGACTATTATGAATGCTGGCATTACAACTTAAAGTTCTAAACTATAACACCATTTTGATGTTATAAATTGTTTCACATTATGATCAAAAGGAAAGAAAGCTGAAGCAGTATCCAGGGCTGGAGACTTCTTATTTTAACGAACAATTTCCAACCTCTGTGTTGTGGATATGCGCTTTTTTTTTTTTTTTCATTTAGTGTAGATTAACTCTTCTGTTGTTAGCTATCTGTACTTGAAACCATTGATTTGGTGCAAAGTTTACTAGCTTTTGATGCTTCTCTGCTCTTAAAGGCACACTGCATCCCTGTTGTTGGGAGGTTTGCAGGTCCAATTTCAGCACCAAAGTCATTGATTTTGTGCAAAGTAGGTAATTCAGTAAGAACAAAGGACAAAGATGTAGAAGGGCTACCTTGTTCTCTTGCAGAAATGGAGGAATATCAAGCATTTTCCCTGCTTAGCTCTAGTCATTTTTACTATGTTCTCAATTAGTCTAAAATCCTATGTGTACTATATAGGGGAAAAACACTCATAGTAGAGGTGCTCCTGATAACCTCATCTGCTCAAATGCATGGTATAGTGCCAGATTTGACATGAATTTATAGTAACTGTTTCTTGCCACTTAAACTTTTAGAAGCCACAGTTCAAGTCTGTATAGCAATTGTTTTCCTAGTAAAATTATTTTGCTGTGAATCTAGAGCAGAAGGAATTACACCTCTTGTTTTCATAGTGTTTTAAAATATTCATAAATTGTTTTCATATTTAATTTTCCATTGAAATTTCTTTGAGTTTTGAGAACAGAAAGGTTGTCAAAGAAAAGTTGATAGGTAGTAGCATCTGTACCGAAGCAAGACCATTCTAAATTCTGTTACCTTCAATCTGTCTTGATCTCTTCTCATATTTTGCTTTAGTTAAGCGAGTGTTTCATGAAGATCCACTTAGTCTTTGTTTAGTTTAGCCATCATGAATCTGAAACAGGTGAAGGGAGAAACATTAAGCTTTGGCTGCTTGTGAGCAGCTGAAGGATGCCCAAGGGCTGTATTCAACTTGGTGCTGATGTAGTCAGCTACCACAAATCTACAAGTCCCTTGGCACAACACATTCATACTTCTTACGCATATATCAATGTACAGATGGTCAAGTCATGGGGAGGTATTACAGAGGGAATAAAAGAAGGCTTTTATTAGCCCAATTTTTTTCCCCATTAAATATATTAATGTGCTGTATCCTACGATCACTCAAACTTGTATAGAACAGTTCTCCCATGGTCTTTTGCTCTAATCTCTTAATGATTTTTACTACAGCAGAATAAAAAGCAGCAGTACGTATGCCCTTCAATGTGTCTTAGGTTTCCATAGTTTAGTGCACAGATGAAGCAGCTGGTAAAGCAGGATGTGATCCACGAAGGTCACTTTCAATTCTGCAAGTTCTCCCCCACTGCCTTTGGAACCATCTTGTTGGTCAAAATCAAACTGAAGGTGTGAAATAGATATAAAGGGGACAGTGGAAGTCAGTGCAACTTTAAAATCAATTACTGTTGAAATACAGCATTTAAACAAATAAAGTTAATAATTCCCACTAATACGTTTTATTTAAACCATGCTCTTCTGTCGCTGCAGTTTTCATTGCCAGGTTGACCTGGATAATGTTGAATTTGTGTTCTTTTGAGGGAAGTGGCAAAGAAAAAATCACAAGAACACCTTGGTTTTTGAAGACAAGATCTGAAGGTACTGCAAAGATACAGAGGAGTTAAGAAAACACACACTCCCATTTTGAAGGTGCTGGTTGAAGAAGAAAGGCTCTCTTGTACTTTTTAAAACAAGTTTTCTGATAATGATTTTGTTAAAACTCACTCTTGATTTCTTGTTTTCCTAAGATATCTGGGATAATAACTTTAAAGCAAATAAATGTTAGAAGAGCAGTGGAAGACAGTAAGAAGTTCAATAACTAGAAAATTAAATGTAAGAAAAATATTGATTTAATGCCAAGGCAATAATGACAGCAGAAAGATCATAACTGGAATTAAAAAAAGCTTTTGTATTAAATCTATTGTTTTAATTGAGAACTTGATATTTTTCATTCACTGAATGCGGAGTTTTCTCTTATGGGAGCTTCATATGGAGTGAAAGTCTATATGCAGTGAATGATGGAAATGTAAAAAACAAAACCAAACAAAAAACTCAATCATAATTATTTAAAGGATAGTTTTTAACAGGCCTTATTTGGCCAAGTCCTATCAACATACCTATTTTTACAAGTTTCAAGTAATCACAACTCATTTGTGGTGACTTTTCTTAATAAACCAAGCTGGTTTTCATTCATTGTTAAGATTAGCTTTTGGTTTACTCTCCTTTCCTCTAATATTACTCAGTGGGTTCATGTTTATTTGTTGTTGTTCAGAAAATAGCAGTTGACAATAAGAAGCAACAAAGATAATATTTATTAGCATTTTAAAAGAGCATAGTGAAAAAAGCAAGCCAAGCAATTAGATTTAGTAAGTAATGATAACATTCCCAGTATCCACTGGGATTGCAAAGAGTGCCACGTGATTTGTGTAGCATGAGGTGATGTGGGCAAGAACAGAGCTGACGAGCACAGTTGACTTAAGATACTCTGGAAAGAGAAACTGCCATCAGACCTGTCAGAATCTGTAGAGTCATTTAAAGATCCTATTCTGTCATGTTGAAGTGTGTTCAGCGAAGCTGGTAGAAATGAGAAGTCTTTCCTAGCTTGGGCACAGCGCACAGGGAAATGTAATGTGATTTTATTAAAAATCAAAATGCACATTTCCTTTTGGTTTGGACCTATATTGCTAATACTTAAGAAACTAATTTTAACACAAATAAGAGGTGCAGAATTCTAAATATTTAAGTCTAAGCATTTTCACTATATGGGTGATTGGACTAGGTGATCTTTCAAGGTCCCTTCCAATCTGTAACGTTTTGTGATTTTGTGATTGAGTTTTAATTAATAAATATGCAATATGAATCCCTTGAAATCTGTGTGGAGGCAGTCAGAAAAATTGATAGCCTTTAGAGTAAACCTTAAATACTCACTGGGCCAAAACTAAAATGGCCTGAGACCCATCTTTTCTCTTTCCTAATTACTTCTTTAAAACAAACAAACAAAAAAACTTTTATGAATGACTTGAAAACTAAATCATAATAGAGTAGATGTGATATAGCAGAATCATGATCCATATTGAGTTAACTGTGATCCATTATTTTAGAAAAGACTCAACCAATAACTTCATCACGTTCTGTAGTGAAACCTTTAAAATGGTAGCATTAAAATACTCCACTGACTACACTCACTGCCGTAGTTGGAGCTATAAATGCAAAATGACTTGAAACCTGAAACAACTTGTGGTAGGCTGTGTAGATAAGCTGGTCTGTAGAGGCTGCTCATCCTGCCTCAATTTTTTCTGAAATCCTTTTGTTACACCATGGATGACAATAAAAGGGGGAGCAGGAGGGCTTGGCAATCTGTCAGCAATATTTCAGGCCTTCTACAATGTGACAGAAGAAACAGCTGTGAAAAAGCTGTAATGGACTAGGGCTTGTCCAGAAGCGGATTTCATGGCACATCTGTCCTTCTTTGTGTTCTCTCGTGTATCTGTGTTCTTGGTAGAGCACTTACTGTGAAATGATGTTGGTTTCGTGACTGAGAATCACTTCTCCCTTATGTGTGATATTCGTCTTACTCACAGAAGGGGCAGTGGCAAAACTCGTGTTCAGTTCCATGGGAACAAAAAGAGCTGTAAAAAGATGATTCAGTCAAGAAACTTCCATTGTATTTTTTACTTTTTTCTTTCAAGGGTACCTGAGCAGACTCACAATAAGCACTGCATTGAACTCAAATCTGTCTTAAAAATCTCTCCTTTGCTAGAGTATTTTCTACTGAATGCTTTCCATAACAAAGCTAGCACTGCTGCTGCTACCTGTCTGATGTGCTGATAAGTAAGGTCTGCTCCTGTTAGAGATGGCTGGAAATTATAAGCAATACCTGACTTATTTTGTGACTAACAATGGCTATTCTTAACAGATTCAATGTCCTCACAATACCGAGCTGTACTGAAGTACAAAGTACTTCTGAGTAGTATGCATGGGCAACTCCATTCTCGTTTCATTTGTCAAATGGAATGAGCAAATACTTCTGAAAAATAGGTTGGACACCTCTTCTGTCAACAGAAGTGGTGGAATCTTTACGAAGGACAGCAACAAAGCCCACCAATTGTCATGATTGACACGACTAGGCCAAGTGATGTTAGAGATGGGTCAGGAACTGCCTGGTAAATATAATATGCAATACTTTAAAGGTTATGGGAAGAACTGAGGTGTCTGAGCTTCCTAGAGCCATCTGAGATGCCCTGTGATAACCAAAATAACCTCGGTGGCTTGGCAAATATGGCACAAGCTACCCAAATGGCATTCCTTCTGGAGGGGTGAGTGAACACAAGACAGGACGTGCCTGCCACAGCACTAGATGTTTGTGTGCACTTGGACCCTCTTGTGCTGTGTACAGAGGCAGGCAAGTTGTTTTACTAATGATCCCACTCCCTGATCAAAAGAACAAGCGAAGTGGCAGAGAAATTTTCATTTTCCAATCATGTGATAGCACCTTTTATGTTTCCGTGCATGTCCATTCCATTTTATTTTGCTTAAAAACTTGAACAGACTCCACAACTACTTGATTGTCATCTTTTTACCAAATGATTTGAGCTAATCATTGTCAGTTAATACTACTACTAATAATAAAAGGTATAAACAGTGGAAAACAAGAGTTCAACAGTATAGAATTGGATTTGAAAAAAATTGATTGTTTATCACTCATAATTATCAATCAAGGAGATGCTCCACATTTTAAAGTACTCTTAACTCTATGATTAAGAGATATGGGTTAATTATGTCGGGAATTGCTTTCCTGATATTTTTATCCACGTAGTTGAAATGGCAATATGGTTAAAAAGATAGAGTTCATGCTCAGAAAAGTATAATGAGGAATTTTTATGGGTAAATGAAAATGGATTGGAAACAGACAGAAAAAGTGGCCCAAATCTCCCAACTTAGTTGAGAACATAACTTAGACCTTGGAATATATAGAAATTGAAATGTGTCTGTTCAGATGTCTCTTAACTAAAAGTGCACACAGCATTTTTTTAAATCAAAAGCGAAATGGCTATTTCAGTAAGGGGCCAAATGCTCAGTTCTTCAAATGCAGAAAATAAGAGTAGAGAAATGTTGCACAAAATCCAATACAGTGGAGAGACATCGGTTCAAGAGCTAAATACACAGGCTGAGAGGAGAGCTCAGCAACTTCAAAGCAGACCTAGTACATAAAATCTATTAACAAATTTTTATGTTGACTTGGTGGAAACAGTCAGCACTTTCCATTGACTGCTGGGAAAGCTGAACAGCCTGACATGTTGCTTGGGTGGGACTAGCAGGTGTGCGTGTTCTTATTTTATCTGTTGGTTAAATATAAAGATGCTAAGCAGATTCTGATGTGTTCTACCAGTGAATAAAGTCAACTTTGTTTCCTTGACTTCAGTTGTACAAAGAAACCAAAACTTGATTTTTTTCATATTTAGTAGCAGGCTAGATTCCATTCCTTTTTTTTTTTTTTTTTTTTTTTGTGGGAGGGGTAGGGGAGGAGTAATTAGGCATTCAGTCACTTGAGCAGTAAACTTTCTTGTGAAGTTCTCTGATCTTACCTACTAAAGATCCGTAGGCTATATTCTTTGCCTTGCACCAATTGTTAAGGTAATAATGTTAATCTACATAGCTTCTTAAACCCTGTTTAGCACTTTTCTGGTGTCTAGTTTTTATTAAGTGTATATAGTGATATATTTCTTATGACTGTTGCTGGGTAGAAAATAATTTGTTGACAGATGCTTTATTCCAATATGATACTAAAGATTTGAAGCAAGAAATATTGATTGAAAATTACAGTTAATATTGTGTGGATTGCCTTAACGTCATAAACACCATGATCATAATATGACTTTACAGGCTTAAAATATTAACAGACTTAGTGATGATTATTTTTCCACTTTAGTATAGATTGCTTTTAAACTTAAAAGTGGGTTCTTGCTTCAAAGCCATGCTACCTTCTAATTAGTAGCTATTTAAAACAGTTTACTGCTGGAATACGAGTAATGAGATACTCAAAATTTACATTTTAAGGGGCAAGTGTTTGCACTTAGCTTTGAAAAATAGCAATCTATTGTATGTGAATGCTTGTGGGATTTTAATTGTTTAGAAGAGAGAGCCTCTAAACAAGTGAGAAGGGTCAGCAACTCAAGACACATATGCCTGCAAAGGGCATATCAAATAGTTCTCTTCCTGTTAAAAGGTGTGAGTATGCCTATGCGTGCACAACATTTCCCATGATAGAAAATGGGATAGTGTTTCTGCCTTGGTTGAGGAACTGTGCAAATCTACTAAAATTGTTTTTGAAAATATCAGAAAGTGTATAGTACACGCTTCAGATCTGTATATTTTTCCTTATCTGCCTATTTGGAAGAAGTTCTCTAGGGTGTGTCTAGATTGCTGATGTGCCAAAGTCACTCATGAAGAGGATTTCAGCATAGCTACAGGTTGTAGACCTGTGCCTTGAGATTGCAAAGAGATTAAAAGAAAGAATATTATCCAATAATGCCTTTTGTAAAGCTGAGCTACCAAGCAGACATTATCTACATTACTATTATTTATTTTAAGAAGTGAAAAACTCTGCCTTATACAAAGGCCAAGTATAAACTGTACTGGCTGGATAACAAACTTCTATAACCTTTCCTCAAACTCTTTCAAGATACTTAGAAAAACCCAAATGTCATGAAAATATCTCCGTTATTTAAGGAGGCATGATGCAGCTCCAGTTTACATCAATAGCTCAAGAATTATCTCAGCAATTTTCTTATTGAATTCTGTGAGTATCAAATCTGTTCTGTGCTGAATTACTCAAAAATAATGATATAGACCAATTGCAGGCTGTTGTTTAAACTCTGCCTAATAACTTAAAATGATACTAGTAATAATGTTTTGGATGACTTGTAACCTTTATGTTAAAAAAAAATAAAATAAAATAATGCATTTTGTGTTTGAGAATGGATACCTTAGTGGAATGCACCTATTTTGTTGGGAACATCTGTAATTTTAAAATAGCCTGGGCAGAGATGGGAAGCATTTGACAAGATCTGTTTACAAAGTTGACAGTATCTTCTATGCATCAGTGATTTCTGCATTGCTATTTCACAGCTTGTACGTCTAATGACAAGAGGGCAGAGTTGTTGATGCTAATAAGGGATTTTTCTCCCTTTGTCTTCAAGGTACAGCAAATAAATATTTGAAGAAGATACTTACCATGTAACCTTTTACTTGAAAAAATGTTGTTTGGGATGAAAATATATTGAGCATCTTCATACATCAATAATGATTAAAAAGTACATTTTTTTTTTTCACATCCCTGTAGACTCAACAACACATGATGGGTGTTTACATGGATAAATCATAAAAGTTGTTGAGGTTTCAGGTTTGTGAAGTAATTTTATTGGATGTATCATAGAATAGGGTTTTCACGGAGTATCAGGCTTCATTCTTGAGCAGTAATCTTGCTAGGCGATCAAAATCCTAGAGGGGATTTCACGCAGATGAGAGTTATTTAACAGACAAGAAGCCTACTAAACACCACAAGAGAGAAAATAACGTTTACAAGAAATTGGTCAGTTGGTTTATCAAACCAGTAACTGATGTAAAATTGTCAGTGGAATACAAAAGTGACTATAGCTGTGAGGAGTAAATTTGCACATAGGTCATACATTACTTCCACATTTACACTAATCAAAAATGTGCTCTATTTTCTTAGGTTATGTTTCAGGAGGTTTTCCATATATGTGAACAAATGATCCAGAAATTCTATGTGTGAATAGGATTGTGTTGATGAATTTCTTTGGGCATTTAAGTAAAAGTATTATTATTTTTTTTTATATATAGGAGGGTATCTTGCAAATTTCCTGGATGAGTGGCATGAAGTTCTGTAGTCGTTGTTTGATGACTTTATCAACCATAGCATACAGCTACTATGATCATAAATAGTGAACACTTTCATTTTTGCATTTTTTTTGAATGCAAAGCAGGGTAAAGCTTATACAGAATTTAGATTGTATATACTTTAATAGTTTTTGGACTTCATAACAGAATTCCTGCAATTGATATTTGATGGTTATGCAGAATAACCACTATTTCAGATTGCCTAAAACGACAAAAGAAGGCCTGCCAGTTGTTTTTTTTTTTTTTCTGCACAAAGGTCATGCAGACCTTCTGTGAATGCTGGTCAGCATTTATTGAATAAACAGACAGATCATGGTTAAACACAAAGAAACATTATTTAAGTGTGGAAATACACATGCAAATATATAGAATGTTTTGGCTTTTCCAACAACTTTTTCTGGTTCTACGGATGACAGATAGTACAGGTAAGTATTTTTCCAGAAGATAGATGTTGTGAGAAGACAAGAGCCATGTAAAACTGCACTTCTATTTCCTTTTGAAACATAGATAATCCTGTATTATAGACTTTGTATGTAGATAACAGAACTTGTCCTTTAGAATCTACAGTGACTAATTTCTACATAACTCAATATTACAAGAAAACCAAAAATACTATGGCTCAAATATACTCTATGGAAATAGCTGTTTCTTGGCTGTTCAGCCATGCTTGTTGACCAACTTGCTTGGACCAAAACCTCAGGTTTGCTTCCTAGGCAGTTTTCATTGAAATCTACATTTGTTTTTCTCTCTCTCGTGAAATGTATGAGTAGACTGGCTCCAGAATATAACCAGATTGCAGTTAGTTAACTGTTTTTTCTACTTGAAATGCACACAGATGATTATAGCATTGTATGAAGGAGGATTTTAAATAAATCCTCACTTGGAATCTACTTGGAATCTCTCAAACCTTTCTACTACCTGTCTAAGTGCTACTTTCAGTTTCCTCTACTCCTGTACTGGGATCCCTAGGTAGCAACCACTATAACTGGGATCATGTTTGGACTCCAGCAAGGAGGTGAAATCCTTGTGTGACAGTAAGTATGACCGTACAGAAATATTGAGCAGTTCATCTCTTTGCTTAGGTAACATATCTGGACTGAGAATTGTAGTGAGGTTGGTGTAGAAATGATAGGAGAATAAATGAGATTTTGTCTCTTACCATTATTTGTTTTATGAAAAAAAAATGGAGTGAAGGTTTTCAATGAAGGAAAAATATCAGAGCTGACAAACACCAAGTATACAAAACACTTGATCTAATTCATATTTTGTTTTTGCAAAAATGTATGAAAGATTTGGGACATGATATACACTGGAAATGAGTGCTAGATCTTTATCTTTCTTTACTCATCCTCACCCTTTGCCCAATAAGGTGTGCTTTCTAAAACTTGACGCAGTAAGATAAAGATATTGTCCTGTTTTTAGGAGCTGATAGCTTTCTGCTGTTTGTTGGCAGCTGTCATTGTATTGTGTGCCTGAGTGCAATAATAACACTGTGCTCATTCTCTCCTTACTGCTGAGGTCAAGCTGGACACCACTGGTCATATTAAAAACTACACAAAACAAAGTTTCTGAAATCTCTCCTGAACATGCATAAAATAGCATTACAAGTAACTTCTTTTACTGTCAGGGGACAACTTCTGTTTCTTCATTTACTATTTGAGTTTTGGTTCTGAAGAAGTCTGTTTTTAATCTTCTAAGTTATTGACTGTAAATTTTGTTTTTAATGAATTGAATGCCAGTTGAGTAATGACATTTAGTACAGCTACAGGCTTATTTTCATTCTTGTTTTGTTTTTTAAGTGAATTAAGATCAGTAAGCAGAGAAAAGCTAATGAGGAAGCATTTGCAGAAAGAAAAAAAAAAACCTTAATATTAAGTAAACAAGTACAGACTATGTTCTTTATCCATTTATAAGGAACTGGAAGAAAAAAAAATGTTCAACCTGACCTTTGATGTGCATCTGTTAGGAACAAAACTATTTCTGCTGTCCCATATATGCCCCTTTAGTACTGACTTGTCTTACTGAAGGAGATAGCAGCTGAAGCAAACAGTATACTGCATGACGTTATCTTTTCATGGAGGATTTAGTGATTACAGCTGATTTCTAGCAATCTTGTTGAAAAACTTAGTGCCCAATAATGTAGAAAGGTAAGCAAAGAGCATGGATGTTGTGACAGACTTACAGCATCCTTCTCCCGTCATGACTGGAAGAGCAAAACAACTTAAAACTTGTGAATTCAAATGCCTAAGGAGTCTGTTCAGGCACGTGATATGATTGCTGCAGACAAGTTCCCTCATCTTGGATGAATACATCATCTGTTAGATGTGAGAGCTGTTCAGTATCCTGAGGTGAATTACACAGGAGCTTCACAAGACGGACAGACCATCTATCTGCAGACAACTGTCTATCTGACGTTTAAGGATAACAACACTGGGCAGTTAGATTCTGCAGTTTGAACTTGTTATTGAAGCAAATTTGAGCCAAAGATGTTGATTGAGAGATTTCTCCAGAAGGAGGTTACTCTGTGGCAATGTTCAGGTGTTTGGTGTTGTGATTTTTCTTGTATTTGGACACCAAAAAGCAGTGTAAAAACCAAGATTAATCAAAACAATCAAAAAATAATCAAAAACCTAGGTTTCTGGGTATGTAAAATGTGCAAGGTTCAGGAGACAGTCCTTATTCAGATGGATCACAAAACATATTGCTTGTCACAAAAATTCCTTTTAGTTATCTCAGCAACTCCCTGGTCTGAAAATATGGAGATTCTGGTCAAAAACTGATGTTAGAAAGAAAATATTAAATGAGAAGAGGGATTCATTAAATGCTTTGCATGTGTGTTATAAAACATACTCGGGTCAGCAAGGCCCAGGCAAAAGGGATGCTGAGGGATCGGTTCAGAATACCTTTACTCCCCATGTGGCAGTGTATGCCTGAGCTTCAGGAATCTCTATAACACAGAATATTAAAATCAATAATGATCCAAATATCTTGATCAAGGCAAGAGTGAGAGAATCATTTTCCAATTCAACTGCTTGGATTTTAAGGGTGTCACCCAGTTGCTTTTTAAAACAAAAGAACTTGGAGGAAAACCCTCTGTCAGAAGGGGGGAGGAATAAAATTGCATGGAAATTTTCTATTTTGAATCACTTCTAAAATTGGATCTACTTAGTTGGTGAGAAAAGACAGTGAGCTTTAAAACATCGTGACTTCCTGAGGACTGCCACCTTAGTAAATTCCCTTTGTAAAATACTTAAGTAATAATTCTAATTTAGTACTGTGTAGTAACCCACTTCTTCACTAATTAGGGAACCCTTTATGGGCCAATTCAATAAGAGTCAATGATTTGATGGTAGCTAAAAAAATAAATAATGTGGATGCATTGTATTTGTACACACCTGAAAAATGTTCTGTGATCATAAGGTTGACAGGCAATTCAAATATCAGCTTTAAATTATACTTAGTCAACTAACATCAGTACTCATGTACTGATCTTTATCTTGAAAGCAGGATTCAGCCTTTGTTTTTATTCAGTTCATGTCCATTCACTTTGGTTGAACAGCAAGAGATGCGAGCCTGAGGCTGTACAGTCTGGCTCCAAGTTTGTACCGTCAGGTGTATGGTGGCTGCTCCTCATAGAAAGCCAGGACATCTGGGCGGTAACAAGCTGCCCATGGTAGGCACTGCTGCTGCACATGTTGATCATGCATCACAAGGCATGGATGCCCTCAACAGGCTTACTTTGATAATTTGCTTCTGAGGATCTCATTTTAAAAAAAAAAAAAAAAGTCTCTGCATATAGACGATCCTAAGGCTGTAGCTGCAAACATTGTCCGGTCTCAATACTTTATACAATTTATTGTCTGTTACTCCCTCTGACTTTGTGGGGCACAAGCAGACCCGACCATCTTAATAACGAGTTATTGCTAGGTAATTAATCAGCATCTCCCTGTTCAGACAAATGCCTCCTGGAATTTACCGTAATTCACCTCCAGCAGCCAATACATATAGCCTTTAATTGCCTCATAATATTGTCTAGAATACATCAGCTAATATTGAAAGGGCCTGATTGCATCTCTTTGAGCTAAGCAACGTATATTAGTGTTCTGTCCCTCTTCTCATTCTGCTCATTTATCTTACCGGTGTCACGAGCTGCGCTGAGGGCACATCATCAGGGTGCAATCAGGAGCAGGTTTGTTAAAGCAAATTGCAATTCTGGGCTTGCAGTGTGGAAAGAAAAACTCCCTACAAGGCAAGTCACATAAACCACTGCGTACTGACAGCTGGGTCGCTGGAAATGCTCCTTTCAGTGGGATTATTTTTAAACATGGAGAAGGAAATATAACTATAAAGCTTTGCATGCTTATAAGATGAAAATAAATAAATCTCCACGCATCTCACTGAGTGAAATTCACTTAGTTTCATTGTGGAGTACTGGAAACACTTCAGAATTTCTGAAGAATATCAGATTATTTACTCAATTTTTGAGGAAAATTATTCTGATCTGTTCAGTGTTTATGTTGTTTCTAGTTTAGAACCAAGACACTTCCGTACTGTTTTCATGGGTTTTGTAAAGTTCCCTGACACTGAAAAATGTTACCTTATTTCTTCAATTAATAATACCATAATTGCATTTTTATTAGTCTTCATTTAGATGTGTTCCTGTCCCTATGGACAACTGTTTTTGAAGATACAGTGAGGTGGAATACTTCAAATAAAAGGCCAGCCCAAATCTTCATTGAAATGAGTAGACCTATTTCCCTAGACTTCAAAGAATAAAGGAATATAATTAAACACGGTTGGGGGAAACAGGAAAAACTAGAAGACTTGATTTGAACATGCTTTGGATCAGAGTGTAAAGAGATAAGAACTGCATCAGGTACAAGTAGGGAAGATGGAGTAGCAATGTATTTCTGATGTGTGCTTTAACTGCAGTACTAGTATCACATAAGTGTATGATGATAGAGAAATATGCTACAAAAGACAGTATTTGGACATTTATGTGGCTTGCCCTGGTGGGAGCTGGTTGAAGTGAAGGGAAGAGGTGAGCCATTAACACAGTGAAGTTTCCCTGATTTAATCTAAATACAGCGGAGACTTTGCTCCTTCATCATAATGCCTGGCCTTGTACCTAACGAGAATCTCCACAGGAGAGACTGGAGTGTGGCCAGGCTGCATGAAGCCCATCAGAAGCATCTAAAAGCTGGGGTAGCTGGTGGCTGCACTGTCTCTTTCCTCCCAGTATTTGGAGTTCAAGTTCCAGAGGTCTTTGTTGGCAGGTGAGACACTATGTGAAGTGTCTAACTAGTTCATTGGGACTCCCTGCTTCTTGGCAAAAAAGTAGAAGCTGTTGTAAATGGTTGTGATCTGTGATATTTACCAAGCCATCACCATCTGTCTATTGAGGAGGAAGGGCAAATCACGCTTCCACCTCTTTCAAGGACAGTAACATATTATATGTTCCCTTTAGTTATTTATTACCTCTGCCGAGGAAGAATGAGTTGTAGAGAAAATAGCTGTAAGAATTTGTTGAATGCTGATCGACAAAAAGTTTTGTTATATATATAAATCAAGTGTTTCACACGAGTTTCATAGCATGTTACTTAGCATTATGCTGTTCCTGAGATAGGATAAAGTCTACCAAAATTAATATAACACACTTGAAGCACCAATAGTGTTTAAAAAAAAAAAAAAAAGCAACATATGCAGTTCTGGATCTCTATATTCTTTTATTCTCACACCAAGGTTTCCCAGCAAACTCCTTGAGATCTGTATCTCAAGGAAAAAGATGACTGCTGTTGCTGGATGTTACAAGGTTGGAATGAATGCGTAGTTGGAGAATTTGATTACTTTCAAAGCAGCACTGTCGAAGCGTGAAAAGACAATATCATCATGTAAAACAGTGTTAACATTATAAAGGTATAACTGGACAAGTTTTAAGGTGAGAAAACAGCTAAGAAATGGTTGAGGACTGTTGTTGATGCTTGCAGAGGGGCCTTGGTTTTCCCCCAACTACCAGTGACTATTCTCCATTTGAAAGAAAAAGTTTTTTTGCTGGAAAGTTTAGTTATATCAGATGACAAACCTTTATAAACATATTTTTAGGTATGGTTATCGAAGCAAATATTATTTTAAATATGCAAATAAATGCATGTTCATTTTCAGCAATCAATTAAGGACTAGAGACTAACTTTCATCTAGCAGCATCAGCCTCATTATGGGACTTTCATCTTCATCTGTTCTTCTAAATTTGCCATCGCTGTCCCAGTTTCTGCCTGTGAGAGGCTTCCTCTGGCTTCCACAAGTAACATCTGCAACGCTTTCCCCAGGTGTTGGTGGCAGGTGCTGATCAGAGTGCAGCTGAGTAGTTGGACTTCTGCCTCTGGGTCACAGAAAGATCTTTGCCACATATCTTTACCTTGTAAGATTATTTTCACTTTGTGTTTCAATATGCACTTGCCTTTTCAGTTAGCCTTTGTAACTAACTTTGTTAGTTCTTGGTAATAGAAAAGATTTTTATTATTCCTGTTTCATATTTAATTTCATAGGGAAAGTAAGTGTAATTATACAAATAATTTATATGTGATGACTATCTGATGCACATGCAATGTAAGACTTGTAGAAACTTCTGTTTGGGTTGTGTGATCTTTACTGTTGTGACGGAAACTTTTTCAGATTTCTGATGGATCTTGACTATTTTTCAGTCCTTGTTCAGACCACACTTGCCCTGCCTTTCTGCTCAGTCTTTGTTTCTTTTTATCCATAAAATTTGAAAAAAAATATGCTAAGTCACCACTCATAAATGAGCAAAGGGGAAAAAAGAAAAACAGATCACCTTGAAGCAGCCAAGGCACAGCCAGTAAGCACTCAAGCTTTTCTATTATAAAGAGGAAACACCTGCACCTGAAAATATAAATGGGTTCACAACAGCGAAGAGCTTAATATAGTTAAGCCTCAAGGGTGTTTCCTCTGAATGCTTTATAGTAAGTAAAATCTGATTTAAAAAAATATATACGTATATTAGCTAATGATATGTGAGCCTTTTGCTTATGGGACTGAGTGAAATGTTTTAGTGTTTTATTTTAGATTTCAAGTTATTTTGGCTGTTCTGCCAAAAACAGCAGGCTAGGAGCAGGGAACTGGGGAGCATATATCTATGTATATACACACGTGTGTGTTTTTTCTTTTTAATGATCTGTGAAAAGACTTATTTTTTTAATGTACTTGGAAGCTCATAGCAGAAGCTTTTTTTTTTTTTTTTTTTTTTTTTTTTTACCACTGTTACTGCAGTGGTATGAAGTTAATATTGCTGTCTCTTGCTTGGGTAGGTTTACAGCATAATGCCTGGGTTACTCACTAAATTTAAAGTTTTTTCAATTACTTCCTATGGTTATCTTCTTTTGACCATAGCTTGACGTCTAAGCTAATAGCAAATAGATGTACTAGAGACTTGTGTGTTGTGTAAACTTGTTCAGAGTTGGCGCAAGTCTATGATGTTGCTTGTATTACGTGGACTAAAATATGTGCGATACAGTTGCATATTTTGCTTCTTGAAGGGCTTTGTATTTCTGTCTGTTTTTAGTTGGCCACTGCCTGGCTGAAGAATACTTTGTGGGTTTTGCTACAGTGGGGGAGCAGAAACAATCAAGAGGTTAATACAAAACTCTGGGTATCATCTTTCACTGATAATAATATAATTTTTGTTAGCTTGTTTTTGATTTTAAAATAGCTTATGAATTTAATTACTTCTATTTTTAAGCTTAAGATACTTTTTACCTTTACATACAATGACTTCTGTTCTCTAAGTTTCAAAGAAGTGGCTTTTATTTTTTTAATAGTTTCAATATGTATGGAACCAAAATCAAAAACTTTATCAGTTTAAAACAAAAAAAATCTCTTCTGGATGCAGAAGATTGGGGATTTCACAACTCCTCTGATCCACAAGTTTGTCCCCCATTAAGAGATTACATGCAGTCATTTGGGCTATATCTGTATCGTTACCTTTTCATCTGAAATCTTCTTAAGGAATTGTTGACAGTATGGAAAATTAATATCTACCATTGGGTTGTTTATAAGTAAAATAGCTATCTCACAAAAGATACTTAATATTTATTGGAGTCAAAAGTACAAAGGTTTGAAGGTGGGGAAGGTTGTGGGGCCTGGTTTGGGAAGAGTTCAGGTGTGCTCCCTATCGAGGTGGTGAGCAGCTCCTTCCCTTAACTCTTCTATTTCTTTTTGGCCTGTTCTGAGCTTCTTAAAAATCTCTGCCAGGGCTGGAGAAATGAAAGGCTACATCTTGCTAATGCTTGGAATTGAGTGTGTTTTGTTTTTTTTTTTCCAACTCACCATCAGGTAGAAGCCAACCTTCTTCAGTCCCTTAACTCAAGATACTGTAAATTTACTTCAATGGAGGTGTTACTGTTTGTGTCCCTTTGGAGTGAGTGCTAGTTTTCATCTGGATGGAAAATACTGAAACCTGGTCCCTGTACGTGTATGTAGATAATCACATAAGTGTAAGCTGATTAGACATCTTAATACAATGCTAATAAGAACTAAAGAGTTGACTCCTCAATCAAATCCAGGCCTTACATAAAACAATATTCTGTCTTTGGTGGCCCAAGTCAGCTACTTAAATGTATAAAAACAGGATGTTTGAACCTTCCAGGTACCCCCCACAATATCCAACAAATGAGCTCAGGGACTACCTGAGGTAGAGCTTGTTTGTGCAGATGGAGTAAACCTCATTGTATTTTTTTTATCTTCAAAACAGCCCAACCTCACCTTGACCTTTGGTAGGCTTTTCACACTCACATAGTTCATTCAGAAACAGAAACAAGAGGAAAAGGTATATCTTCTGCAGATGAAGGACTGTCGATTACAAATGACACGATAAATTGAAATTTACTGTGGGACAGTGAAATTTTATTAGAGTAACCTTGATCTTCTACGCTGATCAATAGGTACTTCTGGAGCATCAGTTCAAGTTTCAGGCACTTTGTGGCTATTGAGAACAGAGAAGGATTTGCTGTTTTGATGAAGAATATCAAACAACAACAAAGGTAGTTCAAAGTTTTTATACTTGAAAACTGTCTTAGTCATTGAGATTTCTTCTAATTAAAGTGCTGGTCTTCCTTTTATAAATGATTTGAAACAGTCAGTCATACTTGGAATTTCTTTATACTATCTTCTGGGAATAGTGTGAATGCTCTGTTCAGGGTTGAAAATGAGATGCAGTAACTACTTACAGACAGCCTATTTCTCCTCTGGTATTTCCCTGCAAAGGATTGATCACAGGTAGTCCGTCTTTACTTTCAACCTTCTTTAAAAGTAAGTTGCTTTTTCTTTTAGCTAAGCCTCAAGTAAAGTATGTAACTTAATGTGACTGTAGAAATTTATCATCAAAATGCTACTCTTTTTAAAGGGACATTGTAAAGCTATCAGTTGCATCAGAGTGAGTAAGAGCAGTACTAATAGCAGTTTTAACCAGAAGAAGCCTCCAAAATGCAATAGTTCTCACTCTTCTTGGTGTTGATTTTGATTTGCCCTCTTGCTTAGCAATAAGATAAACCGCGACTTTTTCAGATGTCAGCTTTGGTGTGCGTAAGCAAAAGATGTGGCTTTCAGTGTCTTCAGTCTTATTTTCAGTTTCATCCCTTTCACTGACATGGAATTACACTGAGTTGAAACATAAAAGCTAGAATATCATTTTCTCATTTATTTCAAAAGGTCATAACTGATGTTATTCTTAAAACTGAATTTTTCATTCTACATTTGAAGTTAGATTGGATTCTGTTCTTAATTTTTTAGCTTTCATGAAGTAGAGCTCACCCTGTAAGTATAAAACAAATGTAGTATTCCTGAAGGTCATATTGCAATAATATGGAAATTACAGTGAACCATTTGAAGTTTACTTTAGGTAGATTGATAGTGGGTGCTTTCTTTGGCTGTTACTGAAGATAATGTGTGCTACGTATGAATACTGAGAAGAGGTCAGAAAATGGGTGATTGTCATCTCTTGAACCTCAGAGGCCTCAAGAATGGAAATGGGGGAACTCTACTGCCACTTCTTGTTTTGCAGACTAGTTGGACACCTTATTCCAGAGTTCATGTTAACATTTCTAAGTTGCCAATCATTCATCTGCCTAGTCTCACTTGTTGTTTGAAATCATAATGTTTCAAATCTTCTGCTGGTCATTGTTTTTTTTGTTACCATTTGGCACAGGTACTGAGAGGATTTGTTAACTTCATATAGGAATGCTCAAGCTTGGTGGTGGGACAAGAAATAGTATGAGAAACTTGAAAATTTGGTGTGTTCAGAGGAAGATGATTTTTTTTTTTTTCCCCTTGCCCATTTGGACTGTTTTTTAAGTACCTATTCCTCATCTAATAGAATGCTAAAAAAAAATGCTGAAAAAAGATTATGATACTTAGATATAAACAATTTAACTGCTATCGTTTAATCCATCTGTTATTAGTAACTCTCCAGCACAGTGCTTACCGGGTTTTGTGTATTTACTTCCTTGGCATGGCTGCAAGGGTTTCACGTGGCAGTCCTAAATGAAACAATTTTAAAATGGTTTATGCTGCCAGTTAGATTCTTGATTGCATGGCAAAGGATTAAACTTGCATGTGTTCCTTGTTGTTACTCTTTTTGATGTCTTGGAACAACCCCCTTTTTCAATCTATGGCTTTCTACAATAGGAATGTTACAGACTTTGAACATAGACTGCACTATGTGTTGTAAATGCGATCAGAGATGGGAAAATAAATTATCTTCACAGCCTAATCTCTGTTCAGACTGCTTTCCAATAGACTGTGGCTATACAAAGCTGACAGACATTTCAAGTCGTTGCCAAAACTTATCGCTACCTAATTTCTGCTAGAAATGTTTGCTTAGCTGTGGAGATTACAGCTAGGGAAATAGCACTAGCTTTGTGGCTTGGAAAGTGTCTCCTGCTTCAGAGTTAGCTTTGGATATGAAGCTGCTGAGGAATGAGTGTTCCAGAAATGGCTCCTCTTTGGCACAGGTGCTTGTACCAGAGCTCCAATTAAATAGTAGGTAGATTTAGGATGGAGAGAGGAAAATAAAAACTGACCACTACAGACTTCATGTAGGACTGGGGGATTCTGGATCACCAAGGCATGACGGGTTGGGTTCTTTGTGAGTGTTGGAAATAGCTCTTTTAACTACCAATCTCGTCTGTGGAAATCTTGGTTTCTGTTTCAGGGACACTTAAGATCTGTTTCACTGGGCAGTCTTCCCTGTATGCTGTCTCTACACTGGGAGCAAGCTTGGAGCTACCTGAGCTGCTGTTTGGTGTGGGCCTTTTCGTGAGTGTGCGTTTTGGGTGGGTTTTGCACTGCTGTGTAGGACATGGTTTGGAGGCTTGTGCTGCTCAGCAGTTGTGCCCACTGCCTTTCCCTTTCAAGATAAGGTTCAGTTGAGCTGTTCTCTGAAAGTGTGTTCTAAACTATCGTATATGCTTGTACAAAACCTATCATGTCGCTTTGCCAGGACAATAAATCTCATCTAGTTCTAGAAATAAATTAATGCTCTGTAAGTTAAACGCAGCACAGTGGCTTGAAATTTTCAGTTGACAGGCAGAAATTTGGCACAAATGCAGCAATATGCTTGCGTAAAAATACTGGTGCACCAGCCTCTTCCTCCCATTGCTTCCCATATACCTCCTGAAAGAAGTTAAGTATCCCGTCTCCCCCATAGGGTGGCTCTCCATTCCTTCCTCCTATTGCTCTGAAAGACTAGAAACATTCCTATTATCTGTGGTAAAGGGGGGATCTCTTCACCCAACAGAACCCAAGAATTGAAAAGATGATAGGTAATCTTAAAATAGAGAATACAGCTGCAGCCTACTTTTTGGCTGTAAATTTATGGTCTCTTTCGAAGGTATACCACTTGTTAGAACATGAGAAAGAGAATTCATCTTGCTACTAAATGACTGTGAGCTGGAGTCAGTTGTTCAGCTGGCTGTAAGGAGAATGCCAGTGTCTGTGAAGGAACTGATAGCAGGGCTCCCATTTAAAATGGGGAGCCAAACACAAAGACAAAACAAGGGGAAATGAATAAATCACCCCTCCCATTAGGTTTGGTTTAGGGGTGGGAAACTCCTTCTTTAACTCGTTTTTTTAGAAACTTGGTTTGACTTTACCATCTCTTTGCAGAAACTAGCTTTTTAATCTTGTTTTGAGTTTTTCCTGTTGATTTTAATTATCATAATGTCAAAAGGTCAATATGACACCTTTGTGGAACAAGTAGGAGCTCCCAAAGGTGTTTGTTTTTCTGTAATTTTTTTTTGAAGTGCTACATTTAAGGAGGGAGAGAGGGAAGAAAAATGTGAATATTAGCTTGTCTACTTAAAAGTCAGTCTGATATCTTTGAGTACTTTGATTTCTGAATTTGATCAGAATCCAAATGTCAAGCCTTCCCTCCAGTCATAAATGTGGAGCTGGACGTCTCACAATTAATTACTGAGTATTGTTGACATAGCATTTTTCCAGGAAGCACTAACAGTGCATCAGAATCCAGTTAATTACTTGAGAATAGTCAGGGCTTTATGGCATTGTGGCAAATGGCAAGTCATTACTGTGCCAGCCTATTACAGTTAATATGTGGGCAAAATGAATCCATTACACCAAACAACTCCAGAGAATTTCTGCTGAAAATTCTGCAGCAGATGGTCAGATGCATTGATCAGCTTGAATGGCAACTACATGTTCAATATAGCCACCCTCCTCTGGGACAGTCATGCCCAGGTAATGTCTTTGTGGTTATTAGCTCACAGTAAAACCTGTTTAAGCTCTTCCTTGGCTTGTTTGATCTCATATGAACCCATCTATGACATACTTCTGATTTTCATTTAGTCTGTCCTTAATGTATATGCCTCCCCATACTGCTGCTACACAAAGCATAAGACTCCTCTATTAAGTGCCTAGCGTGTTTTTGGAAAATGGGGATTACAGCCATGGATGGGTATAATTGCTATCTGAATGGCACAATTGTGTTTTGTGAATCATTTTCCCTGCTACTCACCTGGCTGTAGCACATGTGAGTATTCAGCTGAACAGTTATTTACCAGCACTATGTCTGTTGTATGGAAACCCAGGAGAGGATAGATCTCCTGCCTGATTTTACTTCTGGATCATTTCATAAAATATTCATGGTGATAATCATTGTGGCTTGGAGACACTGAAAGATGAACCAAAAAAAGAGAGGGAACAGTTCTTCTGAACTCTACTGAGGCACTCGGGAGTCATTCTGATTCATGTCTAGGGATTTCACAAGGATTTGACGTGCTTGATCTTTAGCTTGTAATTAATTGTCAGAGCTGCTACCAGCTTTAAAAATCGGTTTCTACTGACTGTCCAAAAATAGCAGTGTTGGTTTTTAAAACCATTGCCTTTTATGTGTGAAATCAATTGCACCAAGAGCTTGTTCTTCTCACAAGTAACAACAAATTGTGTGCTTGAATGTCATCAGACTTGTTTGAAAATGTTCGCACTTCATAATGCTTCCCGTGCTTATTAAGCGTGCACTGAACTTAGTCACATAAAATAACTTGGCTTGAGGAAAGAAATAGGCACCTGGATACTCCTTGTAAAACTGCTAGGTAAGCAGGATTCTCTTTAATTTGAACTTAGTTTTAATACACTATGTAATCTTAAGCCAGGAAGATGGAGAGCACTACTACTAGTGCAAGGAAGTGCTGTCTGAAAGATGGGCATCTTGTCTCTCTTGCTGTTTGTGCACACCTGAGATTTCAATAAAAGCTTGGAACTGGCACAGGTTCGAGCTATTTTTCTCCTGTTTCTGTCTTCATTGCATTAAAAAGAAGAGGTTCACTTTGAGTCTTTTTCCCTCCAATTCCTCTTGAATGGAGGTGATGTATAAAAACTGTGGAAACGAAGTTTCACCTGAGTGCTGCATACTACCCACTATAGCATGCCTGTAATTCAGCTATTGCCCACCAGCGCTGTCCTGCATTGAGCAAGTGTGGGTGTGTTTTGCTGGAAAGGTGTGCTACAGCTTCACCTTGATCCATCTATGGACACTTCCAGGCTGAATGAGGTGTGAGCCTGCAGAGAAGGAGATGGTAATCTGACAGCTTATTTGAGTTAACTGTTTGTAATGAATATAGACATCTTCATCATCTGTTTGCTGTGAATGCCACTCCTCGCATTAAAAATTGAGACTTCACACAGTAAATGTTTATTTCTGTGTGCTTTTTCTGTTAGAGAAAATATTTAAACGTTGAGGCATAACATAATTAATTTGTAAACTTAAGCACTCATCCTTTCAAAGCTTACTAATTATCAAGGATTATTGGAAGTAGAAAAGCATGTTTCTTTTTATATTTTTTGTTCTTTTCAGCAATGTATGTTTTCAGAGGTACCAGACTGCATTTTTTTCTTTAGCAGTATGAAGTAGTACTGTCTATCTTGAGAGAAAGTAAAAAACAAAGATGAGAGCTTGAAAGATTGATGCTTCTGTCATGGTTTTCAGTGACTGGTGATCCAGGTGAGGAACTCCACAAAACCTTAAAACCAAACAAAGCAGTTCCTGGACCTGACACAAAATCCAGGAAATCCCCCAGGTGTCCCCAGGCTTCTCTTTTCGGGAAGGAAGCTCAGGCTTTTCTGTTTAGTGCAAGTTCAGAAAGTGTGGAGCTGAACTGATTGTGTTGAATTAAGTAGCTGTTACCTTCCAAGAAGGAAATTTGTTTGGCCATCCTACTTGGCATAATTACCTGTCAGCATAAGGGGAATATATAAAAATGTTAATTTTCAAGAGATTAATGTAAACTTCTGTTTTATCTGACCTGTATGGTTTATTGACGCTGTATTTTGTGGGACTTGATTGTATTCAGTAATTTTCAGAAGGCTCCTGGAGCTAAGTGATACTGCTTTGAACAAAGAGTACTAGATCTTCTCTTATTTATATATGTGGATCAAAAAAAAACAAACAAACAAATACATGAAGGTTATCGTAGCTTCCTATAGCAATCTATAAAATAGTACTGCTTTGGACCTCTCCATTAGCTGCACACACAAGACTCATTTTAATCATGTTGTGACTACATCATTTTACTGTCAGGTGTGTATGTATGACTTTTTTGAGGACTATGGGTATGCCTTGATCTGGGTTGTATTTCCTTCTAAAAGTGGGTATCTGTTTTTATAAGTGAAACTAACAACATACTAAAATGATATCTGGGAAATATTAAGTTCTGGAGAAAAATACCAGCTTCTATGCAGCACCTTACTTCTGCATAGCGCTAAAACCCAGAATTAGCCAAATGTCATCCGACTCCGTTAAAATACATGGATAGGAATTTAATACATCTGTGGGTTTCTTTTCAATGTGTATAGACATATAGCTGTAGATGTACCTCTAAACCTTAATAGTATGAATGTACATACGTATAAGTGCATACACAGGCATTTGTAGATCTACTTAAAAAACGTATAGCAGCCAAATGACTTCCTAGCTGGTAAAATTAAAGGGATAGTATTAATATCTCAATTCTTCATGAGAACAAGGAAAAATGGAAGAACTTGTATTGATGTTTGAATTTGGGGTTTTAACTAGATGTGCTGCAAATTATTTTGATCAGGTGTGTAATTACATTGATCTAGAATGGTTAATGTTTTGTGCAATTTAGGAGTCGTAAAGACAAGAATTTTTATTTAAAGAGGTGTTTACACTTAAGGATTAGGGAAAAAAAATGAAACACAACCCTGTGGGTGCTTCTTCCCCTTCAACATACATTTATTTTCAGTCTTCTAAAATGCTGAATAATATGTATGAAACTTGTCATTGCAAGTAAGTTGTGCTGTTTCAAGTTCTGCCAGATTCTACGTTTAAATTGTTCACGTGTTCTGCACTGTTCAATTGTTCTGCGCTGGGACTGCATAGACAAGTGCGTGAGCTGATCAATTACTATTAGCCAGGGCTTTTCCGTTTATTCCCTTTCTACTGTTTATAGCCTTTAATTAACTCTTGCTTCCCTATTGTCTGTGTAAAATGGAAGTTCTTCTGCAGGGTTGCTTTAAATCACCCAGCATAACAAACCCAGCCAGGTATAAATGCAGGCAGTAAGGAACATGGACTGTTGCTTGTTAGAAGTTGGAGATGGCCCAGCTACAGCTCTCAAATCCTTCTTCTGCTCCGTGTCCCTGAGTATAGAGCTCTTACAAGTCACTGTGAGTTACTGACCCGTTGGCACTTGATAAATATGAATCCTTTTCTCACAGACTTTACTTTGATAAATATCTAGAAAAACATTCCCATTCTTCTTCCTTCAAGAAATAAAATGTGACACCGGGCATTGTGGCTATTATCTTCCACCCACACTTTATTTGTCCTTTGAGAGAAACCTTGGTCACTTCATTCATTAAGCTGCTTAAAGCTTTATAAAAATGTTCAAGTTTTCTCAGTGGCTGTTAATCTTTGTTGCAGTTAGTTTTTTCTTCTTTTAAGATTTTTAAATGTTCTGTGAATTAGGCATTACTCCAAAAGAAGGCTCAAATATTGAAATACTTCTTGATTGTCTTTTTTTTTTTCCAGACCAGTGTGTACTGTTCTTAAGTAGAAACGTGGTGGGATGGTATGAATAAAGCAGAAGACAGCTGACACAAAAGAAGATGGATTGGGGAAATCGTTTTATAGTTAGGCACTCCTAAAAACCTCAGGCAAATTGCTGCAATTCTACCCCCTCAACAGCAAGTGGTACAGACAGTAGAAATACCATTGGAAATGGTCCCTGTGCTCATCTACTTGAATTGTGGGGCATGAGACTGAACCCAGGAATGTTTTGTGTAGCTGGGAGAACTGGGAGCCAAGGCTCTTTAGAGGAGCAAGCTTCTGGTTTCCAGTGACTTGGGAACTTAGCTGGGTCTGTGTGAGTCCTGCCCTGCATTGGAGCAGAAAGCCATTGATCAGCTGGCAAGCAAGAGGTGGCTGTTGTTTGAAGGAATACTTCCAGGTTCCCCGGCTTTAGTCTCACATAAAAAGCCAGTGAGACTGTCATTAACAAGTGAGATGCTGCATGCTATTTCAAGGTCTTGTTTTGCTTTTAAGTCTGAGGTCACATTTTTATTTCTTCTTGAATTCTAACAATTTTAATCTAAAAACTTGCATTTTAGAACAAGTTTTTTTTTTTTTTTTTTTATGTATTTAGTTAGGACATGTTACAGAACTGGTAGCAAATTGATCAAGTTTGTGCATTTTTTTTTTTTTTTTTTTTTTTTTAAACTATGAAAGTCAGAATTGCTCTACCTTATCCTCTTCTGATCTCTCCTTGGAGTCTTACTGTCTTTCATGAGATAAAATACAACTTTTAGGGGCTTTGTGGGGCTTGAGCTACCAATCTTTAATTATCTATATCCTGCTTACATTAAATAACTAAATGGAATTTGTAATTAGGGAGAAAAATAGAAATCATGCTCAAATGCAAAAACAAAACAGTGCATGTTTTGCATTCTGTTGTCTGTTTTCATAGATTTTTTGGAACTCTTCCTCCTGAAGATGTTGACTAGCATCTCCTGTGTATTTAGAAGAGCTGGGATTTGACAGTGGGTGGTAAAACAGAAAATTTTATCTTGATCTACAAAAGGGAGTGATGAATACACTGAACTGCATAAGCTAGTGTTTACAAAACTTGTAGAGAGCACTTCAAGTTGCTCAGCCTTCTTTCCATGATGTGTGTGTGATGGTCTTTCTCTTCGGTGACTTTGCTGGGAAAGATGTAGTAAATTCCTGCATAAAATAAATCTCTATATGAAAATAGTACTGTGAAAATTAAGTATCAAAAACTGTCAGATTGAACTGTGACTGACATCGTCACACTTCTAACAGCTAGTAATGTACTGGATTATTCACATTTAAATACAGAATCTTGTAAATGCAGTATTTAAAATACCTAACCAAGTTTTGAGGAAGATTTAAGTAGATATCAAGTGTTAGATGCTTCTGTGTAGTGACATTTCCTTTGTTTTTAGTCTTTCCTAGCATCAGTGTTGCTTTAGTATGGCTTCTAGAGTGATTTTATTCCAAATTATCAGAATTTCACCAGCAATACAGAATAAAAAGCATTTGCTTTAACAAGAAGGATGGGTTTAATAGAAATGTTTTCCTTCTATTTCTAGAAGACAAGTGCTATGCTGGGGGGGGGCAGTTCTCTGCCAAAAGAAATATTAGATAGCATTACTGTTTGTTTTCAGAATGTGTGGTGTTGTTGCTGCATAATGGCCAGTAATTAAATGAAGAACTATGCAAAATGACACGGGCTTGTTGTAGCTCCATCAATTGTATAGCTGTTATTCCACAAATGATTTCTAGTTGCATTGCTTTAAAAGTTGTCAGAGACAAAAACTGAGCTGGGCCAGGCCGTGCATGTGCTCTAAGCATGCTTCACTGCTTTATGGTTGTGTGTGCTTGGAAAGTAACCATAGAAAGAGTTTTGAATCAAGTCTTGGCAAGGAGCTTTGTGGTCCAAACATTTCCTGGTTTTCTTTACCAAAAATGATGTATGAATTATATGCTGTTTTATTCTGCTCTTCCTTCATTATATAGTCTGTTTTTATATGTGTCCATGTAAACTGCATGATGTGTACACACGTAGCATAGAAGCGATATGAATGTCTTAGGCTCCTGCTGGTAAAAGGAGTTATTGGACATCGTGTTGGAAACAGTGCATATAAAAGCACATCATCCCCCAGCTTTTACAGCAGCTTTGTTATGGCATATTCATCTATACGCATTTGCAAGAGGTCAAGTGGGCTGCTGCAGGTATAAATGATGCATGAATGTAGAAAAGGACTCTAAAGAGTAGAGCTATTGCAATGAAACTGCACAAAGCACCATGATATGCTGGAGAAGGCTCTTGGGCTGAGTGATACTCTCACTTGTCTCCTAGTAAAGGGTTTCGACTTATGTTTTCATGGAGGATTTCATTAGGGTGTCTGAAGAGGCGGTTCATTCCGGCCTCTCACCTTCTTCAGGACTGGAACACAAGTTCTGACTTATACAGGCTTGTGTACAGGCTTCAGCTATCAGCAGATAGCTGAAAGAAGGGTTCAGTTTACGTTGATACCGTATTTGATGAGGGAGGATCAGAGCTATGAGTGCTGTTGGTACAAGCCATAGGTGTGGAGGGTGTTTGAGACTTGTTTGCCGCTTCGCAGTTCAAGAGTCCCAGTCTTACCCTCTGCCAGTTTTTTTGTGAAAGGAAAAAAGCATGGAAACTTTTGGCTTAACAGATGTCACAAATACGAGAACTCTTCTCGCAAAAGGAATAATTTTAAATATAAATGTGGAACCTGGAACTAGAAAGTGAACCAGTAGCAGAAGTGATGCATGAGAATGTGGGATTATTTGGAACATTGTGTTCTAGGATTAAGGGCAACAGACAGTGTCCCTGTGTAAGAGGTAGTGAATTTAAGAGCCTTCTGAGCAGACAGAAAGGCTGCTGTGGGATCCCATGTGCCTCTGTTGAAAGTGTGTAGAAATGGGGTTGGTAGAAATTGACCATAAGTTAAAATAATGGCCAAAATAATAAGTTTGGGGCACTTCAGTGCTGCAGTACTAGGGTTGTTCTTTGTGATGTTTGTCTCAACAGATTTTTCTATGTCTGGAAACAGCAGTGATGGTGCTTGTTTAACAAGTTAGTTTGATTTATTAATTTCCTTTGACCTCTTAAAGCACGTAGAAGTGTTCTTATCAAATGTTTGTTTGTGCAGTGTAGTCTTTTCCATTGTCTTCATCGTGCTTGATAAAACCTGATGAGTCCATTTAAGACTTCCCTGTAACCTTGGCATGTCGCAAAGATCAGGAAGTTCAGTCTTAGGTGGGATCAACCCAGATGAGTCTGAAGACTGCCTCTGCTTGACTTGAAGAGAAATATGGCAGCAGCTGTCCTTGCTGTGTTTTTGTATCTGAGGATGGATTGTATGAAGTAGTTGCTGTGAGGTAGAAAAATGTACCTTTTCAACGTGTCTAGACAATGTCTTTGGGTAGACTGAAGCATCACATAATCCACTGACTCTTTGTGGTGACTGCCAATAAGAGTGACAATGAATTCTGAATGTGTCTGTGATTTTGAGAAATGGATACCTTCTTGCTAGCAACTAGAATGAGATCATCAGCTTATTTTCTTCGGCTTTCTAATAGTAACAGCTAAAGGTCAGTACTGAGCTGGATTATGCTCTAATCATTCATGATCTAATGCTTTGTATCCAATTACCAATCTTCAGAGCAATCTTTTCTATGCAATTCAGAATTATTCTGATTTTTGGAAATGCTGCAATTAAATGCTTATGCCACTTCCAAAAAAATGCAGCGGTAAGAAGATTATTTTTTTATTCTCTGTAGCAGGATTCTTACAGACCTATTTAGAGTCCTGAAAGCCATGGCTGTAACCTAATTAATAATCGCTTTTAATTTTTCTAAGTGTCTGAAAAAATGGACTGTGTCCCCTATGCGACCTCTACTGCGGGAACTCTTTGAGAGGGAAGTTGAAAGTCCTGGGAAGTAATAATAAATGCTTTAAGGATCCTTAGTAATTCACGTGTGTGGGGGGGTGGTCCCTCCCCCTGCTTCCCCAAAAGAAAATAAACAAAATCCTCAAACTGATACCTATCTCTTATTTTTTTCCTAAAGGGTCAAAAGTTAATCCTTGCTTAGTTGCTCTATGGCTAGAAGTCTCTGAAAGGTGTGGGCAGTGATTATAAAATAAAAAGATGTTGCATCAACACAGATTGGAGAAATTAAGGAAAGGAATGGTGTAGGGTAACTGTAAGGAAATACTCCACCATATTGCTGTCTCCAGCAGATATTAAAACTGATGTGTGAGATCTTTGGGGTAGTGACTGCTTAGTTTGGAAACAGCAGTGAGTGACGTGGGGAATAGTGTGGTGTTCAGGGAAACTGATGAGTTTCCAAGCACTTCTGATGTGGACAGGAGAAACCAGAGTAGATGGTGGAGCAGCTTCTTTCTGTGATTTTTGGAGATCTTCTTAATGCTTTCCAAGGACACCTGCTTGCGCCTGACGTGCAGCTGCTGTTACAAACTTTTGCACTAAGAGAGCTGATTTGGAGGACTTAGGTTTTGCTGGTGAAATGCCTTTTAAAAAAAAATAACATGAACTATTTGGATTAAATGTTGACTAGCCTTCTGTAAAGGGGCTGAAAATATTGTAAATACTTTTAACCTCAGATAATGATTTGAAACTTCTGAAAGCTAAACTGCATCAGAAGATGTAGTTGAAGATTTAAGAAATGAAACTTTCCCATATCAGATGGAAATATGCACTGGTCTCAGTGGGGTTAGCATTTTATCCTGATCCATAAGAAGGCACAGCCATTAAGCCTGCAACTATTTTCTGCTTCTTGGTGCTGAATTGTGATGTGTCAAGACCAAGCAGGAGATTGGACTCGATCTCCAGGGGTCCCTTCCCACTTGGGGCAGTCTGTGATTCTGTGGCTGCCAAATACAGAGACTGTCTGCTTGTCTTTCTGTATAATTATCTTTTTCAGAATTGAATAAGCAAATGAATGCATGTTTCAGATCCCAGCCTTCAAATACAAATTTATCAGGCATACCTTTAGTCTGAGATATTTTGGTAGGAATAAATCTCTTCTGTGCCTGTCATCTTGCCTGTAAATTCTCCAGTGTTCCTTAGTCCTGCTTCACTAAATAAATTTATAGAGCAGTAGTTTTAGGGGTCTCTTAAACCGAAGTGACTATTAGAAGGGGATGACCAGAAGTTCACAAGGGATCAACTTCATCACCTAGTGCTATGGGTTGCTTTTGAACTGCTATAAATTGGTTGGACATCTTGTTCCAGCAGCTATTGCTGTTGGGTTGTCAGTAGGCTTCTATAATAGTCAAGGTCAGAAGTGAAATCCTGGTGCGTTGCTTTCTCTGGAGTGGCATTGTTGTAGTCCAAAAACTCATCAGCAACGTCAAAGGACTTGAACTGTGTTTTGCCAGAAGATGTCAGCCTTGTTTATGTAATAGATGGAAGAAATAGAAAGGCAGTAACCTTCCCACAGGTGTGCTGTGTCTCTCCTAATCTCACTAAATTTCCTCTGGTGCTCTGTAAAAGAAAAGGCTCTTGTGAAGCTTTGTCTTTGGGCTGACATGCACTGGAAAATTACTGCAGGCACTGGCCTAGATGTCACTCACAGTGCTACCTCTTTGTGCTGCTTCGAACAGTGAGTGCGAGCGAGCTGACAGGCTACCTGGATAAGTGGCCTCATACAGTCCTAACAGGGAGCTAATAAGCGGAGACAAAAATCTGTTTTATGCGTACCGATCTGCTGTCTGTCACCAGGCACCTGTTAATAGTGGTAATTTAAGGGAATCAAGCCGTTCCTCTCAAGCACCTACAGTTAGCAAATAATATCTCATAAAGCAAAGGCAGAAACACACTGGATTTTTTATTATTATTTTTTTTTTCCAGGAGTGAAATTGATGCTAACAGTCACATTCCTCTTTAAGGAGGCTAAAAGTTCTCTGAATGCATGTCAGATTGGGTAACAGGGAAGCTGGTATTCATGTAAGAAAGATCTTAAGTGAATTTGCCTAGTGAGGGGTAAGTCGCTACGAGAATGTTGTTTCATGATCCTGTCTCTGAAAATGTTCACTTTTGGTTGCCCCATGAATGTGGGATTGCCTAATATAAACGTTTCATAGGAGGTAAAATAGCTGCTTCCCCCTGAAAACACCTCTCTGCCTGTGCACGCTCGTTTTCTCTTCATCTTGTTTGATCCTGTCTGTGATAGTAACCTGAAGGTCACTTGCCAGCAGCACCAGCAGCACGGTTCATCTCTTTGATCCTGGCGTTTTCCTGTAACGACAGATTCAGAGGGGTGGCTGTCAGTTCATGGCAGGCTGAACAAAATGGATACGTACCACGTGGTGTGGCAAAAAATGTAGCTACAAAAGCATCTATTGACCTCAGAGTTGGGTAGGTTGTGTATTTTATGACCTATGCAATCATTAGTTTTAAAAATGCATTATGGTATGAAGAGGCACTTAAGCATATTAACCACCAAGCCTGAGGTTCTTGTACGTTGTCCTGTTGTCCTGTAGCCCTCTGGAGGTACGCAAGCGGTTCAGGAGAGCAGCAGCTGATGCATGCCTGCATTTGGAGAATGAGGAGATGGCATGTTGAGGGAAAACACAGCACTTGAAAAAACGTGTGGTGCACTTTTTCTATTTTCTTAAAAGCTGTCAGCTGTCTGGTCATTAATACCTAAAACTCAGATTTAGTTTTTGGTTATTTCTATAATATCCAGACTATAAATATTTCAATGGCTTCAGATGACTTGGAGGGAAAGGAGGGAGAGAGGGAAGAAAGTCAGAGCCTCTTGCTGCTATTTTTCTCCTGACTGATGTTACTGAGGGAGTGTGCGGAGGCCTGGGCAGCTGGTTAAAATGAATTAAAATGCAGCCTAAGCTCCCTAATGGGAAACAGGAGAGGGTTTTCTCAAACTCTAGTACATTAATCCAAAAAAACTGAACTGCAATAAGGAGACAGAGAAGGTAGATTATCTAGCAACTCTGCTCTGCAGTTCAAGTCAGAAGCACCTGGGTTTCATTTTAGACACCCCAGTGTACTCCAGAGCTGTGGGCGCAGTACCATGAGCAGGGGAGAAGAGGAAAAGACACGACTTCTTGGCTGCTTGTTTACTTTTTTCACCCCTTGCTCCTAGGCTTATGCACTGTTGGATACAAGACAGTAAGAGAAGCTTGCTGGTTGGGAAGTCTATGCTGAACCTGCGTTAGAAAACTTGTCATGTTTTGTCTGTATGACTAAAACCACCTTAGAGCATATTCACCATAGGATTGGGATAACTTCATTTGTGCTAGGAAACCTGCTGGTCAAGTTACTGAAGAAAAAACAATATAACCAACAACACCAAAAAAGGAAGATACTAACAAAATGGTGATGTCTTTCAGGAGCTCTGTGGGGATTCTCAGGGTAATTATAGCATTTTTGTATAAAGGATGTCATTTGAGGATGATGGTCTCATCTAAAGTTTCTTTAATTTCAACTTAGGCTTTAAAGCTAGGAACCTAGGAGGGTTGGGAAACTTGTCACCCACAATTTTTGTCATCTCCTCTGCTAGTAAAAAGTAAGGTTGTCAAAACATGTATGTTCAACCTGGATTGCTTTTATTGCTGTCCCCATGTGAGAGGATTATATTGCGTCTGATTTTCTGCAGATGACTTGCTGCTTTTGATCATGTGCCCACGATTACACTTTACCTCTTCTTTTCACTATTTCCTTCTGACTGTTCCTTAAAGGATCCAAGGGCTCCCGTCTGTGTCCGTATGACTGAAGGCCCAGTATCTTGCAGTGGTATTCCTTCTAAAGGACAAGTGAAACAGCAATTGTGCAGATGCTGTTAAGGTTCTACTACCACTTGAAATGTGAGGTGATGCTGCCTCTGAATTTCACCCATCTTGTATTCGAACACTTTCAGTTGAAAATTATTGCCCATAAAAAGAACCGCAGGGACTACATGCCTTGCAGTTGTTATGTTGCTTCCTGCTGTATGCTGTTGTGCCAAGCGTGCTGTATAACAGATGAACTCTTCTTCAGTTCTAACAGTCAGTGCAATACGTGCTGGTTGCTGTGCTGGTTGCCTTCACTGGTGCAAACATGGATGAGGTTTGTCTTGGGAAGAAGGATGGGTTTGCTGTAATGCATTAGGTGGCTGAGCCTCTGTCAGGTCACCGTGTCTCCCACCGTCCCTCACAGGGTGATGACGTGAGGCAGGTCCTTTAACCCCTTCAGCAGCCTGAATGCATCCTTCTCTACCAGCTAAACAGAAAATGGTAGTAGAGAGCAAGGAGAAGCTAATCGTTTGAGTTTACTAATAAGCAAAAATCTCACCTTGAGAAACATGATGGTGAGAAGTCCTTGTGCCTGACACCAGACAAAAGCTTATTTCTTGTGGTATCAGAGATTCACTTGTCCAAATTTTATTTTATTTCACCCTACAGCTACGCTGTACTTTAAACTGTACTTCATAAACTGCACTTTATGATAACTTTGGGAAAATTTCAAATTGCTGATTTTTTTTTTCAGTCGTATTTGTAACTTGTTAACTGAAAGTGATTTTTTTTTTTTTTTTTTTGGCACTTGCATCTCATTGGTGAACTTCTGCCATTTGTCTCAATTACATTCTCTACTGATTTTTTTTTGGTAGAGGAACAGGATTATGGAGCCCCTGTAGCATAATTCTGATTGCTAAAGGTGTTGCTGGGATCTATGAAGAGAACTTGTGGTGTGCTGTAGCTGAACCCCAGCAGGCAGCTCAGCACCACACGGCAGCTCACTCACTCTCCTTGGCTCAGACAGGGGAGAGCACTGGAAAAGTAAAAGTGTGAGAACTCGTGAGATTGAGACAGTTTTCTGGGTAAAGTAAAAACTGCAAGCAAAGCAAAACAAGGAATTAAGCTACTGCCAGGAAAGTGGGGCCCATCACGTGTAACAGTGCATTGGGAAGACAAACACCATCACTTGGAACATCCCCCCACTCTTTCATCTGGCTGGTATCGCTGAGCACAACGCCCTGTGGTATGGGACATCTTTGGGGCAGCTGGGGCGAGCTGTCCCAGCTCCTGGTGCGCCCCTAGCCTCCTCGCTGGCAGGGTGGCAACATGAGGAGCAGGAGAGTCCTGGGCTCTGCACATGCACTACTCTGCAATAATGAGAAGATGGGTTTTCATCAGCAATCTAAAACACAACACTGTATGAGCCTCTATGGAGCAAATTTACTGTGTCCCAGCCAAAACCATGATACAGTACAGTTTTCAGAAAGGGATCTTGGATGAAATTAGTTCATGCAAGGTAATCAATGTTGTTGGGAAGATCATCTCTGTATGAGGTTAACACAGGTATCATTGGGTTTGGTCCAGGAACATGAGCATCGTCTTGGAGTAAATAAAATCACAGAGAAGTACTGATTTCACTAGAGAGGGATTTGAAAAAGGACTGGGGTTTAGTTGGGCTTTAGGTGGTTAGTGTAATTTAGCTTTCCATTCTGATATTGCAGTCTTCCTCAGCAAACGTAAGTTGTCTGAGCAGCAAGAAATGGCTTCGAAAACTGCATTTTAGTTAAAGCATTAGAAGGGAAGATAATGATTGAAAAATGCTCGAAATAATGTTGTTTGCATCAACGGTTCAACTGTGCATGTTCAGCAGCTTCCAGGACTTGTTACTGAATGGATGGGAACTGGAAAGAAGTTGGATTGCTGCCACGGAAATAAATGAAGATGCCAGTTTCCTCTTAGTCAGTTGTAGCAATCCTACTTCTTTTGATTCATTTCACTTTGTCCTTCACAGTTCTGTTGCTGTCACTGGGAATAAAAAGCTCAGGGACAAGTGCTCCGTGGTTGTAGCTTGTGTTTTTTTCCATGGAAACTTAAGTTAGACTTGCAAAAAAGGTAAAACTTGAACTTTTTAACTTGCCTTTAGACTCTGTGGTTACTGTGGGGTGTTGTTGGAATTTCTTAAATAGAAAACCTGAAATAATAAAAAGACAAAAATGCCACATGAAGTATGAAATAATAATAAAAAAAAGACAGTTGGAGTAACACCATAATAGCTTTGCTGAACTTGGAGGGAATAACATGAGCTGGGAAGTTGGCCCGAAGAATGTACAAGAAATTGAGTGTATTTTCTGCAGGTGTATTTACAAAAGTAAAAATGTGCTGAAGTTGTTTTATACTGGTTAAATAACCTCTAATGAATAACTTCTTAACTCATTTTTCTGTCTCGTTCAATGGTAGTTTTTATTTTTTTTAAACCTGGAATCTGTTTGAACTTTGAATGTGTTTGTTACCTTGATATTGTTAACTAAGCTTCTGTGAATATCTTGTGACCTGGAGCTTATTGCGAGCAGTTGGCTCATACTGTTCATTATGCAATACTCAGGCTGTTTTGATTAAAAATGTCGTATGGCACGTCTGTCTGTGCTTACCTAACTGTCACCTGAAACCTGATTCTGCAAATTGCTGTCTGCAGCATCAGTAGATTTCCACTAGCAGAAAGATACTGAAGTTGATGACAATGTGTCATATCAAACATGACTTGCTACAATGCTCAACAATTGCAGACCTTTGAATACTTAATACATACTATTATATATTTAAAACAGATTTTCCACTGGAGCTGGTAGGAACATGCCTGCTTTCTAGCTCAATGTGAAAAATACAGGTCTCTTCTTGGTTAAAGAGTTTTAGCACTTAAATTCATAAATACTGTTTCAGTCCAATATCAGGCAGCAGCTCATGGCTTGCTCCCCTGTAAGACTGGGTGCATGTTTAGTAATGCATTGCAAAGCATCCATCTGTGTGTATCCCTCACCCCACCCAATTGTAAAAAGAAAAACCTGTGCCCACCCCAAATTACTGAAGTTTCAGCATCTTGCATAAACTTCAAAAGGGGAGTCATATAAACTACCTGACCTAAAATGTACCAAATTTAAGAGTACTCTCCGAGTTGTCTGGGCTGTCCTTTTTCAGACAGTCTCACTTGAATTTGTTGACCAAAAAAACCCCTGAAACGCTCACACACAAACAAATTTGTGAAGAGAAGACAATGCTCAAACTGGCCAGTAAGCCTTAATTCCTTCCTGCTTTTTCCTTGATCATCAATGGTTGGTCTAACTACTAACCACAGTCTCTTCTGCTACTAAGCAGATTTATAAGAACATCTTCAGAAAGAAAATCCTTTTGAGGTGGAAATCTTCCCAGGATGAATTATGTCACAGCTAATGGAACAGACAGCTGAGAAGTCAGTAAATCTTCAACAAAATGGCCCAGATTTACAGCTCTGAAATACTCTGGAAGAACTCAAGCCAGGCAGGCAGCTTTATTTATTTATTTTTTTTTTTTTCTCCACAGGTGAAAGAGAGCTGTAGCAATTAGTCAGACAAATTGTTTTGATTTTCTTATTGCTACTTCTGATGTCTTTAAAACTGAAATGATGCAAGATGCAAAGAGAGGGCGGAATGTTTACTCTCAGCTTTCTTAAAAGTTTCCTCTTAGCTTTGTTAAAAGTTTGTTACTCTTACAGGAGAAAAAAAAAGCACAGACAGCCTTATTTTAGCTGGTCCAGTTTCAGTGTAGAGTCCTGTAGTAGTCCTCAACTAAGAGTGTGTTCAAATTCTTCAGTTACTCTTTGTACTGTAGAAAAAAAAAATTAAGAGTATGTGATAAGAAGACTATTAAAATATGCCTAAGCTAGATCCTTTCCTTTTAATCCAATTTTTCTCTTGTTTAACAATGATCCTCAGTATTGTTTCCAATAATTCTCTTCCCTATGCAAGAGTGTTCTCAACGTCAGAATAAAACATTCAGTATCCATGGTTAGGCATACATATCCAATTATTTCCTGTGATAACCACACTCAGTTCACAAGGTGTACTAATGGTACGTGCCTTTTCCATATGTTATGGGGGCCAAGCGTTTCATGAAGACCTGTGCGAGTTACCCAGTTGAGCTCAATAGTTGCAGTAGAATGACCAAATGAAAGATGTGGCCAAAATTACTTCAGGTTGGGATGGTTACGTCATCAAATGAATAAAATATAACATTTCCATATGTATCTAATATGTTGACAGCTTGTCAGCTTTTTTAATATGGATCTAATGAAATCAGTAAGACACAGCTGGCTTACAGCAGTAGGTTTAATGGCCAGATTCTGTCTATCAAAATTACTATGACTTGTCACTACTTCTATCCGTTTACTTTTTACAATACATATAAACTAAAGTGGTTGCTATCACTCTGAATGCTATAAAAAAGAAATGTGACTTGGCAGATCTGAGCAGTTGTTGCTCTAAAATAGTGGAATAGGTTTAACTCCTATTACAAATTTAATTACTGCACAAATACTGGGTGAAGGGAAACTTTTTTTTTTTTTTTTTTTTTTTAACCTGTTCATGGCTTTCCTTTAAAAAAAAAAAAAAGTCTAACCAAGGAAGAATGAGCTAGCTGCTTAAGTAGAGTTACTCAGGTGAAGACAGATCCTTTGTCATTGGAAGATGAATTCCTGCCTATTGCTGACTTGCTCACATATTGCGATGTTTTGGCTCTGCATTATTTAGGCAGCTTTTTTGGAATACATACACTGTCACTGAGAGCTCCTCTTCCACATCTTCTTTAGGCTGATACATTCTGGTTCTGATGCACTAGCTTTTTTGCCATTATATTGTTTTTAGTGTGACTAAGCCAGTCTCTGGCTGTGCAATTAACCTTCGTGATGAAGGTTATCTATTCCCAGTTCAGGAAAATGGGTTATTGGGATCCAGATACTAACAGTAAGCTCTATGGCTTACCCTGTTTTGGTAAGGCCATCTTGAGAGCTCTGAGAATAATCCATGTAATTACTATTACTGTGAAGACTGGATCATTTTTGTGGAAACATTTCAACCATATTTGAAATAAGATTCGCTAATCTCAGATGCTGGAGGTATTAGGGGCAGCTGATGTAAATTGATGTAGGTTTCACACCATGCACGATGTGTGTGGGGCGTTCATCCCATTGTGTGTGTGTTTTTTTTTGTTTTGTTTTGTTTTTAGTGAACTGGATTTCTGCATGAAGAAAGTAGCTTCCATGAAAACTGATTCAGCAGCTTGAGAACCTTTTACTTCTTTCAGCTTCAGTAGGATGTGTCAGAAGCCTTTATGAAGGGCTAAGGTATAAACTGGTCAGACTTTTATGTAGATAACCAATGCATCCCAAATAGAGAATTTGGGAGATCTGGTTCTGACTTACGAGAATTTGTCATTTTGCTGCAGCTGGCAAAAATATAAGGGGTGTTGTATTAAAATGCAACGTATAGCCCTGTAAAGGAGAGATTCCTGTTAAATCTGAAGAATTGCTTCCCACATTTATGGAGAATAATATAAGTTAGTGACTTGACAATGATTTATGCACCTTAAAGAGAAAGCAGAGGTTTATTAGGTAGCAGTAATATCATGTTATCTAGCAGCCAGCGGTAATGAGGTCAAAACTAATTTGTCATTATCATTTGCTCAATTTTTTTTTTTTTGTAAATGAGCCTTCTGTAGCAAAAATAGGTTAAACCATTTCTGCTGGCATTAGGTACTTAAGGGTTATATAGTGTTATCCTCTGTTTGTTGGGTTATTATTTTTTCTCTGCCTCTGGCAACTCTTGTTGTAGGAAAGCATTTTGTTGATTTTGAAACATAGGAGAAGTATACAAACATTTAGAATAAAGAGTCTTATTTCTGACCCTTCAGAATTACAGTAAAAATAATCATAAATCTTTTTATTTTATTTTTTTTTTTGTAAACACATTATGTAATTGAAAAGTCTTAGTATGTAAGTGCTTTTCCTAGTCCATGGACTGTTCCTCTTGAGCCAGGCAGGAGGTGAATATGCACCTTAGTTGTTTACATATCAGTATGTTAATGATAGTGAATTGTGTTTGTCACTGCAGCAACAGCTGTCCTCATGGAAATGCTCACCTGAAATACCTAGCATTGAGCAGCTGGTCTCAAGCAAGATCAAATGCTGCTGCTCAGAAGTGGGCTTAAAAAACTTCTGAGGGCATTGTCTCTCCTGTCCATTTCTCTCCTTTCTTGAGTTCTTCATCTGTTTCAGGTGCTCATTTAAATTGGTGATTTTAAACTGTGTGGCAAGTGATGGATTTAAATCCCCTGCAAACTAAGGCTAAGTGCTAACTCCTCAGATAATGAAAGGAAGAAAGCATGTGTCAAAGCAGGTGAAAGGTAGGGACAGTCTCAAATGGCTGGCGTCCACCAACAGAACTAGCCAGGGACAAAACATTTGTAATTTAAAATATTGAATTAGTTCTTAAACCTTAAGGGGAAAACACTTTCAGAGAGGGAAAGCCAGTCCCTGAGAAATGACAGTCATCAGGATTCATCGCAGAGCCTGCATTTAAAAGCATTTTCTATTATAACAGTGCCACTTATAAGAAATAGATTTCTTCCCTTTCTGGCAATGTACCAATTACAGAGGAACGAGGAAATTAGAAGCAGAGAAAAATTAAAAGTTAATCACCTTACCAAAGACAAAATATTCTACATCCATGCAGAGTTGCTAATACCTCTACTTAAAGTCCTTAGGGGGCTCTACTACTGATGATTCTTTGCTTAAGGAGGATGCAGATATCGAGCAACACGGGCATGTAAAATGCTTATCAGTTAAGTCACATCTCACACCGACAGGTCTGTGTGTGTTGGTTGCTTTGTGGGGTGGTCCAATGACTGGTACCTTCAGTACCAACAGAGATTTTGTGCTGTGGAGTTGTGGATGTGCAGATACACTTGTCTAGGCTTTTCTGAAATGCCTTGGATTTTATAGCTGTGATCTACCTTTTGACTAAAATAGCATATTTTTTTAACGCTGAGCCATGTTTGATTTTAAACTGCACCTGGTATCTTAAATAATATTCACTTACATGAGAAAAGAATTAACGTTTTGAGGAGGAATCTATGTGGAGTATACTGAAAATCCATTATTAACATAAAATTATCAATCATTATGTCAAATTCCATAAATACAGGTGGTAGAGCACCGGATGATCTATGCTGCTTTTCTGTGGAATGCCAAATGCTACGATAATATATATATATTAATTCTTGATTATTGCAAATAATAGTTTTAATGGTGAAGCTGCTTTGGTGCTGGCTGGCTAACTTGTGCATGTAAAATGGATGGAGCCCACTTTTGGAGGGTGATAGGGAGAGAATCTCAGAAGTAGAAATTGATGGTATTGTGTTTTCCTCTAAGCTGAGGAAGTAATTGACAGGAATCCTGAGGCAAGTACAAGTAGGAGCTTTGACAATAAAATTCCATCACGTTCTGAATAGTCAGGAAGCAGGGAAGTTTGGATACCTTATCAGGTTTTGGGGTGTGTAATAAGAAGTGGCATCAAATGCTTGTAAAATGCATCTTAAAATAAAAGGAACTAATGGTTCATTTGAACTATTAAATGTTTCCACTCACTTGAAAAGAACTGAAGCTTTTCCTATATTCAAAGCAGACATCAACCATAGAGAGGTGTTTGAAGAGCATGTATGGTTTCTCATTGTGATTGTAATCAGATTATTCAATTAGGGTTTATTATCATATGATTGTTTTATTTATTGTTACCCTATATGAGGGAGCTGAAACTGAGCCTATGACGCCTGCTGTATACAGAACACCTTTTGAAAAACTCAGGCACTCAGTCTGAAGTACCATATAAAGTGTGTGTGTTCACCATCTCCTCAGCAAGTGTCTCCTACAAATATCAAAGCAGTGTAAAAACAAAATAGTGCTTTGTTTATGGGATGGCTTAGGCCAGATGATCTCATATTGCGGTATTGTTGTAAGTTGAGAATCCGAAACATAAATTATCTTTTATGTGTAAGAATAAGGACTGTTGGCTCTTAAGGCAGGGGAATGGTTTAGATGGAGTTGGAAGCAGCTAAGTGAAAGGTAAGTGCCGCAGAGCAGTAAATTAGTCTCCCATCTGCAGAAGAGGGCAGTTGGCTTTGTCACTAGTTGTAGTTGATCATTAGTACCTGAGAACAGCGTCATCCTGAAGCTGCATCTGTGACACCGCTTGGAAAGTGTTTGTGTGAAGTAGAAGAGAGGCAGGATGGACTTGATGCATTAGAACTGGCTTGCATTTAGCTAGAGGTGAGCAGATTTTACTGTGGCATGCAAGTCTAACATTACATACAGTGCTTAATTCTGGGACAATAATGGAATAATAAATAACCTGATTACAAGTAATTGCAAGTTGCTTTAGAAGAGTTCTATAGAAGTCTTCTTTAGAAGCCATGCAAAGTAATAGTAGTCTAGCGTGGACCCACATTTGTCTGTCTCGTGGGTGTCCTGTTACATCAAATCTCATGATTTTACATCTGGATGACTGAATCTTCTCATTGCCTGCCTTCTTGTCCCCCTTCCTTGAGAGTGTTGACGTGTTCCTGACCTCCTTAATTTGATCTCCTTGTCATGCTGAGCAGGCAGGAGCTGGCCCAGTCACTTGAAATCTCCATGTTCTGGGACAGAGCAACTTGAAAAATGATAATTCAGCCTCAGCTTGCATTTTCTTAGTGCCGTTTGATCCTGAAATTCAAATGAGAGCATACCCTTAGCTTTATTTTCCTGGTCATGTGGCTTGATTAGCAAGAGATCAGATTTCCCTGTGCTGTACTTCATAGTTACACAGAAATAATTGGCCTTAGAGTTGAACGATGCAGAAGTGGCAGTGACTTGCATTACTGCCTGCAAGGGTTTCTCTCAGAATGTCCTACTGTGACTGCTCCAATGAAGACACAGTTGTTATTCTTGTAAGCTAGTGTTTTCTTGTTGAGGAATTTGTTTAATTACTCTTCCATAACAGATTCAATATCCTATTACAGTAACTGATTGGTGACTTTCAGCATCGTTCTCTCATATTGAGGGTTAGTGAGCAAACAGGCCAAGGGTATTGGAAAAAAGATTTATGTTTGAATATAAAATTGTCATCAAGAGCACTCTTTCTTGAACATCACATGAAAAAGTCTGTAGGACTAGCACTGTTTAAAAGCAAAGCAACAAATAAAAACCACAAAAAAATCCTGGAATTAAGTTACAGGTAGATGTATTTGTAGATGTGAAGGAAAAGAATATTTGGGAAAAACAATGAATGTAACACAAGGAATATGACAACCTATTAGGTGGGCTGTGTGGGTGTGAGAAACATCAATGCCATTGTTCATCAGTGGCTGAGGAAATGTAAGAAATAAGTGTCATCCAAGTAATACAGAAAATGGATTACAGGGTCAACTTTAGTTTCTTTTGAGTCTGGATGAAATGTTATGTTTGGTAATATATATCTATATATTTATATATATAGTAATGTACTAAGCTCTGTTTATCAGCTCCTCAGCTACCTTCTTTCTTTCCCTGTTTAGGGATCAGGAACCTACAGTTGTGGACAAGTCTGCGAAGCAGCGTTTTAAATTCTTCCAGCTATGCTCCCATAAGGTAGGAAATGGAGACCTTACTTTTTTTTGACTTTGGCCTAGGCAAGTAAAGGTCAGAAATGTGAACTCCAGGATATAATATGAGTGATATATGCACTGTTTTTTTTTTAAACCCAGTGCCTAATCAGTAAGTTAAGCATGACCCAGCAAGTTCTTAGAAATATAACGTATGTACTTACATAAATATATATAGGTGTTATATTTACCTTTAATGGAACTGCTGAAAGGTAAGTATTGGTAGTGAGGTATAGTTTTATTATTGAGATCTATTTTTTATACTGCCAGAAAGCATGCACTGTGGTTGAGAAATGTAAGTTATTGCATTTCTTTGCTGTCCAAGGGAAAATGTCTCTGCCAGAATTCACAATAAATACTGCTGGTTCTGTCACTGATGAGCTATGTTATTTTTCATGTGAAATCATCTCTAAGAAAAACAGACTGTACAGTAATTCAAAACGTACTACTTTTTTGTATATTCACAGTAAGGAAGAAGGTATGTACTAGGAATGATTTGTTTTGTTTAATTTGCAATGATTTGTTTAATTTGCAAGGAAAACTTGTTAAAGGAGAATTTCTAGGTGACAGTGATTTGAAATGACTAGTCAGAAGAAAACTAGAGAAAAAATTGTTGGAGCAAGTCTTACTTGCATTAAATCTGTTCTATTTATTTATTTTATGTGGTTTCTGGCAAATATTTTGGTGTTTGTACAAGATGGTGAAACATCTGAAGTCTCTTCAAAACAGTTAACCTGCCTCGTCAAAGAGTTGTAAGGAAGGATTAAGGTGATTTTTTTCCATTAAATGTAGATCTGATAAAGAACCGTGGGTACTTCTTGCTGTATTTGCACTTTTGATTGCTCAAGATATTTGCTGGTAGAAAGTAGACTAGAGAGCTCAGATGAAACGTTGTGGGAAATGCCTGCCCAAAAGAGAGTATTAGGCAAATAAATGTACTTAGTTTCTGTCTGTAACGGTGGCCTTTAAATACATCAGAACAGTGAGAGGAAGAAAGTAGACTAGTAAAACACTTAAAAGATGATTTGTTTATGTAACTTACCCCTTGTTTAGCTTTTGCAGGGAATGTACTTCAGCTGCGTTTTGAGGAAGGATTCCAAAATCATAGCAATTTTGGAATGGCTTTATTGGCATGTTTTTTTTTTTTTTTTTTTTTCAAGTTCTGCTGGGTTCTGTATCTTGGATTCAGTAATAATTATTTGAGTTCTGTGTGGCATTTCTAGTGCAAAGCCTCCCTTGTAGGAAATATTTCAAAACCTTTTTTATTTTACAATGAGCATCAATTTCTAGCTATAAATTGATGTTGACTTCTGTGAGGACAGTACTTAGAGACTTCTGTATGTTACTTAGTTCAGCTAACAAGTGAGTTTTGCTTTAGACTCAATTGCACTGATGACCATTTGTCATGATCAGTTGAACATTTCACAAAACGATGCTCTGTTCTTGTTCTGTTGCTAATGGAAAACTTGTACTGTAGTTAAGCAACTGACCCAGCTGGTCCATTAATTTTTGTGGGCAGTCCTCTCTTAGCACTCTTCTGTGTTGCAGTGAAGCTATGAAAGAAGCAACTATATACCCATCTTCAACAAACAAACAAACAAAAAAACAAAACACAAACACAGTGGGATGGTGTTTCTAATAAGCTGAGGTCAAAGTGACGTAGTTTGTATTATGTCATACCTGTTTGTCAGCGATAGCTTGGTACCTAATACCAATAAACTGGCTTTGAGTTACTTTTCCACTAAGATGTCTAGTCCCATTTTAAAAGTGACTAAGCACCCAGGAGCCCAAGTCAAAACTGAAGAAAGACCAAGTTCCTTTGAGAGTTAACTTATAAATGGTGCTGAATTAAACATTTATATGCTTAGAAATATTCCCCTTTGATTTACTTGCATCCTAAAAACTGTTTGCATTAAGCCACAGTTATTTGTGACTTGTGCTCCCACGTGGGAGTGGAGAGATTGCTCACATTGGTTTAGTTGTGTTGCATTTGATAAAAAGTAGCTGGTGTTCATTTTAAGAACAATATGTATAAAATATTTGAAATGTCTTGCTGAAATTGTTTTTATTTATGTGCTGGGGGACCTTATAGTCTTGGTAACTGCGTTTTCAGATTTTTATTCTAAAGATTGATTCAAACGCTACTGCAATGAGGAGTTATCATGGAAGTTAATCCAACTCACTTCCTGCTTGCCTTTCCGTGCTTTCCTTTCCTGCTAGTGGTGGTGGTGTTGACACTGGAGGCAAATGGTTTACAGATAAAATAGAGGCTGCTGCACAAAGTGCTGCAGTGGGGAGATTCCAGGACAGATCTAGTTTAGAGACAACAGTTCTGCCGTTAACAAGCCCAAATAAAGTGCGTGACTCCTGCAATACAGCTGGAGATAGGTCTCTAATTATGTAGCTATTTTCCCAACAGTGATAACACTGGCAGTAGGGCTGCAGCACATTTTTGGTGTTCATTTCCTACCGGGGCATGTTTATGTTGGAGGCTGTGCACAAACTGCTGTGTGGACATCAAATTGTTCTATTGGTTTGAGGATTAATGAGGTTAAATTAGCTCGGTCATTTACTACACATTTTATTGAGGTTCAAGCTGTTCAGACAGTTGCAGTTAATCTAAGTAGCCCAGAGTGTTGCCAGTTAAATGCAAGTTACTCATCAGGGATCCAGAGTTCATTATGGGAAGGAATAGGACAACTTTACTTGGTGATAAAGTTGAACTTGATGGGAATACTCTCTTCCCTGTGTAATTTTAGAGGCAAAAGTGGGGAAAGATTCACTGAACAATAGCACAGTGTGAAGCCTTGATAATGGATTTAAGGGGATGTATTGCTCTTTTTATACCTGCTCTGTAAATGGAAATGTAGGTGATTAAAAGATGCCTTCAGGCCTTTGATTTGCATAAAAATTGTCTCCCATTCATTAATGAATAAAAGTTTAAATGTAAAGGGGAAATTGGAGAGCTAAAAGGAGTATCTCTGCTTACACACTAACCCTGCTGTGGTAGAGAAGTGCTGGGAAGGGGATGCCTGTTGTGTCCGTTTCCTCAGCCCATGGGCTGCTGCATGCAGGTCTACAGTAGAGGGGGTTTCCTTGAGCAGCTCCGCAGTTTGTCACTTACAAAATAAAGGCCTCTGCAGGTGCTACACACATTAAGAAATGGCTAAAAAGTCTCAAAACACTGAGACAGATACAATTAAGGAGGTGCTAGGGAAGAAAATCATGATGGCAATTTCACATGTGGAGCCAACTAGGGTTTTCTTTTGGGTTGCAAAAGCTCAGTCTAACTTGTAGGGTTTTTCATACCTGGCCATATAAATAGGTAAGGCTGTGGGTACTGTGGTAGACCTGGCATATCACCAAAAGTAAGCACCGTTCATATCTCAGTGTCACACCTGCAGGGTTAGCTCACAGTTATCATGATCGGGAGGGAGTGTGTTTTTCTTACCCTCTGGTTCTCACTGTGCAGTCTAGCTGGAAGGGCTATCACACTGTCACTGGGGGAGGAAATGCAAGTTCTCTGTGCTGCAAAATCTTGTCATCATTCAGCTGTAGCAAAGGCATAGCTGTTGAGAACCAAGGGGAAAAATCATGTCTAACATCATTTAAGTACATAAGTAGTTACTAAATAATTGGCCTAAAACAAGTGCCTGCCTCTAATCTCAGAACAAAAGTATTTGATTAAGACCACTTAAAAGCATTTAATCACAAAGCAATCTCTTCAAAACATTTGATTTTTTTTTTTTCTTGATTGATGTACTCTCCTGGAAAAGTGCTCTCTTTAAAGACATAGGATGAAAATAAACCTTGAATTACTCGTATTTTAGCTTATATTCATCTTACTGAGCAAAGCTATAGGGAACTTCCATTTAAGAGCTAACCTGATCTAATGTGTTGCAGCAAATAACCCAGGTAGCATACTGAGAGTCCTTGCAAGGAAGGCAAATACAGCACTTAAAGATTTGTACAAGTTAGTTACTCGGTGCTTAGACAGCAAGATACAGGGTAGCTTAGAGATATTCTTCCCTGTGCCAATGGCCAACACGTCATTTAGGTGCTCTGAGGTCATCTAAAGGTGGGGTTGATGGAGACTAGCCCTGTCCTGGCTCTCCAAGCAGCACCTAATTTCATCCTAAATTGAATAAATTTGTAACTGGGAGCCAGGATTTGAAGGAAACTGCATGGCTGTGAGTAATATACAGATACCTGCATATCTTTGTTTTTGAACTGTGTAAAACAATGCAGCGTGGAAGTGAGTTATTTGCTAAAACACATTGGTGGAATTAAGATAATTTCATTTTCTGGAGGATACTTAGGAAACTGAAGTGCCATTGTACTCCCAGAGGTTTTCTAATGGAAGACAACATCAACAGGAAATATTTTCAAGTCAATTACTTGAACAAACACCCTAGTTTTTATTGGGCTACCAATCTAGAGAGACCGCTGATAACCAGAAATCAAGGTGTTGGAGCAGAGAACAGTAGCTGTAGTGAGTTTGTACAGTATGAGTGCAGCAGGGTGGGGAGGGGTGCTCTCTTCCCTGGTGTAACAGAGCAGAGAAGGATCGCACCTTGTCCGTCAGCCTGCAATCAAGCTGAATAAAGGTGTTCTCCATCTGGATGCATCAGAAATGGTCTCCTGAGCCTTACACTTGGTCTATGTTAGCTATTGTGTGGAGCCAAATCTGGTTAGTTATGCTATTGTCCATAACCCTATATATTTCAGTAGGACCAAGCATTTCAACTGAGAAAGATTTGGCTTGTTCTACATATGGTTAAAGTCTGACAGCTATGAAGACAGACCCTACAGAAGTCATGATTTTGGCTTTCAAATGAGTTTTGAAGTGTTGGGCTGTGTATTATGAAGTATTTTGTTCTGCTTAGTGTGGTAGCAACCAAGTCTGGAACACTGCTCTTTTCTCTTGTTTGGAGAAACTGTCCCATATTTAGCCTACTCTCAACAGTCGTGACAGCTTGTTTTTCATCTATTTGATACAAGCTGAAAAATCTCAGGCTTCATAGTTAAGCTTTCAGTAGTTATTGCTTCCTGCCCTACTCCTGAGAGCTTCAGGATCTCTTCCCTTGCAGTTTTAGTGGTCCAGACAACCACCTGTGGTGTGTCACAAGAGTCTCAAGTTGCTCTTTGGGAAAGCCTGCAAGGTATGCTTCTTTTGGCTTCATTTTAGATTGAAGTGTTTCACTTCAGGTTGAATAGATTCTTCTCTCCTCAAATCTTTTCAGAAATGCTACTTCGCAACTTTGCTGCTAAGTTTCTAAGTGAAGGTGTGCTATACATTTTTTTTAATACAAAAAATGAAAAGGGCTACAGAATGGGTTCATATATTGAGTTTTCTGAGCATTGGGCTATTCTCTTCTAGATTCTCAGCTGCTGTAAAATGGCACAGTACTACAATTCATTGGAATTACGTTGGATATGTCATATTGACCCTTTGGCTCTTTTAAGTGTGTATTTAGCTCTACAATGGAAATCATCAATCCCAAATTTTTGTAAGCATCACTTGCTTTGGCATTCCTGTTTCCTATCCTTTTCAATCAATTTCTCTTCCTTTTGAAAGTTCAAGGGAAATCTCCACTTTCTTTTCTTCCCCTATTGCATACCTGCTTTTCTAGTTAAATGCATGTAAAACACAAAGCACTCAAGTTTGTGTTGTTTTTTTCTCCTTGGGAGCTCTTCATTTGATTGGGACAGCTGACGCAGCTGGTGACAGCCACAAAACAAGCACGTGAGCAGGATCAGGCAGTTCAGAAGAATTGAGCTGAGGAAGCAAGTTTCAGCACATGGCATCATTATGGAAATTGCTGTGTCAGTGAGACTGATGGGCTAAGAGGCAAGGTGTGCTGAAGACAATTTCTCTCATGGCCTAGTGTTTTTCATTTCTTGGGTGATGCTCACATTGATGTTGCTCTGAGTTAGTCCTAACTCTTGTTTTCCAAACTGCATTGTGTGTGTGAGGTCTACTCCAGTAAATCTTGAGGAATTCTTTTACCTGCTGCACCTCATAAGTCTGGAGAGTATCTGCCCTAGAAAAAGCAGGGGAGCAGATGACCTACAGAAAAGAGCTATTGAAACAGCATAGAAGCTTCTTTCTAATTAAATGGGAATTTTCTGGGGTGGGGGAAAGTGATCCATTCAAACTGGAGCTGGTTTTCTGTGCCCTGTTTCAGTGACACTTCAAACAGGGACACCTCATGTCCCTCCCAATTCCAAACTCTCGAACATGGAATGAGGAATGAAAGGGAGAGATCTTGGACCATGGAATGAGAAAAAAATCTCTATTGGAAGCTCAGGAATGTTTCTGAAGCTTTCTTACAAGTTTCTAAAGTGGTTTAACAGCTGCATATTAATTTATCATGACTCTAAATGATTAATGCTTCTGAAGAAAAGTCAGCAGTACTTCTTGTTTTGCACAATGACCATGTTGGGGGAATTTTTTCCTCAATTTTTTGGTTTCTGTTCTAACTTTAGGGAGATGGCTGTTTGTGTATATGAGTGGAGTATGTTGAAAGAGCTCGATTTCAGTACAGTCTTGTGCTAAAGGTCATAATATGCAATTCCCTGAAACATTTGGACGTGGGGAGCCGAGCTATTGTCTCCCCAGTGTTTGAAGCCTGACAGAACTTTTCTGCACATGTTCCAAGCCAAGCAGATGTCCTTAATATACAGTTAATTAGTGCAATGTCAAGCCCAAGCTGACATCTCAGCAGTGCTCCCGAGCTCAGAAGTCAGCTCTGTGCTCTGCATGTTCTGAGTTCTGACTGGCTCTAAGCACAGGACAGGAAATAGTTAGCTAATAGGGATGTCGTTCGGTCAATTTGACTAAAATTCTTGACCTCAGCAAGACTATATATATATTTTTTTTAACTAATAAAAGCAATATGTATAAGGTTCAAAGGCTTGTTGGAATTCAGAGCAGAGGAAAAACCACCAGAAAAACCTGAATGACTTCAGTGCAGCAGATCCAAGTGACAGCCAAGTCTCACAGTGTCCTTGTTTGCCTGTTGGTGTTAAAATTGAGCTTGCTTTAGAGACTACCCACCCCTAATTATGGAGTGGCCATCGGTCTTGAATGTCTGGCTGAGTGATTACATCCATAGCTTGAGTAGACTTCACAACTGACTGCAGATACTTGGCAGTTCAGTTCTGATGCCTGCTTCTTTGAAAGGTTCTGTAGTGGATTTCAAGGCAGAACAAGCCAGGTCTAAGCAAGATAAAATTTGAAATAGTCTTTTCTTCCCTAATAGAGAAAAGTAATGAGTTGTGATTTCATTACTGTCATTGTTTTAACACAGAAACCAGTCAGCTTCACTGCATGGAAACTTTTGACTACTGGACAAGGCCATGTCAGAATTAGATTCAAATACCATATTGTTTTTACAATTGGTGGCCTGTGGATAGTGTATCTCATGTGGCAGGTTTGTGTGTCACAAGGCTCTCCCAGAACAAGGCTGTTGCATATGCATGCTGTTTTCAGTGTTTGTCTGTGCATTGACTGATTTTGAACTAAATAACCCAGTGAAATGTTTGATTGAGTGTGGTAGTGCCTATAGTTGTCTCACTCCGCTCTGAACACAAAAGGTGTTTCAGTCCTTGGTCACTGGAGATTACACTTTGGAGGAGGACAAAATGGAAAATAAACTAGTAATATGCTATTAAATAGACTTTTAGAAATTGCAATTCACTTTTTTTTTTTTTTTTTTTTTTTTTTTGGCCAAAGTTAGCTACTTGTCACCTAATGGGTTTTCTGGAGGTGCTGAAATGTGACAAAGTTTGAATTCATCTTAGGTATAGGGGTGTTCGTGCATGTGAAAGATGTGACAGAAAAAGCATCAAACAGATAGTAGGAGCCTGGTAATGTGGTAGCAAAAGGACTGGGTGGAATAAGTAACATGAAACAAAGGATTATCAGTGAAGGGTGAGTAGGAGAAGATGGTGAAAAATGGACAGAAGTGGAACCGGAAAGTGGTGGATGCCTGCAGAGACACAGGGCATTGTGGTATTGGAAGGAAAGTGAAGGTCAAAAGGCCTTGAAGGAAACTTGTAGGTGTGGAATGATGGATAAAGGGCTGTGTTGAAAGATGCTTTCTTTTGAAGGGACGTATTGTACAAATTTGTGAACAAGCAAGCCCTGATCCTGTTTTCTTAAGCCTAATTGAGATGTTTTATGACATGAAACACACTTCAAGGGATAAAAAGAATTGTAGCCAGAAAAGCAAATGAGAAAGTTGTCACATAGCAATCAAGTGGAACCTCTAAAAAAAGAGCTTGTCATTGTATGTAAGAAGACTTGAAGAATCTATTCGGGTTAAAAGTTCAATTTTTTTCTTCAAGTTCATGTGATTTTCCTGTCAAGTAAATCGGTCTACTTTCAGGGAACTGTTTTTTTTTTTTTTTTTTTTTTTTTTCCATTACGTAAAAAAGTGATTTGGGGGAAAGGTCATTATAGCGACATTTTTCTTTTCTCCATATCGTTTTGTTTTTTACTGTTAAAACAGTTCTGTTATCATATCTTGACCTTATAAATGGGACCAAGGTAGGTTGTAGCTTATGTGGTGTTCTTTGTATTATAGCATAATTTAAAATATTGACTGGTTTGGGAAGGAGAGAGTGGAGAATGCAGATTTTGGGGCAACACATCTGCTTTATCTTTGAATTACAAAAAAAAAAAAAAGAAATTGCAGATCATAAATCAGATAAAAACTTTCTTCAACTGATTTTCTGTAGCACTAGACTACAGAACTCTGCACCTTAAGCAAGGTGTCCATTTTTCATTGTGTTCACTTGAATTTCTCTTCAGTGTTCGTTGACTGTTAACTTAGTTCAATACGTCTGCATATGTCTGCCCCATGTAGACATCGATATCTTAAAATAATGCTTTTAAGTTGGGAAGGATGGCTACAAAAGAGTTCTCTTCATGCCACACAACTATGATTTCTCTTGCAGATGTCAAATTTAAGTAAACTCTTTCCACAAAATAATGGAAAGCTGAAGGCACCTGGAGAGTATTTCATTTGCAGTTCCCATTTTCTCCTTTCTCCACCTTTAAGTTGATCTCCATTGAAACACAGCTTTAATCCTTCAGATACACTGTAACAGGATATTTTAATGCCCTCTGGATTAGACACTTGTGCTATGACATTGATCTCTGTGGTTTAGATTAGTTTTAAAGATGTAATCTAATATATTAAGCTAAGTCTGATGCTAGGTAACCCTCTCCGCTTTGAGGATTGATGAATTGCCTTTGATTTCACTAGGAAATTAAGGTGAGGAGTGGCAATGAACCCTATAAAATGCTTTCCTTGTGGAAAACTTATGAAAATACTAATATATTTTCAATATATTGAATATATATATATAAGGTTCCTTACCTTATTATTCTGGTTATTCAGGAATGAAGTCAGAGTCATATAGCTAAAAATCTGGATGTACTAGAAGAACTCTAATTGGGACTAAATGAAATGATTTTAAACACTTATTACTTGCAAATCTATTTCTAGTCTTAGAATTCGTTGACCCCTGTTAAGGTGCAGATGTGTGTAAAGTGGGTTTCCCATCTTTGCAATGCAATTAAAAATGGTTGAAGGCTTGTTGATTTTACTTATAATGCTTTGAGATTCAAAACCTTTATGTTACGAATGTTAAGGAGCAGTTGAACAATATCTACTCTAATGTATTTTTCAGAGCACTGCTTAAGCAGAAAGGCATGAAACAGACACTGAACAACTGAAAAGAAAACTAGAGTCATAAACAGATTTCAGTGCACACAGCTATGAAAAAGCATGAGAAAAAGCATGCTACGGACATACAAAGGTCGTTCAGAAAAACAGGAAAAAACAGAAAGTTTATTCGGTTCACCTCATAGTTTGAGGTGTTAGAGTGGTCAACTTGTTTAAAAGACCAACACTGTGTATCAGTGTTAATTTTCTAACCTGGTTACAGCTGCTGTGGAAAGATACAGAAAACACTCACCAAAGATTTAGGAAGGATGAACAGGATAAAACCCTTAATAGCAGTTGGAATCTTTAAGAGAGGATTTACAGCTGTCTGCAGGAAGGATTGCAGAACAGAAGCAAGTAACAAACTTGTATGCTGAGCTTCATCTTGGGGTGGCATGGGATAAAATCACCCTAGAAAAAACTCTGTGAAGATAGCCATCTCCATGGCCATGAATTGATTACTTAAGGTTACAAGGAACATCTCAAGGTGTAGTCCAACCTTCTGCTCAAAGCAGGTCTGGTCTCATCAGGTTGTTCAGGGCCTTGTTCAGCTGTCTTAAATACTTCGCACACCCCTCTTGGCAATCTGTAGTTAATCATTCTCATGGTGTTTCAAAAATAAGAAATTTCCTAATACATAGTCAAACTGATGTGTCTTTTGCCACTTCTTCTGTAACTGTGTGTATCAAGCAAGTCATGGTCACCTTGTCCTTTTCTTTCCTGCAAGGCTGCTTCCTAGGTAGCTGTATACAGATAGATGTAGCTATACCTATATCTGTACTTGACTAGATCATATTAACCTGGGGCAGTCTGTCTGTATGAGTTGGGGATCAAAGAAAGCAGGCTGGAAGGACAGACTGAAAATGTGTATGCGGGCAGATGCAATAGAGTATTTGAATATTAACTCCAAAAGAAAAAGTTGTTTGTGATCCATAACATGCACACAGGGAAGTGGAACCACCTGAAATAAAGAAACAAAAGAGTTGAACCTTAAGTAGTGAGATAAATATCCCCAGGTCATGGTTGTGATGCATTGTTTTGTCAGCTTTATTTTTTTCAACCTTTGTGTGCACTGACAAGAACAGAAATCGTTCCAAGATGTGATACCTGCCCTAAAGCTAGCTGGAAAACACCCCCTAGCTACTGCGATTTCTGTCCTGACCTTGCAGTGCAGGTTTAATGGGAGTTAGCATGTCCTCACTGCTCAAAATCAAGTCTGATGATAGTTTTATATTGTTTCCTGACACTAAACATTCTTGCTGCCTCTTGGGCTCCCTTTGTCCGCTGTGGAAACAAAGAAGGCAATGTAGCAAAACTTCAGAAATGCTGAGAAAATTGAACTGAATTAGCATCTCCCTACTGTTCAGTCTCCTGCTTTCAGTCAGTTCAGAACTCCCTTCATGACTTTTTGTTTCTTTTTGTCTTTGGGTTTAGTAACAAATAATTAAGGGTTGTGATATTTTCCCCTTTTTCTGCATTTTTAGAACTCAATTGCTAAGTAAAAGAGGTTTCTCTGGTATTAGTGGGAATATACTATACCCCATTATTTTTTTCCTTAAAAGGAACAATTTAAGTTTATATCAGATTCTCTTATGTTTTCACAATTTTCCTAATATTTTTTTCAGGTCATTGTGCTTACCTGGTAATCAAACAGATGATGGACTTAGTTTTAAGAGTGTTTTTTCCAAGCAATATGTGTCAAACTCAGGATCTCCTGTCAGTCCTTTCCTATAGGCGACTTTGTTTTTCTTGTTTAGGGTAGCTGTTTCTTTTATTTAAGGTTCAGTTTCAACGTGTACTTGATTTTGAAATACTTTCCTCAGGGGTGGCTTTGCTAGCTGAAATAGCTTGTTCATGAAATTTACATGACTTTTTAAAAAAGAAAAAGGCAATAGTATTTATCAGTCTAAAATGCATGTAAGGAGGCAGATTGCTCTAAACATGTCACCGATGGTATACTTCTGATGGAAAACAAGTCTTGTGCTACAAACTCAACAGGTTTGTTGCACACAGCATCAGAGCTGTGTTAATTTATTCTTGTAAAATGATGAAATTTGGTTCCAAACTTACTAAAAAATCTGAGAATAATAAATTAGATGTATCCTCACTGACAATGAAAGTGTTTCAAACAACCGATTTAGAACAGCCTTTTGTAAAAGTGGTCAAATCTTCCAGTGCCACAATTCAGACTTGCACTTAGTGCCACAGAATGCATGCTAAAGATGGGAATGGGATTGCACTCTGGATGTGCAGCATAGGTTGTTTAAGTGACATGATCAAGGAGAGAAGGATATTTTTCAAGCCATGAGTTCAGAGAACTGTCGTTTCATTCTACTAATAGAAAAAACAAGCTATTTTATTTTATTATTTTATTTATCTTCTCTTTGTAGCAATGAGGGTCTTTTGGAAATAAGGACAGGGAATGTCAACACCACTCTTGTGTATTCCCTCATGTATAATGTTTTTTCGTGCAAGTGGCCATGTTAGGACTGCAAGGAGGTGCCTAAAATGCAGGAATGCAGGGTGTTTTAATTTCTTATCTGGTGTGAGCATGTGAGCAGATGTGTGTGTGTATATGGGGTGTCTGCATGGGAGAAAAGAGGGAAATAGAAGGAAGGAAAGGAGTATGTGAGTGTCCATGCACATTTGAGGGATTATTTGAAATAAATTTAAAAAAAAAAAAAAAGAGCTTAAATTAAATGGGTGATCTGCATGAAACAGGGAATTAAATGTATTTGTGAGAAATATTCACATCTACTGCTGCTCTTGACTCGTGAACCAGTCCTTTAGAGACTATAATCTATTGGCAAACAGTGGCTGCATTTTAAGAGGAGAAAATTGTATTGGGGGAAAAACAAGTGAGACAGGCTGATCTCAAGAGGATGAATCAACATATTCACAGCATACATGGAAGGAAAAAGTATTGACAGATTTGGTAGCAAATGGCAAAAAGAAAAGCTGTTTTACCAAAGTATTTGGTGCCAGATATATCTTGTCCCTTGATCAGATAATTTTTTTTAAATTATACAAAATCTTGTTCTCTGAACTGCATAAACAGTTTTGGGTAAAACTGTGTAGGAAATTGTTGAATAAGATGTGAAAATGAAGGTTGAAATGGCTAAGGACGTGTTTAAAACGGAGAATGAGAAGCCCTACTTGTAAGGGAAGCATCAGTCTTAATGTGGATCCTCAGGGCCTGTCTTAAGACTGTTCTTTATTATGAAAGAAATGATAGCAAATTAGGAGACGGTAGCATGGAGGACTAGGTGATTGTGATTTGAAGAACTGGGTGGCCTTGATGGGTAGAATGTCACAGGATGTGACAAAATGCGGTAGTGCTATGAAGCTCATGTGCTAATGAGAATTGTAATAAGTTGATATCTTTATTCTTTGTAAGATAGGTCTTAAATTAACCCCCAACAAGCTAGCCAGAAGCAATGAATGCAGTGAGGCTGTAGAACAAGCTTGGGTTTGTTGCAAAGGAACACACAGATGGTTATGAGATAGGGATGCAGAGGTATTGCAGTCTGTAATGCCCACGTGGGCTTGGAGTTAACTGCTAGGCTTGTAGATGTTCCTTGGTTTGCTGTTGTTGGTTTTCCTGAGGTATATTTTGCCTAGGTTTATAGGAGCTAGAGGGCTGGGGGAAAAAAATTCCAATACTGGAAAGGGCCTTGGTTTCTATAGATATCCATACTTAATTTACTACCTTAAATCACTGAAAGCAATTAAAAAAGGTAAAAGTAACTGCTGTTTCACTTCAGAATTTGAATAGTCTAAACTGAATAAGAATAAAGTTTAAGCTAGAGGTTTTGGAAAGGGCACAGAAAAAAATATGCTTGTTCTTCAATTGAAAAAAAAAATATGAAAAGACTGGTATTTTAAAAGCTTGAAATTGGTGAAGGATTGCTACTGAAAGGATTACTACTGTTCTGGAGTGCCTGTTACTGGAATAACATGAGAAATGCCTTAGTTGTTTAAAAATAAAATAAAAATCAATATTGTCCTGTGTATCATCTGTCTTGGGCAGGGGAGTGGGAAAAGAGCAAAATGAATGCGCAATATCCTTGAGTATTGTATAGGCATCAGATGCTGTATCAGGTAGAAGTTGAGAAATTCCTGGTCTCCTTCTCTGGAGATGAGTTACTGCATTGTGGTTGAGAAGTCTCAATGGGGAAAAACTCTGAAACAAACAGCACGATCAAGTGAGAGGTAAGTTTGCTTTGGGTATGAGAGGGAAAATATGAGAAAAGAAAAAGTTTTTTTTAATCTCCAAGATGCACCTTGTTTTTTCTTCACAATAGTCAGATTGAAATATGATAGGTTTTCTAGATAAATCCCAGATAACCTAATATTAGATTATTGATAAAATCCCCAAACCAAAGAGTAAGCAAAAACTCTAAATCTCTTATTCTCATTATGCGTGTGCACAAAGGAGTATTATGAACTCTTTACTCCTTGCTTTTCATAATGCTTTTAATACCTCTGTATATGCTCTAATAGAGCAAAATGGTGTATTCCTTAAAAAAAGTTTGGGTATCAGCAAAACATGTCAGGCTCAACATTTCACATCAAACTGATAACATGTTAAAAAGTGTGGGTACTCAAAAGGAACCTGACTATCTTTCATGTAAAATAAAATTCTGAACAAGTTTGTTCTTTTATGCTTTGATTGAAATCTCATGCATCTGTTTCTCAGAAAAAAATGAAATAAAATGAGAACACTGAGGCAATTCAGTAATCAAGTTCTTGGGTTCTGTAGCCATTGTCATTTTCTAGCCCTGGAGAAGAGAAAGGAAAGAAGCAAGGCATAAGGTTATAAAGCAGATCAAGCTCATCCTTATTTAGGCCTTCTTGAAACATGAAAACCGAATGTGAAGAAAGCTAGATTTTAGGTTGCTATATTTTTCACTAATTTGCATCATTTTCCATGATTCAGTGCAATTTGATCATATTAGCCTAAATCACTCTGCATGTAATACATAATGCTTTATAATTATAATAAAATGCACAGTGGGGTTGTTCCCAAAGGGACTATGTGCACTAGGTGAGCTTTCAATACTTGGCATAGATCTGGTTATCAAAATGATGTCTAGCAGAGATGCTGGGGTTTCTCGGGTTCTTGTACCGAGCTACATGATAATACCTCTGTTTCCATTCCCTGCCTTTTCATGCATACTTGCTTTGACAGGCATCAGGGGAATCACAAAGGCAGCAGATGGTCTGTGCACAGTTCCCTCAAGCATAAAACAACATTTCTGCACTTGTTGTCAGGACCTCAAATTGCACACTGTTCTATTTGATTATTTTCAAACTCTGGATTGGCCGTAGGGTCTCAGATGAGAAATATTTGCATACCACAAAGTGGGAGCAAGGGCTGAATTAAACTGGCAAGCAACTGGATTGAAACTAAACTCTAAGTAGAAGTTCTATGCACTCATTTTTAACCAGGTTTGATTCTATTAACTTCAACAAAAGCAATGACCTCTACAAAAATTTAACAAGATCAAGGTTTGTATGCAGTATGTGTATGTAGGTTTTTCCCTGTTTCTCCCTCACTTATCAAATATACTGAAGTTATATTTTTAATTATGGATGATAAATAGCACTGGGGTGGGGGAGGCAACATGTATCAAGTAGATTTAAAATAAATATTCAGATATAAGATAAAGAATATAAATTCCAAATGCATTTCTTATCATTAATGATATTCTGTTGCAATTCAAGTAACTGTAATATTTTGTTGAATGCAATTAAAAAAAAAAAAATCAGTTTGCTGTGCAGAAATTTTCCCCAGACACATTAGATAATGTCAAGTTTAAATCTATATGTGAGTCTACAGGGATACACATGCAGATGGAGCTGTGGAAAGCCAAAGGAAAGATTTTCATGCGCCCACTGGGCTCAAACAAATTTGTTTAATCTGTTTTCCTGCTAGCTTCAGTTCTCAAGAACTTTAACTGCTTGCACATTCAAAGTTGCTTTGAAAGTGTTCAACATATAGAAAATGGAAATGCAGCCTGAACAAAAGGATTGTTGTATCAAGGGAGGAAGAAAGGCATGAAGAAAATGGTTTGCAAATGATAGGAACAATTATGACATAAGGCTGTGCACAAGCCAAGGTACAAGTTCATTATCACACGAATTTAGTCTCAGACTGAAAGATTTTTCTCAAAGCATCAAACCTTACTCGGTCAGAGCTTCCTCTTTGAGCCATCCTCCCCTTTCTGCATGGGGAAATTACAGCATGATCTTATTCTTCATTGGAATGAGTACATTAGAGCAACTTGAATGCCTTGCTTTTTATTATTTTGTTAACAGAGGAGAGGGTGAAGACTTGGATTTCAGATTGCTACCTTGAATTGTATAAATCATAGCTGTGTTATTGGTCACTGAGTGTTAACTGGTGTTAAACGAAATGTCATATGTTTTGGTAATTTTCTCTAGATTGCAGTGTACTGAGGATATTGAAGAAATGCTTAAGCGGAGATTCACCAGGGTCTTTTCAAGGGCTTTCTGAAATTCCATTCCCACCTCTGCATGTTTACGTGGAATTCATGAATATAAACAGTTAGGATGTGCAATGCTTCAGTGGGTGCATATAGACAACATTCTAGTGTGTCCAAGCACTGATGAGAATTGCCTGAGTTTATACCCAGACAGTGGTAAACAATTTATTCTTTTTTTGTAAAGATGTTTTAAGGGTGTTTTTTAAAAGTAATTAAAAGCAAGCAAACAAACAAAAACCCACTGATTTCTTAGAAGGGGACTAGGAAGGTGCTAACTACAAAAAAGATCCTTACATTGGTCACTTTTAATATGATTTTTACAAGTCATCCGGAATCTTATTTCATTGGATTCTTCCTTATGTATTCAGCATATCAGCATAGCAGGCTGTAAATATGAGCGTACTCGAAATAAGTGATGCAGTAAGTTTTGCAAATAAATGAATAAATTTGCTCAGCAGAGCTGCATCCCACTTGTGTTTACAACGTGTGAATGTTACAGTGAATACGAACGAGCAGGAATACTTGCAGCGACAACAAAATCTAAGCAAACATTGAGATGGAATTTAAAAACACATTTAGAATGAAAATTATTCGATGGTGTTAGTACAGACAGGACATATGGTATGTTACTGTTTTTTCTCTAATGCTCACTTAGAATCAATGACATGACTCAATTTGAACAGCGGATCTCTTAAGTACTGGAGAATTCATGATAAACCTCTATCCTCCTGAAGATGGAAACATTGCTTTACACAAGAGTTTGTGTCTTGTGAAGCTCAAATACAAGCTTTTGTTTAATACTGAAAGACCACAATACCTGAACTGCGTTGTTCCAAAAGAACAGTTAGTTTTGCCTGTTTACTCAGCTGTAACTCATAGCAAGCTGTTAGTAAGGACTCTGTAGGCTAAGGTCTATTTCTCTAATAAAAGGGCATTTGAACTTGTATCAGAAGAGAATGTGATAAAATGAGATGAAATTCACCAAATTAGTTACTATGAATCTTCAGGTAAATCTTCATTAAATGGCTTGTAGATGAAATTTTGAAAATCCTTACAATATGGTCTAAATTCCCACTGCTAATCTATACAAGGTGTGCATAAGTGACCGAGCACCTTCCTTCATTATGAATTTGGGTGTAATTTTCAACACTGAAAAAAATGCATTTTTTTTTTTTCCTTTCCTCTCTTTTAAGTTCCCTCTTGATCTAGTCATCAAAGAATAACTAAACTGTAGGAAACCCCAAACACTGAGCTTGTGATGCAACTACGCTTACTAATTTGTGTGCCTTGTGTTCCACTAGATTTCCTGTAACATAAACCCCAGGTGCTAATAGGGTGGATTGAATGTGAAGATGTGCACCTGTAGCTGCTTTTATTCAACAAGTCTGAATACAAGTTCAGCAACTGGAATGAGGGGCCTTTAGAGGAGCTTTCTGTGGATGGTTGCTGGAAAAGCTTGGGAATGCTGTGGTTAGTGTTTGGCTTTGAGAGTTATTTGTAGTCTGTACTGATAATCTTCATTCAAAAGATGCATCTGGATATGTGGAGCTGCTCCAGAGTGAGCTGGGCTGGGCATGGGCAGGGGCTCACAGCTTCTGCATGCTTTGTAATAGTCTGAGAGATGTAGGGCCGTTGAGCTTTCAGGACTCTGCTGATGTGCAGATGGATTTGGAGCATACAGCCACAGAAGCAGGACATTTTGCACGAGTGCTGGTACACTTGTATGCTTCTCCACTTTACTGCAGTGCTGTAAACACAAAGCTGATTATTAAAAATAGCTTTGCTATTACAGACCGTATTAGGTCATGAGGGGTTCATTGATTGATATTGGTAGGTGATGTTTTTGTTAGAACAATCAATGTTCTAACAGTCTTAATTACAGATAAAACAGTCTTCCAAAGAACCTCAATTTTTTCACTAGCTCCTAGATTTAAAATGGTAAAAGTAAAAGCAACCAAAACCCAAAATTACCATAACTCAACTGAAGAACCTTATTTCTTTAAATGTTTGGTGACAGTGCTGTAAGATACAAGGGCAGTGTGAACATGACCATTTCTTGTGTTGCTTTTTAGCTGCAGACCAGCTCTCTGTTGGTCCTACGGATGTGCCGTCGGTAGCTGGATTGTACAGGGGTGTTCCTGAGTCTTATTTTTTCTTTTTCATCCCAAAGAAAACTGATGAATTCAGTGTACCTGCAGTTTAAAATATTAATGTAAAGTGCCTCATGAAATCAGAAACAGGTCATTTGTGTATAGAGTAAGCTTGAACTGGTCTTTGTCTCATCTCTTACATTATCTTTCATGTTAGAAGTTTCCAAATATATTGTGCATGTGTTTATTCAGATTTTGTCTGGTAGAACTTTACTTAAGCTTTCTTTATGTATTTTTTTTTTTTTTTGTAATGGAGATTATTTTTTTATCTTTAAATTACGCTCTTAATATGTATCTTGTATATATGTATATGGTTCTTATTGTTTTTTTTTTTTTTTTTTTTTTTTTTTTTTTATATATATTGGTGCTGCTTTAAAACTGTTGGAAATTTAAATAATTTTCATTTAAGTCTTTAAGTGTTCATTCTTTCCAGGTGCATGTATTAAAAATTAAACAAAAACAAACAAACGAACAAACCAGCAAACACCAGGAAGTTATCAGAACTACTGACCTTCTGTTTTACTGCATCATCAGTCATGTTTTCAAGATTTATAGTTTCTGCTGTGCTTTTCTACTTGAACTTTTTTTTTTTTTTTTTTTTTTTTCTTATTTATTTTGATATATTTGGTACAAAAGTGTGATGTTAAGGTGAATGCCTGTTGGAAAGGGATGGGAACATAGACAGTTGGTGTCAACAGAAAAGGACTGGGAACCCGCATAAACATTGAGAAGAACAACATTATTTTTCCTACTTGGAATGCAAATTTTCCTTGCTTGCTTAAAGGGATACTCATTTTACTTAGCCTTTTCAGAATAGCACTATGAAATGTTACCCAGTAGTGAGCAAGAAGCTCTTAAGTAGATGTTCTAAAATATGACCGAATACATAATACTAGCTCGTAGTAATTCTCTAATTGGGTCAGCATTCTCTTCTTCTTTTGGCATCCACTTAGATCTGCAGGAGAAGAAAAAAAAAAAAAAAAAAAAAAAAAAAGCAGTTATTTTATGCAAGTAATGGGATATTTGTGGCCTGTTAATATAGCAACAGACCAGGCATTAAAATGAGCTGTGTTCCTTACATGACTAAATTTAGGTAAGGTTTGATTTCTTTAAAAGAGTAAATGGAGAGTGGGGAGGGAGATTGGGTAATGTCAGATTGAAATGTCTATGTGAACATCACATAGGGCATATATGAGAATTATTTTCTTGCTCCCTCTCAAAAGGATCAGTATGGACCACATACCTGCATGCTATGCACTTAGGATGCATAAAAGTCCAGTGCAAACAAGGTTTTACAGAACAATTTACACCACAAAGTAACACATGAAGATGAACTCCAGGTGAATTACATCTCCAGCACACAGCAACTAAGACTGCTGAATGTGCTACTGGAGAAATAATTTTATTCCTGTTGTGGTATAACCAGGCTGGCATCGAAGCGCTACACAGCCATTTGCTCTCCCACACAGTGGGATGGGGAAGAGAATTGGGGGGAAAAAAAGGCAAAAGCTTGTGGGTTGAGATAAAGACAGGTTATTAGGACAGGAAAGCACTGCTAATATTGCCAGTGCTGGCTTCCTTGGTCGTAAGTTAGCTGGCTCATGGGGAAGAGCTGTATCTGAATTGCAGTGGGAGTCATGGGAAAGTTGTAGCCTGTTAAATGTTTTTTTACAGTAATGATTACTTCAGTGTTTGTAGGATCTGCGAGGCTTATGTTGTCAGACCCATTAAACTGATAGCCCTCTCTGGTTGGAACCATTAGACTCTGAGAGTCCCAGATGATGAATGAGAGAGGTCACTGTACTGAGTACTAGTAATATTACTGGCTTCAGGCTTGTAGGGGAGAATTGCAGGAACCAGAAAGTTAAAGCATGCTAGTATTCCTATTTCTGTCCATTGCAGGTGTTTTTGGAGACTTGACAGCCCTTTAAAAAAGCCAGAAAGCTGATTTGCACCCATCTCCCCCAACAACCTGGTAAGTGTATGTGGTTGTGTTTTATTATAAAATAGGATGGCATTATTTGCCTTACTAATTATTTAGCCAGGAAAAGAACCATCCTTAATAGATGAATTTTATTGCTAATATAATTGTTCATCTAAAGGAATTTGCCTGCTAAATTATCTTTGTAACTTTCATCTAATAAAGATGTAATGATGAAACTGAATGTAGTAATCTGAGAGAAGGAAGACGATTTGCCTAATGTGGTCCTTTGAAAATGATTCTTGGCTTGTTGGCAATGGCATTTTGAGTATTTCCTGGGTAAAACGTGTGGTAGCAGTGTGACAGCATGGCATAGTATGTAGCAGTGTTACAAACAAAAAACGATTTTTTATTTTGAAGGAGCGATTTGGAATTGAAGGAGAGATGGAAAATAATAAAATATGCTGAAATATCAAAGTTTGTAATTTATCTGACTGCTATGGAGAAAAGCACCTAACATCCCATAATAGTGTTGTTAGTGGCAGCTCTGTATAGAGTTTCTACAGGGAAAGTTACCTGTAATATTTAGTATTGGGCTAGAACTTTGTCACCTAAATCAGTTAGAAGTTTGCTTTGTGTGTCTCTGTGATAGCAGGAATTTGCTGTAGCTGTTCCTCTGCAAATAAAACCTGGTACTGGTGAAAATTTGGTAAAATAAAGTTAAAAAAGAGTATGTTGTTATAGTTCAAGAGAAGAAGGTGTGGGGAAATTAAATAAACTTCATACAGTCTTTTTGAAAAATGTCTTTTCTACTGGTAGTGCAAATGCTTTTACCTTGAGGTATGACCATTGCCATGAGAAGTTTTCTGAAACATTTCTTTTGTGAGGTGCCTAGTATCACTGACAGTGGAAATAAAGTGTGTTTTTTAAATATTATTAAAATAGAAATTGTTAGAATAATTCCTTGAAAACATCTTTATACATCCACCATAATTTTCTAGTTTTACCAGTCAGATGTATTATATTCCTTCATGTTCTAGTCTTTTTATTAATGCAGAAAAAGCATCTGAAAGCTTTCTGTATTGTTCAATAATTGTTAGTGTTCCTCAAATGTCACAGTCTGTGCAAGAAGCAAGGAAAGGAATAGCTTAACTGTAGATAACTGCTCTAACACCTAGCAACATATTTTTCTCATTCAGTGTGTCCTTCGCATACTTTGCTCATTTTTGTTCATCTTATGCTGCCAAGTTGTGAAGCTTCTGCAGGAGATGGTATTCAGCTACTGTGGTCATGCTCCCTTTTTTCTTTGTTGTTGTTGCTTTATTTTATATATATTTATTATTATTTTTATTTTATTTAAAGCAACCTGGTTGTATAGCGTCGGAACAATTTCATCCTAGTATTTGGGACTTTTTAAAATACATCAGATACTAAGTTACATGTCAGCCACAGGAAAATGAGTGACTTTGCAACTGAGTGTTAAATGGTGTTTGCGTGGAGGAGAATTTCTGCTCTTTCTACTCAAACTTTTTTTTTTTTTTTGAGGGGGTGGGGTGTCTTCCTGACCAGTATTCTATCTTTTTTCCCTAAACCTGTTTTCTAAATTTAGATTTAAAATACAGTTGACTCTTCTAAAGTTAAATGAGAGTTAATGCCATAATAGAGATAATTAGAACAATGGGAGCTGTTTCTCTTGATGAGTTGAGTGTTTGTTTTCATAAAAACATATCATTCATAAAGAAGTGAGGTAATATTTAACGTTATGTAGCTGTCTGTTCCCAGAGCTCTGAGTACATAGTCTCTAAATGGCAGCAAAATCAATCAATACCACTCAAGAGTATGCTGGAAAAAAAAAAAACAAAAAACAAAAAACCACACAAACTGAAGCTAAGAAGTATAAAAATAACTGCAATAAAAGTATCTGCAACTCACACATAATCGATGCACAAATTGTTTAGCACCTCAGACATTTGTTCTGGAGATGGACAGCTGGTGTCTAGGTTATTTGACTGATGCTGCAAAGTCTTTGGTGGTCCTGAGAATGTCTCCAGCATGCCCTAAAAGTGGATTTGGAACGCATTTGGATTCCGGTTCCCTGATCCATTAGCAGCTTGATACTTTACAGGTTAGTTTGTGGCTGAGATCTGCAGTAAGGATGAGCATGTACCTGTGTTCTACCATGAAACTGTGTTGCTCTAAGCTATAATTGTACTGCTACAAGCAGGCAGATTGGTTAATGTTGCTGGTCATCAATTTTCTAGATAGGATTCCTCCATCCTACCTTCTAGTTCTGCTCCAAAATGCCTTGTCTGAGGGGAGTTTCTGCATTGAGTTTTTGCCAGTTGGTGACTTAACTTTTCACTAGGATTCATCTCAGCTTTTTTTTTTTTTTTTTTCTGTCTTGACCTACAAGGCTGTATGGATTTTGATATTTATATGTATACATTTTATATGTATATATATACATTTATATATGTATATATATACATTTTATATGTATATATAAAATGTATATGTATACACTGTGTATATATACATTTCTCTTGCAAATCATATTGCTGTTAATTTGGTTGCGTTAAACATATGGATTAAGGTTTGCAGGTGTCTTTATTTCATCTTTTCTTGCACGAAGATAATTCTCACAAAATTGCTCTCTCTGGGCCACATCAAAGAAAAAGCTTTATACTTAAAAAGAGAAATAGGGACTAATTGCCAAAGATACAGCCTGCAATCTATCAGCTAAACTTCTCTTTGTAATGAATTTTCACAGAGCTTCTATGCCAGTGTTAAAGTTAATGGCTTAATTATCTACTATCAAATAAATATGAGTATTTTAAGTGGCTGCTAAAGTGTTTTGTCTTACAATTTTTTAAATGTTGGTAACACTTGAGTGTCAAATAATGTTGCTGAGTATATGCTTGCTACCATGATATAACTGTTGGAGAAAGTAATTCTCCAATATAGAAGATAACAATGATTATGATGATCTAATATGGAGAAATTATCTGTGAAAAGCTATTAAAGGCAGAGCTGCTTTTCATTTTCTTACAATTACCTTTTAGGACACAATTTTCTGTTCATCCTCATAGTAACAAAAATAGGTTATATTAAAAACTGTTCATAGTAATATGTCTAAAGCTGTTAAAATATTAACCTGATAATCTTTGTAGGCTCAGAGTTGCCCTTTTTTTCTCTTTCTAATTATTTCAAGTTCTTTTCCCTTCTATCAGCCTATGTAGGGGCTCTTTGACAATGTGGTCATTTTGTCACAGCAGTGAAATACATGTGCAAATCTACCTTAACTGGATGTATTTGTATAATTTTGGCTTTCTAAAAGTTAGTCAATAGGCCTCCATAATTTGTATTGGAATGTTTTTACCCAGCCTTTGAAAGTATGTCTAACTTAGTGACAAATGATGGAAAGGGCAGTGATAACCTGAGCTCTGCTGTGCAACACTTATGCCAGGCTAGTTTGCTGGAATATTTTAGCCATAATAACGTACTGTGATTATTTTTAATACAAACATCTTGTCAGATAAAGACAGATTTAACATGCCTAAATTTAGGTTAAAAATCCTGCAATTTATTCATCTAATTTCTGATATTTATCTTAAAGCATTTGAGACCTTCCAGTGGGTAGGATGCTGAGCCCTCTGTCTCAGTAAAATGAACATCTGATGGTAATAAAAACAAAATGGAGTTCAGATCGTCGCCATTTGAGAGTGGTGGAGTTGAATATCTCTTCTGGATGTTAGTGTGACTTTGAAAAATGATAGTCTAGTGGGAATTTCCAGTCTGTGGCTTGTGGACTGTTAACAGGACAATCAGTGGCCATCACAATTGACTATCTGTATTAAATTATCACTGAATGATGTAACAAAGGTTATTTTGTTAGCCTGAACGTAAGTTGTGAAGATGCCCTATTTGTTATCTAATAAGAAAAAATTAAAGCCTGAGCCAAGTCCTTGGAGAATATCTGAAGGCTGCAAAAAGATAGCAATTTTGTTTTCAAGCAGAAAAGCTCTTTCTTGTTACCAGCAACGAGGCTGCTAGACCAACAAAAATTGCAGCAGGACAGTCATATGTAGTGAAAGAGGGAAATGTTGTAGAATTTGCTACAGAACTCATGTTTTTTGATGCTTTTTCCCACTATTTTAAGGATTTCTTTTCTGGTAGGCATGTTACAGAGCCTACTGTTAAGTAAAACAACTGCAAATGGATCTCTTAGCTTTTTAGAATTGCAACCTAAGTAAAATTTCAGCAATCAATTGCTACACCCATCAAAAGAGGTTAAAAGACAAGAGAATCAATGACTGGGTACAATTACTGTCCATGTTTTAGAATAAAACATGCTGCTGTTCACCTATTTCTCCACTTACTTTAAATGGGCAACGTTGTTTGTCTGGCATATAGATTCATCATAGACTATACCATATTAATATGTGACTTTAAAATGGCATTTTCCTGAATCCAAGGTATTTATTAGACTATTCAGAAACCTCTGCAAGTCTCTGAAGCAGTGGGGTGTAGCTGCACTGTGAGCTCTGGGTTCTTGTAGCCTAGCTGCTGGGTGGCTTGGGTCTGGTTTTAAGGGGTGCAGGAGTGATGGACTTGAGTGCCTGTTTTCCCTATCTGCATTTGGGGGCTGGGGAGAGTAACTTTTGTTGTAAACAATGTACTTTGTTCAACGTAACTAAATCACTAAGCGCCAAAGAGAACTGACCAAAGAAAAAATACTTAACAAACAAGAATTAATATTTGATTCATTTTTAAATACACCAATACATGACTTAGCTCAGATGATATAGTGGTGTGACAGGACAGGTGGGTTGTCAGAATACATGTAGACAAAACTGGTCACATTGGCCTCATCCTTTATCCTTATTCCAATATGACAGCCTTTTTATTTAGATAGTACTTACAATTAGGCCATTCAGTCCCTTCCACAGCATGCTTTAGTGTATTCAAATCTTAGTTAAGTAAACAACAACTTACAGGAGGGGGAAAAAGAGTATAGGTATACAACAAATTAATCTAACCTATAATGAGAGAGGTCAAATAAAGCGTTGTGTATTAAAGGTAAATAGTGACCATAGACACTCTGTTACTCTAGCTTGGTGGTGAAGATTTCTGAGAATGACATCACTTCATAATGCATTTATTGTACCTGGGGAGACTAAAGAATGTGTACATCAGTAGAGGAGTGGTACCTGATTCTTTGTATGGTCATTGTCCATGTGGAAAAACATGAATTGGAAACTTAAAAAACAAAACAAAACAAAACAAAAAAACACACAACTATTTCAGCATACATAACAATATATATATATGTAACTTCACATATCTTGGAGAGTTGACAGAAAGAGGCATGAACTCCATAATGAAGATGTCTAGTAATTCAGAGGTTCTTAAAAGAAACACATTAAACTGTTTGTGCATCACATTTCTGCTGATAGCAAGTCAATGCTATCAGAGAACTTGAGGTTTTAAATTAACAAATATAGTTGCTGTCTCACTGTTCAAGTGGAATGGTGTTCAAGGCAGTTACAATTTATATAAGAAATGCAACCAGTGAGTTACATTTGTTAACATGTTATATCAAGGGACAGTGGGCTGAAGGAGGAAGTATAATACAATCGGTTGCGTGGTTATGTTAGGTAATTCATTTATTCTGATGGCATTAATTTCACATGTGCTGCTCGGAATTATTTTTTGTTCCCTATTCATAAAATTAAAAAAAAAAAACAACAACAACAAGCAAACAAACAAGCAAACCAAACTTTAATAGGTGTGAAGAAAAGAGAATACGTTGTTTGAACTCAACGAGATATACTTTGGCTATTATCCCTATAACATCTACATCAGAAAACTTACTCTAAATATGTTAATGTATTATATCTTGGAGTAGTACCTAAGATCTGGCATCCTAAGATCTGAGATTTTAAGTTCTAGAATTGCAAGTTCCAAAGACTTGATGCTAATTGGTATTAATGAATTACTATTCATTAATAGTAAGAATGTATTTAAGGGCAATTCAACATATGTGTAGGTTGATGGTTTGAAGAAACCAAAAACTTAAAAAAAACTGAAGGTTGTCAGTGGCTATCAGATATTATATTAGCTCTAATACTGAATTTGTCAGATGTGAATTAACTTTTTTTTTTTTTTTTTTTTTTTTTTTTTTTTTTTTTTTACGGGTTAAAGCAGCAAAAATAGCAATGTGAACTATTAAGAGAATGTGGTATGCCTCACACTAGCACAAGATCTTGCTAGCAACTCTAGAGGAAAGAATTTGCTGCTCTTTTCTGAAAAGACCATAAGATAAATAAAACAACTGTCACTTCATCTGAATCGCTCACTACAGGAACAGGCTTTGAATGTTGTCTAATCTAAGTAGCCAGGTATGTTTTAGTTGGTTGTTCATCTCCCAGGAAAGAGAAACCGTGTTCTCATTAGTTAGCACGTTTTTTTTAATGCTTAGACTGCTGCTAAACTGGCTATGTGGTTTCTATTGCAGCACTTACTGTTGCTCTTTTAATGAAATATTGTAAGAACATTACATGCAGTCTTTCAGATGGGTTGCAGAACTGTATCTGTCCCAGGAGTTGTCCTCAGTTTGGTGTTCTGGAGAAGAAAGCCAAATGAAGGGCAACAATTAAGTGTGGGCTGTGTGAATAATGTATGCTATGTTCATAGGTGTGGTCACGTACTTCGCCTAAGTTGCTCTTTTCCTTAGGTTGTACATGCAGCAGTAAAATGAGATTATTTTTTTTTTCTAAATTGCAACTACGCATATCTGATAGGAAGTCCTTGATGCAGATTTTGCAGGAAACCAAATTCATATATAAAGAAAATGCTTTCTTATTTCACTGTACTCTTCAGAGTTGTTTACCAAATAAAATTGTTAGATAAAATCTAAAGGAACTGGCAATAAAGCCATGCCTGTTTCTTAGGTAAATTCATATGCAACAGTCCAGTGGTGTAGATGCATTTCTGGCTTCCCTTTTCCTTTACTGTGCTTCTGTTCTCCCGTCTGTCTTCCTAGAAGTAAAGTTCATTTTGACGATAAACAGAATGTGTTTATGATATACTTCTAAAATCAACACAGGTTTTCTACATACACTAAGCCTCTTTACTATTGAAGCATTTTGACAACATCAGAAGTGCAAATAACGCCATTGAAAGGTGACATAAGGCATATGTTCAGATGTGTTCTTTGTCTTAGAAAATGTTAAGCACGGGTTGAGTTAGAAGAGATGGAGAGGCTTCACTTAATTAAACTGACTGTGAATATGGACTGGTTTGTGTCCCTCCCCATTTTTTCCTCATATCTATTGCAAAGCAAACTGAGCATCTAAGAATGGAATGCTCAGCCTTATTTTCTTAATAGTCTTTTAGCCTGTTCTCATAAAAGCAAAGGGCTGATAACTCAGCTAAAGCTACCATAGAGCTACTTTGAATGCTTACCATAAGCTATAGCCACGTTTTGGCTTACACTTATAAGTATTGTCTATGAAAGTTATCCAAACCCTGATTATCATTACAATTTAGCAAATTAGACGTAATGATATTAATCCTTGTTTGTGGTTGCAAAATTTAATTTGGACTGTTTTTCTGGTGTTATTGAGACAGATATTCCCAAATTATGAAATCATTTACAATATGAAAATAAGTCAAAAAACAGAGAAAAAAGCAGCCACCACTACAATCCTCTGCTTTAAACTCACAAAATAGTTCTCCTGACTCCTTGTTCAGGTGCTTAGTTCAAGGTGAATATTTGTGCCCATGTGGTTGTGAATGGCTTATCAATAACTTGGCTGATGTACAGGTTTGAAAAAGCTAAGCATGTATATATGGCAGGACATTGGTGATAATGTTAATTTGCTGTAAATGGTTTCAGTTCCAGAGGGTTCCCTGCTCTTGACAGAATAGTTCTGGCTGCAACAGTGTGAATGCATCTAAAACTTGCATGTGCCGGTAAGGCTACAGCAGAAGCACAAAACAAAGCAGGTAGCATAAAGTACATCATGGGGGAGTAGCACTGTGTCCTCAATTCTAGAAGGCAAGGAGAAAGGGGAAGGCATGACATGAGGCAGAAGAAGGGACTGATGTATACTGGTCATGAGTGGGGTAGGCTGGGAGCATGAGAGCAGGCCTTCTGCTTCAGGGAGGTGGTGTGTGTGCTTGCAAGGTGTAGGCATTGAGGTCAGATGCCCGCATTCTCCAGGATCTGTCATGGTACTGCTGTTGTTGATGCTGGCAACTTTGCTGGGATGGGAGCAAAACTGATGCCAAGAAAGCCAGTAAAAGCTTCTGAACTTCTAATTGAACAAGTTAGCCTAAAATGATTTATTTTATATTTCTTAAGATCCTGTTAAAAGTACAAAAATTCTCAGAATACCTATGGAAAGTATGTAGTTCCTCAGAACAGATTAAAAAAATGCTTTTCAAACTTGAACTAAGGACACCAAAACTGAAAATCATTGCGCTGAAATTCTGAAGTCATCTGTCTTTGCATAATTAGCCATCTCATTAGGAAAGCCCTTCAGAAGTCGTGTATTCTTCCCTCTTCCACCTTTTCCTTTTAATTTTTTAAAAACGTACTAACATGTTTACACCTTTGTTTCCAGAATTCATACCATGCGTCTTAGTGGAGAAGCAATTATAAACAAAAGCAAGTGACACAAGAGATTCTTCGGCTATTGCAGCACCAAAACTAGCTAGTTGGTAGGCCTCATGATGTTGTGGGTGTTGGCAGGACTGGCATCAAATAGTTCGGTTTAAATGCAATGTAATTAAGGGAAAACTTCATCCCACATAAAAAGACTAAAGAAATTAATGTTTAGTGGTGGCGTGCTTCTCTAGATTCAAATTTTAACAAGTTTCCAGCACTGTTAACCCATGTTCAATTAAGTAATTAAAGGAAAAGAACACTACAGTGGATAGACCCTGGAAGATGGTTTTCTTTTAGTATATTCCTTGCACTTTCCATGAGACAGATTACAGATGATGATACTAAGAGTAGTTGTGTACTTGGTATTAGTTGTAACAATTTTTTCAGATTCTATGGTGTTGTCAGGAACGGTAATCCCAGAGTTTTGACCTTTTCTGCTTATGTTCCATTGGTAAAATTTAATAAAAATTTAGATTCCAGCAGAGTTGATGATAGCAAATTTGTACTTCAGTGTATTGTCTGACTAAGCTAGTATATAACCTGGGCAGAGAACTCCAAGAAGCCCCGGTCTTTAAGTGGTATATTAAGCTTTGCCTTAGGTATTATTAGTCTGCTACTTGAATAGCTGACAATTCTTAAAATTATTACCTGTAATAATCCAAAAGTGATCTGTAGCACAGATACGATCCTCTGTTATTATGTGATAAAGGAAAATACTACTTTACTGTGTTCAAGATCATTTGATATGAGAATAAGAGAGCTCTCAATTCTATAACGCTAATTTATAGTCATCTGTGATAAAATAGAAAGTCATCACGGATATTAAGTGCAGCATATGGTTCTCTATAATAAAATTCATGTTGTGCTCTACCCTTTAGCCTCCACCATATGGTTTTGATGTAATTTGTAGCTATTTGTTATACCAGATGATTTTTTTTAAAAAACATACATAGTTATTTACTACTGAAAGTCCACAAAAACTACTGCGCTTCCTCCCCACACTGTCATCGATTAACTCATAAATCAAGAGTGTTGATCAATTGTATTTTACTCAGTCTACAGATCATCTTCAATAGATTTTGGATTTATGTGGTAGCTATTAAAGGGTTCAGTTAAGTGTTCTATTTTAACTGTAAGAACAACTTTATTCCTTCCAAAGATATGCTCCGTCACTTGAAAGTCGCTACATATCTTGGTTATTTATGGAGAAATTTTATATCCTGGAGCAATGTGGATAGACTATCAAAAAGCAGTACTGGGGCAAATAGGCATATGCTTGAACTAGTAAGTGTGAATGTGATGTAGGAAATCTTGGGTATGATGATTGTGAGAGGTTCAAGGATAACTTTAATGTATAGTGTTTCTGTTTGGTAGTACTAGTACTTAATATTTTATAGATGAACCATATGGATATTGCCTGTAAATACGTATGCGTGCCTCTTCTCAGAGTTGAAGCATCAGAGATGTCTCTCTAAGTCTTTGAACGTGGTTCATATAATATTTATACATTTTACCTGATCTTTATTTGAAAGCATGGGTTGAAGTGAATCATTCAGTTCTGCAATGCAAGAGGTGGTATTTGAACATTGTTTTGTTTAAGACTTGCCTTATCAAGGTCAAAATATGGGATTTGAATGGTTCAACCAAACTTATGTTTACAAAATACAGCAATTAAAGTTTATTTTTTTCCTCTCAGCAAGGGGTGCTGTTACTGACACTTCCTCCACTCTTTAGAGAATGTGCATATTCATTAATGCTTTGCTTTTCTGGATTTTAATTTGTTTTGCTTTTCTCTTAGTGAAAGATTAAAGTGGGAATATATCTTGGTGTATTGAGTTTTACTTGGAGATAACTTGTGGAAGAGTGACACGGGAAAAATGCTTTTTACGAGTATGCAAAAATTAGGATGTTTACTTAAAAGCGTATAGAAAGATACGGATAGTTTGACTTGGTCAAGGTACTTCTGAAAGCCTCACATGGTTGTGGTTTCTGGGGTTCTTTTTCTCACTCCTGCTGCACCAGAGGTGCTGTGAGAGTCAGTTTTCTTACAAGGCTAATGCGGAAAACAAAAAGTGAATAAGCTTGAGGGGAAAGCTGAACCCTTATAGAATAAGCAAAGCAATGATACATGAGTCCTGACAGTTGTATCCTAAATCACCTCACTCCTTCAAGCTGCTAGAATACTGAGCCACGGATGTACTGCTGGCTGCCATGCTACAAGGTCTTTGTACTTTGCAGGGATGGATTTTCACAAGGCTTGAAGGATTCCTTGTCTCTAAAACCTCTGTCCATATGACCAAACTTTGGATTTGACCAGCAAGTTCAACATGTATGGGGGGACAGATGGCACAAGTGTTTCCTTAGGAAAAGGGGCTGAACAGTAAGCAGCTGATAACTGTTGAGAAACAAACCCTGAAATTGGAGGAAGTCTAGCAGCTGCAAATGGCTGCACATTTTCAGGGAGACCCCTGAGTCTTCACCTTGGTTAAGTCATGGGACAACTCAACGATGTTATAAAACATCTATACTGCTGATTGTCTCCTGTATGCATTGCTCTTGCAGAGCCTGATGAGATTGTACAGTATGAGGTGTGTGGTGATCTTGGCAATTACTTAATTTCAAGATGGCTGTACATCAATATTTATTAGATTTTCATCTGTTTGCAGCATGTACAACTAGTTCAATATACTCTTCTGTAATGACTCAGTATGACAAATGACCTAAAATGTAGACCTTTTGCAGAAAGACTTGCTGAATCCAAAGTTTTATCCTCTTATTAGGTAATTGAATAGTTACTGGGCCTTCTAAATGCCTGTAATTTCCAGTAGTGAAAGATGATGAAATAGATCTTTTTCTCACTGTAAAGCAAATGGGTCAAAACTATGTATGTATTGGACTGAAAGTGGAAATCTTAAATACATGCATTCTAGTTTTGCTATAACTTTAAAGAAGTTTAATAACACCCAAACTGCCTTATGAACTAGAAAGATTTGCTCTACTGTCTATAACTAAGGGCATTCTGGAAGTGTTAATATGGCTCGATGCTTCTTGCTACTTCAGGTATCTTGTATTCGGGGTATTTTATTTTGTGTAAAAATGTATGGAGGTGCTTTTAGATTAATAAGTTTATATAAACTAAGAAGAGAAAAATCTTGATCCAGTGTAAATCTTTTTTTTGTTGCTAGCTGCTTTTACTGAGCTGCACAACTACATACAGCATACTGCTGGCCACATCTTCTTTCATATATGCCAGGCAGATTACACATAATTACATTATCCTGGGTCCACTTTGTCAGGATTAGTTTACTATGATTTTGGTCATCTTGCTTTAGCATTTCTGTACATGTTGGGAGTTGACATTACATTTAAACCAAGAATGTTTATGGCCACTTCTAATTGTGTGGCCATTGTAGATTTGGAGCAGATGGCCAGAGCACTGAGCATTGGTGGTTGCGGTCCTAAGGCCAGCAATGATATCTTGGGTGCCTGCAGCCAAATGACATCTTTATACTTGGTATATGGGTTTATAATATGTGATTGAGCAATGTCTTGGTGTATTTAATGCACTTGACAGATTTGTTGAGTACATCTGGATATACTATATCATTTGGGGAATTTTAAAATAGATCTCCTGGTGGGATTTCAGCAGTAAGCATAATGGATGGGGGAGAAAAGTGCTCTATCTGAAGAAATTCAAAACCACACTTTAGGTTCTTGAGCTTGATAGGAAAGTGACACTAGTCAGCAAAACAATCGTGCTAGTCTCACAGCCTATATGTTTATATCAAACCACCAGTTGTGTGGTGGCAGGTGTGCTGGAATTAAATCATCTTTAAGGTTGCTTCCAACCCAAAACATTGTATGACTCTATTGCTGTGCAGCAAGTAGTATACTGGGAATATTCTGGAAAGAAATTTGTGGCAAAAGTCTTAAAATAGTTTAATACTCATTCTCCACATGCAATGAAAGACTCTGAAAATATTCATCTATTAAATGCTGGGCAGGTAGTTGGGTGAATACAAAATTCAAGGCAACTAGATGGTTTGAAACAGGTGCTACTAGGAAAGCTACTAGGTGCTACTAGGATCTGGCTTAAAAGATTTAAGAGTCCTGCAATAGTATAAGCATCCACAATGTGGGAGCTCCAGTGGGTAAGCACTTGGCATAAGTAGAAATAGTGAAAACTTTATTTAGAACCTTTAATGAGACTTTGAAGGTGGTATGATTTTTTTTTTTTTTTTGTCTATGCCTGTAGATGAATGAGTCTAAAAATATAAAGAGCTGAATAAAATTAGGTGGTGGAGTGGGATTGTATCATGGGTGGGTGCTGTATTTTTTTGGGGGGGAGGAGGGAGAAATAATACACACATACCACAGTTACTCTTGTATGTGAATAAACATGGTGTTTAGGCATAGTTTTCCTTCACTAACTTGAGCAATAAAATAGTCACTGTAGTGTAATGCAATGCTCCAGTCCTAACTAAACTATTTTGCTGTTTTTTAGTTGCAATGGTATTTTCATTCTCAACATTGCAGCAAGGAAAAAATATAGAGGCAAAGAAAGGTCTTCAAAACTAATGATCTAAGGCTTCCTTTATGTAAAGCATATGTTTTCATATTGCACAGTTTTACTCTTTTTTTTTTTTTTTTTTTTTTTTTTTTTTACTGCTCTTTTCCATTGATACTGCAATTGTCCTGTAACATGTGATACTGAAGTATTACATGTGCGACTATTTGCAATGATAGTCAAAAAACTCTGTGGAGACCAAAACAAAGGTCTGGATGTATATTTTAGCAATTTTATTTTGTGGAGTTTCAGATAAATTTTTGGTGTATTTTTTCTGAGCTTTGGCTTGGAGGCAAAAACATCTGGATTTATTTATAAGACTTGATCAGTAACTTCAAAATATGCATCTACTTTATTAACATTATCTATGGAAATGGAAAAATGGAAAATTGCCCAATCTCTGTGCGTCGTGGTTGAATGTGGGGAGTAGTAAACCACAGAAATGTAATAAGTTTTTTTTTAATTAATTTTATTGCTTTAGAATAAAAGGGGGAAATAGCAAAAGTTACATTTTCTTCGTTAATCATTAAGAATTAAATTAATCTCTCTAAACCCCACTTTTAATTTTTGGCTCTGGTCCTTTCTTTTGCAATAGCTGCAGTCATTTGAAGTAATTTGTCTATCAAAGCACTCTTCTGGCTTTTGACAAATCGCATCAAATGATTCCTCCAGGGAAACAGAGCCTTGAGTAGTGGTGTAAAGTTCATTTTTTCTGTCAGACATGTAAGCTGCCTGAATTGAAAGACTTGAGAGCTTTCATTGCAGCAGAAATAAGCTGAGAGAAGCTGTATGGTCCAGCCAAATCAAACTAAAGATACTACAAGCTAGTAGTCTGTGTGTTATGGCAAGAAATTGCTTTTTCAGTCATGTGATTTTAAAGCACTTCTAGTTTTGTAACAATTTGAATAACTTTTAAAGACAATGCAAATACTCTAAGATGACTCCACCCCATTTTGGCATCTCTCACCTTTGGGAAACCCTGTCTATTTTGAATTTAAGGGACTTTAAGCAATATTAGAAATAGAAATGAGACAACTTCTACAGGGGTAGGATGGAGACAGTCTAAGCTTACAGTTATCCAAACAAAATCACTGCTGACTTAAAGCCCTGCCTTTTGGTAGCAGATACTATATACAACATGAAAAATATTACATTCTTAAAGCTCCTATTTCACTGTAAGTTTGGTGTAGCACAAGTTTCAGTTGCAACCTTAATCGGTACATGACATTTACTCAGAACGAGTGATTATTCTAACAATTTCACTGCCAAATCTAATTAGGCTGTTTTGTGTAGCTTATAGGCACATTTAATGGATTGGAGGTCTGTGCTTTTCTGCAGTATGTTTTTAAGGGAATCTACACCACATAAGTCATTGCTTTTCCCACAACTTCCTTTTACATATAATTGCAGCATGGCATCCTGGCTTTTAAGAACAGTTAAAATGACTATAAATTGTATAGACTTTGATACATAGTCAACATAGGATACATAGTCAATATAGAAGAGGTCATCTGTGATAAGTCCCACAGAAACCACTGTGGAGCCAGTGGTGAAATATGAGGAAATAAATAGGGAGAAAGATATGACAGATGGTTTATGGTGAGAATGATGTGTCAAACCCAACAAGTCATAAAGAGAAAAATTCCAGAATATGATAAAGAACAGGGTCATATCTATATCCTGGCAGTTGTCAGTCATTGCAATTAGATGCGTCTTGGCAGCCATGCGAAGGAATACAGGTTGTTTTGGGAAAGGTACTTCTCTTTGGATTTTTTTTTTTTTTTTTTTTTTTTTTTTTTTGATATAAGGAAGAATTTTGCTCTTCCTATTTGCAGACAGTGGTTTGTATGTAGGTGGCATATTGGAAAAAGAAGATCAATCTGTGTGACCCTGGCAGGAACCAAAGATGCAGACAGCTTGACAGAATGATATACTTCAGTGCTTTATCTGCTGTGTTCTTACAGAATATACTTTGCCTTGAAACAGTGGTTAGACAGTAGAATGCTTTCATATTTACGTTCTCTATAATGCATGCAGAAGAGAAAAAGCCTTACAGGCATGTAAGAGACTCATTAAAAGAAGTGTTTGATTGTGTTGCTAAACTTTAAGGTTTGTCTATCAGACAATGTAGCAACTATTTAGTCTGACTCTTATCAAATATGAGTGAAAGACATAACTTTTGTGTTTTATACCTGCTGGGACTATAAAAAGAGAACATACTCTTGCCCCCAGCTTGTGCACAAAGTGGTTGAGATTGGACAGGACCTTTGGGGACTGTCTGCTCAAACCAAATCTTCTCAAAGCAGGTCCAGTTAGACATCCTTGGAAATACTTAAAACCTATCTGGGCATCCTGCTTTTATGTTTTACTATTTTCAGCTTTAAAAGGAAAGTTTAAATGCAATTTCTGTTATTACAATTTGTTCTCTTGCCTTTCACTCATTGCCACTGGGGAAGGGAAAGTATGCTTCCATTTCTGCCTCCATCAAGCGCACATGAAAAGTGTGCTTCTCTTTTCTATGCTGAACAGTCCCAGAGATCTCAGGCCCTTTGCATCTCATATGCTCCAATCCCTTAACCATCTTCATGGCTGTTCACTGACCTTACTCTGGTGTGTCCTTGCCTCTCTCATAGGCTCAGACCTAGACACAGGCATGTGCTACCAGGACTGACAAGAGAATCACCACCTCCCTAGATCTGGTGGTGATGCTTCTTGGAACGAAGCCCTAGATTGTTTTTTGCATTCTTTGTTACAATGGCCCATTGCGGACTTGGTGTCCACCAGGACCCCAGGGTCTTTTATGCAAAGCTGCCTTCCAGCCAGCAGCTCCAGCAGGTGCTGGTGTATGGGGTTGTTCTTCCTCCAGTACAAGGCTTTGTCTTTACCATTGTTGAACTTTGTGAGTTCCTGTCTGCCCCCTTTTCCAGCTTGCTGAGTTCTTCAGGACAGCACTACCAACTGGCTGAGGTTACACACTCACTGTTGAAGTCTTCAATGACGATGAACAATATTGTCCCCTGTATTGATCCCTAGGGTACCCCACTAATGACTGGCCCCAGTTGGGCTTGATGTCACTGCCCTTTGACTCTGGCAGTTCAGTTAGTTTTCTGTCCAGCACAGGTAGTTTAAACTTCATCAATTTGTCTGTGATGATCTTTACACATTTTGCTTTCGTTTTGTCTTCATTAAGCTAGCAATAGAGACTTTGTTAACTAAACTTACTGCCAGCTTCAAATTATAGAGGTAGAAATTCATCTTTAACTTTCAGCAAGTAGGGATACATGACACTGTGTAACACTGTGTTTCTTCAGGCCCTCTGGAAAGGAATTTTAATGCTTTACGTGACATCTGAGGGGTGTGAACTTTGTCATCTTCTTGAACATTTTCAAGTAATTTAAACACATCCATGCTGACTTGTAGTTTTGAAAATCACACTTCAAATGTACTAAGAGAAGCAAAAGTTGGGGATCAATGATGATGAAATAATTCTAATAGGCTGGAGTAGTTATTTAGCAGCAAAGCTAGGGGCTGAGTAGTAATGCTAATGTGTAGTGGAAAACTTCAGTTCTTAAAATACTAAAAAATGTTGAGAAGTTGGCTGTCCTGAGATCTTTTTCTTGAATGCGGAAGACAGACCTCTAATAGTCCTGTAGAGGATGCAGTATTTCAATTAAGCTGGAAATCACCTGCTAAGCATTAACATTCTCATTCAAAAATAAAACTTTCACCTCATAATGATTTCAAAATGCAACTGAAAAAAGAAGTAGTTGTAGTGGGAAGGAGGACAGCTAGGAAAGAGAGGCACAATTTTTTGAATCCTTGATTTCTTTAATCTTTTATGCTGTTTTATTTAATCACTTTAATTATTGATTGGTATTTCTATGGCCATTCTACAGACTGAAGTGCAGTGTCTTCCCATTTACACAGTGGTGGGATTTTCTAGGAAGAGGAAATTGTTAGAGAAAGCTGAAGTTCTCTGATGGAGAATGTCGTGAGCTTGGGTAGTTGAAAACTGTGTGAGGACTATGAATGATGTTGGAAAGTACATGTTGCTCATGCCTAAGGTTGGAACTGAATATGGATTGGGGAAGGCATGAAGGTGCAGTGCATAGTAACTATTTCATGAAACAATGAAAGCAGGAAAGACTAAAATCAGGAAGATAGCATGGAGGAAGGAAGGAGATAAACTAAGGCAAGTATCTATATTTGTATTGGTGTTCTAGGTCTTTGCCATGCTGAGGGAGTTGCTAGCAGAGTAAGTGGATTTTCAAGTTCTTGTGCTTAGATTGTTTGCAAGTCACTTAGGTTGTGATTTAGTAGTAGACCTGATAAGATGAACCTGCACTTTTCCTTGGAAGAAGTGCTGCTCTTAAGTGAACATGGTCATCTGCCCATAATATTGGCCTTTTAACTGCAGCTGTCTTTTATCTATAGAGACTGTATTAGAAACTTTTTCAACTCTTTTAGATCTTTTTCCCAGTAGAAAAAACTAAAAGAAGAGTAAAAGAAGAAAACAGAAGGAAGGTGATTTATTTTCAAGACATTAAATACTCAGCCTAAAGCACATAACCATGAATTTGCTGTCTCAGTATTTTTACTTTGAATCATTGCTTTTGATTTTTGTTGCTTGCTTCCCCTTTGATACAACTAAGAAACACAAGCAGTTGATCTTTGCTAATAAACAATTTTCCATGTCTTTGTAAGCTTACATGCCAAGTGATCTTGCATATACAGGGCTGTTTTTCTTTCTCCTTTTTTTTTTTTTTTCTTTTTTTTTTTTCTTAAAAGTTAAAATTCTTGTAGGAATATTATTTGCCTTAGAGATTTTGGAGTCAATGATCTTTCCAAAGCTCTTCTTTTGAAAGTATAAATCTAAACATATGATTTTCTGTGTGTCCCACGGTATAATAGTAGCCCTTAATTGCATGACTGACATTAAAATTACTTTACAGGTCAGGATTTGTGTCTTTCCTGAATACAGTTGTGCCTTCAGAGTCTATAAATCTAGCCATTATACCTAGGCACAAAAAGACTATTTTTCCTTGATGTCTACCTTAATTAACTTTTACTGTTAGATGATTTCCAAGTTTAAGAGTAGAAGAGAAACTTAAGGCTTTCCGTAAGAAACTTTATCATGAATCTTCATTTCAAAACAAATTCAAGTAAGTATGAAGTTTTGTTGTTAATCTGATATGACAGCAATGAAACAGATGAAAGACCCTCTTTCTCATGCTCATGAATATATGGTTACATTGATGTGAATTCATATCATATTATTTGGGCAAAGGAAGACACATCATAGTCAACAACTGGAAAATTAGAGAAAGCAGATACAGTAGATTCATCATTTCTCAAACTAGAAGTTAAATCAATGTTAAATCAATTCTTGAGTATCTGTTTTTTTTTTTTTTTCCCTATTTTTTTTCTCCTATTTTTAAGTGTTATCAATGCCATGTTTATTTAGATTTGTCATCTAACTCTGTTAGGATGAATGATTTGTATGAAAATGAAGGTTCCCTAAGTTGCAGAATGGTTAAGGTTTGAAGGGACCTCGGGAGGTTGTCTGGACCGACCTCTCTGCTGAAGCCAAGCCACTTACAGCTACTTGCCCAGGACCATGTCTAGGGAGGGATACTCTGCAACCTTTTCCAGTGAAACAGATCTGACCAAAGAGAAGACTACTAATTCTGTTTATAATACCATTATCTAATAATGATCTGAACTTCAATAAACTAAGATCAAAAGACTACTCTGTTACACCTTGTTTATTTTAACAGATCTTTCTCTCCTTTTGTGCATGGCATTAGGGCAGAGGATAAAGCCATTGAATTTGTAATGACTCCACAATGTTTTGATTTGCTGAAAATAATTGCATACTTACTATTCATAAAATGTAAGGTCAAGGTATAAATGAATATCTGAAGTGTCAGAGTTTTGTGCAGTAATTAGTGGCATTCAGTGAAGTTCAGCTGCCATTCTTCTGAGAATTCTGTACTGTACCAACAGGCCATTCTTCTGACAGTATCTTAACACAAGTTAAAACAAATAAATACAATTGTTGCATAAAATAGGAATTATTCATTAGTAGTAATAAACTGGAGAAAAACCCTACTATTAATATATCTAACACAAGACGCTGTAGAGATTCAGCTTCACAGTTAGGTCATTTCCTTTCACGGAGCATGAATGTAGCTGACAAAGACAGAATGACAATCTGCATGTTCTTTTAACCTATTTGTGATGAAGATAAATTTTGTATTTCAGTAAAACATCAAATTTTAAACACTTTGAGACTTGGTTCAACATTAAATTTTTAGCTGATTTATATTGGGGAGGCATTGTACAATCATAATGCAAAATTTCATAAATATCCTTCAAAATTTGGAAAAAAAAATGTATTATACATAGTTACTTGAAAACTATGCAGAGTGTACAGTACACCCCCCCCCACACGCATACTTTTTTTTTTTTTTTTTTTTTTAATAAGAGTGCTAAATTTAGGTTTATTGACGTATTCTGTAACAGGATCAAGAAAAATATAAAAAGTAATTAGTACCAAGCTCAAGGATAACATTCAGGAAGTCCTGCTCCTTTTTGAAAATGTATTGAGTAGGCACCATCCTGGAAGTGTTGTTTTTCTTCTAAATTTTATAGTTGCCCAAACTTTCAGTGATTTAAAACATACAGAAGAGTTTTGGTTAATTTGTGAGACTTGTGAAGTGTAGAAATGCCTAGGTATTATTGCTGCTGGGTATGAAACAGTGAAATCTTTGGACATTTGCCTTCCATTTTCATTACCTTTTGAAGGTTTTGTGGGTATAGAAAGGTCACAGCTGATGTGAACCATCACAAACACAGTTAGAGAGCTAGGGTTTCTGAACTAACATACATATTACAACAGTGTTGCATTTTAATGTATTTTCTGTGTACCTGTATGAATGCTAAATTTTTTTTTATGGATCTAGAAATTACTGTAATGAGTGTTTAGAAGACTAACAAATCACATCAGGTTAAAACTTGAAAACCAGTTTTTACTAGATGTTTTCATTTCTTACTAACACGTGGTTAGTTCTTGGTTATGATCATTATCTTTCACTATATACAAATACTAAATACAAATAAAGGAATGTTACATGTACATGTATATGTTGTTATATATGTACAGGAATGTTATGTGTACATGTGTAGACACATATACATGTACATGTAACATTCCTTTAACAAGCCCTTTAACATTCATGTCCTATACAAGCTATGAGTATACAGTCACATGGAGCAGAGCTCATAAACTCAGTGCTGAGAGTTTTGGTCTGTGATGGTTCTTGGTTTCTGAGGCAAAGCTGATGAAGCTTGAGAGTGCTTTGATGAGAAGCTGGAGTTTAAACAGACTTGTCTTCTGCAACTTTCTTCGCTTGTGCATAAATACTTCATGTCTTTGCTCCTCTCTCAAGAGAATGAGAGTTCAGCTGCTCTTGCTGATGCTTATCATGAGAATAAGCACGATGCAGAACAAGAGAATGTTTGAGAGTTCTTGATGCAGTCTGAAATAATTCTGAAAGGTGTTTTCTAATCCAAGAGTTGAAACGCTGGGGTTTTGCTAAATGAACACTTAATGCTTGTAGCTTTATTGCCACTAAATACAGTGTGATCCTGGCATGCAGGCCAGCAGGTTTCCAATCTGTGCTTTGCATCAGTGTTATAGGCAGGTGGGTAACATCAGATGTTAGTGTGTAGCAATAAATATGTACGGAATTCCTTAACTAATAGGAATATCTTTAATTATTCATATTACTTGCTTTCAGTATTTACACTTCTCTCTTATATGAAGAGGTGTTTTTTTTTTTTTTTTTATTCTTTTTTTTTATTTTAAACCTGCAATTTAGATTCCTCCTTGAAATGAAATGTATTTTCAGAGGCTGTGCTGAATGATACCCACTGTGAATGTTATCGTGCGCTGCTGCTTTTAACTTGGGTAGCTGCAGCTAAAATTGAATACTTGTTATGATGGGTAATGGCTACTACCATGAGAAGTACTGCTGAGTTTTCAAAAAAGGAAGAGTTCCTTTCCAAAATTCCTAATCCAAGCCTCATGGTTATTTACATGTAGGTATGAACAAATTTTACTTTGATTACAAAAATTATGGTGCTAATCAACGATAACCTATATATACACTAGGAGACGATCAACCCATTTTATAACACTGTAGAAAAGTCAGAACTTGGCAGTTTGAGCCAGCTGAAGGATGAGGGACTCTAATACATCATCCCTTCAATATATTTGACAAGGTATTTTGTATGTCATAGGGAAAATTGGCTTGAGGATCTCATAAAATACAAAATACATGTCTGTTATTATAATCCGTATGCACATGTAGCCTGTTGTACTTAATGGTGGTGGATGCTACCTTCCAATTACTCCCCAGTGCGCCCCTCTGCTGAGACTGAAGCTTAAAGAGAATATTCCAGCAGTTCGGTGGTCCCCTGCCAGCTCATTAGTTTAGGGAGCACACTTCCTGAGCTCATTGTAGGCAAGAGAAGTTTCTTGTCACTACCAGGACTAACCAAATAACCATCTAGGTATTGGTCTATTTGTATCTTTGACAGTTCAGTTTGTCAAATTGCAGGCTTGTTCAGATTTCATTTAAGATGGCCTTGGTGACAAGGAAGTAATGATGTTTAGTTAACTTAATCCTATTAGTGATGGCAGATAGAAACTTTGCAGTAGTGTTTTTCCCAGTCTGAGAATGGATAAAAGCTTCTCAACAGTAAATGAAAGGGAGTAATAAAAAGACTCCGTATGCTGGAGTGCCTCACATCAAGAGTAGCTGATAAAATATTGAACAATTTATCTTCTGTATGTCTCTGGAGTTCAGTGTTGGAAATGCTGTACCATGATTGACAACTTGGAAGGCCTCTTGGTAAATGGTACAAAGAATATGCTGGGTAAGGTATGATTTTTGTCTTTTGGAAAAAGAAGCTTAATAAGAGTAATGATTTATTTATTTTGGAGGAACTGTCATCTCTCTGACCTTGGTGCATTTTGCATTGAGCCGAATGATTTTGGGGGAGAGCTGGAGCTGACTGCTATATATCAGCTTAGAAATAAACCTCTGCTGGGACCTGGTGATCATTTGCTCTAGCTACATCCATGCCCCTGCAAAGGCTGGAAACTAAGGGAAGCAGGAGTTTCTGAATATATATGAGACTACATACATGTATGTCTACATGTTTTTAAGACAGACATAAAGTTGTTAGTAAATCTCTTGTTAAATTACAGCACTTTTAAATAATGCATGGCTTTTCTGGCATGTTGTAGTTTTGGTAGAAGAAGAATAATAGTCCTGAATACAATAGTGGAATTACATGTAATATGCAAGAAAACAATGAGAAACTATACTATGTCTCTAGAATCAAAAACAAGTTAAAGCAAAAGAGTTACTCAAATCAGCTCCTAAGTAGATGAGATTTTCAAGTTTTGAAATAATTACCTACATGTATTACAGAAATACTTAACTGTCTTTTGAAGGAAAAAAAAAAAGTAACTCTAAAAGTGAGGTGCAGGCCACAGAGCTAAGAATTCAAACTAGAAGCACAGTGCTAAATTTTCAATCTAATGTGAGATAATTACTTTAAAAATTGTTTACTTGTAGAGAGTAGTGAGTTTTGTCAACTGTCATTGGCTTCACCTGGGCACTGGATTTTCCTGTATAAACTTTATCATAAGACTGATGACTAAATCTAGGACTTGATCAGTTTTACCCTGTCTATCATTAGCGAGGTGTTTCTGAACTACCCTATTACTGCATTGGGTTGGAAAAATGGAGAATGTAGAGAATATAGGGCAGTATTGCTCATGAGTGAAAGCTAATTTAAATAATTGGACTAAAAAAAGCATCCCTTTGCTTTAATAGCTGGTTTAGTTGTTTTAATGGCTCTTGCACAATGATGCTAAAACATATTTGCTTTTTTTGCTCATAGATAAAATACTTTTTCATCTAAGTACCTTGCCCACAAGCATATAGACTGGTATTCAATTGCTGCTGTAGTTATGTGGTACTAGAACATCGAGTATTTTGTAGCCTACACAAAAATGTCAGAGGGAACTGGAAAAATATAGAAGTAACTTAAAAATAGCAGTGACTCATTGAAAAGATTAGAGCTGTTGATCTCCAGAATTATAGAGTTTTAAAATAAAATATGAATGGTTAAGGTATAAATTTAAGTTTAAAAATGACAAATCAGGATGCAATAACTACTTTTATTGATTCAGAAAAATAGAGATTTGTAACTGAGAAAACTGGAAGCAATTTAAAAAACTGTGATTTCAGCATACTAAGCAACAGTTTATAAATACTTAAGTAATTTCAAAAAAAAAAATTCAAGTGTGTTTCAGTCCTGCTTTTAAAGCTTTGGAGAAAACTTCTGTAGTCTCAGGACAGGTCTTTGTCTCATGTGGCAGAGCCATATGACGCTTTCATACATAAATAACATGTCATAGTTTCAGCTGTCCTTTGAAGTAGGCTTGTAACAACTCAGGTATGTCAGAAAGTATTTTAGTACTTTCAGTTCAACTGACAGGCTTTCTTTTACAGCTCAGAAGAAAATGTTGAATGAAGGATGTACTGGTTCCTTGTTGACTTAGTAGCACTGAAAGGATTGAGTGCAAAAGCATGTGTTGATTAAGTAAAAAATAACGTATCAATCTAGTGAACACACAAAATCTTAATTCTGTTGCTTCTCAGTGTCTCTCATAAAGAATGTTAAATGTGTCCTTTGTTAGAACTTTAATTTTTAGAGTACAGTAGTGCTTTCTGAATGTGGTCTTTACCAAACTCAGTGGATTGCTTGAGTCCTGTCATTTATTTCAGGGTCCCGTTTAGTTCTGGTCAGTGTATAACATGCTGTTTCAGTCCCATATGACCACCAGCTAGAACAGGTAGGCTTGCAGCTACAGTGACACCCACAGGTATCATCTTTGATTCCTCAGATTAAGATTGAAAAAATTTTAAGTGACAAACACTTATGGTGCTTTTCTGATAAAAGACTTCTTAAAGTTTACTGAAATCATAAGGAATTTATTCATTATGTTGGTGTTCTTAAATCTGGATATAAGTTACTTCTAGCTGCTGGGAGCACATGCAGTCTGTTTGCTGTCTGTACTAACTTCCTTTTTTCCTAACTATGCTATTTCATTCACTATCTAAATATTAGTTGTCTTCCTTCTAATCTTCACTTGGTATTAAGCTGAAATGAAGAAAGGCTATTTGAATAGAAGAGAATATTGACGTGAAAATACTAAAGCACAACGAATGTATCCCTTTCTTATCCCGAAAAGGAGAGTTTTACTATTACTAAAATCAATAATTTACTGGACTCTTATTTGATAATGTTTGCCTTTCTGTATAGTTTTAAATACATGTGCTGAATACATAGTGTGTAGTCATCACTGATGACCTTTTCTGAAAGTTTCATTTTCCCATTGGCTTTTCTGGGCTTTACTTTTTCCCTATTTCTGTATCTGAGTAATTGCATACTATTGTTGGGGACGAATTGCAAGGATCATGAGTAAAAATGTAGAGGGGAAAATATACAAGTTGCACCTCTTAGAGTTGTATTCATCCATCAGTTTATATGATTATAGTATTATGCCCAGACGTGTGATCCACTTGACTCACAGGGCTGGTGCCTTTGAAAAGGAAATGCTCAGTTGGATTTTCCTTTTATCTTGACTTAAGCTGCTCTGTGATGTTCTGCAGAAAACAATCTTCTTATGAACCTTCCTGAAAAGTCCAGTGAATCAGAGACGCCCACAACTTGATAGCTTTATTTTCTTGTTCTATTAATTCCCCCCTGTGAGTCATTATAGGACTCTGAATGCCTATGGAACAATTTCTTATTTAATGCTAGCTATCATCATTTAACTGGCACTGGCACCGCACTGGCACCCTTTTGACTTCAGTTCTTTGATGTTTTTGATTGTCTCAGCATATTGCTCCAAATCCACAGTGCCTGTTGCGTGCAGCCCCTGATGGTGCTTGCTACAGCGGTTCAAGGATGCCTTTATATAGTGGGTGTAGATGGCAGTGAAAGATAGGTGCTGCAAGTCTGTCCCATACCTCTACAAAGATGAGAGAATATTCTACATGGTTTTGGAGAGCTCCCAGTTTTATGTAGTCTGAGTGATGCCCAAAATAATAAAATATCTTGGGAACATGAGGCAGTGGAATGTGACGTATAACCCAGTTGCCAACCATTTTTCTCCATGTCCACTAAAAACACCTTACAGGCATAGTTCTGTTGAATGCATTGGGTCTTGACTGTCTAGGATAACAAACTGGAGGGTACCCCCAGGTAATAAGGGGTAACTGAAGTGCTGCAAGAACTGGTACACAGAGATAGGAGCGATATAAGAGTTTGCAAGGATGAGATAGTCCGAGGAGCAATACAGTAATATTTTTATGGTGTCACATTGTTGTGTCACTCCATATGTCTGTTGTTCTGCACGTGTTGTAGGCCAGAGGATCTCTGAATGATTCTGAGGGGTCTGTGCTGTTATGGGAGATAAAGACTGTTAAGGGGATTCCACACCCACTGCAGTTTTATGTCCTCACTCATCAAGAGCACACTTGAATTTCTATTTCTTTTACTAGTGGCAGCATATCTGGCTCTAAGTAGGGACTTTATAACAAAGGACAAAAAGAGCTGTAGACCAAGTTGCAAAAATACATTGCCTATATGGAGAACACCTGGTTCATGTCTTATTTAATATTAAATATGCCATTTCTAAAATATGTTTTACTATCCATGTAGGTTTTGGGGCTTTTTGTTTTGTGGGCTAAAATTTTGGAAAACTATTTTTTATAATAGATTGTTTGAAAGAAAAAGAAATACTGATATTATTTAACTATCTAACTGAGCTCAGTGCTGAAAGTACTTCTAAGTAGAAGACTCATGTTATAGGGCCTCATTCCTGTGCCCCTTTCAGATGGGTGAAATACCTCACAAGGCCCATAATTAGCTCACAAGATAGCCTTTTAAGATAGCTGTGTGGAAAACAATCTTTGCCTTCAAAGCCTGTGGATTTTGTCTTCCTGAACCTATTACTTTTTCCACAGCTACTGAAGATCCCTAGTAGGTATAGCTCCTTTTGCTCTACGAATTCGGTGTCATAACACTGCTAGTATTCTTTCCAATGTGGTGCAGTAATTAGATTTCTAAACTGTGCAAAGCTCATACACCTAGCTGGCACTGCTGAGTGTCAGCTGGAGTCAGTAGAGGCATGGGTTAGTTAATCTTGATTTTTTTTTTTTAAAGCCTCTGCTGGAGTCAGGTGTCAGAGGTAATAGCAGTCCTGTATTGCTGACTCACTGACTTCTGTATGTTGTTTAGCGGTCTGTCAAAAAATATTAACATCTGATTTGAAAAGCAACACACGGAACAGATTGTTCAAGGTAGAAAGCTATTGCACGTTTGGGGGGAATGAATGTGCTTTCAACCTTTGCAGTTTCATAGAAGCTAAATATAAACTTGTTTTCTTTTAGCTAGGAGGAATGTCACTGTTCTGAAGCTATAGGAGTGCTGGAAATTTTGGAGGACTTTGTGACTTCTGTCATGCCTATTTTGAGTGTAATTCTTATGTATTCTAAAAACTGACATCAGTGTGACTGATTTATAATACGTGGGTCTGAAATACTGAAATACTTCCTGAAGTGAACTTCAGTTGACTTACTGAGATTCAAGTTTCTTAAAGAACAAAGCCAAGACAACTTGGTGTTTTTGCTTATGTTTGTGTATTTCATCAATGTATTATGGTTTATATCTAGCAACTTGAACATATTTTGGGACATAACAATTGCACCCACTAGTGGGAGGTAAAAACTCTAAGGTGTAAGGATTTTTAGTGGTCCTTTTCTCCTATATTGTCTGCAGCAATCTGCAGGCTAGGGGTGTCCTGAGGAGCAAAAATGTTACATTTGAGTGTATACAGCAATCTAACAGTTACCTATGTCTCTAAATTATCTTCTGAACTGGTTTAGATGACATTTGATCTTCTGGTAGAAGGATGTTATTTTCCTTCTAATACCTGTTTAGGAACATCTAAAAGTGTTTCTGCCACCAAAACCTACAGGCAGGTACGTAAAGGTATATGCTGCAGCAAGCAGAAAGAAAGGAGGATCTCCTTCCTGCTCCTCAGCAGCTGAGGAGCAAGGTCAGAAGAAAAAGCTATTAGTTTGGCACATGTTTCCTCAGTTTGGTACTGGACCAGGCTTGTGAGATATATCATATTTGTTGTACTTGAATTTGTTTGTTAAAGAGAAAGACAAGGATCCCTTTCAGTTGGGAAGTACCAAAGAAGAATGCTAATAACTTGCTCGGGGGAGGGGGGGGGTTGGGGTTAGGAATCTGTTATCTGTCTCAAAATGCTGGTGGGGCTCAAAACAGGCCCCGTTCTGTACTCTGAGCAAGCTTCCATTGAACAATCAATGACCAGAAATAAATCAAAAAGGGAAGAGAAGTTTCGTAAGTAAAATGCAGTAAAACTTTGTTTGCTTTTCAAATTGCAGCTTGTTTAAATTTTGTATCAAAAGTTGCAGAGGTATTAATCACTATTATCACCTTTAGACATATTTGGCTCCTCATTGTTCAGGACACTGACTGAATTCATAATTTAATTTAAAATTGATTGCCTTTAACAGAAGACATTTTCAAGAAAAGTCTATAGTAATGTCATAATGATAGATAGCATTTAATTTGGTCAAGACTGACCTGTTACAGTTACCTATAATTGACATTAGCAATGTTCAACTGGCAGTAAATTAAATGAGTTCTTCAATTTTATGCTCTTAACATTTATGAAGTCAACATTACTTTAAAATCAGCTTGCATTAATTTGAAGACTCTACATTGTGAACATTGACCTCCCATGTCCTTGTTTTCTGTTCTATGTGGTCTTTTTATTTAATGTATGTTTTTACTACATGTTTGTGGAATTTGGATCAATAAGCAGGATTTGCTGGTGTGTCTACGACCTATGGATTCCTCTATTGAATATTGATCTATTCTGTTGGATAGCACACAGTAGAAAAATGAGTTCTACATTAAGTAGCCATGTAGCATAGACCAATAGGTTAGGTTTGGTTATTTTCTGAAAAATAATTATAGAGAAAGATTAGAGAGATTTGGAGTAAAAACAGAGAACTGAGCGTGACGAGTAAGACAGAAGTCCACCTTGAAGTCTGAGTGCTCCATTGCTTTTTTTTTTTCTGTGATGTTGCACTATCCTTTTGCTATGTGTGTGTGTGTGTAAACGTCTGTAAGTAAATGTAGACCCTAGAGAGAGAAAAAAGGGCTAGACATTTCCTACATTTCCTATGAATAGTGAAGAGTAAGTACCACAAAAAAAAAAAAAAAAAAAAAAAAAAGCACAGAAAAACAGCCTTATTTTTTCATTCAGTGTTTACATTACATTTCTGAGCCTTGTGAGTCAGCTGATTTGTGATGCACCTCCATTTATTTAGTGATGCTGTGCTAACTGCCAGTTGGCAGCTTGGTTGGGAAAGTAGGAAAAAAAAAATAACAACAACCATAAACATTGTTCATCCCAAAAACTGGATAAACAACTGATGAAAGAGCTTTTGTAGGCTGAGTTTAAAACATGACGTTGCTAAACATCACATTGTCTTTACACTAGTGAGTTGTACCCGTTCACAGAAACAGGGTAGTCCATCATGGCTCAGTTGACGCAGCATCTTTCATTAGTGCTATTCTCTATCATTTGAAGGACATCTGGAAGGAAGGTATAAACACATGGAAAAGTTTTTCTTCCTAAGGATTTCATTTATGCTACTTAACTGCTGTTTCCATTTTAAAAAAGACTTCAGTTAGAATTTGTCTAATCAAAATGATTTAAAAAGTGTGGTTTTGCATCCAAAGCCTGTTGCAATCAGCAGATGCATCACCTTCAGGAAAATGGGCTATACAATGCACACGTGCTGTGTAACATGTTCCTTTTTAAATCTGTCACTGAAATTGTAAGATTTGGACTACATATACCATTTGCTTTGAAGCTGTTGTTAATTCCATATTTTCATGCTGTTGTCGTTCTGTTATAGTCCAGAGGCTGTCTCAGTTCTGCTGAATAAATGGCAGAATCCTTTTGTAATTTGACAGCTCAATGTAAGCCACTATCCTGTAGTTACAATAAGTTACAATGTCCGTAGTAAGAATTGCCAAAACAGATGTACGATTTTCCAGATTTCTTGTCTTTTCAAAAGAGCCAAACAAAAAATCAGGCCTAGACCATATTCTAGTCCTCATGAAATGACTGTGATCCCCTCATCTAGTGAGTTGGACCTGACTTTTTCCCATTGATTTTCTTTAAGTTAATTTTAGTTTTCAGTGAATTGAAATACAGTATTTAAAAATTCTCATAATCAAGGGGGTAGGGGAAAGCTATAAATACTGGAGAATCAACAGATTTGTACCTGTTAGTTTGACATGGTGTTTACCCTCTGTTAATTTTGACAGTTTGCAAGACTACCAGTCTTCGATCTACATTTGGAATAATTAATAAAATCCACAGTGAAAGCAAAGTGCTTTACATTTACCCTTCCATATAAAACTGAGGCTGAATCCTTTTGTTGTGTTAATTTTTCTTAGGAAAATAGATTACAAGATTCAGCATTATTCATAATAATTTCTATATTCACAAAAAATATTCTGAAAATGGGTTTCATATAATTTTGTAAAGACGGATTAGTACATATTCACAGACTATTTCAAAGCATTCATATGTTTTGCCACTTTTGCTCTGGCTAGGTTTTAAAAAATGAGTCTTTTACGAAGGTAGCATTGGTTTGCGTACCCTAAATATCAAGACAGTTTGAAACAAAACCAAAAATACTTTCTCTATATCTGAACTTTTCATGCTGTTTGTAGTAAGGCTTTGAATACTATTCTTTGTCATCACAATTTTTCCTTTTTATTTGGCTTTCTTTGAATGTTACTTCTTTGCACACGAGTTCAAAGCAATCTTTTCCAATTTAAAATCTTTCTTGTGTAATTGTAATTTATGCAGCTTATTACTCTATTAAACTTGAAAGATGTGTTTAGATTTTTAAAGAACATTCAATATGGTAATTATGAAGCCATTTCTCAAAACAACAAGAATTGTGAGGCTGAACATGTGTGATGTTCCTTTGGGTGTTGTTTTTTGTTGCTTTTCTGAAGAAATGAAAACAGAAGAAAGAGGTAATTGCTAATAAACATCACCTATTATTGCCTCCTTCCCCCCCCCCCCCAAAAAAAAAAAAAAAAAAAAGGCAAAGAAACAACCAACCAACCAACCAAAAACCAATATTTTTAAGTCCAACTTTTCTTTTGACCAAAACACTTGTTTAAACATTAAAGGTTGCAGTGGAATGTGCAGCAGAATATTGTCTTCCATATGATGGTGTTAAAGCAAGCTAAACACTTGCCTTCATTTGCAGGCAGTAAACCAATGCACTACATTTAATTACTACATTTAAAGCTTAGGATTTTTGTATAATTTTTCTCTCTCTTTTTAATCTATGAATTCCACTGATGCTGTTTATTTCTGGAAGCTTTGTATTTAACAAGGTTTCAGGGGCAGAAATTCAAAAGATGATGAGCAGATGCTGTATCTGTGTTTTCTCCATTAGCAGAAGTTTCTCTCTACCAAGTCTCCAGGCCAATTTTTGTCCTGGGCATTTTCAAATTTGGAAAATCCACTAAGTTTGAAATTGTGAAGCTGCCTCTCATGTTGTCTATTTTCTGGATATATTTACCTTTTATTGGAAGTTTTTAAAATGTTACAGATTTCTATGTAGTAAGCAGCCAAAATAATTGCATCTTGTATATAAACAAGAACTAGTTTATAGCGCTTTAAACTGTGCAAGCAGTGATAATGCTTCTGGAAACTGAATTTAACGTACCTGGTGGATATATATCCCTAAGCTGTTATTGTAACATCATATCAACTTGACTAACAAGAAATAAAGCTTTTTCCAAGTGTACTTCTTGTGAAGAATGGTTTCCTGGATAGGTGCCTAATCATAACATTGCCTGGCTGAACGGCACAGCTGTGACTATTGTCAGGCCTTAGCAGGAGGAGGCAGAACCACATTTCCAGAGCACAGCTGAAATTACTACTTTTCCTGATGCAGGTAAATCACTAGTCTTGCTCAATATTCAAAATCTGTTCAGCAATAAATTGTGAAAATAGAATAAAATAAATATTATAGCAGCCCAACTGCGTGACTCAGCATAGTTATAATGCAGAGTTTGGGTTTAGGGGCAAGTAAAGTGCATGCTGAACTTGATGCGCAAAAAGCCAGCCTCTCTGGCTGGCATTCTGATGAGTTGTTTGTGATTTGCAATTGTAGTCCATGTCAACTTGATGCAGCAGACCAGCACTTAGCAGTGGTAAGCAAGGTAGCCAGTCTGTGGCATGATTTTTGAGTTGTTTCAGGATGAAAATTTGACCTGGATGATCAGATAATTTTCTATTTAAAATAATAATCATATAGATTACTGACAAACACATATTGATGATCAAATTAATTTTTTAGGCTCAAGTAACTTTCACTACCTTCCACTTCATTTGAGGAGTATCCTGCTGTAGTGATATTAAAATGTTTGAAACAATTAGATTTTAATCTGAAGCGGACCTTGATCGTAATTTTCTTTTAAAATGTAGAGTTACAAATAATCATAAAAATAAATCTGTTCCAAATTTGTGCATGTATTTAAGGAAGGATTAAGTACATCCGTGTGGTGGGAGTCATGGGACATAGTGGCATGTATGGGGTGTTTGTATGTGTAAAAATATGGGACATATTTCTGTTCTGGTGAGTGAAAAGAAGCTAAACTGTGTTAAGACCAAATGAGTTGTTCCATGGCATGATAGGTGTAGACAGTACACACTTTCATAGTGCAGTACCATTTCTGGACTTCTCAGTAAGAGAAGAGCTGTGAAACCACAACTTAGAGCTTTTCAAATGAAAAAGAGTGTAAGTAGACTTAGGTATTTAGATGGATAGAAAGGGACACTGATAAAAACAGCTACAAGAAATGTAATCTGGAGACTTAGATGATCAAACAAATGTATATAGCAGTAAATCCCATTGTTCTTTCAACGATGATGAAGTGATAAACTGCTAATCAGTTGCCATACAGTTATGTAGTCATGCTGAGAACTACAAGAGCTTTACATGACTGTATCCAAACTGGTTTGTTATCAAAAGACATACTTAACAGAGAAATGGGTGGTGAACAGGGCTGAAATGAATTAAGATTTCAGTTCTGTTGGCTGTTTCCAGAGTATTGGAGCTCTCACACGCAATTGAGTGCTATGATAATCAAAGCCCTTAAGTGGTACTGTAAAAACACTTGTAGCTGCTGTATAGTTCTTGGGCCTAACAGTAGAAACCTCTCTTCTCAGCAATACAGCAATTATTTAGAGAAAGCATAATTTGAGCTTCCCTCGAATGCTTCTGAACAGTTTTAGTTTGTTTAATAGAGGGCTGCATTTTTACACAAAGGGAAGGATACTTTGCCATTTAGTGTACTATTGACGTGCTTCTTTATCACCTGCAAGGATTTGCAATTACATAGATTGTATCTCACGGGAAACAGGAACATAAGAGATCTCTGCTGGGTTCACTGAACCCATTTCCAGCAGTGCTCATAAGCAGATTTCTACACAGGAGCGCCACAGGCATATTTGATACTTCTTCTCAAAGGTCTTTCTGGCTTCAGCTATTCTGAGAACAGGGTCTTTCTGAGTTCCTGTGGATTTACTAACCTTCAACAGATTTATTTTGTATCAACTTCTCCAGGCAGTCTTTGGGCACATCCGAAAAAACAACAGCAAAAACCACAGGTTATCAACTGAGTATATATATATATTTTTCAACAAATTCTCAAGAAATCTCATGCTCTTTTAACCTTATTTAGTACTTAGAGCCTGAGGAGCCCTGGTCCCAGAAAAAAAATCAATAAAACTGTCATTACATCCATATCCACCAATTATGGTTAGATTCAGAGGGTCATCTAAGTTGATAAACTTGTGCCAACTTCTTAGTCGTAGCTGTTCCAGCTGCTAAGGCATGTGCTGCCATTTATTCCACTTTTTTTTTTCCCCTAAAGATCCCAGGGTAAAATACTGTCTGTACACAGAATGATCCAGGGGCTCTAACCCTTATTCTGGAAGTACCTTTCAGTCTCTCTCCATGCAGAGACGACGGTAATAGGTCTTTTTTTGCACTCACATGTTTATTTCTAACTCCTGCTGTTCACAAAATTAATTTCTGTTGGAAACAGAACATCATGATGAGGCTGATTATTTTGACTGGGTTTTTACTTTATACGCTATACAAAGGAACTGATTTACTTTCTATTAATTATACATCAGCTATAGGGACCACCTAGTGTGCTTTCTTCAGAGCATCCAGACATTAAAGCTTGTTCTCGGGTTTGGGTTGAAAAGCAGAGATAACAGGAGGGGGAAGGATTTGGCAGCAAGAGGCTTCTTCCAGAAGCTTAAAGCGCATTCCAGCTGTTGAATGCAAAAGAGTTGTTATTGTGAAGGATGTGTCGTCTTCTACTTATGTGCAGTGTAATGTTACTTGTCACAAACCCTTCTTTTTTTATTAAAAAAAAAAAACAAAAACACAAACAACACAAAGAATAAGCAAAGAAAATTCCAACAAATTGCTTTTTAATTATAAGAAATTCAATAACACTAGCACTTTATTCCTTTCTGAATAATATAATGAGATTTGAACATGGCTTCATCAGGAGAATGACCTAATAAAATAGTTTATTGAACCATGAAAGATTCATTAAAACTACCTTGCAAGGTTTTGTGGAAAATGTTTTTTTTTTTTTTTTTTTTGTGTACTTTGGAGGTTTTTGTTCTTAAAAGCCTGTCAAAAGCAGTTATTGCATGTGTTTGTTTTTATTCATTTTATAGTACTAGACAGCATAATTTATTCTTATTTACCTATTATGTTATGAAGATGTTTACAGAAAAATCATTACAGCTGAGCTGTATCTCATTTCCTGGAGTCTGAGGCTTCTACCTAGGTAACTTCATAAAGTCACCTAGAGCTGCTGAACCCAATGGTGTACTGTGGGGTTTTGCTCACACATTCAGGAATTGGTGAAGATTTTCAAAATTTCAGACAATTCCCATTTCCCACTGACTTAAAAAAAAAAAAATAAAAAAAAAATATCAATATAAATATATATATATTCATCATCACGAGCTGTTTGCTTTCCTGGTTGAAAGATGGAGAGACCAGGACTGTTTCAGAACTTTTTTTTTTCAAAGGGTACTAAAAGGTAAATCTGTGAATTTCCTTTTTAATTGAAATGTCACAATGTTTCCAGGAAACAGACGCATGGGTTAGTCTGATTTAATTAATTTTCCTGTTATGTCAGAGTGTGAGATGATTCAACAACATGAAGTCTAATATATTTTGCACTTTTTTTTTTTTTGGAGAAATTTCACATACACAGGGCAATGGGACTTGGGCTGTTACCGAGCATGGCATTTGGAAAAGGCAAATGTATTTCATATGGTTGTCGTTTCTGGCCTTATTTGCTGCTGGTCACACAAGTTCAATCTGGTGCATCGGTTCCAGAGATGACTCTTTTGTCTTTGCTTAGAGATACTTGAATTCCTAAATTAGTGTTATTTTCCTTTTCTCAATTTTATTTTTAGTTTTCCAAAGTGATGCTATTCCTGTATTTTCCTGTATATTCCTGTGTTTTGAATAGGATGTAATACCTCTAAAATAAGCTTGTGGTAATTTTACTTGATTTACCATTTGAAGTTCCCCAAAGTTTTCCCTATCCCTTGTGAACAATGGTATCCTGGGTTCCCACAAGCCTCAGAGACAAAGCAATGCTGTGCCTTCCAGCAGTTTGCTTTTCATTAGATGTCAGAGCATCTTCATTATCTTAAACCTGACAATCGTACCAAAGCTAAATGACAGAAGTTAACTAGTGAGCTGCATTCTTTCCTCTTCTTCACCGTCTCTGTGATGAAAAGTGATAATTCTGTTGACTCAGTGAAATTCTGCCCATTTAAACAGCTCAGAGTATTTACACCAGAGCTTTTAAGCCAGCAAGCTCCTTCTCTAAAAATATGCATTCAGAGCTGACTCACGTTTCACCCCAGCAGCCTGATGTAAAATCATTGCATTAGCCAGCAGGAATAAGAGCAGGATGCAATATATATATATATGTTCTGTATGTTTTAAGAAAAGTCTAATGTTTTTTGGATATGCTTCCAGAGAATTGGATTTAATTCTCCCATGTAAACACAGTATTGGTTTTGTGCAGTTGCACAGGACAAGTCAAATGTGTGCACCAGCTTTAGTGCATGCTGCTTAAATTACATGGGCCAGAATATTTTTCCAGCTGGCAGCAGTAAGGACAAAATGTAAGGTTGTGGTAATTGAACTGAATTTTAAAATCTCTTATCAATCTGTTTAGGTGTATTTTAATGTTTTATGCATTTGTGAACCATGTTCTTACCTTGTTATTGAAGAATCTGTTTGCTTAGCAGCTGGCATAGACCAATAGATGCATTTGGAAAAGGATTAGTACTTAAACTAAGAAAATAAAGTGAATATGTGGTATTCAATTGGTATATGACTGCATGTGAAATTACTATCTATTGCCTTTCCACTGTACTTATGTTACAATATGGTATCACTGTACATAAGTTTTATGGTGGCTCAAAATTTATCAGGTTTAGCTTTCCTTGCCTTAAATATGGAATTTATAAATTATAGTCCTATGTTTTTTTCTGGCAAAATGCTGACTTGCTTTTATACACTAAGCTTAGTGTAATAAAACAAAAAAAGAAATCAGACCAAAAACGAACACATACACACACACAAAAACCAAAAAACACCAACAAAACCACAACCGTTTCAGTGGCCCACAGTTATCTGGAATTGCAAAGGTCAGCTTCACATGTGTCAGCTTAGTTGAAGTCTGATGGACACAAAAAACAATGGAAAACTGTGCCCTTCAAGATTATCATTGCAGTAAACTTGTTTATAACTGTTTAAAAACCAAACAAACAAATTCCCACAAACTTATCTAATAGTTATAGAGTTATAATCATTCTACTTGTACTATTAGAAAATAGTAATTTTATTGAGACAATAGTGGTTCTCCACTGGTTAAATAGATTGCAGATACAGACTTTATTTAATGTAGTATTTCTGCTTTAATGTATTATGTTGAAGCATTATATTAGTAATACAGTGCTAGACAGATGTGATGTGTTGAGTTACTTAATGAACATTTTCTTTGGAGAATATCTACAGCACCCCCACATAGCTGGATTGACAGCAGTAATTGAAGAGCTGAATGTCTGTCTGAGGATATAGATTAAAAAACCAAACCAAACCAAACAAAAAAAAACCAAACAACAACTGAGTTTATGCAGTCTCATGTTTCCACTTACTGCCACTGAGTAATCTCCAATGGAGACTGGTTAATCACATGGGAAAGAATATGGCTCAAAAAGTGTTTAGCTAAAATTAAAAGCCATTCCAATATTGGCTGTATTCCCTCAGCATTTTTAGTTACAGGGGTGACTCTTCATGCATAATGTCTGAGTCCCCAGACAGGCTGTCAATTGGAAGAAAGTGCTATGTTTACCTTTTTTACCATACAATCTTATATAAATATTAGTTTGCCTTGATTCCCTATATTTGCCCATTTACTCCCATTCTTCATACTCTTTCTAAAGGTACTAGGAGGATATTATTCTGTTTGCATAAGCATTTATTCTGTAACCTGAGATAAGATACTCTTGTTCAGTGCTCTATTTTAGTAATCACACCTGCAACTGCTGTCTTGCAGCTCAAAGTCCCACTACCTGATTTTTGCAAATACTGTTCATGCCAGAGGTTTAATTTGAAATTCAGCCAGCTGTAAGTCATGATAAAATATACATGTTCTATTGTTGTCTTAGTCTAACCCCATTTTGCTGTTTGTAAATTCAAAAGTATTAGGATCAGATCTCAAAAGGTAAAGCTTAATTTATTTTTAAGATTAAGCTAAACAAAACATGTCTTTAGCAGTTTGTGGTGTTGCTCTAAACTAACTTCATTCAAAAGAAAAAAAATAATCAAATAAATGTCACCCAACAAGAAAATCTCTATTTCTATTCTGCTGAAATTCTGTTAGGTCTGTTCTGACTTCTCTCTTGAAGCATTTTTCAGAACAAATAAGTTGGCAAGCTTTAAGAAATACTGTAGCTATATCTTTTGTTTTTCTCTGATTTAAGCCAAGAAAATAATTATTTGAAAAAAAATATATAACTAGTTATTTGTTTTTCCGTCTTTGGCATGAACTTGTTTTAAATTGTAAATGAATTGCATTAATATAGTCTTTATGCATTTCACATTTGGCTGCTAATTACTTTTTTTTTTTTCCTGACAAATATAATTCAAAACTGAATTTTTTGTTACTTGAAGCACATCATTTAATTTTAGTTCAATTTTATGGCACTCTGAGTTGTAGTATATAGCAATTCTTCGTGCCCCATGTGTAAAATTGATTTTTTTTTTTTTTTTTGGTAATACCCATATTGTTTCAAAATATATTATAGTGTTTATTCACTTTTATTATATCTTTCAGAGGGATATTAGGTCTGTCCAAAGTTTTAATACTTCTGTTAGAAAAGCTTAGTAACTCAGTCCAAATGTCTGTGTCTATTGTCATTGGGACATCTTGGCCAAATTGTGCAGGTTCAGAAGGCACGTCACGTGGCTGAATTGTTTGTCATGAAGCTTAATGAGGCATGGGGACAGAGGTATTGTATTAGTGAACTTTGTGTTTTGTCCAAATACAGAAAAAAATCTCCAAAAGGTGTCATGAAATTTATTTATTGTAGTTCAAAGTTCTAACAATTTTCAGAACTTATTTTTTGTAAGCTTGATATCATCTTGAGTTGCCTGTCTGGATAGACTTCTGAAGAGAATTAATTTCAGACACTAAAATAGCTTGGATTCAGCTGACAACAGTTTTAACAATACTCTCTTTGCAAGGACACTTTGAACAATAGCAGTACTTCAAAGATATGAAAAACATTCTGATTTAGGTAAGAAGAAAACTTTCAGAAATACTTTAATTCTAATATGGTTAACAATAGGAGTGAGGAAGAGTAAAGTCTATTGTAATGAATTTAAATGAAATGGCTCAAACCTTTGATATCATCATAAGAAGACTGCCTAAGATTAGAGGAGAAGGTGAGGAATTGGGACTGGACAAGCAGAACTGTATTTGTCAAATGTGAAAACACTTCTAGGTGTTAGCACAGCCTATACCCAATGAAAGGGTTTGAATTACCCAATGTTAGAAGGACTATGGGCACATAGGGCATCCAGCAAACTAATTCTGTGACAGCTTAGCTGAGTGGTAAAGTCAAGTTTCAATCCAGTAAAATGATTGCACAGTAGCTACATTTTATTGCCTGTGAGCAGTTAAATAACCTTCTCTATGGAAAAAAAAGGTATGGTTTGGATTAATTGTCAAACGGTAGCCACACACAGACACCTGATCAGTAATCAGGCCCTAGAGCACTGACTCACAGGAGCATTTATATCTAAATGATCAAAACACAGCACAGCCAAGTAGTTTGAGACTGCAGCAAAACCAAACAATTTCAGGTGACTTTTAGATGAAGGAGTGCTTGGAAGGGACTTGAAGTTGGGGAAAAAAAAGTGAACAGGATTATCCTCTTTTTGCTTCATCTCTTTTCAGAGATAAGTCTCTTTTGCAAATGAAAATAAACACCAAGATCAAAACACCAATTTCTGTTTCTATCTGAAAGTAGTTACTAGATTCTAAAAATTACTAACTAGGATTGGGAGAGAATAGAGGAAGTTTTCACAATGTATAATTTCACAAAAGTCAGGTTAAAATCTAGTCTCTAAAATACAGAGCTTCTTAATATTGGGACAAATGGTAAAGAAAAACCTTGACAGTTAGAAAGCTTGAAATGCTTTTCATTGATTCAGAAACAGCATTGGTGCTCTTTCTGGCTTCTAAAATTGCTAGTAATTTGTCTCCAACTGTGCCAAAAGTAAGATCATGTCCATGGCATTGTATTATAAAGAAATTCTATCATCTCTGTTTCAATTCCTTATGAAAATAACTGCACACTCATGTCTTGCAGTGTTTGTCAGGAGCCTGCTGAAAAGTGGTCCAGATTCAATATTTTTTTGTTTGCTACCATGGTTGGCAAGAGCAAAATGTCATGAATGTGATAATCACAACTCAACTGTTAGCAAATGTACTCCCTACAACTACCCTACTAACCCTTGGTGGATTAAATAAATGGGAAAAATCCATCAAAAGAAAATCTAATAGATATCCTCAGTATGTGCCTGGCTTAGGGAAGAACAGAGTTACTCCTGTTAAGACTAGAAAAATGCCCTTTTTTTTTTTTTTTTTTTTCTTCCCAATAGGTAAGAACACAATTCCCAATATAAATGGGGTATATGTAGGGGGATTGAATATAATGCAAGAGTATTAGGTATGATTTTTTTTTCCCCTCTTATGGTAATTTCAGTCCTCAGATATGTCTTGTTTATAATAAAAAAAAAAATACTTTTTTCTGCCCTGGTTTTCATGGCTGTAGGAGACCAAAACTGATAGTTTATAGCATTGCTTTTCACTCCTAAGCTGTTGTTAAACAGACGTTCTCTCTGCCAGGTTGTTATTTTCATGAATTTAATGTTGATTGCATAAATTTATCATAAGCTTATTGGCAGTCAATAGGAAAAGAATTCAGAAAACTGGTATTTTCTTACTCGGAATTGTAATCTTGATACATTCTCCAGTAGCCTCTTGCAGTTAGTGAAATTTCCTTACTTAAGTAGTATAGTTACATACTTAAAGAAGAGAGAATGAGAAGTTAAATTGCTGTTTAGTAAGAAATTATTTGAAATCAGTTGGGAATGTAATACCATACTATATATAAAAATTGTTTGAACACCTGAGTTCTCCCACAGTGCACAGAGGCAACACAACTTGACTCAAACTGTGAAGAAGCTCACTGCTATATTTGATGCATGGCTCTTTGACAAGAACTTGTCTAGCATTTCACCTTCAGGTCATCTGTGGGTCTTTCACATTCTTTCTGCATAACATCTATGTGATATAAGCTAACCTATCCATCCACATAATTGATACTCTCAGTCGCGATCTCATCATTTCATAACTCCATGTTTCTGCCTTTGACAAATTCATTCTTTCCTGCTCATTTCTGTCTAGATTGGTGCAGCAAGGATGACTTTTCTAACTTGTTATTTTTGTCCACATCATCCACTACTCCACTTGCAATTTTTCCATTTGAAAAAAATTTTGTATCCTATAAACCATGAGTTGCAATACTGTTAAAGTCTTTACAGACCTGGGAGATCATTACTCTCAGAAAGTGGAGGAGTTTTGCAAAGTTATTTTCTTTCAAAATTAGTCATAACTTTGTGATGCTTGAACACCTGCCTAGTTGTATTAACACTATCAAAGTGGACAAGAGAGATTCTGTCTTGTTGTTCCTCTATCAGTCTGGTTATAGTGTCTGAAGTCTTCTGCATATGGCTGTGGGTAATGACTGGCATATGAGGCAATGACTCCCCATTTATTTTGCTTTATTGCAGTTCTTGCATAGTGGGGTAACGGTCAACAACTTGTTATTCTACTGTAAAACAAGTAATATGTTGCGAGCAAAAAAGAAATGGCAGTGACCAAAATTTTACTACCTGTACATTTGAGATACATGTGAAAGACCATCCTGGTCCTGGAGGCGTATTTGTGGTTACATAACTGAATTTTAGTTGCAAAACGTTGAAAATGAAAATTTTCTATTAATCTCTTCCAAATGTTCTTCACGTTCCCCAATAGCAGGCTGTCGTCCTTCCTGTTAGGTTGTACTATTGGATCCTTTTTGCAAGTCTCTTGGCCAAAATTTTCTCCATAAAGTAGGTGTATTACTGTCCTTAGATTCCTCAGATGACTGACAAGAAAAAATTGAGCAAATACACTTTTGATGGTGACATGTTGTAAATCTGACCTTTCAAATAAGAAATACTACTAGATTTTATATATCTTTCTCTGGACTAGCTAAGAAAGTTATCAGGATCCTGTGAGGTTAATATTACATTATTGTAACAAGGAAAAGAACAGAAAATGCAAGAGTTTTGACTCCCATACGGTATTGTGCAGTGGGAGAGATGGGGAAAATTTCATTGTTGTGTGGCCTTAAATGTAAATGTGAAATGGTAAAACTGATGTTATGTACTTCATGTAAATAAGCAAAAACTGAAATTAGAGCTTATTTTTGCTTTGTGCTGATTGTGAACAACTCTACAGAATAATTATTCTATGTGGTTATTCCTAAAAACTTTTTAAAAGTTTGCTCTGTTCTGTTAGTTTTACCTACTTTCAAAGTAGGAAAACACCAGAAGTAATTAGGAATAAGTCAGTATCATTCCTGTGTCTTACTCATTACATTATTGAAAAAGCTGTTTGCCTGATTTTTTTCTTAATTAACCATCTTTAGGTTAAATTTTATAGCCACCCAATATCTTGATGCTTTTATAGAATTGGGAAATTCTGTATTTGCTTTCATGAAGTGACAAGCCTACTATTTTAAGAAAAACTAGTTGAACAGTACTGATTGGTTCAGTGTTATTAGCAGGACACGTTAATGTTCTGTTATTTTGCACCCTATTATCAGCTTAATCAGTGGATTTATCATTGGTTCAATGTTTACATGGATCATGAAATAAGTCCCGGAATATTGAATTGTGAACCTCATGTGTGGCCTATGCAGCAGCCTCAACAATGTCAGTGATACCAGTGAAAAGACTTGGTGCTCTCCGAGCATTTAATGGGTTCAGTGTGTGCTCCTTACTGCGTTGTAAGGGCACCTGTAGCTAGCAAAACAGAAAGGACACAGCGATGTTAAAGGCAACTTAGTAGCAATCAGTGCTTTAATTGTTTCCACACAATTCATACTGATAACTAAGAAAAAGTTATATATTTTTAAAAAGGCAGTGTTACTGAAAATCTCTTTATGAAGTTTTTGCCAGAACTCACAGTCTAAAATTGTAACTACTTTGTTCAATAAATTAATAAATAAATAAAGGAATATAGCCAGCCCCTTAGTGGCTATAAATTCTGTGCAATTGCTACATTATTGCTCAGTATGCATTTGTGACAACCAAAATATTATAGTTTTGGAAACTAGAAGCTAAACTGCTCTCTGAAGGGCAAACACGATGAAAGGATGACTTGGTTAGTCTGTAGGTGGTGCTCTTGTCACTAAAGAAAGACCAGCTTTGCCAAGCTACTACTATTATGCTGCGTTTTTACTTCTATTTTTTGAAGTGATCAGTTTCATTGGCAGTATTAGATTGTTGCTTCTCATCTGTGTTTTGCCTTCTGAAGGAGAATGATAACATATATACTGTAGTTCTGAAATAGGTTGTTTGGCTGCAAAAAGTGTTCCAATTACTTTATCAAGTCTTATTTTGGGATAGGAATTAGGCATTCATAGATTTCAAGTAATATATATTTATATATCACACATAATAGACAACTTTCTACCACATAAACATATGAAGTCTGATACTTTCACGTAGCTTTGTGATGATCATTGCAATTCTTATACAGTTAATGATCAACAAGGAGTTAAAATTGTTCCTCTATTATGTATTTGCAGATCTGTAGCAAGTATTGGGATTCAGATAAGCAGAGATAAATCCACATATCGCTCTTTATTTTTGCCATTTTTCACAATGGATACTTCATTGCCAATATAGTGTATGGAGTCTATTTTATAGTGATAATGGAAATATATATGTGTGTATATATATATAAAAGCAAAAAATGTGTGAAAAACACCATGAAGAGATATTTGGGGTATTATGCCTTCCATCAGCTCTTATTTCAGGGCTTTTAGATGAGATAAGGTGCAAACTGTGAGGATGCAATGGATACATGCATTTAGGCTCTTTGTGTTTAAATCTGCTGAACGGTTGGATTTGGTGTTTGTGCCCTCAGTGTAATTTTATTTTATTTTTTTGATGAGTACAGCAAAGAACATTAGAAACAGATGATTCTAGAAGAGTATTAGGGAAACAATTTTGTGACTAAGTCATTTTATATTTGGATTTTAGTGATCCTATTTATGTACTTGCAAGTACCATACGAATGCCTGCAAATGCACAGCTAATGAGTAGTTATAAAAGACTGAGTTTCTTACGTTGTGCAGGGTGAATGGTGCTTTCAGGTGTTCTTTATGTTCTGTGATGAGTTTCCATATGATTGTATGGTGCTAATGACAAAACAGTGCTGTGTGAGATTTGCTTGCAACTCTATTACAGTTTTGCACACTGAATCTATATATTTTCTTGGCTGTGGAATGTATACAAAATATTTTATTATTATTATTTTTTTTCTGTGGGAGAGGAAGGAGAACTTCATATTTTCAAGCTCCTTTTGAAAACTAGTATTTCTTCAGTACTAAAGTCTTTGAATAACACGTAGTAATTGTTCAGATACCATCCAGAAATTTGAGTGAACACAGACTGTTTTAAAGGGTTTTTCAAAATCACTCCTAGACCAGAGTGACATACTCGATCCTTGATGGTCTGTACTCAATGATGTTAGAACCACTTATTGTTAAGACTACAAAATAGTTATACCCGTCAACTACTGTTTTACTTAATAAAAAGACCAGTAGTTCCAAGTGATATCACTGTATTTCTTTTTGAAAGTTCTATGTAGTAATGATTGACTTTTAGATATGTCAATATCTGTCATTTAACTTTGTAAAAAACATATGTGAAATCTAAGCTTTATTTCGATGATGTTTAACTATAGAGACTTAAATGGGAAGACATGATTTAGGATCATTCCTACTGTAGATAATTACACGATATTAGGGAAGATGGTGCTTTTTTACAATGCAGGAAGAGTTCCTGAAGTTGGCAAGTTATCCTCTTTGTTTTGTAATGAAGATTCTTATTTCATAACATGTCTATGATATCAAAGTACCTCTGGTGGAACAACGCCATTTCTCCCGCCCTGTTAAGGAGAACACCAATCACAGAATTAGTGGGGTTGCAAGGGACCTCTTGAGATCCTCTGTTCCACCTTCTTGGCTTGAGCAGGCTGCCCAGGACTGCAACCAGGTGGGCTTTGAGCAGCTCCACAGATGGAGACTTTACAACCTTGCAGGAACAGGCCAACCTGTTCTAGTCTTTGATGACAACTCATTTTGTTGCTAATGCAAATCAGAGCATTTATAAAGAATGTAAAACTAATCTTAAAATTTTCTAGGAGCTTCCTAAAATGAGTTTAGGGAGCATTCTCTCAGTGAGAAAAACAGTAAAATGAACAAAATTTGTAGCAAAGGATCAACTCTTGCTTTAACTCTTGAAGCATGTGAACATATGACCAAAATCTAAAAATAATTCTTATCACTCCCTAACCTGCTTAATTACTTATTAAATTAAGGGGTAAACAAACAAACAAAAGTTTAAATCCAGATGAGGATTGTTAGGAAAGTAATAATGCAAAATTCTACTCAAGAGCAGTTTAAAAAATATTAAAAGGATCTTGATAGCTGTATTTACTTCAACTGCTCCTTTTAATGCTTTCTTGCATAGATTACTCAATTCCCCACTGGAATCTCTGTGAAATGTTGCTGTGTGTGTGCTTTAAGAGCTGATAGTGATACGGCTTTAAAACAGTGTTGGAATAAAATCAATATACATGAAAATAGTAACTGCAAATTGAATGAGACTTTGGGTCTTTCCACAAATGAAAAGTTTTGTTATTGTGACTTTGCTGTTTCAATGACAAAACCAAGGAAACCTGAAGATGAAAACCCCAGATTTTCAAGATTTTAATATAAGACTGATACTTAGCAAAAAGCTAATGGTGAGAAGGAATTGGGAAAGCAGAGAAGAACAGCATATTTTTGGATATTCTCATCAATTCCTGTGTCATACTGAATATGGACTGCTGATTCCTACCTTGTGTTTGCTGCAGTCTTTTTGAGAACACCATTCATGGACATTTAGTGGGTTTCAGAGATGGGATTTTCCAGGCCTGAAATGCTTTCTTTATAGTGGTCATGTCTAATTCATATAGATTTTTAGCAATATATCTTTAAGCTAGGGTTCCCAAGGAGAAATTTGTTCTGTTCCTTGTAGGTATTGAGAATCGTGTAAATACTTAAAAAGAGGACCTACAACTACCTTGTGAGTTTCAGAAACAAACTAAACTTCAGAAATTTCCCAGATTAGGGTAGCTGCCCTCAGGACTAAAACAGGCTTCTGCCTAAACTGAATGCTCAAATTGAAGTAAATCTCTAGTGGTGTAGGCTTCATAATTTGTGGGCCTAAAAGGCTGAAGCCAATCTTCCTCATCTGAAGTAGTCTTACAGCTTTTCACCAACATAATGCTCTCGTCAATAATGCATTGCCCTAAGGTAAAAAGCGTATTGTTTCAGATACAGACAAGTAAGAGGAGAAAAGAAAAACATCCTTGAAGAGGACCCTTTGGTTTGTTTTTCATTCTTCCCTGGACTGGGATGTAGCAGATTTCCGTATGAATAACATCCATTACCTATTTAACCCTTTAACCAGCCAGCCATCTGGGGCTGCATGCAATCTAACAGACCGATCCATCATGCTCACCAAAGAACAGAAAATTTATAAGACAGTAACTTTAGGGATTTCTTTTAGTGGTTTCAGAAGTTTGGCTGCTTGTGTGTATTGAGCATTTCATAATTCTAGGAAGACCAATGGTGCAGCCTGCAGAGAATTTCCATCGCTTGATCATTAATGTTGCAGGCTAGATGTTTCTGCATCTAGATTTACAGAGCCAGTGTTGGTGGGTGAATTTTAAAATACATTTATGCATGGGCTTGGCTCATTGTGATATTAGGAACTTAGCTACTACCTGATTACTATTTATGTAACTGAAATAGTCAAAGCTTCCTACATAGTCAAGGATAGAGTTTTGGTATGATTATTTTTTTTCCTAAGCATGATCCAGAAGACTAGCCCAGTAAATCATTTCAGGGCTAACTTAGATTTTACACTTCAAACTAATCAATGATGAGTTTGATTAATTAAATTCAAAAGAACATTGGTGAAGCTTAAACTGAATCATTTTAAAGACATAGTGTCTCGGATAAGCTGTGGAATGTAAGTTTTAACTTTAAAGCTCTTTACAAAAGACTGACTTCAAAGAAGAAAGTAGTACTTTATTTTACTTTGTAATATTTATAAGGTAAGGCAAAGAGTCAATGCCTACATGTACATATATTTTATTTTCAGATTATGAAAAGACCTGATCCTAAAAATATTTGACCAGGTGTAACATTCCAAAAAATTATTCCCTTTTACCAGCTCATGATATAAATTGTCTTTAATTCTGGGAAAATATAGATTTAACTAGGACAGAGAAGTTATACAAACTGAATGAGATTAAGGTGCACAGACTGAAGGCATTAAAATGTCCACAGATGTAAAGGATCGTGTATGGATATAACCGTTATATTTAAGGAAAGGAAATAGCTCTTGCAAGTACTTCAGTGTAAAGTGGTGTATGGTTTGTTTCATTGTGCAAGTTATTTCTCTGAAGGACAGTGACTCAGTGGTTAGATGATGAAGCTTTTATTCATCTTGACTTGCCAATTCAGCTGTTGTACAATGAGTTTAGCATTACCTGGATAAAATGAATACAACTTATTTCCTCTAACAACAATCTTTTTTTCTCCCTGAGTTGTGTACTGGCATTGATGAACACCTTCCCCCCAGGCCTGCTTATCTGCAAACTTCCCAGATCACTTCTGCTGCAATAAGCACCTGCTCCCTGGCCTTCATCGCTTCTTATTTGTGTCTTAGTACCACACTGTTCCTCTTCCTCCCCACCTTCCATCAGTGACTCTTCTGCTAAAAGCTGGGGTATTTTTCAGCTGCCTGAGGTAAAATAATAATGGAATATTTTATAAGCAATAAAAATTGTGTGAATATATTGCGCAAATGATGCGAATATTACTTAAAATATTACTTTATATTACTTTATTTCTTTATATATTTTTTTTTATTATATTACTTTAAAAATAGTTAGCATAGACTCAAAGAATGGTTTGGGTTGGAAGGGACCTTAAATATCAGCCAATTTCAACCCCATGCTGTGGGCAGGGACTTCTTCCACCAGACCACATTGCCTAGGGCCCCATCCAGCCTGGTCTTTAAACACTTGCAGGAATGGGGCATCCCCAACTTCTTTATATAAGGCAAACTAAAATCCCCACTATTTGTCTGTTCTAGTTTACCTTTCCCATTTCTGTAATTTCAGGCTTCAAAAACTGTTGTGCAAGTCTGTGATTTTGATGAATCCATTATGTCATTGAAGACTTAATAGCATATACTTTAATAAAGGTTGGGTGATACCTTATTAAAAGTACAGAAGGTTCTTCATGGACTTCATTTGCATTTAGTGATAGATTTTGAAAGAGACTGATTATACTTTACAGCTGGAAGAGAGCTGGGTAATAAGGAGTTTATGCAAGCAAGATTCAGAGTCTTGTTAGGCTTAAAAAGACAGTGAAAATATGTTTCCTGGCAAAATGATGTTTTCCTGTCTTTTTTATTTTTATTTTTTATTTTTTTGGCACAGATCCACAAAGCTGTTTTTTCAAAATACAGGATAATACCCCTGAGCAAATTGTAAATGGAGAGTTGGGTTTTGATACTTTGCGTTGAATGCATCACTGGATAGAATACATAGAGCTAAAAGTTATCCTCCTATGTGTCTAGAACAAATGTTTGCTGTAGTCGCTTCTTCAGGCTTCTGCATCCTGATCTGCATGCATTTGTAGTAAATGTTTTGTCACCATAGTGTTTGTGAAAGGTTCCTGATTTAAAAAAAAAAAAAAAGAAAAAAAAAGTTCACACATCTTACTGATCTCTGACATACCTAATTCCAAACTCCAGCATCACAGAATTTTATTTCATTATTTTTAATTGCTCAGAATTTATGATTATTCAGCTCCCCATATGCAAGAGAGAACATGGCTAGTAATTAAGATGCAGTAAGTTACCTGATTTGATTTTGCTTCCACATGTACTTGATAACACATGATAACACATGTACTTGATCCACATGTACTTGAGTCAGGTATGATACATAGTTTAGAACAGATGATATTGAAACTGCCACCAATGTTTGATATGAATGCAGAAGGTTTCAAAATCACGTTTGTCCTTAGAGCTAACAAATTTCTGAAAAGACAGAATTAAAAAAAAAAAAAGAAGTGGGTAACAGCTGCTTGAAAGTAAAAGCAAAATGCCTGGGGAAATGACCAAATCCAGACAGTGACAGAAATTTCACTGATGATAGACTGAGTAAGAATATTGGCGTCTGATCTTAATCCACCAAAATAATGTAAATGTTGATCTTGATGCACAGCCAACAGAGTCATAGACCTTTGCACTCTGTAGTGAGAGGCATCGGGGATTTTAACTATTCCAGAGATAAATTAAAACTAATTAAGCATCTTCAGAACTTTTATTGTTTAAATATCCTTTATTTAAACACACTAGTGAATAAATAGTAAACAACTAGATGATTGTGTTGTACATTGGAAACTTCGCTTACCACCAAAGAAGACCTGGGGAACTGTATCAGTGTGTGCCAGAGAACTGACTCAATGGCTAATTGTGCTTCACAGCATACAGGCTCAAAGACTTTCAGAGTATTCTCATGGTATAATTCTGCATGCTTGGTCTCATTGCATCTTAGGCAGTGAGGGCAATCTGGAGTAGAAATCTTGCCTGTATTTGTAAAAAGTGGTTCTTCCACCAATAGTTAAATTTCATCTGGTGAACACTCCATGTTTAATTATTGGATGTCTTTCTTCTGGAATGTCAAATGGATTACTTTTTTCTCTTCATTATTTAGCATTGGTATGATTTCAAAACAATGTAGATTAATTTTATTATACTGTCAGAATCATATTCCTCAAATATTCCTTGCATATTATTCAGTTTCTTGAATTGAATAATATTCTTCAGTTAAAGGTACTTCACATTGCGCAGAAGATATTTATTCCACCAGCATATCTGTTGATGGTAAAAGGAGGTGGTGATTTTTGTTCTGCTTGCCAGTGCAAAATAATGTGATATTTTGGTGTTGATTTCTCAAAGTTATTTTAAATACTGTTTCAAAAATAAAGTTATATGCATATTTTGAACTTTTTTCAGACAAGATTTGCTTGTACTTTTATGCTATGGTGTGTGATATTTAGGTATGTCACATGGTGCAGATACCCTCAACTTACCATTGAGTAGAAGTTGCATGATTATCAGACTGAAGCTACTGAGCTTGGTGATTAGGCCAAGCATAGTGGACAACATAGAAACTTGGACCTGTTTGTCATAAATGGAATCAACTTGTGTGGTCATTTTTTCTTGTTTGCTGGGCATGTATTGCATGTATTTTTGGGACCTTCATGTGGATGTTTTTGCGTCTGTACTAGCATGACTACTATGTGCATGATAAATTTGATACCAAAATTGGACTTCTTCCATCAAGTTTACCAAACGTGCAGTTGAGAGTTTATGAAGTTACAGCATTTTAAAATCTTTTGAAAACTTTCTAATGTGTTACTAATGAATTTTCACTGTGCTGTCAAGTCCAAAATTATGTTTGCACTGGGTGCTTTCTGCCACAGCTAGAAAACAAACAAACAAACAACAAAACTTAAATTTAATAGAAGAAGCAAACAGATCAGTGTGGACTTGGTCATCAATTTACTAAATATGTATTTACATTAAATAATAACATGGTTTCCAAAATACTCATATGTTTTCCAGTGCACAATGTAATTATCTTAGGGGATTGATAGTGGCAGTTCTTTTTGTAGTTGTCTTGGATATTAATATGTCTGAGAACAGGCAAATAGATGGAGACTGGGGGGGGTGGGGGGGTGTGTGCAAAATAATCCCCAGGCTTTATAAGCAAAAGGTGCTCTACCTTTGACTGTGAAGAAGTTTAAGTTCTCTAAAAATAAAAAGTTGTTTCTGTTCTGTAGAGAAAAAATAAGTATGCTCTTCAGAGTGAGGATACAGCACCAGTTGTGAGTGCAATGAGTTCACTTTGTTTATCTGAGCATCTGGAAACATCTATTCTAGACACATATAGACATTTAATATGGTCCATTTCATCTTCAAAGCATCAGATTAGAACTTATTGAACAGAATCAATTCAAAGCAAAAAATGTGAACTGAGACATTTGAATTTAATGATTTTCTTGATGTTACAGAATATTAGGAGAGACTAGAGCACGTACAATGAAGTCTCAGAAGTTCTGCTTATTGAGGCCAAACTTCTGTGTATTTCTGAAGGAATATTAAAATGTTTCATATAGTAATGTAGAAAAGGGAACTCAGACCTGTCATCCAAAAATATCACATCATAACCAGCTGTATCACAGAATCACAGAATGGTTCGGCTTGGAAGGGACCTTAAAGATCCTCTTGTTCCAACACCCCTGCCACGGGCAGAGATGCCATCCACTAGACCAGGTTGGCCAAGGCCCCATCCAACCTGAACTTGAACACCTCCAGGGATGGGGCATCCACATCTTCTCTGGGCAGCCTGTTCCAGTGCCTCACAACCCTTGTGAATGAAGAGTTGGTGTGAAATGTAAATCTCTACTTTTCATATCTACTTTTCATTCCCATGAAGAGATCAGCTGTGTTATCTATAACTGCACATAATTATTTATACATATAATTATACTCATTAAACTACAGAGTTTTCTTTTGCAAGTGCAGAGCTCTTTCACATCTATTGTTCTGTATTTTCAGTATTTATAACATAAGAATATTATTGACACATGCAGAGGATGTTTGCAAACAAACAAAAAGGGATATCAGCTAGGTGCTTTCCAGTTCATCTTTGAAAATATGGTGTAGTTCTTGCTTCTTGTCACTTCTTCCTTTAAATGAGATAATAAGATGGTAGCCCATACAAATTTATACTGATGATTGTGGCATCACAATGTGTGCCAAAACATAAAAATCCATAAGCACCATCAGTTTTCCAATCAGATGGGGGACGGAGGAGTTGTGGGGAATTAACTTTTTACATTTTTTATTTTCATTTTGGTGTCAGTTTCTTTTGCCTCACAAACACTTGCATGCATTTTGGAGCCACCTTAGGTCCTGTTACGGCCCTCTGGATTTGTATTAATCTTTGTCTATTTTTACATCATGTTTAAAATTACTTTTCTAAATTGATTTATTGTTTATTTTATGCTAAACTATTTTTCAGGCATGTGTGAGGGCATTGTCTGTATATGCTATCTTGGAGTGAAGCCTTTCAAACAGAAAAATATCCTTTGTGGTAAAGGTTGTTAACCATGGCAAATATTGATTGTGGAGTTGCTAGGTGATTTTAGCTTCCAAAAGGTATGTCTACATAGTAGCTTTTATGGTAACATGGTGAAAGAAGGATGAGATAAATCATCAGGAGTTTAGAACAGGTAATAAATAGTTGTCATTCTGATGCAGCTGATCACACCTTGACTGAGGCATTTTCTTTGCCTATCTGTGCATGTGTTTGTATTCATCCAGTGCAATGCTTGCTGAGTCAGTTGCTTCATTTAAGTATGATGTTTTAGGCTCTGTTAATGACCTAAGGACACTTGTGTTATGATGAAATGCCTTCCACGTGACAAAGCAAATTCAAGTAGCCTAGAGTGATTCAAAAGGAATCTATTAAATCTGCTTAAACCAAACTATTATCTGACTGATGGTCGCTAAGTTCCACTGTCTCAATCTCCTGTAAATTTCTGAAAGCATTGCATTGATTACTGTGGACTTAATAGAAAACTATTAAAGCAATTTCAAAAGCTCACAAAAAGTAATATGGATTTGACCATATTCTAAATTGACAGTAAAATGTATTATTTTAGATGGCCTCTTTTGCCTGGTATTTCATTTCTCTTCTTGAGGTATAATTTTATTTTGGTGGTGATGGTATGGTGTTTTTTTTTAAACATAAAACTCCGAGGTCAGGTTTATTTTCCACAGTGCTATTTGTTCTCATCTAAATGATTGTGCTGTTGTGAAGCACTAGCTTATTAAAAAGCACAGGGCACTCTCACTAAATTGGTATTGCTGACACCACCTGCTGCTTTCTTCTTAAAGTGATTTTTTAAAAATACAGTATGTTCTTTAATTAAGTCCACAAAAATTCTTCTACCTCTTCACTTTACTTCTCTTGATTACACCTTTTGTTTCCCAAATTGTCAAAAAAATACCCTCTACTTTATTCCCTCTTACAGTATCATCCCGTATTTCTCCTTATCAATCAAGTTGGATTTTGGAAAGTGTCTGTGTGTGCTTCTTGGAATGATAGGCAAGATTTAATCCTTGGGAGAAAAAAGTAAAGGCAAAAATAAAACAAATTAAAAGAGTATGGCTATGTGACTACTACATATCTAGTGAATAGAAAGCAAAATGTACTTCAAGGAGGTGTTTTTTGTGCCCATATCATCTTCCTACTTGTTACTCACCTTGCCTGCTTACTTTTCTCCCAGCATTGTTTTCTGTTTAAGTTTTCCATTCCCATGCCTTAGCTGAAGGGTTATTTGATGTAAGTTAGCTGAGGCTTTATTATAAAATAATGATAATTGAAAAATTTGGAGTTCAGGTTATGGTTTATAGGGAGAGAAATAGATGATGTTTAGAAGGCAAGTGACTCACATTTGGTTCTTGACTGGTAAAAGAAAATTTTATATTGAGCATTTAAGTGGTTCAGAGAGAGTTCGTGGTGTCTGTATATCTCATCTATGTATTTTGAAACAATGCTCTTGGATCTTATGCAATGAAAATGACTAAAGAGAAAGCTATTTATCATGTATAAGCTTACAAAAATCTGATATCTGGAGGCTCTGCCAAAATCTAAATTGTGTAGACAGCTTCTACCAAGTATTTCTCAGTTAGTTAGTGGGGTGCTCTCAGGAAAAAATGTGGTTTGCAGTGCTTTATCAATTTTTTTTTTACATGTTATCCTCTGGGCTTAGTTTGTTTATATTATTCTAAAAAGTCTTAGCTCTCTCAGTATTGTGTAGCTGAACTAAGTTCTGAGCTGGCTCACTGCCTTATTTTGATTTCTTCTGGGGTTTCAGTGAGCACTTCTGTTGTTTGTGTCAAGGATTTTCTGTTGGACTACAAGAAGCTATGGTGAATTAGAGGAAGAAATGTAGAAACTAGCAGCAGTGTTGTATTTTTCCTACTGACATGAGTTCAGAAGGAAAGGAATAATCTTCTCTTGGCTAAACTCTGTAGTTGTCTGCAGATTCTGTAAGAATCTGACAAACTATCATTCAAAGTCTATCAGTGTAAATAGAAAGAGCTCCATTGACTTACATGTATATCAGATTTGGATCAGGTACCTAAAACAGTTTTTATGGGAAAAAAAAGACAATTGCTGGGCATTTTGTGAACTTATATAAACAGCTATAGTGAATTTATTTCATACAGAATTTAGTTACCTGATGTTGTGGAGCCAGAGATAAGATTTTTTTCTTCTCTTGGTTGTTCATCTGAATTATTGCAAGCCACCATTACAGTGCAGATGAGTAAGGAATTAAATGTTACATGATTTCATAGGTTTGATCTTCAGAATACTGTTAAGTGTCTGGTAAGTACCTGGAGTTTAAAAGAGTCTCTGCTCTTGGGAATGCTTCCAGATTGTAAAGGACAGAAACTGAAAATACATTCTTCCTAGTAGCTCTGTGTCTCACTTTTCAATTGAATTCAAGATTATGTGCATTCACTAGGTCATGGTAAGAATCTTCTAAAAGTTAAATATTTCCTGATTTTTAATACTCTTTCTTTGGCAATGTTAGAATAACCTTACTTCTGCTTAAACGGAGAGAAATCAAATAATTTTTATGGAGCTGCTACAGAATTGAATACAAAGACCATATGTTCTCGTAAAATGAGTAAGTCCCTCAATGTCAAAAAAAAAAAAAAAAGGGACAAATGAATAGAATCTGAGGAGAATAGCTTTCTTATACTATCTGTACTTTTACCTACATATCAATTTATATCACGAGTTTTTGTTGTTACAGTGCCTTCGGGTACAATTCAAGAAATGTAAATTTTTGTAAATTCTACTGAGCTACTTGGCTGGAAGAAAAATAAAAACAACGCAAAAAGCCAACAAACCAAAAACAAACAAACAAACAAAAGCCGACAAAAAAAAACACCACCAGACAAATATATAAATGTATTCATCTGTCTTATACAATGTAAATTCTACAACATATTTGTTGCTGATGTACTGTTACGTCTACAACATACCTTAATTATTGATGCTGTACAGTTCCATAGGAAGTAAATGACTTTTCCTCTTCCTAATCGGTATTAATCTGTACTTAGAAAAAGTGATGAAAGTGAATAAGAAATAAACAACATTACGCAATTCAGCTGAAATGCTGTGAGATTTGATTTACTCTACAATTGTTATTTGTTTTTACAGGTCTATTTTTGTTGTTGTTGTTGTTGTTTTTTGTTTGTTTGTTTGTTTGTTTTTGATGGTGTTTAAATGATATTTCCACTTGTGTTAACCTCATTAGGTTTCATGATTTGTCAGACATCCATATTTAGGATGGAAATCCTGACTTTAATATAAATAGATGAGATTGGATCTGATGCTTTTAGGTATCTTGCAGTTCAAGAGAGTGCTTCTATCTGTTAAATGACTGGGTGCAGAATAAGCTATGATTTTCAATTGATGTGAGAGATTTGTTCCTCGAGTAGTACCACTGGGATCTTTGACAGTATTGCATAATTAGGTGTTGATTTTATACATATCTGCCTTGGCATTAGTAAGTAAGCATGGTAGAAATGGTCAAGGTGGCATTTGAAAACAGCCTGCTTGGTCAAAAAGTAGGTTAAAGGCTAGGAGTTCTTCCCTTAGAAAAGTTTGTTGTAGCTTTTTGAAAATTTGACCTTAAATCCAAAAATTAACTCAAGTTTACTATTCACAGATGAGCCCTATCTATATCTGTGTATTTTTTTTTGTATTTTGTTTATCATCTGGTCAGCAAGATGTTAAAAGCTGTGTACAAAGGACAAAAATACAATTGCTGCACAATTATATATATTTTTCATTATTTTTAAACTCAGATTATTGCTGAACGTGTTCAGGAAGGCACATAAATATAAAGCATTTATCGTGCAGCTGCAGTGGCAAGCAGTTCTTAGGTTGTGGTTTATTTAAACCAGGAGAAGTCTAGACTTCTGTGTTATATGTGGGATAGATTTCATGTAACTTTTTTCAGTAGTAGTGACTAGCTATAGCAGAAGCATATTAAAACTTTTTTCTCCAATTGAACTAAAACAAAATTTAGTATAATATACTGTCTACAAATAGGAGAAAGGGAGAAGCTATTTCTTTGCTCAGCTGGCTAGTGATGTGACAGTGACTATTAAGGTTTGCTGGCCATTAGTAAGATCATGTCAATACCAGAAAAGTAGATGTTGCAGCATTTTGTGACATTTAGCATAGATGGAGGATTACTGCTATGCAGAAGACTTCTCCATTGAAAGGTCTTGAAATAGTTTGTGTTGAGCTCAAGGAGTACAATGGGAGATACGTTGAACACCCACTGAAGTTCATGCAGTCTTTCTCTACACAACAAAATTAAAAGTCGTTGTTTTGCCTTCATCTCATGCACGTACTCCTGGTGGGTGACTTACAAGACACGTTGCCTCTTTTAGATGAGATTTGCAGACAAGTGTATGTAGACAGAAAGTTGTGTCATAGCAGAATGCTGAAGAGGGATTTACAGGAATAAATATATTCAATTCAGTTTTCACCAGCCATGAAAGAACAAACATGCACAATCAGAACCCATCCTATAAACATGTTAGAATTCATTAGTAAGCACTAAAGTTTTAGATGATACAGTTTCAATTAAAAATATTGATTCACTTGGCAGCATGCTTCGATTTCTTTCATTCTTGCCTGATACAATAATTGCAAAAGAGTTGTAAAAGAAGACTAAGCTTAAGGTTTTCAATTTTTTTTTTTTTAATTTTATTTTTTTTAAATCTTCCCCAAAATCTTCCCAGGGAATATGTATTACTAAAATAGCATGAGTTGCTGCTAGTTTGGCTCTGCCCGCTATTTTTCAACTGTATTTGTAGGCATTGCTAGGATGGCTGAAGACAAGCATCTATGCCTTTCTGACTTTGTTCATGTTAAAATTATCAATAAACTTGGTATTTATTATTAGATTTAGTAATTTCTTATACAATTTTCATGCTCATGGCTGTGAAGAGTCCTTTAGTTTGAGAAGTATCGGTATATCCTTTCCCATCTCAGTGACAAATACTGATCTTGGGTGCCTGAGTGATTTTTTGGGTGGTCGTTGTTGTTCTTTTTAAATCATGTTGAGGAGTAGGGTAGAAGAACAGTAAAAAAAATAAATAAATAAACAGTTGTTGCAGCAGGAGGAAAAGCAGATAACCCAACGGATCTGCTCAGAAAAATAAAGGAAAATGTTGGGTTTCACTGTGTCTTCCTCAGTCCTAGCTTTGACTGTCCTTCTTCAGTTAATGTAGGTTTTGTTCAATGCTTACAGCATCTTAGTTGCCAAAACTTGTTTCTGCTGTCAGTAAAAATCCTTTAGGTATGCCTGAGATATTTGCCAGGACTAGGGATCTCAGTGTTTTTAGATTCTGTGTCCAAAAATATTTCTGAATAATAGATTTCTGAATATTTTTACATGCTTGCAGAGGTGTTTTCCTTTAGTCTAGTGAGAGCTGTATCTGAGCATCTACAGGCAGAATGGCTATGCCCATTTATTTCTGTAAGTTATCCTATTTCTGTAATAGGATATAATAGGATGCGTGATGTTTACTTTCTCCCATTTAAAAGGGTTGTTGCTTATAAGCCTGAGTTTCACTATTGAACAAATTGTGATTTAATCATATTGTATGTTAGCAAGTCAGCAACAGTAGTATATCCTTATTTAATGCTAGCAAATTTTTCTTCAGGCACTTTGGCACTCAGACACTAAAGAAATCTCTGTCATATAAACTGCACTATCTTCTCAGATTGATCATGTTGTTATTGCAGATTTATACAATTAAAATAAATGCTGTGTATGTACTCGTTTTACAAATGTATTTTTCATTCTAATACATTCTAGTACTAGGGATAAAAAGATTGCTTTCTAGAAAAATAAAAATGTAGCTTACTATGAAGTTGGGAACCAAATTCTGCCTTCATATGAGTTTTTCTCCACTTTTGTGGAAGCCAGATCTGCACATCGATGCTGATACTGATTCAGGAGCTAACAGTTAAGGTTACCCAATCCACACCAAACAAGTGAAGAGACTTGGTTCCTAGCCTAATTTCTCAGTACTGATCTCTTAGCAGATTGTAGCATCAGCTGTCATCACTCGTCTTATAACAGCTGACCATTTCTTCCCTATTAACAGGCTGACTCTGAGTCTTATATGGCCATAAGTCCCATTGAAGCAATGAATTTGAATTTTGTTATGCAAAAAATTGTGTTAGCTTGTTATTGCCAAAGTTTCTTTGTGATCTTATTTCTTCGGCTGACTTGATCTGAGTTGTTCCTAAAAAGTTGCACTTTTAGTTTTTTTGCCACTTGTTCACAATAGAGAAGGTATGCATGTCTTCAGAGGGTAATGAGAAGGCCAGAATACACAGAATGTGGAGCACATAGAGAACGCCTTTTGAATTCAGGGTGTCTTACTGCATGTACCCAGAGGAAAATTGCTCGTCTTGATGTAATGAAAACACCTCTTATTAGTTAATTATACCAACATATATTTAGTAGTCTAGCTAAGAATAATTGAATAACTAATCTACATGTATGTCCTACTTGATCAGCACATGATTTTGAAATAGTGCCCCTCTGGAGAATGAAGCCATTTCCTATAGTGGAAAAATGTACTATTTTGATATTATTTTGACTTGATTTTGAGAGGTCAGAGATGGCAACTGGATACAGTGTTGCACAATACCAAGAAAAAAGTCCCTTCGTGTCTTTGTTGGTTGCCAATTTGCTTCAAAGACCATCTTCACTTTTGCTCTGTTTACAATAAATACATGTTCTTCCCATCAAAGCTTGAAATTGTATGGTGAAATTATGTTGTCATGGGCTGATGTATCATTCACAGAAGTGAAGATGTAGGCCAAAAAATATGATCAGCCTCACTGTCATTTTTGTTTCTAGCCCACGGGAAGAACTTGATTCATGCTGAAGTGCAGGATGAGAAATGTGCTGAACTCCTTTCAAAACTTTCTGGTGAACAGCTTATATGTGTGCAAAGAATAGATTTTATAACTGCTGTTTAAACCTGATTTTCTGCCAAATTACAAGATCAATGTAGTGATATTAAATTCCATAACAAAGAATTGCTGCGACAAAGTATGTGATTGCTAAAATGATAAGAATAAAAGGGTGTTGAGGTTGGTTAATATTAAAACTATTTTATATGCTTATAGTTCATATCAATTTAAAAGTCAGAATGAATCAGGATGGTTTCAGTCTATTGGCATATGATTCCTGTGTTTGATATTCTCATTAACTTTTTACATTCATTTTGATAAAAAATATTTTTGCATTTCTGTTAAAGACATATTTTTTACAAGAGATTTCAGAAGACTTTATAGAGTTGGATTTTGTGGTGTTTCACAGTATCATGTTTAAAATGTTCAGTAGACTAGAAAAGCATCAGTATGCCTGCTGTATCACCAGCTACAGAAGTGACATTTCCAGATAACCTAGCTTTAAATTTGGCCAGGTACATATTGTATCACTAACATTGTAACTTTGCTTCATAAGAGGAAATTTCAACTCCTGCACTACGTGCACCATTTCCAAAAGGCATCTTTCCTCTCTAGGTAAATTCTCCAAACCAGCTTTGTTCCTCTCACTTTCTGTAAGCCAAAGTTTTCTGTCCCAAACAACTGAAATTTTATTTCTCTGTTGGCTAGATTAATTAGTTTCAAAATGGACCATGCTTCTCTGATTTCCACAACATCAGTGAGTTCTTGCCAAATTAATTTTCTGTTTGTCAATGGTCCATTAACTACAATATAAAGCCTCTGTCCCCCAGGCAAAAATGCAAGCAGCACATATACTCTTGTTTTGCTGTGTTGGAACAAGCAAATAGACAGTAAATACATCTGCCATCAGGTTGAATCCAGGCACTTTTCCAGTTTCTATAAATGATGAACAGACAGAAAATACTTGACGTGCTTCTGTTGGCCTTTTGAATTCACCCAATAAAACCAGATAATGACAAACACATTCTACATTGCATTGAGCAAAACAACATTACCGATGACCCTTCCCCCCGGTACAAGCCTTCATTCCTAAAAATGAAAGAAGCCAGGGTGAAGGGATCTAATAACTTCCTAAGGCGCCTTCTGTGAAATAACAAAATCCCTGAAGCTTGACTCTCATTATTGTACAGTAGAGACAGTGGTGTTTTAAATCATTTAAACTATTTTTGAAGGTTTAAATAATTTTCACTTTCATTGGCACGTGACTTACATGGCTTCCTCAGCTTCTGCCTTCACTCGCCAACATACTAACTTGCAGGCAACATGAATCTATTCCACTATCAGAATAAATTCTCCTGAGTAGGAAAAGTAATGACCTCCTTATTTCCTAACCTGTTTTATTATTTCTCAGTTTATTTTAGTAATTTTTACCTGTGCCCAGATAAGGCATGAGTGCCTAATAAGAGAGTGCTAATCTCAACAGCGGCAAGTTTTAATGGTTGTAAGGTACCTTCTTAAGAGAAGCCAATGTTGTTTTGCTTTATACTTTGATGTAATTTATTTTATTTGATGTTGTGAATAAAGCTGTTTGCAAACAACATGGAAATGCACTTAAGCAAGCAAGGTTAGCAGTTTCCAGGAAATATTTCTGCTTCATAACCTGGCTCTAGCTGGTGAGATTAAAACAGAAGAAATGTGTGGCAGGCAACATCTGCTTGATTAAAATTTGCATTGTAGCTATTTTCCTTAAAACTAAAAACATAGCTCTGTGAAAAAAAAAAAAAAAAACTTTTCTAATATTGTGTAACAGTAGTTGTGTAGTACCAAGCTATGGAGGGTATGGCACAATGTAGTCTGAACTGTTGCACAGATTTGCCAGAAAGCTGCACAACAAAGGCTTTGCTGGATTTGGTTTTCTGGACACTGCATGCTTCAAAACCTGGGAAGGGGACTATGAAAATGCAGTTGAGATTTTTTTTTTTTTTTTTTAATCTGTCACACCTGCAAGATGTAAAAACAATAAAACTGAAATCAAAATTCCTGGCACATTCTCAGAAATATGATTTCCTTCAAGCATGTTAAGTAGTAAAAATAGTCAGTGCAACATACCCACATCCCACCCCGTGTCCCAAGTATGGGCAGTGTCCATAGGCACTGTGCCTGTCAAGATTGTAAACAGAACGAGATGATCACTCCCGTCAGAGGACATGCCAGGCTTCTCAATATATCTGTTGGCTTCTCAATCTGCTGCTCCTGCCTGGAGACATCCCTTTGGAGACATGACCATCAAAATGGTCTGTTTCTCCCATTTTAGCTTGGGTGAGATTATGATTTTGAGAGAGTCCTGTGGCTCTCCTAACTTTAATGTTATATACAGATATTAAACAAATTAAAATTCCTCTGATGATCATGGATAGAAGGAAAAAAACATTGAGGTCTCAATTACGTAAAGAGGCAAAGACTCTCAAATACTATGGGTAGTTCTTAAGTGTTTAGAGATGCTTGATCCAGGTATATTCAAAAAGAGGAATAAATGGATTTGTCAGTGTGAAAGGTGTAAGAGCATGGCTTGAAGAAGGTAACGTAGACATCTGGTTCATAATATCTCTATAACTCAAAGGTGCAGAAGGATATGTGATATGTTTAAACCATTGCTTTTGTTGCATTCTCTGCAGCTAACTCATTCACTTTTTTTCTATTGAAAGTCCTTCTAAATTCAGTACTGTATTAGTGCAAAACACCGCTGAGGCATATCTTGTAGATTTTACAAAACAGGGTTATCTTGTTGCATATGTGCTTGAAGATGGCTGAGCTAGCTGTGGTTCAGTGCATATGTAATAGGTTCAATGGGTGCCTAGTGCTTCAGATATATTGCATACATTTGACAGAGTTGATGTGTGTGCATGCAACAGATGTGATTAGATTTCCTAGGTGTATCCAATGTACCTAGAGTTCACTGGGTTTTTGGATGTGTGGAAACACTCGACAAATGTCCAGAAGTCTCATATTTATTGAGGACAGGCTTTCAAATGGAAAACGATTAAATAAGGTTGTTTCTTGGTAATCTCCCTCATACCTTCTGTGCATATTGTAGATTTTGGTTGATTATGCAGTTAGTGGAAAGCATGTACTTCTAGTGCCCTGACCTTGTTTATGACTATAACTGTGTGACACAATGGCTTTCTGAAGTTAAAAGCATGATCTGAAAAAACTTCAAAGCTGCGACCAAAACTGAGTATGCCTTGCAATTCCAATGCATACATCCTTAGCAGAAACAATTTGAAGACAAAATTTGCAAGTGGGACTAGACATTTCAAGACATTTGCTATTTTGTCTTGAAACTCCCAGGCTCGGAGCAAAATGTTGCTGGGGAAAAACAAACAAAAACAACAACAAAAAAACCTTACCATTCTGATGTGGCCATAAGATTCCAACTCACTAATTTTCTGTTAGTAGAACAGTGATTAGCCTAAATGAATGTATTTTGTTGTCCCATGAGGAAATAAGTTATTATTTTTATGTAATGCAGAAGTTCAGGACAGTGAAATCCCTTCAAGTCAAACGTACATTTTCACATTAACAAGATTTTGAAATATTTATAATTATTATTCTAAGGATCCCATATAGTCAGTGCATAAGTGTGTGCAAGAATAATATACGTATATACAAAAATGCATGTATACTATTTCTCTTTTTGTGTGATTATCTATATTCAGACTATTATTGGCAAAGGCTCGAGGCCTAAATGCTCTTTCACCTTCCTATGGCATTGAAAGGCATTATGCTCAACTTCTTTTGAAGTTTTAATTTAGATTTTTTTCTTTGAGGAAATATCACTTGAATTTCCTTAATCTGTTTAGGTTCCTGCAATATTTCTTAAATGGGAAACTGTTAGAACAGGAGGCCTGCAGAGAGGCTTAACTCATACAGGCTCCTAGGAGGGCATTTCTAACCTTACAATTCATTTTGTTTCAATGCTCTTAGCTTCAGTTAATTAATTCAGCTTCACTTCTTTCATCCATAAACCACCCAATGACAATTTTTTTTTTCTCAGTTACTTGCTATTTTGTTATTACTTGAACAGTTCATAGCCTGAGAATTTATGAAAATTTAGCCGCTAAAGACCTCAATGTTTATGATTTTTCTAATTTTCTACTTTGCAAAAGCTCTTCATTGTTTAGTAAGGAGTAGAGTAAGAGATGAATGATGCATTCAGATGAATGCAATATTTTATGCATGATTTATATTTATATTTTTATAATAAGTAATAGGTTACTGTCACTGGTTAAGGTCAGTATATTCACATGGACCGAGATTTAGGAAATAATTGAATTAATCATTTTTATTAACAGCACAATTTGCTCAAAATTTTAAGAAGTATGGATATTAGAAGCATTGCTATCTCTTTATTCTGTGTTCCCTTCTGCAAATAACTAAATAAAGAGTGATATATACTGAAGCCTAAATCTTCCAAAGCAATTTGAAAATCTATAGCTATTTAAATATATGGCTAAGATAACTAATTGAACTCTGAAAATATTTACAGCTTGCTAGTTCACACAGTTTTTTCTTCTTACTTAATACATATGAACAAGACAAGATTTGAGATCAATGACACCAAGTAATTTAGTATTGTGGTATTTGCATGGGTATAACCATGCAAATGTAATCAATTATGTGGATGGCTTCATGAAGTAGAAAGCATAGATATCTTGATTTTGGAGATGTAAGTAGAATATTAAATGAAGTGAATATTATATTTAAAATCAGCACAGCTGACTTACATAAGAAACAACCAATATTGAGCTGATATCATGGCTTGAGTTACTTCAGTGAACAAATTTACTTTTTCTAGAAGAAAGGGAGATGCAATGTTGCAGAGCAAAGCTCAGAGAACATAGTGTTTTTATTCTGCACAATTTGGATAAATCTTTCAGAATATTGAAGGAAATAATATGTAATCACAGTTCAAGGAACAAGTTCTTTTAATATTTTTAGTCTGATTGGGTATCCAGAGGAGAAGAAAAAAAAACAACACACATTGCATTTAAAGTTAAGTAATCCTGGCAAGACAGATCTGTTAGCCAAGAAAGAAAAAGAGTATAAAAGCAGTGGTAGGGAGGTGACAGATTTGAAGCCCCAGGTATCACAGTGGCTCTAAGATAGTGTCCTGAAGTCACAATTCTGGACTAGGCTTGTAGAGGATTTTGTTTGCAGCACATATTTTGGTTGCAGACCCCTTACTGCTTGCTGAAATGATCTCTTGGGATTTGCAGAGTAGCTGCAAACTTAATCTTTTTTTTTTTTTTTTTTTTTTTTTACTTAAAAAAAAAAATTGTTTCTGATGGACCATAGCATAATTATTCAAGTACAAAATAGCTAACTGTGGATCTATTCTGATTTAAGAGATCATGAAAACACTGATAAATTTCCCTTTGAACAGAAGTTCAGGCTCTTGGTTGAATGCCAGTGGACTCTCTCAGGAGACCAAAGTCACTGCTGCTGGAGGAAGGGTTGGATTAGTGTAGGAACAAGGGTGGAGTACAAGAATAGATATGTGTAAAGAGCCTTAAAATTGTGCCAAAAAAAAAAAAAAAAAAAAAAAGGAATCTAAGAGAAGGCAAGAATAATAATGCTGGGTAACATCTATGAGTTGTGTTAGAGCTGGTTTTGATTTATTTTCATCACTTAGACCATAAATTTAAAATATGCTAATCAAAATGTACTGTTCAAGTTGGGGGGAATAATCATTATAGAAGAGCATTAGTATATTGTGTGGGGAAAAGTGAGTGATATGAAGGGGTGGAGAAATAAAGGGGAGAAATTCAATATTACGAAATGGAAGATTATAAACTGTTATGAATATTGCACAGGGGGCATCTGTGAGTCACTGCTTATCAGTTGGAGGGGTTGAGGAGGATGGTATGAGGACAGCATGTTTAGGAGCTGTGGTGAGGGAAGAAGTCACAGATAGATTGTGATGTGCAAGTCCAGGTCTATTTTCCATGAAGGCGAGCATAAACTTTAACAAGTGAAAGGACAACCAAAAGGAGCACTGATTTAGTTGCCCTGTGACTGTGGTGGTAATGAATTTTTAAACCACAAGAATATTCTGTGTAGCTATGTATTTATCAGTAAGTAATGAAGTTAATACATCCAATACATTTACATAGTGCTTAAATTGTTTGCCTTCATTATTTATTAAAACATTTTAGGTTTCCTGAGTGTATTTTTCCTGCAGGTACAAAGTAACTATAATAAATTACCATTTGAATGAATATTTATAATACAACAATGCCCTCAGTGCTGCAACACATAATATTAGTCATGCTACTGGTTAGAGCTTCTATGTGTATTTTACTAATGTGTGATTTTGTTATGCTTTGACTTACATTAAATAGTTCAAGATAAATGCAACTGTTTATTCTGTGATTTGAGAACAGTCCTCCTCTTTTGTAGTTCAGGGACATTAAGGATGCACTTTTTGGGACTAATGAGCAGTAATACTTCTTTTTAGTATTCTGACTTCATAGTTGGTGCTCCAGTTATCCACTTCATTTCTACTTGTTCTTACACCAGGACTCGGGGTTCAGCAAAGTCAGTTGCACATACTGGATCACCCCTGGCTGCTCTCCAGCCTGTTAGGTACATTTCAAATGTTCTTGTAGGTGTAGTCCTGTTTTTTGTAGTCTCAAGAACATAATTGTATAGGGAACTGTACACACGCAGCTTTTTTTGTGTGTGGCACATGTGCATAAATTTAGTCAACCTAGAGACACTCCTTGTGACAGAAGAAAAAAAAAAAAGGAGGAGTCAAAAGAGGGGTGATGCTTTTATTTAGTGGCTCTTCTACACTGCCTATGGCAGATTATGGAATATAAACTTTGTGAGCCAACCTGGTGGCTGTGCCTTCTAACCTGGTCACTCACTGTGCCACAGCACCCTTTATTGCTAAAGGGTCAAGAACTGTTTTTGTTTCTTTATCCATTCACTGTACTGTATTTGTCTTCCTTTACTTCTAATGAAATGTTTGATATCCATATTCAAGACTGAGCCATGTTGTTCCAGAAGTGCTGACATCCTGAATTATATTCTGTGCAGCGCTGTGCATCTCTGATGCACTGAAATGTTTAGGGTTTTTTTTTTTTTTTTTTTTTTTTTTTTTTTTTTTTTCAGAGCTGGGAGGGAAAAATGAATGAGTGATGCAAACAGAAAACAGTACTGATAAGTAAAGGATTAAAAGCCTGAAAGCTGTTTGTTTACCTTTGTCATCTGTAAGTTTCAACATATCTGGAACAATTGTGTTCACTACTGTAGGTGAATCAAGTATGGACTACTTAGAACACTGGAAGGATAATTTCCCAGTTGCCACATTGCTTACAAATGAGAAGAGGCTGAGTTGTCACACAAAGCAGGTAATGTGATGCCTATGAAAATGAAAGCCCCATGCTCACAGTGTGAAGCTATACAGTTGGAACAGTAGTTCCAGGTCTGTTCTAATACCTTTTAATTGTCATTTGTTTCATCTAGACATTGAAGCAACAAATATTTAAGTCCTCAAAAATAAATGTGGTAATATACAAAAATCAAAGCTTTTCTTCAAAATTTGAAAGCAAAGAAAATACCAGAATAAATATGCTCCAAGAAACTACCTGCCTGTGCATTGTCAAATATAAATTGTTAGAAAAGAAAAAATGCAGCAGGTGAATTTCATAAAAGTGTAGGGCTTAGAACGAGGGAAGAAATGATCATCGTGAATCAAGAAAGACAACATTTTGCAATATTTAGAAAATTGCCTAAATATTTGGCTTCACAGCATTAAGAGTGCCATGTTTTTGCATCAAAAACATATGCAAATTTGTAGGTTTTCTGATTTTTTTTTTTTTTCCTGTTGTCTTCTCCTAAGCAAAGTATGTAGATGAGAAATACAAATACTTGAGTCAATGTGGCCACACAGTTGCCTAGGTATTACCTCATTGCTTTGAGACCGCCTCTAGCCGTGCTGAGTGATGACTCTAAATGCTTACAATTAACATCACAGGTGTAAGAAAAACTAAATAATTTACCAATATCAGAGACCATAATTTTCCTAGCTATAAATAGAACTCCTGTTTAGTATGTGTTATGACTGGAGAAGAGCAGGAGATGGGGGTTTACTTGCTCAGACCTTCACTCTGTCCCAGAGTACAGTGGAAATGATAGATCACTTAGAATGCCATTAGCTCTGCCTGAAGTAGCAAGCTAATGCAAGGTAAATTGGAGACCTGAGTTTAATCCAGAAATGGACCAAGAGACATAAGGTAGTACTTAGGAACCGTTACACTGGCTCTGCAGAAGATGGTATGCCACAGAATTTGGAGATGGAGCACCAGATGCCCAAACATACCTACCTGATGTTCAGTTCATTATTCCTAATAACCCAGAACTATTGTATAAACAACAAAACTCATATATGAAGGTTCCTGGAGAAAGCAAATCTCTTTTCTTTCATTTATGGTTGCTTGCTTCCTAGTGCTTCTGGCATTTCAGAACTCTTGTAGTCAGTAATCAATGTGTGTTAATTTTAAACAAGATCTTTAAGATAACTGTTGAGGAAAGCCTGCTGCTACTCACAGGTGGAACAGAAAAGTTGTGCTTTTTATAAGTTGATAAAATGCTTTTATTTACTGAGCTTTTCTTACTAGCTTGGAATTGGAGACCCCATATGCTTCAAAGGAATTCTATAAAATGCTTGATATGGTGTAGTTGTCCCATGGAAACTGGTGACATTGATCATTAAGGTTAAATTCTTCAGTAGGGTTCAGAAGCCCGCAAGGTGAATTCCACAGCCCTGTTGTTGCATGGCATGTAATAAAATTGTGGACTTGTACCTACCTTTGTGGTAGAAGTTCAAGTAGCTAGTCAAAAGCATAACGTGGAATAGGTGCACTTCCAGCATCAAAGAAGCTTAACTTGGGACTTAATTTCAATACAGACATATTTATTCTGTCTTGTTTTTAACATATTTTACAGATCTATATTTTCTGTTATTCTATATTAATTATTTCATATTACATAGTAGTACATATTCAGTTATTTCTATACTATGGTTTTTATATTTCTTTTTTATCTGCTTCAGTTCATTGAGCTTTGTTTCTATCATGTTTATACTGAAATGGTTACACTTTAAAATTTGTGTAAAATCAAAAAAAAATGTTTTTGATCAAATAGCTGTTAAATTTATTCTTTTTATTAATGTTTCTTGGCTAATATTTTTGTTATCCTCTGATATTTTTTGAGGCTTTTAATTCAGCTGCTGCTGATTTTTCAGCCGTCCCTTTCCCCCTACATTGACTCCCTTGTTACTCTTTCTCCTCCTATGGTCCTGCTGAACAAAGGTTCAGCAGTCACACACAAGTGCTTTTCTTGTATATTCCATTGTATCTGCTTGATTTTCCAAACATAATTCTGAAGAAGCCAAAGAGCTGTCAACTTCTACAGAATGAAAAAACACATCAACTGATGTCAGCAATATATTTTCAAGATAAATTAGAGATCTTGGTTTATTTTGTGTCTAAAATTCCCTAAAGCAATTCTATTTGTGAAGTATTTGTGATAGAAAAGCATGTTTTTATATTACACTCACTTCTCCCTCATACATGTAATTACTAATTCAGATGTCTACCTAGGAAAATGGGCAATTCCTTTAGCTAAACATTGCCATTTAATTATTTTTTCTACTTTGCTCAGTTTTGTCCTCTCCAGAATGGCAATTTATGCTTCATAATGTTGTTATAAGTATTTTTGAGAGATGGATAAGTTCTATATTTTTTAAATTTATATCCATGTAAATTTTTTTCTTATAAAATTATTCTCTCTCTCTATATATATTTTTTTAATTTATAATCTATATTTTTTAAAAAAGGTTTGTAAACCTTTCACTTAAGCATACATCACTTAAGCATACATCATAAACAGCACGGTAACTTAACGTTCAGGAAATACATTAATTTATATAATCACAAATAAAAGTTGTGCATTCAGTAAGTAAATTCCTTAAAGTTGATGGGAAAAGATACTTGATGACAATGCAGATAGAGCCTACCTCTGAGATGACAGATGATGACTTATGTGTATGCACAAGAACATCATCTCTTTTGGGCATATATCTTAACCTAATGTCAAATCGCAGAAGCACTGCTTACTGTAAGAGACTTACAACAAAAATAGACTGGAGTATTTACTTCTAAGTTCTTGTTATAAGCTGATTCAAAATCAGTTGTGAAATGAATTTTGATGTTACAAATGTCGAATACAGCCAGTGTTTCTGTGCTCATAAAGTCACCCTGACATAGTCTGATTGAGACATTTTGTGTAATCGTTACTGTTCATTAAGATTTCATTTTTTAGTGTCTTTACAGTGATTGCAAAAGTTTGTCTTTCTGCAAAAGAATAAAAAATTGTTACAGAAAAGCCAAGATTAAATGGGACTGTGGAATCAGAGATGCAACTGAGCATCAAAACAACAACAAAAACACCAAAAAGACACCAAAAGTTAAATATGTAGGAGATAAGACCTGACGTGGTAACACGGCTACAGATGTGCATAAATCAGTCTCATATCAAAGACGTCAGTCGTAGTGTTTACTGTGAAATGCAGATGAAGACACATGTTTTTCTAACAGGGTCATTATAAAAACATCGGTGTGTTCTGTATATTTAATCCTTCAGACAACTTGCTTCTTGGTTTAAGACAATATATTAAAATCATTAGCTGTAAATAGTAAGCATTATTTTTTGTTCAGTTCATCTGTCTTCCTTTGGGTAGAAGCTGTTACATCGCCAACCTGTCACTTTATTCCATGCTTCCAGCAGGCTTGAAGGAAATGGCACTGTCTGTGTGTGAAGTGTTACTCTAAGGAGTACTGGAGGTCTAGATCATACCTGTGAACAGCTGTTCTTAAACTTACTAGATTTTTATTTTTTTTAAGTGCTCCTTTTTCTGCTGTTTGCTGAAGAAGTCATTTGGAAGGGAAGAGAATTTCAAAACGAATTAATTTAAAGTGTTTATCAGGGACAGAATAACGGGGACTCAAGGTGCAGGTGTAAAGCCAGCTATCTTCTGCTGTGTTGTTATTTACCAGCTACAGTGTGTTGTCTGTCTCTGCAGACTTCAAAGTAACAGAACAAACAAAAAAAGTGATGTCTGTTGTGGTGATCTTAATAGCCAGCCTACGCTGGGTCTTGAACCTCTGTGCCTATCAATATGTTCTGTGCATCTCCAGTTTTACCGTAACGTTGGTGCTACTTGACAAAAGGGAGAGAGACTGCTGATTCTAGCTGTCTGGTTTGTATTTTCTCACTGCAGTGCAGTATTTCAAATGATTGATTCATGCATTACACTGCTTATATGCTCCAGCCGGTTCACTTGCTATTACCTCATTTATTTGACTGACAAAGTAGACAAGTGATGGCTGCCTCAGGGTTAACTCACTGCTTCATAGGAGGATGATAGAACTGGGTACGCATGCTGTGTATGCAGATGAACAAAACCGTAGGTGTCTTTTCCCACATTGTGTTATATTTCCTCTCACCCTCCCACCTTTTGGAGTTTGAGTTATTTCACTCCGCACATAAAAAAAATAAATAAATCCTACCTTAGTTTGGAGCAGTGCAAAATAAAAGGAGTTTGGAGTGCACAAAATAAAACTGATAAACCAAAAAGGCACAAGGTTTCTATGAGTGTTAGGGATATTTATTGAGGTTCTCTTTAATAATAATAATTTTTAAAAGCCTCATGTTCACCAGACTATATTTATCTTATCTGCCACCTGTTTGCTGGCAGAGCTGAGGGAGCGTTCATGCTACAAGACTGTTCATTGTGATGGTGTAATTGCTGGGAAGACATAACACTGAACCTGGTGCAGAATCATTATTTTGACATTGCATACTGGTCAATAATACAGTTAGGTATTAAGGAGAAAAAGACTTCTGTTATGAAGAACCTGATGTTTAATAAACGAATTTTGTATTCCCCTCTGTGGCATTCAGGAGCAAGTAAGCATTAAAGCTCAAAGTAGAGCCCTGAGGAAATAAGGAACTCATCTGGGGCAATGCACTCCATATGCCTAATTTTGCAATATTAAATCATGCAGCACTCTTGTGAAAATTTATTTATCTCAGCAAAGATGGTTGGGTGGGTCCTGGGATATTTAGATATTTTCTATGTTGTTGGTCTCTAGAGATGAGTTTTGAAGTCCATCTTTCTGTACATATACAAATGAGTGTCTTGAGGTATAAATTTAAGACTACTTTTGGTTTGGGGAATTATTTACTACTCTCTCTCACATCAGTATTCTATTTAGAGAACCTTGACTTTTGCTGTCTGTACTGTCTTCTAACCAAAAGAAGCAATAACTTGTGAAAATTATAACTGCAGTAACATGTTCTTGTTTCTTAACAAAACAATATTAAATCAACACTTGCAATCTATGGATTAACAAAGTAAAGAAATAAAAGTATACCCAATAGTTTTACATTTACAATTTATTGATGGCCTGTGATGAAATGAGTGATACTCATGTGTTTTCCCGTCAATTTTGACTTGGCAGAGTCTGAACCTTTTCTTTACTGTCTGACCAAATGCGTGTATACATAAAATTTTTCAAATGATGATGATAGCTATAATTATCCTGAATTGTTTGGTATTTTTTATTTTTTTGGCATCAGTTTAAGGGGAAACTATTTCCAATAAATTGGATATTAAAACGTGAATCTGAATAGTCTAGCCAAAAATGAAAAAGGAATCAAGTAACACTTGATACTATTTGCCTTCTTTGGTACATTTTGGTAATAAGAGACTTGTGTGCAGAATGTCATTAAACGCACACAAAAGGAAAGGATAGTGAGGATGCTTGATCCAAAGCCGTAGAAATATCTAGTATTGCTTAAAGCACAGTATGAAAATCTCATTGCATTTTTGCTCCTCTAAGTAATAGTTTTTGGTTGGCTGGATCACGTTTGGCAGGTGTTTGACTGGAAATGATAAAACCTCAAGTAGTCTAGGGAGGAAAAGGGCTGCCAGAGACTAAATACCAGCAAATTCATACTGGAAATAGAGGACAAGTTTATAGTAAAGAAAGTAAAGAATAATTTTAATTACTATGAAAATTGTTGCTTGCCTGTCTGACTTGAAAGAATGGTTGTGTACCAAAAATTTACTGTCTTTTTGTAACAACCTTGCTGAGTCTAATAAAATATTTTAATGCTCCTTATAAACCTTGCTTCTTTAAACCTCCTAAGCTAAACAACACTAGGACTTCTCCATTAAAAGCAGTTTTATTAGAATATTTTGTTCTGGGAAAAAAAAAAAAAAAAAAAAAAAAAAAAAAAAAGCTTGCAGCCCACAACATTTGAAATTTTATGCAAAAGTATTATTAAATGTAGTGCATGCCAGCCATTTCTTGCACTTACAGAGTAAGATGAGCTTATACAGGTAAAAATGAAGTAGAAGGAAAAGGTCAGGTTTTTTGATCATGTAACCAAGACTTGGGGGAAAAACTATAAAATAACCATGCTTGTGGGTTAATAGCCTCTTTTAAAATTCAGGTTGGTGAGAGATATACATACCTTTTGGTATGTCTTTCAATAAGTATGTGAAAGGGCAGATATTCCATGAAAATGTAAACATACAAAGCAATGACTGATAAAGAGGAAAGTCAAATGTGGCCTCTATTCCTTTGAAATTTATTATGACTAGTTTGTGATAAAATTATATTAAACTAATTAAACTATTGCTTTTTTTATAGTACAGCTTATTATTTCATTATACTTTTGCTTCTTGCATTAGGTATTTAAATGTTACTATTTGTCTCTAGATAGTAAAAACTTGATTAGCTGGTTTCAGAGACCACCTGCAGGGAACTGGTAAGAAGCCATAAATAGATTTATTCCTTTTGTCTGAAGGTATACATTTGCTTGAATATTACCTGCAATACCATAGTCAAAATTGAAATGACTGGCTCATCAATAATGATTGTATTGGAGGACACAACAGTCACATACCAGGATTTTCTCTACTGTGTATTTTTGTAATAAAATGCTTGAAATTTTCTTATTAATATTGAAGTATAATGAACTAGCCAGAGTTTCTATTAAATGGTCTGTTCAGTGTTTTGTGGACTGAATATGTGCGGTCTAAGATGATATCTCATATTACTTCATGGAAAACTCTTGAGGTCAGAAAAAAATCAGCAAAGGTTCATTCATTTTTTCATTATTCTTTCTCTAGGCATCCCAATTAACTCAATTTTCTACCTGTATATAGTTTAGTGATGAGTCACACACATGTCTGTTTATTATTTTTGTGAGTTGCTAATTTTATATATTGCAAATATTGTGTAAATTGTATACTTCCTTCTGCAAAGATCATGTTTTTGGTGCTTTGGAGAAACCTATTGAGCAACTGTGCTTTCTCTTTACTCACATTATACTGTCTTTCTGCATGGAAAGACTCTAGAAGCTTATTCATATGTGACTGTGCAACGTGACTACAAGTCTTTAGGTAAAATAATGGAAGACTAACTTCACTGGGCTGATATCATGATCAGGAATGTATTTGTTGGGATAGGTTACCAGTATGGTAACTTAAACCTGAAATTCCATTACTAAGAAATGCATTGGGAAGTGTATGGTGATCCAAAAGCAGCCTGAAGACAAATCCAGTCTGTCTGTCTTTGGGAAAGTTTCCATCCTAAAGTTGCCGAGAGCCAGTCCCCCAAGGAATATACAAAATTGAATATGGAGAGGTTGGAGAGACATATTCCTTCTGTAATAAAAGAAGGAAAATATCAAAATGTATCCTAAACTGAAGAAAGGAAAATACTTGAATGTACCACTTCAAATTGGATAACAAGGCTCATGAGGAAGAGTTCAGAGAGTATGAGAAACAAACAGGACTAAAAGGGCAACAGTGACTGGTCACAAACCTGATGTCCATAACCAGTCCAATGCCAGTAACCTGTCACTACACAAGGCTCCATTTTAAGGCCAGTTCTCTTTGCTGTTTTCATAAGTAACTTGGATGCAGAACCTGGAGGTATACTAAGGTTCCAGACAATGCTAAACTGGGAGGAGCTTTACACTCCCTGGAGTGTAATTAGGCCTTGCAGAGAAATTTTGACAAATTAAAGAGCTGGGCAATCACTAGCTGCATAAGGTTCAACAAGAGCAAATGGTGGATTCTGCAGTCCTGGGACATATCTGGGACAGGGCAACACTCTGTTCATGTACAGACTGGGGGATGAGAGCGGCCGCATGGAAAGGGATCTGGGGTTCTGTTTGACAGCAAATTGAACATGAACCAGCAGTGTGCCTGGCAGCCAAAAGGGCCAAATGTACCCTGGGGTGCATCAGGCACAGCACTGCCAACTGGTTGAGGGAAGGGATTGTCTGGCTCTGCACTGGTGTGGCCTCGTTTCTAGTATTGTGTGCAATTTTGGGCACCACAGTATAAGACATAAAACTACTAAGAGAACTCCCAAAGGAGGGGTATGAAGATGGTGAAGGGTTTAGAGAGCAAGACTAATGCAGAGTGGCTGAATTCATTTGGATTGTTCAGCCCTGAGAAGAGGGGACTGAGGGGAGGCCTCACAGTGGCCTGCAATTCCCTCATGAGGGGAGCGGAGGGGCAGGCGCTGAGCTCTGCTCTCTGGTGGCAGTGACTGGGCCTGAGGGAACAGCATGGAGCTGGGACAGGGGAGAGTCAGGCAGGGGGTTAGGAAAAAGTTCTGCACTGAGAGGGTGAAACAGGCTTCCCAGGAAAGTGATCATGGCCCAAAGTCTGTCAGAGTTAAAGAAGCATTTGGGCAATGCTCTGAGTCACGTGGTTCAGTTTCTGGGTGGTTGATTTTTGTGGAGTCAGGAGTTACACTCAGTGATCCTTGTGGGTTCCTTCCAACTCAGGATAACTCTGATTCAGTACTGATACTCTTAAAATGTGGAGAGGGTAGGCCTAAGTGCCAGCTTTACTTCAGGTAGGAGAATGGCTTTGTTTGAGAAAATTTGTGAGTTTGATTAGTTAAATCCAAAAAAAGTGTAACCAAGTAAGCCCTTGTACTAGGCCTTGAGGACTTCTTGCGTCTCTTTTGGAATATAGCTCAACCTCACTAAAAGAGTGACTGTTGAATAAATCTGTTTATTTGTTGCTGGAAAATAAAAGATACAGTGATAGTGATGAGATAATGACGAGGCTTCTAATACACCATCAGAAATAATGCTGTAAATTCACATTCAGTCAAAACAGATGCATTACTAAGCTGCTGAATTTTTATCATGGGAGAAGTTGCTTGTGTTATTCTTATGATCTCTGGGATGTTACCAAGCTCTTGTATTGAGCATTAAAACTGCAGCAATGTCTGTGACTAAAAGACAGAAAATCTAAGGTCAAATGAAACAGACAAAGGGCTTCTAACTCAAAAAGGCCTTCTGCTGTATCCACAGATATCTCAGAATCTGCTTGATGGCAGCTGTGTATCAGAGAATGAGAAAGAAATAATACATCCCCTAAGGTGTAAGTCAGGAAAATTAATCACTTTCTATATCCAAGACAGGAGAAGGAATGGTTTGCAATGGTTCAGTCTCTTGAGAAACTGCTACCTTGTTTTTGTGGGAAGCATTTTATTGCAGATACAATTCTGAAATAAGATACTGTGAAGAAAGAATTTAAAACGTATGGGGATATTTTTTTTTCTTACAAGCTTATGGCATGCAAATAGAAACACTGGCAATCAAAGGTATCAATGTTGCTGTCCAGGAGAATTCCCTTACAGTAGAACACTACAGTGTTTCACACAGCGAGAGAATCCTTGGATTTCTATAGGAGTAATGTATGACAGATAGTAGAACTAGACAATTTACTTATTTGTATGTGCTACATTGTAAACTATGGCCTAGAAAGAGAGCCAAGAGGAAAAAACACTTGTCTGCCATAGCCTGGCTGTGGCACTTTTGGGCTTGATGGAGCCTTTGGCAGGGCAAGGGACATGATGAGGACTTGGATAGATCTGGCCACTCAGTGGGAAGAAAGTCAAGACAGTTAAGTAGGAGCGTCTTGAGAGGATCAGAGGATGTTACTTGCAGCACTACTAGCCAAACCTCAGAAGTGAAGAAATGAAGCCTTTCCTGTACATTCACAGACGTGACTTTTTGGTCTTTGTTCAACTCAGGCAGTCTGAAAGTTGCCAAACTGAAAAAGAAAATCAGAGCAAAGGCCTTACTCTTTACAGAGACAGAGAATACAAGGACCTTTGTTTTCAAATAATCTTAAATTTTCCACTGAGGATTTTTTTTTCCTACTTAAAGTTGCACTGCTCTAGATGGCTTCTTTTATGTTCTATAAAAACCTTGCTGCAGCTGCTGAAAGAAGGGCTTGCTTCAAAGAAACAAAAACAGCCAGGAAGGGGACAAGACTTCCCACATCAAATGTATGACCGATTAAGGGTCAGCTACTGTCTTTGCCCATAATGCTGAACTTTTAGTTTTCAGTTATGATCTTTGAAATCAACAGGTTCTTTTACTTCACGGACTGTTACAGAGTTGTTCAGGTTTCACTTTTACATCCTTTTATTTCCCAGGAAGCAAAAACTATGAAATTGTGGCTACAGGGTTACATGCACCTATTTACAGAAAGGGTAATAGTATATATGCTCTTTCAGTTAGGCTATTAGGAAAGATTCATAATTTGACAGAAGAAATGAAGACCTTGGAATCCATTTCACTTAGTAGGTTAACTAAGATCATCAGAGTCCTCAAAGTTGTCCAAGATGCACTTCTCCTTGAGTGTATTCAGACAAATGGTCCTATTGCTGCTAATCATTAGTAGGCAGATGGTAGGTGATCAAGATTTCATTTTCTTTGGAGGTGAAAAGATGACCATCTGTTTCTAACATTGTACCTAAGGGAGCCTGCAATTGGGGTTGAGTAGATTACCAGATATAATAAACCTTTCCTTAATTCATTTACATATTATATTTAGTATTGTATTACTTGAATTCTGCTAGCATTTCAAAAGACTGAACTTATTTATCAGGTGGATCTTTTCTTAAGAGTCGCCATTTGGGCATGTCTGAAAAAAATATATATTTTTTTGATTTTTTCATACTAAGCTTATAGGATTCTTCCTTTCTACAGATGAGGTAGCATAGACATAATGAGAGGATTGCTGAGTTGTTCTGTTAGAAGACCACTGGATATTTGAAGACTAATTTTGAAACCTTTCCTTAATTCCAGAGAAACTTTATCTTGATTGATATGAAGTCCTGTCTGACAATGAAATTAGTACATCTCATTTAAATACATAAAGTACAAATTCTGTGACTAAATTGGTGTGGTAGAACTTGGTTCGTGCGAGTTTGGGAAAAGAAAAATTATTTTTTAATTGACTTAAAAAAAAAAAAAAAAAACAAACAACGGAGATTATGTGGTTAAGACCTTCTATGTGCTAATTATAACTTTTAAACCAACGATCCACTGTCAACCATATCTCACTAGTGTGAAGAAATCTGTGATATTTTGCCAATTCCATGACCTTCAGCACCTGTGCAGAGGAAATGAGCTTTCCCATGATAACTAGGCAGGTAAGTGTAAACTATTATATATTCTGTTGAGCTGCAACCTTTTAGATAATCAGTGTGCATATGCAAATTACTCACAACTTTGGCATCTCTTGAGTGGTAGGAGTGTCACTGGGGGGAGCTGTGGTAGGGTGGGGGGTTGGAGTTAGGACAGCAATAGTGGTGCATTGGGGAGAATTAAAAGACAACATAAATGTGTAATTAATTTCATTAATTCACGTGTTCTCTGAACAACAAAGTGAAGCTACTAGCAAATAATTTCTGAACACTATAAAATGGGATGCAATGTCAATAACTTTTTATTTAATTGAAAATATTATTAATTAAAAGATAAATCCATTTCCTTCTCCATTCTTGCAGCATGTGGACAACTAAATTCTTGCTGTCATAAGAATTTTTCTGATGTTTTTTATTACTTCTAATCCAAATTTTTAGACACCCTCTGTTTATGCAAACAATAAGAAAGAAAAAAGTTATTTTAAAAATATATATTTGAAATATTTCAATATATTTCAAATATACATTGAAATATATTTTAAATGTGCCTATATACTCATAACTTTCTGCTTTTCATATTCTTATTCATAACCATTTCTGCTTTTCAGGCTATTACTTTGTGGGCCATAATAATAGGGAACTTTCTACATAGCTTAAAAAAAATGCACAATGCAAGCTACAGAGTCAGGGAAGTCTACAAATTACTGTAAAAAGAAAACATTAAGTAAAGAGTAATAGCTGGTATAATTTAGAAACCTGAAAATTAAACCACATTTCTGTAGCTAGCCACTGACCTGAATTTATAATGTCCTTACAGATGTTTAGGACTCTCCAGTAAATAACAGTTGAATGTTTGCCTTGGTGGTGAAACCAGTGTTGCTATACCAAAGCTCGGTAGAGGCATGCTATTTAGAAAAATTAAGGGCATGAAAATGGGCCCTGGTACTTACTGTAGAATATCTGAAATCTACATTATCATCTTAAAAAAAAAAAAAAAAAAAAAAGCCAATTTGTGGATCAAATACATGTTTGTGGCCAAAAAAAAAAAAAAAGTTTTTACTTCATTTTGATCAACGTTCCTTTGAACGTTGAATTGTAATCACTGGGTCAGAGCAAAACAAACAGGTAATGTAAGTCAGGTTTGCTTAGTCAGTCTGTCTGAAGTGAAGAAAGTGGCTGTGACCACTAATTTTTGCATTTGTGATTTTCTCGTTTTTGATGTTTGCACTGGGCTCTACTGCTGATAGTTGCCTCAGGCAATGCCTGTGGAGATGGTACTGCAGTGAGATGGAGCAAACATCTGCCAGACTAGTTTTGCCTTTCTTCTGTGTACCATGATTCTTTTGGCATGTGACACATGTAAAACAACTAAGTACATTTTTACATTATATACAGCAATTAAAACTTAAACACACTGTGCTTTTAGTAAGGAAAATTTAACGTTCATTAATCTCTGTGCTGCAGTTAGGTGCAGATTGCAAAAAGAGAGCTTCAAATGGCTCACAATCTATATCTGAGTAGATAATTTACAAGATAATTTTACAAGATAAAAGTTTTCCTGAGCTGTCACCCCTCTGAAGTTGAAGGCAGGTGTCTTTAACAGGTGTATCCTCAGGGTCAGCCTCTGGTTACTGATAGCCAATATAAAAGACTGTTGAGTTACCACTACTCCTGGTTTTCAGCCTATTATACTAATTGTGCTATTTTTTATATTACCATGCAAAAGTAAAAACTTTGTATTTCCATTTTTGAACTTTATATATTTTCTTACATAAGTTTACTAATAGGCCAGCTAATTTTGAAAGGAAAGCTGAGTTTCAAGTGAATTATTATGATCAATTACAATGCCCCAAGGCTTTAACATGCAATAAGATGCAGTATAAAGTACGAGCAATGCTCTCGTATTCTGGAACTTCAAAAATTTAGTAATGGATTAGAGTGAACATAATGTATGAATTACATGGTTTATATTAGGAATGTTGTCCTCATGATTGAGTATTGCAAACCTGGACCACTTCTGAGCAGGAAAATCACATTGTTTGAATCTGATATATATTAATTTATATTTTTATAAATATAAAATCACTAAACTCCATCTTCACCAAGCTATGATGAAGCTCAAAACATTCTGTCCTATTTTTTGTAAATTTATTTTCTGATTTTTTCCTAGGAATTCAAAAGAAATCTAAAGAAAGCATATTGAAGAATTGAAGTAACCTGGCTTGGTGAATGAAGTAAGTACTCAAAAGACTGACAGAAAGCCAGCAGCTACCTATAAATGAAATCATCTCTAGGTGTCACTCTGGGAAGTTGTTCTAAGCTTATTGTGAGAGGAATTGCTAATAAAAAAATAAAATAAAATAAAAATAAAACTTCCAAGGACATTGTTACTGCTTACTAGAACAGTATCTAAATGAACTGGAAATCACATAAGGAAAAAAAAATTTTTTTTTTTTTAGTAGCATAAAATATGTGGTTCATGTACTACATTCCTTAAAAAAAAAAAAAAAAAAAAAAAAAAGGAAAAGGAGGGGGTGGGGAGGAAGAGGAGCTGGTGGAGTGGATGGGGAGTGGAGAACTGTTGTCAATTTGCAGAGATAAATCTTTGCATCATTCTGATTGTAGTGGGAAATCTTGAAGTACATTTATTAGGCCAAAATTGTCTACTCCTTAAGGTAAATGGTACTTCATTTCAATCAATACAATTAATTTCAGGCAGACTTCTGTTTTTTCAAATAAAACAATTTTCAATTTCTTCGAGTCTACCACTAGTGATAACCAGCATTTGCATGTACTTCTCACATTTTAGTGTCTGAGATCACATAGGAGCTTCAGCTGAGAATCTATTCTTTCTTTATTTTTCCATTTCCTGTATGAATATGGAAAATACTTAGTTTAAAACTCTCTCTCTATATATATATATAACTCTGTTGTGATATAATTATATTTTAGATTGTACAGCACGAAGGGTATTGAGCTGTCTATCATATTCTGTGCATTGGACATATATTTGAATGTCACTTTAAATGAGGAATGGATTCAAGCTGGGCTAAAGCTACCTGTGAAGCTTCTAAGGGTGTAAATATTATATACTAGAAGCATTTACAACTTTCCTTAATAAAATGTGTGCCCATCATGACTGTGTGGGCTAGAATTAAGAGATAATGCTCTCTACATGAATTACTCAAATGGGAGACGTAACACAATTTAGAATTATCCTAAAACTGAAGCACTCTGGGATTAATACCCTAGGCATAGTTAATATGATCATAAATTAAAATATTTTTGCTCTTCAGATACAGCAAGTCAGGCAACAGTGTTAGTGGAAATGTGTATTCAAGAGGTGCAATAACCCTTATCCTTCTGCACACCTAGAATCTAGAAAGACCAAATGAAATGAATGGATATCACTTAAAATTTATTGGTGGTTTGATAACTATATAGGGAAGAGAGGTGGTAGAAGAAAAAGTAAATATGTTTTTTTATTGCACTTGTCTGCTAGCACCTCAAAAATACAACACAATGGATTTTGCAACAGAATGCAATCAACAGAGAAAATAAAACCCAGTGAAATGTTTACAATATGATTTTTAAAAAGCAGTGATGGACTTTTCAGTCCATGTAATGTGGTTTCCCCATAATAGTAATAACTGAAATCTGCTTCCTCAGGCTACTCTAGCCAGTAATTGTCATTTTTTTCCCTTCATTCATTTTATTCGTGACACAGACACTGATCGGGTATCCAAATAGGTGCATCTGAAACAAGCTATTTTACATAACACCTCAATATAAAGAGCTTAAACATACCTTTGTAAAGATTCCAAAAATGTAATAGTTTGATATTTTTAGGTCTTTTTGCAGCCACTCTTTCTTAGCGTCTTTTAAAGAGTTCTCTGTAACCTTACTCATACTTTTGCCTTGAAAAACACACAACTGTAAAGGAAATAAAATCTTCTCATGCCTGTATCTTACAAAATTGAGAGACAAGCTTAATTAGATGTACTGGAAGTATTTAATGTAAAATGTTAGGATTTAAGATGGAAGGTATTTTGGTGCCACAGTCCCAAAGGTTAGAAGGAGGAGGAACATTCACTTGGGTGTCAGCATCTCCTAAATGAGCATGTTTTCACCCAAGCTACGGTTCGTGCCCACCCTGCGGTTGGTGCCTGGTGAGCACCCAGTTCAGTGGTGCTGCCCAGGGCAGAGCCAGGACCCTCCCCAAGGGGTGGCTGCTTCCAGCTCGACTCCTCCTACTCCATCACAGCTTAAAGCCAAAAATATCATTACAAAAATAATTTTTTAGGGGAGGTAGATAACATTGCATTTGTTCTTTCTGTTATGCTTCCTGTTTGTTTGGTTGGTTTAGTTTTTTTTTTTTTTTTAATATATATATATATTATTTATTTTTATTTTTTTAATTTTGGTTGTTGTCATCTTGCTCCTTCTGCATTGCTTTATTTAGTGTGTACACCACAGCATGTGTTATCAAGCCAGGCATGGCTGCACCAGGCACTGGTACATGAGTATCAGTTGCTGTCGCAAACTTCAAACATCTGTTCCTGATCCTTCTAGGGATGGTATATCCCACGTGTATACTGCCCTATTTTATTTTTCTTTTTTACCTTCTGAACTCTGGTGTAAGCTCTTTTCTTGTATGATTTCAAAGCCTGCTAGTATTTCAAATATATTATCTAGACCTATTTTGATTTGCTTGCAAGCAGCAATGTTTTATCTGTAAGTATTTCTGAGGAATGGGTTGGTATATTTGTTACAGAATCCATGTGTGCACTTGATGTGTACTTCCATGGGCCAAGGGAACATCAGTCCAATCGATGTGAAATCTCACTTCCACTGGTAGTATTTTGATGAAATGACATATCAGGTATAATCAGTAGTTTCTTCTTACTAGAAAATTTTCCAAGTCAAGTGTGAGATTTCATTGTGTATATCTAATTCCAGCTGTGGCAGAAATTGTGCTGGATATGTTGAGTGCTTTCCTTACTAATTCACATTAAAATTGTGTCAACAGAAATGATACTCTTAATAGGTCCTTTGTCACGTTGTCTTTTCTCTAACTCTAGTCTGAAACCCAAGATGATTAAATCAGAAAGTGGCAAAAGCAAACTCTATCTGCCACACACATCCATGCAAGTCTGTTAGGTTACCTAAGCACAGAAGTGACTCTTAAATGTTTTAAGCATGGGCGTGTATTCATCATGATATTGTTATCTCTTCTTGCTCACCGTATTATTGTTGCCAGTCACAGCTAGGATGAGAGCAGCAGACAACATCTGCATTGAGCTTGGAGAACAGGCTTTATGTGATGACTTGGATCTCTAGGAACCAATGTTTCAGGGTAATCCAATAGTGAATTTGCCAGTGCAGCTGGGTATTTGAGGATGAGGTGCACACAGTTTCTAGTCTTTTTTCTAGTCTTTGACTTTGGAGTCTTTTTCTGTTCTCTCCTCTGTCTCATGTGGCACTGGAACTGCTGTGGTCTGGGGCTCTCCCCAGATACCTGTGTGATCTTCCAGGGCAAATCTTATGTGAAAAAAGATAATAAATCAATCTTTCAGGTGTTGTACTTCACTAGGAAAAAAAAAAAAAAAGGAAGAAAAGAAAGAAACCATTCTACTTAAAAGTTCTTTTTCTATCTCTTTCTTACAGGTGTATACATAACCCATGCTCTGTCTTGATACTTGAAAGGTGTCATGTACTCCAGTTCTCAGACTGATACACTGCAGGTATGTCCCAGTGATAAGAAGAAGATTCATTCTGTATCAAGTAAAAACTAGGTATCCAGGTGTGGAATTTTATCTCTGTATGTCTTTCGTTACTTCTTGAAAATTACGATCAAGCTCTAGAAAAACTTTAATTCTATTTTCTTTTTCCTGAAGTTGTTTTAAAAGTATTATTTTAGAAGTATTATTCTTGATAAATAAAATACTAACCATCTCATCCTCTTGGTTGAAATATTTATAGATAATCTTACTTTTAGTGAACTGAAATGAAAATTTAATTATATTTGTGCAACCAAGGTAACTATATTGATTAATATAGCAAGCTGGAAAGTTAGTATTTTACTGTAATATACTCATGAAACATCTTTACGGTGATGCACTTAGCATGCTATGTATTTCATTAAATATTAAAATGAGAATATGAGGCTTGCTTAAATGACTACAGACCAGTCAGAAGCAGCAAACTGATGGTAATAACCCTGATACTTTCCAAATGTTTAAGAAGCAGATGTGAAACAATTTAGAAATTGTAATTCCCCTTGCTTCACGGACTTGGACGATGCTTTTCTTTTTTCTTTTTTTTTTTTTTTTCTTTTTTTCCTGGTATATTTGTAGATTGTAGAGTATTTGTCAGCAAATTAATTGCAATGATTGCTAAAGTGGAGTCTAAAACGGATCCAATGATTAAGATGCCTGCTTTGTGCAAGGCAGAGCTGGCTCAGCTGTTGGGTGGGTAAGTAACTGTGGGACTTCAGCCACTGTAAACATGTAAAACTCTAGAGTCTAAGGATTCACCTAATTGAGCTGGATCTTCAGATGATGGGCTGGTAGTAGCAAGAGACTTTTTATCTTCAGCCAAGACTGGGGGCAGTGGGGCACAGCCACACAGTGTAATTTGGAGATCTTCCTACCATGCACACCTGAAGTGCTGCTCAATTTGACCTGCATTTGTCTCCCCTTTCATATGGAGGAAAAAAAAAAAAAGAACAGAAGAATAAGGGGGGAACTGGAATATGCAGTGCAAGTGCTGTGTCATGAGAGCAGGTGGCATGCTAGGTGTGTCAAACTGTCAGCCTGGAGATGGAGGAGCCAGCTGTGACAAAGGGTGGAAGAAAGTGGCTCAGGGAAGTCTGCCTTGGTGCTTCAGTGACAGTGGGGTGTGCTGGACTTGTGTAGTGGGTATGCCCTCTGAAACTGAATGGTTGTGTAGATGCATTTTGTCCAGAAAGCCTTAATTCATTTGCTGTGTTTATTAGCTACAAATGATTTCCCTTTATGAGTACAAATATGGATGAATACATTATTGTTTACATCCAATAAGTTTTCTTTAGATATATTCGGGAATAGTATCTGATTCCGACAGAGCAGTTAATAACATGCCTGCCTAAGCACAGAGGTTATCCTCATTAACATCAGTGGCCCAGCTTATAAATAAGAAGTTAGGTTATTATGTACTTCTGAGAGGTGATTGCTGGCTTTGTGATGTTATTTAGCGAATGTCTAAGTCCTCTGATACACTAACTTAACTCATAGGAGATAATGTGCTGGAAGAATTACAGTAGATACCATAATTGCTAATGGGGCCAGCAACATTGCTGTTTTGCTGTAGTAGGTTGCATTGTATTTCATGCCAATAGTAAATAATTTCTCTGTTGTAAATGGAGAAATGTCCCTACTATACAACTGTCTGCATACACATAATTGTTTCTAATTTCTAGCTGGAAAAAAATGACAGTTAATTAGTACTTTAACTAAAGAAATAAGAGATAATCCATTTAAATTCAAAAGTCTTATTGGCATGCTAATTTAGCATTTACTATATATGGAAAAAAGTGGTTTCTCATCTTATGAAAGTTTTATGAGAATATACTGAGGAATTCAAACACAAGGAGGAAAATGAGGGTTTTCAGCCTCATTGAAAAGAGACTTCAGTATTTTGTTTTAGGATTTTGTATTTAGTTTTATAGCCTTTATGTACAGTTGGTTTGGTACAATGGAATGGGGGGGGTCGGAACCTCACAGGTTAGTAGGATACAAGTTTTCAAGCTAAATTTTACCGAGTAGTTATGAACTGTCAGCATCTCATAAACTTGTTATACAGTCCATTTTGAGGTATTAATTCTGGGGGGATGAAAGGAAGGAAAGAGGTCTCTTATGGGTCCTCTGTTCCGTGGGCTTCATCAACTAGGCTGAGAGGCTGGAGTTACAAGGAGCTGGGTCAAGCTTTGCTTACATGACTTTTGCACACAGGTTCATTTCCAAGGTTTTGACACCTCCAGCTGTGTGTGGTAGATATCCTTTTGTGAAGGATATCATATGCTCATCCCCCTTTTCATGAAATTACTGTCCATAACCTTTAAGTTCTAATATATAGATGTTAATTACTGAAAACCTATTTAAGCAGGAGTAATGGAGAATTCTGTAAGGTGGTAATTCTAAGAAAGCGGAACAGTTTTTGCTAAAGTGCTTTTTTTTCTCTGCATCTCCCAGCATAGAACTTATCCATCAGTATGTTTGAGTGTTGTATTCTAGACAGCAGGACAGGCCAAGCTGGCTCCATTTCAGCATTGAGTGTGCGGTCCTAATATAAATAAGAATCTCAACAGATCCAAACACCAACTTCAATTAATATTTGAAGGACCATTGTGAGGCTTAATGGGCTTAATAGTGTATTTTTCTGCCACAACTTTCTAGTCTTTTTCAGTCATGTAGAAGGGAGGGGGGGGGAGGAAGTTGTGTACGTGGGCAGGAGAAACAGCAGAAGCTGGTCAAGTTCTTCCATTGTTTATTGTAAACAGAATTTTACAGAATACGTTTGTACATCTTCGTTAACAAGACCTTTTCATCATCCTTTTGAATTTTGGATAATTAAGATGCACGCTCATCTTTTCTTGAACTTGAAGAGACATGGAGGACTGAAGCAACTAGTGAGTGACTATCATGGCAGGGCCATTACAAGTTTTTTTGCTGTTTTCTAACATCCCCGCACTGAATATTTTTTCCCTTTCTGGTCTTCCAATTTTGTCTGAAGCTACAAAGACAAAAAGCAATAACTGGGGCCAGAATGTCAGGAACAGTTGTAGAGAAAAAAATGGACAGAAATGGTAGGTGATCCTAATGTACCAGGCACGTCTCTAAGTTTGGGATGAACTACAAGTCTAAGACCACCACACAGGTGAATGAATTTGAGATAAAAACAGGCTTACCAAACATTGCATGCAAAATTGTTGGCTGAAGAGGAGACTGAAATTAGACTTTGAGTCCTAATTAATTCATTTGTAATCTCCGTAGATTATGGCCTTCTGTGATAGGCACTGTGTGTTGAGATGCTGTTCATGATGAGCTCCAGACATGAACAAGAGCTTGGATATACAGAAACACAAATTTGTAACAGTGAAAGATATTTTTAATACTGAGCAAATAGAGGGTATTCTCCTTCAGTTTTACTGGAAAATGTCAACCAAGACACTTCCAATTGCAGGGAAGATTTTAATACATATTACTAATAACAAAAATATATAATATATATTGAGTATATATATATACTCAACAAAAAACTCAATTCCTTCCTTCTCAGAAAAATAAATACATCTCTAATAAGTGTTAATTTTCATAGAATTTAACATATTTGAAAATATTTTCCTCTGGAAATAAGTTGTAAGGAGTTGACAGTTCTTTAAAATCATGGATAAACAAAAAAGCTATTACAGCTTTTAAATAACCTGATGTACTGTATAATTACATTAAAGCACTTGAGAGCACAAGTCATCGAAGAATTATTGCACCTAACTTATTTGAAAGCTTGTCCTAGGAGAAAAAAAAAAGAAAAAAAAAATAGGTAGGTAGTAGCAACTTCCATAAATTACAGACTAAATGGAACAATGTTGAAAACTACGATGTTTTCTAGTAACATGGCTGGGATCTTTTGCAAATAGCTTTTGGAGCAGGAAAACAAGAGTTACAAGTAAGACCTCTCACAAAAATACACATTTTTGCTAGATTCCAGTGCCTTCTATGCAGCACACTGTAGTACAGGATTCTCCAGAGTAAATAAATAATTTGATTGCAACTAGTAACATAAAACAATGTTAAGGGAGATGAGGGTTGGAGCCAGTAAATTTGCATATATTTCTTGAAATTGTCTTGTTGCTTTGTCCATAAGTATTTAATAGTGCAGAAATAATCTTAACACTAATTCAGCTCAAATATTAACACAGAACTTGAAGTTGAATGCCTTCCTGTGCAGGACAATAATCAGTGTAAAGATTTCCAAGATGGCTTTTGGAAAACTGCTTTTCTCAGCAGAGACAGACTCGTATGATTTTAGGTGGTTGTCAGATGTGCTTTGGAGAAGTGTAATCTCTTAAAATACCACCATTAATATTCCTAATATCTATTGTGTAACTTATGTCATTATTTTTTATGGTTATTATGGTTATTATGTTGAAGTAAATGTTCATGGGGAGAAGAAAAAAAAAAAAAAGATAAAGCGACTTTTCTGTTCTATAGAAGATAATCCAGAACTGTTGTTTTTGCCTGGAGAGAGGTCAGAAAGCTAGAAGTGCTGATATTCTCAGCAGAAACACAGTATTTGAACTAGGTGACTTAGGTAAATGACCTGGACTTGGTAACAGCCATATATTTCATGGGAGTGAATGATGATTGTAGGATTATGTTTCTAGTATCAATAACAATTTAACTTCTATTTTAATGGTGTGTTTGTCCTCAAATTGAATGTGTTGTGCTTAAAGACTGGAAAACAGGAAATATTTTGAATGTTTAACTTGGATGTACAGAGGATAGACTCAGCAGTTCATCCCTGAAAGATGCATGTGCTAAATCATTTCATTTTGCATTGCCATGGATGGTAGGTTTGCACACAGTTTTCTGAAGTGGGTAGTAACTTCCTAAAGTACTCTGAACTTACTGCAATAACCTGACCATACTCTACCATTAATTACATTCTTTGGTTTCCTTAAAACAGAGAGCAAGGAAAAGGAAAATTTAGCAAAAATTATTAAGCATCTTTTTTTTATACATACAAATATATTCTCTTACTGAATTTATTTGTTCTAGAGAAATAATTCTGAAATTAGGCACCTTGTTTATGGGTTCTATAGTGATTAACTTGCTACAAACAAACACACTGCTTGTGTTGCAACTCTGTACAGGCTTAACATGTAATGGTCAAAAAGTGATTGTATGAAGAAATAATTTACTTGTTGAGAAGCTGGTGTTCATTCTTTCCCTTCCCCTGACCATTTAGAACATAATTGCTATAGTATGCACTGAGCACAGCCGTGTCCATATTTCTCAGCTTTCTTTTATCTCCAGCACTACAGTTCCTTCTTCTCTACCTAGAACAAATAAAAAATGAAAGTATTCACAATAACTTAGCAAAACTCTCTCCTTGGAGTATTTTTGATGTAATATTAATTGAATATAAAAATAGAGATAATATGCAGTTATATTGACATAATAATGGTGCTCTGGGTCTGCTCAAGAGGTGATTTCCTACAACCTAATTAAGAAGTCATTGTAAACACAGTGAAGTCTGAAAGGACCTCATGAGAAGATTTCAGTGGGTTGCTGATGAGTCTCTCATAGGTTCAAAATTATATTTTTTTAAATCTAAAAGTCTCTTTAACTGTCCATATAAAAACGTTATGATTACTTTCAACTGAATAAAAAGGTTTCTCATTTTTTAATAATCTTTCAAGTATAAAAGAAAAAAAATAGTGGTACCAAAACTGTATGCAACCTCAAATTTCTGAAAATTTATGATCTATACTTCCGTTCAAGCTGAATTAACTCTGTTATTCAGGTTAATCATGTCAGTATTATTCTTTTTGTAAACTCTTCCCATAGAATATTTCTTTCTACCTGTCTTTCCCTATGCCTGTAGGGAAATGACATTTTGGTACCATGTGAAGTCTATTGAGACCAATGGAAATGCTCGCGTTAATTTAAATATAATTTTTATCAGGATCAAAAGTTAATTATACATTAACTTCATTGTTTGGTTTACATTTGTCTTTTCACTGTTTCTTGGAACACTTACTAATTCAGTACATGGATTAATTTCCACTGATTTTGTTAGTGCTGTTGTGTGAAATTGCAAGATTGGAGTAGTACACTAAATAGAAGTTTTTGTGGACATTCCTAGTTTCAGAATTTAAATTATTCTAATACTACTTTTAAATATCCCTGAATGTATCAGAATGAGTAAGCTTTCCATTATTTTTTTTTTTATAATTCTATTGAAAAGAAAGAACAAGATGTACATGGAAAGGTTTGCAGTTGAAACATGAAGAAGCTGTTTTGTCCCTTTTCATGTTTCTCTAGATGTCTGGTTCTCTAAATATTTGGCCACTTGTGGACAATTGAATGAGATTCAGAGAAAGATTTCATTGCCTGCAGCTTTTAGTCAATATATTTGCTATTCTTTATTCCTGCAAACCTCCAAAACTTTACTTAGCTTTTGCTTTGGACAGAATAGTTGCTGGAGTCATTCTTTCAATTGAATTTTTCTTTTTTTCCATGTCATCTAAGTCCTGTGTGTTCAACATTTCTACGTATTCCCATAGCAACTGCTATAACAAATACATTCTGTATTGCTGCCATTATCATTGTTTTAGATAATGACTTCTTCACTGTCTAATGCATTAAATAATTTTTTCTGTCTGCTTATATCTCAAAACTGATTTCATAAAGCAGAGCAAGCTCACCAATCTTTGACTTCTCAATTTTGTATTTTATTTTTTTTTGAGGGTGTTAATCTGCCAGTGTCATCTCTTATCCGTGTAATGCCTCTGTAGTGAGTCTGACCCTTAGCAACAATTGTCTAATTTTGCTCTTAACACTTAAATAAACAAACAAAACAATACAAAATAACCCCCCCAGTTTTTATTCTCCTTAGGTCCATTGGCTGTTACTAACTTTTCATTATCCCTATTTTTTTATATTGAAAAATTGGAATATATATTCTTGTCAATCACTTACCTTGTGTACCAAATGCAGACTTGCCATTTACATATTTACATATTCTTGGAATAATTTAATCTGAAATTGCATTGTTTGTTTTCTTTTCACCCACCTTAATTAAAGTGTCTGTGTGATTTGTTTCTGGATGTTGGTGGTGAAATTTTTCATAGTTGCCACAATTTTCCTTTCCTTGTCACAGTCTTGTGCTTAGTTCTATTAACTTATTGTGTGTTTGTTTGTCTTTTTTGTTGTGTTGTTTGTTTGTTTTTTGGTACCCCAGTCCTTGCATTTCTTGAGTTCTCTAGGATAGTCAGTTCTGGTTATAAGTCTTTTCTGTTCAATTTACAGATGAGGACACCACTGGTAAAGAACAATTATGTTTTTTTTCAGGCTTTCCTTTTCTATTTTAAATGTGCTCTGTGTGGTAGGCTTATCTGAGGTAATGTATTTCTCATGCTTGTTCCAAAAAAAAGTAATAAAAATGTTTATATTATATTCCACCTTTAAACTACTCCTACCTATTCATTATTTTGGTTCAAAAGATATCAGTATGTTTTCCCACATCTTAGAGGTTTTTCTTTAATTGTACAGTTGTACCTCTACTCCGATTACCCTATTCGAATACTTATTAACAAATGCGTGGTTTCATGTACTGGTGGTTCTTAGCATTTTATGGCAGATTGTGGTTCTTCCCGACTTGATCATTTATAGACATATTTCCAATTTGAACATGTAATAGAAAAATAAATAGGAAATAACTCCTTCATCCACCAAAATTCACTACTGCTTATTATTCCTTTGAGTGCCTTTAAATTGCTTTGTTCAATTTCCTTTGAAAATGAAATCTCCTTAATAAAATTACTGTGTATAAAAAAAGACATGAAAGTGCACATTGCTTTTGGGCAAATGTAATGGTTAAGCTTTGCAGAGAATATAAAGGTGATTTTGGTTTTCAAATGATGAGAGTTTAAGAAAACTGCTGTGATTTATTTTCTATAAGGTCTGTTTCAAGAAAGAACTTGTATTTTGCAGTATAAAGATGTGCTTGATGCACATATTTTTAGACCAAATGAGACTTCTTCATTGAATAGCATCATTTTAAACTTTATTTTGAGACTAATTGTATATAAAGACAACTATTTCACTTCAATACTGCACACTTGCATTGTGTTAAGGAAGCTGTAAATGATCAAAATGAGTTACTAATGCATGCGCACATGGTCAGAACCCTTCAGACTTAACCATATCTATCATATATAAAACATAGTTTCCAAAGTTTGCAGGTATTTACCATCTTTGACTTTTAGGCCTGTAGGACATTATTGACACTTGTGTTAGATCTCTGCATGGTCTTTTCTGTTTTGATTCTTGCCACTAACATGTAGAGAAATTCCACATGGTGCAATCAAACAAGAAAATGTTGCAGCAGGTCAAGGGTCGAGTTGTACCTGCAAATTTTGGCACACCAGTTCTCTACTCAAGGTTGGAAATATCGGTATAGGTGTCATGGAGATGGCAGAGGAGCTGTACAAAGTCAATAAAAGCATGTCTGACATGCAGCTTTGCTGAAGGCATGGAGGGGTGTTATCTGGCTGCTCTTATTCAAAGAAATTGCACTCTGGGAAAACACTGAGATTGAAGTGATTAAACTGAATACCAAAATTGGGGGGATGTGGAGTGTTAGATAATATAAAAGTGAAAAGAAGCTATAACAGCTTGTAAAAGATATACATGGAATAGCAACCTATCATTTTTGAAGCAAAGTTCCAGATTGTACCAAATGTGTACAAAGTACACAACTTTACTTTAACCCTGAAACTATCAAGGAATAAATTCAGATAATTGTGGACTACCCTCAGATAACAGAACATGAGGAAATAACTTGAAACCTGAATGAACTACCTGAGTTTTTCATCAATTTTTTAATTTAAATATATTTACGATTTGAGTATAGCTCATGGGAAAAGAAGCACCCTTATTCTTTATTTAATTGAGCATACTATTGTGCTGTAAAATGAGTAACAGCAAGAGTATTTGCGATACACCTTGCAGACCTGAAAAGTATCTTAACTTTACTTGAATGAAGTTTTGCCAAAAATTATGTTCGTGTTCTTGTTTGTCATGACTAATTTGACATGATACAGGTTCAAATATTTGAAAATGATCGTGCCTAACATGTTTAACAGCTTGTTGAGCTGAAAACCAGGCTACTGATTATTAATTTGGTTTAATTCTAAGAGTTTTATATCCTGTTATGATTGTGCCTGGACATCTTGCGTTTTCTCTTCAAGTATGTAGTTCAGGTTTCATTACTTCGGGAGTTATTTAGTAGCATTTTCTACTACTTCATAGCATAATAAGCACCAATAGTATTCAAGAAATTTGCTGTTTCTGTCATGCCACCCCCAGTATGTCCTGCTCCAGAAGTGTTTTTATATTCTATTTTAGGGGGTATAGTCTACATAGGGATATAGTTTTCTATCCAGTAAAAGTAGCTTTATTACCTTGATCTAGATCAGTGTCATTTGGCAACGTAGCAGAGTTTCACATCATGCCATCTGTTTTTTTTTTTGTTTGTTTGTTTTGTTTTGTTTTTTGTAATAGCTCTTTGTTATTTCTGATCACAGGAATGTACTGGACAAAGATCAATGTGCCATTGCATGTTTAGAATATTTACATAGCAACATAAACAATCTAACAGAAATTTCTTCAATCTGTATAAATAATTTAAAAGGAGAAACAGTCTTGAGAAAGTAATTACAGTTTAAACCTGAACTGAGATACTTCTCTCTGATTGATGAAAAAGATCAATTATTTGAGAATTATATCTATATGTCTAAGGTACTCATTGGAAGGTAAAAATCTGTAAATGCCGTCTACAGAAAATGTATTGAATTATTTTGTTATTTGTCAAGATTATTCAGTTCTCAAAAAAAAAAAAAAAAAAAAGTTAAGAATTACGAATATCTAGCAGTTTAGCTTGTTGTAGCAATGGCTTATGGTTCTCATGCCGAATTAGTAACTTTCTAGAGCTTGTTCTATGTGTTTGACAGCAGATTATTTATACAGGCTTGTGAACATTTTAAATGTTAGAAGACTGTATTAAAGTGTAAGATTCCCAAGTGGATAATATACCATATGTCATGGTTTTGGAGGATCTCTGCGTGTGTGTTCAGTTATCACTCAATTATTCCAGTTGGTTGCTGACACAGACTTTAATAGATGCAGCTCCAGGCGTTATCTTTTCCCAATTGAAGCTAACAATTAACTTGCAGTATTAATGAACAACATCTAGTGTAATGCTTAAAACTGATCTTCTACCTAAATCGATGAACAGTGCTCACAGAGTCACAGGGGGCTGCTGAGAATCACCAGAATTGTTGGGCAACATTTAATTTTAGACTTGGAGTGACTTTGAGTTTCTTCTCAAATTTATTATTCACGTTCCATTGGCACATCATTGCTAGTAGCACTTTCAGGATGCTCTTTCAAATTGATGGGTTAAGAACATATTAAATGAAAAACCAAATAATTGTAGACACTTTACGCATGTTATAGATAGATGTTTTGATGATGACCCTCTTATGATGACCCAGCTAGAAATGGTTTTCTACTACCAAGTAATGAAATGTGTTTTTATAAACCAATTAAATCTTTTGATTCTGATTTGATCCAGTCCTGTGGTAGCTGGTTCATAGATCACATGGAAGGAATGCTGATGAAAACATGTTGCTGCTTCTCTTTTCCTTGTTCTCTATATTTTGGGGATTTGTCCTATCCTTTGGCTTCTTGCAGGAACCTTCAGTGAGGTTAGAAGCTTGGAAAGAAATATGAGAAGATTTTCAGTCATTCCTTGATCATATTTTCACTGGTATCAAAATCTCAGTATGTTTCCCTCTGCTTGGTTGGTTTCATGCACGTTATATATTTTGGATAAAGTTTTTAATTTTTCGTCTTTCCATCTCACATCTTGGTTCATTTTAAATATTGTTTCCTGACGGTAGTTCAAACGCTTCAAAGGATACTACAGTAGGCACCATATTGTTATCTCTGTACAATTTGGGGAAAAAAAAAAAGAAAAAAAAAAAAAAACAGCTATGAAAGAAAAAGAAATGGGGGACAGAGTGTGACCCTGTAACTCTTTGGATACCAGAGCACGTGTAGTCCAGATCTTGGGCATATTTTAGCTGAAAAAGTACCACTATAGCACAAGTCTACGGTCCAAAGCATCATCCAAGTAACAGCAAACAAGGAACAGAACATTCTTGCTCATCATTGTAATGGGGTACATCTACACTGACATCTTTTAGTAAAGTGCCATTTTGAAGCATTCTGTATACTTCACTATGAAACTGAAGCAAATAAAAGGACAGAAAGGCTGGCCTTTCAGTTTGTAGTTGGGAAATGGATTGGTAAATTCTATCTTTCTGAGGATGAGCTGGATACCTCTACACCCTTAAAATGAAAAATGACCAAGTGGAAGTGTCAGCAATTGCAAGTGTTGCTGGGACACAAATAGGGAACATTTGCTAATATGAGTGTTGCTAATAAAATGTAAGCTAATATTTGTGACGATGTTTTGTGCTTGGTTTTACATCTGCTATTCTTTATTGCTGAAGATAGAAAATATTGTTGTCAGTTCAGGGTGTAGAATGGCTCGAAAGCATGGGATTCATTTCTGAATTGCTTTAATGGTGCTTAATTACAGTGATTAGGATTGAGGGGAGGGAGGGAGTTCTTGGTATGGTCAGAGGTGTCCACTTCTGTGTATCTTGCTTGCATTTTAATGCGATCTTGTGCACTACAATTCAGAAAGAACTTTAAAAACATATATATATATATTTATTTTTTTCTCCTGTGCCAATCTTCAAAAAGAGGTGTTTTGGAAGGAAAAGAAAGAAGTGCAGTGAACATAATCAGCAAGCCTCATAATCCATTTCAGACTTATAGATCTTCATGCTCAATTGTCTCTTTCATATGGTTTAGTGGGAGATATATGTGCTGTGGCTGAGTAACAGCACAATGAATGCTTCTTAGACTTCTAAGTGTCTTGCTAGCACTGTTAATGATGAGCTGCAAATAATGCTCATCTGAAGTCATAGATCTGATCTTCCTTGCTGATACTTGGCAGAATGTTTGTTTCAAGGACTTTTGCTGCGTAGAGGTCTAATCTTAGTCCCTCAAATTCAGTCTTTGTCACTCTTAAAAGAAGTTGCATTAGCTCTGTCAGTCATATTAGACTCAGTAGTAGATTTTTTGTTACAATTTTATGATTCAGGTTCGTGTTTGCAGCAGTTCTAGGAAGGGCCCTCTTGGTTATATCAGCTGTAGTGGCAATTTTGAGGCGAAGATGATTTCAATGGGTTGGGTGACAGACTACAAGTACACACTACGGACAGCTGTATTACAGTTCACTACTGCTGAGTTAGCTTTACTTCAGCGCTTCTAGGAGCTGCGTGTTTCAAATGTGCTAATTCTGTTGACTTATAGAAGAACAATGTGAAATCTAGTGGTTCATTGTTTGGCCTTGCAGGAGGATTATGTGCCATTTTGGGACTACAGCAATAACGTATAACTTGAACCATTTTTATGCAATCTAGGCCATACACTGTGTCCCAAACTTTGGTTCCAGCTGGAAAATAAATTTAAAAAAAATCCTTGCAAGGAGTTTAAAGGGAAAATAAGTAGGAGTTGATGGGTAGTTCTGATATTATTTATTCCTGTATAAACTCAGGATATCAAGCTTCACTTCAGCCGTGTTCTTGTATAAGCTCAGGATATTGTGCTCCTCCTTGTCTGTTCATGAGGGAATGCAAATATATTGATTATCTGCCATCTTTAGGCAAAGATGGCATTCTGGATTTGTCACTGTAATTTCCATTAATCAGTGAAGGTAACATGGAGCTTGTCTCCTCAGGAATGAACAGGACAGTGTAGACAGCTGCAGGGCAGTTGAGCTCAGAGAAAGTTGGCAATGGCTCCCCTTTATAAATATATAATTGATTATTTTGTGTTACATTATGTATTTTCTTATTTACTATGATCTTTTTATATGCTTTTATTTAGTGCATTTTATCTATGTACTGAAATGTACTCAAGCTATAACAACCATCATTATTGCATGTGCAGGACATTTTTTATAAATTTGAATGCTATGTCTTACTATTTGCTTGTATTCACTGTAAAATGCTGCATGTATCTCATAGACTCCTTTTACCCTTTAATGGACTGCCATTCATAAGTAACTCGTATTGAGCTAAACTATGGATGGAAGAGAGCAAAATTGTTTTGTAAAAGATTGGACATTTTGGTCTAAAAACATTGAAGCTGCATATTTACTGTATGTGAAGCAATTTTTTAATGAGAAATTTTATGATGCTTTGCATGAGTGCTGCACTGATTTGATGTTTCTTTCTGCTGTATCTTTCCTTTAACACTAAGACAGTAGGATGGGGAACAGGAACTGGGAGCATCTGTTCTCATGTGTAACAACCATTGTGTCTACCTTAGTAAAAGATAGTGTTACGCACAAAATCCTTTCTTTTTTGCTGAGAACCTAGGAACAAGTGTAATGCTATGTAGATTGCATTAGTTTTCTTACAGACTTGTTGGCTTCAGAAGTGATGGTATATTTGCTTACTTTAGGTTGGTGCTTCTTAAATAGGCTGCTGCAAGTATGAATATGTAATTGTAAATATTTGATCTGTTATCCTGCAATTCTATATGCATATGTGTTTTGGGGCATGTGATTAGTTATAACAGCTTTATATTATGTATGGATAAAAGAAAGAGAACTGATTTAATCAGTTGAGCAATATTTGTTGACTGAGAAGTTCCTCATAAAATGTTGCTGATAGGAAGTTCATATGGAAAGTAGAAAATGTTTTTAAAACTCAGTCAAACATACTTTTTTGGTAGTTCCTAGACTTAACTTGAATTGATTTCCCTCCTTACAAATATACTTGCAGATCAGTTGAACTCTAATTTATGGAGTAACTAAAATATTTCAAAAATTCTCCAGTTTTCTGATCCCCAAAGTCAATACCTTTCTAAAACATATTGCTTAATATTTTCCAAGGTGTTTTAGGTATATAAAGGCTGTCTTGCATAATGATACATTAAACTACAATTGATTTTAATTCTTTCCCTTTTCTAATGTGAACTAGTGCCCTGCTTGCCTTTGTTATTGGTGCTCTACATTAAACTGATAATATTAATATTTTCACATTTATCCCCAAATCAATTTCCTGAAGATTGTATTTAATTTGAAATGACTATCATATGCTTACTTCATCTTAGAGGTGTTTTTTTCACCTTCAGATTCTACCCCATCTCAGAAGCTCTATTTATCCAATCTCTGACGTGATTTAGGTAGGCAATTTAAAACCATTTGTATTAATGCAAACATGACTCATAAAATGTTTCACATTATTAGATTCATGCGGCACAGATACAGGATGGCAGGAATTAATGTAGCAGGTGAGCTGTAGTGGTGCATGTGTGGAAGTCTAGCAGAGATGGATGGGTACAACAAGGTCAGACACCTACAGAAAGCCAGAAAGAGGAGCTGACTGGGAGCTAAGAGCATGCCATTGATTTACAAGGCAGGCAATATGAGTGGAAAAAAGAGGTCTGGAAGAGATGGGATCCTCAATTAGAAAGATATAGATTGGTATCAGATGAAAATACACTGACTGAAGATGACCTTGCATTAAAATAGCGCAAGGGAAACAAGAGTGTGTGCTTGTTACACATAGAGGAGGAGGGAAATGACACACAACGTGCCCTGCTGAGGAATTCAGCTCCCTGCCACCGATAACTCCTGACACCAAGCACTTAGAGTTCAGCCTCACCAGATGACTGTCAAACTGACCACACTGAAGTCAATTTGGACTGCATTGGGGTCAAATGGAGCAGAATTTTCATATTTTGCTCTACTTTTTCTTCTTCTTTTTTTTTTTTTTTTTTCTTTTTTTCTTTTGTATCAGTTTTCTGGTCTGTCTTCTCTAGCTTATAGGAAAAAATATTCATGTAGCTCTTTTGCTGGGAGAAGACAGTTGTATTTGTGTGCTTTTTATGTTAGGATGAACATTTTTCTGTGAAATATTAATAAACAGTGCTATTTCTTGACAAGCCATGCAGCGATCCCTTCACAGTAGTTTAAATCAAAGGAAATAGTCTTTAAAGGAAATAATGTCTTTAAAAGTATTGGAAAGGTATTAACCTGTAAAAACAAAAGCAAAAAACAATACAGCTAAAATTTGCTATACGATACTTTGTATTACTAACAGAGTAGTAGCAACATTTTGAGGTTTTGAGCATATCAGGTAAATCACCATTTTCTTGCAGTATCTCTGATATTTCCTTTTTACAAATGTATACACATTTATAGCAAGTAATGCTTTGAGAGGCAAATAGGATCTAACATAAAAACAATGCTGCTATTTAAACTTCTGAAAGGCAATATCTTCAATAAATATATAAACAAGTATTCACATAACAAGTAGACAATTGGAGTTATGCAGTTTAAAGTGAATATGAAGGTTCATATTTCTGGCCCAATAGATACTCTGGTATCTATTTGGAAGAAAATTATATTTTGTCCAGTACGGTTATGTTTTTGTTGATAGTAGAGCTGGTTAACTGTGTCAAACTTGTTACAAGGACTTGGCTTGTGAAATGAAATTTCCCTTATTAGCTCATGTTTTATTGGTTCTGTTGCTTCTTCCTAGAAATGAAACAGGAGCAAGGGGACATCTTTCTTTCCTATCCCACATCATCTCTCCTGCCATGCAGACATTGCTCCTCCTTATAGCTTTTCTATTTCCTTAGATTTTTAGTCTTGTTCAGCAACTTATTGAATACGTCAAAATATTTTGGTGCATCTTCTTACATAGTGCAGCCATGTACTCAGATGTTATTTGCTCTGTATTGCAGAGATGGAAAGCTTGACATATACTTAAATGGCTGCTTTCTGTTCCTGAAAGAAGTGATAAATGCTGGAGTAATAAATTCTTTTTCTTGCTTTGTGATTTCTCACCATTGCATTTAATTTTTGTCAATTTGAAACGTGGGGTAAGGCACTGAAGTCGAAGATGTAAGAGGATATTGCTTATGACACTGGTGAACAGGAGCCCCTCAAATGAGGTAATTTGCAAATATGCCATTTATTATTCAGAGAGACAGAATACAAGAATAAGAATTTTCTCCATCAATGTAAAACAGCAAAAACAGAAGAAAAATTAGGGATCAGACTGCCATGTGGTGAATATCCCTTAGACCTAACGGCTCTGTAATGGGAGCTGTGCAAGAATTTTCTCAGTGCTCTTTATAAGGGCAGGGTTTTACCATCCTTAGCAGGCCTGTTCTTGATATGATTTAATCTGTCCTGGCTCTGTTGTCTTCAAATGAAGACTTTCTGTCACAAACTAGGCTGGTGAAATTGTATCATTCCTACTTAAAAAAGGTATTCTTTTGCAGGAAGTAAATGTGAGAAATGTGAGCTCTCATGTCCAGATAACCTCAGATTAATTTACTATGCACACATTAACAACATATTTATATATCAGTGTCATTTTCTAGACATCTAAGGAACAGGTTGATAGGTTGGTAGAACAAAAAAAAAAATACAAAGACCTTGAGTGACTACATACATTAGCTATTTGTTTTAATATTTTTTCCCCACAGTCATTTTTCTTTTTTTGATAAAACATTAGTAAACTTGTAAACATAATATAATGGTGCCTATAGCCAATATCGATAACAAATTCGAAGACTCAATTGAGCAAAAATTGATGAAAAATTTAGAGAAAAGAGTAAAAGTATGGAATTAAAATAGAAGAAATAAATTTAGCCTTTATCTTGATAATAAATAAAGCATTTTAAATCATTCACTTATTCATTTGATAAATACTAATTCAGCACTTTAATCACAAAGAAACAGTGCAGGTATTAGAGACGAATCACCATCCACAGGCATTTTCAAAGCCAGAACTCCAGTCACTCAAAATAAACGTATCTCAGAAGTGAAACTTTCTGGGAGTAATAGCAAATCTTTAAATATATATATATATATTTCATACAAGGGCTATGTATGGGACCATCTGGAAAACAAAATACATTTAATGTGTAACCTGAGATTGCTTTCTCTTTTGTGTTACTACAGTGCTATATCACTGCAGGTCTTCAGCAAAGTAACCAGAGGCAATATTCTATACATAGCAATTTAACTCAGAAAATTAAATCCTAGAAGTTAATGAATCCAAGCATTTTCTTTTTTTTTTTTTTTTTCTTCTCCTTTTAATTTTATTCAAACTGAGAACAATGCATGCTTAAATACAAGTAACTTTTTGCTGTTATCTATAATTATTTTAGAAAGAAAAAAGTTCAAAATAGAAACTAGATATTTTTACTATTTGCAATGTTTTCTTCCCTCTTGAGATTTAGATAAATCATGTGCTTGCAAAAGATCTATGTTTATAGGACAAAGGTTAGAAAGCTAGAAAGCCTTTTAAAACTCTTCATATTATTTATGCCTATATATGTGTGTGCAAAATGTGCAAAAATTATTTAATTTTTAAACTTATTTTGAGTTATTTAACTATTTACATATCGAGCTAATAAAATTAAAACCTGGTAACTTTGATATGTTAAAATTCTCCCAATTAAATATTTTACTCTATTGGAAAAGGCCTGGAGGCTGCTGTCATGAAAGTATTTTAAAGCAGTTCTCTCTCCCTTTTCCCTTTTTTTTTTTTTTTTTCAAATAATGGAGAATAAAAAATAGAGCGTGTTAATAAAAATATTTGTTCTTCTGGTTTATTTTGCACGATTTGTATGCCCTTTTATTAATTTCTGAACAATAAATGCTCATGAATTGGTTTCTACTTGGAGTAGACACAGTACATGTTTTAAATATATTTATAAGAAATGTCTTCCTTGATAGATACGTTCTTGAAAATCATCAAAGTCATCGTGTGATTCCCACTTCTTTGCAGTAAGATTCTTCTGTCTATTGTGGCATAGTAGAATCATTTCATTTTATCTATGCTAAGAAGAATGCTTTTTCTAGAGAGAGACTTTATATTCTGTTCCTACTGAGATTCATTAATCATTTTTTTTTTTTATTAATTTATGGCCTTTTTTTTCTTAAATTAATACAAAGACAGACTACAAAATCAAGATGAGTGAGTTTTTTCCAATTGTCATGCAATGTTAGAAACCCAATAATCTAGATGGAAAGTAAAATATATTCAGAAGATGTTTTTAGAGCTGTGAAAATAGGTGTAAAATATATTATGCAACACAGCATTTAAATATATTACTCTAAATATTTAAATGTATTTAGGAAACATTTAGGATGTAAATTATTTAAGTATTTTTACAATTATAAAATGTTAATACAATCCAGTTAAGAAAATGTTTTAAACAGTAACGACATATTGAAATTAATACAGAAACTAAGATTCATTTCTCAGCTGAAATAAATCTCTAATGTGACTCATTTCACTGATTTGAACCTTATTTGCACTATTAAATAACACGTTTTCTTTTTTTTTTCTGTATGTCACCCAGTTACAGCTTTACCAAATATCAATAAATTAGCTGCTGAAGAGTTGCATTGCTTCAAGATTAGATTCAAATCATTGCATTGCTTATAACTAATTAACTTTCTTGCAACTTTGTTGAACATAAAACATATGTTATGGAGAATTTAGCAACATTCCAATCACAGAAGAACTGCAGATATAAGCTTTAGAATGTCTGAAAAATACTGCTACTTTATACCCAGCAGGTGCAGGTTAACTACTGGCAGAAATTTGGCTAATTTTTGAATGTAAAAAGAAAGGACTAGATGATCTTGAGGTCTCTTCCAACCTAGAAATTCTGTGATTCTCTGATCACCTTTACCGCTAACAATTTTTTTATTAAAAAATAATTCATGATGTAATTTTAATAGAAGCATTTATCATGAGAAAGTCTCTACTCCTGCTGAGCCTTTATAGATTGTGTTATTAATATAAATAGTACTTATTAAAATTACTTTTAAAATATTGTAGTGCTAAATTCTTGCCTTAATTTATCTTTTTGTTGTTGTTGTTCAATGTTCAGGGAATTGCATTGTAGAAGCAGAGATGAAAAATGAGTGGTTAAAATTAAGAGAAATGAAGTTAAATATAGTCAGGCCAAATGTTCTTCTATATGAGTACATAATTTACAAATTAAATACAATTTTATATAGTGTTAGATGATAAAAGATAATTTGGATTATTTTTCCTAGTTAAGTAGTAATTGCTGGATATTAACTTATAGAAGCATATTAAAAATGCATTGTGAGTGGCAAAAGTACCTATAGATTCACCTTTCACATTGCTGTAGACTCATCAGCATTTCTTATATTTTGGGATTTTGTGGTTTTGTAACTTGAGCATAAAATGTTTCTTGGTGGTAACACTTGGAACAGAAAGTTTCTATATTGGAATGGTTTCTCAGAAAGTAAAATGTAAAAAGGGATGGAAAAGGTTTTTTATATAAAATAAAAGTTGACTCCAGTTTGCCTTGCTGGCTTTAAAGACATGGAAGTTTTCTGGAATTTACGTATATATTTTCCTTGCTTTAGCCATTGGCTTTACTAATGGCAACTAACGGGCAATTATGAAACTTTCTTTTACCCTTTGGTGGGAATCTGCCAGGGTTTATGGCTCTGAAAACATGCTTGGGCAGGTCCCTCATTTCCATCAATGTGGATCTCAGCCCTAGGATAGAGGAACGTCAGTGAATGGCCTAAGAAGAGACATTCAAGGAAGAAATGTTATGTTCTCTGTATTTATGAGGTTACATATATGATTACTAGCAAATGTAATCTATTTGAGCGTATTTTGTTGGAGGGTGTTTACAAGATCTCATTAACTTGTTATGCAACTTGCAGCACTGCATATAATTTGTTTGTCAAAATGCTGATGGTCTTTAAGGTCCAGAAATTCATCCCAAGATTTCAGTGCAAGTACAATCTGTTTTATAGCAATGCTGTGATGAGTCACTATAGAGATGTTTGGGGGGAGAAAAAAAATAAAGTCTTTGTATAGAAGTGTATGAACAAAACTGTTTATAAGGGGCTCACGAGAGGTGAACTATAGAAAAGGGACAACTTAGAAACCACCAAAATATTTTGAGCTTTCTTATAATCCATATTTCATGTTCGTGTAGATTTTGGTTTAAATAAATACAGTTTAAATAGAATTTGTGTCTTAACAACATAGTAGCTGTAACTAACAGAGATAATGAAATATTTAGAACACTATGCATTATTGTTCAAGAACTCATACACAGTACTGGTACCGATGACTGAAACCATTCATGCGTCTGCATTAAAACCAAGTAATGGCTTGAGCTGGGAAGAGGGGGGAATTATATGCAGTATTTTTTTTGAAATTTTCTAAATCTTTATTTGGATGCATCCAGTTGTCCCAAAGATTTCTGGCTGTTCCATATTGTTTGAGATAATTGCATCCTTACGGACTGTTATGTTTTTCATATTTACTTTCCTTATGATGCACTTTTGTCAGACTGCAGATGGTATTTCATTTGTGGTGGTTTTATATCTCTATGTCCACAAATACAATTTTCTATACAGATGCAGTCCAAAATACTGATCTTTTATTTAAAAAAAAAAAAAAAAAAAAAGTAATTAATAAATTGAATATAAAGCTTATTTCAATCTCATTTTCTGTAACAATATAAGATTCCCAATATTACAGCAGACTGTGTGTCCACCTACTCACATAGCTTGTCCAATGTCAGATGTCTCAGAATAAAAAAGAGTAGAAGTTAATGAATTAAGTCAAGTTAATTGTCCCTGGGTCTAGTGTCTTCCTAACAACAATTAGTACAAATCTTATACTTATGAAGTATGGGAATTTAGATTGCTCATATATCTAACCCAGAATATCTTTGGTTAATATAATTATATAATGCTGTATGTACATGTAAAAGTACAGTAATTGTAAAGCTATTCTATGCTTGGCCTTCTCACAATTCCTTAAACTTCAGGGATAGCAATGCATGCTTAGAATTAGAAAGGATTCTTTATCAATAGCTGTGTTTCATTTTGAATTTCTCCATATACTAGTTTTGTGAGCAGAAAAAGTAGAGTACACACGTGACCTTCTCTGGTTGCCATGTTTTAATCTGTAGTACTGTCATGTGCTCTATCGCCTTACCAAATGAATGAATCCTTCAATTTTCATTTCTTTTCTAAGCATTTTTGCCTTTAATTCCTTCTGTTTCCTTTCCAAGATGGGGAGACAAAACCAAAAAATTATCTCCTTACTCTCTTCTATCTCTTCATTTTTTCTAAAGTTCTATTTGTTAGTCTGAAGCTGATCATCTTCTTCATAAATGTACTGAAATTGCCATAATGATGTTACTAGTGATGCAGAGAATTGTTCTCCAAATGTTTATTTAACTGAGGTTGAACAAGTATGTGAATCAATTATGTATTTTAAGTGTGCATGGTATAGCAATTATCCATAGTGTCTTTTATTTCATATTGTCTAATTGCCTAGTAACACAGATGTCTGAACCTCTCAATCTTATTGTTTGCCTTTAGACTTTGTTATTTATTCCTACTAAAAAAAAAAAAAAAAAGCATCAATTTCTCGTTTTGATATAGAGTATGTCAACCCATTCTTCTCTAGAGAGTTACTTATACAGTGCTTTACTGTCAGTTCATGCTTGGCAAGCATTTTTCAGCTCAAAAAATGGGAATATAGAGGCATAAATGGACAAGTGCTTACTTCTGAGAGTCAACTCAGTATGGCTTCATGGGGATGTGTAGACACATAGCAAATGGAAGGGTGATATTCCACTCACTCCAATGGGTCAACTGTGGAAGACATAACTGTGTTTCCAGTAATATTCTTTTAAAAGGAGAGGTTTGTGGGTTTGCTTTCATTTTGATTTCATTACGGAAGAAATATTTTCTCTCCCTAATTAATCTCTAGACTCTTAACTGGTAAAGAATTGCAGACTAACCGAACTTTAGAGGATTCACATAAAAGTTAATTTACTTTCTGGGTTTGAAATATGATTCTGACTGGGAGCGTAATAAATAGACATGCAGACAGAATTGTATGTATCGGCATGACTAAAGATATAAACATATTCTACATATCAATGGTGGGTTACATGTCACTTTCATTCAGATGAATTTCAAGGACTAAGGAGGCTGACATATCCACTAGAACTGCCTTCATGATAGCCTTAGCCTTACCCAAAAACTGCACTCAGTTTTTGAACTAATTTTCAGTAAGAATTGCTAACAGGTATTCACTTGTGATTTTTAGATTTTTAGTTTCTTACCTGTCAATAAAAGATGTAAAATATGGAAATGCAGACCAATTTGATAAGTGCGCACTTCTCAGATAGGTATTTTCTCTGATTTTTTTTTGTTGCATTGAGATGAAATGCATTTATTATGTAGTTCTTCCTATAATAAATACTACGGAAGTAGAGCTGTAGATAATAGACAAATGCTTGAATACCATCTGTTAATATAATTCATTTTAAGCAAACTTGTAACATGGTTGTGGAATTGATTGACAGTTTTATAATGAAAATCCATATTTGTGTAAATGGAAACTCTTCACAGAAATGGATCAGTTTTGCTGGTAGACCTGATGAGTAGTATTTTTGAGGTCCAGCAGGGATTTTCAAGAGAGGAGGAGGAAAGAGGGATGGTCAGTGTCAGTATTTAAGACAGTTATGGCATCTTGCCAGGAACGCATGCTCCAGCAAAATTCCTCATACTGCTGTCATCCTACCACTAAAAGCTGGCATTTTATGCTATTGGATACAGAACCAGTCTCGGGCAGGGTCCTTACCAATCTGTGGATACACTTCAAGGCCTAAACTTGAAATAGTCTTTACCCATACTTCTGTGATTTCATGGAGTTTTAATAAAAGTTTCCAGATTCTGATGCATTAATTCTTTTGGAACCACATGATAAGAGTAGAGAGCAGGAAAAGATAACCTTTGTCCAAAATTATTAATGCTGTTAGAGCTTTCACAGCAACAACAGCGGAAGGGAGCTTTCTAAAATAACTATTGAACATTCCCTGTGTGTTTCACCTGGGAGTAATTTCTGTGTCCAGGAAAGCAACAATCCCATTCCGCCTGTGATTTCTGTCCTAACTTCTCACTCTGTTCATCACTGAGAGCAGAAAAAGAATAAATTTCTCATCCCTTGTCTTTGTATAAAGAGTGAGCTAGGGAGCAGATCTTAAATCTTTCCAAGATTGCTTTGATAACAATATTACTATTACCTTGAAAAAAGCCAACGGTTTCTCTCAGTAATTCACTATAACAATTAAGATGTTTACTTCTGAGTATGCTATGTCCCTCTACTGTGAGGCCTTTTAGACTTACAGCACAACCTGGAATTCAAAAGACATAATTAAACATAAAGTTGTAAATTCAAAATCTATTTAGTAACTCAGTAATGACATATCTAGATAATTAGAGATTTTGATTCATAAAATGTGCATAAAGCCCCAGGAGGGATATGAGATGGGAAGAAAGGCCATCACTGCAGGGTAGTGAAGTTTCCTGTAGGGATGCTGGAATTAGAGAGCCACCCACTCTAGGGAATGGGACCAGGAGAGAGAACAGAGAAAGCAAAGAGGTTTCTGAAGGGGGATGGATGCACAAGAGGAAGAAATCCTCTTTTCTACTGAAATTATTTTGAAATCCCCTTGACTCTTCTTGAACCTTCTCTTTCTCCTTGCATCTTACTGATCCAAGTATTCTATTATCATTTAGGATCAGCTGTTTTTTTCTGAAAAAGTGTGCATTTTTACCCCCTGAAATCTCACTAAAGGTTTGTTGGATTCATGTGTTTGTACACACTGAAAAGAGAGATATCTGTTTTCCTACTGGTGCATAGATGTCACTTAGGTTAAGAAATAGACTTCCTGAAGGTTTTATTGCTAGCCATCATTAATGTACTTTGTTCCTTCTATTACATCCCGCTTGAACTTCTGCTGACTGGACTTTTCACATGGGTACAAAATAAATTGTGCCTGACATAAGATTTATCTGGATGAAGTGTTTTAAATTATTTCAGTGAGTCTAATGAACAAAATTTAATGGGTCACTTGAGGCTCTATTAAGTTGAGTACATCCAAACAAATTTGCTTTTCAGGGTTCAGATGATTTTATAAAACTGTTGACACAAATTTACTAGGAAGTTTGGCAAATTCTTTTACAAGAGAGCTGAGCTTTTCAGTTGAAGGTAAAACCTTGGCAGATCTATTAAAAAACTGGGTTTGTTTGCAGCAGATGACTGAACACTAACATTGAAGTTTTACAAAGTATTCATGCAATAGGCATACCAAGATCTTTATTTTTTGGACAGCTAATTTTTCTTACTTAAATCATTTTTCAGAAGATAAAATTGCACATGGGAATTGAATGCTTCATAATTTATATAGATTGCACCAAAATAGGTTCTGAAAATCAAAAAGAACATTTTGTCTTCTGTTAAATCATCACGTCATAAAGTTTTTGTATTACACAACAATGGGAGGCAACCTATTAAGTCTGTTTCTGGCTATGCATTCTTGTACTACTCTGAGTTGTCCTGTTACATTTCAGGTTGTGTAAAGTGTTGTTATTCCCTAAATCTTGGGAGCGTTTTGAACAAATCTTTCTCATTTCCATTACAAAGAGTAAAAAATTATGGGCCAGCTCTAGTGGCATTGCCAAGTTAGACATGTCCTGAGTTCCAGGTAGGCTTTGGTTGTACCAGCGCCAAGTCTGTCTTAGTCCAAGACTTAGGAGTATAGGAAGATTTTTTTCATCCATAATAATCTTTAAAAACTCCAGTTTTCTTTGTCAGTATGGATCCATCACTTTTGCAAATATCATGTGACTGTAGAAGAAAATCAGTCAGTGTAGCTTGTTCCTGCTAGACTGGAGCATCAGTTGTTACAGAAAGGTTCTTGTTAGGTTTATAGCATTACACACAACATAATTAGGTTGATGGTCTCCTTCTGGCCGTGTGAGCTGTTACAGTATTGCACACTGAATCTTTGCCAGAGAGCTTATCTAGTTCCAGGTACCAGTATAGGCACAGTTAAAGCATAGTTATAAAATAAGTCATGACTATATGATATCACATAATCTCAGTGTTGAGTATTTACAATTATTGCTACATATGAATGCTTTAAATATGTTTGAAAATAATTTCATATTTCAAATGTATTATGGCATTTAATTTTCTATCAAGAAAAAGTTTAAAGGAGAGGACAGAGCTTGGACTGATGCAGAAAAATGCATTAAAGGAGTCTCTCCAGAAGGAATTATATAAAGAAACTGCATCATTAGGAACTCCTTATTTTCCTTTTGCATGTAAGAGGTGTAATGTTTTGTTGTTTTTTCCTCTTGAAGCAGTTTAATACCATCCCAAACTGTTATGCTTCCTTGCAGCCAACGTATTAAGGACGATATTTGATGAGCTTCAGTAAGCATGCTATTTTAGTCTCTCTAAATGCTTAGTTTTTGATAAATTGAAGTGGCCTAGGAAAAAGAAAAAATTTAGAAGAGGAGGTCAGATAAAATTGACCATAATACTCTTTGCCCTGAGAAATGAGTCCATAACTCTTCACCTTTTGATGAATTTGGTTGTTATGAGACTGACTTATAACAAATATTTTGTTTATGTAGACAATAATAGTGTATTTCCAAAAGCCTTTAAATGATCATTAACCTGATCTGGAAAAGGTGCTTCGAAGGTGAAAAAATTTATATTACCATGTAGTGGAAGGAAGGTTTTCTTTGTTCAAAGTCAAATTCTCTTCCATTGGCAATCAATATTGTTGTCCCTGAAGTAATTTCTGTACTAAATTCCATTGTGATTGGTATTCATTTTGAGCCAAGGCACCTGCTTTCCTTCAACATTTTGCAATCTCACTGAGGCTTTAACCCTCTTTAAAGGAAAATACTTGAAAGACAAGCAAGAGCAGGATGTTGCAGGGACATGAGAGGAATCTCATGAAGAAGGAATTAGCACTTCTGAATTAGAGTTGATAATGGGTACAGACTGAATTTTTATTTCTCACAACTTAAAATGTAGAAACTTAGAAAACTTAGAAAGTAATAATTCGTACACTGAAAGCCATTTGGTAAGCCCAGAGATAGCAGACTTCATGTTGTTGCTGCCAAATGGGACTGCAAAATGAAGTTTACCCTCCTTAGATTGCAGGTACATATGGTAGTCTTGGATAAGCTTGAACTGCACACAGGACACAGTTAAAGGTAGGGAGGTTATTAATATGTACTTTGCTCTGGGACCCTTTTGTTACTCGTGGTTATTACCTGATGCTGTTTACTGTGATTCATCTTGCCTTGAGCTGTACGTTGCCATGTATAGATTATTTCAAACCACCACAGCATCCTATCCTATTTAACACTAGCAGTCTACCACATACTGCATATCTGAAGAAGCAGGGGAGCTTTGCAGTATTGATCTTACTTTATCTTAGTCCACATTTTGGGGCTTTGCTTTTTTTTTTTTTTTTTTTTTGTTTTCTAGGAAAAATATTTTCTTGTTAAGTAAACCTGTGTCCTGTGGCTCTTGACTTTCTATATGTAATATGGATCTGTGTCACACTCTGAACTTGGCTCTACTGTGCCAACTAAATGTGTTTTCTGTCTTTTGAAACACTAAAGCTAGTCAGCCTTTCATCCTGTAGTAAATAATTGCCTATACATGACAGAAAAATAGATTTTTTTTCTCTGTTGGTGAACACTATATATACTTGGAAAATCTTATTTTTATGCAATGAAATCTTTATTGTAATTTTCTGTGTGTTTTATTTGCATCTGGTTTGACCATTGCATAAAAGATATCTGTATAAAAAAAAAAAACAACAAAAAAAAACCCTCTCGGTGGCTATTCGTTTGCATGCCTACATCTGCAGTATTTTGCATTGCTACAATGAATTTTTGTCCATTGCTGGCTCCTCATGAAAGCAGGGTGGGCAATTGAAAAACTGTACACACAGAAGATGCTGAAAGATGGTTTTACACTGGAGCAGATAATGAAGTATCTACTATCAGACAGTTTTTTCTCCCGCTCTGCCATTTTGAAAATTAATCTCGGAAGAAAAATCACTCTTCTGATCTGTACATACTCTTAAAATTAAGTTTCAAAAGAAGTGAATCAGCATTTTTGGCTCTGAGATGTTATTTCTCCAATAAGATTGCAATTATGGAAAAAAAAAAAATCCAATTATTCAGAGTAAGGAGAAATAAAACACAGTCTGCTTTTATTTTTGTTTTATTTTATTATTTTATTAGGCAGTGTTATTTATCTTGTATAGTTCTTTCTATTACTTCAGTGGCTTATACTGGTAAAATGTCAGGGAACAACTCAGCCACTTTTATGGGTGGTAGACTGTTCCTGCAATGTAGGCAACAAATATGATATTTTTCCATCAGATATTTTGGAAGGTATGTGTAAACAAAGATATGTTTGGTGAATCTTATTTTCCATTTTATTTTGATCAAGGTAAAGTTGAAAGATGAAGCATTATAAAATGTAATGCCAGATGGTGAGGTACAAAAGCGTGCCTAATCTGTGGTCTGAAAGGTGAATGCTAACAGCTCTGGAAGGCTGGAAAGCTCATGTAGTTGGAAATAGGTTTTGGAAATAGAAGCATTTTACTTTTAGGTCACCAATTCACAGCTGATACAGCTGGGTAATAACTGAAAGCTACTTTCATGTTTTAGAAGCCTGTTGTCTTATTAAAATCGTATTCTCATGCTATAAATAGACACCTCACAATCTAGCCTTCAGATAGCAATAAATAGCAACATCCTTTCATGCAAGAGTTTGAACAGGAGTGGGCTGGATGACCTTTACTTCTAAGAGATTCTAGCAAAAATGGGTTAAATGGAAGGAGTAAAACAACAGGGGGGAAAAATCTCCTTGGGGAAAGCAAGCTGATTAGTTTGTAGACACAACTTCAGCTCAAGAATTGTTTCTCCTCTCCTGAGAATGCTTGTATGTATTTCCCTTGGGTCTGAATGGCTTCCATTTACCTTGGAAGATAGTTAAGCGACTTCATCTACAAAGAGTTGCCAACTACGAGAAAATAAAAGCTTTGTTTGACTTGAAATATGTACAAGCCTAAAGCATTAAAAGTCCTATACTGTGAACAGAAGTCTCAATCACCCCTGGCTGGGTTTCATCTCAAGTTATTTTTGAGCTATTAGTTGTAGTTAGCCTTCAAAATATTAGTTATATTTCTAATAGTGAACTAAGCTGAAAATTTATTATTTTATTCAAAACAGTTTCCTTCATCTTATTACCAGGTTAGTGGTTAAGGTCCATGCCAATGCTTATCAGCCTGAATTAACAACAGTTTTTATCAGATCAAGAGAGAACACAGAAAAACTGGGAACTTGGACTGCTTCAAAGTAGTTTAGATGCTTTTTTTCTATTTTTGCAGTTTTTTCTCAAAGGTGATATCTGACATACAGAGCTTCAGTTTAAATTTCACATCAAACTAAAATTAATTAGATCAGAACTTTGATAGCAGACGCTTCACTGGTCAAGACAATTTATCATTAGCAATTGAAAAAAACAATGCATAGGTATATTTAACCTTATAAAACTCTACAGTAAATATTGCTTACAAATTGCTTACAATTACTTACTGTATATGAATTATAAACAAGAATTAACCAACCAAGTGGTATTTGTCAAATAATTAACAGTTAAAAAGATTAACAAACATTGAATTAAAATTTAAAATGAATACTTAATAATTAAAAGGAATTCCTCTGAGCTGGAAATAGTTGCAGGCTGCAAGGGTATGAAGGGAAAGCAGTCAGATATGTTTGCCCTGGTTTTACTTTGTTGTAAGTACCCTTCAGCTGTGCTGAAAACAGGCTAGGGAACCAGATGGGCTCTTGATTGGGACCACTATTGTATATCTTCTATTTTAAGAAAGAACATTTTTGCATTTTATTTCTTTTTTTTTTTTTTTCCCTGCCCTAAATACTTACACCCTCCCAGCACTCCTCATACTATGAAATTCTATTTTGGAATAATGTTTGGGTGTTCTGCTGCATTAAAATCTGTGCCTGGTAAAGGAAGATGATAGTTAAAACTGCCATGTCAGAAAGGCATGAAAGCTCATTCAAAGCTCATTCAAGCTCATTCATTTGGCTATGGTCAAATAGCCAAATGATTTATGGGTGCCAGAAACCACCTATTTACCTATATCTGATATAATAGTTCAACAGTTTTTTCTAAATGTTTATTTTAGTCACATGGAGTTTGATTTGACAGTTGAAAAAATGGTTAAAAATAAATAAAAACCAGACTGGATGAGTGACAAAACAAACAAACAAACATACAAAAAAAACTTAGGAAGGTGGTACTAACAATTTGTCAGCTTGTTATGGGCCATGTGGTGAAAGCTTCCATGCACTCCTATTATATACTTTTTCAAAGTCCAAGTTACTCACATTAAAGAAAAAAAAAAAGCATGCTTGTTTTTCAAATGTGTTTAATAGGTTGAAAACTAAAGAGCAAAACAATCTGTTTTTAGTCTAACTTCAGGGATCTAAAGTGACTCCCAGTTTTCTCCATCCACCTAAAAAGACATCCCACACAATAAGCTCATTAGTAGATCTTTATCCAATAGTTAAGAAAGATGAATCCCATTCAGGAAGCTCTAAATTCATTTTCTTCTAAAACAAATGGAAAACAACAACAAAAGTAACATAGAAATCGAGTCACTAACATTGACAGTGGCTTATCTATTTCAAGTACTCTTATGTGGATTTCACAAGCCTGGCAAAGGATGAGTGCCATTGTTTGGTGGTGTTGGTTACTTGCTACAGCACCACCACTGTACATAGTTCTGCATTCTGCCTGACTGCAGTCAGGTCTGGCACCTTCTTCCTTGATTCATTTGGGATCAAAACTGTTTGACTGGGAAATACTCAAATGGAGCCTTCTGCCATCTGCATCTGTTAACTGGGGTGAAAGGTATGGTTATGATAGTCCTGGCAGCATGGATATTGAAGCATAAATAACCATTTTCCACTTTGGTATTAAAACACTCTGTTTAGAAAGGTGACTTCTTAATACCACTAAAAACTTGTTTAGAATTACTTCAGAAAGATGTTACTTTTTTAGTTATGGATCGCTTGGCATATTTACAGGTGTTGTAGAACTGTATATCAAAAAATTGTTTACAAATGAATGCTCAGAAATATTTTTGTTTACAAATTTACTATGGACTACTAATGAGTAAGGATAGTGTTACTTTTCCTTTGTGTCTTCACTATCTTTTACTACCTTCCATGTGACATTTTCATGGTTGTTTTCTAACAATTTCCTTAAAAATTAAGTTTTAAATCAAACAAGTTTGTGTGCATTTTGCTGTGCATTGTCACTACTAAGCAGGGTGGTGAAACCTCAGATAACATTCCAAAAAATGTGAATTCCATCAGCAGAGAATGAAGCTGATACACACTGAAGCGTGAATATCCCTTCTCCGAAGGTGCAGTAGAGAATGTGACAGTAACTGTAAAGCAGGAGGAGAATCTCTATGATCTATTGTATTATACTGCCAACACTGGGAAGTCATTACCTGTTGTCACCTGCCTACTGTCCCACAGCCTATCATTAATTCTGTTGCAATCTGAAATTTTTGTTGCCTGGTAGCATGTAATTGAGATATAGCATGTGCATATGTTTAGACATGATGCCCCCTGCAGCAAGGTCCTCCCTCTTGGTTTTGTGTTGTAGAAGGTGGAGTAGAACATCTTAAAGGAATTCTTGATTATTCTTCCCATCCTTAAAACCTGAACATCTCAGCTTTGAAGGTTTCAAAACTTCCCAAATCTGTGTAAGTTTTATTAGATAAAGGTCTGAAACAAAACTGCTCTCACATTCCTGTCCAGAATAGGACAAGCATTGAATTTGTTTCCTCTGTAAATAAGTATTTTAATTTTGTCTCTGATCTTAAGATAGCTTCTTCTTAGAAGATGTTGATAAATCAGTTTGGCTTTTCTAAGGGTCGTACTATTATCTGCCTAGATATTATGATGATTTAAAATAATATTAAAATGTGTATATAATTCACTAGTGCAACACTGTAATTCGGTAAAACAAATCCAATGATTCTTGCTGTCAGAAAACTGCAATAAATGCAGATTAACATGTGTACTGAGGGTGAAGCCTTTTCATGGAAAAAAAAATTCTCCTTCCTGCTCCTATTAAATGGACCTCTCTCAATAAACGTTTTGATAGGGAGAGGCAGAACAGAGTACTTGCCCTGCTATTATGTGCTTTAGGTGAAGCAAGTCAAATTGGTACAAGTATTATATTTTCTGCTCATTTTATAGGACTATTTGACAATGAATTGTCTTTCTGCAGAAAATATAATATTGCATTAGTTTTCTCTCCAGACCTCAAATGCTGAAAAGGTGCCTCAAGTAAAACATACTTATTTGAATGCATATATCTGGCAGTGTTCCTCTAACAAAGCAAAGCCAAATGTCACATATTTTATGTAGTGATGTTGTAGCTATGGTCTAAGGACAATAAGCTGGCTAGTGTAGTTTGAAATGTTTGAACCTGTTTGGGTTCCACTACATAGGCTGGAAATTGAAGCACCAGTAATGAATCATAAAACATGAAACAGACATAATGAAACAGAAAATTTTCCAGGCTTCTGCTAAGCTTATCTTTCTAGTCAGTTTTCTGTAAGCTGCTATGTCCTCTTATAAATTACTTTTATTTTTTAGGGTGAGGAAGAGCTTCATCAGTGCAAATTGGTACAAGCAAACAATGATTTTCATCAAAAATTATATGTATTTTTTGTCCGTAGAAATACAAGATTCTGTGTGGTGGCTCAATTGCAGTGAAGAGTTGCCAGAAGTGGTTAACAGAAAACAGGCATGAATTGAATTTTTGGTGAGTAAATGATCTATTTTTTTCTCTTTAATAGGTACAGCAAAAAATTGTATCTTTTCAGCATGCTTGGTATTCAAGAACTATAGCAATGTAGACAGTGTAAGAACGTGAATGGAAAATGCAACTGTACTATGTGCATAAACTCCATAAATGCTCTTTTCTGAGAAATTGAAAGGACATGAAATGTTTCTGCAACTCTTGTTAAATGCACTAATGAAAGGTAATTGCCCCATTCTCACCTAATATTCTTGCAAGAATTTTGGGGGAAGAAATGTTTTAAACTAAACACTTTTTTTTTTTTTTCTCCATGAAAATGAGGGGTTGCAAGAACATTTTATGAGAGTTGGGTACATAACAAGTATTTTTGAAAAGTTATCTGCCTACTCATGGCCATGGTCTTATGTGCTGCTGTTGTGCTAAATTGAGAAATCAATCAGGCAGGGTTTTGAAACCACTGTATTGCACAGAGGTAAAAACAGGGCAATATCAAGTACCTAGAAAATACAAATGGATTCACTGAGGCTTTCTAATTCTGTCTTGCTAACAATTCATTTTCTGTCTTTATTATTATATTTGGACTGTTTTGGGGGGTGTTTGTAGAACATTGTTCAGATTCAGTTCTCTTGCTTCTTACGTTGATGCTGCAGGAAATCTCCATTTAAGAGGATGTCAAGGCTGTCTCTGACATCTAAAGACAACAGTCCAAAGAGAAAAATTCTTAATATTCTATAAAATGGGGAAATATGCACAGAAAAGTATTTGGGGCTGCATTTTCAAACAGCTTTAGAGAAGCTGAGATCTTGGAAAGAAATAACTATTATGTGACAATGGAGGTGCTAACCACATGCAAAATATAGCCACCTTGGTAAATTTTTAGAAGTGGCAAGTATAGCACAAAGTAATCAGTGTTGACCAAATCTGGAAGAACTAACATATAGTTTGTCTTAATTAGAAGCTTAGAAGACTTCAGAATCCACTCGTAACAAAATCAAAATGTATTACAAATAAGTGCAAATAGTTACAAAATACTCACATTTATGAAGGCATTATACATAAATTCTTTTTCAGTAAAAAAAACTGTTCTACTTCGGCTGAATAAGTCCTCATGTGTTTTGTTGTTGTTGTTGTTGCTTTTTAATTGCCATGGTGGGGTTACATTTTCAGTAGCAACTGCTTCAATGGCTTGAAAGATATGGGCTAAATGGGAATGAATTTTTACAAATAGTTTGAAACAGAGGTTCTCAAAATATCACAGATGCCGAGCTGCTGATTTATTGAACAGCTTAGGAAGAGCAATGGTGTAATTGGCACTATCTTTTATCCTGTTTTCTTTGATCCATTCTCACTGGAGTGATTGACTGCTTGCCATTTTCGAGCAAGATGCAACCCCTGAAATTGCACAAGCAAGGCTTTTAGTTAAGTTCAGCATGAATTGAAACTGAGGGAGGATGCATAATGGAACAAGGTCCATTTGGGACTGCAGGAGAACTGGCAAGCTGCCCTGCTTGATTATGTTTAAGCCTCCTTTTAAAGAGTGACACCTGATTGCTCTTGAGAACTGTGTCAGTTTGGAATCTCCTTTGGGACTCTGAGGAGATCACAAATACTTTTCATGAAGGATACAAATGATAAAAATTTAAAATAGTATTTTCTTCAATTACAGTATTTGTCTTGTTATAATTTTTAGTTTAGCTCATGAAAAGCTAAAATATGAAGAATGAAACTGCTAACTTGCTGAAAATTTATTCTAGTTATTGTTTCTGCTCTTTACCACGTTCGTCATGCATTTGTTTTTGTTTGGAGATGCTGAGTTGGAAAAAAAATCAAAAACATAACTAAAGAAAACATTTTTTGAAGAATAATTACATCATATTGTCATAAAATGTCTTATTTTCAAGAACATGAGATTTTGAAAGAGAAAGTTTTAAAGGCTTAGAAGTGAAATGCAGAGCAGTAGGGAAATCAGCAACTTCTTCAGAGGTTATGAAATTCTCTGTGTTTCCCAGCAAAGGAATTTTAAAGTAATTAATTGGTTATATATGGTAAATACAACTCTTGATAGTTTTAGGCTTCCCTTTTTTTTTTTTTTTTTTTTTTTTTTAATTTACTTCTGTGTTTAGGAGGACAGAAATAGCTAAATAGAAGGGGAAAAGTAAAATATCTCTGACTTGCAGATTTTAGAAAACGGGCGCTGTCTGAAGTTTCCCAGAGGGCTGGAATGTTTCAGTAAGTTCTAGGGCCACTGGCAATAAGGTAAAATGTGGATGATGAATTTGTTTTTCAGGCTATTTATGCAACTTATGGTTTGGACATAGCTTCTAAAAACATATGTATCTCCATATAATGTAGAATGCTCAGTGGTCGACAGTACAAATCACTAGAGTATTGAGCGTACAAAACACTGTGCTTGGAATCACTATTTAAGATTACATATGGGTGCTGCTAAGCTATGGTAGAGCATTTGGAATTCTTGAACAGATTCTTGCCCTTTTTCTCCCCTAGAATCACTAGTTATTGAAGACGTGTTTTACGTATATAACCAGAATAATATACAAGAGGTACTGTCAAGATATCAGAAGATAGTTTCAGTTGGAACTGATAAAATTGTAGTTTTACGGGGCTGTTGAATGGACATAGAAAATTTTAGTATACACAGCCTCGGAGGACACATATATACAGTGGTACAGAATGCTGAACTATACAGTAGAATATATTCTGCTGGGTTTTGCTGTTCTTGTTACTGCCTTACACAGTTTCCAAATACATTTATTCTTCTATGCGCATCATCTTTATGGATTTTTTTCATGTTACATAGTCCCTTGAAAATTGTACTGTTGGTTTGTTCTGATACTTCAGGCTTTGGCAGGACCAAATGAACACAAATGTTATTTTTTGCAGGATAGTAGTGATATAGAAAAAAAAATCTACTAGTGAAAGAAATTGCTTATGAAAGTTTTGTTAATGCAACAGCATAAACTAAATTGAAGCTATACATATAATGGCAAATTTTTGTAGTGATTTCATAGCCATGCAAATATCTTCTTGGACTTGATTTTTTTGTTCAGTGGAGGCAGTAGGTTTACAGTCTGATTCCCTACATTTCCAGTTTACTAATTTCTAATTAATTTTGTTGCTTAGATTAATGAATGTCCTCAGACTTCATTATATCTTATGTATTCTTATATTGGACTACGGCAGATCAGATTAATAAATATGCAGTGCCATACATCAGTATTGTAATAGGTATTTTATTAATTTTAGTATGGGTTGTGGCATTCAAAATTTCAAGGGTAGAAATACCACTGAACAATCACAATAGAAGTTTTGTCCCTTGAATACGGTGTGTTCAATGTCCTTGGTGCTGTTGAAGTTGCTGTCTTGAACATGGAGAAAACTGTGGAATGGAGAGAATAAAATAGTAGTTTCATCACTAATAAAAGAGATGCCACGTTTGGGATGTTCACTGGTGCAGGAAACAAGGGCATTTCAGTTCACCTTAATAATTCAAATCTGAACTGTCAATAGGTATACAGCTCTTCCTCTAAGTCTCTCTATGAACTGCTAAAGAAAAAAGGAATCAAAGTTGATGAGGAAAGAGAGGTTTGAAAGCTCCTTTCATCTCGCAAGTTATTTGGACACTGAACTGTGTAAACTAATTATTTTGCCTTTCTATCACCTCCAAACTTTCCATCTCTTAACTTAGAGAGTCATGACCATGACTCCTAACCCTGTCTTTTGTCTTTACAAAGTCTGAAATGAGTCTCTTGGACAAAGCTTTGTCAGACAATCACACATGTCGGGGCAGAAGGGACATCAGAGCTTTTGCTCTTGCTCAAAAACAGGATCTTCAATTTTCTTATCTCAAATTATCTCAAATGCAGACCTCAGTTCTGCATTGTTTCTCTTTTAATTTGGAAATTATGAAAAACACCTGTGTTAAACGGCTGTTTCATGGTGCAGAAAAATTTCAAAATATACTTTCATTTACAGCTTGTCTTTCACACCACTCAGGTGGCTTAATGCATATCTGGCATAGGCTTAACAAGGACAACTGAGTGAGATTGCTAGGCTGAACTACAAAAACATTATTCTTAAGGCATTAATAATGGAATAAAACATTATTCCATTTGAGTCAGCAGATTTATGTAAGTGCAAATGTGGAGTGGTTATGATTTGAAATTAGGGGGTGATGGCTTCAGTAGCCTGTGTAGAAAGCATTCAAATGCCTTGCTGTTTTTCTAATTGAATTTATGTCTCATATACTTTTATTAGGCCCTATGTATACATATATATATAAAGAAGTAAAATTAGGGATGAAATGTATCCTGATATTATTATTCAATTTAACTAAATGGTCCTGATGAAAAGTCTGTTGTGATGTAATTGTTTTATTTGTCAGCTAAATACTCAAAGACAGCACAAGGCCTTACCATTTACGAGTTGCTTTTATCTTGCTCTTGTGTACTTTTTTTCTTGTTTTTTTTTTTTTTTTTTTTTTTATCTTGCTTTGTGTACTCTTCCTATGTACCAGAGGCGTGAAAACAGACAAAACACAAAAAGCTCCATCAACATCAAACAAGTCTGAGATGAAACTGAAGTTATTTGGCCATCCTCTATGCCAAATAATCATCTAACTGAGGCAGATTTTGTTGCTCTCTAATGACTGACTTGTCTACAAGCAGTTCATGTTTGTTGACTCTCCCACCTTCAATTTTTTTACTAAACACTTCTAGTGTTGCATGCTGGCTTTCTCCAAAGAGACCACTAGAGCATGTAGGCCAGCTCTTGTCCACAAGGCAGGATCTAGCATGTCTCACAGATGGAGAAGAAAGTTTGGCTACAAGTGGGCTTGCTCTTAACCACTACCAGTAACTACTGCTGCTGGGAACGGGCTGTATCCAGCGTGAATTTGGCTCATGGAATGTTGCCTTGGATCTTTCTTGTTCCCATTGATTTAGTTCTTTTAGAAGCCATTAAGTTTTCAACAATTTGTCCTTCTAGTTTTCTTTTCTGTGGTTTGTAAGAGGACACTACTAAACAGTGATATGATTATACTTTGTTAGTTGTCTAATCACATAATATTGTAAACCTTACAAGCATCAGTCTTGAATGACGAAGGGTGTTCTCTTAAACAGAGAACACTTTAAGTATTCTGCCTATGAGCTAACAGTGAGTATTATGGAGCAAAGTGGTCAGACAAAGGGCAAATCATCAGGTTTTGTTTTGATAAAAGTAAGTAGTACTTTAAATTTGAGAACTAAGAACTAGAAATGGCTAAAGAATGTTTTCATTTATTCAAACTACAGAGATTTCTTTAAGATGGCTCTTTGCAACAGAATCTTATTATTCACCAGTGTTGTCTTTTTTCAGTGTGGGGTGGGTTGGGAATAGCAAAGAGGATGACACTAAGTGCTGAGAAAAAACTTTCTCTAAACCTCAAATCAATAACCTTAATCCTATGTATTTGTCCTAGACTGAGTTCATAATAAAATATTTATAGAAACTGTCATAAATAAAGTCATTCCTGCTATTTTGACAATTTTCTTCCCATTCTTAAACTGATACTTAATATTATTTAAAATAAGATTCTTGAAAATACTTGCTCAAACAAACAAATAAACATTGTTTTCCAGCTTCCTGCATTTAGTAGCAGAGCTGTCTGAATTGGCCCATCTTAAGTTAATTATTAGCATAGTTACATTTCAGTTAACTCCCAGAGCACACAAACACACACAGCTATTCAGGAGTAGCACTTTGTTTACCCCCAAAAGGGAAGCTCTTTTTGTTGTGTCTTGACTGATAATGAAGACAGAGCTTACAATAAATACCAACAAAAATGGTCCTAAGCATTAGACAAAATTCTCCAAGTTAACATGTTATTACTGACTTCATTCCTTCTGGTATTTAAACTGTTATTTACTCTTTAATATTGGCATAAGAATGTCACAGAAGAGAGACTTTTACTCTTCTGTAAGCAGTCGAATCACCCCCTGAGGGATAGGACTATTCCAGATTTTTCTTATTTTCTTGAATCTCAGCCTTTCAAAGAAAAGGGGTGAGGTACATGTACTAAAACCAAGATGCAGTTTCTCTTTGAAATCTTAACCTTATTAGTAAAATGAAGAACACAACCAGCATTGTTTGTCAGCTTTATCATTTATCATTAGTCATTTGTCAGCTTTAAAAATTCTGCTCAAAATCCAGTATTGCCTATGCTCTATCCCTATAGGTTTTTATTTATACAGGTTCTCTCTCTATATATATTCACTAGAGGATTTGCTGCAGATATGTTTATATAACAATGAAAAATACCATTCTTAGCAAATGTTTTGGAAATTACAAAAAAATTAAAGGATGTTAGAGGAGACAATATAAAGACATCAATCAAAGCATTGCTGGAGAAAAAGCAATTAGCAAAGGGCAGATATTTAAGTAGGTGTTTAGAACTGTTCTTGCTGCTAAGATTCATGCTTAGTACAAACAAATGTGGCTATAGCATGTTTAATAAAAAAGTGCAGAGTAAGCGCTGCAAATTTTACTAATTTTGAAGTTCCCTCTTTTATTACATATTATTCACAGACAAATTCATGTTTAATTTGGGATGGGATGAACTTGATGTTTAAAAATACATCCTAGTGACAATTTTTGCCAAAGTCCTTTTTCAGTAACAAAAAAAAACCCTTATGGATACTAAGTGTGCTTCTGTTTGCAAGACTGAAGTGCAAGACAGAAGCTTTCCCCTTATCTTCACATCTCTTTTTTTCAGAAAATGAGTATTAAGAACATAGGAATGGAGGTACTGGAGAAGATGAAGCTCTTAATTATGTGTTACTCTTTTTTCAACTTCTGACTGTAACGTATACTTGTGGAGGGGAAAATAATGTCAGAGCAACTATCAGAATGGCAGCTTAGCTGATACATCCTCTCATCTGGGATTTCATGCATCAGTTTGTGTAGTTTAATAGCCCCTGATGCATTTGCTTTCACTTATTCTTCTGACATCCAAAACAATATGGCAATGAGTTCCGCGATTTAATAAACAAAATAAGGAAAGCAAATAATTTTGATATTACTGCCAAGTTGTTTGCTAATAGAACATGAGAAATATTTTTGCATTTCCCAAACAAAGCTTCTGTTTTCATACTCTATGTATTTCATTGCTGAGTTGAAATTCAAATATTAATCATAAAAACAAAATTGGAATTTCAAGATATGGAATACTTAATAAAATGGATTATTTGTTGTTTTTGCAACCATATAACAAATTACAAAAGTTCTCCCTGGACAATGAAATCTGATTCAAATTTGCCTTACTTCTTCCACTTCATTTGTCAAAGACAATATGAAGTGGCGTCTTCCATACAGATCGTTTCTTGGGCATTTTTAGTCTATTTTTATTGTAGTGACTACACTTGCAATCAGTGTATAGCACAGCACTGCAAAACTATGAATATTTAGTTTAAGGCAATCAGTTTATATCTGTTCAATCTATTAAAGTAGCAACCATACCAGGTAATATGACAGTAGTATAACTCAACATCATTGCAGGCAATGATGTATGGTGAAACATAAGACTAAGCACTCAAAGCATTTTATCAGAACCATGGCATTGTCTAAATTTGAGCAAATCCTTTGTTAGCACAGCTGTGCTGAAACAACAGCATAGTAACCTCAATATTTATTCATCAGATTCATTCTTAAATGAACAAATAAAAGTTCCCCCCTGAAATTAATTAAATGGTTGACAAATCATGAAACATGATTGCTAAGAATGATTGAAGGTGTCACGTGCCTCAGTAAGGATAGCAGTAGTCCACAACCAGGTTGAACAGCTGCACCTGATCAAGTTTTAAGAGAGATAGAGGGCAACAGCAAGAGGTAAGGTGTAATGAATTTTTACAGTTTCTTATTACAACTTCTGTTTTATAAATAAGCCATGATGAAGTTACAGTACTCCACAGGAAAGATTAGCCTTCAAGTGAGATAGCATCTAGTATTGGTCATACTGTGCTTCTCACAAGAAGACAGAGGAGGAAAAATATCAGAATATCAGAGAATACTATGTTGAAAGGTTTCAAAGTAGAATCCATTTTCTATTTTGAAAAATATTAAAGTTAATTTTTCTAAAAAAAACAACTTACAAATGAGGTGAACGCGTAGAAATTAAAATAACTGCTGTAGTAACAAAGTAAATTTCTGAAACAGGTTTTTGGAAAAGGCCATGTTTTATTTGAAACAAACTGGGTGTTTGAAAAACTGACAAACTATTGGCTGTTAAAGGAATGTGTGATAGAATTTGTTCTCCTTGAGAGGCAGCTCATGCCTTCAGTTGAGTGTGTTAACTTTTTTTTTTTTTTTTTTTTTTGAGAATGAAACTGAGTTTTCTGGTGTAAATAGACTATAACCTTACAATTTATAAGCTTGTTACAAGAAATTATGTTATAAGAAGGAGCTTACAAGCAATAATTTACCGTGTCCTGCCTTGGTGTCCACAGCAAAGTAGAGAACCTAATTCAATGTCCACGGGGCTTCCCAAGCATTGGGAAGCACATCATGTTTGTTACCTGGCTGGTGAAGCACTGAACTTCTCTCGAGTCTCACCAGGCCCACTCCATCAGATGCTTCTCCCCTGCTGCCTGCTCACCCCTTGTCTTTCTACCCAGAGGAGGTAGCTGTGACACAGGCTGTAATGATGGAAATGCAAAATCATTCCCCATACCTTGGAAATAGCAGTTGTATGTGTAACGTTGCATGGTTACGTGGTATTGGTGACATAAGAGGAATTACAAAAGGACAGGAAATAGCCATGCTGTGACATGCATGTTTGTTTGTTTGTTTGTTTGTTTTCCTGAAGGAGAGATAATAGCCACTCTATTATTCTTCAGAACATTTCTCTATCCCTGAAAATTTTGTCTTTGTCTGCTTTGTGCTATCAGATTGGTGCTAAACTACTATACAGGGAACACAGCCTGGTCCCAAACGTATGTCTAGTTCAAAGGCTCTGTACTAGCATAGATGACAAGAAAGTCTCCATAAATATATCAGTAAAACACTTTTAGTGCTGTGTAGCTTCTTAACTGACTAAATAAGATGATTTGAACTTGTGTTCCACTCGTTTTCTTCCCACTTATCAAAAAAAGACCATATGATTTGAAAAGTTGGGATTGCCTTCAGAGAGTTCCAGACCAATAATGAAGTAATTTAGTATTAGTATCTAAATCCCCACAGTAGCACAAGTCATACTGAAGCATTATGCCTGAGCTGGTAGATCCTCCATATGCTTGTTTGTACTTGCTCCTTGAGGCACTTGCCCTATAAATAAAAGAAACTGAAATGCAAAGTAACACTCATCAGGGACAATAAAAATAATAATTCAGAGACTGATACATAACTATTAAGGCTGGAGGGACCCATTATTGTTTCACAGTTTGGTCTTCTTCATAAGACAAACTTTTCCTTGTATTAATGCCTACTGAGATTAGGCGCAGGTTTTTATTTATCCAAATACCATAGAATTGAAGATTTATCTAAAGGGAAAATATTGCCTTTGAAAAATAGCATTGTCTTGTAGCAGTTAAGAGAACTGAGGCAAGATGATTTACCTGGAATAATAGCAAGGTGATAACAATATAGAAGATTTTCCTGGCTTATTTCAATTCCACTAGGTTTCTTAACTTGCTTCGTAGCATTCATAATATACTCTGATATATACACTTGTCATTGAATGCATAGGATATTTACACAATCAGCTATGTCAAGGCATGTAGATACACAAGCATCCAGCAGCATCTTGTACGTCTTGTGTGCACCCTGATTATGTACTGACTGCATTTGGAGGCATAGCCTGGGTGAGTCCCATCCTTAGGCACACTGCAAGGAAAGGTGACCTGCCCTAGAAGATCTAAGTGGCAGGTTGGTGTGGACAAGGGATAATGTTATCACAGAATCATAGGGTCAGAATGATTTGAGTTGGAAGAGCCTTTAAAAATCATCTAGTTCCGCTCCCCTGCCATGGGCATAGACACCGCCTACCAGACCAGGTTGCTCAAAACCCTATCCAAGCTGGCCTTAGACAATTCCAGGGATGCGGCATCCCCAACTTATCTGGACAACCTGCTCCAGTGCCTCACCACCCTCATAGCAGTAAAGTGAGTGCGTGTGTCTTGCATAGCCTTGAAAGTCTGCATTTAGGCAATGTACATAGTCAGTTTGGCATCTGTCTGTGAATCAGAAGCATGCTTGCACTGCAGTTGTGTACTCTGAGTCATAAAGACTGCAAGAATTTTAATGAACAGTTGGACTATAACTTCTCTCAGTGGTTAGCGTTGGCTTTTTGATGCTCTTTCTCACTATGTATATATATTTACATAATTTTACTTCTGTCATTGTCCAGTACAATGTACAAACTAACTGATTGATTCAAACCTATGATTTTCTCAGAATATCCTCTTTTAATAAGTCTAGATGTGTCTAGCCTAAAATGTTCATTTAAAAATCAATGTTTTTACATTCTGAAGGAGTTATTACATCTTCTATAGATTCTGCATTATGTTTATATATTCTATTAAATCAGAATTATAGCTTAGATTTGTTGGTTTTATTATTGACTGCACTCAATACAAGGAAAAGAAGTTGTAAAGATCTTTTTTGACTTTTTTTTTTTTTTAAAGGTCTAAATTTCAGAAGCCACCCTTTCAAACAAATGAGATCTTATTTGGATGATCTTTTTTTTTTTTTTTTTTCATGACAAAATAGAAATTAGAACTTACACAGTTCTAATTATAGCTCTTTATAGTTTAGACTGCTTTGTATTTATTTGCAAGATGTGAAGGCTAATGAATAGTAATTGTAATGAATAGTAAATATTTATTCTGGTGTGTTAGAGTGTAATAAATTACAGACAAAATATGCAAGTATATATATTTATACATCAAATTTGTGGATTATTATATAACATTTGCATTGCATATTTATCAATGTGTATTTTGTAACAGCTAATTATTACAATTTTCATAACTCTTTCAAATTATTTGGAAAAGTTCTGTGTGAGATGAGAATTTATGCTGCATATATCAGCACCTTTGTTGCGATTTGATGTATGTTAGAAGTAATTAGACTAGCACAGGTTTTAGATATCTGCAAGACATTATACAGCACTTCCTGAATGTTTCTGCAGGCTTGGGATGGATTTTAAGGGGCCTTCATGGACTTTGTAAATAACCTGTTAAGTCAATGCCAGTTACCTTGCAAAAAGCTGCTCTGTGAATGGGATGCAGAACGTCATGATTATCTCATAGTAATATTCTTTCTAGGTTTTCCTTTTATCACGTCTTGTACGCAGAAAAAAAATAATATAAAAATGGGTGTTATAGTAATGAAGTTTTCCAAAAATAGAAGAAAATACATTCTGTAATGCAGACTATAGCTATTGGTGGAAATGTAATCTGCTATATCTTTATTCTCCCTTTAACACTTGGGGAAAATAATTGCATGTAAATGCGTGCACTAATAATAGCTGATTAAAATACATTAATTTTACATCACAAAATAATCACCATTAATTTAATTCTATTACACCATAAAATGGCTAATTCTTTTTCAGCCAGTTCACATTTCAATTGATAAAGGAGATGAAATAGTTTTGAAAATCTCATTAACTGTGCAAAGATACACTCTGATTTTGTAAGTGTGAATTTTATACCTTTAATTGATTACAACGTAATAAACACTAAGGTAAGACAATGTAAAAACTGCCCAGGCAAACACAAATAATGAAATGGAAAGTGAAGCATCCCCTAGGAACAGCAGTTCTCTGAGTTTGCAGGCAGACGGTTCATTCAGTAGGGACTACATTTTAATCCACCACGTGTAAGCACTGGTATGAAGTCCTGGGCAGAGCCAATGCTATACCTGTTGCTTTAATTTGTGGCTGTTGCATTTTAGAGCCTGTACAGATTAGATAGCACTCCTTATTTACTACACTGTCAAGTGTACCTTTTGTGTAATCAGATAATCTACCGTTATACTAGATCATGCTAATTTTCTGTTGCACCAATTTCTCAAAGTCCTTCCTGAGACTTTCAAATAACACTTCATCTTTAGCTTGACAATTCCTTCAAAAGAAGTTCTGCTATTCTAATAATCATTATTTATCTACTAGTTCCTACCTTCCTTTCTATTAGAACAGTCGTTTGCTCATGTTTATTTTTTGCTTTGTTTATGTACAAAATATATGTACAGTCACAGTTTGGACAAGCGATGGCACCTCTTGGTACTCCAGGGGCAGGGGTAGATGTAGGAGATGGTCCTGAGAAGGGCTCCCGCAGCACTTGAATGTCAGCAGAGCTTTTATTGACTGCTGGGAGACCTGGCACCACCTGGCTGTGCCTCCCTTGCCCATCTGCAGGATGTCTGGGTGCTTTGCCCCCTCTCAGATGCTGTCAGCATGGGGGGCTGCGCCACTTGCAGGGAGCCCGGTTGGTGGCAGGGGGGTAGTGGAGGCCCTGCCCCTTCAGAAACACTGCTGCCACTGTCTTGTGGCACAGGGAGCCCAGGCACAGGATGAGGGGACTGGAGGCCAGGGCACAGGAGGGGAGCTGGAGGACAGGCCCTGTGCCCGAGGGGCAGCCTGTCTCTCTGGCAGGCAAAATGGCCAGGGAGAGCCATTCCCGGGAAAGGGGCCCTCTGCCCCCTGACCCTCCTCCTCCTGCCTTGTGAGAGCGTCTTTCAAGCCACCAACACCTCTCCCAACACAGCCATGTCTGGCCATGCGTTGGCCACCGTCACAGAGGCTTCCTGATGTCACAGTGGCATCTGCCCCCCGTATTGTTCCGGGCCCTATAAAAGGCCCCTGCGCAGGGCCCGCCACTTGCTGAGCTTCCAGGCCCTCTTACAGCCATCATGGATGGGAGGAAGAGGACCTGGAGCAGAGGCTGCCCATGCTTGCGTGGGTCTCGAGAGGATGCGTTCCTCAACGCAAAAAGAAGTCGGCCACAGCTTCCGACGAGGAGGCGGAGGACCGGTGCCTGTGGCAAAGGAGCAGTGCGCTGCGCTGCGACTCGTGATGCAGAGCCCATGGAGGTGGATCTGCCTCTGGATGAAGACCTGATGGAGGTAGATCCACCTCCAGATGAACCAATGGAGGTGGATGCTCCAGCACAGCTGAGCTGGCACAATACCAACGTGCCCGGGCTCCCTGCCATCAAGTCCCACCGGCAGCATCACAGGAGCACCAGACCTGCTCCATATGCACGGCCCGGCCTCCACCCCTCAAAATAGCTGAAAGGCCATCCACAGCCATCCTGCTGGCTTGCCTGCAGGGTGGCCTTCTTCCCGTCCCCCATCCTCCATCCCCCACCCCCACCTCATCCAGAGGTGTCATCTCTTCTGCACGGAGTCCCAAGGAGTGGACAAGAGGGAACTTGGCTTCCTCTGGGACGCTGCACCAGGGCGGCAGAAGGAACCCCTCAGAGAGCCACGGTGGACCTTGGGACCTGGAGCCCGGCGATGTCACTGTCTGAGGACAAGAAGGCTGCCCCATGGCTGCTTGAAGAGCAAGCTGCACCTTCCGTGGCAAAGCACAAAGAAGAGCAGCAGATCAGCCAAAGCTGTTTGGGAGACAGTTGCTCCTCTGATGAAACAGAAGACTTCAGGTCTGCCGGGAAGAAGTGCTGGAGTGCAGCGTTACTGTTCATTCAGAGAAGAATAAATAAGAGCTTCATTGGGAGCTCTTCCAAGACCAGGCAACAAATAGCAATAAAAACGTAGCAATAAAATAATAATAATAATAAATAAAATAAAAATAATAATAATAAAAAAAACCACTTTCTTCTCTTATTTGGGGACAAGTTAGTAACTGTGTCTGTACCCTGATGATACCCATCATGGATGGAAGGAAGAGGACCTGAAGGAGAAGTTTAGGAAGTGTTTGGACTGTGCTCTTAGTCATATGTTCTGAATTTTTGTGTAGACTTGTGTGGTTCGAGGAGTTGGACTCCATGATCCTTATGGGTCACTTCAAACTTGGGATATTCTATGATTCTCATGAAAACAGGGAGTTAATCGGCTTAATGAGTCATTCTAAATGACTTCCATAGATGTAATTTATTAATAATTCAGAGGACTACTCAAATGGTTGCCATTGGCAGAAAGGAGTTAGAAGTTTGCTGTGTTCTGAAGACTTAGCTATACATTTAATAGGAAGCTAAGAATATATTTTAATATTGCAATATATTGTAATTTCAAACCGCATGGAATCTTCTGGGAGCAGACACGCCACAGATCTCAATAACTTTTGAAATCTATCATATGAACAGTTTTTAAATCCTTGTATGTCACAGTACTTGAATTCTAGTAAAAGAGATGGAAATGAATAAAGAAGAGTTAAAGGACAAGTTTATTTTTATTTTTTAAATATTCTATCCGGAAAAAATACAAAACTTTGGTGCATAGATCCACATTGTTATATTTTTAAAATATGACCAGAATCTCAATTTATTTTATTTACTTTATTATTTGGTCTGTTCAGCACTTACCTTTTAAGAACTGTCTTCTGTTTTATTCTGTTTCCCTACGCCACATAGGTATTTCTTTATTTCTCTATTTCTTTATTTGAAAGGGATATAGCAATTCCTCCAAGCAAAAAAGTGAACTGTTTTTATCTACCATTGCATGCAAATAGAATGCTTTGTGGTTTTATTCAACCACATTTCTATAACCACACATAAAATAGGGAGAGAAAACAAATTTTGTGTGGCTAGAGTTTGTATAAATTATCTTCTTTTAATCTTATATTCATCTCCTTCTCTGTATAATATAATCATATTTTACTGCAAAAAGTTAAGATTCTTACAGTAGTTCAAGCAAAAGGCTACAAACAGAGCAGCATACAGAGAGCATCTGATGCAACATTACAAATTAAAAGATACTTCTTATTTTATATTAATGAAGAAAGTAGTTTTACTACTATCAAATTTGAAAATATATAAGTATATGAAATTGGGATAATGTCACCCAAAATCTCATTAAGAATTCCTATTTTGTCTTTGTAACATCTGTCATTATCAAAATGAAATTCAACAGTCATTATTGCAGTCCCTGTTGTTAGGAAAAAAAAAATTACTTTGTACATCTTAGTATGGCAGTTAAAAATCCCTGTGGGGAATTTAATTTGGATCCTTTATAGCAGCAGCATAAACTAATATATTCCAGGGAAGTTAAATTGTCTGTGACTGTTCCAACAGGATGTTAGATAAATCCCAAAGTGTCACCTCCAAAAAAAGTCAAATGTCATGGGTTGCAAAGCTGGAGTAAGAACCACATTTTAATTGGTCTGTAACAGTTGAAGCACTAAAGCACTTTACGAGTTGGCGTTGTGCTGTCCGTGTTTATATCTGCTGCAGGGTTGTACACATGGCATTTAACTTAATGCTGTTGATTACATAAAATAGCAGAGCCGGGTATTTAAAGGATTTAAAGCTGGTTGTAACATGTAGATTGGCTCCACACATTATTAATTCACACGCATGAACATGAGTAAAGCATTAGATGTCCTGGATCTCCTCAGCTCTTGCCACCAGGACTCAAGTGTGCTTGCTGGCCTGGGAGTCTCCTGCTGGCATCATTCCTATTCAAGGCATTGCTTGCAACAGAGACCAATGTATAGACACACTACGGAGCATTGTGAATATTTGATCACTTTCTCTAGGAAATCTATGCACAAGGCTGTCCATAATTATTTTTCTGGCTTGCAGGTTGTTTCTTGGAGAATTTGCTAATTTTTTTCCCATTCTTCATGTTTATACTGTATGCTGCCCAGTTGATGATGGTTGTGTTTCAAATGTCAGCAATGCTCATCCAACTTAAAGGTTCAGGTTTGCATATCGCAGTGGAGATACTGGAGACTAAAGGACAGTGAATCACGCTTGATTAACAGTGTGAAATAAAGCTTTTTTGAATGACTAGGCTGATAGATACATCATTAAAGGGAAGACGAAGTGTAGGAAGACAGCAGCGATCATTACACATATGTTCTTTGCTGCTGGCTTTTCTTTTCAATACTTGGTGTTGCTGAATGTCTTAGCGAAAGGAAGATATGTAAGTTTGAAGTTCCAAACCATTTCATTTTTATTATTTATATGTATAATTTTTAATTTTTCTTAGTGTCTGTATTTTGAAAATGATTTTTTAAATTTATTTAAATGTATTAATTTGCAATGACATGTTTACAGCATTTTATTAGATACGTAGATTCTATATTTTTTTTTAGGAGTAAATTTAAAAGAAATCTTTTCTGACAGTAAACCAGAATATCAGTTTTACTGAAAAACTTAGGAAAAAAGATCTGCAGGTGTCAGAACTTCAAAATAACAGAGCAGAACAAAGTGAAAGATCATTTGTCCCCAGGTCTTCCAAATATAACTATTTGTGTATTGTATCAGTAGATTCACAAAGAATACATGTATTTGTTGAAGTATTGAAGGAAGTGTTGCAATGCATTTTTCAATATTCTTTAATGGCACATGATAACCAGAGAATTTGCATTGATGTCCAGGGAAGGAAATGAGCAATGACCACTTAATGCAATCCAAGGCCTTTCTGGTACACAGCTGTAACTGCAGTTTTATTGATACAGCTGAGGAAATCTATTTGCAAGGACCGTTATTTCCCATTTAAATCCAATTTAATAGTAATAGGTGGGACGTTCTGTTGACTTGACTGCTGAAGTTCCAGATACGGTTTCTTATCTCTACATAGGGAATGAGATGGCACATGGAACATATTATTTTCCCAGCTTTGAATGTAATTATGGGAAATCTCACAATATATTTGCTAAAATTAGAAGACATGACAGCAAGTTAAAATATTTTGTTTCCTTCCTCCTTCTCTTGTCCTATCCTTGAAAAAAATTCTTATGACTGTAGGTGTTTAGTTTGAAAAAAAAAAAAGAAAAAAAACAAAAAAACAACAAAAAACATTTTTTATATTCTATCTGGCTATTAAAGGCATTGTTTTGGAAACTCCTGTTTAATAAATAAATAACTAAATGTGTGCTAAAACACAGAGCTGGCAGTGACTGCAACATCTGGTAGACCTTCAGAAATTCCAAGTTTCCCTTCACAATAAACTAAATAAAGAGGACAGGAAAGCAAGAAGCAATTCATAAGAAAATGACCTCTTCAATTATTAACTGTTAAAGCTCCCAAAGGCATTATATAAAGCTCCCAAAGACATGTGCCATAGCTTGAAATGAAAAGACAAAAATTACAACTTCAGGTTATACTTTGTAAGTTTAACTTAATATAAATGGTTTGCTGAAACAACATATGACTTCCTATGCTGTTATTGCTAGAAACACATTAACTGATCTGCAGATAGAAATTGAATGAGTGGTTTGACTTTATCTCATCTAAATCCATTACTCACTGCTACTTTCCTGTTTTCCCTGAATAGCATCAGTTGTCACTTTTTGAAATTTCAGTCCCTGCAGACTGCATGTGCAATTCTCAATTTAGCCTGTTCTCCAGCTGTTTTATATATAAAGACCTGTGTGGGTTTTAGATGCATTTGACTGCTGTTGTTTTTTCATTCCATGCCTTTCATCAGCATGGAATGAATAAGGAAATAAATTTTGAAACAATTAGAAGAATTTGAATGGAATTTTGTTTAAAAAAATAAAAAATAAAATAGACTTTATGTACTTCAGCTGTTTGGATTGACAGAAAAAGTCAGGAGCATCCACTGAACATCTTATCTGTGCTGTCATAGGAAATGCCATTCACTGTCTGTCTAGATCAGGAAGTGGAAGGTAACTCAATTTACCTGGATGGAACAGTGTATATACCATCATATAAACTCATCTGTAGATACTGAATTTGTCTTACTGTACTCTTTTCCCTGCTCAGCTGGCTATACCACACTAAATGAACAATATCTTAGAATATAAAATGACAAAATAATTTAGAGAATTTCAGTGTGCTTTCAGATAATGTCCTTTGATTATGCAGAAAATATATATATATATATGTGACTTTAAAGGATAGTACTTGTTATTTGATAGGTGATATAGTTTGAATTTTATTTTTTTTAATGGCTTCTTATACTACAGTATTTTGTCTTTCCCTGTATAACTGTTCTGTAGAAGCATAAATTTGAGAGTTCTTATGTTGCAAAGCATACTCTATTACCTCCAAAATGATATATCTACTTGAAAGAGAAAATGTCTTGGTGAGTATGAGCTGACACAGGACTTTATGCCCCTGTGGGAAATTGAGGTGCATTTGGATGAATTGTTGTCTGCCCAAATCTGAAATCTGATTAAAGCTTGATGCCCCTATCCTTCTCCATTCCTATGTACCTCCTAGTAACAGCCAAAACCTCTGAAATGTTGTATTGAAGTCAGGTAACTCATTATCTGGCACATTGGTTGTATAAGATGGATGAGGAGATCTCTATATTGCCACTTCTTCCTCTCACATGCACAAACATCTTTACCCACATGCACAAATCTAAAATCTCAAGTGTGTAGGTGACAAGGAATTTCTTATCAGGAAAATATCAGAGAAAGCAACTCTGAAGTGCTTATGTGAGATATGTCAAGGACTCAATTTAGTTTTATATGGTTTCTTAAGTTTTTAATTATTCTTACATTTGATTGTGCATATAGCCTATCTTGAAAGAAAACAGCCCCATCAAATTCAAGGCACAGTGATAAAGGCAAAAGGTCCACCTGGAGCCTACACATAAGCCAAAGTCAAATGTATATATATGAAAATAATAACTTGCATTAATTTATTCTAGCAGAACTAGATGAAAATAAGGAAAATGTACAGCAAAGGAGCTATAATTTTGATTTTAATTGTGTTTGTTGTGGGCAAAAGTTTTTGCATTCCTTGCACGCCCAACTCTTCCAGTGAAGCCAACAGAATTTATAGGTGAAGAAGATATCTGAATCAACCCCATAAATTAATCAAAATGTAGAAATAGGAGCATTTCCTGAAGTATGATTGTGCTGTGAGTTGTAAGTTCTTGTGACGTGAGAGAAAAAAAAATGTGCTAAAAGCATAGTGCTGTGGTAGAGAATATGGATGGGCAATCAGAACAGAAATAGCATGGCTTCAGTTACAGAGAGAAAATTTGAAATGTAACTGTAATTGTACTAAATGAAACCTAAATCAACATTATCAACTAAATAGGAAACTGAATCATGTTGTTAGAAGCATTTTGCATTTCATAATTTCCTTCTGATTACTGAAAATGGCAAAAGCATTTAAAAATAAAATGGAAAGTCATCAATGGAATGTGGTTCTTGTATGTAGATAATAGGGTAGCAGGTTTCAGCTTGTGCCAGAACCATTATCAAGTGCACGTGATACGAATGGCTGCTAGGAAGACAAAAAATCAAGGGTATTCTCCTCTTGTAGTTCCTATCTTCCTTACTGGTTATTTCAATTCTGCTCTGAAATGGTGAACTGCCAGTTGTGGATTTGATGTTTTCTGTGCTGGGTCTGAACAAATTAAATGTGTGTTATTGCCATCAGTGGTCACAAAGGTTTACTAGCAATGGGCTGTCAGTAAACTTGCAGTTCATAATTATATCTGTACAGCTAAAGTTTAGTAATAATTAAAAAATAAATAAAAAAATCAGTACAGGTTAATGCGGAGCTTTAAGTCTAGATTTGAGTTTTGGCAGGTGTACTTTTCAAGATCAAGTGAGACACAAATGTTCAGATTTATTCCTTACAATTAACAGTGATATGAGCAGATTTGAAGTGCTGCATACAACCTATAGATGTTTGCAGGAACAGAGATTTTAACATACTGAATCAAAAGTCACATCAATTCTTTGCAGGTGGGCTAGAAGATTTCTATATGTCCTGAATGCACAAGCATGAGTGAATCGCTCTCTAGCTTGTTCTTGCCCTTTAAAACACAGTAACTGCAGTTTTTATATTTGATCTGAATGATGCCACAAATGAGCTAATTGAGTCTCTGGAATCCCTCTACTTGTTTCATGTGCACAAAACCTTTTTAGATACCTTGTTAAAGCCAGAGAGAAAAAGGTAATCCCCCATGCATATAGACATCATGCTTTGTTTTATTTTTTTTTTTACTTTTAGTGTCTAAGGTTTTGTTATCCTCATTTGCACTTTTGACTTTTTACATCCTTTGTCTCATAATTTTTGCAAGCTGCTTTAGTAGTATTGAAAAGCCCCAAAATTTACTTGCCTGCCCATGGAGTTTCCTATGCTATCAATGCTCCAATTTACACTTAAAAATCAAGATAAAAACTTGCTGCTTTTGCTAATCAGTGTAAAACAAAAACAACAACAACAAAACTGTAAAGAAGGCTGTAGACATCAAAATGCATTTCTTCTGCTTAGATAGTTTGCAGTGTTGATAAGATCACAGAAGTAAGCGTGGGAAGTTGTTGCCTGTGATACAGAACCATTAAACTACCCTCCTTGCAGAAAAAGGAGTGATCACAACATTTCACATCTGTTCTTTTTCAACCTTAAAGCATAAAAGGAAATGAGGTATTGGGGGGACAGAGCTCAGTGTGTTGCTATGCTGGATTGCAGATTCTACAGTTTTCTTCCTGCTGTGAAATTCCTTTCCATACTGTCTTAGAAATTATAATAAATGTAGCATTGTTCTAAATGTGTATTTAAGTACAAGGCAGAAATAGAGCAAACTATTATGAGATTGTCTGACTTAAATAGCATCTCCAAAATGTTTCTCAAATTCAAAGCTTTTTTATGGCCTGGTTACCTCTGGTTGGAACAATGAGTGCTGATGACAAATGTTACTTGGAAAGGAAATGACATCCATACCCCCTTCATTTAAAGATTAATTCTATGGAAAATCAACCCACTTTTCTTGCTCTGACAGTTTTGGCATTTGCCTACCTAGAACATTCTCCAGAGGCTACAAAACAAGTCCATTAATCTTGCTTGATTTCTAGGGCACAGGAAGGGGCGGTGTGGTCCAATATATTAATTTACTCCGTGGCCTGTATTCAGGGCCCATTAGAAGGTCGGAGGTGCCTTGCTGTTTCACACCTGTTGGTGGCTGGCAGCTAACTGACACCAGCAGCTTGCAGCTTTCTAGTCCAGAAATGACTGAGATGGCAACTTGTAAATCCCTGCTCTGTGATCAAAAATCCCTTGACTTCTTGGGAAAAGGTTCTGCAGTCTGAGACGTAGGCATGCATGTACCAAAACTCTGTTGAGATGACTCTGTTTTGAGCTCCAGCAGTACCACAGCTTAATGCAATAGCTTCTGTAAGCTCGCAGCTTGGGAAGGGATGGTCAGAGGCTGGACAAGGGCTGAGGAAACAATTCCTTACCAAGTCTGAGGCTTAGAATGATTCATCTGCTCCATCTCGTCTGCAAAAGTGTGTTTGCTTCTTTAATGCTTAATGTTTAATTAACCACTAAGTCCTTTATGATTAATTAAACTTTAATTAAGTCCTTTAATGCTTTTCAGTTACAAAAGAGGGTTTATCACCAAACAGGAGAGTTTTTACTAACCTAAATAGAGCTGGTGTTTATGACCATGGAAAAGTCCCTCAGGACTAGATTGTATACAAACTTTTTGGTGTACAAAGAAAGGAACAAGGGAGCTGCATGCTTTTATTAACGTGTTATTAATAGATTGTGGTAATTGAACTAGATTAGCGAGCATTTGGTCATATTCTCAACTCAGGCCAATGGAAAAATGTTCACTCGTTTTAGTAGGAGCTGTTTCAAATACTCATTAACATTAGCTTTGTGCTTCATCCACAAAAAAATGAATTTGTATGATACTTAAACCGTCCGCTTCCTTTCCCCACTGTTTGAATATAGAGTCTCCCTAACAGAATGATTACAATATGAGAAATGACAAATAATGTTGTAAAGGAGAGTGTGAATTAAAATCAGTGCTGGGCTCTATATTTATGCACTTCAGTGAGCAGGTCTGGGAGTACAACAGAGGAGCTCGAGTATGCATCAGCTTAATCTTAAGAAACCGAGTTCATAAGCAGTAGCAAAAGAGGTAGAATGATAGAAGGGTGGAACAAGTCCTTGCATTTCCATGAAAATAAAGTATCTTAATATCTGTTTCCTGTCTGGGTTGCAATGCATAAAAGCCAAAGAGAGCTGCCAGTTATCTGTTTGGCCTGAATAAAGAAGAGCTCCATAATTTTTGATTGAGTGCTTTTCTAGTTGTTTGTAGCTGCCGCATCTAATTGTGCTTGTGTAGTCCTTTAATTTGCATGAAAGAAGATAATATAATTGAAAAACTTGGGAGTAAGACAAGTTCAGATTACTAGCGGAGGCAAGTTAATTTGTTATTCATTAAATGCTAATGAACCTGGCACCTATGTTTTATTTGTTTCACTCTGTTTGAAATTGGAAAGGTCTTGTAGCACAGCTAAGTCTATGATAAACAGAGGTGTTAAATTAAACTCTTGTTTTCCGTGATGTTCTGCTAGAATAAGCAAGTTTGTAAAACTAGGTAACTAAATATGTGTGTAGTGAAGCATACTCAAAAGGTAAACGTAAAATAGGTAAGGAGCTGATCCTGTATTCAGATTCCTTTAAGAATCATATCTGAGCTTTTCAACCTTGTGGGGCTTGCTTTTGATGTGGGTTTTGTACAGAATGTACAGATGTAGAATGTGGTGGTGCACAAAGGCTTTTGTAGTGAATCTGGCACGCTCTGCCTTTTGTATCTATTCTTAGTTGTCTCAAATAAAAGTAAATGTAAGAACATGAAATAGTCTTTTATTATCACCACTGCTCTGGATAACGCTGCATAAACAGGTAAAATGAGATCTACAGTTGTTCATAGAAGTCCTAGAGGCATGCAGAAATCTACGGTTTATTTTCCCTTAAGCTGCTAAAATGAATTGTGAAACAACTATTTGTATTCATACAAGTTATAAATTATTTTGGCTTTAGTGTCTTTTAGTTAATTGTTTAAAGTAAGAATAATGATATTTAGCATTGAGGGGTAAGTGATATGGCTCATTTATGTTACTCAGTTATTTACAGTATATTATTAAACTGTAGAATAAAATAAAACTTTTTTTTTTTTTTTTTTTTTTTTTAATTCCAAGGACTGTTTGGTGTTTTCCTCTTCTGAAAAGCAGCTTTCCTTTTCTTCCTAATATTTATTCATTGTACCTTTAAAGTATGGGGAGCCTGGAAAGTAAATTCAACAAAAGCAAAATTGTATGTTGTACGTAAAACATATCTATGACTTAGAAATATTGAAAAACGTCTACAAACACAGGTCCACAAATCATCTTGCCTGTGCACAGCACTGCTTCTGCCATTTGTCTGAAGGATTCTTTGTGGTTTTGAATGTGGAATAAAAGGAATAAGATAAAATGTTATGTATCTCAATTTTGACATCCCACTAGTTTAATTCAAGATTAACAGTGTGCACAAATTCCAAAACATATTTATGGTTGGCCTTGCTTTGGTGAAATAACTGTGTGTTGACTTAAAGTTGGACAGAAATGTGGCTTATTCTATTTGCGTTGATCCAGTAAAATAGAATGAAAAATGAATTTATATGAGAAAAAAAAAAATTGAACTGTGAGGTAATTCATGTGAAATGTATAACTATTTTATTTCAGTGAAATTTAAGGGTATTTCTGCTGGTTGTAACAAACTTGAAAAATTGAACAAAAGCAAGCCAACCAACCAACCAACCAAACAAACAAACAAACAAAAAAAACAAACACTGAAATGTATGCTTTTAAAATTCAGATTTCCTATTTTTATTTACCACAGTGTCTCAAGAGGGCTTAAGTGATGTTTCCTTTCGTATTGCTTGTCAATGGACATTACTTATTGCTGTGTCACAGGGTTTGAACAAATAATATGCAATTTATATATGTGAAAAATATGGTACCCGAACTGCTTTCACAATCAGTGCTTTAGACATGGATCTGGGATATCCACGTGCTGTATTGCAGAAGTTTAACTAGTATCTGTTAAATGAGCATCTGTTTGGTATCTAAATTTTGTTCCCATTATATCATTCTGTGGGGTATGCACAAATGATTGAGAAATCAGATTCTTGATTATTTTCACACTGTTTAATACTACTTCATGGTTTCTCACCCTCCTTTTATTTACACATGTCAAAATTTAAGTTTTCAAAGATCTAGGTGCATATATATATATATATATATCAGTTTATAAGTTGCCACAAAGATACAGGTTGCTTCTTATTCATTCACTTCTTCTATAAAGAAACAGAAACAGAAGGTTAATTTGAAAACCAATCTTGATCTCCAAGCTAACCTGACAAACTGTTGAGGGAAAAAAATGAAGTTGATTAATTTCAATTGTGATTAATGGTATGTGAAGAAGTAGAAAACCAACAAACAAACAAACAAAAAAAGGCAAAAACCATTGCTCTAATAAATTATAGTATTTGGATCTTTAAGAGATTGAAATTCTCCAGGTCCAGTTCTCTAAGATGTGAAAGACATCAATTTTTAAAAGCGAGTCTCTCTTCTTTTGAAGCCTGTTCTTCATACCACGTGTATCCACTCGATTATGTAACCTCTAACAGCATCATTTTGCTTTTCTTCCACTTGAGTCCATGACGGGTATGCTGCTTCTTTGTATACATTCACTGGCTCTATGTTTTCATCTCTGCAAAAGGGGAGATGGTGGCTGTCCTAGCGACTCAATAGAAAAAGAGAATCCATTTCCAAAATGAAATGCAAAAATGGCCACATTATTGTGCTAAATCAAGGAAATTGTTATCTTTGCCTTTTCTAGTCTTCTGAAGCAAAAGCAGGACAAATGCGTTTGTTGAGAGAAGAGTTCTGCTCTATATTGTGAGTTTTTGTAGAGGTAATAACTACTGATAACACATGTAGGATTTATTTTATATTATTTTCTCATTTTCTGAGACATTCTGGAGTAATGTTGCTTCCCTGTAAGACTAAGCAGAGACCTTCAGACAGCTTTATCATACCCTAGTAAATTTGTATCACTGGGGCCTCCTGATGCTTCTGAACCTCTGTGCTCCTAATGGTTATGCTCACTGTGACTAAATTCATTATTTAAAAATGAATATATAAGGGAAAATGAAGACATTGAGCTTCAAGGGGCATCAATCCATTAATTTCTGAACATTGAATTAATGGAAAAACCTTAAAGATCATTCTACACAGCATGTTTGTCTGTATCTCAGGTGATGCTTTTTGGTTTTCTAAAGCAGCAGGTCATTACTTTGTGTAATTGTACAGCCTGTTTCATTCAGACTGGTGAGTAGATGGCTGCTGCACGTCTACAAGTCAATTCCAGAATTGCTTAATCATTTTTTAGGGTATGCCAATGTCTGAAAATGTATCTGGGTTATATAAAGGCTTAATCCCTGATTCTGTAATTCCAGTGGTTGTTTTCCCTTTGCAGACATATATTTGTGAATTGTGGAATTGGGTATTGCAAACTGCAGGATCATGATTCGCTAAATAAGGTCATTCATCTGAAACATTTGTCGGATGGAAAGCATTTCAAAGCACATGCATAGTGCAAAGGAAAAAATGTATTAAGGATGTCAGAATCATTTAATTATTATCTTTCTTAAAGAAAATTACATACATGACAGGTGTTTTTTGATTTTTTTATCAGGTTTTGAGTTAAGCAGGAAAAAAGAAATGGAAGAGAGAATATTTCCCTTCTCTATGTTTCTTCCTCTCATTTTAATGCATCTCAAGACTAAAACCATGATTTTCAACAAATACTTTTGAAAATGGAGCTCATGAATTGATGTCAGCAAACAGTAAGTGAAAATAAATAAAGTACTTTATAGTTTTGCAAAGCATTATCTGCTTAGTTCAATGGTTAAAAAAGTAATAGTTAAATCTGAGAGAGGTTGTAAGCTTATACAAGCTCTTACTTGGGTTGTTATCTTTTCAAAGGTCCTACTACAGGTTATTTTTCTGTCTTTGCTAGGTATCTTTTTTAATCTAGATGTTCATGCTTGTTTTAATTAGGATACAGAAGGCCTGCTTGTCATCTAGTCCTCTTGCATTTCTTGTTTCCCTAGATAGGCCTTTCCCTAGACAGTTTCTTCCTCTCTGCTTTCTGTGTTACTTTCTACCTGGCCCTTCATCCCCAATCCTTTTTTTCAGTGAAAGCCTTCTCTACTTATCTACTTAAGATGGCAACAAAAATATTTGAGCTTTTGAAGTCTGAGCACGTAAGTGAATTCAAAGAAAAGAGTGGAATGATCTTGTAATACTTGTGAAGTATACAATTATTTTTTTTTTTTAATGGTTGGGTGAAATTGAACTCTACAACTTCTATGAGACTTAAGTTCCTAAGTATTCTCTTTATCAAGAAAACTGTTTTGGAGACCAGATTTTTATTCTCTATACTTCTGTGGTAGTGCTTAAAACAGCCTAAAACATTTGTTACTTCTGATGTACTTTAGCATTGCTAGGCAACAATCTGCTTGGGATCATGAGGCTGATAATAGGTAAACAGTTTATATCTGATGAAACTGAGTAAATATTTCTAAGTCTTTTTTTGTGCCACACATATCCACCTTCATCTTAAGTTACACTTAGTGCCACTGCAATTTGGTAGTGTATGTGAAGGTCATATCACAATCTGTATTAAGGAATATACATGGCTGATAAACTGAGAAAATACGAAATTATTAGCAGAATATAGTATTAAATTCAAAAGTAAGTACTGGTTAGTGACATTTTTTCATTGGAATTAGATAAATTAAAACTGTCTGTTATGTTTTGGAAATTTTCTTGATTGGCTTTGTAGTATATAAGTTTTCATTTATCCATTTATGAGAAAATTTGCTTAACTTTACTAATCAAAGTTTACAGTGGTGAGTGAGACTTGATTATCATCAACTATCATCTCACTGACACTGTCAACAATTAGAAAGATAAACAAATGTTTGAGGCAGTGATTTAATTACTGCACATCCATTTTATTAAGAAATACAGACCATTAGTACTTGGTTATTACTGGTCATCACAAGACTGCCCTGAAAAGGCCATAGTTGTAAGTCTCAGCATTAAAATCTGTTAATTACAAACACATTAATTTGTTTTGCAGTTTTTCTCTTGCAGTTTTCTCATTTTCTTAATTATGTTTTGTTGTTGTTTGTTTGTTTGTTTTGTTTTGTTTTCCCAAAACTGTTTGTACAGTATCATTTACTTTGGTCTATGAGGTCTGTGATGGTTAGGATTTTTTTTTAAAAGTAGTTTTAATCATTTTCCTCACAAGTTATGCCTAATAGTTAGATACTTTTTAATTTTTGAATGATTGAAAAAAAAAAATATGAAAAAATAGAAAAATGCTATTCAAACAGACATTTAAAAACAACAACAAAAAAATAAAAACGTTATGTCCTTAAGAGCTCTAATAATGACTTCGGCAATATTGAGAACTTAAGCCAGATGCTCAATGGTTTTAAATCAGTGAAGCTCCACTGGAGTCAGACAAGAACTAAGATGTATTGCTATGCATTACATTTGTCTGTATTTTCTACTTAATTTCCTTAAGGTGATAGTGTAGCAACTTTCATCCTTTCATAAGAAGGTATGGTGCCTTTTACTGCAAGTAATACTCTTTGAAGTAAGGGCTGAGTAAGGGTACAGCTTTCCTCCCCTTACAAATTGACAGTAGCACAGTTATTTGAAAATAAAAACAGTGAGGGAAGAGAAATGATGTAGTGAGAACATTTGCTATCTGCCTTAATTTGGGGAAGTGTATTTTCTGACTTATTTTTAAAAAACAAGTTATTTCATTTTAAGTTGATTTATCATTTTAGCTCAACAGCCATCAATGGTCCTACAGGGACTCTTTGGTTGCTATAGATGCTTTGTAACATTGTCTCACCTTAGCTTCTGTCTGATCAGACTCTTTGAAATCTCTATATGAATTTTACTAGGGAGAATTATAGCTCAAAAAGCATAATGTATTCCATGCCTGAAATGGAATTGTTGTGCATAAACTCTCCTGTATAGGTGGAGTTGAAAACAAGCAAACAAGTACATGGCGGTATTGCCACAAATGTGGTACCAACACAGCTGTGGGTTGGTGATCTGTAGGTATGACAGGACTGCTGCTGTCTCTCCATTGATAACAATTACAGAGTTATTTGAACATTAAAAAAAATAAAATAAAATAAAAAAATAAAAAAATAAAAAAAAAAGAGAGAGAGAGACAGAGAGAGAGATGATTTTAAAGAATTTTGGAGTTAGCATCTATCTGTTCAGGCAAAAATTATTTGTGTGTTCCCATGGCTGCCGCTCTGCTCAGTTAATCTGTGTCTATGTAGGCTGATAAGGACCCTGTATCTGAATGAATTCAAGGAAAAATAATTTACAAACAGGAAGAGGATTAACGATGCTATACCATAAGGGAGCAACAAACACAATTACTGTCCTCAGTAAGATCAAATATATACGGCTTTCATTTCAGCCTTCTTATCCAGTAAGTCCAAACTTTTTACAAGTTTATTACAGTTCTGGCCTCTAAAACCCATGCAGAGTTCAACTGCATCCCTTGGGCTAGCTCAGCCCCACTACTGAACTGAACAGATAGTTGCAAACATCTCTGGAGTGTTTCCTCTCTGAAGACAGAAGTAGCACTCAACAACTTATACCCATGTTTTTGAAAGTGCCAATGGGATTATTTTTGCCTGCCTTCCTTGCAACTTTTTCCATATCATCTAAAGGTATACATGGTAGATATAAAACACAAATAGGCTTTACCTTACTGGAGTTACATAAAGGTAATGCCATGTACCAGGTTAGGACTCACCTGATGTTAGGTCACTGAAAACACTTTACTCTACTGGAAAGGTCTGAATTAGATGCCTTGTCATAAGGCTTTTGAGACAGAACTTGTGTAAACAAACTTGGGTAAATAGTGTCTAGGGGGTAATTTTCTCTCTTCCCTCATTTTCCCTACAACATCCTTAAGCAGCATGAGGTCTTGGTGGGTACAGTGCCACATGATTTTAAGGTCATATTCTGCTGGTGGTTTTTTCTTTGGAAAGCACATCTGCTGAGTCGCTTACATTCATCTCTTGTGACCGGGAGAGTTCCCAGCTCTGGTGGTGCTGCTTGATTTATACCATGGAAGAAAAATAGTCATACACATGCCCTTTACTCTTGTCTACAGTATATGTACAGGACTGCAAGCAGAGAACTTCATCACAATGTCCCCAAATCTTCTATTTCTCTTAGAAGTATCTATTTGTTTATTTGCTCTCAAGCCAAAAATGCATTTTGTATTCTCACATGCTTCATTCTCAAAGGAGGTCCTGTTTTTATTAGCAAGATAAGGATGCCATGAGAAATAACTTTAATTTTGCTATTGCAGTGGCTAAGATCATGGCCTTCAGACTCTGGGTAATTTAATATAAAATAAAACTCAGCATTTTAACCTTAGATGAATGAGCAGCTTCTGCTCCATCTGCAAAGAAACAAATGCACAGATCTTCTCTTGAATTCCTTTGTTATTGACTAAACGACACTAGGATGGAGTAGCAGTCCTGGTGGCTTGTAACAGCTTATACCATGACCTCTGTGTTATTGAAATGTAGTTGTTACAACTTCCATATTTTTCTAGCAGCTTCTAGTCTGTGGTGGCAGCTCCTTGAATGACCTTGCCTGCTCCTTTGGCTGCCCACGCTGCTGACTGCTGTGCTGTTCACAGCAAAGCCTGCAGTTCTGGTGACAGATTTCTAGCACAGATTTCTGACATACTGGCTTGCCCTCCTGGACATCGTTCTCTTTCATTCTCTCTGATTAAAAAAAAAAAATGTATTGAGAGGAATACAGAATCCAGGATTTTGACTAACTTCAGCTCTGCTAATGCTGAAACACAAATGTGGAGTTTTTATAATAATGGAATAGAGAACATTTTCTCCTTGTAGCTAATGAGATCTCTTATGGTGTTTTGAAGAAAAAGACATTTCTTAACCTGGTAGAACTTTGTAATTAAACAAAACCATGGTCAAATCTCCAGAAGGGGGGGGGGGGGGGGGGGGGAGGAAGAGAGAGGGAGAGAAAGAAGTACATAATAAAGTATGTATTCATTCATCTGAGGCAGAAAGAAACAGTGATGGTTTCTTCTAGTATGGACCTTAGGTTTTAATGTAGCTAGTATGCATATAGGTAATCAAATAATGCATAAAATCCTCAGATGTCCTTTTTTTTTTCATACATACATTTGTTTGTTTACATGTTCATGTAAGTATTTAACATTAGGATTGAACAGGAGTGTGCTGTTACCACCAACTTTAACGCTGAGCATTTTTAAGCAGAGGTTTATTGTAGGGATATAGTATATTGTGGTTTTACTCAGAGCCAGCGTTTAACTAATGAGGTCAATTGTCTCTGTTAATAGAAGATGCGTTAAGGTAAAGAGAATAGCTAAGTAGGCACCAAAAAATCCTGGATTTCTCCAGATAACAAGTGGATGAATTGTAAAATGAGGACCATGTTAAGAACAGGGTTCAACTTCTCTGTCTTGCCCTTAGCACCTAAGTAGCAGAGTATAGGATCAGCTGAATGGCAAGCTGAATGGTAAGTTAGGTTTCAGGGTTTTTTTTCGGTTTGGCTTGGTTTGTTTGTTTTTGTTTTTTGTTAGTTTTTCTCCTGGAAAGACAGTTTCGAAACCTGTTATATGTAAATCCAACATAGGAATTGCCTTAGAATGGCCACTAAATAACAGGCTTAGAGATTTAACCATGTGTTAGGGCAGCTGCTGATGTATGCACACATGCATTGATGCAGCTTAAGTAAAAACAGACCTATGTTATGAGTGTACATAGATATGTACGATGCACTGCATCCTTTGTTTGCAGTTCAGAATAAGGAAAATAACAAAATTAATGTTAATAATTTTCTCACATGAAAAAGGATATCACGAATTCAAAAATGTAAAATTTAGTTCTACAGCACAAACTTCACCTTGGATGTAGGCTTCACAAAGTGCTTCAAAAGAACTTCAAAAACAGATACAAAAGAGTAGCCCAGATTATAAAACTGTAATCATTCTTACTTCAGTCAGCATTAAAGTTTTTATTTTTAAGTCAGTCCTTTGAGAAGGAAAAGAAAGATCAGAAATCTAAAGGTCAAATCATTTAATTACTTTTATCTATTTCTATTTCCAAAGAAAATTCCCTAACATATCCTGTTTTTCTTTTTTTTTTTTCTTTTTTTTTTTTTTTTACATAATAACTTCACTATCTAACAAACCTTGAACTATTTAGTACCAAAAGCATTCTCATTTTCAGACAACAAAAATTCAGCTGCAGTATTTTTTTTTTTTTCAAAAGCCATGTAATGAGGCTTGTAGAAACACGACACAGAGAAATAGAATGAATAAATCAAATTGTAAGGAAAAAAAATCAAGGATCTGAAAGTAGCAATGGCAAAAACAGGGAACTCTGCAGCTTTCCTCACTGGTTGAAACCCATTTCTTCCTATGTTACTTAGGAGAATTTCCTCATTACTGGATTGCCAGTGCAGACTAGACAGTCTGAGGGAGATGCTCGAAAACCTCCAAAATTAATTCTGGGATTTATGGTCAAGAAGTTGGGGCTAAAGAAAGTTGGATTTGCTGAGCCTTCTGTAAGGTATTCACTTTACTGAAGACAATTGCAGCTTGCAAAATGCTTGTAACAGACTTGTGGGATACAGAAGTCATGTTTTCAAGCTTGTGAATGCTGGATTACTCCTCTCTACAGACAGGGGAGTTCAAGTAGCCTCATGAGCTCTGATGGCTGGTACTCATCTGTGGTTTATCCTCAGTACAGAGACAATTTGCTTGGACAAATACCAATGAGAAAGCATCAGCCTTTGCATCCAGCAGCTCTCCACAGTTCCTCTCTGTTTCAGTGATCACAAGTTAAAAGAAAAATTCATCTTCATGTCAAGCTTTTTCTTCACTCTAGGAGGTTGTAAAAAATAGAATGATACTTCCATGGGTGTGCAGCAGAATTGCTTAACTATGACTTAAGAGAAGTGAGGAAAAAGAAAATTATAAAGAAATGACCTAGAGCTATAAAAGAATGAGCTCCAAGCACAGATTGATACATTAAAACCCTGTTAGGAATAGGTCTGCACTGGCATCCCACACCTTGTCCTGCTCTGGGGACAAGTGGCGCCGCCTCTCTGTCTGGGAAGGCTGATGGCAATGTCTGCTCATTGGGCACTGGGCCACCAGCGTATCTGGGAGCATTTTGATCTATAGACCAATTTTATTAAGATAATGGTGAAAGTATACATGCAAAAGAAACAATAAAAAACAGGGTGGCATATTACCACACCAATTGTTTTGCTGCTTGGGCTGTAAGACACCTTTGGTAGTGACATGGTAATAATCACCATTTCTGCATTAACTATTGCCACTGATAGCATTGTTTTCAGTAGTATTCGGCTTTATATGTTTGCCTTTGGTTAAAGCCAGTGGGAACAAAGAAAATCAACTAAAGGCTTGAGTTCTCCCTGTATTTTTTGAAAGTAAAAAGCTAAAATAGTATTCCATTCTTTTTCTGACATAGATACTCAAAGAAAATCAAGTTGCATAAACTGATATTTACACGAGAATGTCCATCATTTTTCACAAGTTAACCTTTTGTCATGTTTTGTTTAGCCTTTTGCTTTTATGTGGGTTCTAAAGCTCACGTGGAAACATCTTCAAGGCTTGTGTAGCGATACATAGTTTTATCCACATGCCACTATTTATATAATGTGTTCATATAGTGTAGTAAAACCAGTATCCCACATCCATAGTGCTACAGTTTAATTATAAATTTTAAAGTAAAAATGTATATATTTTCTAAAAAGCTTTAGTTAATGAAAAGTAAAAATTAAAAGTTTCTGCAAGGTTTGTGAACATTATTGGAAACTGCTTTTTGCATGCAGCAAGGTTTCTTACAGAAAAACTAAAAATGATTGCTTAGGTGTAGTTATGCAGAGTTCTCATATGCAGTCTTTTTGGTCTTCTGAATTTTATTAAAAAAGAAAGTCTCCAGTCAGGAGTTTTTAAGGCTAAGCTGCTTTAGCAAAAGTTTAAAGCTACCAGGCTGAGGGGAAGCTTACAGAAACACTTAAAACTACAAGTGCCTCAGAAGACAGTGGGAAGAGATGGGCAGTTTGAAACTGAAGGTTGCACAACAACAATGTCAGTGCAGTTTGTATAAAACTAGTTTTCTTCCTTGCTGCAAGGAAAGTTTAAAATTTAGAGAAATAATTTTACTGTTAAGAAGCTGTTTGGAAGAAAAAAAAAACTGCTAAGAAGCTTTAGCTTCTTTGAAGTCTGTGGCTGGCTAGGCTGCACTCAAGTCACAGTTTGCAGCTGATTTCAGTAGGAACAGATCTGAATAAGCAAGAAGGTACTGAGCGAACACAATTGCTAATGGAGCATTTATTATTTTACTAAGTGATGAGCACTATTGAAAAAAGAACAAACACTAATCAAGTCACCTATGTTATACATACATATATACAAATATATATTTATCTGATTCTGATCTGTCAAACAATAGTGTCAGAAGTAAAAATCATCATTTTATGATGTTTATTTAACATAAAACGTGTATTATTCTTAGAGGTGTAGATGTTTGTGTCATCTGAAAACCAATTGTGACTAGAAAATGAAGCAAAAAAAATCTGTTGTTAGTAGTTAGAATCTGGAATAGAATGTTTTCCCTGGAGCCAGAACAGAAGTCTGTATTTTTTCACATACTGCCTGAAAGCTAAGCCAGTTAATGGAAATATAGGATGGAAGACTACTCTTCTGGTTTTGCTCAGTTGACTGAACACTCAGATGAGGTTTTAGATTTTTTTATTTAAAAAATGAGTTTTGTTCTTCTTATTCTTTTTAATCCAAGCACTGTGAGTTTGAAACATGAGAACATGTATAGTTACTACTGGCTTAAAAACCTACATCATTATCATCCTCAGCCTTCACTTATCTTTTTTTTTTTCAATTAAAACATGATTGTCCCTACCTTGTGTGTACAAAGAAACCCCCTTCCCTTCCCTTCCCTTCCCTTCCCTTCCCTTCCCTTCCCTTCCCTTCCCTTCCCTTCCCTTCCCTTCCCTTCCCTTCCCTTCCCTTCCCTTCCCTTCCCTTCCCTTCCCTTCCCTTCCCTTCCCTTCCCTTCCCTTCCCTTCCCTTCCCTTCCCTTCCCTTCCCTTCCCTTCCCTTCCCTTCCCTTCCCTTCCCTTCCCTTCCCTTCCCTTCCCTTCCCTTCCCTTCCCTTCCCTTCCCTTCCCTTCCCTTCCCTTCCCTTCCCTTCCCTTCCCTTCCCTTCCCTTCCCTTCCCTTCCCTTCCCCTTTTTCTCCTTTTCTCTTCTAACCACCTCATCCTGCTATTCTCACTCCTTACTTTTCATGTATGGTTTTCATTTCTATCTAAATCAAAGTGCCCTGAAGTGGTGTACTCTTTGAGTAGCATTACCAGACACAGAAGCAAAAGAAAAGTCTGTAATCATTACTGTTTTGTGAATTGATAATATTCAAGACTTCAGGATTTTAGACTAAAAAAGCTCTGAATTAAGCAGAATAAAAAATCTAGGCTCTAAAGCTGACAAAGATATATACATAATCTTATTGTAGCTTAAGTAGAAACTACAGTAGGTTTTTTTTTTTTTTTGCTTATTTGTTTTTCCTAGTGAATTAATTAAAAATAATAATGCCATAGAGGAGCACTTTTTAAAAACAACTTATTTTTTTCAATTAGCTGGGACTTTGAGAAGTTGCAAAATGTGTCTCTAATGTTCTATATAGCAGTTTAATAGGATGTTATAATAAACAAGTAAAATTAGATTTATTGTATCAAGAGGCAAAATAACCTCATTATACAGAAAGCTCCAACACACTGAAACTTGCCTAATGTATAACCCAGTAGTCTAATTGGTAAACCTGATTCTTGCTCTTAACAGAGTTCATTAGTACCTTGGAGTCCTATAAGATGTTTGAATGATACTTGTTATAATTAATATTTAGTCTTTAATGCTATTTACAATTTCTGAAACTTTCTAAATGGTTTTTGTGAGTGCTGTTTTAAAGTTTGTCACCTGTGCAAACTTTATTGTTACAAGGATGCCAGAGGGGTTTCACAGAGGCAACATGGTATTACAATATTTAATTAACCATTTGTATTCTCCTATAGTAGAATATTTTAATACACTTTCTGAATAGCTTGTCTTCGTCTCATTCACAGTGATGTGTTATTCCTGTATCCACATTTAGGGTATTTAATGTATCTCTGGACATGGACTTGCTGTCTCCAGGGAATGATATTGGAGCATTGGTTCTGCTTCTTCACTCAATTTAAGGGAGTGGAAAAAAAATCTACAGACCAAAGCACAGTCTAAAATACTATGCGATAGAGGAAGGAAAGCAGCAGAGGATATGTCTTACCCAGATTAACATTTCAAGTGTGATTTACATAAATTGTATTAGCACACTTTCTTTGCAAAATTCTGGAATGCACGAAGTCTAATTATAAATACTTGTGGTACTCTTAGCATGAAAGTCTGAGCTTAAAAGAGTAGCTCGGTATTAACTACCTTATGCTTTCTTGCTTTGAAACAGAACAAAAACTCCCATTAGCGAATATGGTGCTCTCATCTTACAGCTTCAAAGTGCCTTTTTTATTTTTTATTTTTTGTCTCCTTTCATTTCTGCTTGCTCTGCTCATTAAGCACCAGTGCATCAGCAAATCGTTATGCCTTTGCCTCCACTGTCTTCCATGCTGGAGTGATCATGTCCTCCAACTGCTGAGAGCCTTCCTCCTTCTAGGTTGTGATCAATTAGAATGGGATAGCAATGCTTCCCTGCAGTGCTCGTGTTTCATGACATCAGCACACTAATTGACAAAATGATGTGGCCAAACAGTGTGCAAATAGTTCAGCAGCACCAATTGATGCTAAATGTAAGTGATAGCCTCATGATACTTACTTTAGAAACTTATACAGAAAATGTAGTGTAAGTGAAGGAGGTGATTGCTTCCTACCAGGTGAGACAATAGGGACAAGACAAAAGGGCAGAATCTAAGGGTATGCAAGGACTCTGCCAGAGCAAAAGATACACCAACGTATCTCCTTGTCTTGCTAGTTACATATATGTTGGATGAGTATTCACACAATCTGGTCCTGGTCATAAACCCTGGATTTTCCCACTGCAACAGATGTCATGATCCAAAAAAAAAGGCGGAAAAACTGTCTGGCTTGTGGGCATATTGTGATTGCAGCAGTGAGTTTGTGGGATCTTGTGAAACATGAGGACATGGGGGATGTGTTACTAAAGATATCTGTTTATTACAAATCAGCACTAATAAGAACACTATAATAAGATAAATAAGTTGAATATATATATATAAAGCTATTGCGTATAACACCAAGAAATGTGTATATATACATATATAATGTAACGTAAGAGGCATTAAAGGTATAGCACCAATTAATAGTAGAAGCAATTAGAAGTAGTAGGAAAGCAATCTGAGGTGTGAAAATCAGGAATATAGCCACAGACATGGTTTGGGCATAATTACAGGCTGAACAGAATAATCAATAATGCTGTGGTGGTAAAATTACTTACGGATTGCAAACTAAACACTAGAAGAGCAGAGACTTATGCTAGGTTATACTTATCAATAATGCACTGAGGACAAATCATGTACATATTCATTAAATTACTGGTACTCTAATGCATCAAACAGATCCTGGGATGGGATGTCTGAAGGTAATCTCCAAAGAGACTAGCTACTAAAAGGAAAAAAAAAAAAAAAAAAAAAAAAAAAACAGTCACCAAAGAGGCTGACTACCCCAGGAATGTGTCCAGAAAGGAACAAAAAAATAAATTTAAAAAAAAAAAAAAAAGCCCTTTTCATATCACTGAGATGTAAGAGACCATAGGAGACTGCCATGTAGACAACCAAAGGCTGCTGTTAGTTTTTGTATCTTCTTCAGACAATGGGTGGTGTTTCTTGTTTTCCTTTATTCTTTTTAAATTAATATTATTTCACACGTCTACTCCCACTTTCCTGGGAGACAAGTGGTTCCCTCAGTTTCTAATTTAGTACCCTTGGTGCGTACAGGCAGTGCCACACGAGGTGCTCAGCCACATGTCAGGACCGTGCCGGCTCCCAGCCCTGAGGCTGAGGTGCCCAGGCCTGCTGCCAGCCTCATGCCGGCAGCCATTTTCTCTCTGAGGTGTTCAGCCGCCATTTTGTGGCAGAACTTGGCTCGTCACAAACGGGTCGCCTCCGTAACTGCTCCAATTGTTTGGAAAAGAATCATAAAAATTCTTTTCCGTGACCGGACCAATTAGTGACAGAAATTCCGCCTAAGGTGATATGAAATTAACAGTTAAAAATAAGTGCAAAATCCTTGCTATTCCAGTGGGGTTTCTCATTTTGTAACCGAGGCGTTAGGAGTTAATGACATTGCTAACCATATTTTGGGCATGTAAAAAATGAAGATAATAGAAAATAAAATTTTTAGTTATCTTGGCTTTAACAATCAAGGATTAGTGAATACAATTTAAAATTTATACAACAGTGGCCAAGGCGTATTTTTGTATTTCACAGTGAAATGCTTTACTGTGCATCCACAGAAGATCACAACGTGCTTCCCTCAATTCAGGGGCATGTGTTTGTGTGTGGGGGTCATCTAAAACCCTGCAAAACTTCTGAGGTTCAGTCTTCATTGGTTGCAAGCAGCAGAACAAAGAAGTCTGTCAATGTGGCTTGAAATAACCACAGCATATTAGAAAGTGCTCCTAAATTCAAAATATTTTTCCCTTTACAGTAGTTTATCCCAGTTCAGAGCTAGCCCAATAGTTTTATTTAACACCTGACAGAAAAACTTTGCTTTCAGGTTCAGAATAAGATTTTAGCTTCTTTTTTTTTTTTTTTTTTTTGTTTTTTTTTTTTTTTCTGTTTTTTTTTTTTTTTTTTTTTTTTTTGTTTTTGATTTGTTTTTTGTTTTTTAACTTGGCCTGGACAGAGGCTTTTCCAAAGGTAAACATAGAAGTCAGCATCAGCTTTTCTTAGCTGGAAAGTGAATTTGGAGATCAACTCTTTTTCAGACTTGTCTTATAAATGGTCCCATTATCTATCATTATCTATATATGTGCCTGTTATTCCATTAAGAAAACTCTTATAACATAAAAATATTCATTATATTTTGCTTATGGTACAGGAATTCTGATACAAGCAGAGATGTACTCTAGTTATTTTATATGATTTTATATATAGATCTCCATAAGGTCTATGTCAAACAAACCACGGGAGGCCAAATTGTAGGTTGGTGTGAATCGGCGTACTTGAATTGATAAGATGAGTGGTAGCATTTTTCCACAGTATATGAAAAAGTATGCTATCAGTGCAGCACTGCCATTATGCCAGCTTGAGTGCTTGCTGTTGCTGTGTCTTTTTTTCTCTAACTCTCTTATTCCCAAGATGCTAGCAGCAGCAACATTGAAAAGCTCTTATCTCCAGACTGCAGATGGAGAAGTGAGGCACATGGTAGAATAAGGGTGAAATTCTCAGCAAAGATTTATAAGTTACTCAGGTGCCTAACTCGTATTTTCAGAACTGATACTGGCCTTTTTAAAGCAGCTCTTCTGTTCACAAGAAACTGATCTACTTAGTTGCTGCAAGAAACATGCTGCTTTATATTAATCATGCAACAAAGAGAAAGAAGGGGAAAGTTCACCTGAATAGACAGAAAACGAGGGAAAGGGCAGAATATAGCTCTGTCCTGTGTCACTTTGGTCAGCTGTTGGACTCAGTGTCAAACCCTTTATTATTCCTATTTTACAAAGTGAAATATATGTTTTTAAAGCTATGAGGGTGTCTTTTTTTTTTTTTTTTTTTTTTTTTTTTTTTTAAATATATCAAAGATGGGAAGAGTTGTGCTCTCTTACCTTACCTTTCACACTCTTGGTCCCTCAGTTATGTAGACTTTCCTGGTGCTCCTCAAAAAAGGAAATCCTTATTGGCCTTTTTTTCTTTCAGAATATCATTAGAAAAAAGGAAAGAGTTCTTGCACTGCATGGCACTCCACAAGAAAACTCTGTCCTGATATTTCCATACAGTTCAAACATCAGTGGAATGTTCTTTGAATAGCAAGGGTCCAGAAGGATGCATGGTCTCCTGGGGGCAGACTGCTTTTGAAGCACTTCATATATGTCCATCTCTTAACTGGACATATATGTCCAGGTTTAACTTTTTCACTGGAATGATGCACAGACTGATCTTGAAAAGCTTGCTTTACCGTTGTTTCTCCTCCCTGGCTTAGATTAAGTCTGGATGAGTGCTTGCCTTTCTGTCTGTCCAAAGCTGGTGAAGGTTTGCTGTCAGAGGTTATAGATTTAGAGCATCTAGAGAGAAATTGCTTTGTCCAAGCTGCTTTTAACAATTTCTTCACCTTCCTCTTAAAAAATAAAAATTAAAAAAAAAAAAAAAAATCGAAAAACTGGACTGTTCGATGGAATGGGCATGTTTGAAAATGATTCATTCCATTCTTGATTCAGAGAATATTTAAAATCATGAGTGGTACCTGTGACTGGTCATCTTCAAGTTTTGTGAGACTTCTGTGCCCCACAGCCTACATTCATTTTATAACCTTATTTCTGAACTCCTGACCTTCTCTTAGCAGCATACAGTACATGCTGCTGCCTTTGAGAGATGCTAGGATCTTCTCTAGCCATAGTGGAGAAAATTTTTACAAGTATCTGTTTATGATTTTCTATGAATAGAAAATCACAGTCTCTCTAAGATGACCACTGGACTGGACTAGTTTAATTGGAAGTGAATAGAGAGAATCTGTACTGGTGCTGTGCTGCCTACTCTTACTATGACTTAATCATCTGAGTTTCAGGCAAAAGCTGAGTTACTGTGCACGTGCGGCTGTTTTGGCAAACTTTGCTGCTGAATCTTGCAAGTCATATATGACATTCCAGGTAAAAAGGGATTTCACATAATTCAAATTATTTTTTGTTTTAGTTTTTAGGTTTTTTTTTAGTAGCTGGAAAGGGCATTAGAAAGATTAAAAGATATTCAACCAACCTTTTTTTTGGATATATTTCTTATTATATTAGAAAGTTTTTCCAGCTATATAGGATAAACAAGAGGAAATTGATTCTTTGCCCAGATTTGTACATGCCAAATTGTGTTCTCTGTTACTGAAATTCATTCAGTTGTCATGATCTTGCTTTTCACAGAAACAATTTTCATCTCTTCCTGTGTCCTGTAGGCTAAGGCTATGCTTCAGTCTCATAAAAAAAAGCACTCACTTTCTTTGACACTGAGTCCTAGCCGCCTTCAGTTTTGAAGTGCTGCCTTTCATGTTGGCAGATACTCATCATTACTTCTGCTTGAGATGAGAGTATTGTCAGTCCTCGCTTCAGCAGGCTGGATAGGCGTATTTTCCATGGTTGCAGGAAAAATCCTAGATGATAATGATATTCTATTTGGCAGTCTTGAGGTCATATAATACTTCCCTTACAGAACTACATTTTCTTCTGGTCTTCTCTAACTGAGCCTGCTATTATGTTTGTAACCTTAAAATACATAGCTAAAACACAAATGTCATTTTTCTGGCCTATTTATCTCGGTGAGATTCTTTTCCAATCAGGGAATAAAAAGTAATTTTGATTTCAGTTATTTTATTTAGACCTCATTCTGCATATACCTCCTGACTTTATTACTACACTCCAAACCCTTTAGAAAAGCTGAATATACCTCCAGGAATACTTGAATGCTAGTAGATTTTTTTTAGGCCATGATATAAGCCTTTCCTATTAATTTTGTTTCTGAAGATAATTTGGTTTAATAGCAGAACATTTTTGCTCAATTTTACAGGATTAAAGAGAGGACCTATTCAGTGAGTCATTACTGTATTCACCAGTACTTCCTTCTTCATACATATACTGATTCCTGCTTCTAGTATAATAATAAAAATAGCAGAAGCTCTTGCACCTGTGGCCATCATTCCTCTGTTATGGGTAAGAGCCTACCTTATACCCCTTTAACATCTCGTTTGTATCAACTCCTCTGTGTGTTTCAGCTTCGAAAACTAAATGCTCAGAGCTTTTTTTTTTTTTTTTTTCTTTTTTTTTTTTTTTTTTCATCTTTAGGCCCTTGAGTTCATACCCTTCATCTAGAAATATTCTTTGATGTGTACTTCAGCATTTTCTGGCTAAATGCTCTTGCTTTAAGGCATTTAGATATTTTTGATGCTTAGACATTTTAATTTAAATAACTGATTAGATGCTAACGCTCCTGTGACAGAGCACACATTAGGATCCAGGGCCTGTATTAAGCTTGTGCATTTTCATTTTTTGAATGAGCTGTTCTTGCTTTGTGGGTACAAATCTTTAGTAAGTCAGTGATTATGCTATTGCTCTTAATCATTCTGTTTTAAGCTTTCTGCAGTTCTTCTAAAATTGTTTACAGATGCAAAGAGGTGCCTGAACTCTTAATTTCTGCTGTATTAAGAGCCTAAGGACATCTTAAAACTCAAACATGTATCAGTGCCTTTAAGTCTCACCACAAGTGCCTGCAGCCCACCAAACAGCATCCCTGTGCTGAAAACTGTGACACTATGTGCATTGCATGGCAAATAAAACATTAGCACGTTACCTAAGAATGTTTACACAGGACAGAAAGAGCGTGTGTTTAATGCTGGTGCTGAAATATGTGTAATTGTCTGGTCAGAATGCCATAATCACCCAGGTTAACTACAGGGTATTTGTGAAGAATCATAGGTACCTCCAGAGGTGATAGAACCCTATTAACGTCTCTGTTACCTTTTGGACATGTCTGCCTCTGTGCATTGACCAGGAAGAGACCAATGCTGCTAAATTTTAGAAGCTCAGTCACGTGCTAAGACTTAGCTGGGATAAAGTCAGACTGAACAGATTTTTCCAAGTTTGCAAATCCACATATGATGTTTGGAGATGAACTTGGATTGAAATGAATCCCCATCTGGGAAGATACTCACCACCATAGGTGGTTATTAAGTTTCCATCAGCTGGGGAGCATTCCCATAATACCAAATGACAGACACATTGTCACATGAAAATGGATAAGGGGAAAAGTGGCAAAAAATACCCTAAGTGGAGTTTAAGAGCAGGCGTCAAGTTTGGCAGGAGGCAAAAGCTGAATAAGTTAATAAATAAGTGAAGGTGCTAAGAACCTTGCTAGATTTCTTTCCTGACAAAGTACTACAGAAATGTTTTTGTTGTGAATTTTATTTATTTTTTCATGTTTTTAATGACAAAAATGTGGCAAAAGTGGAAGTTTTAGAAGTTTGCTATCTATTTTTCATTAACGATTATGCTTTAAGAAGGTATTTGCATGTATGTAAAATAAGAAAGATGCTATAACAGCAAAAGGTAGGTATTACAAATGTGATACCTCTGTACAGTGATTTGTAGGCACCCTTTCCTATTACTTTTCATCTTTCCCTTTTCAAAAGAGAAATATCAAAGAGAAAACAGATAAAGAAAATCTTGTTCTGAATACAGAGGCATTGTTTTGCAAACCACTATATAATTTCCTTTGGGTTTTTGGTTTTGTTTTCATTTTTACTTCTTCATCCATGAGGCACAATTAAGGGACAAACATAGCTTGACTATGGTTCTGTACGCAAGTCACAGCAACAGAAGCTGAATGTTAGGACTTGTATCCCCAACCCACTGAAGATGAAATTTGAGGCTTGGAAAAAAAATGCACACACAAACAAAAAGTACTGAATGACCTTTGGTTTTGTACTGGTGCTTTTTGCTTGCAGATTCACATGGCCAGTTCAATATAATTTATAAACCCTACGATGTGTATTCACAGTTCATACAAAATTCTTCTGACACATTCTAGGTAAGATGGAAAAAATATGGAAAAAAAAAAAAAAAAGAAAGAAAAGGAAGAAAATAAAAGAAAAAAAGAAAACCAGATTAGGAATAATTTTAGGAAGTATTAGCCATTTAGCAAGTCCTATTTTTACTTCTCACTTGTGTGTAGAAGAAAGGAATTAATGAACTAAGTGTTTTAATATTAATTTTAGAGACCTGCAACAAAATGCAGGATGTGTGGTTATCAGAAAATGAGCAGCTATGAGATATTTTCTGTAAGTCTAGTACATCTTCATAGCACCAATGATTCTTCCAGATGTACTTGTAACTGTGAAATCTTTGTATGACATAGCTGCAGAAACCAATTTCACTTGAGTGGGATATATGTTTTCAACAAGTAATTTCTGTGAGAATGCTCGAAACATGAGAGGCGGAGACCAAAACTGTAAGTTCCTTTGAGGTCCTGCTGAAATTGAAAAATCTAGGAATTTTTTATTCTGATGAAATATAAATAGTGAATACTCTCCTTTCTGGATAAGAGGAAAAATATAATTCTGAAATGCCAAGAGAAAACATGTCCTCAATCTTACCTCCTTCCAAACTTGATTTCTTGTTGTTTCGGATGAACTTAGAATCAATATCTAAGCTATCGGATGATCGTAAAAGGTCAGCCATTGTTTTTTTTTTTTTTTCTATTTATGGCATTTTCTTTAGATTTTTCTTTGTTCTTTAGTATTACAAATATGACTTGTATATTGTTCTGAGAACATTAATCCATTATACTATGGAAATGACATATTTTTGATGTCAGTAATCATATTGATGGATATCAAGTACAATGATCTTTAGAAATATTTCATTTAAATACCAACTACTATTTTAAAATATCAAAATATGAATTAGCTTCTCGTTAGAGAGCTCATGCTGTATACAAAGAAGTGATCTTGTTTCTGTAATTCATGGAAGGTCTAATCTAAATCCCATTGAAGTTTGCAGGAGGTTTTTCAAGGCAAATAAGATGAAGATCATAAAGTCTTTGTACTTGTATAAGATATAGTGCTTTCTTTGCTTTTCTAATTCGGGCAACAGAGAGTCTGACTGGCGTCTATGTGCTTAGAAGGTTGCATAACGCTTTCATATGGCTGCAATTTCAAGCCCAATGGATAAAAATTAAAAACAATAACAAGCTTATTTGTGCACTCAGTGTAACTCAATGCTGTGCAATTGTTTGGAAGTTTGGATTGTCTATTCATTGCAAATAGCATCTGTGCTCAATTACATTCAGTCTATTAGGAGGCAGGGCTTTCAGAAGTAATAAAAGCGTCTTAAGAGATGCTTTGCACTAGAGAGCTAATGATTTCTGAAAAAGACAGACAATTGGGTTGATTCCACAGGTACTGCAGAAGGGAAAATGTTCCAGATGAAATGGAAATTATTTCATGAATCATCTCATGATTTCACAGAAAGAAGGGGAGTATTATTACTGATTATTCTCTATAAAATGAGTTTAGCAACATACCATCATCCAAAAAGGCAAAGTGAAAGGTTGCTAAATTGGATATTTAAATTTTGCTAATGAGAATGAAGTGAGTTGATGAATGTTGAATCACTCCTTGGCAGTTTTTAAAGAAAGGTTATCATTCATTCTCTTTTCTGCACTGACAGATGATGTTTCTTGTTGAAATGAGGCTTTCCTGACTTTTGATAAAGCCTGCTGAAAATAGCATTCTCCTGCCCGAGCTGTGTATTCAGTTATAACAAGTACTGACAGGGAATGATAATTTGGGACGCTCTGCAGTGTTTTGCCCTTTGGAAGGTTTTCTCTTGTTTTGTGTGAAGTGCGCCATGGTATTGCTGTATTGCATTATTTAGCAATGAATTTAGAAGGTGCCACTGCTGTCTGTTCCAGCAATCCATACTGAACTCGAGTAGTCTCTCCTGCCTCATGAAAGTAGGGTACTGATAAATTAAATTAACCTCTTGTGTGCGGCAGACTAGGCAACGATAAAACTTATGGCAAGTGGATGATGTGTTTTGCTCCACCACTCTGTCCCTTTCCTGATGGCTGCTTTCTAACTGCAGAAGTTGCGCCCTCTGGATAATGATGGCAGGGCTGATGGGCTGCTTAAATTCCTTCCCTTGCTTCTTCCTGTTCTTAAGATCCATCACAAGTGGACTTTGGGCCACAAAAAACATCTGTTTACCACAGTGATGCTGTATATATATTTTCCAGTTTGTATATGTTCTTTTTTTTTGTATCTGGTATCTATACATAACTGTGGAAGGCTGTAAGAAGCTCGAAGTGGGGAGAAGTCTCCTGAAAGGAGAAAAAAGTTGCAAGGTATAAGCTTGGAAATAGATTTCAGCATTTGTGGAGCAGACTGTGTATATGCAAATGCACCTGGATTATCTGATGGCCTTTCCATGTGACACATTTTGTGCGTTCTTCTTGACCAAAGAGGAAAGAAAATATTGAGGGTAGTCATTCAATTGTAGGAAATACAGCAAAACCAGTTCAAATAGTGCTTTGGTAAATAGTTAAAAGGACAAAAGGGAGGGAAGTCATCAGGTGGGTAATCAGATAGTGATAGTTTGTTTGTGTTTGCTACAAGAGCACATTGAAAATGTTGTTCATTTAACATCAAGCATCCAAAGATAGTATCAATTCTTATTTCATCAGCAGGTACAGAGTGATAAAGCTGTCAATGATCTAAACGTAGAAGTGGAAGAAAGAGGTTAAAATGTCTTAGAAAACCAATTAGATATTAATTGTGATAGGAAGAGCATTATCTGAATTTAAATAAGAGTTAGTAATTCTGTCCATATAATCAGAGACTTGATCTAACACTTTCCATTACTAGTCTGAAAAACATTGGTATAATAAATAGGAATGCTATTGTTTGTTTCTGGTGGGTTTTCATCATTTTTTGTTTGTTTGTGGTTTATTTTGGTAGCAATTGCATGGATGGCAAGTTAATAGTCCTTCTGCAGGCAGAATTTCATCTGATGAATTTTGAAATGTCAATGAAATGAAAAACAACCAGTGTAGTTGTACTCATTTGTGTAGAAAATTCTCTTACCCTCCTTCATCTTTTATTTCCCATCACACCCTGTTTTGATCTTAGGGCCATTTTACCATTTTACCAGTGTTACCATTTTTTTTATGTACTGTTAAATTGCCTGTAGTGCCTTGCTAGCCTTGCTCTCTGCTGGCTGGGAGGTATGGCCATTTTGTGTACTTTATTCATTATATTCATTTATTCATTGTATACTTTAGTCATTATATACCTGATTGTGACATCTGTGCAGCTTTACAGCATCAGAAGTGACAGAGCTTTGATTTCAGTTGGGAGTGCTGAGCACAGATGTCTCACGAATAATACATAAATATATATATATATAAATGAAATAATTGATTCCTACTTTCATATACCACACTGTATATACCATGTTTAACAAAAGAACCTTCACCTACTAAAGTTTTCTAATATATTCACTGGTAGGTTTAACAAGGCAAGATAATTACTTTTTCTACCCCCCTTTAAAAAAAAAAAAAAAAAAAAAAAAAAAAAGTCTATTTCTATTATTAATTTTTAAGAAATATGAAATTGAGGATGCAAAATGGATGGGTTCTTTAAAAACAAACAAACAAACCAAACCAAACCAACCAACCAAACAAAAAAAAACCACAAAAGTTAGGAGCTGGAAAACCAGATGTAAATGAGGCACTGTCTCCTTGTCATGTTGCCTGGTCAATAATTTTTCTCACAGTGAGATTCCTACTTGTTCACAACAGCTCCTGTATCCCACCGCAGCCTACAGTCCCTCTCTTTTGAAAGAGATGATACATGAAAAGCTGAACACAGACTTAGTTCTGTAACTCAGCCAGCAGCACAATTTCTAATGCATGCAAATGAACTATTCATGGTGCAAAGGCAGATCTTTAAAGATTTATTAAAATATCACTTTGCAAATGGGAGAGTTAACAAGCTAAGTGTTCATAGTGTGATAAATGCTTTCTTAAAAAGTGCTGTTGGTGGTCCCTGTGCAATGCTTTGCCAACAGGCCCACATTCTTAGCAAGGTCCTGCCTTGTGGCTGAGAACTGTTTGTTTCTATGCTTTCAGTTTTCACCGTAGTGCCAGTCTTGTCTGGAGCTCTTGTTGTGTATGTCAGAACCATGAAACGTAGCCTCGCAGCGTGAGCTTTCCTGAAGGCATGAGAAATGTGTGTTCCAAATGCTTTATGTGAAAACAGGTCTTTTTAAACAACTATTTCTAGAGTGGTATATCATAGCTGTGACTGTGAAAATTATGGATGTTCAAAAGATATTTAGCAGAGGGTATTATTTTAATAGGAGAAACCTTACGATGGCCTGATCGCTGCTGTTCACTGCATTCAATTAGGTCTAATTACTGTTGTCTCTTATCTTTAGATTACAGTTAGTTTCAAACATGGTCTATACCTCACTAACAACAACAAAAAACTTTTGGAGAACGATGTTTTCAATGAAATCCGATAGTCTAAATCCTTGGTTCTTCATTAAATCAGTTCCACTGAAATCTCACTTCCTCACCCAGTTGAAAATGCCTCTTGGCTTTGTTTTATTCTTTTAGGGTGATCTCGGGCTGGACCTCAAGTGAACTTGAGAGAAAGATCTGGTTAAGTGGTTTCCCATGTTTCTTGCTGTTGAGAGAAATAACATCCATTTATCCAGAGAAACCTATCTGGAGCACATTCTGTGGCCAGAAAAGGGAGCAGGCAGGTATTTGTATCTTTCCTAGAAACAATTTCCCTCCAAGGTCTTGTGTAAACATAGCTTCTAGCAGAGTGGAATAGCAAAGAAGACAAGAGACCTGCAGGCTGCTGATTAATAAGCTGTTGAATGGTGGTGGATGCCTGTGAGTCTGTTGCACATCTCTTGAAATGTAACATAACCAGGTCTGCAGTGATCAGCACACCCCTCACACTTCATTATTTGTTCTCTAAACTGTCAGCAGTGCAGACGGTAAACTACAAATTACGAGCATTACTTGTGATGTGCTTGGGTATGTTTTTCCAGCACCTCAGGGAAAAAAAAAAATGTAGCTACTGCATTCCAAACAAATAGGTTTTCTTCTTGTTAATGGAGCTTGGAGCAAGGACAATAGATGTATGTACACACTGAGATCACATGCAAAACCTGAATCAGTAGTCTCAGTACAAGCTAGAGCTCTCTAGAACATAAATATGACTTTTGATTATGGAATAAAATATTATGCAAGTTGTTATTGCATTGGACACACTTACAGTTTTCAGCTTAGACTGTTCTAGACAGACAGAAAATTGTATAACCATAAGGCTGAAAGCAGTGAGCCCACTCATTGTCTTTGCTGGCTGCCTTTTGCCACATGGGAAATCCTCACAGCAATTTTAGAATGAAGGCGTTACATCAGCATTATTCAAGGAGATGAGAGCAGACATCTATTGCTCTCTTAAACAGCTGTTATATTCTGCATCCGTCATAGGCCCTCTATAGCAGTTAAGCTTGAAATTTAAGTCAAACAGGGACAGCTAGGACTTTGTGTTTGGATATCTTGTAACAACACAAAATGTCCAGACAAAGGATGCAGGGAAGGAAGAAATTTGGTAGCAGTTAAATACAGTAAACCAAAGTGTTTACATAAGAACAGTCTCAAGTGGTATGCTGGTTGTAAATGCCAGTGTGAAACGTTACAATATAGCACAATCCTTTAGATAGGATTAGAGAGAGAAAACTATTAGCTGTTTTAGTAAGATAATAGCTGTGCCATTTAGTTTGTACATTTTCCAGGAATTGGACCAAAAAAAGAAATTCATAAAGTAGCACATCATAAAGGAGATTTCAGGCTGAGCTCAGAAGATAGCATTAGAATAGTTTAAATTAATTTTCTTTATGACATAAAACAGAATTTGCAATAAATAATTTTATTTTGAATAAAAGATACCTTTAAAAAATATTGTACATCGTAGAGAATCCAGCATTGCTGCTAGTTATTTGTTTGAATGCTTACTCGTCTTCACCATTTAAAAATAAGGCACTGTACTTCTAGTCTAAATTGTTTCAACTTCCAACACAGCTTGTATTTTTAGATTAAGTAGTGATTTCTTATGATTTTTTAAAGAAGGTATGTTTAATTGCAGTAAACTCTTCTTTTAATATCATCCTCGAGTATTTTGACCCCAACTATAGCATATGCACTTACAGCTCTTTATTATTTCCATAGCTCTGCTTTGCACCAGCTCCAGTTTCAAAATTCTCCTTCTTTAAGCACACCAAAGCCTATGACAAGACTCCTTACTAATGAGTATTAAGAAACTAACCCATCAGGAGACAAAAGAAAAGGTATTGCCAGAAAACAGCAACTAGTTCAAAGTTAGAAAGCAAAGAACAAGAAAAGGCCTGTTTTTTCAATGAGGTGCTGGGGTGGTTTAGCATTCTCTTGTATGAACGAAAAGGGATGCACAGCAAAGTTAGCTGATGATAGGCAGTTAAGAGCATAGAAACTGAAGAACTTCAACAATCTCATGGTGCCAAGTAGGCAGCAGATTAAATTCAGTTGTTGATCAATAAAATGCTATGTGCAGAGAGAAAACAAACAAACTTATCCCTGTATGTTCTAAATATGCTATTATTGAAAGAGAATTGTAAACCCGTCTGTAGTTACCTATAGATGTTAAGTTGGTCTTGGGTGGTGGGCAGAAAAGTAAAGGTGTTAGGAAATATTGAGAAGAATGAGCATCACTATACAGCTCCATACAATTCTGAGAAACTCACATTTGAGTATAAGCTACAAGTCTGCTCACCTCATTTCAGAAAAGGGAGTAGTAACCTAGAAGAACACAGACAGCAACGGTCAGAGGTACAGAACTTCATCTGTATGCAGAGGAAATGAAATAACTAAGACTAAAGCTTAGAAAAGAAATGACTGTGAATGGTTATTATAAAGATCTATACAATCGTGAATGACATGAGGGAAGTCTTGAGGGAATGATTATTCACTATTCAAAAGACACAAACCGAGGCACATGAAATAAAATGATCAGGCAGGCAGTTTATATCAAACGAAAAGAGGAACTTTTTCATGTTATGCATAATTATGTTGAGAAACATAGAGACACAGAGTTTTTTAGATTCAAAAAGTTGTGATGGGCTCAAAATGTGATTAGATAAATGATGGAGAGTTGCAAAATCATAAAACATGAGGAGGGAATTGTCAGCTTGGGAGCTGCTGGAAGCTCAGATACAGGGAAATCATCATTCCATCCCAGGCTCATATAATTCTTAAGAGCTTCCACAAATGGCTATCGTTAAAGTCTGGCTGCTAGGCTGAATGAATGTTTCATCTGACTCTACAGTCATTCCTATAATCTTTGTATTGGATGCAAATTCAAAATTCTAGTGTGCTAGTCAACCTGTACAAAATAAAGCAATCTTTCCACTTATGTGCATGCAGTGCTCTGTTTAAACACAGTGCTGTAACCTTCTTTGTTGCAACATGACACTAGAGCCCAAATCCCCACAAGCTCCAGGAACACGTTTTCCATGGATTCAGTCATTTGTCTTTAATTATTAATTATATTCAAACTCTAAGTTAGCTATTCCTTTGTTTTGCCCAACATCATATTCAGGCTCACAGACCTGCAGTTACTCATATTTGAATCAAACCTGGGCAAAAATTTGCATGTAATTTGGCTCTGGTCTGGATTTACATGGATAACTGCTTATTTAAGTAGTTATGATCTGGATTGTGTATCCTAAGGGCCGACTGTGTCAACTGTGTATTTGCATTTTGAAATACTGCAATACTGCATGATCAGTCACTTATCTCTGTTGTTTGAAGTTTAATCATCACTCATTTAATAGCCTGCTTCCTAAAGTGTCCTTATTACCCAATTTTGCCACTCTTCTCTTTTACACTGACCAAATGCAAATTAGTGGTTTTTTTTTTTTTTTTTTTTCCAGTTTGTTAAAGTAACAAGAAAAGCAGTACACAAGAAATAGTTTTTTTCATATTTCAACAGTATAATATTTTTGTATTAAACCATAATGGGAGTGCAAAGACTATTATTGAATCCTTGTTCTTTTTTTAAAAAAAAATTATGGAGTATGAATGGGGAAGATCTTATATTGCTGTATACTGTCCACATGTATTTAACGTATGCATATTTCTTGAGTTCCTGCATGCATTTCCCCACCAGTACTTTGAATCTTATGGGGAAAACTGCTTTGTTATTTATTGACTTGTGGTTGTCGCGCTTTCCAGTGTACTCAATGGCTAGGAGCGTATGCCTGTGGTTAAATTCTTCTATTTGTCCTGTTGTCATATAAATGTTTATTACTGTTGTGTACCACAGTGCTAAATGTTTTTACTCAAAAATCATGGTTCCTGTGTTGTGTTTCAACTTTATCTCAGCTTTAAAATTCAATATATTGAGTAAATGTAGGAGAGATTAGTATATTTAATATGAGAGCAGTTTTTGTAGTGTTGTTAAGTTCTCCATCAATTCTAAAAGACATTGATAAAGATTCAGAAGGGCCAATGTATTCAGCAATACTAATGGTATCCTCTTACACATTTTTGAAAGTTTCAAGAAACCTTCTGTATATCCTTTACTATAATGTTGAGTTGAAAGAAGAAAAAAAAAATTAAAAAGTGGAGGATAAAGACTTGATTTCCACCAGCCTGCAGACAGTGAAATCAATGAGGTCTTTGTGATTGAAGCGAGTGAAGAGCCAACCTAATTTGACAGCCTGCCTCAAAAATTCTTGAGACAGAAAAGCAATAAACTGCTGCAGACTCATAGAGTTCTGCTACCAAAAAAATATAAATAAATAAATAAATAAATAATACCCTAGTATAAAACAACTGGAATTTTTTCCTTCATATTTAGATTTTTGCCTAAACAAACAGCAGTAGTTGTGTTGGGAAGTTGGTACCTGTATGCAAACATATTAACAAAACGAGAAAAAGATGCTCTTAATACCTACAGTTTCTAAGAATCTCAGAGATTACATCAGGTTTTGTTGCTGTTTCTCATTCTCAACTGCAATAGCTCCAAAGGACTCTACTCGGACTGAAATTTGTTTCAGTCCAAGCACTCAGATGCATGATACGGACTTTAACAATGCTGATTTTCAGGTGATGTTCACATGGATGACTATACTCGTAAATTCCAGTTTTCATTCCAAGGGTACAGATCTGCCCTACTTTTGACAATTCAAAAGAAACACATATTTAAGTGCAACATAAGATAATTTATTTTTTCTTTAGCATTTAAAAGTATTAACACCTTTTAAGTGCTGTGGGACAGGTATGCAGCTATTGAAATCAAGTTTGTACAGCTGAAGAAATCAGAAAAACTACTTTGATTTACAGTGGTTGCAGTTGCAACTTGCAAATATTTCTATAAATCTTATCTAATCATAAACAGTTTTAAAATTCAGTGGGCGAATTGCTGTAAAAACACTGCACATAATGCATACGTTTCTGTAACTTGCTGAATTAAATGCTTTCCTTGTGTAGAGTTAGTAAAAAAAGGTTGAATGTTGTCCTTTCTCCACAGTATCCTTCACATTGATATCAGTAAGAATTGTTTGTATGTGAGAATGTGTGACTGACCGTTTGTCAGTGGCAGATGTGAATTCATCATCTTCCGAAGAGACTGTAAACCTCCCAAACTGGAGTTAAGGTTGCTGTCTGGAGGACTTTACTTTAAGGGCTATTTATTATCATTGCTGAAGCTGGGAATGTGAACACGTTATCCCATTCAAATAGATCGACATTTTTGCATTTTAGAATAATTTAAGGACTACTGAAAAACAAAGAGAAAAAATCAAATGTTGAGAGGCAAACCCTTTGTTTCTGTTCCTCCATCGTGGCAGCATGCTGAGGCATGGTATGCTGGAGACATGGGCTCAGTGTTTGAGGGTCAAAATTGCAGTGACCTGATGGGCAGCCTCTGATGGATGCTGTCAGAATTGCCAACACATGATGGGTTTTCAGCTTGGGCTGTAAGAGTCAGTGGGGAGCAAGCCAGGACTGGCAGAGGCTCATCACTGCTAACTCATCCCTGCCAGGGAACACGAGGCTTTGTCTAATCGCCTCGTTGTGATGGACAGCCTTGATACTGCGAGGCTCCTTCCCTCAGCATGAGCTGAGAAGAGCTAATGTGCTCATGCATTAAACTTGTCTGACCTGCAAATAGAGAATGTGTTTGAGGAGGGAAGTTGGAGCTGAAGAAAAATGCATAATCTGCTGTGTTTTGCTGGAATTCTTTGAATATTCATTAAGCCTGGATAATATGTTAGGTTACTAATTCAGGTCTTCCGGATTTTAATGTTATTTTTTTCTCCCGTATTGTGAGTTTGATTTGAATGGAATATAGTTTTCACTGTAGAAAGAAAAGGTTTTCTAAAACCCAGCTTGTCCTTTTATCTATAGTAGGGAACTCAGTGACAGGATATTTTTGAGCTTCTGATTGATTCTTATCTGCTATCAGGTATCAAAATAGATGATCATAAAATGTGACCTTATTTTTATGTGGCATAGTGTAGGAGTTTGGTTAAGTTGGAGAAATAAAAACACAAAAATCCTTATTAAAATAACTACCCAGAGCTTTGAATTCCACAACACAAATATAGTTCAAAATTTAACTTCTCAATTATCTTGTTTAAGCAATAACAAACTCTTCCCAGAAGTAATAGTCAATAATATAATAGCAAGACATTTGTTTTTTCAGTCCTAAAATAATCATATCTCAAAATCAATTGTGAAAGTCATTTACTGAAAATGATATGCTATGTGGCTTTTGTTATATTTGCCATTTTTTAATTTTTTTTTATTTTATTTTTTTATTTATTTTTATTTTTTTTTTTTTAGGCAAGGAAAAGAAAAAGATGTCCTATCCCAAGGAATACAAGAGAGTTATCAAACATGGCTGTGTCCCTCTTGCCACTTTGATGCTGAGGGACTCGTTGAGCTGTAAACCCACATCATTGTGAGTATATGGTGTACACATACCTATAGTATCACAGTATTAAATCCCTGTGTCTCCCTGCTTTGCTTTAGAAATTGGTTAAATAACATTAGCTTTTCAGTCTTCTGCCTTGATTTCCATCTTCTGATATCCCAGCTGTGCAGATCTCCATTGCATTATAGCATGCGAGCACTGTAGGATTGTCTTGCCATCTGGTTTTACATCCTAAGGATCTGAATGAGTAATCATTCACCAGAAGTTCATATCTTACAAAGCATTGCCTAAAGTAATCCTTGACTCTAAGCATTAGATGATTCCCTCCAAAACTAGTACATACATAGACGTGCACTCAAAAAGAGAGATGTAGAGAACTGTAATAGCAAGGCTGGGGTCTGTGTGAGGGGAGAATCAGTGGGAGTATCTGGGTGTGAAAGTACAAAAGGGGCAAACAACAGGAAGGAGGTCCTCTCAATGGTTTATGTTAATCTACCAGGTTTGAGAGGCCATCAAGACCCAAGCAGACCTACGTGCGGTTTCACAAGGCACCCAGTTTTGGAGACAAAGGACAGTGATGATTCTTGACGGTTCACAGAGTTGGGACAGGATGGAGACACTGCTCACTGTCAGCTCCAGAAGGTCTCAAAAACTCCTGTCTATTACCTGGACGTTGTCGTCAGCCTACAAAGAGCCTCAGCTTTTGTGACAAAAACTTGACAGCTGCCATCTCTTGTCCTCCCTGTCATCACAATAGATCCTGGACCTCACATTTGTGGACAAGAAACAAGACACCACAGACATCCCGATGCTGGTGAGTACAAGAATGTGAGAGCCTGAGTGAAACTTTTTTTGTTTGTTTTTAATTTGAAATAAGTTCAAATTAAGTTCAAATAAGTTCAAATTTGAAATAAGTTCAAATTAAAATCACCTGTAAGATCTGAGGTGGGTATTTGCTACATTGCTACATTCCTACACATACACATACACACACAATTGGGAATGTGTCTCAAATATGATTTCAAATGTGAAGAATCTATACTTGATTCAAATGATCTGATTAAAAACACTGCCTTGGGCCCCATCCTTCAAGATGTCCCCCTAGGATCCTTTCTAGCAGTTTATCAAATACTTTACAAAAGTTACATGGTCCAAAGCACATACAGCCGTATGTGCACGTATATGTTTATCAAAATGTATATATTCATTTAATTCTTGCCAACTTCTGCCTTATTAGTAAAATCCAATTCCCCATATGCTGAAACAATGACCTTTATATTAAAATTCAAGGATTTATAAAACAGATGGTGGAGACAAAAAAAAAAAAAAAAAAAAAAAAAAGAAAACAAATAAAACCCCAGCTTGTCCGGCTGCAAGGACCAAAGTATGCATATTAAAATAATCTTGGAAAGCTGGCTGCAATAGCTAAACCATATGGGCTTAGTTTGTTATACGGTACCCTTGAGTTAAAAGTTATTAGCATCTTCTCTAATGCTGTTCATGAATAATATGTAAAAAGCTATCTGATGGTGTTGATAAGAGATTTAACATTAGTGAGTAATGGGATTCATAGGGTGTGTGCTGTTCATAGTGTTCAGGATTCAGACTGTTTTTGAGTAGAGATTCTGATATAAAGGGGAAACATGGTACTTATGTGGTTTTAACTATGGTGCTTAATGTACATAAAAGAAAATCGGTAGGGTTTAAATAGCTGAAGACACCTGAAGAAAATTTATTTGACAGAAAAGCTGTCATCTGTCCACTCAAAACAGTTGCTTGGGTTAAAAGGTATTTATAGTCTTTTTATTACAGTTTGCAAAGAATTAAAGGGAAAAAAGAGTCTTAAATTGTCGTTAATCCATGTGACTGCTTATACGAGTATCATAGGAGGAACTGGCTTCAGAAAGGACTCCTACTTTCTTTTGTCTTCTATCCTGACTATAAGGTTTTAATTTGTAGGTTCTCTTCATTTTCTCCCGTGAAGGATGATGTCTATGTAGTTGTTGTCTTGGTGGTGGTGGGTTTTGTTTGTTTATTTCCTGAATGATATGAATTTATTTTCCCATTATTCTAAGCTTTCTGAACACAAGCCAACTTTAGAGTGGTACCTGTCTATTTATTTGTATGTGCTGCAGTGCTAAGCTAATAATTTCTGCTGAAAAGAGATTGCTTTGCTTTGGGGATGTGGCAGTTTCTGGTCTGTTTTAGCATTCATTCAGGCTGTGGAACTTGTGCGCAGACTTTGCAGTCATGCCTGTAGTCAAAGTATTTCCTAGATCCTGAGACAGAGTCTCAAAAATTTCAAAGACAATTTCTATGTATGTATTGTTATAAGTGCTTGAGACATGGAAATGTGTGATTATTGTATGATAACAGAACCAAATGCATTGAAAGGCAGAAAACATATCTGTTTCTTGCTTTCTCAATCCTGACTTGAACATGACTGAATAAGAGATGGAGAGTTTATACTCAAAGCTGTTTGTCAGAAAACAGTACTTGTAGGTACTTTGGCAGCTTACCACCTGACAGCATAATGTTGACCTTCTACTGTAGTTTCCATTTCTCTTCTGGCAGTGGACTTGCTGTGGGCTCTGTGCAGTACAGATATTCAGATAGCAGAATTTATCTAGCCTATTGTGTTGTATTAGTATGCTGCTGACAGCATCTTCCTTGTGCAAATAAAACATAAATGATGTCTTTAATTAGTTTCCTGCCATGGCATCCAACATTAAAAATGGTCATCCTCAAACACATTTGTCACCCTGACATTTTTCTGTGGAGGCAATGGTCAATAACCTTTAAAGTATCAGTTACATTCCAAAGATAATTTCTTACGTTCCTTTAAAAAAAAAAAAAAAAAAAAAAAAAAAAAAGGCATAAAATAATGACATTCTTCAGAATGATAGAAAAAAAGAAACTAGGACCTACTGGGCTCTTGATTGATAGGATCAGAGAAAGAGAAAACCTTTGCCAGGTTGAAGGTTTCCCTTTTAACTGCTGTAAAAATATTTCCAACAAAAGCACAAATTTTCTTCTGTCTTGATAGACAGTAGTGCTCTGCCTTTCATGCCCCTAGTTGGTAATTTGTTTACATGTTAGTAATTTTATATTATTGGTGTATATGTCTTTCACTGACATTATTTTATGCAGCTTAATTCATTTTATACTCTTGTGGCAATTCCTGTTTAATTTAAATGCTGCAAAACCTAAACCATTCAAGCACAAATTTGTATTTGACCTGTCAGAGGAAATGACTGACATCTGTCATCCCTGCTCATTGTTTTGAGGCTTGACAAGTTTTCCAATTGAAAAATTCAGATGCAATGATTGTTGTTGAAGACTGCCAGATGCAGTATCAACAGATAAGATGGATGAGACTGCTATTGGTTCGAATAGCAGTTGATATGCACAGCAACTTGCAGGAAGCAAATTGTTTAGTTGAATTTTGTCGCTGCTCAAGCATTAAAAAAAAAAAACAAAAACAAAAACAAAAACAAAATACTTCTGTGTTTCACAAATGTGAAATTTAAGTCTTTTAAATTCAGTGAAAGTACTTGTACAAGATCTGACTATTAATTCTGGAAAAAATGCATTAATTCTGCATACTTATTATACTCTCATTTCCATCAGAGCAAGCATCTTCTGTGGAGTTCTGGTATATTCTGCTGCTGGTGGTATAATAGTCTCTACATTTACCAGCCCCAGGCACTGATGATATGTTTTTACTCTCTTCATGGTCTTTTGCCAATAGTTGGCCAAACAATATTGAGTGTTTGTATGCTGAGGTATTGGCTTTGAAAGATAGGATGTATTTAGCCTGCAATTGCTTTCCATGAGCAGCTGGGCACTAGCAAAGGATCGAACCCTGGGGGCGCAGATGGGGAGCTTAGGACCCCAGAGCTGGAGGGATGGAGTGCAGAGAGTGTTGACAACCCACAGACCTTCCCTCTAGTCTCTGTTTTTCAGTTTCCTATGAGTAACACGGTGATAATGATGCTTCCCTGACTCACAGGGATGTTTTGAGAATAAACACATTAAAAGTGTGTAAGGCGCTTAGTAACTATGCAGATGGGAGCTATAAAAGTCCTTCAGACAGAAAAACCTGAGCCTTAGCAGTTCTGTGACCTAGATCAAGCAGCTCTGATCCTGTCACTAGACCTGCCTGAGCTCATCTCCCTCAACTGCGTAATTATCTGGTCTCAGATGGAGCCCTAAAAATTTCTAGAACCTTTTGCAGCTTTTCCCTTTCCCTTAGGGTCTGGGCATGCCACTTTGCTTTAGTGATCTACAGGGTTTAGATTACTTCCTAACATACTTCAAGGCTAGTTTCTACCTGGTCTTCCCCTCTTGTAGCTGCTCTGCTGACACTGTAGCATTCAAGTATGAAAATAAAATAATTCATGTAATAGTTTTTTCTCTTCCAGAGGGCAGAATTAGATCTTCTCTAGAGGAATCTCATCTTCATTGTAGCATCTCTTGCGATGTGCAGGAGTTTAGCTGAGGGAGCAAAACATTTCGTCCAACTCTTGGTATAGATACTGGAAAATCAGTCATGATCATAGGATTCTTTTCTGCAATAAATATTATTTTTCTATAATTTGTTCTAAGCATAGAAATTAGTGATGCATATTGCAGAGTTTTTCTATGCTGGCTTCCTGTTAAATGAAGCCAGCAATTAAAAGTTAAGAATTTCCTTCTCCTTTATGTAATATGTGATTTTTGATTTGCTACCAGTTGAAGGAAGTATTTTTGCAGCTGAGCTACATTTATCTCCTGTAGGTGACTTTTTTGTTGTAGGCAGGTGATTAATTTGGTAAATTTGATAAACTGAATGTAATATGTTGCTTGGAGTTGTGTCAAGTGGAGCAATTTTTTGAATGGTTGTAATTTCCAAGTGGTGTGTGAAGAGAAGCTTTCTTCTGAAGTTTTCTGTCTGGCAAAGTACAGACACCCTTTTCCAGCACATAGATAACAAAGGTAATAGATGCAATTGCCAGTTTGTTTACAGTGAGGAGAAAGAAAGGGAAGAGCCAGGACAACAAAACAATATGTCTTATGATGTGATTCAGGGAGCTTTTTTTTAAAAAAAATAAACTTTCTTTTCATTCCTACCCATCACCATCACATTTTCTCACATTTTAGCCTTGGAAATTGTCCCGTCTCTCTTTTGTTGCAATGTTTTTGTGTTGTCCTTGCACCAGGGACAATGCTGCAATGCGGCAAAGGGCTGCCCTTTGTGGCTGTTCTGCCTGAGGACCTGCACAGCAGCATGCCCAAACTAGGAGAAGTTTGGGATTGCAAGGTCCAGGCTCTATCACCCAGTAACCATTCTTATTAGCATCAGAACTGCACTGTAGTAAAGCCACAGCTCTAAAAATAGTGAATCTTTTCATGGATTCTTATGAGGAGAGTTACTACTACTGCTCTGGGAGAAGTCCTGGAGACTACAGAGTGATACAAATCAGTTAGGAGGACTTTACTCTTTTATCCATTAATATTTGTAGTTTCCTTTGAAAAGTTACTGTTTGCCACTGTCAGACAGCAAACACAGCTCAGGAGTTCTGTAAAGGGTATCTCAGACATGAGTTATCTCAGAAATAATGAAAGGAGTATAAACCAAATCTGCATTCCCCTGCAAGGATGGAGGTGATCAAGACATGAAAGATCTTTCCAGCTCTGATGATATCTTTCTTCTTCTGGACAGAAAGAAGTAGAACAATATGGTAAAATTCTCCCTAACTTATGAATTAAATGTAATTTTTCTGGGAAACATAACCATTTCCAATGCAAAGGATGTCTTGTAAAAACTCTTTGTTCATGTTATACCTTAACACAAATGAAAAAAAAAAATCAGTGAACTGGAATTTAAACTCCTTTCAAAAATTCACCCTTTTTTTTTTCTGAGTTCAGTAGAATTGCTTTTCAGATGCTTAAAGAAATGAAAAATTCAGAATGTTCAGATGGAAGCAAACAAAAAAAAATCTACTTTGCTGTACTAAATTAGTTGTGGTTATTTATAAATAAGAATGAAACAAAGGCAGACAATGGGCAGCAAAATAAAGACTATTTAGTGGTGGTCTTTGTTCAAAATGCAAAACAAACTTCTACAAATTTGTTTTGCTTCTCTCTTTTAGTAAGGATTAGTTACCATAGCAACTAAAACATAACATGATATACCCTTTGCTACTCCCAACATCTACAAAGCAGTTTTTAACAGAAAAAAAAAATATCTTAATATCAAAAAGAATGGAAGAGACGAGGTCTTTACAGTGTAAGGAAACTGCACTGATACTCAGCTTTCCTTTGCAAGTGTTTGATCAGAGCAGCATGAGGGACCTGTACTTCCACTAATGATATGGGGCAGAAGAGGGAGATTATTTTGGTGCTGTTTAGAGGTTAGTGAGAAAATCTATGACCACCTAGCTGAAATTTGGTCTGAAGTACAGTGAAGTCAAGTTGGTTGCAATGAAGATCATCTCTAAAGCCAGAAAGAGCTACAGTATCTCAGTAAGTTCTCTTCTTAACTCTGCTTTAAGTGCATGACCACAAACAAGACAGTCTCATATAATGTACCTGAAGTCTGGAAGGATTTAGCAGCCAAGGATCTGGGTCTGAGTTTTTCTGCTATCAGCATAAGAAAAATACTTTCCTGTTTAGGATGCTGAGGCCATGGGTAATCTCTCCAGTGCTCCCTTGGGCCTGATTCTGTGGCTGAAGGGGGTACTAAATGGGGATATTTCACATTTGTATTGTCTCATATTTAGCTGATACTGTAAAGAAAGCTGTTAACTCATGATATATCGTAGGCTGACAGTATATTCCTGAATGTGATAAGGCTGGTTAAGTAGAAGAAAACCATGCATCTAGAGTGTCATCTAGTAGTGGCCTGACAGAAAGACGAAGTGTAGGAAAAGGCCTGGCTGGGTAATACATGTACATCTAATTCCTCCTCCAGATAAATCAGGCACAAAAGGAGATGCATTCTTCCTTGCTAAAAGCCTTTAGCACACAGAAAAAAATTCTCTTGCTACACCTGCTAGTAGGTGTAGGTAGTGGAAAAGTAGCAACTGGACATTTTACAGCTCTCAGGAATAATTTCCAGATATTATTTACCTGCTTTGTATTTAGACTTCTGGTTTAAAAGAAGGGTTTAAAAAAAAAAAAAAAAGACTTTACCTGGTGGGTCATGCATAATCATTTTCTGTCTTAAGCTACCTGTGGCTCACAGCTCAGGAAACTGGAATCTGGTTGAGAATATTCCTTGCTTTGTCCTTGATTTCAAAGTAATCTACATAGCTTTTCTCCATAACATCCATTATCAGTTCTCAGAGCCTGTCTAACCCCCTAGTAAAACGCATTAAAGAAATTCACAGTACATTTACTTACAATTGGAATTAGGCTATCTTAGATATTTCCAAAAATAATACTTTTGGAAGATGTTTGTCTGGATCAGGACCAATAGGAAGGCCTTTGGGCTAAATTTTCAAATGTATATGGTTTTGTTTTGCTACATTGATGATCCTGCTGTTTGTGGGTCAGTTATATGAATCCTCCTGAACAGATATAAGCAGCATAAAATCTTTTATACTTGCTGTTTTTCCACAGTTGAACCTGGATTTCCTTTCTTATTCAATATTGCAGTGAAAATAAAACAGATTGTTTTAGTTTTTACTGTGAAACCTGGGTTTGAATGAAGAATCGTTAAGAGGTTTAATACCCTATCTTACACTTTGGGAACACAAAATTTGCTGCTCCTGTCACCTTCACATTTGCATCCTGAGTTCCAGCTGATGAATAAACAGACTGGAGATTATCACACAGGGAACATTCATGTGTAAAATGAAATTCCTATTAAAGTTCATTGCTTCAAATGAAATACGCTTTGCAGCTCTTCCTGTAGCGATTCCTGCTGGGTTCTGTCATGATATGCTGAAATGTAGTCTTCCTTCTCTCATCCTTCTGCTCAGCCCTGGAAGAATGTGATCATTTTGATGAGGCTTTGTGAAGGTTTTGATAGAAAATGCTAGCAATTATTGCATTATTTAATTCCTTGATTAGAAACTGGTCTTGGGCCATTAGCGACATCCTCATTTAAAAATACTTCTGTTTTTTAAATGATGTTGAGTTGCTTTCACCTAAGGTTTCTGAGTTACTTTGAATGTGCATACCATACATTGAAATTTTCAGCCTCATGAGTGGACAAGCCTCCATGAAGATGCCTTACTCTAAGGCATAGTCCTCCATAGTCTCATAGTCCTCCAAGCCTACCCCAGAAGGCTTTGCACACTAGATAAACCCCATTTTTATAAACCCACATCTATGTCCCATGCCAGGACACCCAACAAGTCAAATGACCAGGAAATAACCTTACATATTTCTCTGAAGTACCCTTTTTTCTGCCTTCTAACTCCATAACACTCCCAGGCTGTACGTAGCGCAACATTTTAGAGTTTTGCTTTCCTCTCACAGATGTGCCCAGCATCATTTTAAGAAGCAAGTTCATGGTTTTTTATGTTTTCTTTTTATCTACGTGCAAGTAAGCAACAATTCTGACTTTCTTGTAATCCAAGAAATTTATCATCTTTTATAAATTTCTGGGTTAAAATAATTTTTTTTTTTTGCAATTCTGCAGTTTAAGTACTATATTAATTTGTACACTGCTGTCGTCTGAGAGCCGAGGATAATGAGGGCTTTCAGTGCTGTTACTCATTTGACATTAAACATTCCTTAAATCCATTCCCATTAAATTGCAGTCAATTGCCAAAGATGTTCATTTCAGATACCGTATGCCTAGTGAAAATAAATGCATACAATTGCTTGTTTAGCCAAGTATCCTTTAGAAAAGAATCTCAGAAAAGTGACACGGAGAATTAAGATTTTTCAGAACTGGTGTTTGTTTGCTTGCTTGTTTCCAAGACTACAGAAGCAAATCTCTTGCTTTGGGGGTTAATTTTTCTTGTGCTACCATTAGCTTTTCACTTAGCCAGTATTTTTTTGGCTTATGCAATGAGCCTCAGCAATGCTCTAAGCGGGTGTGCCTGCAAGCTCCAAATCTCTCCCAGAAACGTATTCAGTTTACAAATCATATCCTTTTCTAGTTGATGATACTTACGCCTATTTTAGGTGCGTGTGTTTATAAGTGACAACTCCCACTGAATTATTGTGTTGTTTATGGTATTTTAGCTAATCCCAACTCTGAGGGAAGATTTTACTTGATTGTTCTTATTACATCCCAGGCTTCTAAGAGGTGACTGGGGAAGATAAAGCCCCATGGGGAAGAGCAGTGGGTGGATATTTTTTCTTCCCTTGGGAACTGTTGGGCACAGGGAAAGACCATTCTACAGAACACGAGTGATTTGCAGTAGTAGTTAGGTCTCTGCAGAAAGGTGCAGCATCAGAGGGGGATGAAATAAATATCTCTCTAGGGCTTGGAGAGTACTGGGCAGAATTTGCTTTAACTCAGAAATTCAGTGAAATAGAAGAACATAGTGAACAGGTAGACTTGGATATGATTTTTTTTTTTCTGGTTGCTTCTCCAGGCTTCAGGTTTTAAATATGTTGGCCTATATTCCAACATATGGGAAGGCCCTATTTATTTAGATACAACTCATTCTAGTTTATTTTTTTTTTTCATCTTTCAGAAGATGTAAAGTGCAATTGCCAAAAGAGGAATGATTGCATAGACCCACCCCTAAGTTCAGGGCAATTGGTTTTCCTGTAATACTGGTCTTTTACAGTAACAATGTGATACTTGTTATCTTCATCTACCAACATGCAAGCCATCTCTTGTATTCAACTATTGAGCCCAATTTTTTATTTTTATTTTTTTATTTTCCATGTCTTGTGTTTCTCATTTTGAGCCTGTAGACCTGTTCTTGAATGACTTTAGGATACCTAAAATTTATTTTATTTTTTTTTCTGGTTATGTAAATAAATACAGCTATGTTACAAAAATATAGCAATGAGTTCTGATAGATTTTGATTACCCTAATTTTATTCATCAGCCTCTTTCCCAAACTCTGATTGATCTTCCTGCAAAACTAGTTAGTCTTGGCAGATCTAAGACAGCTACACCACTCTTAATTTGTCCCTTGTCTGGTGAAGAATTTTCCCTGATAGGTGCTTGACACAGTTGAAAACATTTGTATTCCTTTAGCTCAGCTGGAGAAACTCTCCCACTGTTGCGAAGCAAAAAAAGAGGACTCAATTTCTTTTCTGCAGATTTTCCTAGCAAAGGCCTGTTGTATGTAAGTACTGGAGTCAAACCCTTGGTAGTAACTGCACTAGTGAGCTGGGAATTAAGGTGTGCACTTAGTAACCAGGGGCCTTCGCTATGCTCCCTCCGGTCTGCTAAAAAGATTTTCAACTCTGTTGAAGAACAAAGTTCACACCTCCCTCCATCACCAGTTCAATCACAGTGGCTTACAGTTAGAGACCTTCATCATAAAGAAAAGGAGTAAGTTAAAAAGAAAGAAGCTTTAAATAGGAAAATGAAGTTTATATTCCTTGAAAATAATTATTTACCAAAGTAATGAGTAAAAATCAAACTAAGATAAAATATCTTCAGATTTTTTTGATGACTGGACTGTATCTGTCCTGTCTATTCTTTCAGTGTTATGGAGTATGAGGCAGCGGGACCTCTGAGTAAATAAAGCACTGAGGATGAAGTTGGTGAAACAAAGCTTACCTCCTACCTGTGTGAAAATACCATTTACTTCTTTCCTGTTGCCTGAAATAACACAATAGCAAGCAAGCAAGTTTAATTATATTTTATTATTTAATTGATTTAATGACTTCATCCACTATTTCATTACCATTACACTTCTGCATGAAAAGGAAGCCATTTTTCTCCCTTCTTTCATAGAGAATAGTATTTTTTAATCTCTGTGTAAAGACAGAGGTTCTGAAAATGATTATTTAAGCAAAACCTCACCCTCTGAGGAGTGGGGAGTGTTTTATATTCAATATTAAGGAGTAAGGTTAGTTTACAGGTGGAGCACTTCTTTCACAGGTGTTATAGGGAGAGTAACGAAAATCATTTATTAGCAGATAAGAGATCACATATAAAGGTAGTTCTTTGCTGAGGGTGAGTCAAATGAAGAGAATTATTTCTTTGTTAGCATTTCTTTGTCACACATACAAATCCACATGCAAAGACCTTTCTGACACCAGTTTTTAACCTGATGAATTTTTAAATTTCTTTGCAAAACTCCTGAGAGCATTACAGCTGGGCAGATGGGTTACCCTTTGATCAACAACAAAACCAGAATCTCCTCCTAAAACTTAATCTGTTGTTCCCTTTCACCTGTGCTAAGCAAGTTGAGTTTGTTGGGACATAACTTAAATGAGCTTCAGATCACACCTGTTGGAGTGTTGGTGTAATAGAATGATTTAGAACAGTGGAGGTGGTCTGATAAGGTTTCTTTCCACACCCTTTAGTACTTAAATACCAGGCTACTAAACCGTGGGTGAGAGATCTACATTGAAATTTTTTTTTGCTGGAAAAGAAAAAAGGAAATAGAGGGACAAGGTGAGTGGGGGGAAGGAGTTTGGTGGCTTTCTGAAGCAGGATTGTACAACCTTTAATGGTAGCCAGGCAGGCATTTGACAGGTTTCTTGAAGACCAGAACAAGTTTGTGACTGGGTATAAAGTAAAGCTGAGACGGTAAGTACAGCACGTGCTCATTTATTGTCTAGCTGTTTGTGAAATCTAATGTTAAATGAAAATGATATTGTGGGAGATGCAATGCAAAGAGGTTTGAACTGTCCTTTCACACCTTTCTCGTCTTTGATTTGATAACTTTCAGCAACAAATGGAATATGTGCTCTTTCTTTTAGTCCTACGTAGGAGAGGGAGGGGAGCAGCTGGTGAAAAGGAAATAAGGAAAGAATTTGTCTGAATGTCTGGAACACTGATGGGTTTTCTTTGCTATGGTCTGGGGACATTTTTTTTCTTTTTGTAGAGCCTTTTTTTGAAATGCTTGTGTCACATGCATTTTTAAGTTTCAGAGTATCCAAGTCCTGCTGATCATTCAAGAAGTTTCATGAGAGAGATGTATGTCTAACAAGTTTGTGTTGCATTGGGCATGTGGGACAAATGGGTTTGATAGTTAATAGTAGCATGCTCTTGCACAAAAGGTGTATAGCTGGTGTGTGAAAGAGATCATTTTAACTATACGGAGCTGTCTGGACAGTGTGCTAGTTGCATTTTGCAAAGTCACAGTGGTGATGTTTCAAAGATGCTTGTGTCTGGAAACAGTTCTTAAAAATAAATCTCTGCAAGAATCTGTGCTACTACTTTCTTTTTAACGCTAGGCTTCATCAAGGAGTTCTGGCTTGGAATCAGTAAAAATATTTTATAGATAGAAATCTTTTCTTTGCAAGATGCATTTGAAACCCAGCTTCCAAGGAAAAATAAGGAAGCATCTGTATATGTGAAATGCTATAGCCTCGCATACCAGTGCCTCAGCTCATTAAAGTCCATTCTCTGAGTATTGTTGCTCAACATTTTCATGTGTTTAAACTCTTTTATTTTGTTTTATGTGCATGATAGCTCTATAACATGGTTAGCAAATCACCGTATATTGAATTGTCTTTGCTGAAGGTTCATGTGGAAAGGAAGACAATAAAATTAGTTTAATGCTAACCAAGGTGGAAGCAAGTTTGAGCTTCATGCCAGTGAAGCTCAAACTTGCTCATTTGCTGCAGTGCTGTCAGTTCCCTCAGTGGGAGAGCTGCCCTCATTAACACAGCTTTAAGCCTGGAGACAGCACAGAGCATTTTCAAACAGTATCAGCTGACTAGAGTTAGTTCATATAAATCAGTGGGTAGATCATAAAGTTCCTACTGCTGCTCATTAATTAGTGAAGTTAGCTACATCTTCCTGCACGTAACTCATATTTCCTGGTATTGTAAGGGTCTGTGGTGTGTGATGGTTTTACTGCTCTCTGAGGACAAATTTTAACAAGTTGTACACTGGAATTTCTTATGGCAAACTAACAGTGTTTTGCACGCATTTGTTCAGTTTAATTTAAGGATAGTCTGGTTGTGCATCCAGCCTTTTGCTTAGAAAAGCTCATGCATAGTTGGCTTGTTTGAATAGTCTACTTCTGTAGCATCTTGAAAAAGTTTAAAAGAAAATGCTCTTAGGAGTCTGAATATTGATGCTTGTTTGCACAAACATGAAAGCCTTCTTGAAAGGTTAGTCTGAAGCATCATTGCCTGGTTTTGTTTGCCTTCCCCCCAGCAATAGCATTTCATGCAATAACATTCTTTTACTGTAAGATAGTCTTATACCAACCATGACTGTTTCCCTGATATGAGTGAGTTTATGATGTGCTAATGGCATTTCATGTTTTGAAGATGTTGTATGGGGCAGACATAGATATAGTTTGCTGTGCACTGGGTAAGTAGGACAGTCAGGTTTGGAACTGAGTAGTACCATGTAGCACTTCCATCAAACACAGTTCAGCAATTTACTGTACTCAGCTTTGCCATCAAAGAGCCTGTTATATGCTCTTGTATCTGAGATAGAGTTACACAGTTAAGTGCAGTTTTAAAAATAAACTGGAAAAAGTAGTTAAGTCCAAAATGTGATTAAACATTTCCCAATTTCCTCTCAAAGTTCATTTAAAAAATCTTTCTTTGAACAAATTTATTTTCCTTGTCCTGCACATTTATGATCTTTAAAGAGGATTAACTTATTCTGTTTTTTTTTTTTTTTTTTTTTTTTTTTTCTCTTGACAATCATTGATGTATTTTATTTATACACAGGTAGGGACTTTGAGCTCAAAGCGCAAATCCATGCTCTTCTATGCATGGATTTCTCTGAAAAGGTTTCCCCAGACCAAGTATTTCCAGAATTTGTAAGAGGGATTTTTTCAGGGAACCTGATCTCTCTTTTTTGCCGTTGTTCATGTTTATGCACTTTACAAGTTATTTTCAATGCAACTATCTATTGAGAGCTATTGTATCCCTTTTTTTTTTTTTTTTTTTAAGAAAAAAAAAAAAACAGAACTGAATACTTTACAGATATTGATATATGTATTTGTATATCATATTCAGCTTTGTATCTTTTGAAGTATCTTGACTTGTAATGCATTGACAGTACAATGGATCTTTAGTTGCTGATAATGAAAACTGGTTATGTTAGTCTGTCCTGTGTGCCTCCGATATTGTGACATGAGACAGGACGCTAACAAGGAATTTCCAGCTGTGGCTTCTGGAAAAAAGACATCTTAAATTACCTGCTTACCTTTTGGGTCTGAAATTCAGATAGAAGTTTTCATGGAAAAAAAAGTACTCACTTGATCGTTTTTTGGGTTTTTTTCAATACAAATATTTTACCATGTTTTCCTTTGTTGTTCTTTTTCTACTATAATGATCTGTTTCTGAAAGCCATATTTATTGTTATGAATTAAATAGAAACAGGTGATAATGATAAATACTTTCAGAAATTTAGAAGCATGGTTGATGTATCTATCTTTATAGCAATATATAGGCAAAAATTCTTATCCACAGCTTTACACATTTAGCTTTCCTGCCTGAGACACAATCATCTCCCTCTGGTTTTAATAGAAACTTCTATAAACAAAACAAAACAAAAAAAACAAACTTTCACACTTCTTTTTCACTTACATGGGAAACATAACAGACAAAAGTCTGTTTTAGTGCAGCAAAACTTTTCTGTGGTATTGCATACAAAATGCATAAATACCACACTTGCCACAAGCCTCTTCCCTTGTCTACTTTAATCAAAAAGCTTTTGATAATGTGTGTTAAACTTAACTTGAAACTAGAAAGCACTTCTTTGTAGGTACCTCAAACATTGTTTGGAGCAGAATTAATGGCACAGTGATGCAGAACACTCATGAATTTTATTGGTTTAAAAAGTAGGGTTTACAATAGGCAGAAGAGCCAAGTATCTTTGCCTTGTTGAAGACGCATTGTTTGGAGAATATTGAATTATATTTTTTTCTAAAGTGTCTCAGCACATTTAGACAGATAAGTGATGTGCAACTTTGAGTGCAGTTTGACTTTTTTGACAGAAAAATCAAACTCACTGCTGAAGCTCATTTCTTTCTTCAAAAATTGCATACATGAGTCATTAGCACCTTTAACAAGCTGGAAGATCTCCAAATCTATTTGGTCAATAACTCTCAGCTTCAGAGTACTCCATTAATTTCTTTCAGGTTCTTGATGATGTACCTCTCACAAAACTGATGAGCATGTTCACAGCTCTTTCTCTTAACAATGGGACATATGGTATGATTTGTATTTGTGAATTTCTTTCATATTAGCTCTTTCGAACAATTTTAACTTTCCAGACAAAACACTACATTGAAAGAAACTTAAAGAATTTATCAGTGAAAATACAGTATTGGTGAATGTATTTTAGCAGAATTTGTGTTTAAGACAACAGTAAGGGGAGATGACATGGTGCAGTACGTGTTCTTAGCTTGTTGATGGATAGTACCTGTTTTGTGAAAAGTCAAAGCAACAAATGTATATATTTGTACATATACATCCATTATGGTATACTACAAAATACTTGTGCGATAGCTTTCAGTTCTTTTCAAGAAATAAGATATGTTTTCTCTTTGGTTGGCTGTAACTCCATTCCTTAATCAGACCCTGAAATGTGTGGTTCCTTATCAAGGAAGGAGCTCATCACTACATTAACCCTGTGGCCCTGCACTGAACCTGCAATCAGCGGATCACATTATGGGACAGTAGAATAGTTTTTCTTATTTCTCTGCGTTATGGCTCATTCCGTATGTGTTAGATTTCACCAGCCTTTTTGTTTTGTGGTCACTCCATCATGGAAGACTGCTGTGGAATTCTCTACAGTGGTCCCAGAAATTACTGCCTTCTGGGAGGGGTTATATTTACCACATACCTTTTTTCTTTTTTTTTCTCTTTTTTCTTTCTAATAATATATTTGCGTGATGTCAAATGGCCAGTGACTAACCTGCTTAACAGGAGGTGGAAGTTTTTCCAACAGATCAGTTGGATCTAAAGCTTCTTCAGAAAGTGATCTTTCAGCAAGACCAAGAATTACCAAGAATGTTGTAAAATAGGGAAGGCTAAAACAAGGAAAAAATGCATGTAAGCAATTACCTGGGAAAGAATCCCATTGCCCTGAGTCCCAACCACATTTTTTTTAGACTGATAGAATCTATTGAAAACAGAATGCTGTTTTCAATAATAAACAAATAGACAAGAATTGAGTTAAAATAGCTTCTGTCAGTCAACACTTGAGTGTGGCTGCTGTATTTCTAAGCAGTTTTCCTGAAAGACCCTATGTTCATCTATATTTGCTCCCACCAAAGATTAGAGACTACACCCATAATGGGTGTTTTAGACATATGAAGTATATTTGTGCTTGGATGTTATGAGGGCTTGAGCTGAAGGATAGACGTGAGAATATAGTTCATCTGATCTTAATAGTTAATGTTGATTTACTCCACCCAGGGAACTTTTATCTAGCTTATACTGTCTGCAGCACTCTACTAAGTACTGTTGGTACAGCTGTGCTACTGAGGGAGAACTTAACTTACGATTTTTCCCTTGGCTGTATTTTCGCTTTGCCTCAAGTAAGTCATAAAGGTTGAAGTGTATAGTTATTCTTTGTGTGGGGAAAAAAACTTCCTTTAAAAAAAAAAAAAAAAAAAAAGCAGGGGATAATATCCTGCCACAATGTTGCTATTGCAATGATCAGGCAGCAATAAAATTCTTCTTTGTAATTGTTATTATCATCTGGTGATGGGAGCCTTCTGTTCCTACAAGCTGCTAAACTTTCCTTTTAACTACAGCCTTCCGGACCCAAGTTATGTGCTGGGTCTAAATGGAGGGGAAAAACTGGGGAGGGAACAAATACAAAACTGAGTTTGGGAGCCTTAATACCCTTTAATGAAGTTTGATTTTTTCTTTTAACACAAAACAATCTTTTTTTAAAAAAAAAAAAAAAAGGAACGATCTACTGAACATTAAAGATTACAATATGAAGAAATGATATCTCTTAATGAGAGATCAAAGTACAGTGTTTTTGTACATATTCTGCATGAAAGCTATTCACATTTCACTGAAGTTGCATTGCCTGTATTCCCTTTGCACTACTGTGTGTAACATTAGCTATGCAGATGACAACACAAGTGATGCCGTATGATCAACTCTGATTTGTAAGGATCTTCCTCTGTTTAGACAACTTTGTGAATGTTTTGTGTCCTGTAGTCTTAAATGAAATGATTAAAAACAAACAAAGAAAAAGCTGGATTAGACTGAGAGGTTTTAGGACAAGTGTAGAAGTTCTGAAATATGTAAAATTGGTCTGGGGACAAGGAACTGACCAGTTGAGGAAAAGGATGGAAGCGATGTGTTTCTGTACAACAAGGGCATAAAAAAGGCCTCATGTAACTGATAAAATATTGAGTCTCATGCATGCTTCACGCCTAGTCAAGTCTTGGAAAATAATATTTTGAGTTAAAAATGCAGCTTCAGGTATCTTGTAGAAGGTGGTGGTGGTGGTGATGTTTGCAGTTGACTAAAAAGCCATGTACAGTGGAATCAATAGTGCATGTTCTGGTAAACCTTAATTGTCGATACCATATTTAATTCTTGGAATTCCTGAGCACCCTTTGTTAACTGTTACTGGTCTGATAAGTTACTGACTCGTTAAATGGATTGGATTATGGACAGACAAGGCCAAATCCAGATTAAAAACAGAGAAATGACTATTGAAGACAGCTCTTGCATGTCTTCAACCAGCACAAAAATTGATTGTAAATGATACTGTCACTTCTGTCTAGGTTGAAAAATTTGTACTTACTGGGCCATCAGCCAGGGACTCTTAGATCTCAGAAGAACTTGAGGTACAATAGGCAGGATGTTAATACATGCTGCTTGACTGCTTGTTTAATGAAAAAAAAAGTGTGTTTTTCATCATGCTACCTCAGCTCTTCCTGACCTCGCTGGAAAACTGCAAGATCAGCAGTGTTTAACCACAGCTACTCCCCCCAAAAAATCAGGTTTACTTTTTGTCATAAAAACGTTCCTATTGCTTAGAAATAAGTTTCAGGATTTATTTTGTTTTTAGTCTTTAAATAATTTTATTTGAATAAGTGAAAATAGAGTGCATTTATTGAGGGGTACCATCTGATATGAGAAGTATTCTTAGAAAAACAGAAAGTGAACTCTAAATACCAAAATAATTTTTTTGACTTCATGGGATCATTTCATGTAGGCTTACTGTGTTAGGGGATCATATTTTTAAAATCCTTTTTATTTTTTCTTATTGCAAGGTGTTCACCCCCAATCTTTAAACGTTTTTAGTCAATTTCATGTAAGGATACTTTTTAGTATGCAACTAAAGTAATTCATAATAAAAGAAAGTAAAATGTTTTCTGTATTAAGCTGATAACTGGGCAATTGGTACTTTCGTAAAATGCAGTCAGGTATTTTATGGGAGAAATTTGATTAAGGGTCAGGTTGTCATGGACAAGGAAATAACTTGACAAACTTGAGATGCTCCAGTTCACGTTTGTCCTACGCAGCTGTAGTAAAGGGGAGATGAGATGATGGTGCTTCACATAAGGACCTCATACATTGTCAATAGCCATACCGATGTAAACATTGTGCCACTGTTAATAATGCAGCAATATGAGATTTTCTTAACTCAGATTTCATAGAACAGGAAGTATTTAATGTTTTCTCAAGTAATTAAGACAAAATGTCTTCTTTTAAGCATTGAACAGCTGTACCTACCCAAACTGCATTATATGGTAATTAATCATATGTCTTATAGTTAACTTGTTTCCTTTATTCTTTTTAATACAGTATAATTAAAGGATATTTTCTTTGACTATTAAATAATGTTAGTATTAAAGCAGATTGGCTTATTAAAATAAACAAATGGATTTGTGTGACTACAGCTTCATAAAATCATGCTGTGAACAAAAATATGTATGAAACCAGGAGCATAGTTGGCATTTAGATTTGCTAAACAAAGAACTAGCTGGTTAAGTGGGTAACAAATTGAGTGTTACACAAAAAGATTTTAACTGTATCACTCAGAATTTGTGCGTATTCTTCCTAGCATATACATCTGTGTGTACAAATATGAATAAATGAATTTGGATAAAATTTTAACTGTGAGATTCGAAGATGGAAGACCAGAAGATTCACTGAGGAGCCGGGGGCTCTGTGAGGTTTGAAGTGGTCCGTGAGGTCCTGTGGAGATGTTTGCAAATGTCTACTTGCCCCTTCGTTCTTTAAGCAGATTTATGGGACAGGAGCTACTTCAGATACATCTGGCAACTACAGTGATCGTATTCAACTCCTATACTTGGCAATTGACATAGTGAAGAGGAAAAAGTAACCTACATCTGAAGTGTGTTGTTTGTATTGTTATACTGCAAAACTAGATGACCCTCTCTTAAAACTCATTTGGAAAGCTTTTAGTAAGTTCAAGCAAAAAAACAAACAAACAAACAACCCCCCCAAAAAAAACAAACAAACAAACAAAAAAAGGCAACAACAAAAACAACAACAAACAAAAACCTCTGAGTTTTGCTGAATTTGTTTTTCACCGTTTACTCTTGGAAACTTTTATTTTTTTATAAAAGACATTGGATTTTATACTGTTGATTTAGTCTTGCAAACATGTTAATGGAGTAAGCATTAAGGAAAGCAGTTTTAATAGAATAAGGAATTCAATTAGTCTAGGATGCCATTTTTGGCCTCTGGGTTTGATCTAGAGCCATGTAAATGGCTGATCAGTTATGAGGTGGGAGGGAAGGGCAGAGATCAGTCTTTAACAAGTTCACACTGTTTACCTGGCACCACATGATCTCTTATTACATGTTCTCTAGAAAGTGTTAAAAGTACTTTAAAGCTACCATCTAATTTGTTTGCACTTGTTTTGAATACTGGATTAACTGAAGCTATCTGCCTAACTGGCACTACGTATACCAGAGGATGTCTCTACACATCTATGATAACTTGACTTGCTTTTCTCCCAAACTTGCAAAATTAAATTTTGCTTGGATCCTATTGGGATAAAGCTCTTATAAATAAACCAGAAATGTCTGGAGCATCTTTAATTTTTTTAAATTTACTAGGTATAAAATGTCTACAAATATATGAGCAGGTATAGGGAAAAAAACAGACACACACAACCTATCGTGACACCAGATAATTAGGAGATAGCAGTATCTCTTTTTTTTTTTTTTTTTTTTTTTTTTCAGCTTTACTTCTTGAGGCAAGAGTTAGGTCATTATACACCAACTTTCCAAAAAAATGCACTAATAAAGTTTTTGAAATGACCGTGCATTGAGCTGTGAGTTGTCAAACCTTTTTGAGGTTGTTCTGGGCCTGACCACTTCACAAATTCCTCCTTTTGGAGGTGGTATACTAAACCTCTGCTACATATCACGTTTTCATAGTGCCCGCTAGTGTTTGTGGTTCTACCAGAACATTTAGGTATTCCCTTAATTTCATTTTTCATAGTGCTTTCTATTTTTAAAAGTATCTGAATAGTTATATGAAATGTGACTGCTTGGTTTCTGCAGGGCTGTAAAAGGAGGCCAAAAATATCTGCAAAACACTTATGTTAAAAAATAAACAAACAAAAAACCCCAACACCCCCACACACACAAACACAAATAATGAACTTCAAATTTCCTACATTTGCTGGAGTCAAAACTACAAAAAACAAAGCACTTAACCAAAGTGTAGATCTGTTTGACCAATGGGAAGTTGTCTTATGTGAAATGTGTTACCTAGACAAACCAACAAACATGTTTTCTGTAAGTCAGAGGAACAAGCTCACTAACTGTTTAGCTTGGTTGGCTGAGCTTGATGGCCATGATTAGTCTGGAAGAAGTGCTGGAGGGTATTGCTGAGGTGAGGCTTGATAAATCCATATCTGCATCACCACCCTTGCAATAAACTGCATTTATAGGAAGTTGAATGGTGCTTGGGAGAAGGATGCTTATCCACTAATACAGTGTTTTCCTCTCTGGTTATTAAGGTATTTTTTAACAAACTCAAAGAAGCATATCCCTTAAAGTTCTGGTAGAGCTGTTTACATAATTTACCTCTGTGTATTTATGTAGACATGTTCATTAGCTGCGCTAGGCTGTCTGCAGAAACAAAGCTTTTCATGGAGCAAGCATGGACAAATGTTATAGTCCAGGAAGATGAGTGAACTGGGTGAATAACATACCTCTAATTTACCGTGCATGGAAAATAATGTCAGTCTGAGCAAAATGAAGAATTATTTGGAATGTAATAAACACCTCACCCAAACAATTTTTATTTCTACCTTACTACTTGGATACTAAATAAGGTGCTTTATATGAAAACGCTTTATTGGGAAATGTGCCCTCATAAAGACTGTTTTGAGCAGAAGAGACAAATTGAGTTTGCTGGAATAACTAAATACGTAACAGTGAATTTGTCTTTTAGGGTAGAAACCAATTGTGCTACTCTAAAATTTGTACTTACCACATCTGTGAACGTAGTCCCTGTGCCCACTGAGTGTGTGACACTTTACTCCACAATAGTAGTGATGTTAAATAAGAAAAAATAAAAATTCTTTCCAGTTGCTATGGCTAATTATATCTGAAGGGAATACTAAAATCTTACTTTCAAGTGATCGTGCATCTCTTCTGAGGATGCTGGGACAGATATCTGGCTGATATAAATCAGTAGTGCTCAAGCCAATTAACGTCATCAATGATAAGTGGCCAGTAGTCATACTGATTAGGTGGTCATATTTGTCAGGAAGAAAACATATTTGGTAGCTTTCAGTAAAACAAAAGTGTATGAGAAAGTTAACAACAAGCTTTAACCCAGCTAGCTTACGTGATGTTTATTCATCAGATTGTTTTTTTGACCTTACCTGAAATTAGCAAGCACTGGAGTAGCTCAAGTTCATAGCACGGCTGTGTGCAGTGGGTGCTTGTTTAACTACTGTAGTCTTTGTTGACTTATGTATTCTTTATAAGTAATAATTATTTTAAATTTTATTTCACTTAAAACTGCAGAACAAATATCAAGATTTATTTAAATCAAAATGCATCTAAATTAAATCTACAAAAAAAAAATCCAAAATATGCAGTATATCCTTAAATGTGGGAGCTGTGCACTGTCACAACAAATTATAAACATTAATTGTGAACAATTCACTTTATTTGCAAATTACAATATTCAGAGATGATTTTTTTTAGCTTTTTCTTGCACAGTAGGCTCTTCACTGATCTGCAGCAATCCTTACAGTTCTTGTGTTATTAGCAAATCTGTGTCTGTACTGTACTACTGCTCTGGATATTGCCATCAGGATAGCTTTAACTGCCTTGTGGTGATGATTAATCAAACTCATGGCACGTTGGGTGGCTGGTGTGTTAATTGAGACAAAGTTGCTGTGCAGAAAAGCATATAATAAACCAATTGTTTTTCACCACATCACTATTGAAAAGAAACTGCAGCTACAAGGAGAAGCAAGAGGAAACAATTGAGATTACTTGACTAAATGTATATATATTTATTTTTAATGTTCCTGCTTTTATGGTCTGTCTTTCTTGGGAGCATGAGGGTGAAAGCAGAGGCAATATAATACTCAGGAGCATGTCTCAAGGTGGACAAACCTTTAAACCAAAAATTGCTGAGCAGTAATATTTGCTGTCCCCAGCTATAAAGAAGAAAAATCAAATGGTGCTGAATTTGCTAGATACAACAACGGTGATTCTGTATAGCAATTCTTTTGCTATGTACAAGGAATTTACTTCATAAGATTGTTAGCAATAGCATATATGGATCATTAAGGCTAGCGGGAGTTCTGTCCAAAGCAGCTTCTCAGGTTTAGGTTTACAATTAATCCAGGTAATCCTGATATGTTTAGAATAAAAACTATTGGTGAAATAAATAATGCTTTTGATGCAACTTTATAATATTGTATATAACAACATCTGTTTCCTGATGTACTATTTTTATGCTCTCTGCAAGTAATCTGACTGTAGTTTGGGAACATCCAGTTTACCAACTGATGTGTTTTTTATGATTTGCAGTATGTTCATCTGTTGCACAATGTCTGGTGTTCCATGGTGGTGCCCAGTTTAAGCTTTTCTCTTCAAAACTTAGGGCTTGAATGCACGTATGTAATGGCAGTGAAAAGGCTAGTGCTAATGAACCCAATGATTTTTCCTCCAAACTGAACGAGACAATTACTGAATTGTTGAGGTGAACCTGGTTCTGCAAAGAAGGATCAGCATAACCTCACTGAATGGCAAACCTATATGTTTATATATATATATATATACCTATATATATATATATACACACACATAAAATATGTTTGGCTGTAACTGAAGAATGATTTGCTCATAAGGAAAAACAAAACAATGAAGATGGAAAGGTTTTCAAGAGTGCAAACACCAATAATGACAGCATGGATATATTGTGATACTATAACTACCTCATAGCTAAATCCTCCTGTTCTTTGTCTCCGGAGGAAAAAAGAATCACCTATCCACACTGAACAGCTATGCCCAACTGGAAGGTAGAGCACTCAAGACATTTTCCTAAGGAACACAAATAACAAATCACTTTGATTCTGTGTATTATATTGAATTGCAAAAAAATTCTTAAGCAAAACCAAAAAAACACAGCTGATTGTGCCATGAGTCTGCAAGCAGGCTGAATTTTATTGGTCTGTAAATTTTTCTCTCAAGATCCATGCCTTAAGCACAGGATCAAATTTACATTTATCATCAATATTATAGTGTGAACAGGTCCCTAAGCTCATAATGGCAAATTGATCTGGCCTTGTATATTTTTTTTTCCCATGGATTTATATTTTGAAGCTAGAATTTTTCCTTTGTCAGCATGGCCTTAAATGTATCCATTAATGAAAATATGAAAACTGAATACATCTAAATTATGGAAGCTACTCTGCATGTTCTAAACTGTATTTTACTTAGTTAAGCTTAATGGATGTTCCTTAAAACTATTACTTTCTTGGCTCCCCATGTGTCTCATTTGTCTTAAGCTAGCTAAATCAATTATGCATGTCTTAATCTTTGACATAATCTATGAAGTTACCATTTCCCCAGGAATAGCGTATTTATCTTCATTTCTTAAAGATTATACCTAAATTTTCTGTTACCCTGGGTTCTCAAAATTTACATATTTAACTCTTTTTTACCTCTCTATATTTTCCTCTGACTTTAGCCTAAATGGAATGTAAGTCTATCTTTTTATTGCAAAGAGAGTAGCATAACTACAAATGCATTTGAGTTTCATTCACTATGCATATTCATCTGTTTCTCTTGACCTAACCTGCTAATCTGTAAGGATACCACTATGAAAGCAGTAAAAAAAAAAAAAAAAAGTGAAGTCAATGTCTTTTCCCTTTGCTAAAAAGTGTGACCTGTGTTTTGTAGTTCGTTATTTTTCAGTTTCTGGGAAGTTACTTAAAATGTAATACTCCATTCATACTTTCATCATTGGAAGACTAATTTCTTGACTATTGCTCTATTTTCTCCTGACCACGTTGAGGTCTCCTGAGATGCCACATTGCTGCGATGTTCTATGAGATGGAGAAGCTGAGCTTCAGTACAAAACTGAATTTTAATACCACTAGTGGTAGGGGCAATATAGGTCACTTGATCCCTGGGAATTCTTAGGGCAAAATAAACATTTTTGTCTGACATTTCAACTGTACAATATGAGCCAAATAATGTTTCCACCCACTGCTTAGAGTAGCTGAAATTCTGTGTCTTGCCCCCAGAACCTGAGACAGACATGATTACTATTTAGCTTGTATTAGAAATTTAAACAGTCAAGGTCACATTTTGAGTAGGGATAGTGATTTTAATGTAAAGAAATACTTTGTTCTCTATAAATAACCTTTTAATAGCTTAATAATTTTGAAGATGTTGTATTCTGCTCAGTTTGATCCCTTTAGTGATGTCAACAATGCTAAGTATTTCTGCTTGTGAAGGGGTTCTTTTTGGATTTATGCCACTGTGTAAGATGAGTTTTGGTAACAGTAGCCTGCCAATGCTCTTGGCTAAAAATACTATCAGATCTCTCTACTTGTAACATAAGTGCGTCTTTGCCAATTTGCTTTGGAGTCGTTATGTTAGCCTTCCTACTTGTATGCAAACCCCTAAAAGCTCTCTGAAATATTTCATGAATGCTGAATGAATCCTCTTTAAAATCAATTTGAAATTTTTGATGGATCCTTAATGATGTTTGAAAAGTTTTGATTAACTCTACTTTTTGGGCAAGTCTAGAAGTACTTGCCAATATCTGTCTAAAATAAATACCAACAAAAGACCTAGAAAATAGCCCTTGAAAATCTTACAGCTGTTTTTCTTACTTGGCTTAGTTTTGACAGGGTAGCTCTTATAAGACTAACCTTTCTGTTATGACTACGTAGGGTTTTGAGATCTAACAGGAGAACATCTCAACCTTTTCTTTGTGTTGTAATTATGTTTTGTGCAGGATTTGTAGTAAAAGATGAAGTTTAAAATGAGGAACTGTGGCAAATGAAGGTGAAACAGTTCCATTAAATGAGAAAGGCAGTTACTTAGCTGTTGCTGAAGTGATGTTCAGCAAGTTAATTTGGGCCACGTCTGAAAAGATGTTAATGACCTGCTGCGCATCTTCAGTTCCTGTGGCTGCAATCACAGCTGAAGGTGTTGGGGATGGTTTAGACCAGACTGGTCCACCTGAGAAGTAATTACAGTAATTGTTATCTGAAATTCCTTTAGAGTTGTTTTCTGCAGCACTTCTAATCAATATTGCTCTGTCCCTTTTCACGCAACTGTGGAATCCATGCCTGTCTCTAGGACTGCTAGTTGTAGATTATAAACTGTTCTGGTAGGCCACAAGTTACGTATGTATGTATTTATTTCTTTATTTTCCCTATTCTTAGGCAGAAAGCTAAACATGGAATGCATGTCTAAATTTTGTGAAGCTAAAAATCTGCTGTTCAGTTTAGTGGCACTAAAGCTCCTCACCGCATCAGTAGGTCCTGGCTTTTGGATCAATTCTGAAATAAACCGTGTGCTGTGCTATTGTGTTAACACTCATGTGTATTAGAATGTAATCCAGAAAATGGTACCAGAAAGGTAATGGATGTGAGCTAGGCATCCCAGCTGCATTTTGTTTCCTATAATGTCAGGTAATCAGGGCACAATTAACAATTCATTGGGGATCCTTTTATTGTGGTAATTCCTAGGAAATGAAGCCTGGCTGTGATCCAGCCTTTAGGAGAGAGACAAAGTGCCAAGGTTCTCACCTGTGTACCTCAAAGCCTTTATTGCCTAAACCAAATTCTAGCTACCATAAACCTGCCTGTCTTAATTTATGTAATCTTGCTAAAAGCTTTATTAATTGTTCTGAATGGAAGAGTCTTGTTACTTTATTTGGACCTCTGATGGTGCAGAGGTTGCCTGAGTCATCTCCCTGACTGGTTTAAATATAGCCACTGCTTTTGGAGTCCCTCCAGGCTTACAGGAATTACTGAAAATCAATTCTGAATCTTCAGATGGCTCTCTTAATTTGTACTCTAAAGATTTTGTTTTAATCAAGACCTTTCCAAGTCATGATAGGAAAGGGAAAGAATTGCATATGTCCTACAACATGACTGTTTTATACTAGGAAAAAGAGAGACTAAAATAGGAACATTTCCGACTCTTAATATTACGACCTCATGATAAGACTACTGACAGCTATTAATGCACTGTTATCAATGGTTTTCTTCTTCCTATTGTTTGATGGACTCTTCTGCCAGAGTTTGGTATAGGATATCTTGTATTTCATATTTCTGAGTCTTTCCTGTTAATTAGATTTTCATTTGTTCCATCATTTCATAAAAATCTATGTTGAGTTATAAGGAAGCCAAGCAAACCATACAAAATGAAGTACTTCCATATTTACAAATTCAACATCTCAGCTCCTTTCCAGATGAGGAGATTTTTATTTATTTCTCAAGAACGAAATATGTTAAAATTTTGGCCTACATCAGGAGAGTCCTGCGAGCTGTGGCTGCACTGGGGCTCTCCTCCTGGTAAATCTTCCAAGGGTGGATGTGGATCCTGATAAGAAATTTGAAGGCTTCCTATGCTTCAAGAATGGACTCTTTCTTTTGGAAACTCAGGTTTTGCAGCGGGGTCTTGAAGTTCCCTTTTCATTGTGCTTCAAATGAACAGCCTGGCCTTGCTGCACATCCTGGAAGTTGGGAGCTTTTGTACAACAAGCAGCTGGACCAGTCAGATTTGGTCTTATAGGCTGTTTGTTAGCACGTTTTTTATCTACTTTGTAGAGTAGGCTGCTGGTGCAGTCTGAATCTTTCAAATTTAGAGAACAATGTGCTTTGTAAATTCAACTTAATTTCATGACATCATTGAGTACATCGTGCCTTAACATGAGCAGGGTGTTAGGAGTTGAGTGCCCCAGAAACAATATGTAAATCTGAAGTTTAGGGACTGGAGCAAAGTACCTGTTATATGGTCAGTGTGAAGATCATTGGTGATCCAAATGGAGCTTAATCATGTGAATCCTGGAAATGGCTAGCTTCTTTTCATTTTCCTGAAACAGGCTCTGGATAATGTAGTAGTTTCTTGAAAACTCCACAACCTTTTGTTCCTTTTTTTTTTTTTTTTTTTCTTTTGTACTTTTTCCCCTTTTTAATTGTTTCAGGAAAAATTTCCCTAAAGAAACCCTCATTAGCAGGGTTCTGAAAAAACACACTACACACACACACACACACAAAAACAAACAAACAAAACCCACAAAAACAGAACTCTAACAACAGCACTTCTCATTCTGGTGTCAGGGGCAGGAATTAAAAAACTTAGATTCCAGGATTTTATAGAGAGCTATGGAGGCATTAAGCGATACTAATGAACAACTTCATGTTTGAGAATCAAATTGCAAAAATATTCTTGAATTAAGGTAAATAATTGGAAAAAAAAAAAAAAAAAGTGCTCTGTTAGAATACTAGGGTATAATAAAGGTGTTTATTCTGAAAGAAAAGTACATTTCATTTGTAGAATAAAAAATTACAAACAAAACAAAGCTTTATATTTTACTGTAATATTAGTGACATGGCTGCAGTTTCAACACTGCGTCTGGTTTTACTACAGTTTCATTAGTCTAGCAATATAATACATCACACATAGCTATAGCAAAATGAACAGAATAACAACATTAGAAGCATTGTGATGGACAGTATATATATTAAACTATTTTTTCCCACGTGTATTCATTTAATTAATCAAATGGTGCTTTGTAACAATGAATGTGCTGTTAAAAAATCACATTTGACCTCGTCTTGCTCTGAGGTCTGACTGATTTTTTGCTCTCTCTCTATATTAATTAACTGGTAGTCCGTGTGGTTATTTGTATGGCACTAAAACTAAAGAAATAAAATTGCTTGATCTCTGTGGCCATTTTTAATTAAATAAGTCTTTAAAATAACCATCCTTATTGATACTTTTAACACAATTCTATTCAAGATTTAATTCTCTCAGAATGTGTTAACTTTTCTTTAAAAAAGAAAAAAAAAAAAAAAAGGAAAAAGGAAAAAAATAAGGAACAGCACCACCACCACCAAAATCCAACCAATTCTCCATTTGCTGTGTCCTGATGGACTGAAGTGGGCTTCATGCAACTCCGAAACTTCGAACAACTTTACCTGCACCTTACTTTTTTTTTTTTTTTTAAATGATAGAGCACAAATTGTGGGACTCTTTTCATGGTTCAAATATGGCATTCTTTGAGAGTCAGTGCAAAATTGGAATAGTGTGGATTTGCAAGTAATTTTTTTTTATTAAGCTAAATCGTACAACCTGTCTGCAGTCCAAGAACTGTAGAGCCCTCAGCAGAATTTCAACTGAATGTTTCAAACAGAAACATTTGCTTTGGTATTCCTGTACAAAGCAGGCGTATAATGGCAGAGCTGCCCTGGAGATTTCTGCAGGGTAGCGAACAGTCTGCCATTGTAGTCCTTTCTTGAAGGCACCAGAACTCTTCTCAGTGCAATACAACTGATGGAATTAAGCTCTCCTACAAAACTGTCTGTATAGATCTGAGAATATATTTCAGGTAACAGATCTATAAAATAGAACGTACGTTGATTTTAATATTGTAGATTTTCATGTGGCAGGCAGCGAAGCAGTGTTAGCATACTCTGCAGTGCTTATGTTTATACCAAGAACTCTAATGCACTTTCCAAAAGTTCACTAAAATTTAAATTTTTAGTGTTATAACTTAAGCCTGTAAGTATTGATTGTTCTAAAAATGTGAAAAGCAGATCATTTGAATACATGGTGGGTGGTTAGGATTTTCTCAGAGTACAGATAAGGCATTGAAAAGGATTGCGTTAAAGGACTGGGTGTGCCTGAGTGGGATGCAATGAAATGATTTAAGTGTTTTATCTGAACACTACAAAGCAAGAAATATTGGAGATGAAATGCTTTTCCTTTTGTAGTGTACTTCCTTTATGTCTATTTTATTTAATTAGAAACCCAGAGTGATTAATTGATTTGGTTTAAAGAGGGAGGGAAAAGGATTGAAAAGAGAATCTTTGCATTTTTCTGTTGTCTCTAAACTTAGTTGCTGCACGACTGAGATTGTAATGTGATATTTTGTTACTGCATTTTATATAGATAATTCTGAATTTTCTGATTCTTTCTGCCATTTGAAAATAATAACTCCATTAAATACCCTAATCATTAAATAATTCAAAGACTTTATTTTAACTCTAATTTAGATCCCTTTATGTTGGATTATAGCCTGTCATTTTTCAGAGTATAAGAAAAGGAACATTTTTTTAGGGTTATTAATTTTTTTTCTCTAGGATAGACATCTTCTCAAAAGTACTTTCCTGTTCGGTGAAATAGTGGAAAGAAAAAGAAAGTATCAGAATAAATTACTGAAGTATGGAGCTATTGTAGGGTTGTCAGTCACACAGTCATAATTAGATTTTTCTTAAGGACCTGGTAGAGGAACAGGAATCTAATTGGGTAACATACTTGATTACTTGAAAAAAAAAAATATCAAAAAACAACCTAACAAAAAACTGGGAAAAACACATGCACACACAGACACACACACGGACACATACACAAAAAGGCAACAACAACAATAAATCTAGTGTTTTATCCCAAGGGTGAGGTTTCAGGAGTGAGGCGAGGCTGACTGCTCATTTTACAGTGCCTTCTCCCTCTGCCTAAGCACTCACTGCACAAGCCGGAAACTATTTACTTCTTATCTTCTTCTGGCTCATTGCAGTCAGCTTAACAAGGTCAGAAACCAGCACAGGAGAGGCAACAGCAAGACTGGGAATGAAGCAGAGGTGGGAGGGACGGCAGCTTCTTAGAGACAGGTAGTTGTTTCACTGCAACTCTTTGACAGAGGCGCTCTCTCCTTCTCTCCCGTGTCATCTCTTCAGATGTCATCTCTGCCTTGTTTATAAGTGGCCAGCCTCTGGTTTGGGTCTGGCTGCTGACCTCAAGCAGCTTGTAGGACCTTTGAGTGTTCACATCACTCGTGGCAATGACACAACATAGCATAACCTGATGCTGGATGTTCTTCGAGAGCTTTTCTCCAGTTGTGGCCTTAATTGTATAAACAGGCAGTATTTCGGTTTAATCTGTTGATTTCCTTGCAATTAATCGCAGTTTCCTGATAAATCAATGAAACACATCAAGGCAGCTGTTTGCTTTCCTAGGCTACTTTACAAGGTGTTGCTATATTTGATCAAAAAAAAAAAAAAAAAAAAAAAAAAAAAGTAAAGGGGCAATGCTGGTTTGTGGCAGCTAAAGCTCTGCCTTTGTGAGCTGGAAAGCATTGTAGAGAAGTCCAGCTGGTGCATCAGTGTGAGTGTACTGCAAGAGATAGGAGGAGCAGAATAGAAGACATGAGAGCTAATAAACAATGGGATTAGAAACAACTGTTAGTTATTTCTAACAGCAAAGGAATTCAATTGCTACAAGGTGAATGCTGGTTTCTGTGTCTAAGATATCCTCAGTGGACAGCTACAGAAATGTTATCTGTGCTCTAGTTGGACATGTTTCCGGTATGCTTTGTCTGTGCCTGAAAATTGTGATAAACAAAGTCTTTATCTCGGGGGATGAAGGTTAGGAGTGATATTGTCCATTTTCCTGATGATTCCAAATAGTAATCTTGAAGGTGTCGCAGGCATCTGCAATACCTTTAACTGGAAATGTCATATAAAAAGCACAGGGCTATTTGTGTCCAGGTAGCCTTCCTCTGTCTGAATGAAGACCTTCTCGAAACAGCCATGGATTGTGTTCTTTTTTTGAGGGGGTGGGAAAGGATTATGGTGGATTTGTTTGTGTGAGTGTGTGTGTGTGTTTTTCCTGTGTGTTCATTTTGTTTCTTCTAACTGTTTATGCTTATGTTTTAATGTGTTCTCTTAGTCCTGTTTATTTGGCAGGGAGATGCACTGTTGCACGCATTTAAAAAAAAAAAAAAAAGTATGAAAGAAAATAAATTGCAAAACATCAGTACAAAACTTACTCAAGACCGGTTTGAATTGTGCCTGTATCTGAGCATGAAGGACAGGTAAAAATTCCCATGAGGAATTAAGGTAATGAGTCTGGAGAAGGGCTGCGTGGGCCTGGGGAGGTGTCCCTCCCTTCCCAGCAGCTCCTCGCTCTGCACCCCAGCTCCTGTAGCAGTAATGAGCACAGCTCTCACCACGTTATGGTTGTCCTGTGTCCTCAGCTAGTGAGCTGAAAGATGGCCTTTGCCTCAACTCTAAGCTGAACTTAGAGTTCAAATAATACTTTGAAAATTGTGAATTTGAGACCTCAAAGAAAATGGATATTTCTGAGGGTGCTGTGCTGTCTTGTGCTGCTTCATCAGCTGTGATCATCTACTGCTACTTTTTTTAGCAAGACAGAAGAAAATCTATTCTAATGGCTTTTATTGCACTGATTTTGCTGATTCAGTGATTCAATCCACAAAGTAATTTGAGAGGGACATTAAATTGGGTGGAATTTGAAGGATTTTAGCATTCTAAGCCTCAGCCCCTCAGGCTTCACACAGAATGAAACACATAATCAGCTTTCAGTAAGCACTCATTTTCATTAATCATAAACTGTAGGCAAAGTTGGAGCTTACAAATTTAGGTCTTTTCTTGTTGTTTCATGTTAATGACTATTATCTCCTTTTCCTATTGTATACGACTCTCTCACAACTGTGTTAGCACAGATGGTGAAAATCCCTAGCAGAAAAGTAATCAGCATTTGTGAGCATGATGCACTCAAAATAAATGACAGAGGAGGAAAAATGCATTGCTTAGGAAATTAGAAAGCAGATTAAACTATAATAATGCATGTAAACACATCCAGGAAAGTGGGCTGCAGCTTTGTTTTTGACACAACTGCAACTTCAATATATGTAACCTTCTGCTGAATTTATTGTCAGGACAGGGAAACGTGTTACATAAAAGTTGGAGAGCAACTACTTGAATATCAATAATTTACAATGCTTTTATTTAAAGCTTGTCATAGATTAGGTAGTCAACAAAAATCTATAGAGTAGTGTGTCCTTTCTTTAATTATCATATTTTGACTGAAATATAAGTGAAAGTTGGACCCATTCGCAAGTACTTCGCTTTGATAAAGTGCATACTGTATTAACTGGAGCTACCAGCAGCCTTAGATTTAAACTCACCATATAATGGTGACTACTTAGTCTGGAAACAATAGACTCAGCACCATTCATAAAACATCATCTCAGGGCTTATGGGACTGAAGCCCTTGGCTTTGTACAGCATTTGAGCCACCACCCCTTCTGTCATGATAAACTAAGTAACGTGTCGCTAATTACTTTGAAATTCAAGACCCATATTACAAAGATAATTCCCAAGTGAGCAACTTAAATTATGATAACCTCTCACCTGTTCCTTAATTTTGGTAGCCATAGCCTAAATTAAATGCTGAAACTGAACTCGTGATGCAAACTGTGGGCTCAATCTAAACATCATTAAGGCCTAAAAGCTGAAACTTTACAAAATAAGACTTTTTTTTTTTTTTTCCTTCCCCCGTATGTTTCCCACGGTGCATCCCCAGCGTTTCTCAATATTGGCCCACTGTCTGACTGTTGGTTGGTGGTAGGTGTGGAAATTGCCTTTATGGTCATTGGTCTGAGAAAGCAGGCAGTATGGGAGCAAGGAGAAGACAGGTGCTTCCCCTGGGTCTGGCATGAAGTCTGGGAGCTTGGGTTTATTGTGTTTCACAAGGAGTAATGATCCACTTATTTTCTAAGCTATCGGGGAATCATGCTTCAAATGCTTGTCATTTCATACCATTGATGCTATTGTAGAGGACATAATTTGACTCATAATTTGACTAATTTCTGCAGTTTTTGGTAAAGTGCAGTTGAAGTGCACTTGATCAGTGAAAATAAATGGTCTGATTTTGATCACCCTGAGAGACATAACTGTAAGACGCAGTGCCTATTCAGTATTCACCACGGTATCTTCTCTCTCCTGCCCAAAAAATTCTATACTGGATGCATCATGTGTTTTCTTTCCCATTTCTGATCTGCTTAAATTGCCATATGTCACTGTGAAAGAGTTAATAGGCATACAGATGATGGATTTAAGATGCCTCTTGGAATTTTGGTAGTGTATAGAGTTTTATAGGAAACATTTTTCTGCGCAGAGCCCACTTCTCTTCCCTTTTCAATATTTCAGCACTTGAATTCTTCCACTAGATTAGTATGCTTACAAAAACAAAACAAACAAACAAAAACCAATTTTCTCAAACAGTGTCTTGTAAAATGCTGGTTTTAAACAGTCATCTAGTACAACAGAAAATAGAAAATTTGGCTTTTTTCTCTAATAGATGTTAAGCAGATTCCCACTCTCTTACTTTTAAATAATGGCTTTGAATTATTTTGGTTTTAATACAAAATTAGTCTTCTAATTAGTCTTCTCTTGGCAATTTGCTATCAGAAACTTAAATTCTTGAACATATGACATGGCTCTAATCTTTTTGTCCAGGTACAGAGAGAAATTAGCCAGAATATGGGATTGTTGTAGCAGTGTCACAGATATCTATATAAGAAGAACAATTCACTGTTTTTCCTTTCTTTTTTTTTTTTTTTTTTTTTTTTTTTTTTTTTTTTTTTGAAACAGGCTGAATATCATTGTTGAGTTGCTATCTTCCAAATCGATATGCTTTTTCCCCATATGGCTTTATACCTTCTCATACTGGTATTTTTCCTCTTGAATTTGGGAGGTGCTACCTATTCTGGTCACAGCATCGCCTCTCCCTGCAGTTTTATCTTCGTACCTTGCTTAGCTCTGTGTAGTTTCTCTCAAATCTTTCTTGCAACTTAGAAGTAGCCTCAGCACCCAAGACAAGGTTACACTGCTAAGCTGTATAAAAATGGACCCTTGGATCAAACAGCTATGTCCAAGAAGTTGTGATAAACAGAAGTCAGGATTGTCTTTGATGGACTGTTTATTTTCAGATATGGTAGATCTGCTCCTTCACTTCTTGATGAAGGGTCTCTCATTTATTTATGAGTGACTTCAACTTTCTAGATGTAAACTAGGAGATTGATTAAAACAAAACAAAAACCACAACACAACAACAACAAAAAAACTTGCTTCTAACTTCTTGGTACAGGTACTGAGGGAGCCAACTAAGAAAGGTGCCCTCCCAGATTTGTTACTTGTAAACAGAGAGGGTCTTCTGGGTGAAGTGGTGACTGTTGGCTGTCTCGGCCAGAGCAACCATGAAATAATAGAGTTGAAAATCTTTGGTGGCAGGAGGAAAACTGCCACCAAAACTTCAACTCTGCATACGCAGAGAGCAGACTTCAGGCTGCTGAGGGAACTAGTTAGGAAGGTCCTCTGGGAAACTGCTTTTGAAGACATTGGGGTCCCTCAGTGCTGGGCAGTTTCTAAGTACCACCTCTTAAGAGCACAGGAATAGGCAATTCCCAAATGTCAGAAATCAAGCAGGTGGGTGGGGCAGGTCAGCTTGGCTGAACAGGGTCCTTGCTCTAGAGCTTAGGCAGAAAAAGAAAGTCTATGGCTGCTGGAAGCATGGTTGGGCAACATGGGAGGACTACAGAGACGCTGTTCACTACTGGAAGGAGAATATTGATGTGGTTAAAGCTCAGAGAGCTGGCTGTGTCATTGTGAGACCTCTCTCATTTATTTTTGAACAGTCTTGGGAATCTTGAGAGTTCCCAAATGCCTGGAAGCTGGCAAAACTGTTCCAATTTCCAAGAAGGACAAGAAAGACAACCCTGGTAATTACAGGTCTGGCAGTCTCATATCAGTGTCTGGTAAAATTATGGAGATTATGATTCTGGTAGTTGGTAGTCTGGTAGAAAAATACCTGAAAGACAATGCAGTGATTGCTCACAACCAACCACAAGGGGACAGTCCCGTTTAGCAACCTTAATTTCCTGATATTACAAGGTCACCTACGGAAGCCAATAGATGTCATCTTTTTGGATTTCAGCCAAACTTTCGATATGGCTTCTGACACCATCCTTCTGGACAAAATGTCCAGCATACAGCTAGACTGATACATAATGTGATGGGTGAACAGCCGGCTGATGGGTTGGGCTCAGAGGGTTATAGGAAATAGGGTTACATCAGGCTGGTGGACAGTTGCAAGTGGGGTTCCCCAGGGCTCCCTTTTAGGGCCAGTTCTCTTTAACATCTCATAAATGACTTGGATGCAGGACTTGAAGATTGACTAAGGCAGGTGCAGGGGCAAGGGGCTGAGCTCTGCTCTCTGGGGACAGCAACAGGACCCAAGGGAACATCATGGAGCTGGGTCAGGCTGGGTGTTAGGGAAAGGCTCTTCACTGTGAGGGTTATTGGGCACTGGAACAGGCTCCCCAGGTTAAGTGATCACTGCCCTGAGCCTGCCACAGTTTATGGAGCATTTGGGCAATCCTCTCAGGCATGGGTTTTGGGAGGTCCAGTATGGAGCCAGGAGTTGGACTCAATGATCCTTGTGGGTCCCTTCCAACTTGGAATATTCTTGATTACAATTAATATCACTATTAGGTAATTCTAGGTAGTCAGTATTCAAACACGTAATAGAGTGTTTGTGATTATTTTAGGCAAGGATCATAGTTTAGGTCTTTCTGTACCTGTGTGACATGGTTACTCTGTACTTTAATAAATAAAAGCTAATTGAGCAAATGTTAAAGGCAGAAGTAAAGGATGCAACCTTGACTTATTCTTGGACATTCTGGGTTGGTCACAGTTATTGTAGCTTTGAAATTCTCCAGATGCTCTTAATGAGGGCTATTAATTCTAGTTTCTCTAATGACATTAATTGTCCAGTGTAGGACACAAATGACTTGCCCTCAGAGAGAAGCTTCATGCCTTGTTATAATGTGTGAAATCTTCTCTGTTACTGATGTAGCTGTGCTTTTGTTTGTTACTGATAATGGTATAGAGGACATCAGAGAACACATTGTGCTAGCATCGAATGACCATTATATGCAGTGGATATCAAGTAAAAATGCTTTAGCATTAATGCTACGCCCTATGGATTTTTTTCTTGTACCATTTTACAGGCTCAGGGGATGCAGTATTTATAGGGGGAAAAAAAAGTTTATTCTTCCCTCCCCTCTTACAGAATTTGTAACCTAATGGTCCATCAAGACAGCTTTTGGAAGTGCTATTTGTTTGCTCTTGTAAGAAAGATTTTTCCTTCATCATACTGAATAAAGAAGGATATTTTTAACCTCGGGGCCATGCAGCAAATATTGTTTCAGATCTCTGGTCAGGATGCTGGCACACTAATTAAAAAGCTGGTCAGAAGCTTTTAGACCCACAATGTGCTAACCTTTCTTAAGAAAGGTCAAGAAACATCTGTTTGCCTTGTGAAATTCGATCCCTATGCAAAGAGTATTTCCAGAAGGACTATCAGACTTGGACAGACTAGTTCAAAATGAGAAGAGGTAAGGTACTGTGCTGCTATTTTTTTTGTTTGTTTGTTTAAGCTTTGTGTATAGTGTTTTCATAGGTGCTGTGAAGCTCTCATATAATAAAAGGAACCGTCTTAAGCTGCTCAGATGAAAACACCTGACGTTGCGTAGGACTCCCACATATAACTGACATAATTACTTTCTTGACTCCTGAGAGAAGCATTTAATTGGGAACCTAGATGGATTTTTTTTTTTTCTTCACAGACAGCACTAATTTTTCTGTGTAATTAGATAGTCAGTGTAGCTTGATCAAAGAGAAATATAATATTTCATGGGTACATTTGACTGGCCTTTACTTGCTTTTAGAAATGTTGAGCCCAATTGAGTCACCCTAGTTGTAGCATGAGCATGTAGCATTTGCAGGAGTATATTTTTCTTTTAAGTGCTGGTCTATTTTGAAGTATTTGTTTCCTTCTCCATATCCAGGAATAAGCGGGTTAGGAAGACTGGTTGGTTGAAACACAAAGTTGGAAATAGTTTTTCCTGTTTATTGTTTTTGTTTGTTTGTTGTTGTTGTTGTTTTGTTTTTTAATATAAAATTAGAATTTTGTGTGTGTTAGCAAACCTCTTTGTCTTGAAGCAATAGTTTGGACTTTTTTTTTTTTTTAAAGCAAGGCAGTGGAAGATTAAACAAGATCCATAAGAGCAGGTTATGCTGCTTTTCACCAGTAACTAAATAGGTAGGGTTCTAATCAGGATTAAAGTGAAAAATTGAATTCCCACTTTGAGGAAACTGACGCATGTCCAGTTTCTAAAGGCACTTATTTCATCTTTTAGCATTGAGCTATTTAGTGTAGGGAGAGATGAATTTTTAAATCTCTCTTATGAAACTGTTTTAACCACTTGGGTTTCCATAAGAAATGTAAATATTCACTTATTTGGACAGAATGAATTAATATAACACACTGATTAAGAAAATGGAGCCCTAGAAATGGGCCATAGGAAATAGGACCCTGAGATCCAGTCTGTATTCCAGTGGGTATTTACTGCTTATACAGAGGGGGAAAACCTAAACAGATATCACTGAGAATATTTCTCACCAGAATAAAATATGAAAATTAGCACATTGTCCTTGCAGATGCAAACCTTCAGAGGCTGTAAACGTTTGGGGAATAGTGTCTTAAGACAAAGTAATTAACCATTGGGGTTTTGATTAATTAAAGGAAAAATATTATTTTATCTGTCTAATTTCATGAATTTTGCATGTTGCTTTGTCAGGAAAAGTGCCAAGTCAACAAAAATGTTTAATGGCAAATAGCATCTTAAGTTTAAAAGATTTTCCTAACATATTTTTTCTGGCTCTAGAGTCTGATAGAGTGATTTTCTGCTAACAAATAATTTCAGACTGATTTGGGAGAGCGAAATAGCTGAAACTGAGCACACATGAAGAACAAAGTATTTTAATTGGCAAGCTATTTAGGAAATTTGAGTTCAGAGGAGGCTAAACAGTCTATTAGAGTATGGCTGACTAATTAAGACTCTCGAGCAGCAAATGTTTGAAATTGGTGTTGGTGTGAAGTTGACTGAGATGCTTTGTAGGTGAAATACTATGTATCCCTGGTCTTGCTGTGTAATCTTAATAAGATCTTGTTTTAAATACTTTGATTTGGTAATCTCATGCAGTGGAAGTCAAATACTGGCTTCAAAACTGATATGACCTCCCTCAAATGATATAACATAGGATATTGTTAAGCCTTTACTGAAATGGTGTGGAAACTGTGATGTTCCTGTGATGGGCTTAAGCACATGAAGGTGAGGCAACAAATCAACCAGGTAATTCCAAGTACATACAAACCTTTAATCTATGTAAAGCTTCCTTAGAAGCTGTTAATAAATTCAGAAGATATTTCTAAACAATATTTAATCATAAGGGTATAGCAGCAAGAAAATACTCTTGGATGTATCATTTCAGATATTCTACTAATACATACTCCCTAGTTTTGTAGAATCTTATCTTTTTCTTTCTGTGCCAACATTGTTAATAATTGGTGTAGTATTATGTCACTAAGGTATGTGCGGAGTTTTTGTTGGTTTTTCCCCTAGAAGTGATGTGTAACGTGCTTGATTTAGTTCATGTACCTTACTGGACAGAGGGCAGTTGGCTTAAAAGATCATTATGTATGTGTGTTTCTCTCAGATGTGATGTTGACAGTGGACATTTCACCAGAAGAGACCTTTTTATGGAGGCTTCATTAATCTCAGGGTGACAGATCGTAGTTGGAATTTTACAAAGGCACATATAGGTCCTAGATTGGAAATGCTAATGTGGTCTCTCTGATTTCCAGTTCTCTCTAGAAAGATCTTTGAGAATGGCACATCTCTCAAAGAATAATTGCTTGTTAGTTGAGAGTCCTAGTTAAGAAGGTCTCTCACAGGCTGAGGTCTCTTATGTATGTCAGTCTTATGGCTCCCAAAGTGGCAGCTTTAACTTTATAGAGTAAGTGTGGATCTCTTTGCTGTTCTCTTCCACATCAGTGAATAACCCCCCACCTCCAGGTGAGGTGGAAGGATGAGCATGTTTTTCTCTGGTGTGGTGAAAGACTGATGTTTTCTTTCTTTGCAATTAAAAGCCTGGATAATCAGTCGTTCTTCTAGGTAAGGGAGGTTGCTGTCAATGAAATGAGGACTGCATCAGGAAGGAAGCATGTGATGGTGGCTGCATAGGTTTGCACAGGTAAATTGTCAGATCTATTGAAGGGAAAAAATTTAAGTTGGTTTGAATGAGAGAAAAGCTGACTGGTGGTAAAGACTTGTTTTTTAGCCAAGATACAGTCCCAAAGAAAAACACAAATAGTAGAGTTACACTGGTGTGAAAGGTAAAGATGGCAGAAAGCTCTGCAAGGTCCTTTAATTAATTAGTTTATTCGTTTATTTATTTTATAATTGGTAGCAGTCGCTCAACCAGCAACTAGCTAGTTTTGCATTAGACATGAATCATGAAAAATTTCCTGTCTGTTACAGCAAAAGTACGAGGTGTTCAACAAAAGGGACAAAACAAAAACCAACACCTGCTTTATTCAGTAAAGTTAATTTTAAAAGTTCATTAGTTTTTATCTGTCATTTAAATATAGTTTTAACTCTCACTTACGTGGCTAGAAAATCTCTACTTTTTGTTTGTACATTTTTCTGGCATTAAAGCTTGCTATCAGACCTTTTCTGGCCTTGACCTGACCTAGAGCTATGAAAGGAATCAGCAGTGTTTTTTGAAGGTGTTTTTTCTCTTACTACTAATTTGCACTAGAATTTCCTGAACATTTCAATTGACAGTTTAAAGCAGAGGAAAAATGTTCTTCACTGAAAGGCAAAACAGCTATTTTTAGTAGAAGCAAGAATCATCTAATTACACTTTTTCTCCTCTTCTTGATTATGATAAATATGCAGGGAAAGAGAAATTTAGCTACATTCTTAGGTTATCTATATAGCATCTTAGCAACTAATTGTCATATTTAACAACATGATAAAATGTAAAAAATGCTGTGACATGAAGAAAATATCCAGCCCTCCTCTTGAACCGATGCATTTAAAATGACATGTAAAACAATCCAGAGGAATACAACTATATACAATTAAAAAGAATTGGTCTACTTCAGAGAATGAGCATGGTAACAGTGTTTGTGGGATGGGTTGGATTCTTTTTGTGTTTGTTGTGGTTGTTTGCATGCAAAGTATGGTGGTTTTCTTGAGCTATTGAAATAGTACCTCCATAACAGCAATCTTGATTATTGAGTTAATGATGGAGGAGAACTTCAGCCAAAATTTCTCAAATTACTTCTTTTGCAGCTTTCTATTGTCATGTGGTGAACAATCAGTCATGCTAAATCTACATGGGCATAAATAATTCTTTGTGCCAGGACATCGTGTTTCTATACAAGCCAGCTGTTTGAAAATTGCAAACCATGAAGATCTCCTTAGTCTATTAGTAAGAGCTTCCAAATTCTGACTCTGTGGTTCCCCTTTAATTAAGGGAGGGAATTGGATCAGCATATGCATTATGCTAAGTTCCACCATAGCTAATGGTTCACAAATGTATTCTGTTCTCAGATTACATTTTTAAATGCCAGAATTCTTATTTACACTCTTAAGCATACTACATACAGAATTAGAAAGCAGGAAGATGTGAACATGTTAAAACATCATTGTAGTATACCACCTGTTCTCCAGATGTAGCCCTTGTATTTGAAATAAATTCATGTTTTAAACAGGCTTATAGCTGATGGGGAATTATTCACCTGTCTCTGTCCTAAATACAGAAGCTAGGATAAAGTTAAAGAAGACCAAGAGAACTCTTCAGCATGATAATTTTCATCATTTCAGCAATCTAAACAAGCTTTCACTACAAATTTCCTCAGAATAGGATTTTAAGTGAATGTCCTTACTTGAAACTGGTGGAGCAGCAAAATTACTACTGTGAAAATCAGGGGAAACAGAACTGTTTGTCACAAGCTCCTATTGAGAATTTGTTAAATACAGAAATATTCAAGTAAGAATGATTTAATTGTTCTTATCAGCTGCATTTTTTTTTTCCTTCCCCAAATGTAGTCAGCAGCCAGAGGTCACTGTCTGATTGCTTTTATTTCTCAAATGGTATGAGTATGAACAAATAGACCTAAAACATTTCTAGAGTTATGGTGTAAAGGCAGCTGACACTCTAAACATAAATTGTATGTTACAGAGAATACGTCACTTGGTTTGCAAGAATTGGAAAAAGTATTGTTTCCATATTCCTATGGTCACACTTTTTCCATTAAAAGAGATGGATGCAGCAAACTTCTAAGGCTCTTGTTTAGAATGAGAATAGAATCACTGAAATTCCTTTCACTTCTACTGTATTCTTTATTTTATTTTTATAGAGAGCTCTTGAACAATACCCAACATATCTTTGTGCTTTTGTTTTGTTTGCAATTGATACTGGTAACTGAAGCAAAACTTCTAAAATCATCTATATCTGTATTAAACTTTCTACTTTTGAACTGAAACTTTCTAATAGATGTTATGTAATGGCAAAAAAAAAAAAAATAGTTATATGTGTAATTAAGCAAACATCCAACTTCAACTTTTTCTGCAAGGGGGCTGCAGCTAGTAGTGCAGTGGTCCTTAAACCAGAATAAATTTTGAATCTGCATCATAACACTCCAGGTTAGTTGCCATGGTGATTTCTATCACTGTTTTAGGGGACAAGATTTCTATGGAAACTATTTTTATGCAGTCTCTTGCTCTGTGTGTTCTTTGTCAGCCCCTTCCTGTATAAGATTTCAGTGCATTGGTTGGAATTGACCAAGAGGTTATCTTGGAGATAATTGGTTTCTGGTGACTTGTTGGGTTGTATTATTATTATTTTTTTTTTTCTTTTGAAGGCACTTGTTTTAAGTGTTGGTGACAGTATAGAGTATACTGGCAAGTTCACACTTCATAGCTTTTTATTTTTTCCATTGATTCCTTCTTTTAAAGGTGAAAATCTGTCTATATGCTTCTTTGGAAGGACTGCTGTATATAGGGAAGGAGAAAATAGAGTTTGCTTTGACTGCTCGAACTGCTCTGCTTGTGAGGAGAATAATTTACCTTAATGAGCACATTTATAATATTCTCTGGGATGGAATATTAATGCAGATAACAGGGCAGCTCATGATGCTGTTTAGCTGTTTAAAACCCTTTTTTCCCCCAGAAGTGGAATCTGTCTCTTTCCAGAAATGGAATGTGATTAAAAGAAGGATAAATGATGTGATGGTCTTGAGAAGGACAGCAGTGGGAGTAGCATGTTGAGTAATCAATTCAGTTCCAGTTCACGTCGGTGTAGTCTATTCTGAACTATCAACAGAACTGAACAAGTGTTAGGAGAGCTCTTGGGGCTCTGCGGGAGCAATCATTTAAATTTTTAGCTTGCTTTCTAAATTGACAACAACCAAATCTGCTGATAGGTTAGGATATAATTGGACTATAACAGGGTGTGTGAAAACAGTCTCAACAAAAATCATTTTTTAAGATTTGTATTAGTGTTGGCAGTATAATGTAATCATTTCTAGTAGTTCTAGTGCATCTATCAGCTGATGCTGCCTTCTGAGATTATGCTGTTCATTAGCCTTGAAATATCTGAGTTGTTTTTAAAGAATTAGATTGCTAAATAAAGCAAGTCTAGAATAGCTTTTCTCATTATTTTCACTGTATGTTATTTCAAAATCTTCTTATAAACTTTGGACTAAGCAAACAACTTAGGCTTGGTCAAGCAAAAACATGCAGTTTTTCATTTAAAACTGGTAAATGAGAGTAAAAAAAAGTTTTTTGTCCAATAATACATGAAATGGTTTGAGAACTGGCACAGTGCTTGAGCTGCACTAGTTTTCTGTTACTGGACTTTACTAAAATTATGTTTCTTTGGCTAAAGTGGACTGTTTTTTCCAAGCCAGTAATAAGACCAGATTTCCTGTTGAATTTAATATATGCTATTCAGAAACAGTATGTCTCTTACATTTTTAGATGGCCTTGGCCAGACCTGGCACAGTCTTCCTACATGTAATTTTAATAAAATTGCTTTGTTTAGTATATATTTAGTAGATTTTTAAGGTCACCCAGGCAAACAGCATTCAAGATGTTAATTTGATGTCCTGGTTTCACCTGGAAAGGGTTGAACTGATTTCAGAGTACCATATGGGGGTGCCTCTCTTGCCCTTTGTTATATCTTTATTGAAGTCATTGTTAAAGACCTCTGCCAGGCCAGCACACAACCGGGATAAGACATACAAAACATGGCCCTGATGTAAATTCCTTCTGGGTTTCATATTTCATATGGTTTGCTTCTGAATTAATTATTTCATGGTTATTAGGTGGATTTCATCTATTCTGTCTACTTCATTCTGTTTGAAAAATTCCTTTAGTCTGTTTTCTCTTCTCACTCCTGAGAACCCAATCGACTAAATCTGAATCTTTTCCCTTTAGCCTATTCTTGTCTTGTTTCTCAACAATTTTGTGCCACTGGTGTATCGAAGAGAGGCATCTGAAAATGAAACCTACCGTATTAAGCATTTAACAGATTACTTTTGTAGTCTTGTTTTCCTGAAGCCAAATCATATAGAGACAAAGAGGATAAGTAAAAAGAAAGCTGAAAGAAGTATTTTTAAATTTCAACGTGCATCATTTGTCTTTCTTTGTCCCAGGAAACATTTGAAATCAGCTTCTTTGCTTGTCATCAAGGAAGAAGCGTATTCACACACTTGGAATAGCTGTGATTATCCCCTAACAAAGTTGTGCTTGTTTGATCTTACTGGAACTGCTCTCAATATTTTAGTACACAGTTGGAGATTTCCACAAGAAAGGAGAGGATGACAAATCCCCTGCAGTTTTTCTAGCTGGCTACCACCTGCTACATCTAGCCAGATTAAATTACAGAAAGCTGTGTGTCCAAAAGTCAGCTATCTATCATGTTGAAAGAAACACTGGTACGGAGGTCTGTAAGGCTTGTCCTATGATGCTCTGCTTTTCTCACTGATGAATTCTAGTCTGCCTACCTACTTCAACACCGTGATGTGTTATTTATTTATAATTAAAATGATTGAATTTAAATAACATTCCTAAAATAGTTGCATATCATTCTCTCCCACCTTGCCATTTAACTTGTGATACAGCACAGTGAAACTTTACACTCATGGTGTGATTTTTTTTAAAAAAAGGTTTTGTGAACTTGCTCTTAATTATGTCAACTTTTTTTCATATCCATTTCATATGTAAATTGTGGTGTCCAGTGACTCTCAATTTTGTTTCAAGTGGTTTTCAGGTCTTCCTCACTAGCGATCAGTTTCTGTAAGTCTTGTGATTTGTTAAGTACAAGGTGATTGCTCTTCAGGTCATCTGCTTTTCCTTGCAGATTTTGTTTAACAGCAAAAGCCTTGATAAGCTTATTCCAGGTTCTGCCAAGTTATGCATGCTGTATAAATTAAATTGCGATAGTATTGCCTGAAGAACTTTCTTCCACAGCCTTTCTTGTCTTCCATTTACTAGCTGAGGCACCTTGTGGGGAGAGATGGACTGAGAAGTTGTATTGCAGGTTTGGTTGTTGCTGGCCTCTGAAAATTAAGGTCAGGACTTCGAAGTGATTGCCAGCATAAGCATGGCAAAGTGCAGGCTGCGTGTCCCACCTCTGATAGACTGTGAGCTCAGGCTTTCAAACTAAGGATCAACAAAGGGTAGCATGAGAGACCACAGAGCTGATGCAGTCACTGGTAGAGGTTGTGTGAGTCAATAAACCACAAAACACTAACCTGCACGAAGTCCTTGTGCTTACAGGGCTGCTCCTTTTGGCAGGTAGTTTGGTAAGACTCAGCCATTCTTGTTACCCTTGGTGTCCTATAGGTTACTTATCACCCTGGCAAACGCAGATAACAGCACGGCAGAGTAAAATATTCTGCAGCAATCTTTTTGTCTAGAAGCTTGCATTGTACTCTATCCATGATACCATGGCCCGGGTACCATACCATGCTAATGTTACCACTGGCCTTTTAAGCATTTTATTACTGTAAATTGTTTTGGGGCCCATGGCAGATCATGTTTCAAGTGGCGTGCTCACAAGATGGATAAAAAGGTAGCATTTCAAGGACTATGAAAGGAAGTAAATTTAGGCATCAAAGACATTTATGTTGGAATAAATTACGAATGAATTCCATGAAGCAAATGCTACCTATTACCTATAGATAAAATGAGTAGCTTCTAAGAAAGGTGGAAATATAAAATGCATGTGTTCCTTTCTGTGTGTGTGTGTGTCTACCATAAAACTCTATGATCACATTTACCTGAGAGGAATTCCCTCATTGCTTCCTGGGACTGTTATCAGAGAGAAATATGACTGACCTTCAGGCTCTGTCTAGCTCGGTGTCTTAATATCCTTATAGCTTTTGTTCAGCTCCACCAATATTTGTGTGTGTGTGTGTGTGTATCTTTTTCCTTAAATTTATCAACATTTTGTTGATTATGCCAACTTCAGCATCTTCTTGGGCAGGTTGCACTGTTCGCTCCTATTTCATGTTTAATTCCTTTCTTTTGAGAGAGATTGCACTGGGCGTTCAGGGTTTGTCAGTACAACTGTTGCAGTACAGTTGCCATGCTCAGGCATAAGTGTGAATTTCAAAAACCATTCCTTTGTTTTTATGAATCCAATCATATCATTGTTAGAAATAATATATGTAGTGTTACAGAATAAGCTGGAGTTGCTGGAAAAAGCTTTCTGGCACTAGCTAAAATAAACGATCTATTCTTAATGTGTTTGCATATTACACTATTATGTTCTTTCTCTTAATACACATAACTGGAAACATTATTACAAACCTTAAGAAGTAAAGTTTAGGGCATTTTTTTAAATTCTGTGCATCATAGATTAGAAATTATTAGCTGATTAGCTGCAAGAATTTACCCTTTGTTCTACTAGTGCTGTCTTTTGATGATTATGTTGTTCTGAGATCTGTAACAACAGTGTCAATTTATCTTCAAGAAACCATGGCAATTCTTTTAAGCTTCTCAAAAACATTCTGAAAATGTGCATTGTTTTCCGACACATAGGTGGGATCTGAAGTCATCCAAAAACCTGGTCCAATATATCCAAATTTAATCCTTTAAAAACATGGGTGTTTGTTATTGTTGTGTGGTTTTTATTCTTTTGAATGGGCTTGGAAAGACACTGTACACTCACATGTAACAATTGTAGATAAGCAGTTTTCCCTTTCTGTGCTTGACAAAGCAGAGTTACAGTTGTTTGCATAATCTTCAAAGAAATAAGCAATAAATGACTACTTGGAGGAGTAAAGACCAATACTTGTGATTTCCTGAAAACTGTGCTATGCAGAGATGAGCTTTCCAGGGCAGGCATGCTGTGGGCGGTTAGGTGTATGTATTTATAAAAACATTGATTTTGCCATTTCTGAACACTCATCCAACAAGGCTTTTGAGCATTTGGCCAGTGTCAGATAAGAAAAGGGCATAGTACCATCTTAGAAGGTAGATAATACCTGGCTGGTAAATGTTATAGGGGTAAAGAGCTTGTTATGCAAATCTGTGTGAGAGAAAGAACTTTGACACCTTCCCTTCGTTGGGATGAAGGAACATACCTGCTTTTGCTTTTGAGGGAAGATTTAAACCAGATACTGCACATATGAGGTACTTAGGTGAAAACAAAAATATAATTATTGTTATAGAGTTGTGCTATTAGTTAAATGCTCATTCAGTTGCATTACGTTCAAAGATAGTGCTCTAATACAGGCTAAGGAGCTGAGCAGCTCTGTGCTCCCAGTGGCCACATGCAAGTACAGGTGCTGAGTCTGAATCCTGACATGAGGAAACACAGCTTGGAAGGAAAGTTGTCCCCTACAGAAACACAGAATTCTCACTATTTAAGACAAATTCTGGTGAAAGCAAAAAAAAATAAATACTTTTGAAATCTTTTTTATTTACCAATATAGAGAATGTGTTAGCCTGCTGGGATATGTCATGGCACACATGTAACTTGTTTTCTGATTTATTTTGACTATATAAATCTGTAAGTGACCATATAAATTGACATGGAAAATAAGTGAATACATGAAACCGTACAACTGCCACGATGTAAACAGTGATAAAGTAGATGCATTAGCGACTTGGTGAAACCTATGCATCTCTGCCATCAGAATAAACCCCTCCATGTCACCCATTACTAGGAATGAGCATTTAAAAATTGTGGTGGGTAGTCTTTTATAGGTGGATCAGTCTGTTTTATTGTGGTCAGTGTCAGCTCCATGAATTTTCTGTAGGATTTTCTGGGTGAAAGCAATGTGATTTTTCTAGTACTTGTTTAAGGTATGACGAGAAAAAAAGTTTGTTTTACACTTTTGCCAAAAGGGTAATTGAAAGTTATTTTGCTGGACAGGAAGAAGTTGTTAAAATTAAGTAACCTATAGCAAATATCCCTCAATCCTAAATAGTCATTAATCACCTTTATTTTGGCTCTCCCAAAATACAGCTCCTCCCTCAGGTATCATAAACAGATGAAATATTTTTGCTTTGGAAATACTCAGCTAATACATTGGTGAGAGGTAGGCCTAAATGCCGAGATTTAATGAAACCTCTATTTCATGACTTAATTTATTTTGCGATAAAGGAATTGATTTATGAAAGTAGCGTTCTGTGCTTTATCTTTGATATATATGGCAGAACTGAAGAGCAGCTTTCGGGTGCCTAGGCATGATGATGAAATCCTGTCCTAGGTGCTTTTATCTTCCGTGGGACCTGGGTTTGGTCCATCAGAAACTGTTACACAGATTTGTGTTCCATAAGTGTAGTAGGGTATGCGATAAAAAGTTGTCGTGTCTGGAAGCATCAGGTGTTCACTGACCCTATTAGAAAACATGAGTCTGAGAGAACTTCCCAAAAGCTGTCCTGCAACCAGGACTTTGTTCTGCTGTATCCTTACTTTTCCTGTTGCTTTCTTGCACATCCAGATATAAAGCAACTGTTTTAGATGCTGACTAGATTAGGAAAATATAACAAGTTGCACATTCTTCCTCATAAAAGTAGCTTTTAGTTCTTTTATATTAACAGGCAGCTTATTATTCATAACAAGTGTAAATTTAGTACAAGGTGTCATCTTTTCAGAATGTTGTATGAGGAGACTGACTCTAGAGTCAGTGTAGCATTATTACTGTCAACAGACTCGACAGGGGTGCCAACCAGTGCCGCTATAACTTCCTTTATATCTAAACAGTACAAGAAAAACACATCCTGAAATTTAATTGTTGTCTTTCTGCCTTATAATTTGGCTGTAAATATAAACAGGAGCTTAACATAGAGGAGAAGTATCAGAAGTATTTTATCCAAAACTGGTAGAAAGTCAAAAATAAGAATTCCTTCTTTACCTTTACAATTATCTGAAAAACATTGATTTAAGAGAGCAATAGCATTTATTGGAACACAACTTGACTGGGATGAGGTGAAAACTTGCCTGTTCTGCTAAGTGGTGCTTCCTCCACCCCCAGCTCTGCTGGTCACCATGCTTTGATCCTGTAAGCTACAACTACATTAAATCAGTCCTTATTTCAGGTAATACCAAATCATCTAGCAGAAGCTGAAGATGGATGGCTTCTAAAATACAACCTGTTTTGAAGATATCTTCACAAGCAGGAACTGATTAATTGTTCCTAAATGTTAGTTCATTACCATCTTGCACAGCGTATATTTCCATGTGTATCCTGTTTTTGTGCTTTAAATTTGATTAAAAGATCGTCTCTTTGCTTACAAAGAAAAAGAAAACAATTTGACTTCCAGAGGCATTATAGAAAATTTTTGTTAAAAAACCAAGAACAACAACAACAAAAACCCAAAAAGCACCTTCTACCTTCCCAAACTTTGTTTTTAAGAATTAGATTTAAAGAACAAATAAACAAACAAAACATATATTTTCCACAAAGTTTATGTTAGCTAATTGAGTTTATTTACTTATCACATTTATTATAATTTCCAAATATTTTTTCTAACATATTTTGAAGAAAGATTTTAGTAAAGGTAATGCTGTGACAAGGAAAGAAACCTATAGAAATTATTTTGAAGTCTTTACAACTATAGTCTCTGCACATCTGGTGTTATTGAGATAAAGTTGAGAGCTGTTAGGGGCATTAAATAACATCAAATAATTATTTTAAACAGTCAGAGAGGTAAATATTTTTCAAGATACATTGCATTTCACTTAAGCATTTGAGGGGGAATTTTCAGCCAGAGACACTGGTCTTCTAAGATGTTACTGAAATGCCCAAATAAACAAAAAACCCCTCTGTTCTCCAAAGGTAACTGAAACTTTTAAAACAAAGGCTCAGTGTGGCCAAAGCTGCAGCTTTGATATCAAGTATCATCTTTGTAAGAAGTTTGGAACCAAAACAGAGGCTTTTGTTCCTTTGAATTATCAGCACAGCATTGCCAAATAGTAAAATACAAACTAATTCATTTTACACCACCAGGATAATCTGGCTTCTTGCACTTCCTATGCTTCTTTATAAATATTCCCTTTCTGAACGTTGTTGTCATGATTTACCTGCTGTTCTGCATGTCCAAAGTTAAATGAAGAGCAACTGTACAGAATACAGTAAATATTGCATCCTGGTGTGATCCTGGATGAAAAATGATGATAAGAACTTATCTGCCAACTATCAATAGACATTTCAGCTGGGTGGGCAATTATTTTACATGGTGGTAACACTGGCAATAACAGATACTTTTTTTCAGGCATAGCTGTATCATAATGGTTCTGAAATCTTAATTTAGAGGAAAATTTATATTTGCATAGAAATACATGTCTGAAATATTTGTAAAACAGGTTAGGTCCTGTGACTGTGCAGAATAAATTCTGAGAGGGAGGTTTGTTACGTCTGAAAACCTTTCAGTGGTTTAGTAAAGAAAGAGACTTTTTTTTTTTCTTTTTTTCTATCCAGTCTGCAGCCTTTCTCCTCTAGTCCTTTCTCCTGTCCTTCTCTAGGGTCCTTCTATTTTTTCTTATTTTTATATCCTGCTCTTCAAGCCCAGTCATCTTGTTAAGAACAAATGATGGAGGAGCTGCTGGGTGTTGGGGTGACAGCAAGCTCTATACATCTACTCAGAGCTGCTGAAGAAATTGCTTGCTTACCTATGAGAAGCTGGGCCATGGTCTGTGGACACCTATCAGAGGCTGAGTAGACAGGATAGAAATAATGCTCAGAGGCTGTGGAAAACAATTACTAATATGGCAGAGTTTATCAGTCACTTTGATAGAAGGGGTTTGTCAGCTTGTCACCAACATCATAGGGTTTTGGCTATATTCCCAACCGCTATTAGAGGATCAAATAACATCAAGTCTTCCAAACACCCTTTTACCACCTTCCCTTGAATATGAGGTTCTGACAGTTTGCCTGCCTGGCTGCCGTGATTGCTGCTTTGTCACCTAAGAACTGAGTTGTCACGAACAAAGCCAGTGTTGGCTCCGTGTGGTCAGAAACAGAAGCTAGTTCAGAAAAAAACAACTGAAATATTAGCAGGCAGGTCCTGCTGTAAGAGCATGACTCTAAAGGTCTGTATTTTTTATGTTTTCTGTGTATGAGATAAATTGGATCGTTTTAGATCTATTAGAATATTCTTCGTACATTTGCCTGCAGTGCTCTGAAAACTCAGAGTTAATTCCACCCTTAATATGAAATAAGGTGTATCCATTTGCATAGTCCCAAGCAGAGAGGTGCGTGTGCTGCATTATGCCTTTGTAGCACGCCAGTTACACTGAGTGACAACATGTTAATAAGTGCAACAGACTGAGCCCTAAAAAGATGAGAACACGGAATTAAAAGAAATCTCTTGAATCGCCCATCATTATCAACATAATATTAGATGGTTTGCTTTGCCTTTCCAATTCAGAGATTATTGCAGAACTCCAGTGCTCTACTGACTCCAAGTCTCATAACTTTCAGCCTAAACATATTGATGCCCCTTTAATAGATATTTGTTCTTATTTCGACATTACCTTTCTCCCCTCCCTGATATTTATCTTCCTGAAGCATTTGTAGTAAGTGACCACATCTTTTCTTTATTTTCATTTTGAGAAGCTAAAACCTATTCTGTTTCTGCTGTATTTTCTCATTTTTCACTTCAGTTCATATGTACGATGGCTATAGGCAGGACATAAAAACTATGGGCAGGTTGTTTATAGTGGTTTCTTTAATGATAATAGTGACATCTAGCCTGTAGGGAGGGGAAATTGTCATTCAGATTTCATATATGATGTTATATTTTTCTTCTCTCCATCAAAAATTCAAATCCAGATGAATTAAGAAAGGACATATGATACGAGATTAGTGTAAAGCAATTGTTAGCTTAATTGTTAGCAGTAATGGGGACATGGGAGGAGAAGAAAATCGAGGTCTTGAAAAGATGACAGGTGTTGAAATGTCTTCATAAATGCCATAGAAAGCACTTTTGTGTGTGACGGTGTCCCTGGCATGCCGGCTGTCTTCTGTACGTGGCTCTGTCAGGACAACTGGGGCCAGAAGCTGGGCCACGCTCTGTCGTTGCTCTGCGCAGGGACTGCAGCAGGGCGCAGAATGTGTGCTCCACTTCTGCAGCTCAGCTTCTTGTTAGAGTGCTGTGCCAGCTGTAGATACGGCTGGCCTCTGTAAATCAAATCCAGAGTGAAGGCTGGAAGTAATAACTAACAGACTTGAAATAAGAAATCAATCTGCTAATAATTTTAGACCTGGGGTGTTGAAGTGTTTCTTTGGAGTGCTGGGCGACCTCTGTGGTGTGGTGAGCAGTGTAACTCCCTTGGGAATAGTTCTGGTATGAAATAATATGTCAGGAATTAAGCACCCTCTGCTGCTACTGGTGATTTCTTTGAATTCATATTTTGTTCTTCTGCATAACATCTGGCTGGAAGACATTATGTGCCTGTTGGGAGCATCCTGCTGCATTATCTCTGTATTGTCATAACCCACGTACCTATTCTGAAAAGCTTGATAGTCATAACAGTATTTTTTTTCTCTCAATTATTCATCTCTCTGAGTTATTCACTACTTGAAACTTGAAGCATTTTAAAGGAAAGTAGCATCAGTACATTGGAAAAGTTATTTCCAACTGTACTAGTAGAAAGAAAATAACTGTCTCTCTTAATGAGTACTCTTTCCTAATATATTATCGAGGGCTTGGTTTGTTTTGTGTATTGTGTTGACAAAATAGGGAAAATGCTTGAGGAGAAGAAAATTCATTTGGCAATATAAAAAGGGCTTGTAAAATGCTTGGTGAAGTGCTTTGTGTGGCAGATGGTCTTAGCATCATCACTGTAGGCTCCTACTGACTTGGTTAGGCAGCACATGGCTGCATTGGATAGGTTACATCTCCTTAAAACAATTATAAGAACAAACAGAAAACAAGGGCAGTTACATATAGCTAACTATACATGTTGAAGGAACCTAATTAGTAAATACCCTTTGATTAATTAATTCTGTGAAAAGTATCTGGCACTTGAATTTAAGGCAGAGCAGAAGCACCTTGCTATCTGTCATACAACTGGTGAGAAGCCATTCTGGCAGGATTAGGAATGAAGATTCACTCTAAGTGGGCAGTGACGGCTTGTAGCAAACCCTAACCTGGTATCCTTAGCCTGTCAGATGCTTTCACATTCCTTGTGTTCAGCTACAGACAAAAAGTAGCTTGTACAAATGAAAACATCATCATGAAACTTTCCAAAGGCTGTCGCCTTGGTCTAATTGCCAATGGGAAAATAAGAAGTTAAGATTCCATTGACCTGAATAGATTTTTTTTTTAAAGCATTTTGGAAAATCCAGCAAATAAGCATTATTTTCCTTTATTTATTTATTTATTTTAAGAAGGTAATGTGTAGAGAAATAATGCATCAAAAGAGTTGGCTGAAAATTGAAGTGTGGAACAAAAAATGAATATAGGAAGCGAATACTTCAGTTTTTCAAAGATCTGATTTTGAAATCTTTATCCAAATAAATTTCATAGCTTTTCCTCATAATGCCAATAGATCTACAGCTTTAATAAAACCTAATTAGATTTCTGTAACAGAGCAGTGTGTATGTTTTTCCAGGACATGCACATGCTTTGGACACACTTGTATGACAAGTGGGTTTATTTAGCCTTTTGTACCTAAGACAAAGAAAAAATTTGATACATTGACTTTAATAAGTATTCTTTTTTTCTCTTTTAAAAAGGATAAGGCTTCACTGAATAAGCAATGAACAATATCTTATTCTTGAAACTGTCTGAAAATAGCAACAAGTATAAACAAACACAACCATGTGATGTTGAAACCAAGGAAATGGTGCATGCAAAAAACAAATTGCCTGTGTTTTTCAGGTAGCAACCTTAAACTTCATGTCAAGATATTTTAATGTGTGTTGCATCATGTCTAAGAGTAGATGAAAATCTGTATTCATTTGATAGTAATTTATTAACTAACATGCAGTAAGTATGAAAGTATACCACTATTTCTAAAAGTATTGTTTTCCCCACTTATCAGAAATCAGGGGTGTGCTGTATTTCAGTTAGTGTTGGGTGAATTTTACCAACTCAAGTGTACCTGTACCAACTGGAATAACTATGATAACAGTGACTCCTGTGGTGATTGGCTGCTTAAGTTAGACCTGTAAAAGATGAAGAAAGAAAGAAAAACTTATGTCATCAAGGACCCCTGACAGGTTTCTTTTCTCAGATGGTAATACTTTTTTTTTTTTTTTTTTCTCCCTGGCACTTTGTATCAGGAACACATTTACCTTTGAGGAAGTCTTGAGAAGCACTTCAAAAATGCTTTTTAGAAACTAGTGGATCTTTGTTCAAAAACTTACTAAAAAATAAATAAATTTAAGTTTACTATACCAGAATACTCTGTAAGAAAAAAGAGTGCACTGTTGTAAAATTAATTTTTGCAGGATCAAGGTAAGTAATATTTGCAAAATATTTTAAAATTTGAAAGACAAATACTGGCCATGATACAAGTCTGACATGAGATAAATACTGACTTAATATTTCATGATACAATATTTTCAGCTTTTTTTTTTTTTTTTTAAATCACTTACCTGTATATCATTAACTGTAGCGAAAGCAGAGGGGTGTGTGTAACCAAGTGTAAGTCTTTTCTTGTGCTGTTGCTGGACACTTGCCTCCCACACACACACATCCCAAAAGGCTGGCAAAGGTCTTCCCATCAATCACTCTGTGTAAATACTTATTAGTTATGGACTTTGCAAGAAAGCCTACTGAGGCCTTATTGTCTTTTCTGTGAGAGACAGTTCTGCCTGCTCATCTGTTTTATTGGCCCGCAATGCTAACCTCATGCCAAAATTGTTATTGCTGTATAAATTAATGAGAACATGTTATTGCTTCAGCTTCTCAAAACTCCATAATTGCAAACACTAGAGACATAATTGAAGTAACACTTTATAAAAAATTAGTCACCTTCCCCAAATCTTTTTCATGAAAATGCCATTCAGAATAATATCTGAAAATGCTAAGAGCTTGTTGTGAGCTTAACATTATGCAGCTTTTGCTTAGGTGATAGAATTAAGCTAGATTTTATTTTCCTGAGCACAAGAAAATACCAGTTTTTCTGTCCAACTATGCACTGTAATAGGTTACCTGCAGACATGCATGTTAATAGAAGAGCTCCCAAAGTTCTGTGAAATCACTGCAAGCACCTCTGCCATTGTGATAAAGAAAGGTTATCAAGAACGTCAGATACGTGCATAATGGACAATTATTGTACATATTACTTCCTATGGAGCCTATTGAAAGAGTGGAGTTCGGTGCTTCGCTATGTACTTGGTGCTTCCTCATCAAGTACTCACTGTTTCACCCAGCTGGCTTCTATTTTTGATGCCACCAGCTTCTTTGTGCCAGTAAGCAGGAGAGCTTAAATTGCTCTCTTGTGCTTTGCAGAAAAACAAACAAAAAATCCCACTTCACTAAAGGCTTCTATTCTTTGGTCTGGCCTTGCAGCTGTTACTCGTACACTTGCAGTGTGTGAGTAGCCAAGTAGGCATTGAAGTCGTTGGACAGGTCAAATATCCTGAAATTTAAGTGTCAGTGTGCAAGTCTTTTCATAGCACCAGGCACTTGATGGTCAATGTTGAAGATCAGAATGCAACTGCTCCGTGTTTTTCAGTAATGTGCACTCTATCCCATTGAAGAAATCAATACTGGAGTCACTTTGTTCTCAAGGAAAGAAGAGGTCAAAAAATACAAGTGAGGCAACAGTGTGACCCAATTCAAATTCAGACCATTGAGTACTTTGCTAAACTGTAGACAAGGAAGGTGTCAGAAGGAGCTGAACAAAAGGGTTCACTTGAAATACTACTTGAAAAATAATCAATCTTGGACACTTAAATAAGAGATTTGAGTATCTGTTAAAATATTCTGTATCTATTAAAATTATGAAAAGATCTGAAAGTGTTTATGCAAATACAGACCATGAGATGTTTTGCATGTGAAGGTCCCCTTCCCCATCCACAGCAGCATTGCTAACCATTGCATTAGAATTCGGTTTGTACAGTTGTTTTTTAGCAGTAATGACTTCCAACCTTCTTTAATATTTTATGTTCATTATGAGCTCTATTAATACACTGAAGAGCTGACTGTTAAAACCAGCATTATATTGTCAACAAAATTTAAAGGAAGCATTTAAGCAAATTCACCAAGGCAGCAAGCTAAATAGGGTGTTTTAACTAATCTGGTAGAAGGAATTGTACTCACTGCCTATGGATTTTTTTTCTCTTTACTGCAAATCAATCAGTGCACATCTGTGTGGGTATACTAGTACTTGGATGTCATCATTTTATTAGAACTTTTAATAATGCACAGTTAGTTATGGAAAACAACATGAAATAACAGATCACTAAAAGAGAACAATGTTGTCAACACATTCCTACTTTAATTTAAACAGTGGCTTAGGAAAAGTAATTAGGTTGACAATAAACTACACTAACTCTTCTCATGCTTGTAGGTTGATAATGAAGTAATCAGCAAACAAATGCTTGAGAATCAGTGCTGAACATGTGTGTGCTTGCTTTTTTAACACAGAAGCCATCAAAAACGTTTAAACAGAAGTCATCAAAATAAGAGGAATGATTTGTGACTTGATAAATTGCATTCCTCAAGAGTAGAACTTGTGATGGGAAATTGGTCATTAGTGGAAAAAATGACCAAGTTAGATCCAGCCTAGAAGTTCGCAGAAGTATTTTTGAAGCCTATAGACAGAAAGGGCAACATAACCATGAGGGCTGAGGAAAACAGTTTCACTTATCGTAGAATATATGCATGTTAACTTTAGGAGATCTATATTTATTGTGGTAGTGATCTCAGTGGCTGAATACAATCTGATAGGTTAAAAACAATATCCTTTTCTTCACCTTTCAACTCCTAGCTTTTCCATTAAATATGTATATAAACATATATAATCCAAGCCCAACAAGTTTTAAGTATATGCAATGTGTAAGAAACCTCTAACAGGGTTTTCACAACAGGAAGGTGAAGAGTCTTGTATACCGGCAGAGGAGAGAGGCGTTTTTTATCTTGTTGAATGGCAGGGATCGTGTTTGTGTGGACAAGGCCCAAACAGGAATCTTGCTGCAAGTACTTTAGAAGGAATTTAGGATAGACTCCTATTTTGCAATCTTTATTTGGAGGCTGATTGCATATATTAATTCTCCTGAGGCTCACAGTCAATTTATAAGTTGCTCACTGACACGAGCATGATGGGCCCCTAATGACGAACATCATTACTCACTTCTATGGCTTTGCACACTGGGTACAGTCCAGCTGTTAAGAGCACAGCAGGTTAAAAAAGATGGTTACAAACACAGAAGAATCTCTTACACAACAATAACTTCTAAAATTTATTCTTGAAATAGCTCGTGATTGTGACATCTAACATAGTCAGTAGTGTGGTTTTTTTTCTTTTCCTTTTTTCTCTTATGTAAGTGCATCTGACACTGTTCATGTATCTCATAGTAACCTTCTGAGGAAGTTGTATAATTTCTAGTCCACAATTTACATCACTTCTGGTAGAATTGTACCTGACTTGCTGCTGATCTAATTAGAAATCAGACTTGCTCTGTTCTGGTCTTGCAGAAAGAGTGAGTCTGAAGTTTTCCGTCACGCTTCCAAAAAATGTGTCCTTCTCCATGAATCAGCCTTGATTTCCCATGGCTAATTGTATTTTGCTGAATCTTCAAATGAATTCATTTGAGTTGTGAAAAGCAGTCTCCTCCATATCCCCTTAGAGAATTAAGTAAACCTAGCTCAGGTCCCTCTGGCACCTTTGTACAGTTTTTGCTGAACTCTGGCAAATTATCTATTCCTGCTGCTCTGAAAATCTCAAGTTGTATAACTCAAGCAATGTTCTGGCAGCTGTTTCTAGGTGATTTGGAGCCATCTAATTTCTTTGGAGCAAGCAGCTGTATTTCTGCTCTGTTCCTAACTAGCATTTCATTATTGAGGCTGTCACATGCAGGCGATGGAAGCATTAAACACAGCGGCACCGTACCTGATGTTGACAGCTGTGCGTATTGGTGCAGCATTCGGTGACATCTGCACAATTACTATCTTGCCTACTTCTCAATTAATCTAACGAGGAAGATATACCATTCCTAATGTACAAATCATCTAGAAATTGTCCTATTCTCCGTTTCCTGAGTGCATCAGAGCTCTGGGCTTTTTTATATATATTTCAATCATTTACATGCCTTTCTGTGCCATAGCAAGAGACGGTTTCCTGCATGAGGTGCCCGCCCTAAGAGCTTACCTGCTGCACACTCTCTGTGGTAGTTTTATTTTCACAATCATTACTGTTCCTGCCTCAGTGTAATAGGGAATTGCTCTCGTTCTTCCACGGTGTCTCCCTGGGCTCCCTCCTCCCAGCTACTGGTCTGGGTGCAGTTGGAAGATGACTTTATAACAGAACACAGCTCTCATCTGGAAGGGGAAGTAGGAATTCCAGTAAAAAGAATTTTTATACTCCTGATGGCATCTGTAGGAGGATTTGTACTGACGTTAACTAATCCAGGTTAAAAATAAATAAATAATGAAAACAATACATTGTGTTAACTGAAATGTTGAAGAATTCATGACAGTTTTTTTCTGAAGATTCTTGAAAGAGCAAAAAAAACACTTGAGCTGTCTTCTTTTTAAAAGCTTTTTTGTTGTTGTTGTTATAAATGACATTCTTCAGAAAAAAAAAAAATAAAATTTTTGCAAAACTTGTTCAAATGAGGAAAAATAATTTCACCTGACTTTTTTTTTTTTTTTTTTTTTTTCCTGAAAAGCTTTAAAAATAATCAATTACTTCCATGGCTTTAGTGTCAAAAGTAGTTAGTTTTATATAATGCTTCTGTGGATAATTCTTCTTTTTAAAACCTTCACAAGAACCAGTAGTAAATAATCAGTGATTTAGTGGCTGAAACAGAATAATCAAAATACTCCAGCAAGGAAAATATAACAATTTAATGATTTCTTCTGTGATGAAGAAGCTTGACATGTTCTTTCTCAACGCAGTAACTATGCAGCAGATGAGATAAGTACATCTGTATTTTCACTGGTATTTCTGTGATTGTAGAAGGTTTCAAAAACAACCCTTTATTATCTATGTGCTTTGGGAAATTGTTAAATTCAGACTGGTATATTGCATGCCTTTTATATTCAGAAACAAAGATCAGATGCTTAAAGAGGAAGGTTGAACTCCGGAGCAAAGTTGGGCATTTAGAGGCATGGTATTTCAACTTTTAGGTGAATGTCTACTCACAAAAGAGCATAGTCCTGAGCTGCTTGGTGGCAAGTATCTGTAAATCTACAAATGAATTTCCAGTTGTTCCCCCAGACTTGTTTGAAATTGCCATATAATCGGATTCTCTTTGCTTTTCTTCATGTTGTGTGACATTGTTGGACCAGGACCTGTGGTGTACTCTTCTCCTTGCTGTGGTCAGCAGATACGTGGTGGGATCCTGTGTCCTTGGAGGGGAGAACAATGGTAATGTTGCTCCAGAAGCCTCCTGAGCTTTGTGCTAGGCACAAACCCAGCCTGCAAGGCACGGTGCCAAATGCAGCTGCCCTGTTCAATGCTTGTAGTCATTACTTCGGCACTTAGGGCAGAGCTTTTGCTTTCTGAAGTCTTTACTCTTGAAATTTCGCTGTAGTCATCTCATACAACTTGTGTTCCCCTTGATTGTTGATCATTCAGATGTGATTAGTCATTTGGTATGGCACAATTTATTGTGCAGAGCATGTCTTGCTTTACTTTATGTTATTCTTAATCATGTATAGTTGGCAGAAGGATAAACAAAAGGGCTTTACAGCTCAAAAAAAGAGTTGTTAGCTACATTGTTCAATATGTTTTCTGAAGTCTTTTTAAAACATATAGGAAAATTCAGTTTTTTCCTAATGGGATGTCCTGACTTGCCCATCTGTAGGGATAGGGATGTTTATAAAACAGTCATTGCTTTATAATTGGACTACAGCATTTCTGTGTTCTTTAAAAAGTTGGGGGTTTGTTTATTTGTTTGTTTGTTTTCTCCTTTCACAACAGTTACATGGCAGAGCTGGACTATGTGGTTAAATGGTAACTTCCTATCACACTAATGCTTGCCTACTTACATTTACTCTCAGTAATTCCATGCTCATTATATTTATAGCATCTGAAGTGGTCAGTTTGAAATTCAGAAGACGTTTCTAAATTGAAAAGTAAGTGGGGAGCTTGCATGTTAAATGATGTTCATTCATACTGATGAATGGAAACTTATTTTGAGGATTTCTCCTCTTTGAGGAGTGACATTCTGTGCATCACTAAAATAGAACAGTAATTCAGTGACACTGGGTTTAATTTTTACTCATTTCAAATAACTCTGTTAATACTATATAGACAAAAAAAAAAAAAAAGGACAAAAAAGGACACTCGTTTTGAGAAAATTCTTAGGATATCCCAGGGACTTACCTGACTGATCTTCAGAGTTATGGACTTTCAAGTGAAGCTTTTGGATGTGTTGTGTAACTTGAAGTAGGCTTGCAGAGGAGCTTAGTCTTAATTAGAAGCAGTGAGGATGTTACAACACTCAGTTGTTCTGTTCTGTTCCTCAAATTACTTTAAAAATTGTATTCATTTAAAACATGTCTTTGTATCTCTCGACTGTCACAGAGTCAATGCTGTGAGCTGCTCTGTTTAATAATATCACTTAATGAAATGCAGACAGTCTGTGTCTTACTGTATTATCACCACATGCAAAAGCTCATCTTCACCTGGCAGCAAAGGAAAACCGTGTGTGTGTGTATTTATATATTTTTATTTATTTATTTTGGCCTTGGGATGCCTTGAGATGAAAGGCTTTTCTCTTTTTAACTTCTTCACTAACAGCTCTAAAGAATTGGGTGTTTCTATTTATTTATTTATTTATGTGGCTAATTTGCTCTTTGGATTAAAATGGCAAATCTGAGGGCTGGAGCACCTCTCCTATGAACACAGGCCATGAGCTGAGGTTATTCATCCTGGGGAGATGGTGCAGCTCCATGCCTTGAAGCACCTAATGGGGCATAGGGCAAAGTTGAGGAGGGACTGTTTGCTAGGGAGTGCAGTGATAGGACAAGGGGCTTTATACCAACACCTAGTGGCAGGTGTCCCTGCCCATGGCAGGGGGTTGGAACTAGACGATCTTTAAGGTCCTTTAGAAACTAAACCATTCTGTGGTTCTACTGTGAAATGTTTTTCCTAGGAGCTGATGGCAGAAGAAATGAGGGAGAAGTTTAAAAGCCGTAAACGTTTTGCTGTGATAACGACAGGCTTAATTAGTGCTGAGCCAGCCTATTGCTACTCAGCAGCAAACCAGACAACTAATGGTTGAATTAAATGAGGGTAAATGTACTTGTCTTAATATTAACTGTTAATTTTCCCATAAATTTTGTCTTGTTTACCTAACCATTCCAGGGGAGTTCAGTGTAAAAATACCAAAGATGCTTAAGTGTAATTGGTGTGCTTCTGCACTAGGACATCCAATTGTGATGCTATCTGCCTACTGATCCTCAGTTTATTCTCCAGCACCTCAAATGAAAATGTTCAGTTTTAAATAAGCTTGTGATTTGGAGTTTGTTGGTGTCTTCTTCTCCTGGATAGTTATGATCTGCAGCAGTGTCTTGAAAATAAATAAAGCTAGTGGAAGGCAACTTGCCTGTGAGAATCCCAACTGTGGTGCCCAAAAAGAAGGATGTCGTGTGCTGCTGTCCTAAATGTTATGGGGCCAAAGCTGAGAAATTAGGGCTTTTGGCAGGGCTCTACACCAGCAGATGTTACATACCATTTTCTGAAAAACCCTCTCCCCTGCTACCTCCACAATTTTGTATGACTGAGAAACACAGATCGAGTAAATGATGTCACTGCTCCTTGAGATGAACAAAAATATGATGTGACATACCATATATTGTTGTCCGAGTGTTTGGGTAGGAAGCTTTGGGCTACATATGTGCTTACGTAATGTTTTCAAATAGTCTCGTGTAACCACAAGTCATTTACAATACTTTGACATAAAATTCAAAGTCTGCTCTTGTAGCTGAACTTTAAGACATATAACTGCCAGCCTTCCCGAACTCCAAAAGGAGGAGAAAAAAAATACTTCTGTTATTATTTTTCCTCCTGCTGTGCAACAATGACTTTATCCAAAATTTCATTTGGCAGCATATTAAAAATGTGCAAAACAAATTGTGGCATTTTTGTTACTTTGTATGCCTAATTTACAAGGCAGGAAATCAATTTGAATAAATAGTAGTGCATAATTTAAGTAACGTTTGGCACAAAACCTTGGCGTCAGGTTTCCATAAGATATAAATTTAAACGAACAAGTCTGTTAGCTGCCTCAGATGGACCTGTAGCAGAAATCTGCAGACAGATTTGTAAATATGGAAGCAACATTAGTCACCTCTGTAATGGAAAATGTCTAATATCCTGCGTACATATATCAGGATAATTACATTGCAAAAAGTTACCAGATGGCACAGAGGTTTGTATACAGTTTTCAAGTGAATTAAGGTTGTGGGAACCCAGAGAGAGGCTGTTAAAAGGCATTTCTGTACAGAAACTGTGAAATCTAAAGAAGCAAGCAATAACACTCATGCTGAGGGAATAGTTAAAATAATTACACAATAACTAATGAAACTCTGAGGGTCTTATTTTTCCAAACATGAGCATTACCGTAGTCTTGTTAACATGCTGTTTTCAAGAACATAGTAAAATAACAGTTGAAAAAATATTTTCCATTGCTTTAAAACATACGTGAATGCTGAATATAAGCCACCTATCTACTGATCACCTATGTCTGTTAAACCAGCTTTGCAGTGCTGATGTCTGAAATTCTCTACATTCATGGCTGAGGCTGATGATCAAAAGCTGGTATCCCTTGAACTGCTTTCCTGGTTACTGAGAGTCCCGTGATGCATCTTTATGAACATTAGATGAATCTTGCACTGGTGAAATAGAGGAGGCAGTGGTAAGATTTGCTGGCTGATTAAACAATGAGGGAACATCAGAGTTTTGGTGACAGGCTTGACTCTTGTGCAGATTCCACTGCCGAGACAGAAGAGCTATGTTGAAGACTTGGTTTGGACCTGTAGGCATAGACGTTGGAAGTGGTGTATGAGAATGAACGTAACAATGCTTGAGACTCTTTAAGGAAGGCTGAAATGAAGGAGTTGTCAGTCCTAGCCATTTTTCAGAAGGTGTTGATGACATCCTTTTGTTGTATGGCCAATAGTGGGAATCACTGCAGTTGACTGGCAGTCTTTCATTCATACATCTGTAATAACTGAAATGAGCCTGGAGGTGTGTTCTGAAGTTGGGCAAGAATTCAGTTACAGCAGAGGAATTTCTTGGAAACAAATTTTGTCAAAAGTGTCGTGCAAGTATCTGTTTTATTGTCCCTGTGGTAACTAGTTCAGGGTAGGAGAATGGATATTTAGATTACCGAAACCATTCAGAAATTATGAATATAATAGAGAAAAACATGTTGAGTCAATATGGACCACCCACTTTTTCACAGGTTAGGAACTGAACTGCTTAGAAAGAGTAATCACTGCTTATGTTTGTTGGACAAGATTTAACTTGTTTTTTGCATTTTAGAACACATGAAGATCTGGTAGTTATTAACTCCTTTTCAGAGCACCATCTAATGATTTACTTCGTTGACATAGTGCCATTTTTCTCTGTGAAATACAACATTTGAGGTAGTCATATGGCTGCAGAGGCTGTAAGTTTGAGCTGAGTCACCTGAGGTAGGCTTTATTCCTAGTTTTTTTATTGGCCTTTTTGTATGCCTGGAGACAAATCACTTTGTTTCTGTCTTCCATCTCCTTCTTCTGTTAAAATGCAGCTAATGATAGTGATTTCCTTCATTAAACATCTTCAGATCACTAATCCAAGCCACTATTTAAAAGTTAAGTATTACTTATTACTATATTCCCCCCTTCTACAATGATCCCTGTGCAGAATGTAAGCCTGAAGCACATGCTTGACTGACTTCGTAAATTGAAATAGACTGAAGCATATGTTTAACATCTGTCTTTAATTGGGTACCTATAGATGGAGACGAACCCGTGAAGCATTTCGAGGTCTCTAATTTCTAAATTTGCTGCTTTCCAGCACACACCAAAACTCCTGTTTGCTCATCCTCAGGGGAATATTACTACACTCATCTTTCTCAGCAGTCTTTTCGAGGAGGAGCAGTGTGCCCTGCCTGAAAGGAGTTTTATTAGTAAAATGAGCTTTTATTTAACTCCTTACAGTTAACTTGCTAGTTTCCTCATTTATTCTGAATTAGAAAAATAGTCCTGTAATTCTTGTTATTTTTTTTTTCTTAAGATTGCATCCATATAATTCTACTCATTAATTCTATTTGTTAATTCTTTCATGGTTTCGAATTGAGTTGACACTGGTTTGTCATGGAGGTCACACTTCTAGAACTACAATTGTGACAGCACCTGGCTCCATTTCATCTGATTGTCTTCTTGTATGATGAAACGTTTCATCCCAGGTAGCCTTCCCTAGCATTAACTTTATTGCACAGTTTATGAAATCCTGAATGACTTCATTTATCATGCAGTTACAAATAATATACGTGAAAGTTTCTGTCCTGCTCATATGAGAATGGAGAATTTCAGCAGTTTACATTGCCAACAAATAGAAATAGCAGAAAAGCCTAAGCTTCAGCATAGGTTTGCACCCCTTGATACAAAACAGAAGCACAATGCTTTGGCTTGGAGATGTTACTGTGTAGCTGCCATTGTGTTTGTAATAGAGAAAATAGTCTGCAGCAATTACTAAATATTACATAGATGTTGTGGTCTCTGAAGTAAGCATCTGTTTTCAATGTGCTGTTTTTTTCTGTGGGACAAAAGAAGTGAAATGATGGCATGCTGATATTCTGTAGGCTCTGATGTATTTTGGGGGTCGCTTGGGCTCTTCCTTCTAAGCAAAATTTTAATTTTACAACAAAATGTTTAGTGATATAAATCTGAATGCTTGCACCAGATAAACGGAGGCTGGATCCACACAGAGGCTGCACGGGATGTACACTTCAGTGCTCTTACAGCATTCTATTACTCATAAGACATTTAGCTGTTTGTTATGAGAAAGTAGCAAATGGAGACTGGGTTTGCACCAGCCACTTCTGACGGGAGAGAAAAATGAGGCTCAGGGAGCTGTTTTTTTGGCTGCTATGCTACAGCTAGGTTTATAATCATAATTCATTCCTGGTGGAAATTTTAAAAGAATTGTTTGAAAATTGGAACATATTTTGTGCATAGTCAGCATTCTTTAAGGATTTCATGTCGGTAATGGAATGTGTTTGGAAGGGGCATTAAAATAAATTTAGATGAAATAACCAGTGCAGTGGGTCTTGAGTGGTGCAAGATTTACAATGGGAAGCTAGAAATCATATTTAATTTGAATCCAAATTCAACTTAATCACTGAAGATTAGAAAGTAGCTATCATCTGGGCTTTGAGGAATGACTGACATGCTTGCTGTGTTTGCCAGCCACTATGAAAGGAATTTACTGCTGTCTTTGACTATTTTGAAAGCAGTAATCTAATTGCTAAGTGGGTAGGAATGTACAGACCATCTTGCTGCTTACTTAGTAAATGAAATTTTTTTGCAGGGTTGCTATATGGAAACAGAGTACAATAAAGCTTATTAAAGTTGCTGTAATGTAACAAAGAGATTAAAAGCATTATCTTCAATGTGACAGCTACATTTTGTTCTCTAGGGAGTGTTTTGAAGCATTTATTCCCTGCCAGAAAAAAAAAAAAAAAAAAAAAAAAAGCTTTCTGGTCTGACACATTGAAGTTTCACATAAGAAGTAATAGTGTAAAATTAGTAGACCTCATCATGAATAATTCAGGATTTCTAATTTCATCTGAGGCCTGTCTTTACAAATTAAGTTAATGGTAAACTTAATGGTAAATAGTGATTTGAATGAGATAATAGACTTCTTTTTCCTCCTAAGAATTTAAATACTGGAACCAATTATAAAAACTAGATGAAAGACAGAGCCCAAGTTTTTAAACTCTTCATGTTATTTATAGCTCTTTCCAGATCGCCCAGTAATTATATGACCAAGTAAACAGGTATTGATTGCAGAAAATGGTTTGAAAGAAGAGATGAGTGTATCTCATGTGTTCTCTGTGCAGTGTGATTATTGAAACCACTCGATAGCCTCATCTGGACTCCAGTGACTTCTTGTGCACTTATACATAGTAGCTACTTATTTAGAAGAAATATGAGTTTTGAATTACATCTGTGATATGCAGTACAACATAGAATGAAGGTATGTACTTGCTGATGGTTCTCTAAACCAGTCCAGCAATTCCTTATCACACAAGTAAGGAATCAGGAATCATCTAGAAGCTTGGAATACTTTGGTCTCTGTAGCAACAAGCTTAAAGATCCCTAAAGATCGGTCTCTGAACCCTTACGTGAAGAAATAAATGCCTTTCAGTATTGCAAGGAACAGCCACTAACAGTTTCAGAATGAAGCAACTGCTGAAAAGCCAAATTAGAATAAGCATGGACTCTTAAGGAGGCAGGGATGGAAGGAAGGAAAGCATCCATAACTCTGTCTCCCAAAAAACATGTAAAAAAACATAAATCTGTGCTTGCCATACTTGGTGCCACCTTCTGCGGTGTGCAGCCCTTACTAGGACTTTCCCCAGGGCATATTCCTGTCAGAGAGCAGAGAACTACACAGTAAAAGCTTAGTGGCATGCAGAATGAAGGCCTCCAACATTAAAATAAAGTCTCAAATGTAAAAACAAAAAAAATAAAATCAAGTTCTATGCCTGCTGATATACTACTTCATTAGGAAATTAGGAATACACTAAAAGTTCCTTTCAGAATACTAAAATGGCCTAAATAAAGCCCTTGCCTTCAGAAGCACAAGAGAGTTTCATTATACGAATCACAGGCAATATAGGGGTGAGTCTTAGAAAAAACTCCTGTCAGGGCCACCATGCACTGATGAAATGAAATAGTATCAGTAGATTCCTGAACCAACAACTCAAATCTCATAATAAATTCTGTTTTTTACTATTGTTTTCTAACCTGCAGTCATGGGATGTCAAGCTACAGCACACATCACAGACTCTTCTTTTTTTTTTTTTTTCTTTTTTTAGTAGCATGAATACTAGTTGTCTGGACTCTCAGTTTCCCAAGATGTGAAAGGCAAGACACACTTTCTGTGTCCCAAAACGCATGGCTTTATTGTGCATATAAGAACAAGTGGCATAGAGACTGTTTTCATGCCTCTTGATACTGATAGCCCTTTCTATAAGAAGGTGATCTGCAAAGCCTGAAAATCTGTTTGTACCATGTACAGGATAATGTTAACATCAGGTTATGTAGTTAAAATATGTGATTTTAAGTGTGGACGGAGTCCAGTTGGAAGTCAATAAGAATATTTCTGCCTTTAAGCCTGTATGTAAAAGTGTAGGAGAAAAGCCTTAGTTATTAGGTAGGTGTGTATATAAATATTTATATTTGTGTTCGTGCACATACACATATAAGCTGTTATGCAGCAATGACTACAGAATATATTAATGTTTAATATTCAAATGAGAGAGCAGAAAATATACTGTCTCTAAGTAGTCTGCATAGCAAATGCACAAATAAACAAAAATCGGACTTGGGAAATATGACAAATATTTGAATTCTCTTTTGGATCTTCTGTATTCTGAGCATGTAACTGTAGCTTTGTTTTTGATGTTCTCTGAGCCCTGCGTGTTTTGGTACCCAGAACAGCAGTAAATTGAGTGTCTGACAGCTCCTGAAATCCATGTTCTGTTGCTTTCAGGTTGAATACCTTCTGAAATCAATGAAAGAAAATGTACAATCTTTATACATGTTTAATGTATTTCTGCAAGAAAAGGTCAAATGAAGTGGAACATTTCAGTTTTGGTGATCTCGTGTTTGTGGTGGCAGATGGGAATTATGATGATCAGATCCAGCTGGTAGCTGTGCTTCTCTTAAAATGGGGAGAAATGTTTGTGCCTCAGTGAGAGTGGGGGGAAGATACAGAACCATCATAAATATCAAGAATACATTAACCTATGTGCCTAACCTGCTGCTTGCAGATTCAGTATGCTCCAGTTAATTACTTTTACGTTGAACTAGAAGGTTTATTTTGCAACAAGTATTACACCACTATTTTCTCTTATTTGGTACACACATAGGGCTACAAGAGGGTTCTCTAAGGCACGCATATTTATGTGCATATCCATGTGCTTAAGGTGTCATCTTCTGGATGACAATAACATCTAAAATATCTGCTTCTTAACTTAACGTTTGGTGAAAAAGATATCAAAGTATCTAACATATAGTGTAAGCATGGAATCAAATTATCTTTAGCAATGCAAAAAAAGAAAAAAAAAAAGTGAAGGCAACTTAAAGCTACTCTCTAATATTTAATACTAATTTTAGAACAGATGCAGAACAGGTGCAATGTATATCTTTTTTTCTTTTTAATTATTGTTTCATTTTGATCTTCTTTCTGTAAGAATAAAAGAAATTCCCACCATCTCCAGTTAGCAGCAAGTTCCCTAAAGACAGTGATGGCATGAAATAAAAAGGCAGGAACTGATTTCACGTTATTGGATGATTTAGGGATAGGCACGGTCTCAAAGTTAACAGGTATTGGCAGAAGATAGTGGGTGTTAAGTAATTTCTTGTCTCTTTTATATATTGAATATCTGTGTGCAGAGAACTAAATAGAAAACACCCAGGTTCAGGAAATCAGAGCTTTCTGAAAGTGAGCAATTTGGGCTGTCAGTGACACCCACTTCTTTATTTTCAAGTTTGGGACTCAGTTTAATTTCTTCAGTTTTTGCTTTTTGGATTCAAAGTAAGCCTATCTGGAAAAGCTTGAGATCCCTTCTAAGAAATCTGTGCTGAGCTGCAGTTTTGTGCAGGCCTCCTAATGTCCTAGAGATAGGACCTCTTCTGAGACCTAACAAATCCTTTTGCTAAGTATATTACAGGGTGAACCTTCAAGATTAAGAAATTTTTCTTAATGCCCAGTTTGAACGTCCTGTGTGCAGCCTTATACTATTCCCTTGCATTCTAATTGTGTTGTTTTTTTTTCTCTTTTCTTTTTCCTTTTTTTTTTTTTTTTTTTTAAATAAAATCGTGCTGTATAGTTATGAATATCTGAGCTGAATTCTGCTTTTTCTGATCTGCTGTTAGAGCAGACCATGAACTACTTCAGCTCTACATCTGCTGGACAGGGGTTAAAACTACTGCTCTGTTATGTTTGACATTACTGGAAGGGTTTTAGGGACGTGACAACTGAATGATTCTCTGTATGATAGTCAGGGAGAGGGCAGATCTTAAAATGACATCTGAATTTTATGTATTTGTAGATACAGTCTGCATATCTGGCTTTCTCTGTGTGGATTGCAGTGCAATTCAGGTGAGGGCAAGTGCCTAATCCAGCTCTAGAGAAGAGTATTTCCATTCTTGAGCTCCCTTGCTTCAGGGTTAGTTCCTCGTGCCGCAGGTCCTCTGACCTTGCTGCACAGGGTTTTGTGGTTGTGAGTGGGCATACCCGGGGCTTTGCAGCCACTCGTGGCTTTTAAAGGGTTTCATGCAATACAGCATACAGATCTCACTGTAGGAAGCAGAACCATTTACTTGTCCAACTGGGATATTGAGCTCCCCATCTCTTTGAGGTTTATTTGGTACCTTAATTGCAGCTTAACTGGCATAAAAGGCTTTGCACTAGAAACATTCAATGTGTATCCTATTAAAATAAATAATAATAATTTCGAGATTTCACTTGAGTTCAGTAGGGTACTTTTGGAACACAACCTTTGTCAACCTGCATGGCCAGAATATGCAGCCCTGTTGCCTTCTCAGTAGGTCTGTCTGTTGTGTGCCAGAATGGTCTCTGGTAGTCATATGTTGTTATAGTTTGTTATCCTGCTTGAATTATAATGATAAGGGAGCTGAGCTTCATCCAGGTCATTGTGGAGCTGAAACAAGTTGTGCTGATGACTGGTGGTTGTTCCATTCAATGGCAGCAGTGAGATCTTAGCCTGGCAGATAGCTTAGCTGGAGGAAAACCCTCAGCATCTCACAGCCCATATGGACTGCTGGGATGAGAATACACAGCCACTGCAGTATTTAGGAAAAAGTCTTTTAAGTATTATGGCTCCATTTTTTTTTTTTTGCCTACTTTTTGTTGACAGTGAGTCTCACTTTAAGGTTACCAAACATTGCAATGTACTAACTTGTTGTTGTTCTAGTAGTCCATATTTTTGTGAATGGGAAGGGTCAAAAACACTTTTTTTTTTTTTTCTAAATAGTGCTAGTTTTTTTTAGGATGTTGTTACAGGTAGGTGTCTTTCAGAAGGTATGTACTTGAATAGTAGTTCTGTCAACCCTTAAATGGCTTAAACATTTCTGGATCTCAGACACATTACTCTTGAATATTTACTTTCTCTTTTTTCCCCGAGCCCCTGACCCTCACATTAGGATGCATAAGGCCTCATTTGAAACAAATTACTTTTAAAACCAAAGCTCTTTTCAGCCCCAGGAGATGTACATGATTAGAGAGTTACTAAGCACTTTAACGCAATCACTCAGGCTGTAAGAAAGAAATATATTAATGGAAAGCGATCAGCAAGAATCAATAATTTGCCGGGAGACCTCAGTGAGAGGGAAAAGAAGTCCCTCTGGCTTTTAATTTTGGAATCCACATTAAGATGTGCTGAGTACTCATGATCCTCATGGGATTCATCATTCCTTATTAACAGCAGATAGGATGATTTTGCTTGTGAAAAAAAAAAAAAAAAAAGTGCACATGACAAGGATGGAGGAAAACTCAAATCTGTAATTCTTGAAATGATTTAGAAAACCCTCTGAGCTACTGGCATGTTTTCAGTAAGTTCAGTTCCACAGATAAGGCTGGCTAAGGTGAGCAGAACAAAACAGACGCAAGCTGCCTATCCTGTGGCTGTGAACATAACAGAAACAATCTGATGTAGCCTTTTCCAAATACAATTATCTAATAATTATGTCTCACATAGGGTAATGCGGAGTTTTCTGAGAGTGCATTTCCCCATGCTTCCACAGCTGTACAAATGATCTGATAAGAGAGAATTTGACCTGAGTTATCTCATGTGTGCCACACTGCAGAACTGAGGTTGGTCACGTTTGTGCTGTAGTGCAGGGGATCTTCATGCACACACACATAAATATATGATGTGTGTGTATGCATGTATGGAAGTATGTCACATGGGTGTGTACATATGTGTATATAACTTTGCAGTGTTGCAGTTAGATGTCGCTGGCCCAAAAACATTCTGGCCCAAAGAAATCACAAAACTGCTGCACTATTTACCCTGCTCCCAGCTTTGATGTTTTGTTTTCTCCTGCATAATGGCTGTGTAATAAGCAGTAATTTACCCTGTCACTGCATTGTGAAGGGGGAGAAAAAAGAATTACTCCCCTATTTACAGGTAAATGAACTGAGAAACAGAAACATTAAGGACTATCTTGACATTGTTTGCAAGCCTGTGAGAGAGTCAGTACTAAAAATCAGAATTACTGAGTACCATTTCAGTATCTTAACTGTATGAACACTTCTATATCTGAGCATAGTTCTGTATTCTCTTTTTCTGGAAATCCATTTCTAACACATGAAAAGGATGTTGCAGACTTGTCATGCTGTCAAGGAAGAGTGAGAGAAGCCCTGGGTTTTGGGCTTATATCCTTTTATATTTTGAAGTTGCTCAAAGATACAGTCTGATAAGTTTTGATCTCCTCTCTAATCATCTTGTTGGGTATGACTATACGTTACTTATTCCACTGTTGGCAACTTTTTATAAGTGTGTTTGTACTGGAGTCAGTGCTTCCATGAGTATACACACACTGATTTAGTTTTATTTTTAATTTTTATTTTTTCCCTCTTCTGACTTGTTTCTTACATTTTACCAGGCCTGGCATGATCTCACGGTTCCTGTAGTAGGAAAAACGATCACCACTAAAATAGTAACTAGCGTAAATAATATATGCAGAGTTCATGTTTTATCTAAAGGCATAGAAATACATAGGAGATCATGGAAAATGATTGCCTTTAGGATACATTAGGATACATGGCAATCAGCTGTGGTGTGGAAGAAGGCAGCCTGCCCCCTCAGTGTAATACTGCATGCATGTTTTTTGCAACTTTTTCAGCAGCTCAAAACAGAAAGAGCCTTTTATATCTAAAAGTTCAGAAGGATTTAGGTAGAAAAATAAGAGAGTTAGCTGGGTTTTGGGCAGGAAAATGGAATAAAACTCACTACTAATCAAAACTTGTTACAGAACCTCTGGCTAAGATAACAGATTAGAATCAAGTTTTAGAAAATTTCTGATCTAAAGAGACATAACAGTACTATTTTTGTAATGCTCAAACACTTAAAGGCAGTGACAGATTAGTGATTAGTAACTGCAAGGTTCGAGATCCAGGTTCACAGGAATATGCTTATTTTATATTCTGCAGCCGCCAAACTGGGTCCACAGTGAGCACAAAGAGATCCTATTGACAAATAATTTCAGTGTCACCTTTGGGCTAGGTGGTCTTTTCCATCTTGATAAGTAGACTATTTGTGCATTCACCTGTAACCATTATTCTCAGCTGTAACCTGTATTTATATATTTATTGCTGTATGGAGAGGTATATTTTTGGCAAGCAGAATGTATCCAGTGTTGTGTTCTGCATGCCCTGCAGCTATTTTCTCTGTCAGACATGTTCAGCTCAGTTTTGGACCACCTCTATGGTACCCCATATCTCAGCCATTGTTTTATTTATTTATTTATTATTTTAAACACCTAGTATCAACTTTGCATTACACTCACTTATATATCCATGTGCATCCTGATGACCTACATTAAACCTAATGACCCTTCTTGTAGCCAGAGAAAATCAAATCAATGTGAGGACATGAAAGAAGCACAGATCCCATTTTCAACTTGAATATAATAAATAAGAACAGCTATGTCACGGAGGTTACTGAGTCAAAGCTAAATCTAGTGAGCAAGAACCTGGGAGCTCCAAAGTGAGTCTTACAACAATTTGATTCCTAAGGAAGTGGAAAGAAATCAATAGAAAGCTAGTCATCCATTTTCACAGAGGCCATGCTTTGTTTCAGTCCCTAGCTTCCTGGCCAAGTTTCTGTCACTGTTAGGTGGATTGGACTGGTGTTTTTCTCTAAATATAAATATGTTTTCTGCTTGCCCCTTGTATTGTTGAAAGCTTTGTCTTATGTTGTATGTGATCTTCGCTCTGGTGTTCAGATAAATGGTCCAACTTTCTACTTTAACAGATGCTTTGGCAGAAATGTTTTTGGTATGCTATAGTTAACAGGTATTTGATTTCATTGTTCTTTTTCATGTATGCTCCCTTGGTGTACTGCAGGAAGTGATGATATGCTGTGATGTCAAGATCTGAGAGGTTTTTATCACTGCGTTTCTTTTGACTGGCAAACATATGCCATAAAGCTTTGTGTGCGGTAACAAGGCAGAAATAAAATAATTAAGGAAAAAGAATACCTCTCTGAAGAGTACAGGAGCCCTTTTGGCAGCAAAAAGAATGAAACTGTGATGTGCAGATCAACTAAGCTGTGGTGACGAGGGCGTTAGTGGAACTTGCTATGGTGTGAAGTTATATATAGCTCTTCAAGTGCTGATGGTGCTATATCAAAAGAAAGGTAAAGAATGACTTGATGTGGTCTTTCCCTTGTAGCTCGTATCCACAGTGCTGCTTAGTAGTTGCAATTTGCAGTCTATTAATTTATTTGAATTTTGTTTTTGCTTTTTCCTTCTGTGGAATATTTAGCATGAGGTTGAAGGGGTTTCTTCCATTTTAGCCATGGGACTATATCTGTCTCTGGAACATTAAAGAATTGAACAAGAAAGTTGCAGTACTACTAAGGGAATGACAATAGGAAGTGTCAGAGGGACTTACAATGACAGAAACTTCTCTGGTCTTGTATCCAAAAAGCTACAATAAATAAATTCCAGGTTTCAAAAGCCTAAAGAAATGAAAAAGACACAAAGTATAACATTTACAGCATGTATTTAGCATCTCCTTAGAAACCAAGAGCTACCAAAAATCTGGAAATTACATTCCGGATGGGGTGCAACAAAACCACAGGTTTCTCTCTCCTTGGTTTCATTTGCTTCACATCCTATTGAACATGGCCAATGTGTCTTTCAAAATAACTTGCAGGGTAGATTTACCCTACCTCTGACCTCTCATTTGTCCATTCCCAATTGATTTGATATTATCTGCTTTTCAGCTGATGCCCTTGGTGCAGACAATGAGATTTCTTTTCCACAGGCTCTGACCCTGCACTTCCCACTTCAGATCTATGGCTTGTTTCTGTTGTATTAGGATATGAAATTCTTTATATAAAAAGATATGCAGCAGCAAATTTTTTTTTTATTTTTTATTTTTTTGTTCCTGGAGGTAAGGAGGCTCTTTTGAAAGTCACTGTGTTCTGCTTTCTTCTCTAGGGCTGGTAATCCCGTGAGTCCTCCTGAGCTGGAGCCTTGTACAGCTTCAGCAGCTCTGCATGTTAGGCTGAATATTTCAGTTAGCACTCTCTTCTCTGTCACTTTTATCATTTATACCATCCAATGTTATTAGAAAAAATATTTTAAAATGTGAAAATGTGCTTTTCAGTTTCCCTGCTCTTAACCTAAAATTTAACTTCTTGTCATGATGCTTTTAATGCCAATGTGGAAACATTCATGTATGTAATTAAGGAGCTTTGAGTCCAAGCACTGTAAACCAGCAAGGCAAATAGCAGCTCTAGCCAAAGCAATGGATGAGTTTCACATCTGCACTTTCCAGACTTTTCTAGCTGAGCTGAGTTTCCATTGCAAACTCAGTTTTCAAGCCCTCTGAAAAATAACATAGTCCATTCCAGTAGAAGGAAAGGACTGATGGTAGATGTCAGGATTGAGTAGTTTTTTTTTTTTTTTTTTTTTTTTTTTTTTTTTTTTTTAAATAAACACTGTTTTTGCTTTTTGGTTGAATGAAAAAGTGGGGAGGATTTTTTGTTGTTATTATTTGTTTTGTAAAATGTGCATCTTGTATGTAAATGGCCTTCTGAAGTTCATGTCAAACTGTGGTATTTAAAGAAAATAGTTTTTATCTCCTTTTGAAAAAGTCTTACTTTTCATAAATTTGAAATAGTGCAGGCTAATGTTGTCAAGCCTATTTATTTTATTTGCTGACAATGTGCTCTTGTTGCTGTTGATGGAGCGTTTAGTTGCGATCTTGCTTTGTGAAAAGAAGGACTACAGTTTCTGTAATGAGAGATTTGGAGTTTAAAACAAGTAAGTGTTTAAGATAAAACTGCAAATATTTGATATTTAAAAAGTTAAATGGTAACAACAGAATTGAACACTGAGGATTTGAGACCACAGTGCACTGTGACTGCACTGACCTGGAACTTGCCTTGTGTTGCACCATACAGTATATTGTATAGCTCTTGACAATGCTTTTGTTTGTACATCACAAAAAGTTAATACAAAAACGGATATTTCCCAGAGCTCTTCAACTATTTTTTTTTTTATTTACTAGACAACATTAGTCCTTCAAGCCTACTGATGGTCTGTAGTTTGTGCTTCTTGGCACTGGCACATCATCACTTGAATAGTTTCTTTTGAAAAGTACCTGTCAGCAATAAAGAAAGCCTCCTCTGATTTTAAAAAAAGTAAAGTAAGAAACAAAGCCAATAAAATCACCAGCTGAAAACAAAACTCTGTGTGGCTGGAGGAGACTTTTATTCTATTTGCTTCAGTGGGGCTTAAATGCGTAGTCTTTCTTAAACATTATCTTGTATATATGTTCTTGGGCTTATCTTTATTAAATTGTTGTGGCAATATAGCAACATTTCTTTGCGTTTGAGATGTTACAATGAATTCTTGCCATTACCTTCCTTTTAGCTAGCATAAAAAGCTGCAGCTCCATTTGAACATCAAGCAATGTGGGCTTGACTTGAGGAGCTTTGCTTCAATACTTTCAGTAAAATGTAAGAATACAGCCTTCGGTATTCCACATGCAGAAGAAAATTGTTGATAAATTATAATTCTTTGAAATAGATTTGTATGAAGATATAGGATAAAAATAGGCATCCATGGTAATTTTCTGGAGGAAAAAAATAGATAGATAAAGAAGCATAAAAGCTTCACTAATAGAATTCCAGTCCCCGAATTTTAAGCTGTTCTTTATGCTCATGGTATGTCATTCTGAGCTAATTTCACTTGGAAAAGCACTGATTTTTGTGCGGCAGACAAGTAAAAAAAACTTTCAGCTCTAGAGAGGAATATGAAGAGCTTGATATAGCACAGCATGATATCTTCTAATAACTTATTCAGACTAGGACTTAGAGATCTTCAAATGTGTGGAGTATTTCAGTCTGGTCAAATTAAAAACTAAATTAATTAAAATTAAAGCATTCAGGAATTTATCAAGATTGTGGTTTTCTGTGTGTTTCTGTAGAAATGAAATCCTGAAAAGCAACTTTGTGAATTTTTGTTCCTCCCCAAAAAGGAAAATCTGTCATTTTTTGTTGTTTTCTTATTGCTTTGAAGGTCTAAATGAGGTCAACCCATAAGAAAATTGTTTGACATGGAAGAAAAATAACGGCAGAAAAGATCTCCTGTTTTTCTAAGTTTGCCAACAAACATCCTAGAATGGATGTAGTTTTTCCTCAAAGGTTTCCTAATCTATATTATGAGAAATACGTAATTGGAGAGAAGGCAACCAACTGCTAAACTTAATGCATGTAATTGAATTCAGAGCCGATATTTCTTGAACTTGGGCAATTTCTGGAAGTCTTGGCAGCTGGCAGGGAAAAGAGAAGTGACAGAAGGGCTGGACAATGAAAGTTGTTCAGAGCTGCAAGGTGTGGAGTTTGTTTTGAAGGAGTCAGGTTATGTTTCTGGATAATAAACTGGGCTTGTACCTGCTGTTTGTAGGTCTACAGTATAGGTCTTCGGAATTGACTTTTAAATAATTTCATTGTAGTCATGCTGAAATCTGTGGGTGACTCTGGAGAATCCATCTGTATTTGAGGGGATGATGGGATCTTTCACAACAACAACAACAAAAATTCACTGATTTTGAAATCAGGAACTTCTAAGACAGATTCTGATCTGAAAATTCAGCCTTTGGATGAAATTTTTCGTCACTCATACTTGACAACATTTCAAATTCTTTTTTTCCATTTGACCTCAAGCAATCTGTTTTGTGCTTTTTTGTTTGGTTGGTTGGTTTTGGCTTTGTTTTTTGGTGGCTATATCTTTTAGGCTGTTACCAGTATAGGAGTAAGTAGGATCTAAGCTCTAAGTCTTTTTTCTCCTTAAAATTAGACAGATACTAAAGTATGACTCACTCTTGTTGTTAATGTTGTTTGTTTGTTTTTGTTGTTGTTTTGTTTTTTTTTTTTGTTTTGTTTTTCCTACCACTCCTCTTTTCTCTAGTTGTTTTCTCTTTTTTTATTTAAAAAATTCAGACACACAAGCAGACTGTCTTACTGGCAAAATATCTTCCTATAACTGTATCTTTAAAAGCCTATTCCTCAGCAAAAGCATGTTTTATATTTCAGTGGTTCTTTCTTGACTCCATTGCACAATGTAATGTAGTGTAGCTGATGGACTTCATTTAAAAATTTGGAGTGAACTCACTGTAATTTTGGTACTCTTCAAGTCTGGCTTTCCACTTCTAGATAGGAGCCTTACAATGTAACTGAAAAAGATGGTTATGAATATTTTTTAAGCAACACTTCTAAGAAGTTAATGCCACCTTAATAGACTATTAAGCGGATGCCTATTATTAGCAGTATTGAGGCACAATTAAATTTCTGAAAAGAAATCATATAAATGACATACATGAGTACTATTAAATTGCCATTCTGTTTCCTTTCCTACCATGCTTAGAACCAAGCTATGAGCCTACTCCTCCTTGCAAATGTGTCTTACCCCACCTGCCCACACTAAGTACTTCAGAGTCTGGCGGGTTTTTCTTTGTCCTTATCAGCCTGAATTTTTATATATTAATGCTCAAACTCAGTGTTTCTGATGATCTTAGGGAATCTTACTGGTACAGCTACAAAGGTGAAGGTGGCTTTGCATCCCAAGGTTCCTTTCTGTGACCCTACGGTTCACCATAGTTGCATTTCATCAATGTTCTCCACCCTTTGGTCACACAAGTAGCTTGCTTTAGCCTCAACTCCCCTACTTAGATCTAAGTTTGCTGTCTTTTAAGAATGTCAAACCTGGCTTTGATTTATTTAACGAATTAATACAGGTGCTAATAAAAATTACTCTGTATATGTCATCATCCTCATTTATGTGCATTTTAGAGTGGAGTGAAAATGTGTATATATCCTTGTCATATAGTGCCAGCTAAAAATCAAGTTGAAAACTAATACAGTTAAACAAGACTGGGAATATTAGGATCTCTGGGTTACTTCTCTGATCTCTATGGATCTGAATGTATAATTGTCATTAATACTGATAGAAGTTATGGGCTTTAGCTCAAGGACCTAAGACCCAAGAGAAAATTATTTGTAAAAAGAACTTCATAATTAGCATTCCAGACAGCATGTTATTAAAAACTTATGACTGTTTAATCCTTCCTTTGGATGTAACAGAAATCTTTTCATTATGTTTGGTCTGGATTCATTGGGAGAAATGGGAATAGAGGGAGTTCTTAAAAAGAGCAGTTTATCTTCAGTCATTAGGTCTCATAATGATTAGCTGTTTCCCCCATCCATCCATCAGGTTCCCAAGACACATATGAAATAGGATTTGTGCAAAGATTTCTTCGCTGTTAATCCTTTTGCTTGTGTTTTTGTTGTTGTTGTTGTTGCTGTTTTTACTACAGGAGGAGCTCTGTTGTGTGAGATTTCAGTAAAAAGGTTAACTGTTCTGGAGACAAGTATGGAGGTATTAGATTGACTATAAGAGATATGCAGGGTAGATCAAATCCATGGCCTTCTCACATTTATAGCCTGAGGTTTATTTTAGTAAGCTGTAACTCAATAAAGGCATGTTTTGCAGTTTTTAATGTATTTTTTATTATTCTAAGTAAATTTGTAGTACCTGGAGCTTGTACAAATTATTTTCAGTCAGCTCATCTTTGTGAAGTATTATCTAATCCTTGATCTTTTCCATTTTGATCAGTATCAAAATGTCACCTTTGATCTTCATCTTTCACACTTCCTGGTCTTTTTAGACAGATCTAAGGTTGCTTGGGAGAGTGCCTGTACTCCAGCTCATAACAATCCATCATTTTCTAGTCTTGACCTCTGCTTCTTCCTTTTTCCCTCTCCCAAATCAATACTTGCTCTGTGACAGGTGAAAAAAAAATAGGAATCTATCTTCCAGACTGGAGCTAGCAAAGAAAGAATAAGCATGAGAAGAAAATAAGCATCCTTTTAAATAGGACTGCTTTATTCTCCCTGGGTCAGAACCCGCTGAAAAGCACGTTGCCTTTAGACCACACTTTCTCAGGGTAGGTGTTCTCCCAAACCCTGTGAAGTGGACAGATGAGATTTTCACCTATTATCTGGCACTGCTAATTTACCTGGATGCTGGAAACTGCAGTGGCAGATGACCTCTGGAAAGATCCCTTATGGTAGTCTCTTTCAGTTTTCTACTTTTTAATTAAAATAATGTTTATTATCATAACATGTAGAGTTAAAAATGTCTTTTGGCATGGCAGGTATTGCAGTCAGGGCACTGCACTGCACATAGAGCCCAAAGACTTTATTTGCTGGTCTTTTTAAAATAAATCCATGCATGGCTCATATTTGAGATCAGTTTGGGAAGCGTAGGTGAGTTTGAGAGTATTGTATTGACAGTCCCAACTAATTTTTCTTGCATGAGGTGGTGAAACAACATCATCTAATCTCCTCAGGCTCCTACTTGTTCGTTTTGGTCTAACTGACATTAATGATAAGCATGGCATTTGTATGTATTTAAACTTTTCCAACCTGTAAATTATTCACCAGATAAAATGTCAGTTTTACATGAATATCCCTAAAGATAATTACACCATCACAGAAAAGGAAGGTAATGGAAAAATTCGTTACACACACACACACACAGAATTTCTAGGTTGGAAGAGACCTCAAGATCATCGACTCCTACAGTACAAACCACCCAAATCCCAGAACAAATTGAGTTCTTGTTTGTGTAGGCAGGAACTTGGATACATCTGTAGGTTTTTTCTTTCACTGTTGTTCAGTCAAGTGAACTTTAATAAAAAATAATAAAAAAAAAAAAAAAAAAAAAAAAAAAGGGGGGGGTGGAGGATGGAGAGGGGAACTTGGCAACTTGTGCAATTAGAAGTATGCAAATGATTTTGTAGGCCAAAATGATTTTTGAGAGATCACTTTTTCTTTGATCTGACTCTGCATCTAGTTTTCAGTCCTCTCTAGGAGCAGTTTAATCCAGAAACAGTTTAGTCTGAAGTCGAGTGCTGGGCTCTTGTGAAAATACATCGCAGAAATCTGTATTACAAATTATAAGATTTGTGTGAATGAAATATGAATATAAAGTTGTGGAAGCACCAGAAGAAGAGATTACAGAAGGATAGATGAGGCGAGGTTTGATGGCACTTAAAGGATCAACAAGATTACAGCACACTTGCATAAAGGTTTCCAAGACCCAAGAATAGGAAAACAAGCAGTGGTGAAATAATGCACAGACAAAAGCTGTTAGGATTGGGGATGGAGGGGAAAGAAAAGACCAGGACTGCAACAATCAGACGAATAAAGAGAGAAAAGACAGTGAGTAAATCAGTGATATTTTCTTATTCCCTTAGGAGTGGCACAGAATGGAGGGTATAAAGGTCAGAATCACTGTCAACTCCCCAGAGATGTGAAAAGCGCAACCGTATTTCACCTCCTTCACAAGAAGGAGCCCTGGAGATGTGAAATCTTAGTAGGTGGTATCTCTTCTGCTCCGTGACAATGTAAGTGGTAACAGGCAGATTACTTCAGTGTGTGTGCGTTGGTGCTCACAAGTGTGTGGGTATGAGAAAATGCATGATCATTATTATTATTAAATATGATCATCTTCCTCTCCTTTATGGCTTCATATTAAACTTTTCTACATTATTTTAGCTTTGTTGCTACAGTGTTGCTGGGATATCCTAAGTAAATATTGCTATAGCCTCAAAAGTTGCCCTGGTTCTGTCGACTCAGTTCTCAGTGTTGGTGTTGGTATGTGAAACATCAGACTAGATTTACAAGGTAGGGCAAAAGAAAAAAAAAAAAATAGCTCCTTGTATGAGATAGGTAGAAACCTTGTGGATGCAAGTCTGTAAAAATTTTCATTTAATCAAGTCTTTTCTGACAGCATTTGGGCCAGGGGAGGGAGGAGATCACTGTTGCAAGCAGGCTAAAAGACTTGTGCAATAGTTAAGTTCTAGCAGTTAAAAAAAAAAAAAGTTCTTATAACAAATAGAATCTTTTTTTAGACTCATTCTATATGTATTATAATAATTGCATACATAGAACAGTACTTAGGTAACACAAAGAGAAGTCTACCTATATGAGTCAAAAGACTGCATCCATGCTTTGTCACAGATATCACTATTCCTTCTGACAGTCCTTTATTACAAGAGCATGCTCTCTTTCTTAGGAGGAGTGCTGTTACAGCCTGTAAAGCCACGCTTTCCTTTGGCCTGTGTGTGTGCTACACATATATTAGAAAAAATGACACAACATATAGTACACATAATGTCACACTGTTAGAGGCAAAAGTCAACACTGTAAAGTCTGAACTGTTATTTCTCACTATAAAAATAAATAAAAATCCCTCTTTATTACAAAACTTTTTCATCTCAGTGATGTGACGGTGCCTAATTTCAATATTGTCTTGTCTCATGTTTAATATGTGTTAAACATAGTTGAATCACTACCAGAAGTCTGGGTAAAATTTGTTTAAAGCTCTTGCTCTTTATCTAGATTTCTGTTGTGGGCAGGATCAATTATTATTTAAAACTTATTTTTCTATTGAGTTCTGAAGATTACAGATTTATTTTTTACTCTCCATTAAATGAAGATTCCTAGCAGATCATCCGCACTTCTGAAGGAAGAAAAAAAATTCATAAGTACTTATGATGCTTTTTGTACAACCCAGATTTCATTGCCAATAAATGAAGTGTTTATTTCTAATAAATTAGAAAAATGGTTAGTGCAAGATCCAGAGACTTGGGTGAAGGTTTGTATTGGGCAGAAATGCAAATTGAAACAAACTAACACAAACAAACAAACAAAAAACTACAATGAAACACACCACCAAACCAACACCATAATATTCTTTTTGAAATAAGGTTTAGGTGCAGTTGTCTGTTATAGGACTTTTGATATTGATGAACTCCTTTCTAACTGGCAGCAGCACTGAAGACACTAAGTCTCTGCTTTGTGTTTGTATAAATGGATATCAAATAGTTTGGTGCTTACTTGTTTCAGAACGTTTTAAGAATTCCTTTTCCTATGTGCTGACAGTTCCACTGACACCAAAAGGGCTCTCTACCTGTGAATATTAACTTTCAGAATTAGGGTGATATATGGGTCATTAAGTTATAAATAATTGAAATTCCACTTTGCTGTTGTGGAATCATGAGAGTATAAAGAGTTCAAAGTGTCTAAAACAGATCTATAAAAGATGTTTCTGTAATGTCTGTAATGTATCTTACATACTTGCATCACAATTAGAGTTAAAAGGTGTGAAAATGTCAAAAGCTAGATATTTCAAGACTGGCAAAACACTTTTTTTCCCCCGTCTCTTTATTCAGTAGACCTATTTGTTTAGCATCTCTAATTACAATGACTTTTAAAAGTGTACTTGTTGTATAGCTAATCTTCTGTCATGTAGAATTTTCTCCTATTTAGATGCACAACCACGGAGTTCTTGCTGTGAAACGTATCAAATATGAAATTGGGCTATGCTCCTTGATTATAGTTCTCCAGTTACATGATAATTACAGGTTGCGATTACAGGTATCAAAATTAATTACATTTCAGTTGCACTGTTTTATACAATGATGCTGTTATTTATATGAAATTGTAAAAATGCTTGGAAATACATAGATAGGAAAATATGACAACTTCCCTTCTCCCCGAGTCTTCATTTGCAATTCAGTCAACATTTAAAGTGAGGATGTTTGAGGAAATTTATGAGCATAGAAGACAAAACGTGTGTTTGTTCTATTTAATTAATGGAATGGTTTAGTCCAGCTCCTGATCAGAGCGAAGACATCCTCCTTTTTGTTGTATGCATGTATCAGTGGTTTGGGTAATGTATGAGAAGTTGATGAATGGAGAATTGGGCAAGATGAAAAGCTATTATTTCAGAACCTTCAGTTGTTTGGAGGCATCTGCTGGAGCAAAAATCCCTGAGAGGCTTGCTTTCCTTGGGTACCTGGAAATTTCAATGGGCTTTGCCACTGTTTCCCTCCCTCAGCTACTTTCAGCATTAGCTTTCTTTTGATGGAACTGCAAATGCATTAGGTATAAATTTAACAGACGCATGTTGTTTATTTTTTTCTGACTTCGTTTACTCATTATCTGTTGTTTGATGCTCAAGCATGATGAGGACCATAGCATCAGTATTTTTAGCATTTTATTTATGTAGCATGATTTGATTGACTTTTTTTTCCTTTATGTAATATTGTCTTATTTGCATGTGTTTTTAAGCCAGCTGTCATTAAAATAAATGATGGTGCTTTTACATTCACTTGAATGGCAGTTGGTGTCAAAACAAAATTTGTTACAATCTATTTTACCTTGTAATGAAACTTGCAATGCTATATTTGCTGCATAACCAAGAACGTTATGAAAATTAACCACTGCACCTGCTCAGTACTTAATATTCATTCTTGCATAAAAATATCTAGTTCACTTCGATTTTCCACACTATACCTAAAGATTGGCTCTGTTTTGAGGATGCTTAGCAGACAAAATCTAGTCATTTTAATGTAGGGCCTCTCTTATTTAGGGAGCTGATACAGCGCAAAAGTCATTTGCAGTCATGTTTTGTGCTCTTCCAGTATGCAAAACTATTTAATGTTTTTTTCAATATTTTCCCCCAATACCACATTTTGACAAATTGAAGTCTGCTGAGATCAGAGTCTATTTAGACAGTAACTCTTAAAATCTGCATCCATAAAGAAAGCACCAACTCAACCTAACATCTTGTACTGCTGCTACCAAATAAAACCCAAAACAAAAGCATTTTGAGGCTAATGAATCCTTTCTCTAAATGAGATGTCACTAAGCAGTTATTAAGTATATCAGAGTCATGACAAGTTTTTATGTATTTTAATCCCAAACCATGGTTACTTGCAGAACACTGAAGATTACATAGCATTTCTAAATACATCTAATCCCCAGAGTCACTGAAGCTTGTGACACTTTATAAGCATTCTTATTAAATCTGCAGAATTTCTGTCTGATTTTACTTTGCCAGACTGTGCAAGCAGATAACAGTGCGGAAGGGCAATGGTATGTCTGTAAAGAAAAGTGAATACCAGAGAGGATTGAAATAATACACGACAAAACAGAAACATGCTTTAGAAGCATATCGGTATGTTGTCTCAGGGTCAGATTATGTATGTCTGTATGAGTAGTATAAAAAAAAATAAATTGAATTATTGAGCCTGACTTCATATGTTTGAGATGAGCAGAGTACAAACAGATTTTGCACCTCAGCTCCATCAGCACTGATTTGGGGATTGAGATATGGTTTTCCCTAGACTGCCTTATATATATATATATATATATTATATTATACATATATAAAGACAGCACTCTTGTTTTAAAGCGAAATAGGCATCCTTCTAATTTCTTGCATTGCTGATGCCCACTCTTCAGTTAATAGATTGTGCATCTTGTGATATACACATGTTCACACAGACTAAAATGCTGCATAATGTGTTTTCATACTGCAGGTGTTATTCAATAGGAAAGCTTGTTTTTCTTTGTCTTCAAAAAAATCACCGTAAAACCTCCGGAAAATAAAAATATCTAGGGATCAGAGGGAAATATTACTAGACAAAGTTGGGAATAGAGGGAAGTATTACTGGACTAATTATCATACTGATAACTTTCAGAAGGCATAAGGTTTTCTGAGAAATTCTCTTTAGTTCTGTTTAATCTTTTGCCATTTAGCACATCCAGTGAATTGTGTTTTAATAGTCCCAGTAAACGTTTTGCCTGTTTTTGTCAGTAAAATGGAGCATGGAGCAGGGCTAGGCATGGAAGAGGAGTGGAGTCTGTACCATCTGCCGAACCATAACTTGATTAGGAGCAGGAGTCCTCACAAATTGGAGGCTTGTTGTAAGATGTGTCCTTTGAATAGAATTAGGTTTTGCCCAAATTAAATTATGAACATGAAGAATGATTATAGGCAAGCCCCAAGACTAAAAAAGATTAATTACAGGCCTATTATTAGAAGCTTCTTTTGCATAATCCTATTAGTTTAATCATATGTTCATTTTTCTCCATATGTGTGGGAGCATATTTACTAATTTTATGTAATTGAATACACTCCTTTTTATTTTATTTTTGTTGGTTTATTTTAGCTTTATTTGCCAACATCATTTCAGTCTCTTCTCCCTCTCCAAAGACGGATTTACTTTAGATATTACACAGCACAGTTAATTACAAGTAACAAGTGGCTACACAGAGCATTAGGCTTCCACTCTCTTTTCTGTAGTGACTCACTCTGTTGGTACATTGGGGTTATTAAAAAGCAAACAAAAATGTGTAAAAGCTTGGGTTTGGTGTTTCTTTAGATTTATCATTTACAATATAACAATTAGACAAAGTATCAGTGACCTGTCTGTCATAGTATCACTAAATATCATCAGCTCTGCTTTCTGCTTTCAGGTGGTTTATTTGAGTGACACGGTACATTTCTTAGAAATCATGTAGAGATGCTCTTTTAATAAGTGTATTGAACATAGGATTTTAAGCATTAGGCTTTCTTAGGGTAAGATTGTCAATCTGTTGGGTTTCTCCCTGTTCCTACTGTGGTTGGCATCCCTCCGGCTGTCAGACTCAAGGTAGATTTCATGTAAAACTCCTATTCAAGATGCTACAGCTTGTGGCATGCTAATGTACCAGAGACAGATATTTGTTCATAAGGAATACTAATGACAACATTGAGAAAAACAAAATAGGAAATTGTTTTATATATTTGGCACAGGATGTGGGTGGGGACATAATGAAATGGACTGGTCATTAGCTTCTTGGTGGATGGGAGTTTTCTACTGTGGGCACTTGCAGAGCCGAGGTTCCTGGGGGGCAGGGGGGGGAGCTGCTTCATACTTTGCATGTTGAGCTTTCCAAACCCCCAGTCTGCATACTAATTCTTTCTACTGGAAACTGTCATTCCTGGATTTGGTACGAAGTTCTCCCCTTGAGAATAGTCCTGGTTCCTGATCTGTAAAAGGTGTAGAAGAAATCATTTATTCAGGTGCTACCTTTTTATTTTGTTTGCTGAAAGAGACAATATGCTGTAGATAATAGCTTTTCTTCTTCCTTTTTTTTTTTTTAAAAAAAAAAAGCTTCATGAAATACCTTACATTTCTCCTCCTTTCTTTCTCCACACAAATAGTTGGTCTTCCTCTTTCCACTTACTAGAACGTGCCTACTTGGAGATGGAAATTGCAAAAGATAGAGCAGGATTAATCAAAATGTAATAAATCTGTTTCCAAATGATTGCATGCTTGCCGGATTTTTATGTCAGGCAGAATAAAAGCCATAGGTCTCTAGCTTTTGAGATTTCAATGATTTCTTAGCTAGTAAAGTAATAACTGAATGTTGTTAGCTCTGGGGCAGTTTGTTTCCAGAGTGTGCTCTAGTATTAAAAAAAAAAAAAAAAAGAGCAAACAACAACAACAAAAAAACCCTTTGGTTATTCTAATCTTAAAAATGTTTACAAAACTCACCTGGCTATCCATCAAACCAAGAAGCTTTTCTGCAGTGTTTTCAGTGAAGAGAAGCTGTTGGTTCATGTAAATGAGAGAACAAAATCTATTCAGTATTCCCCAGTGGTAAAATCAAACAATTCCCAGAGTAACCTCTCTGTTGCCATTTTATCAGTCTTCTCACTGTCTGTCACTGCTGAAAGAATATTCAGCTTCTTGCTTTTTTTGCAGGGTATAAATACAGGCATATACTACATATTTCAGGCATATACGGTTGTGGGTGTATACTGTAGGTATATATGCACATGGCATACATGCATACTGTTTTAAGACATAGAAAGCAACTGTATTTTGTTTTCCAGATGTGATTTATCTCCCTACCCTCCTCACCCCTCCCCTCCCAAATCTACAAAGGGGGGGATTAAGGATATATGTATATATTTTTTTACAAGTCCTTTTTCTTTTTGTATTTGGCCTGAGAATGCAAGCTCAGCTCAACAGTTTGCATCAGTGGCATAAGCTGTTGTGTACAGAAATATTTGTTTCTATGTTGTTCATTAAATCAAAAATATTAATGTTCACACAAATTGTGGCCACCAGGTTGTTGGATTTCCTCTTTCAAACCAGTACATTTTAGCAAAAGAACAGAAAATAGAGCAAAGTGATGAAAGCATCATAGTGAGAGACTGTACCCCACCTGGTTTCATTAACACACAGCCAGCAAGGAAGAGCAGCTGTTAGATAACTACAAGGCAAGTCAAATTTAGGAGGAAGTTCATGAAGTTCCTAGAGAGGAAATGTGTCCTCAGGTGGCTTGGTTCCTTACGTTCCCAGAGGAGGAAAACTTCATCTGGTGTTTTGTTGGTTTGCTTTTGCTTTGGAGCTGTATGTTTGATAAGCAGGACTTGTTTCAGGCAGTCCTTTCACACAGGGTCTCTATTATTTGAATGAACTTTGAATCAACATTTTGTTGAGGTAAAGTATAGCAGCATGTCTATAGGAGAAAGGGGCAGTTGCTTTCTTCATTTCCCTGTTTTCCTTACCCTTAAGGAGGAATTACCACTCATCCTGAAGTGTCTCTGACTGAAGCTTCTTGGCTGAGAGTCCAAAAGAGTTTCCCTGTTCTCGAAGTCTTGCTATATTATTTCATTTTAGCAAATGCTTTGACTCCTTTTCTGTTTGGCTGGTAAAAAACTCTGCAAGGAGATTGATCTGTCTTCAATTTGCTGTTCTTTCTTATTAAAGCACAGAAATTGCTTTTGTGTGCTGGCTTTGCAATATATGCACGTACCTGGATGTATTCCCTTCTCTATCAAGAAATGAAACTTTAATAAGTTTAGCCATACTGAATTAGCATTAACTTCAGCTAACCGGGTGAACATGTGGAGCAAAGGCAACCATTAGGAGTAAAGGATACATACTTGTCTACACTGTGGTTTTCTACACTATCCCTAAATATATGCCTGTGGTTTCACTGCTACCCCAGTGAAGTCATTGACAGCAATTCTTAGAGAACATGAATAATCTTTATGTGAACTTGTAAAGCAAGACAAAAATTGTGGGGGAAGAGTAAATGCAACAAAGTAAAAAGCTGTGCGTGTTGTCCTTGCCAGATCACAGCCTTCTTGGGTATGGGTCCGTACAGACCCAAGCCCTAGGTTCCTACTTGGCAGAACAAGTGACACGACCTTAAAACTTCCTGAAGTAAATAACTGTATCTGTGCAAAATGTTCTGATGAAGAAAGTGTGGAATTATTGAACAATACGTAGCACTTTTTGCCTTTTTTTTCCCCTCAAATAAAGCATGTCCTCAAAATCGATATTGCTGGAGGTGCTGTGCTGCATCTTTAATAGGCAGGGTGGAACAGAGATATCTGCAAAACAGCCTAATCCTGGTGGGACTGGGGAGCTCCCAGACATACAGTGGGGATTTCTGACAGTCTGTTTTAATTTAATTTAATTATGACTGTCTTCTTAACTTCTGCAGCAGAATTAGAATTCTTTGCAATATGGCACGGCACACATGCCCAAGTCTAATGTACTCTTGAAAGTTGTGATGGTACTGTAAAGTGGTTTTCTTACAAGAAGAAGCCTTACCAATATATCAAATGACTGTTTTGCAACCTCTGTATGTTAAATGTCAAAGTTTGGTGCATTATACTTTACCTTTGCCTGTTCATTGTGATCAACGATATAACTCAAGCTGACCAGGAGACTGAGGGGTTTTTGTTTGTTGTATTCAAAAGCTGAAGTGAAGATAATTTGTAGAGTAATGACAATTGAAGTTTTCTGAGAGGAAAATTAACTGTGGCAGTATGGGGGCTAAGCTTATCACCCAAGAAGAGCCAGATCTTCAAACTGAAGCATCAAGAGTAAATTTGTGCTTCTCTGCAGAGCATTTATACTACATGAGAGCCTCACCCCAACTATAAATATTGCTTTTAAACTGTTTTATACAGCAATATTAAGGATACATAAAACAGTGAAATTTGCAGGATATAAAATAATATGACATTAAGAGAGAGACTCCGTTTTCCAGCAGTTATCATCACTAAAAAACTCGTATTAAAATTGGTGCATGGTGGTTCTGTTTCTTCAAAACTTAATAAGAAAAAAAAAAAGAAGTTTAATTAGACACATCTTCAGCTGAATTACCTCATTAGTATTATTCTAATAATTAGAGATAATTCTAGATTTACTATTAAAAATACCAGAGAGAACTTCTTTCTTAACATTATTTTATGTGCATTTTTTTCTCCGTACCTTGGGAAATTTATAGGTGCTCAATATCACGTTAATGCAGATTTCAGAAATAGTTTTGTGTTGTAATAAAGAGCTTCTACAAATCTTATTTTCTATCTAGTGTAAAACTTTTTGTAAAAAAAAGACAGGAAGTCTTTTTTACATCTATGTCATGAGAGATTCCCTTAGTCAGTTTGGTCTGCTTTCATGGTCTCTTTTACAGTAATGGGAAAGAAAAATGAGAGGTTGTGGGAAAAAGAAAAAAAATAAATCATATGGAAGTCTAATTGTGAAACATCACAGTTTAGCAGCACAATTTGTAGACAGTTAAGTATTGCTTCTGTTTTAAGGAATTTTAAGTCAATTTTAAGGATTTTAAGTGGATGTATCTAAAGGAAGTAACATTTCTTCCTTCATGATGTCAAAGCAAGATATAATTGACAATATTATAGTAAAGGATAGGTGAGTAGATTCCTGTATCACAGATAACAAATTTATCTTGACATTGATTTTTTATTTTTTATTACTCTTTTTGTATAGAAAGCTTCATAATCTGAAAAACTATAAACTAGCAATATTTATAAAGATTCCCAGCCTGCTTTGAAAGTCCAACTGTACAAATGTAGCAGAGCAGAACGTCCTTGGAGATCTTCCAATCTAGCCATCAAATAAACCTTTTATTCCTCTTAAACCAGCTGTTAGGAAGCAGAGAGAAACAGGATGTTTTATGATGCTGATTAAAGCAGTAATCTAGCGTCTGCTTTATTCAACATATAAAGATACGCTGATGAAACAGGGATAAGCAGTCAAATTATTGCCTCAGGTTAACAAACCTGCAATCAGTTCTTTTTTTTTTTTTTTTTATAGACCCCTTGAACAACTATATTTTAGTCTAACCAGATGTTTGAGCGTTTTAGTTTAATCATTGCTAGATATTCAGTGACGAGAGATTTCAGCATTTGAAGTCCTGACCTTAATTTCTGAAAATCAGATTTCAATACAAACTTTGTGTGTAAGGAATGACAACTCAGATGTTAATTATGATTGCTTTAGCATCTGTGAACCACAGTGAAGTTTTTAAAAGTGTGTTGATTGCATTTCACACAAGTACAGTAATCTGTCCAAATGTACAAAATTGCAGGCGCATGGCCACAGATGTCTTAATTTAGTATATTTTGAAAAGTTTTGAGGTCTTCCTTTAAGTAGGTTTCAGTGCTGTAGTAGCTTTTCTTTTTTTCTTGTAATATTTTGGTAAAAATCATCCTTGAAATAATATTCTTTAACAATATCTATGTTTTGATGTAGTTACTATCTTTAATCCTCATTAATGAGGGAAAACACACATCAATATGATGAATGTAATCTTCTGTTCTATTTTCTTCAAAAGTCATGCAGAAAAAAGAACTGAATTCCTCTTCTCATTGTAGTAGCTTTCCATCTGGTTGCTCGTTTGTTTATATATGGGGATTAAGTACTAATAATGGCAATTAGAAGATTTCTTTGTATCCTCAGAAGCTGAAACACTTCTTGATCCTTTCCAAAAGGGAAGTGGTAAAGTTCATAAACTCTTTATGTTCAAAAACTCTTTATGAACGGATGGCAGGACATCACTGAAAACAAGTATATCTGAAATGGGTTGTTATTTCCAGCTAATGAAGGACTTTGAGTAGCCTGACTCCATTCAAAATCTTTTTGCCAACTCTTTTAATACAGTGCTTTCCATAAGTTTCAAAAGATTGGCCTGTTTCTCTTCATAAATACCCCACAATCCAAATGTGTAAAAACAAGCTTGTCAGAAGAAAAATAGGTGCATCATCTGCAAATGCTTATTAAAATCTGCTTAAAAATCCTGTTTTTATTAAAATGAGAAGAAAAAACTTATTTCTAGGCACCTGGACAGCAGAATGCGTAGCAACTGTTGAGTCAGACACGGACTTCCACTCTAACCTCCCTATTTTAGGCTTAATGGGCCAAAACGTGTATTAGCATGGCCATCCTTACTTTTCTTGCTTACCGAAGGCAGAGAGGATTAAAAGTGTCCCTTCAGTGCAGAGCAGCCATATTATTTCACTCTGAAATGCCAGGAGTGATGAATGTTCTGGTACCAAGATACGGCACCAGGTTATTACATTAGCATGCAGCGTATGCTAACAGGATACGTCGAATTCCTGTGAAAATAGGTTTCAGAAGAAACTTAGTTGATCTGTTGCATGTTCTGCTAGACAGCTTCCATTTTACTACAAAGCTTTCTCAGAAGATAACAGTGAATTTGTGGTTTTATTTATTTATTTTTTATTATTATTTTTTTTATATTAGCATTTACATTACCAGCTCCTCCCGGGAATTATACTTATCTTCAACATTGTCAAACTCTTCTCAGGCAGAAGTCTGCTCCTGGGGGTGGCTTCCTTCATTTGTACACTAGGGTTGTTCCATAGTTCACTGTAGTGCCAAAAATATATGGAAAACATTTTATCAGGGAAGCCATAGACAGACAGTCATTTTATACCTGTTGCCCTATGCTAAAAAGAAACATGATGGGCAGAGTAGGCTTAGTAGAGGTACTCATTTGGACCGGCACATTTTAATTCTAGCTGCTCATTAACTTCCAAGCAAAATGTTTAAATAATGGCAGAGGTAGATAGACGTATGCAGTTTCTTTTGGTGGGATTAATTTGGTCTGCAACATTTTTTTTTTTGTGTCACCCACATTAGTGCTCTCAGGCATAACATGGTATTTATTATGTGACATACAGTCGGGAGGTTGGATGTGTCTGTATATGTAGGTGTGGTACACAGATGCGACTTCCAGCAGTGGTCATTTAAGATCCTATTACCTAAGCAGGCTTATAACAAGACACTTATGAGTATGATGGATTTCCAGATAGTAAGATCAATAATGCTATGCCATTTCTTTAATAACTTCCTGCTGATGCTTTACATAATGACTCATTTTTAATGGAAATAGACACATTCTTTGGACCCTGAAAAGGCACAACACAGGCAAACACTGTGGTGTTTGGTTCTATTTGTTGTCAAAGCACTAAAGTTTGAAAATACAGTAGAGAGGATGTTTAATGTACTTGAAACAAAGTGCGGATTTCCTAAGAACTGAAGAGTTGTTTGCACCAAAGTGAGCAATGCAGGTCTTGTTTTCAAGGATGCTGGCAGCAAAAGCAGTCCAGTGTAGGAAGTCAGACAAATTTTTTATCATCACTCAATCTAGGCTGTGCTGGAACTTCATATACAGATGGAACATGTTTTCCCTGCAGTGATATAATTTTATATGAAATGCTGTTTGTACTTGTAGCAAACAACTTAAAATGCAGTCCTTTTTAATGTAGACTGCCTGCAAAAGTTTACAAAGGAGAAAAAAAAATAGTTGGCTGAGGGTGACTGAAACTTTTATGGTATATGTGTTTGCGTTTATGCCTTTTCTTTAAAAGCATTATACTTCATTTGAAGATTAATATACCTTAATTATTTTTCCTCTGGGAATAACATTAAAGTTTCCTTCATTATCTAATACTATTCAACTTTGTGTTGAGACTCAGAGGTCTTCAGACCTGGGTAAATAATTTCAAGTTGCAAAGCTAACAACTGCATGTAGCTATTTCAAATTAAATATATGGAAAATAATGTCAGTCCTTATTTAGCTTTCTAATTTCATTTAAAAAGGAAAAAATGCAAGCGTATGAGAGATCGAATACTATCTGCCTGAAATTGATACTTCGTGTAGGGGTGGGGTTATGTTCATGTAGCTGTAAGTGTGGCCTATTAGGTTTAGTTATAGATGAGTGTTTAGAAAATTAGAGGTACTAACATTTTGTGCATGTTGAATACCGTGGTTTAGCTGTTTTATTGCTGATATCGATCCTGTAGGTAGAGTTCACCAATTCCAAGTAATTACATCAGTAATGAATCAATGCATCACTCTGATCTTGACCCAGATTTATACCTCAACTACTGAGCAGTTTCTCCCTGTGGCAGTAAGGAATCTTTCATTAAGTTCAGCAAATATGTACATCATAACGTTTCTGTAGAAGTGAAAAAAATTACTAAGGAATGTTGATGCTTTAGCTTTTGTAGCTTGGCAACATGTTTGAAAAGAAACCAGCATGTTCTGAGCATTGCGCACATTAATGCTTGTAAGCTTTATGAGTCCAGGGACAATCTTCAGTCTTTCCACATGTGGTACCCTGTGTGAATGAGAAAAAATAGGAAAAGTCAGTCACTTGAACAGACCATTCAATATGGTCATTTGTTGAAAGGAGCCAGAGCCCATTGCATCAGCTATATTCAAGTGTGCAGTAGGTGTTAAATTGCAGTGAGCAGTGATGGCCAAGCTAGGAATTAGTGGTAACCAAAATAAATAAATGTAAATTCCACGTTTTATGGGTCACTAAAATCTTCCTGCATATCAGGAGAGTTACCTAGCAGTCATAAAATTTTAGATACATTAAGAAGAGCTGAGAATAAGCATAGAGCAGTTGCCTTTTTTTTTTTTTTTCCTTGCATCTTCCATAAAAAGGGAAGGAACAAAGTCCTAAATAAATGAACTTGCAGAAAAACTAAGCTGAAGAACTCCTTAACAAACAGCATGTTAAAGAAACTTAGAGATTCTGTTCTGCATAGGAGCAGTCAGGTCTGATTTTGTACAACTAGGTAATCAAGGGAGGCCACAAGTGACCATAATAACTTCTCTGTGCACTTACCTGCATTATGCCTGAACCAACTTGAGCTTTCGTGTCTATCAGGAAAAGCCATGCCAGGTGTGTGCCACACCCATATTTGGATTAAAACAATGTACATGTTTTGTTCTTTGTACAAATTAAATCTTATTATTATTCTAGTAGAATATAATATATGCCTTTTTACAGACACAGTGTGTGGAATGTTCATACAGAAATAGGAATGATCTTCATCGCATACCATTCAGGTGCCAGTTTCCTTCTGAGATTTTTACTCCAGCAGAACTGCACATAGTTTAGTTTAGTGGGTTGAGTTGAATAAGAATTAAAGCTCCATGCCATTTTTTGGACAAAAAGTATGCAAAATACATATATGCTCTTAACTGCATCTCAATTAAAATTTAACTGAAATATTGAATCAAATTGCATGTTATCTGAAAAGTATTGTGAGAAGGGAATGTAATTTTTGAACACGTTTTTGTAAGAGCAGGGCATACTGTCGGGGGTGTAGTTGGAAGCTTCCTTGTAAAACTAATGGTAAGGATATTAAGTCATTGGCTGTGAGAGAGTAGCTTCTCTCATACTGATGAATAACTCATGCCAGGGGGTTAGTGCCCTTCCATTTAAAACACAGAAGCAGAATATGCCCACGTGATGCAGACACGTTATTCTCAGTATTGACCTCTTCCCCATCCCCCCGATTTGCTGCAGTCCCTTGCAGTAGGGCAGTACCAGCAACCAAGTACAAGCAGGTATTACCTGGGGGTTAGATCTCGGGACGTGGCAGGGTGAAGATGGGTAAGTGAACAAACCGAATGGAAGTGTGCGAAAAAGTCTCTTGTAAAAAGTGCAGCCACACGACACTTTGTGACCACAGAACACACAAATTCAACATATTTAGCAGCTGTGTTACCAGTGGCTAGGCCTGGAGCCCCAGAACTGCTCCAGCCTAGAGGTGTTGGGAGAAATGAGTTTACTCTCATCCCCTGAAATAATTGATGTGTTGGTTCCCAAAGCTCACATTTTGGGTTATATTGCAAATTGCACCAAGCGTGAGAGGTGCATATTCCAACTGAATATGGAAAGCAGGGTTCAAGAGTAGCCAAATTTAATTATCTTTACACTTAACTGTTAGTATTTTATAAAGCAAGGGGTAAGTGCTACTAGCATTTTTGTGCTTTTGATATATTAGGGTCATTTTTTTTTTGAAGTTACCTTTTGTTTAAAAAAAGCAAATAAAAATTTGCTGTATTTCTCATTTAGTCTCAGGACCAGTCAGATGGATCTAGAAACCTCCTCCAGTAATTATGGATTACTGCCTATTGCTGGTTGTTCATATATAATATAATCTTTCCAGGTTTTATAAATTTTTATTTTTATTTTTTATTTTTTTTTTTAGGTTTTGCTGTTGCAATACCTTAAAAATTCTCTAAATGCCTTTGCTCTTTCTGATAATCCAGTTGATGAGTCAAATGTATAAAAATCGCACTAATGTAGGCTGAGACATGTCCCATATTAGCTTATTTCCCTAGTCAGAAAGCCGTAGAGCACTTAATAATCCTTCAGCCTTCTTGAGAGAATATATAACGATATTATGTTTGCTCAGATAGATTTTATTTAATCCTTTCAGAATATTGCATTAGATTAGGAGGCTCTGTGTACTCTTGTGTGTTTCTAGTAGGCAAAGGATAAAGTTGGAAAAAAAAAGAATTTAGGTTAAATTGACTTCTAATAGGAAACTATTTTACTGAAACTCAGAAGTGGATCTGTGTGCGATAAAGGACTGCATCAGTTAGACTTCCAGTCAAAGCGTTGACTAAATTCTTCTTAAAGATATAATTAAGGATGTGTACTTTCACACCATTAGTGTAGCACTTTGTTTTTCTTCCACTACCTGTGAATTGATAACTGCTTTTGCAATGTGAAGTGGAACTCACCCTGTGGCAGCCAGCTCTACAAGACTCCATGTGAACAGCTAGCCAGCAAGAAGTCCAGAGCAATCTTGTCAGGTTAAGCGGTTTTGAAGATGCTCACCAAAACTATCGTAAAACTTTCTAACTCTTGACACTGCAAAACTCTGCTGCATGTCCCAGCAAAGCAAAGCACGATTCGGAGTGAATTACTGCTTTTCTATTGGCTTTAATACTGCCTACATGATGGTATTTATCAAGGCGGAACGTGTATGAAAATAATGGCTCCCTGTTGAAATCATATGGGTAGAAAGGGACCCTCAGCAGGCAGTGGGAGGCTCCACAGGAGATCTCAAGTGACGTACATCGTGAGTATGGATGAGTTGGCTCGAGCATAGCATGATGTGGAAATCAGAGAAGTTGGGTTTTGGAGAGCTCTCAGGAAGTGCAAGCAGCCTGCCTCTGCCCCAGAGTGGCTAAATCAGTTCAGTAGTTTAACAGTAATTTTCTAGGAGACTCTAAGAGTTCATTCTGATTCTACACACACACGGGCGCACACAACTTTTAGATATGGACATGTGATTGTGTTTCATAGGCTGGTCATTTTATTTTACTTATTTATTTTTCTGTAGCGGGTACGTGGATAATAGCTTTTTATCCAGTGCCTTAGCTGAAAATGTCTGGTATATGGTGCATGACTGGGGAAGGCATTATAAGTATTTGTCTTGTTTTTACAGCTTGTTTTGATGACTATTTGTCAGAATTGTTAACTGTTATTTTGGCTTTAGTAATGTACTTGGCCTGGATGTGCTTAGGAAAGTATCTGCATTATATTCTTGACTTCATATTCTTAGTTCCAGTAATGAACAATAGACAGTGATATGCCAACAATATGCCTGTAGCTTGTCTGTGTATTCAGGCATTCCGTAACATCTGAATTCCTTACTCCTTTCTGCTTTGTGACCTAGAGTGAAAAATGCATGAATAAACAGCCAGAGAAAGAAATTAATTCTGGTCAGACTAAACTCAGTGAAAATCTGCTAGGCAAAATTCAGCATGTGAAAAACAAAACATCTCTTGTTAACATATTGTTATCATAAAATCTTGTCTTGAATATTAATTAGTATTTAAGAAAATATGGAAGTAAATGTGAACAACTATTTAACTGTCTTTATATTTAAAGTGTCATAGACTCTTTTACTCCGATGTGGAAAGAAGTTTCTTATCAGAGCACCCTCAGTGCATCTGGTTACTTGACTGCACTAAACAGCACAGGGACCAACTTTTAGCACAGTGAACAACTGGTGCTACACATAGGGATAGCCACTGTCTGCTTCTTCAACAGATTTCTTGGAAATCTGAATTGCCAACATCTTATTTACCAACAGTCCTCATTTCTGTGTTTCTCCTGTAATGCACTTTCATATATATAATGCTCTCTTATTATAAAGGCAAATGCGCTTTGCTATAAATGGTGGAAAAAGCGCAGTGGAAATGTCTTCCTGTTTGTAGAGTTTCTAATCAAAAGGGAAACTCTTGGGGGGAAAAACAACAACAACAACAACAACAAAAAACCTTATTGTAATGATTGGAAAAGTCTTTACATGCAGAGATATAAATTTTTCTTCCTTTCTGAGGAAAGTATATGCTCTAATGAAAATGTGAAACGAGGATCTTCACAATACATAATTACTATTATTACTGTTAAATGAGCCATCTTTTAGAATGTATTGAATCAGTAGGCCTCTGTTTTACTTCGCTTTTTAATCAGAACACTATATTAACTTAAAATCCTTTTGGAAAACCTACAGGGACAGTATTAGTCTGAATAAAAATTATAATGGAAATCGATGAGAGGAAAAATAGTACAATGTCGATGTGAGTAATAACATTTAAAACAAAGGAAATGTCAAACAAATGTTTTTTATTAATGTTTACTTTAGGATTGCATCACATACAAAAGGAAATGACACATCATTGAAGTATATTGCATGTCTAACTCAAACCAACAGCACAATTTATCTTATGTCATTAAGTCTTATACAAATAGTATTTTCCCACAAGGGGAATATTTACCTCTGCTTAAAATATGAAGTAATAAGTCTAATTGAAAGAGGAAGGTGTAATTCATTGTAAAGGTATTTTGTGTACCACTAGAATTTCCAACCAGCATAGCTTTTGCATTCAGCAGCAGATATAAACTTTTACAATGTTTACAACGTTCATAGATATTACAAGATCTATGTTGGACAGAAGGGAAAAAGATATGGCTATGAGTCATAATTAGCAGACTTGATGAATGTTTTTTTTTGTTTGTTTTTGTTTTTTGATTTTTTTTTTAAAGTATGTGAATAGTAAAATAGATGGCTAAGAACCCTTAAGTTTTATTGCAGTCTCAGCAATGTTTTTGCTTTTGATGTATACTTGGAGAATAAAGGACAGTATTTGTCCATGCTTTATGAGAAGGTTTGACTTCAAAATAAATAAAATAGTTGTAGCATATTTTTTCCAGTCAACAATATGAGTTGGTGGTGTGATTTCCTTCCACTAGGAAGGAATATGAACCTAGAAATGAGAATTTTGCATTTAACAACAAAAATAAGGTTCTGTTCTTACTGCTCAGGGTTTTTTTTCATTTCATGTCCACATGAATTAAATTATTTGGTTCCACTAAAGTCAAATTCTTTATTATTGTCGTGATCTTTCTTGGCACAAGCTTTTACTTTGAAGTAATTTTTTCTTGAAGTTAAATAATTAGAGTCACATAGACAGTTCTGGACAAGATTTTAATCAGTAAATGAAAACATTAAAAGAAGTACATTGAGATACAACTCATTGTCCAAACCCTTTCCACCTCTTTTAAAAATTTTGTTTAGATTAAAAAAAAAATCCTCCTTGTTTGAAAATGTATTGCAGTCTTAAATGCTTTTGTATATCCAGTAGTATCAATCCTTCCAGGTTTATGGGCCTAGAAGGGTCACATAATACCTCACTGCACTTTTTTTCCAGTTTGGTTGCAGTCTCCTAGTGCTATATACCATTGTTCTTGTATTTCACTTTAGTAAAAGTAAATTAAAAAAAAAAAAAAAAAAAAAAAGTGAGAGAAAAGATATCCATTTAATTTAAGCTCTGTTTATTTGTAATCTCCATTTTTAGCTGTGTACAATTTTCTTCTTTCCTCTACTTTTATTGCTCATGACATTAAAGCATTTTCCTAGTTTCATGAATTTCTTTCTCATGGTTTAACCTCTGGTAATTTTGATTGTTTTCATCATTAAACTGGGGAAAGTGTGTCAGTTCTATTCTGCTAATAAGAATATTAATCACATCTTTGTGACAGATTTTATTTCTACACAACACTGCGATAATCCTAAAAATGTCTTTTAACACAGACTTGGAAGTTATTTCTATGTTTTGAAAATTATGTTGATTTATTAGAATATGTGGCAGAAATCACATTAGATTTTCATTAGTATAGTGAGAACAATCAAATTTCCCCTCTTTAAGCAGTTAATTAAGTTGACTGATGACTATAGTAAATAATGGTTTAATGTAGTAAAGGTTGTGAATGTAAGGAATAAAATTAGATTCAGGAAAGCCTACCACGTCTGTTATTATTTACATAAGCAAAGTTTCTACCACTAGAGAATGTTTCTTTTTTCCCTGAGTTCGTAAATTATTCGTTCCTGAAAGCTCTGGGACAAATGTATGTTTTATTTGTATGTACCAAATCATGAACTTAGTTACTGACTCTAAATCCATGTGTTGATTTTCATGTGGAATCCCCTACCTCTATACCTCCAGTAATGGAAAAGGCAGTTTGTTGCATCTGTAATGCCATCCCCCGTGAACACCTCATGTACCTGGAAGCCTGGTAAAGAGGGTAGGGAATGGAGACCTGAAAGGCAGCCTGTGTAAGTGAGGAGATGAAATGTACTGACAGGTGAGTATTCTACATCGCCCAGTCTTGCAGGATTGCTGCTATAGGGAACTTTCACACAGATGTGTGGATGGTCACATGAACAGGCCACAAACAGGGACCTTGTGATGTTTATCTGAAAACCTGTCAGAAACGGTTTTGTTGAAAGGAGAACCTTGATGACTTTCTTGTATGAAGAAGCAACATGTAGGAAAACTACTGAGGGGTTTGCAGAATCATGTAATTAGCTGGAGCTTTCTCTGAAGGTCTAGGTAAGAAACAATGTGATATGTAAAAAGTTTTAAGATCAGAGGAATCTGAGACTGTTATGAGCATTTGAAATCTACTGAGATATGCTTTTTAGCCCTAGAATGCTGATCACATTTTTCATAACATATATGCACATTTCCTTTACTCTGCATCAGTCTCTTCATCACACCCTGCTAGTTCTCTCTCCCAACTATTATAGTCCTCTCTTTCATGGGTATTTGTATGCATTTATTTGAGGAAAAGATTAAGACTGGGATTTGAAGTGTGCATGCAGTGATGCTACTTCTCTAAAAATAAAAAGTATAAAAAGTAATTTAAGTCCTTCACTGGAAGTAACATCTAGAGGAGAAGATGGTGAATTTGGCAGAAACTCTGGAAGAGCCGTAACAGAGAAGTTTCAATTTTAATTTACTGTGACTTCACTGGCAATCTCTACTTCTTTAACCTTATTAACTGGAAGAGACAGAACTGCCATGCGAGAGATAACGGAGAGAAATTGATGGCACTTGAACTCCCTGCTAATACTTTCTGAATGAAAGAGCTCCTTTGAAGACAGTGCAGCAATCAGATGACAGATTCTGTGATAGCTGGGCACTTCTTAATGGCTCAGCTCCGGAGGGGTCACAGATCCACAGCTGGAAGTAAGGTAGCATTTCTGGAGGGACTTGAGTTCTCCTGCCTCAAAAGTCATCTTCTATTCCTGGATGACTGCTCTGTAATTGAGTTAAAAGAGCAGCTGTGTTGGTTCAATAGAGACCTTTTTATATAGAAGTAGTACCATTTATTCCTTAGAGGAACAAATATTCTGCTGGCAGAATGATGTTACATGGTACTATCTTCCCAAGCTAAGGAGAGGGAACCAATTATAGAAGCAAAAGATGAGAAGTGTAAGGAAATGGCTAACAGCTCAGTGAGCTGCAGTCTCAGTGTAGCACAGTTATGAAAATATTGACTTTGCCAGGTCTAGATAAAAACAGGTCTGGAGTTAACAGCCCGTGGCTATACTCTTGTGGTGCCTCTCTCCATCTATCAGAGGTGTTCATGAGCCACTTACTTGAAGTGAAATTTTCTTTTCACTTTAGATTATGCCTTTGCAGACTGTAATTTCATGCCAAGCACTTCTGTGGATGTTTGGGGCTTATCTTTTAATCCTGCTTTGTTTGCTTTGCTATTCTCTCTGCTCACAAGCTTTGTTGTTAATAATATGGAGAACAGGAACAGCAGAGACTTCACCACAGGCAAATTCACTAGAAAGTTCTCCTGGATAACTAAGGAACAAACTTAGTGAGATTTATACATGTTTTTTCAGCCATAACTGATTTGAAGAAGTTAATGGCTGACTGGAGCAGGCTCCTAAGATTGCCAGCAGCCAGTGAGTTGCCTAAAACTCTATTAATTTATGCATGGTTTATTAATTTCTGTTTTTCTTAGTTTAATTTTTTGGGGCTTCTGTTCAGTGTTTGTATGCTAGTTTCTATGCTAGACTGTTTTCTCAACAGTGGGAAGAGGTATTTTAGTCAAGTTTGACCTCTTCAGGCAACCTAAGAAGATCCCTGCTGAAGGCTGCAAACATTTGAGGAGTATCTGGCTGTCCCAGACATCCAAGGACATGACTTTCACTGCAGTGTACAAAGTTCTAGTCATACTGGTGACCACCACGCTACCCCCTTATGAACAGATTTGATTTTTGTGTAGTGCTTAAGCTCTTGGATGTCCTAGCAGAATGAAGCAAATGAGGCTACAGCTGTTCATCTGCAGCCCCCGCAAAGGAGAGTTACATAAGTTGCAGGGAAAACAGTCCAGCATTTTTGTCAAAAGTTGATCATGATGCTGGATTTTCCAACTGTATTGAGAAATTAAAAGTGCATGTATTTAATAGATTGGAATCTGTCAGCTGTACCCAAATAAAACCCCTATTTAAGTCAATGGGAGGTTTTACTATAGAAAGGTAAAGTAATAGCAGGTAAAAGTGGCCTTACATGCTTTTGAAAACACCATCGCTCTTTTCAGAGGCGAATGTAATATACTCCAGAGGGTACAGTTTCCCTTTATGAAACATGCATGACTTGTATTAGCCACTGTTTGTTGCGTCTGTGCTTAGTACTCAAGTGGTAGCTGAATAATTTAAAATTGCAGACATGAGTCATTAACTCTCCTATCTTCTATTGCTTTATCAGAAACTGACCTCTACTGAGTCTGTTTGCAAAATGGACTGACTAAACAGCAGTTAAAGTTAAGTTAGTTTCCGGCTATTCTGTAACAGACCTCACTTCTTTGGCTATTATAAGTGGCTTGTGAGAATAAAATCCAGTTCTTATAGGATTCCCAGAACCTTTTAACAAAAGTTTGGTCACAGCAGAACATTGTTTTCTGTCAGTAGGTAGTGGTACTTACCAGAGCAATAGGGAACACAAGAAATTTGGCATGTCTGTATTGGAACTACATTGCCGTTTAGAGAAGTGGTCTCCACAGGCTGGTGATGTGAGAAAATTAAAATTGTAGGGCTACAAATTTTGTTTTCCCTTCCTGTAATGATTAGAAACCTGTTTGTTTGTTTGTTTTTTATTGAAAAACACTGTATCTTGGTTTGGGAAGGAATAAGCAAAGAGTGAGAGTGCCAAACTAAAAGCTTCCCAAGCAATAAACGCAGACAGCCAGATGTGGTTCGGTATTTCACCAAAGCAAGGACAGCTTTGGCCTTGCTAACAAGCACTGGTCTGTTACCAATGTGACAGACATCAATTATAGGTGAAAGCACGCGTATTTGGGATCTGATATTCTCCCACGGCTTGAGAAAAATAACCTTGCTTTTGCCATTGTAATAGTGACGCTTAGCACCGGAGCTGAATTGCAACGCTGCCGACATGACTGCTGTGGTGGGTGCTGAGCCCAGGCCGTGCACGCAGCCGTCTGCTCTCAGACTGGGGCTGCCCCGGCCTCCTGGCTGATGCTCTCAGGATCTGGAGAGCCTTAGAGCTGTGAATTATTTGTTCATGGTACACATTGTGGAAAAAGTACTGTGGGGTGAGAACCAACTCTGAATTTTGTGCTAATTCACGAGCATGCTGCTTGTTGTGAAAGTCTGGCGGCATGGGTGTGAAAGTCAAATATAAACATAATATACAAATTTCCTAAGATCTCTGTTCCACAGTCTTGTGGAGACTGCTTAACACTGTTATTCAGCATTATGACAGCAGTTTTACAGAACTGGAAGGCAAAGGACAGGTTACATTTTTCTGTGTGACTTTAGAAAAAAAAAACAAAACGAAACAAAACAAACTTGACTCCTGAATACATTTAAGCTCAACAGCTTAGTGTTTTATTCCTGTCCCCAGTCAGAGCAATGACTGCATGTGAAACAACACAACTGGCTGTTAAAAATAATGCTTGGGGTTTTATCGTCTGAGGAGGGATCAATGGGCAAAAAGGCTTGCCATTCTGTCATTTTTCTTTTTAAAACCAGGTGTAAAGCAGAAATTATCTTAACAAGCTGTGGAATATAAGATGAGGGTCTTCTGTGGGTTATATACCTATATTTAATTTAGCTTATAAATGTATTTATTTATGTCTAATATACATGTAAAACACTACTTTTATATCATAATCTGTGTTTAAGGAGCAGATTTTATGATGTTCTTTAGCCATCCTGCTAAAAGGCTGTCATCTGTTAACCTCTGCAGGACCTTTTTCAAAAAGGTGTCCAATCACAGAACAGAACTAGGATTGTGTTAACATTTACATTCACATTTACATTGCTAGTTTCCTTGGTCTTGTGACTGGCCTTTGGTGGTGTTTTCTGATCTGGGCACAGATCCCAGCCTCACTAACCTCCCTTGCCCATCCAATCTGAGCCTAAACACAAGGATGTGCTTTCTTGTGTCAGGTACAGTTCACATGAAGAACCTGTGTGCATGCTGGAGGACAAGTCCTATGTTGTCAGCTGCATATTCATGATTTTCTGAATATGAATAATTATGTAGTGAAAGACACACTAGGAGGAAAAGCGAGCAAGCTGTTTCCAGGTTTCTTATCTTCCTCTCTCGGAAAGCAA